>NC_059128.1:49113027-50363027 GCF_020740605.2 Lemur catta | reverse complement strand
GTTGCCATGACATTTGTAAACTGTCATGGCACTGGCAGGAGTTTTTTTTTTTATAATAGTATTCTAATGCTTTATAAGTGGGGTATAATGAGCAGTGAGGGTTAAGAGGTTGTTTTTATGGCCATCTTTGTTCTAGCTAGTTTTGTAGCTTCTCTACTGCCCCCTTGGCTCAGACCCTGTGACTCTTTATAGAGCAGGGCCTGCCATTACCCTATCTCAAATGAATGTGTCCAGCTCTTAGAGTTATTCCTGAGTTTGCAAATATGTCTTTTCCCTGTGATTAGGCCTTCTGTGTTTGCTAATTGGCATCCATTGAAGTTAGGCCCCTCTCTCACCTCCCACTTAGATATGGAGATAGGGGCACTATCTCCTTAGATGTTCACATTTCAAAGAGATGGTTCCTATGTCCTTGAAAAAGACATTATCTTCTTTGTAAAATGGGCAAGAGGCTTTTTATTTCATACATTTCAAAGAGGCAAACAAAGAATTTAGAATTTCAAGTTTTTGCAAGGAAATTTTCTAAGAAAAGAGAGGTATAGGACATATAGCCGCTGTCTAAAAAGAAAGAAACCAAAGTTTAGTCAAGCTGAGGGGAACTTTAACGCTGTCTTGTTAATTAGTTATTATTTCTATTATTTCAACATTAATCTAAAAGAAACATTATAGACCATTCAAATCTAATGAAATAAATATACTTATGTGAAAAGCACTGTGCCAAAGAATATTAATAAATATTGATGTCTACTATTTATTTATGGATTTCTGTTATTTGAGAAGAACATTAAAATTTATTATCTCGCAGAGTAGGTAGCAATTGAGTCTGAAAAAAAGAAAATTCCTAGGTCAGTCATTCAATATGTGACTGAGCTAAAATTAACCCCTGTTCTCCCTAGGAAGTGTAAGCTTTGGAATCAGTTCTGGATTGAGTTATGTCTCTGATAATTACTAGCACTATGACTTCATTTAGCTTACTTCTCTTTGTCTCAGTTTGTATCAACAAGACAGGGGTATACTCCATAATAGATGTCCTGTAAAGATTCATTATTTACATTACTACTTACTCTCACTGCTGTGTTCTCACTCTATCATGCTGTCTCCTGTCTCCTAAGGGACAGTATTTTGAGGTTTCCTGAATAAACTATATGTGAATCTTTATGGTAAGTATCAAAGAAAAGTCTTTTCTAATTTTGAATTTATACAGAATTATGTATTATTTTGAACTTATTTTGATTTGAGGTCTGTTATTTTTATTATTAATACAAATTTTAAAAAATAAAAAACAAAACACAAGACCATGAAAATAGTACTCTATTTAATACCTTATTCATAGTAGTAGTGTGTTAAAATGGTTAAGCACACAAACTATATAGCTAGATACTTGGATTCAAATCCTGGCTCCCAAACTAGTGGGTGACCTAAGGCAAGTTAATCTAAATCTCTACAACTCATAATTATACCAGTTTTAAAGCAGGGATAATAATAATAGTTCTTATTTTTTGTGTGGATGAAATAAACCAATAAAACATGAAATACACTTGGAATCATTATAGGCACAGAGTATGTCTTTTCTTAATTGCTATCATTATCATACCCAATTACTATTGTACTTTTTATTTCCTGAATCTCAGTGGCACACATTATATTCTTGACATTCCATTATTGAAACAAATAATAGAAAATAGAAAGTTGTAAGAAATTTCAATTTATATGTATACTCTCAATTACATAGATGAAAATATTAATAATAAATAGCACCAGCTGGTGGAGTTCCAATCTCTCCCCATCCTCTCTTCTAAATCCAGAATAATCAGTTTGAAGATATAAGTAAGATGTATTTGGATCAAAAGAAAGAAGAAATCACTCAGTAAAAAAATGAAATTTGCATAACAATTTTCTCTTTGAAAACTATGTTGGCAAATAAACAGTAGCAATTTTAATGGTTTACATGTGTACATATATATACACACATAGAGACAAATAGACATGCATATTTAAATATATAGAGTAGGTATTATATATATTCTAACTACACACACAGGTAGGCTAGGTATATAATCCATTTTAACTACTCTTAGGAAAAATTATGACAGACTTTTAAATAGACAAAAATACTATAAGCTTTTTAAAATATTATAGTTTTTTAAAAATCCCTAAGTGCTATCCAGAGCACAATTCAAAAGTTAATGTATGTTACAAGGGTTTTCATCTTTTAGTATCTTTGGCTATTTTGCATCTAGGTAGTGCTAAATGTTCCATTGTCAAAGGTTGATGTGGTGATCCAAATAATTCATGTTTATAGTGATGTGAGAGATTGAATATACAAATGGACAATGGCCAGACCATATATAAAGATAGAACTCTGACCTACAGCCTGCAGTAACTGTCTAGGAAACCAACCATTATCAACAACATACCAGGAAGCCAGACTGCTATCAGTCTGACTTGTAGAGGAAATCAATCTTTTATTTCTAGTAACATTCCAGGAATCCAAACAACTTCTTTAACAATCAGCTCAAATGGCCAGGACTTGATCAGTAATTGACAACTTCATTTTCTTCCTACTTCCAGCCTAGGATCAACCAGAGAAAGCCAAATATGAACCCCTAAGCAATCCCATAGGATGCCTCATTTCTAGCTGGCCCGCTAACTGCTTTTTCATGTTAACAGCTTCCAGAGTATATCTGAATGAAGCTTTTTCTTTTTTCCACTATAAATATTTCCCACTCTTCTATCTGCCTTTGTGTCTCTGCCAAAAGCGAACGATGATGGCTCAAATCCTTGCTGTAGCAATCTTTGAATAAGTAGAATTTGCTTGTTCTCATTTGGTTGGTCTTCAATTATTTCCACAGTTATCATGCAGGTCCCACTGAGACCCAGTCTCAACTGCCAGTGTCTGGGGACGCCAGCCTTCCTCCAGGCGCAATACCTACAAGAGTTCTCTTAGGCCTTTCTGCTCTCAGCTTGTGGAGTCAGTGATGATGTGGTAAGTCAGCACGAGGTCTGAATTCTGCCCTGTTTGCCTTGAGTTCCTCTGCCATCTACTGTTTGGTTTGGTACCTAGGTTTTGCTGTTGGTTCACACTTGTTTGTCATCCTTGAGAGAATCAGGCCATTCTTTCTCATCCTTCTTTGCCAGATTTTGTATTAAGGGGTTTTATTTTGTGCTGACAAAAAATTCTGTGTGTCATAAGAAGGAAAATCATGGGTTAAGACGGAGATATATACCCTAAAAGCCTCTTGACCCAGCTGGCCCCACAGACCTGTGAGTTTGGTCTTTGTTTAGTTCCACCAATGCAAATTAATTTCTTTCTGGTTCAAGAAACAATTATTTAACACCTTTGAGCAATAAGTCAGTTTTGCATTCCTGATTGCCTAGAAATATGTCTGCTCTTTGTATTTTT
Source organism: Lemur catta (assembly GCF_020740605.2). NCBI lineage: Eukaryota > Metazoa > Chordata > Mammalia > Primates > Lemuridae > Lemur > Lemur catta. The sequence goes on along the minus strand of NC_059128.1, from coordinate 50,359,627 downwards.
CTTTGAATCCTGTTTTTAAACATCTCACTGGTTTCCTCATAATTAACATGTAAAATAAAATTGTTGACATATATTCATTTACATTTTTATGAGTAATGACTATTCTTTAAAATTATTTTAATACCATAAATTTTATGAATTAAAATTTATATAAAACTATACATTTTTCAATTGTCTCTACTTATAGATATTACTATGTGTGAACATATCCATGGTGATAAGTTTTATTAAGCTTTGAGTCCTTTTGAAGAAATTAGGTATTGGGATCTTCTACTTTAAATAAAAAACAAAACTGTCCACTCATAAGACTTACCTTAAAATTTGAAAAGATCTTTTTCAATAACTCAAGAATTATATAGAATTACAAGGTACATTTTAAATATGCTTAATATACGGGATAATTTAATTTAATTTGAAAATATTGCATAAGACATGTTAGTTTTTAAATGGATTATCATACATCATTTCTTCTTATTTGATCCACTTAAGTTGCTGGTTTATTGTTTTGTGGTTAATGTGAACATACTGGCTGCTTTTAGATTTCAATTTCTAGAGATGCAGATGGCTATTACTTCATCACAGCATATCATAGTTTCAGCAAACACAAAGGAAATGCATACACCCACATCCACGCAACCTGACAACATAAAGAAGTCAACATTTTCTGCTGCTTTGTAATCTTTGCTAAGGCTAAGCAGATTTTGTGTGACTTTCTTAGAAAAGTATGTAAATCAGGAGTTAGTGTATATACTCTCAAAATAAAGCATTAAAAACATAAAACCAAGAAGATACATTAGGTATTTTCTCAATCAGGTATTAAAAATGTATATTTTTATGTTGACTATCCTTTTTATTACAATAGAGACAAAGCCTAGTTCCCAAAAGAAAAAGAAAACTATATGTTTTCTGGTTAGAAAAAAAAAAAAAGCAGAGTATGAAAATAATTTGTTCTTCCTAATTGGAAACCCTACTATAGATTGGGATAAAGAGGATAAATGAAGATTTTATCAGAAATTATTATAGGAAAATTATATGATGAGGTTGTTAATAAAATCAGCCAGAATAAAAGACAGGAACTGTGGCACTCAAAGTAAAGCACTTGATGTCTAGGCCCAGTGCTAATATGTAGCTGTTGAAGGACATTGAAAAAAAGACAGATAAAAATTGCAGTGAAAGGCTATCTATGCCCCTAGGTATCCTTTACAAATTCTAATTTCTTGTTGTTCACTGAACTGTTTCATTCTTTAAAAAGCCCACACATTCTATTTACTCTAAAGCCAAAATGACAACTAAAGCTTTTTTGTGCATGTGCACATTTGGGACCTAGGGTACATTTCCCAGAGTGTTTGCCCAGTTTTTCTTGTTGTTGTTTTGTTTTTTTAACAAAAGACATTGAAATGTACAAGCAAAATAAAGTTTAAACTGGGTATGTCCCTGCTATATTTTTAGACTGCACAACTTTGTTTTCAATTTCATAATCTGCTGGTTATGAGTGTATTTAGGCTATTGCTATTAGGATACTATCATGTATATTTTCTTTATCTTTCGTTTTTTCGATATAACGATTTTACTTCCCTAGTAGTAAGACATATGTTGTCAAACATAGTTCAAGGAATTATCAAAAACAATTAAAATATTTATTTAATATAAAGAAAGTTGAATAAAGTAATAGTGAAAAATACATCTTGAATGCTTCCAAAAGTACTACCATTATAAAGTTGTATGATTTCCTCCACTTGGTTTTAGATACATATGTGTTTTTAAATCTTTGAAAATCATAATTTACCAGCAATATTTTATTACATTTCTTTGCCTAATATTGTAAGATACTTAACCATGTTCCTGTATAATTTTCATAAACCTAACTTTAATGCCTTTATTATATAATTTTAATACATGCTCTAGAATCTAATAAACTATTTCTCTCATAGGAACTTTAATTTTGTTGTTTTTGACTTTCAACAACAATGATGTATTGAACATGTACGTGCATATTTTTTGTCTATAATTTTTTTCAACTGAAATCATCAATATTTATTATATTCCTACTATAGGTAAGGCACTGGATTAGCTGTTGCAAATAAATAGATGGTTAATATTGTTTTTTCCCTAAGAAATTCACATTTTAAAGAGGGAGATTATGAAAACATATGCACAGAAAAAATAGTGTCTCTTCTCAGTCCCACAATGTACACAAATGCCACAGTTAAGGAACTTAGAATTCTAATGGGAAAAAGAGACTAAATAAATTTATAAAATAATTTGATGTAATTTTATATATGAAATAAAAATAAATTGTGTGTCTTAGAAGGCCCACTAATTAATATTAATCTATTTGTAATTAAAATTTTTTTGATGTTGACAAACTCTCAGTTCAAAGCAGGCTTGTAATATTTTTATTTTCTTAGCATTGGGGTCTTTCGAATTCAATTCTCTATTGCATAGTTCAAACCCATATTTAAATAAATCTTCTTTGCCCACCAAAGAAGTTCTTACTCCACATTCCCCACACAATTGTACAGTTACACAATTTAATTTTAACTTGACTCATAAGGATTTTATGCAAGCCCCTACCTATTGAAATAGGGTAAATCCTTTTAACCTTAATCCTGGAGTGTCTCCTTCACAGGCTTTGTCTCAGTTCCTTTTTGGGGATGTTGCAAACAATTCTGAGGGGGTTGACTTTGTCTCATCTGCCATTTATCTCTACCTCTGTGCTGTAGCTGTCATCTCAGCTTTAAGTCCTTTGATGTTCCAAACTATTAGTTCCTTTTTTCTAATTATTTTAACTGGAGTTTCTGGAGTCAAAGCTATGCATGATCTCAAAGTCCTTTGGACATAAAAGCTAGAAGGAGAAAATCAGTTGAGGAATTGAAAACATTTCAGACTTAGAAATTGTCATAGAGCAGCACGTATAACCTAGGAGAACTTGACACAATCAAAGAACGATAAGAAGAGAAGCTTTTTTTTGATATTTATGGATTTAACATTTGTGTAATTTTCTGAACAAAAAAAAATCTTGACCAGGTGTGGTAGCTTACGCATATAATCCTAGCACTTTGGGAGGCTAAGGTGGGAGGACTGCTTAAGGTTAAGAGTTCAAGACTAGCCTGGGCAACATAGCAAGACTATGTCTCTACAAAAAAATTTAAGAAATTAACTAGGCATGGTGATGCATGCCTGTAGCCCCAGGTATTTGGGAGGCTGAGACAAGAGGATAGTTTGAATACAGGGCTGAGTTACGATTCCAGACATTGCACTCCAATCTGGGAGACAGAAAAAGACTCCATCTCAAAAAAATAAAATAAAACAAAACAAAAGACCTAAACATTTTAGACTACTTTCAATTATTATTTTTTCCTATGTTGTTGAATGAATCTAACCAGTGGACCTCCAGCCTTACTCAACATTATTGCTCTCAGTTGATACCAGTTTTCACTTAATAATTTAAAGTAATCTGTGTGATTTATTTGTGTTTTCAGCCAAGATCAAGTAATGAGGACCAGATTTATCTTCCTGCATAAACCAACCAAAGGATAAAATATATGAAACGATGGTTTCCAAGATATTGGATTGAGACCATGAAGAACAACATTCCTTGAGAGATGAGAAACAAATGATGTAAGCCTCATGACTCCTAGCTTACTTCTGTCAAAGTAAAAATCACACCAAAGTTAAACAGGTAAAGAAGACTTTTTTCAAGGTTATTGCAATTAAGTAAGAGTGATTGAACTCAACTCTGCTGAAGAAAAGGCAGGAGAAGTTTTCAGCACTGGATGAGCTAGTTGAAAAATACTTGAGGTGGGACTTGTAGGGGAAGGTTGATCAATAGAATATTATCTGTGAATTAATTGAAGTAATTTGGCATTAATGGGAGTTATTATTGAATTTGAGAATTTTTTCTCTGTGAAGAGGCCATCTATGTTTGCTATCCATTCAGCACTCATGGGGGTTAGGCTCCTAACCCCTACAGAGACTGAAAGACTGGGGTGCTAGCCTCTTTGATATTTACATTTCAAAGTGTTGGTTCCCAAGGTCTTGAGGAAAAAAAAATATTCCTGCATCCTAAAATTGTCAAGAAGCTTTTAAGGAGATGTATGGACACCTCAAAGATACAGAGAAAGAATTTGCAGTTAAATTTTTTCTAAAGTAAATGTTCTATGAAAAGGGAGGTCAGAGCTATGCTTAAGAAAACTGACTAATGTTTAGTCAAGCTAAGGGAAATTGTAGGGTAATCTTAGTCACTGCCATGAGAGTTCCTCGTTAAGGAGAAGGGATGGAGAACCCATGCTTCCCCTTGAAAATATTGAACTTTGTCTGATTTATGTGCTCCTAGAAAGTAATGATGGTTGAGGAATTCTCCACTACTTTATCTTTGGAAACAGCTAACTGCAAGTGCCGTCTTTTCTCATGGCTCAGATTAGACTCATTATCAACCTTCCTCATGACTCCCTTGTTTGACTGCTTCTGGAAAAGCTCAGGTTGCTTTCCTTTTCTCTGAAACATTTTTTTTTTTTCCCTGTAGAAATGAACTTTCTCCTTATTGTAATAGTCTGAAAAAAATATTTTCTGCATCATTCAATGTATTTTTTTCTTTCACTGTTTTCCACCATGACTCATGATCAAACTTCACTTTAAATTCCTTCTTTCCTCCACCCAGTAATGATGCCTTTCTGCGCTTCTCTTTAATGGTGACCAGGACCCAAAGGGAAGTTCAACTCCTGGTCTTATACATCTAAGTCTTGCTCACCCATAGCAGAGCAAGGATTTGATTTTAATTACTTTTCATTACTGGTTTGCTTTTTGGTGACAGTTTCTTCTGTGTTTTACTTTTTATTTGCTTACAACTAATAAGTTATCCTCTAGTGGTAATCTCTAGAAAGAGATTAATGGTTTATAGAGATCTTGGCCTTATTGTGTGAAAGAGGACAGATAAATCTGGATTGTTAATCTTTTCTGTTTTTCTGTTTTCAGCTCAAATCAATTAAGGATGCATCTCCCCTGGGAAGAGAAAAGATCTTTGATAAGGACCTGTGGATTTTGTGTATTTGTGTTTACTATTGACCTAGGGATGGGATTTAGAATTGAAGTTACAAGGTCTATGTGTGTCTTTATATACATTTGTGTATCTGTAATTCAGTGAAGTCTTACTGAGTGTGTAATATTTTCCTACCTCCAGATATTACCAAATTAAATTATAAAATTTCATATAAGCTTCATTATGGTAGGTTTAGAGATAAATAGGTCTTATATAAAAAGAATGTTTATTTTTTTTAGAAAATAAGAAAATTGAAATTTGAAGACTTCAGTGTATTAGTTTCTAAAAGTATCCTTACAAAAACCAACTTCAAAATGTTTTAAGAATTCAAGTTGACAAAATTTAGATAAATCTTTACTTAAGGAGACTAGTTTTATTTTTGGTTTAATAAAAACAGCTATTCTGTCTCTGACTTATCAGTGTGGAATATAGTATACATATAGATTTTTATTCTGCTTGAGTATGTTCTCCTAATCTTATACAGTTTGATTGAATACATTAACATTACTTCTACTTAAAGTGTAAGCTTATGAAAAATGTAACTTTGTTTTTAACCAAATTGAATCATTATTCTGACAAACTGCATAAGTAATAATTATATTTTGTAGTGTGTCAGCTTGAAAATAATTTCAAAGAACTTTAGGTAACTTATAAACTTGGACTGATTGTAAATTGAGTTAATTGATATTTATCAGATACCTAGATCATTTCTAAGTAAAAGAGTGCTGCAACATCTGTTACTAAACCTAATCTAAGTTTATATAATTTTGATTTTCATATGCTACAGAGAGACTGTATCTTTGGGTTTGTAATGAACTTTCATTTCTGCCACTTTGAGAACTGTATAAATGATGTACATGGCTGTAAAAAGCTTTGTTATGTGTATTCATGAGCTCTGTGAGTTTGCTGCAAAGGTTGCTGCAAGTGCACAATTATCAATACCACTTCTTTTCCATTTTCTCTATACAATTGAATTGAAGTTAGTACATTGGTTAAATGTTATAATTAGTAAGGGGTTTAGATTATATTTAGAAGCAAAATGTCATAAAAATATAAATTTATGTATTTCTATTAGTCAGAGACATAATCATTTTCTCCTAAAGGAATATGTTTTGGGTTCTTTGTTTTGTTTTCATTTTTGGTGTCCAAAGCCCTTTGCATTCTTCAAACTTTTGAGAACCTTAAAGAGCATGGCAAATATTGATATTTACTTTATTGGAAAATAAAACTGGAATATTTAAAAATGCTTACTGAGTTGTTAATTTTAATATGGCAATGATAAACACACTGCATGTTAATAACATCTTAGTAATATTGTTAACTTCATTCTGACCTCATGAGATTCGTCCTAAAATGTGTCTGTTCCAGAATGTGAAAGAAAATAATGAATGACAAACTTTGGAAATTATATCTGCCTTGGTTTATAAAACTTGACTTTGAAATGCTATAAAATGTCTGAAATCTCAGTAAAGTTTTCTTAATTGTGATTGGCTTGTTTCCTTGGTTGACTGTTTATTTTCCTCACTTATAATATGGATACTACCAATGAGTTTCATTAGAGACATTGTCAAATCAGATGAGAATCTTAGCCTTCCCTAGGTTAAATATATATGGCTAAGATGTTATTAATCTAATATTTCAGATATTGTATGTTGTATGGGAATTTCTTAGAAAATTGTCAATGCTCTTGCAATCTACAATGTCTCTATTCATAAGTGTCTTTGTCTGATATGAGCCAACAACAAAGTAGTGTTATCAATCATCTGTTATTTTCTAAAATGTTAACTTGGTTGCAGCTTCACTTTCTTAGTTTAAATTTAGCAACTTCCAGGGCACTGGTTTCTAAATGGATATTCATGTCACTTACCAATGGAGTTTTACTATAGTATGGATGTTTAGGATCTATTACAGACTTGCTGAATTTTTTAGCTTTAAATATTCTTGTTATATTTGAACTATATGTTTAGTATATCGATGGTATATTTTGACTGTGTATCATTATATGTTATAGCTGATGTGTTTTTTTCTCTTTAAAGATTATTTATTAACTTTCTAATAATTGGATGTAATAGCCACATCATTATGTTTATAGATGTTTTGTCTAAAACCTTTTGAATTGACTTCATTATTTTTCTTTTACATGCCACAGAAACAACCAAATTTCTTTGTCAGTTGCATTATTCTTCTTATGAACTTATTAGATCATTCTCTCTTGAAATGTATCAGTGATAAATATAATCATTTTAAATCTTTTGTCACATACAGATAGTTTTTGTGTTATACTCTGATGCTTCCCTGAAAGCACCTACAATCAGCTACAGGCTGTAGTGCTTCATATTCAGCCAAGATTGTCTCAAATCTCTGTAGAAAAGGAATCTGACACATAGAGGCTTCTGATGGCATCACTTAAACAACTTTGAGACTATTCCAGTGGATGAGTCAGGATTTCCAGTACTGCAGTCAAGAAGCAGATGGGTTTATAAGACTTCAAATCTAAAATGATGCGAAAAAAAAAATGTATGGGACTGAATGAACTGATGAGGTATAATTATGATTTTTCTCTGGAACATTATTTATGTTTAAATGTTCTATTTTCTGGATATATAAAGAGTATCTTTCAATTTCCCCTTAAGATATCTATAACTCATAAGTAGTATCAGTAGAACTACTTTTGTAAACCGCAATAAAGCATTTAAAATGATATATTTTTCTCCCTGCCTAACCTCTCCAGAGTTTAGAAACTCTTACTGAGTATTCTTCCTATCTTAATGGCAATATAATTTCTTGCTTTGATTAAATAAGAATCTATCCTTTTTCACTAAGACATAATTGGATATGTTAGGGTGGGAACTCGCACCACAGAATGAGAAAGAATCCTCAACTCAAAGACTAGGATAGGCTTGAAGCAAAAAGTTTGTTTTACTTTCCAAGAGAAGAAATGGCATGCAGGAAAGAAAGAAAGAATAAGTGCCAGCCCCAGGCAGGAGGGGTTTGAGCTTTTTACTGGGATAAAGGATAAAGTAGTTAATTGTTATAAAATGATAACAAGAGGCAGCTGTGTTTGTTTTTTTCCTCTGTTAGGCCAACTCTATTGGACTTCTCTGAGTGTGGTCTGGCAAATGTGGGGGAGGTTCACACCCCTGTTATCTGTGCAGTACTCTTCAAGTGCTTTAAAGGAAACCCTTAAAGATAACAAGTAAGCCATGGGTGCTTAAGCAAGCAAAGAGGCAGTCATGTGCTGTGATTTTTATTCTCTCTCTTTTTTTTCCTGTTAGATAGTTCTTTCATGATACTTTAGTTAATATGCTAAGAGAGGAGAAAAAAATGATGAGAAATACTCAGTCAAAAAGAAGGCAAAAAGGAAGAGAGAAACAAAGAACACATTGGACAAATACTAAAAACAGCAAGCTGGTAGATTTTAACCCCAAAATATCAGATATCACATACATTGTGAATGTCCTAAACACTTCAAATGAAAGATAGAGATTGTCGATTTGAACAAAAAAATGAAACCTAAATATACCCTGGCAAATAGAAAGAAATATTAAATATAAGAACACAAATATTAATAGATTAAAATGAAAAGGATTGAGGATATCAAAATGCACAGGTATAAATTCAAAACCCTATGTCAAACCATATACAAAGTGAACTTGAATTGCATCATAAATCAAAATATAAGACAAACTGAACCATTTAGAAGAAAATATGGGAGTAAATATGTCCTTGGGTTAGACAAAGATTTTATTATATATGATCCCCAAAATACATACAATAAAACACTGGACTTATGGTTCTAACCAATGCAGTTAGGCAAAAATAAAAAGAAAACAGAAAATCTGTATTGGAAAAAAAGGAAAAAAAACCTGTCTTTATTTGTGGATAAAATAATAGGTTATGTAGAAAATGAAATGGAATCTACAAAAGTGATACTAAAATTAATAAAAGAAAATTTTAGAATAAAAGATTGACATAAAATTGATTTTATTTTTATCTATTATCAATGGAAAATTAGAAATTAAAATCAATAAAATAATGAATTTTATAAAACACCATTAACATTAAACACTTAGGGATAGATCTGATCACAGGTCAGTGCATCACTGAGAGAAACTAGAGATGATTTAAAGACATGGAGATATATAATATATTCACAGGTCAGAAGACTCAATAATGTTAAGATGTCAGTTTTCTCTAAAATTGCCTATAGGTTTGATATAACCCTGATTAAGATCCCTGTTAGTATGTTCGCAAAACAAGAAGCTTATTATAAAGTTCGTATGGAAATGAAAATGATCTAGGAGAATCAAAATAAGTTAGAAAAAGAGGGAAGTTGTAAGATCAACTCTACTTGATTTTAAGAATTATTATAAATCTACAGTAATTAAGACAATGTGATTTGGTATAAGGATAGATAACTAGACAAACAGAAGAGAAAAAAGAGCCCAGAAATAGATCTGTACATATATCAACAACTAATTTTGATAAATGTACTTGAATTCAGTATTACAAAATGAAAAGAATTTTGGAGATGGATGATGGTGATCATTGCACAACAACGTGAATGCATTAATGCCATTTAATGAAATGTTTATAAATGGTTAAGATGATAAATTGCATGTTATATGTAATTCATTTTCCCAAAATTTAAAAATCAGGCTTGTTATTATGTCACGTAGCTTTTCATCTCTCATATCCTGCATTACTGTATACTTTTGAATTTGTTGATTTTTTTGTAGTGAAACATTTTAATTACATTCTCATGTCCTTTTGTGTATATTCTATAAGTATTTTTTGTGGTTACCACAAGGATTACATTTAACATGTTAATGTTGTAACACTCTAATTTGAGTTGCTAATATCTTAACTTCAATATATACAATATCTCTGCTCCTTTACAGCTCTCTCTCCACCCACTTGTTGATATCAAAAAATTCCATCTTTATATATTCTATAATCTAAAAACCTAAAACAAAGTTTAATAATCAAAGTTAAAATAATAGTGGTTTTTATAATTGTCCATATGTTACCTTTATTGTGGTCTTTATTTCTTCATTCAGCTTCAAGTTACTGTCTAGTATACTTTTTCTTCAAACTACAATACTCCATCAGCATTTCTTTCAGTGCTGAGGAATACGAAAATTAACTTAGATGTATTCAAAAGTTAAATTCATGTTAGAGCTATATACATAAAATAATTTAATGAAAAGCTAAAAAGCTAATAAAAATAATAAGCTGTGAACATATGATAAATTGTTAGCAAATAGCCATCATTACGTAGAGTGAGATGGCACTGGATAGCACTGGACGACATTACTTAACCTCTTATAGGACAAAGATGTTCTTAGACATAAGTTTTAGTGGATGATCAGAGGTGATAAAAAGTGGGAATGATGCAATAAGAGAGAAGATTTTAATGGCTGAAATACCTAGAAATGCACCTAGGTATATGACATAATCAGAATTATTATGGGAAAAAGTCCATATGAAGGCTAACAATCTTTTTGTTTCTTAACTATGATTTAATTCTTCATCTTCTATTTGTAAGGAACAACGGTGTAAAGGGGACTTAAAAAGTAAAGTCCTGTAGAACTTCACCTTGCCTAGTACAATTGTGCTTTTGAATTCATTTTTATGTCCACCAACAGGAAATTAAAGATAATTAATCCAGCATTCTCAGATGTTATTGCCTTTAAACATGAAATTGAACTAATAGGAATTTTTTTCAGTCTTAGTATTAATATTTTCCTTGTAAAATAAGATAACTGCACTGGTTCATACATATTTTTAACTACCTCCACCCATCCTGTGAATGTTTGAAACATATGTGGTTATTAGTTGATTTTCAAATAGTTGTGTTTATCTTGTTAGCTATCTAAAATCATTGACAGAATTGTCAGACACAAGATAAACAGACTATGTAAGTTTTATCTGAAAAATTTTATCTAAAAAGTATTATTATTTTAGAACAATCACAGTCTCTTAAAGTCTAAAATTAACAAGTATTGTTAAATGAGTCAAGTGATTTTGCCCTGAAATATCATAATATATTCAGATTTTGAGATTCTTTCAAAATTTTGGAACTAGTTATATTTAAATTATCTTTACAAATTTTAGCATGGCTTATATTATTTTGAAAAAAAATTAGACTTTATGCTTATTAGTCATGGTTCTCCAAAGAAAATGAATCTATCTATGTATCTACGTATACATATACATAGAGAGAGAGAGAGGGAAAGAGGTATGATAGTATCTATCTATCTATATATAGAAAGAGAGAAAGAGAGAGAGAAACTTGAAATATATATGAGTAGAGGTATATACAGTGATAAACTAATCATTTGTTAACTCTTTTGCAATGTCTACTACAAAAAGTTAACTGTCCTTAATTAGATTTAGTACATTTTTATTTAATCTATTTTTGGACTAATGTTTAAAAATTTTATTATTATTCATATTTTTGCAGTAAATTTTTTCTTTGAAAACTGGGGTTTATTCACTGTAAATTCTGGGAATTTAGCTATGCGTTTATTTCCTAAGGCTTAATACTCACATTCATGTGAGGAATTTAATCTTCTGAAGTACAATCAAAAGCCAGTTTTTATTCAGTGTGCATATCTGAAGTAAAAACATCTATAGAGAATTATATTTTGATATTCTAGAAGGAGGCATTAAGGGGAGGCTATTCACAGCAGGTTTATCTTCAAAAAAGATTGGGAAGACGTCATAAAAATGAATAAGTATTGAAGATAACTTTTCTTTAATGGCAACAGTTGTTGAAAATTCATTTTAGCTAGGAGAAATGAAAACTAGTATTTTCAGTTGAATAGTCTGATGCTAATGTGACTCTAAATTTACTCCATGGTGACAGAAATTAAATGAAGTTTTTTTGAGTAACTAAGACTACAATAAAGCAGGATATATCTTTAATAGAAGCATGAATCCAAAAAGAGTAGGAAATTTAAGTTGTAATATCAGTTTATATTGAATAACATTAAAATGCTACTGTAAGTGTTTTTCTTTTATTTCCTGAAGAGATACTGATGTATATATTATGTTTGTTAATTGTTTTATCACTTAAAATCTTTCCTGATGTAGGAAATTCTTATATCTTAGAAATCACTAGGACTGTGCTCATCTTCCCGTGCAATCTTAGCCATCTCTAGACAGCTGACTCCCACATATCAGTCCCTGCCTGGGACTCTTGCCCAACAAAATGTCTTAAAGCCAACTTTATCTGATAGTATTTACTCATGTGTCCTCCAGAAAACTCAAATTGTTGAAGGATGAGAAGTGCTTGTTAGATGTGAAGGTCAACCTTGGAAATAGGATAATTAGGGAAACACACATTGAAAAGTGATATTTGAGCAAAAGCTTGAAAAGGTGAGGGAGCAAGCCTTGGAAGTATCTGAAGGAAATGTTTTCCAGACAAAAGAACAATAATTAAAAAATATTGAAGTTCTTCATACATTATTTTTCTTTGCCTTGCTTGGGTTCACCCACTTCCACTCCAAACATACCTGAAAAAAATATTTTAATGAGGATATTTTATTTGACAGTAATCCCAGAGAGCAGGATTCAGGAGTGGGGCAAATGGATGGGCAGAACACCAATAAAGTGTGAAGCTTGGAACAGGTTACCACTGTGGGCAACCGGCCCTCTGTGGTACTAGGTAGAATGTATCTCAGAAATGTCTCGCTGAAGAATAAAAAAGCCTAAGAGTTTATCCATCAAATCTGATTTAATTGTTAACATTTTTGGATAGTCTTTCTTGTGGGCTGGAGAAATTTCTTGGGCAGAGAGGCTAAGAGACAAGAGTGACTGAGTCTATATGAAGTGTCTTCCATAGCTGAAGGAGAATGTTCAGATATAGGCCATGAGGGTTTGGGGTGGGCTTCAACAATATTCCCCACAGTCTTTTATTACTTGACTTAATTGGTTTTGTGCTGCTATAACAGAATACTGAGATTGAGTAATTAGAAAGAATAGCACCTTATTTCCTCACAGTTCTGGAGGCTGGGAAGTACAAGATTGAGAGATCAGCAGCTGGAGAGGGCCTTCTTGCTGTATCATAAATTGGTGAAAGGCATTATCTTGCAGAAGGGCAAAGAGAGGGCAAGAAAAGAGAGAGAGTAAAAGGGGGCTAACTTACCCTTTGTTTACAAACTCAATCCCAGAATAATGGCATTAATCCATTTATAAGGGCAGATCCCTCATGGCCTAATTATCTTTTAACTTTAATAGTCCTACCTCTCAAAACTGTTACAATGACAATTAAATTTTAACATGAGTTTGGAAGGGAATATTCAAACCATAGCACTACTCAACCTAAAAATCATTAAGTTGGACTGGCTCTATGTAATACATTTAATTCAAAACCCTTCCTTTGCATTCATAACATTATTGCCCCAGTTTAAACTTTTACCATAGATTAAGTCAGTGATTCTCAAACTTAGACTGAAACACCACTTTTATAATAAGTTCTTTGTAATACCAATTTCACCCTTCTAAATAAAATTTATAGATAATATAATTTATAAAATAATTTGAAAAGACTAATGTAATGTACTAACATAAAGGAAAAAAAAACTTATGATAAAATGGCATGCATTTCAGTGAGTACTGAGGAAACAGCTACACTTATAGGCATAGTGATAGATCAGAATGAATGAACTAGACTATTACAAAAATGTGGAAATGGCAAGTAAAATATCATTAGTAGAGTTGCCATTGCTGATATAGTTTCTAAAACAGTGAACAACTCATTGTATAGTTGCAAATGAAAAAAGTACATACCTCATCTATACAATCTGCTTACATTTCTGAAAATGTTAATGTACATTAAAATAATTCAAAAATATATTTTATATTTTTCTAAAACAAAATATTATTATAGACTCAGATACTTACAAACAAATTTTTGATCTCATGAACATTGTACAAAACTCAGATCATTTTCTGTTGTCTGGGATGGTCACTTATAATGTCTAACATTTTTGTAGTAGCACCACTCCCAACCAGTTTGACAATCAAAATATTCCTGCAGATATCCAAAATATCCTTCCAGGGAGATATTTTACCCAATGAGAAATCTTGACCTAAATGTTTATAAACATCATCAATTCTGTCTTTTCTGTCTCTAACCAGCCTAAATTCAATGCATGCTTTGCTGATCTGCCAAAGTTATCTGTGTAGAATGCATCTGCATAACATCACTTCAACTTCTTAAAATCTATCAAAATTTCCATATCACCATAACATAAAGACCTAAATTTTTACTACAGCATTGAATATCCTTTATAAAGGTGCCTAAAACCATCAGTTAAGTAAAAATCCAGATAGTTCTGTTGCTGCCTCCACCACCACCACCACCTTATTACTTTACTTTTTGCCTTTATGTCATGACAGCAAAGAAAGGCAAGCTACAAGATGATTTCTCTTCTGACGCTCATTTAATTCATGTGGAACCCATCTATCCAGCTTCTTTACTTTGCTGATTTGTTTCAAGTGGTCCAATATGGTTGGAATAGTAACGTCAAACCTTGCTGCTAATTCACGCTTAGGTTGAGATGGATTCACTACCACTACAGCTTTCAGTTCATCGTTATCCACCTTGTTCTCAGGTCACCCACATGGCTTATTTTCCAGGTTAAAATCACCAGAACAGACCTTCTCAAATCATCAACGTCCTGTGCGTTCATTAGCCACATCATTCCGAAACACTTTGTTGATATTTTGAGCTGTCTGCACTGCACTGATTCCATGATGGAACTCATTTTCGAAAATAACACAAATTTTTGACTTATCCATGGTTTCACAAAAATTGCTCTAAAAAAATTTGAAAGATAATCACATGCCAAAACGTGCATTTGAATGACATGATTTGAAGGATATACCTTCACAATAAACATAAAACAAGAAGTGTCAAAGTGAAATCTCAAATATCAACTATCAAACTTAGTACTTAAGGAAATCAGACATTTCAAATTTAATAATCTAATACAATCCAGCCTGTGGTAATCAGAGTTTCAAGATTCCTGTTCTCTGGTGTATGTGCCTTGTATAATTTTCTACCTTTGAGTACAGGCAAAACTTGGGTATACAATGGGATATCATTCCTATAACTAGGTTACTAATCAGTTGACTTTGAGTAAATAAGAAATGAAATTACCTGGTGGTCCTGACCTATCTAGGTAAACACTGAAAGAGACTGAGCTTATCCAGAAGACAGGGAACTGTCAGAGCTGAGATTCTCTGTTGCTGGCTTCAAAGATAGCATGGGCCACATCCAAGGACCTGAGAGCAGTGTCTAGTAGCTGAGAGTGATCCCTGGCCAGCAGCCAACAAGGAAATAGGAACCTGAGTCTTATAACAGCAAGCAATTGAATTCTGTCAATATTAGGCTGGCCAGATCTTTCCTTAGTTGAGCCTCTAGATGAGAACACAATTGAATGATAACTTGATTTCAGTCGGTGAAGCCCTGAGCACAACACATAGCTAAAGTGTGCCAGACTCCTGATGTATAGAATCTGTGAAATGATTTTGTTTGTTTGTTTTAGGTGCTATTTGTGGTAATTTGCGATGCAGCCATAGAAAACTAGCACTCAATCTTATCTAACTGGCATTTCAGGAATATTCCTTTCAATGTCATTTCTCTCTTGATAAGTAGTATTCTTTCTTCCTAAACTCTCCCCAATCCCATAATCTCTTTCACTGCACATCATCCATCTGATTTGTAAGAATGATCCCTAAAATTACATCTCCTTTGTGAAATCTCTTGAAAATGTTGTTTCCATTATCTTTCTTGTGTATATCCATTTCAATGTAATTAGTTGTTTCACATCTACATTTTCTACTTAATTATATTTATGGGAGGCAGAACTGTATAATAACCATATTTTCAATCCATAATAGCACATTTGTTCATTCAGTGTAACTATGAATAATTGAATGAATGGATTATATAAGTACTTTGCAGTAGATTCTGCTTTGGTTCCATATTTTGTCTACTTATGTCTCTCAATTTAGTGTCCTGAATTCTCATTATACAATATTATAAAAATTATATAGCTTAATTTATTAAATTGAATGATAATTTAAGGATCATTTATTATATAAGTTGTATATTTAATAGTTTTTTGTGGTCATTGTATCTTTTTTAATGCATGAAAGCAATTATATGCCTCATGTTTTTATTTGGAGTTTAAGTATAAAAATATATGTAAAGGCCTAGAGAGAAAAATCAGAGCATGGAACAATGACTAGGAACACACTGTTTTTAAATAGTGTTCTTTTCTCTTAAATTAGCCAGGAGATTTCAATTTGCAGCTATGGAAGAACTATCCTAGAAGACATTATGAAGTTAGAAAATTTAACATCATCTGTCCCTTCAAGATACGCAGTCTTTGGTTTTCACATAGGCACACACAGCAGCAGGACCCATCTTTACAGCCCTCATTCACCCTTGGACAATTTTCTCATCTTTCTACCTTATTCCTAGTATTCTGTTTTCATCCACTTTCTGTTTTATGATTCCTAGCTGTATATTTTGATTTCCAGTGTATTTGGAAATCATAGTTTTGTTTGAGCTTAACATTTTTGTTTAATGCTTTCATTCTAATTCACAGGCTCCTTCTTCCTTCCTTCTTTTAGTCGTTCTTTTGTTCCTTCCTTTCTTCCTTCCTTCCTTTCTTTCTTTCTTTCATCTTAACTAGTCCATGTCTAAGCATACATTTGGTGGTGTAAAGGTTATTATAAATTACCTCATAGATCTTAAATGCATTTTCTGTTATTTTTATAAATGCCAGTCCTCACGGCTGTCTACAATAAAAGGTGGCTTGTTACTTATCAATATCAATATCAAGATCATTGAGCAAGCCAGGCTGAAATTGAATAATAAAACTTGAGAGCTGAAAGGACCTTAAGGATTATTTAATAATGTAGTTCCTGCATTTGCATACAGATAAAGTAACAGATAAAGTTCGCAGAAGCTGAATTACTTCTGTAAGGTCACATAATTAGTCTGAGATAGGAAAAAAAAATCTGTTCTTTGATAATTTTGCAGAGCTTTCTTCACCACATCCTACTGCCTCTGTTGATCTTAGGGGAGCCTCTTAAATGTAATGAGATATCAAGAGTAGAAAACACCAATATAGTGATTATTATATACCAGGGATTATTAAAGGAGAGGGATAAACTAGAGATATAAATATATGATATACATTTGCGCATAGAGTATAATTGTAGACATAAAGGATGAAATATGTTAAGAGAAACTGGCATAGAAATGAGCTTTGAAGAACTATTTTAGTAGGAAGAATAAAAATAGATGAAACAGAGGGGTATTCTGTGAAGGTGAAGGAGTAGGAAGCAAATTAAAAAAAAATAAAAATCATAGCATGTATCTTCTCAGATAACAGTGGAATAAAACCAGAAAACAATTACAGAAGAAACAAATCTACACAAAATTATGAAAATTTAACAACCTGCTGCTGAAAGATCTTTGAGTCAATCATGAACTAATCATTAGGGAAATGCAAATCAAAACTACAATGAGATATCACCTAACTCCAGTGAGAATGGCCTCTATCAAAAAGTCCCAAAATAACAAATGCTGGCGTGGATGTGGAGAGATTGGAACACTCTTACATTGCTGGTGGGACTGCAAATTAGTACAACCCATGTGGAAAGTAATTTGGAGATATCTCAAAAAGCTAAAAATAGAAATACCATTTGATCCAGCAATCCCACTACTAGGCATCTACCTAAAGGAAAAAAGACAAGCTATAATAAAGACATCTGCACTAGAATGTTTATAGTAGCACAATTTACAATTGCAAAGATGTGGAAACAATCCAATGCCCATCAATATAGGAGTAGATTAATAAAATGTGATTTATATATACCATGGAATACTACTCAAGTACAAAAAACAATGGTGATCTAGTACCTCTTACATTATCCTGGATAGAGATTGAGCCCATCCTTCAAAGTGAGGTAACACAAGGATGGAAAAACATGCACCACATGTACTTACCATTAAACTGGTACTAATAGATCAACACTAAGGTGCTCACATGGTAGTAATACTCACTGGATGTCAGTCAGGTAGGGGGTGGGAGGTAAACCCACAGCTAATGGAAATGGGGCACACTGTATGGGGGAAGGACATGCTTGTAGTCCTGGCTTGAGTGAGGCAAACACATTTCATGTAATCAAAATGTTTGTACCCCTATAATATCCTGAATTTTAAAAAAAAGATAGAAATCAAAAGATTCCTTAAACTAAGCAACAATTGGGATAGAAACTATCAAAATCTATTGAATATAGTAAAAGCAATCATAAGGGGAAAGTTCATAGCCTTAAATGCCCACACAAAAAAGACAGAAAGATTACAAATTAACAATCTAATGTCACATCTCAAGGAACTAGAAAAGGAAGAGTTAATCAAACTCAAAGCCAGAAGAAGAGAAAGAAATAACAAAGCTCAGAGTAGAACTAAACAAAATCGAAATAAATACAAACAGGACAAAGGATCAGGGAAACAAAAAGTTGGTTCTTTAAAAAAATAAACAAAATTAATACATAAGTAGCTAAATTAACCATAAATAGAAGAGAAAGGACCCAAATAAGCTCAATCAGAAAGGAAAGATGAGAAATTACAACTGATACCACAGGAATATAAAATATCATCCATGAATGCTATGAAATTCTCTACACACCCACACACTAGGAAACATAGAGGAAATGGATAAATTCCTGCAAACACACAGTATCCTAAGCCTGAAGCAGGAAGAAATAGAAATCCTGAGCAGACCAATAACAAACAGGATGATTGAAGCAGTAATAAAAAAATCTGACAACAACAAAAAAATATCCCAGGCCAGACGGATTCACAGCTGATTTCCACCAGACCTACAAATAAGAATGGGAACCTATCCTACAGAAATTATTTTATAACATCGAGAAGGAGGGAATCTCCCTAACTATTAAATAATTTTATGAAGCCAGTACCACCTTGATCCAAGGTCAGGAAAAAACACAACATACAAAGAAAACTAAAGACCAATATCCCTTCTGAATATAGATACAAAATTTCTAAATAAAATTTAATACTAGCAAACTGAATTCAATACCATATCAAAAAGGTAATTCACAGGATCAAGTGATTTTCATCCTACGGATGCAAGGATGCATCAGCATATACAAATCAATAAATGTGATTCACCACATAATCAGAAGCAAAAACAAAGACCATATGATCATCTCAATTGATGCAATGAAAGCAGTCAATCAAATCCAGTACCTTTTCATGATAAAAACCCTCAACAAATGTGGCAAAGAAGGAACATATCCTAAAATTATAAAATCCATATATTGCAAACCCACAGCCAACATCATCTGAATAGTGAAAAGATGCAAGCATTTCCCCTAAGAATTGGAACACATCAAGGGTGTCCAATGTCACCACTTCTATTCAACATAGTGCTGGAAGTCCTAACTAGAGCAATCAGGCAAGAGAAAGAAATAAAGGGTATTCAAATCAGGAAAAAGGAGGTCAAACCATCCCTGTCTGCTGACTATATGATCTTGCATCTAGAAAATCCTGAACACTCCACCAAGACTCCTAGAATTGCTAAAAAAATTCAGCAAAGTCTCAGGTTACAAAATCAATCTATGCAAATCAGTAGCATATCTATATACTAGTAACAGTCAAGATGAAAGTAGAGGCATAGATCAATAGAACAGAATAGAGATCCCATAAATAAAACCATCTACCTACAACAAGCTGATTTTTAACAAAGCCAGACAACTACATGCATCAGGGAAAGGAAGCCACATACAGTAAATGGTGCTGGGAAATCTGGGTAATCACATGCATAAGAATGAAACAGAACCCCTATCTCTTGCCATGTACAAAAGCTAAATACTGAAATATAAGGCATGAAACCACAAAAAGTCTAGAAGAAAAAAATGTAGGAAAATCTCTTCTAGACATCAGTCTAAGCAAAGTATTTATAACTATGACCCCAATGGCAAATATAACAACAAAAACAAATAAATGAGACTCAAATTAAAAAGCATCTGCATGCAGAGGAAATAATTAAAGGAGTAAACAGATAACCTAGAGCATGGGAGAAACTGTTCACAAACTATACACCTAATAAAGGGCTAATATCAAGAATCACAAAGAACTTGAACAAATCAGCCAAAAACAAACAAACAAAAAAAAACAAACAACAATTAAAAAGTGGGCAAAAATAAATAATGGGACTTGATCACATTAAAAAGCTTCTGATATCCAGTTGGTATCATTCCCCAATGTGCATTTAGGTGATGATCAGGGAAACCAATTTTCTGGTGAGTACATGTGATACTTGTTTTTCCATTCTTGGGATACTTCACTTAATATAATGGGTTCCAACTCTCTCCAGGAGAACCAAAGAGATGTCATATCACCGTTATTTCTTATAGCTGAGTAATACTCCATGGTATACATACACCACAATTTACTAATCCATTCGTGAATTGATGGGCATTTGGGTTGTTTTCACATCTTTGCAATTGTGAATTACTGTCTGGGGAATGGCCATGTTTGAAGGTGCTGACTCGGGGAGGTGGGAGGTGGGGGGTGGGGGGAAGGGATGGAGGTATGACTACATGGTGAGTGCCAGGCACACTGTCTGGGGAATGGACATACTTGAGACTCTGACTCAGGGGGATGGGCGGGACATGGGCAATATATATAACCTGAGCTTTTGTACCCCCATAATAAGCTGAAATTAAAAAAAAAAAGAAGAAGAGGAAAAAAAAAAAGCTTCTGCATAGCTGAGGAAATAATCAATAGAACAAACAGACAACATACAGAATGGGAGAAAATATTTGTAAGCTATACATCTGATAAAGGACTAATAACCATAATTTACAAAGAACTCAAGCAAATCAGCAAGAAAATAACCAAATAACCCCAATTAAACAGTGGGCAAAAGACATGAACAGAAGCTTTTCAAAAGAAGATAGATAAATGGCCAATAAACATATTAAAAAAGTGCTCAATGTCAGTAATCATCAGGGAAATGTAAATTAAAACCACATGAGAGACCACCTTACCCACTTCTGAATGGCCATTATTAAAAAGTAAAAAAAAAAAAAATAGATGCTAGTGTGGATGAAGAGAGAAAGGAGCACTTACAATGTTGGTGGAGCTGCAAATTAGTACGACCTCTATGGAAAACAGTACGGAAATTCTTAAAAGAAATAAATGTAAACTCACCATTCAACAGCAATCCCACTACTGGATATCTACCCAAAGGAAAAGAAGTCATTTTGTCAAAAAGATGCTTGCACTCAAATGTTTATCTTAGCACAATTCTTAATTACAAAGTTATGGAATCAACCTAAGTGCCCATCATTTATAAGTGGATTAAGAAAATGTGATGTGTATATATACCATGGATTATACTCAGCCATAAAAATAATTAAATAATGTCATTTGCAGCAGCTTGAATGGAACTAGAGACCACTATCCTAAGTGAAGTATCTCAAGAATGGAAAAACAAACATCATGTACACTCTATCATAATTGGGAGCTAATCAATGGTCACACAAGCACAGAGGTATATAAAGTTCATTGGAAATCAAGAAGTGGGGAGGGAGGGACGCAGAGGTAAAAACTTACCTATCTGGTACAATGAGCACCATTCTGGTGATGGGGACACTAAAAGCCCTAACTTCAGCATAAAAGGTATCCATGTAACAAAAACATTTGTACCCTCTTAATATTTTGAAATTAAAAAACCCTATAAAACTACTAGAAGATCACATATTATAAAACCTAGATGTCCTTGGGTGGTGATAACTTTTAGATACAACACCAAAGGCACAACTGTGAAACAAATAATTAAGTTGGACTTTATTAAGATTAAAAACTTATGGCCGGTCATGGTGGCTCAAGCATGTAAATACCAACACTTTGGGAGGCCTCGGTAGGAGGACAGCTTGAGGCCAGGAGTTCAGAGCATTCTGGACAACATGTCAAGACCTCACCTCTACAAAAAATAATAAAAACAAAATTTTCCAGGTATGGTGGTATGCACCTATAGTCACAACTATTTGGGGGGCTGAGGTGGGAGGATCTCTTGAGCCCAGGAGTTTGAGGTTACAGCAAGTTATGATGGCACCACTGCACTCCAGCCTGGATAACAGAGCAAGACCCTGTCTTCAGCAACAACAATGAAATTAAAAACCTCTGTTTCATGAAAGACAACATCAAGAAAATGAGGAAATAAGCCAATGATCAGGTAAATGACTTGGGTGGGGCAAATGAAATTAAAAACTTCTGCTTCATGAAAGACAACATCAAGAAAATGAGAAAATAAGCCAATGATCAGGTTAATGACTTGGGTGGGGCAAACGAAATTAAAAACTTCTGCTTCATGAAAGACAACATCAAGAAAATGAGAAAATAAGCCAATGATCAGGTTAATGACTTGGGTGGGGCAAAGGCGATAAATGTAACCTAAACATTTGTACCCCCATAATATGCTGAAATAAAAACAAACAAACAAACAAAAAAACCACAAGAAAACCTCAAACCCAAACAAGACCTTCTCCTTTTGATATCTAGAATAAAGAACTAAGTTAATGAAAAAAAAGAGAGAGATTTCTCATAATCAGCTATCATCTAAAATAGACAAAGAATTCTTAAAGTTCAACAATAAGAAAACAACCTGATTTTTAAAATGGTGGAAAGACTTGAATACACACCTCACAAAAAGAGATATACAGATGGAAAATTATAATACAAAAAATATTCAACATTATATGCCATTGGAGAATTGCAAATTAGAATAACAATGAGATACTACTGCTTACCTATTAGAATGGTCAAAATTCAGAACAATGACAACACCAAATGCTAGAGAGGATTTGGAACAACAGGAAGTTCTGTTTGTTGCTGGTGGGAATGCAATATGGTTCAGCAACTTTGGAAGAGAGTTTGGCAGTTTCTTAGAAAACTAAATATACTTTTATTATATGATCTAGCAATCAGATTTCTTGGTTTTTACCCAAATTAGTTGAAAACTATGTCCACACAAAAACCTGCACATGGATGTTTATAGCAGTATAGTGATAATTGTCAAACTTAAAAGCAACCAATATGTCCTTCAGGGGGTGAAAAGATAAACTGTGGTACATCTAGACAATGGAATAGTATTATGTACTAGCGAATAACAAACTCTCAAGCCATGGAAATATATAGAAAAAGATGAAACGCATATTACTGAGTGGAAAAAGTGAATCTGAAAGAGCTATTATATAATTCCAACTATATGACAAAAGGCAAAACTATTGACACAAAATGGATCAGTGGTTGTCAGGAGTTAGGTGGGTAGGAAGAATAAACAGACAGAGCACAGAGGATTTTTAGGGCAGTGAAACTATTCTGTATAATAAATACTACAATGATAGATACAAGTCATTATAGATCAAAATCTATAGAATGTACAACACCAAGATTGAACTGTAATGTAAACTATGGACTTTGAGTGATAATGATCAATCATCATTGAACATTAAACAACCTACATTGGTAAGTTCATAGATTATAAAAGTATACCATTGTGATACAGGATGTCAATAGTAGAAGAGGTTGTACGTATGTGGGGAGAGGTGGTATTTGGAAACTCTCTGAACTTTCCCTTCAATTTTGCTATAAATCTAAACTGCTCTAAAAAAGTTTATTAATTTAAAAAATTAACAACTAAGAATTCACCGAGAATTATGAATGCCAATAAACAATCTCAAGACAATCCACACTTATCCATATGGTAATAAATGGAATAACACTTACAACAAATTGTAGTAAATATAAACAAAGAGAATGAAAAAGCTGCCAGAAAAAGAAGCAACCAAAATTTGTATAAGTGGATGACAGAATGGCAACTGATACCTCATTAGCAAATTGGAAGCCAGAAGATAATGATGGCATAAAGAGTTAGGAATTTGTTTTCTGAATACCTTCCATGTAATAACAAATGACCTCAATTAAGAATGATTCAACTTATTTATTTTTGTTCTTTACCTCAGTAATTCTCAGCTATATAACATGGCTTTTAAAACTTTTTAACATTGTAATTTTAAAAAAACGTTTTTATGCAAGAAGATTTACTGAATTATAGAATATAAGACTGCAATGATACTTCAGTTTTTTCTAAAGAACCAAGAGTTTTGGAAGTGGCAAATGCTTAGTCCCAAATATTTATACTGGCATTTGTATAAATATATAAACAAGCTATAAGCTACAATTTACTTCAATTTTTTTTTATATATTTACTTACAGTATCAACTTTTTATTATACCTTATATAATAAAATATTTGTTATTCTGTATAGAGAAGTAAAAAAAATAATTAGTAAGTAATTTTTCTAGGTGCTGTTATACAAGAAGAAGTTTCTAGGAGGGGAAAATAGAGATAAACAACAGTCAAAAAGCTTAGAATGTCATGAACCTCCAAAAGTCACAATACAAATGTAATTAGATGAGTATTTCAATAAAATAAATACTAGATATTTTGGGTGGATAAAGTGGAAAATCCTCCTCAAAAAAATAAGGCATGATTTAAAGGAATTATACACAGAAAACTTCTAAACTTGAGTAATGAATAGGTATCAAGAAAAGTGACTTAAGAGAGCTTGGCTGCTCCGGGGAAATGAAAGTATTTTAATATAATTGAGGTTAAGGTACAGGTGGAAAATATGGTAAGAGATAAATTTCAGTGGTTGATAGTGGCCAAATCATGAAGGAAACTGTAAGGCACAAGAGGTACATTGGTATTTGTTCTGAATAAAATAAGACAATATGTAAAGGATTCTGAAATAAAAATGGCAGGATAAAAATCTATCTTTTACATCTATTACTCTGAAGCAATGTAAAGCGTAGTAAAGCAAGTACACCCAAGAAACAAATGTTGCAACATTCAAAGAGGAAATAAAACAGATATAATTAACATTATATTCATAAGTATCTGTCTTAATTTGGTAACTTTAAAATCACTTGTTTCACTGATACACAGTTTTAGTTCACTTATATTAAAAAAGACAAACCTGCTATGCATAATTTCTTCTTTAGATCCATTGCCTCCTATTTATTCTAATACACTTCTATTTGTGTATCCATGAACTTTTGGCCACTTTTAATTTGGTCCCACTTATAACCTCTCATTATTTATATAATCTTTGCTTTTGATTACAACTTTATTTAATTTCCTAACATTTTATTTGTATAACACTTTAAAAAATATCCTTTGCTCCAAAACTTACACTCCAGACACACATAGAGCTAATAAATTAGATTGGATTTATTGCACTACAGACTCTCTGTACTCTAGTCTGGGTTCATCATTCATTCACTTGATGGTTCTCCTTCGGCAAAGAAGGATCCTGCAGTAATGGAGAAATGGGAGAATTGAGGGTTATAACTGAGGCATAATTTATACGACTAGAGTTGCACGAGTGAGGGAGAAAGAGAGAGAGATGATATCTCATCCTCTGGCTTTGGTCACCTGGATGAGGTCGATTTCATTCTCTAAAACAGAGAATGTAGAATATAGACAAAGAGAAAATACCGAGTGATGCTTTTGATTTGTTGATTTCAATATGTATATCCAACAATATGGGGGTAATATTATATCAAGATATAATTCAAGTAGAATGATAAAGACCTGGGAATATTGAAAATACAAGTGGGGCTTGGAGTTACTGAAGTGAAACACTAATGCACAAAGGTATTAAAAGTAATTCATTGCACATTACAACCATGATAGCATAGCGGTTTTGAATTCCCTTCCCCCCAAAAAGTTCTTTTCTGTCAGAATATTAGGAGAAGTAAATAGATTTCAGTTGGCTGAGTACAAGAAGCAGTGAAAGTATTGAATGTAAATACTTATCTTAAGGAAGTAAAAAAAAAATAAGAGGAAAGAAAGATAAATAGAATTTAAAGAAGGGCTTATATCTCAGTACTTTTTGTCTGACAATTTGCTGTTTTAAATTTTAAAAGAGAAGCCAATGGAATAATTTTAAATGGTAAATAATATACGGTAGAGATACTTGATGAAATGTCTCTTGTCTCAAGTGTGTGCTTCAAATACACTCTCCTAGGCTCATTAAAGGAACTAATCTATCATTTTGTGTTTGCTTGTTTAAACTACAATGTAGTAATTAGTTCCCCTCCAACCCCTTTTTCTGTGGGTTAAATGGAATTACAGTAGATAAAAAATGTAAATTATTTAAAATTTAAGTAAATAATTTCTATGAATATCCTTTTGCATATTAAAACAACACAGATGCTGCTAAATTTAAGAAGCTGTTCTCTCTCCATGGAGTAGAATTCCATACTGAAATTTCATTCTTAGATTCTGCTGTGTTATAATATAGAAGGCAAGTAGTGGAAAAAGAGAGGAGTCCTAGTGTTCAGAAGAAATTGTTTAGAACATGAAAGTCAGCTAGCTTTTGATTTGAAGCCTAGAGTTTACTGTGGCTATTTTAACACTTTTCTTGTAGAAAAATAATTGCATTCAGTTTCTTAAGAACATGACATTTTTAAAAGAAAAATTCTCATAATAACAAAAGTAACCTCTTTGGTATTTTACAATTACACTCTTATAAATCATTCTAAATGACAGTACACAAGGTAATTTCCAAGTGTCACGTTTGCTAGGATATGGTCCCTAATATGTTTCCTGAGATAATATTTAGATTTATACATAAAAGCCCATATCATGTTTCCAGAACAAAATACACATTTGTTCCTTTACACCCTAACACTCTTGGTATGACACATGATTTTAAATTCTCTAATTCAAATATATCTGAAAGGAAATTTACAGGTTTATTAACATACCTTGTAAAATATAATATCCTCAAAACTGAGATTATACATCCATTGGTTGATTTGTTATACGTGTAAAATGCAACATGTTTCTCATGTTATTTGGCAAAATGAAAAATAAACACCTATCTAGCTGTATGCTATAATCAAAAAAAAAATAAATATTAGTAAATATACTAATAAATACTAAACATAGTACTTCATTAATACAAAACATATATGTATATTTATTAATAACAGAAATATGCCTTACATATATAGGGCTTTCAATAACAAAATAATAGTTTTAATAAAATAATTTTAGAGAAGAGTCATTTTCCTCAGTATACTCAGTACTCATGATGGACATGCTTTGTTTTGGAAGTCTGATAAGGGACATATATTGAAATATTAACCTCCATATATTCATTAATGGTAATGAACCATCTGGTCACAAACCTCTTCCTAAAAAGAAAAATATGTTTATAACATTGAAATAGAGCAGGGCATTTTAGTGCACAGTTTGGAAGCCTTTTATTTCAATATAAGTCAGAGTAATTGGAGTACTGATTTAGTTGATTGGATAACATAGTCTATTCTTAGGCTTAGGTTAATTTTTTTCTTTTTCTCCTGACATTTTTATTTTTTTATTTCAGAGAAGACATCATCATCTCTGTAAAATAATTACTTATATGGTTTCATGTACAAATATAATTTAGATCTAAAATTCAGAATCTGAGGATCTTACCCTTGGATTATTGAAAATAAATAGTCCTATTTGCAAAAGAGAATTAACCTTTATTCTTTAATAAAAGGAATAAGTAGTCCAATAAATAAAATTCTATACCACTAGAAATAGTTTTACTAAGCTTAGGCCAGTAGGAATTGATACAAATCTCTTTGTAAAAGATAGGAATCCTTTACAAATCTCTACCATTGATTGAGGCAATCAGGTTGTTTGTCTGATATGAATTCCTGTGATTCTGAATTTCTTCTGTAATTTCACAGCTCAATTTTAAATGAATTGAATAAGCCTGGGATTAATTATGAGCACGATAATATTTTTAGGGGACGACATCAGTAAATTACAAATTTAAAAGCAGTGGCAACTTAGCTTTGCATTTATAAAACAAAGGGGGGAAAAAAACTTTTCATTCTATAATAGTATGGAACTAAATACTGGTCATATAATGGATTTTTCAACTAAATATGCAAAATACTAGTCACTATCACCATGGGGGTTTGGTTTTCAAATATAAAGATAAAACTCATGCATAAATACTTAGAAATTACATACTTTGTTCAATACACTCAGCAAGCTACCCTGGCATTGATAATTTTTGCATAAAATATATAGGAGTAAATAATTTCTCAGGGTTTTAAACTTAATTTTTTTGGTAAAGTAAGATAATTTATAAACTAGAAAAGTAAAATAAAAATATAGGACAGAAAGAATCAAAATAATGCTAAAGGCAATAAATACTACCATCATTCTGAGAAGATAATAATCACTTTAGAAAAAAACGGTTTACCAAGTAAATGATTTATATTTCCTGTAGAAATGATGCATTATCTCATGAACATCAAAGGGTGCCTACTGCCATAGGAACTCACAGATGGTCATATGCAATTTACAGAAAATTAAGTATAAAGAATAAACAGTTTAGTATAATATTATATATATATTAAAAACAGCAACTCAAACAATGAGGTTAGAATATTTTATGGTATTAAAATGAAAGCCAACAACAAAAATTTTTTGAGGCAATTCAACAAGCTACGTTTCTATTGGGAGTGGCCTGATATATTCACTCCTGGGTTATCTATAAAGGCTAGCTTCTGAAAGTAAAATTCCTTGATTTCCGATTTTATCCTCAGTATCACAACTAATTAACTAAATGCCTTGCAGTTGAACAGCAACTGTTATGACTCAGATAAAGGCCACTGTTATTTGATTTTTCCTTTGGGTTTCTGCCAAATTCTTCTTCCTAAAGTTATCATTGATGCACAGTTTTAATGTGATGCTTTGTACTGGAGATATATATATATATATATATATATGTATATATATTATTTCACAGCCAAATATATTATACTCCATTTACTTTCTTCATTTATTTGCATAGTCACTGCATAATGAAGATTTTTTAGGACTTTTAGAAAATACTTTTAAGCCACTAAATTAACAGAACAACTAGAAACAAAATGCTTGACCCAGTTTCATTTCTTTTTAACATATGTAATCAAACAAGATTTGTCAACAAAATGTAATATATTCAGTTTTGCTATCACTGTCAGGTGCTGTGCTCCAAAGATTAAACAGATCTAGTAGTTTAAGTGGAAATAGCTGAATTAATTCAGTTAAAATGAAAGATAATATCAACCAGTTGCTTCTAACTTCATTGTATGTCTAGCAAAAAAATAGTACAATTTGTCTTTTCCAAACTTTTTGGTGGGAATTCAAATCACTCTTGTTAAATATGTATTATTACCACTTATCTAAATAATAAACAGGAGGGTGGCAAAATACAACTCTTTTTTTGTAAGTTAGAAATATGATGGTAGACACATATGCAGTGGCAATTAAAATAATGTGATATTTACTAATAAAGAAGTTAAAATATGAACTTTTAAAAATAAGACACTATTGAAGGAAAGGCACTTGTTTTTTACTCAAATGGACTGATTTGAATTTGAACCCTATGACTTTATGAATATCACAGAATTTTGTTAATTTTCAAAGGTGTTTTGCTTCTAAAACTAGAAAATTCATATAAGCCATATGCCTCCAGTTGTTAGGAAACAATTCTGAAAGTGAACTAAATAAAGTTCACATGATTAAAAAGGCAAGTTTAGTTTACTAAAGTAAACTAATATGAATTTTAACAATCTTTTGATCTATTGTTGGATGCTAAAATTAATCCATGTCACTCTAAATTTAATGATATTAAATTAGTTTTGATTAGTAAAGCTTGATTTACTTTACACAGGAAAATGAGATGCAGCAGAGGGACTAAACTTCTTGGTAAAAACTGTTGAATGTTTCCATGCTTTGCCTTCTTTGTATAATGATTTTCTTTGAATAGTAAAGTAAATATGATAAGCATTTGACTTCCCTGGACAATTTTGCTTTAAGTTAGGATCATTTTCTGAAAACATTAAGTGACATGAAAGACAAATAAGGTAAAATATAGTGTTAAATTTTTTCTCTGGGTAAATTTCCGTTTGCTATCCTTACATTCTACATTATCTTAAAAAACAGTTTTTCTCCTACATAATTATTGCAAACCCCTTTACTTATGTTTTCCCTTGTTATGAGGTAATACCATACATTATAAAGAAAATCTCCCAAGCTAACTGACTGTTATGTTTATGTGATATTAATGCTAATAAATAAATTGTAATAATCTAGTGGTCACATAGTGTCATTTGAATTGGGTGTCATTTGAAATTGGGTGTCATTTGGAAACTATTTTCTGAGTACTGTCATATAGCATCTCCTATAACTTATACTTGAATGCACGGTCAGTGATACTACTTTTCAGTGGTATTTATTTGTGACCCAGGGAAGAGGAAACAAGCAGAATTTTATGTATTCAATTTGGGTCAACCCTGGCTCACTACACACAGGTGGGATATAAGAATACGGCATAAGCTAGAAATCAGAGCAAGGCGTGAATAGAAAATAGAAATCTAATGAGAATTCTTGAGAAAAACTGAAAGGGCACTGGGTTACACACAGGACTTGTGGCAGCATTTGAGCTCATCTTATCTGGATATTAAGGAACACCTGACATCCAAGCTACGCTAAGAACATTAGGATGCCTATTTTCATCCCAGCTTATGAGAGTATGACAATGAAAGTTTTATAAGGTCACAAGGCAAATACCCAACTCTGTCATTCTTCCTCTAGAAATAATAATTTTATCTCATAGCTTTTCCCATTTGCCTTCCCTTTTCTCTCTTCTACGGTGTCAATTGCTGTCTCTCTTTTTTGTCAATTGACAGTAATAATGATCTTTCAGCATCATGTTGAAAATTTCTGCTGTAAAATGCTGAGCTTCCATTTCCTTAGAGTAACTTTTACTCTTAGTAATACAGAATGAAACTTTTATTGACTCCCAGCTGTTCATACCATGGGCCACTAGCTTAGTCAGAGAAAGCATCAACCTGTCCAGGCAATAATTCTTTTATTGGTCCTTTGGTATCGCTCTACTTGCATTATATTTTAGTGTCACCTACTTTTGATTTTCCTAGCTCTTGAGTACATTTCCACTCATGTGGATACCTGATAACACTTTCTTTTAAAAAAATATTTTTGTAAACTCTATAGAGAAAGTACTTTACAAAGTGATTTACCTGAGAAACAACTCTGTAAGAGAAACTACAAAGATTGGAAACTTTCCACATATGTGAATATTTCTTCTGGATATGATTTTAATTTCTTGCAGATATACATTTCGCTAATGTAATTATCTTAATTTTGAATAACTTTATGTTAATAACAAGAATCTCATTTGAAAACTAACAGCACCATGAACATTACACATTTTGGAAAATGTATCTAGCACTTTCATGTTAAATATTTTTTAAAACTTTATCAAAATTACTATTGGAATGGACCTGTCTATAGCACCATAAATATTAATAAAATTTATAATAATTAACTAGGTGGAATACAGACATCATTCTATATTATAAAAAGTATTTCCATTTGTATTCTAAAATGTATAGTAGGCACAACTTTCCTATTGCTAAATATTCAGAGATGCAGTTTTGAAAAGAAGATTTATATTATGTTTTACTTCCCCATTTGTACTATAAATGCACAGTATATTTTTCAGTAATATAGATTGTATAAGATACATTAATTTTTATTTGTCCTGACAAAGCATTATTTTTAAAATAGTAATAATTAGGGCAGGATTTTTAAAACTGTTAATATGAATACTCATGAATTTTTCACAATAATATTTGTTACTAACAATTGTAAACCTGTATAGGCAAGAGAAGTTGTTCAGTACTATAAAAACAAGGATCACTTGAGGCCAGGAGTTTGAGACCAGCCTGAGCAATATATAGCAAGACTCCATCTCTGCAAAAAATAGAAAAATTAGCCAGACATGGTGGCTCCTGCCTATAATCTCAGCAAATCAGAGGGCTGAGGCAAGGGGATTGTTTGAGCCCAGGAGTTCGAGGCTGCAGTGAGCTATGATTGTATCACTGCAGTCCAGCCTGGACAAAAGAGTGAGACCCTGCCTCCAAAAAAAAAAAAAAAAGAGAAAAATAAACAGACTTATTTATTAGAGTAGCAAATTATAATTAAATTTGTCTTAGATCTATGATAGAAGAATTACAGAAATACATAGGCAAAACATTTACCCTTCCATATGGGCATGAAAGAGATAAGGCTTTCTAGGGATAATAATAATGAAGGTGAAACTTCAAAGATGGATAAGAATTAGTCTGACAAATGTTGAAAGTGTGTGGAGGTGAGGAAGACTGAATTGTGTAAGTGTAGAAATAACATGCATGAATACAAATCTAAAAGGAAAGACAGAAGTGGTAGAAGGTAAGTACTGGCTAAAATATATGAGAGCTGACACTGGAGAGATAGACACAGGACAGAACTTGGAGCAATTTGTAAACGTTAACCATTTTGAAATGTATTTAAGGGTACTGGGAGTCTTTGACTGCCATTAAGGAAGAAACTGATATGATCATATTTGTCTTTTATTAAGCTCACTCTGACTATAGAGTGAAGAATGGATTAGAAATTAATTAAGAGGCTGCTGCAATAACCAAGCAAAGTGACACTATTGACGTGAAATAGAATTGAGGCAGTGGGAATGGAAATGTTTCTATATTTTTCAAACATTTTACAATTTAGATGCAACAAAACAAAATAGATGGATGACTCTTCCATAAAATTAAGAAGGAAGGAATTTTCTCCAACTCATTTTATGAAGCCAATATCACTCTGATACCAAAGCCAGGAAAAGACACAACCAAAAAAGAAAACTACAGACAAATATTCCTTATGAATATAGATGCAAAAATTCTTATTAAAATATTAGCAAAGCGAATTCAACTGCACATCAAAAAATAATTCACCAAGACTTTTGTTGTTTTTGATGACTTTGAAAATTTTGAGGAAAAATGAATATATATTTTATAGAATGTTTCTCATTGAGATGTGTGTGATGTTTGTGTCATTATTACATCGGTGTTATTTTAATAAGTTTGGGGAGGAAGACCACAGAATTGCCTGTCTCCTCACAAAGTTATCAAGGGTATATCCTATCAACATGACTAATCTCATTGATATTAACCTTGTTCACCTGATTGAGGTAATGTTTGTTATATTTTTCCACTGTAAAGTTATTTTATCTCACCCTCTTTCCATTCTATATTCTTTGGAAGGAAGTCACACTTCCTTGCCTACAACTTCCTTGAAGGCAGAGTATCTACATAAATTTTATGGAATTCTGGACAGATTTACCTATCTTATTTATATTTATTTATTTATATATAATACATTTATATTTATATTTACCACTTATGTATGTATTCAAACATTTATTTATTTGAGTATTGACTCATGGATATTGATTTTGTATTTGGGGTTAAAATCTAATACCAGTTTACTCCATTGCTGAAATTGTTCCAATTTTGGGCATTGGAAACTTTTTAGTTGGCTCCTCTCTTCCTTTAACAAACCCCCATTGTTATGTTTTGTTTTGGTTTTCAAGCACTGTCATGCTTTCTGGAACTACAAGATAGTCCAGGTTCATCTTGTATATTCCTTACCCCCTCCCTAAAATAAGCCAGTTCTTCAAATACATTATCATATGGATTATTCTAGACATACTCATACCCAATGGGAAATGGTTTTACCAATCAGGATACATTGTGTATGTGCAGTTGACTCTTTAAAACATGAGTTTGAACTCCATGGGTCTGCTTACAGGTGGACTTTTTTTTTGGTAAATACAGCCAGCATTTCATATGGGAGGATTCCACATCTGCAACCAAACCCATGTATGCTTGTAGGGTCAAGTATGCATGGATTTTGGTATCTGTTGGGTCCTGGAACCAAATCAAGAGATGACTGAGTTCCTTTTGCCTTTAGTCTTACAGTCTCCACTCATTTCTAAAGTTCTTTTTTTTTTTTTTTTTTATTTCAGCTCATCATGGGGGTACATAAGTTTAGGTCATATACATTGTCCATGTCCTGCCCATCCCGAGTCAGAGTCCCAAGCGCGTCCGTTCTCATTCTCTAGACAGTGCGTCTGGCACTCATCATGTAGTCATACCTCCATCCCCTCCCCCCCCCACCTCCCCGGGTCTGCACCTTCAAGCATGACCATTCCCCAGAGGGTGTGCAACACACTCGTCATGTAGGCATACACCCATCCCCTTCCCCCACCCCCCATCCCAGTCTGATATCCAATTGGTATCCTTCCCTGATGTACATTTAGGTGATGATCAGGGAAACCAGTTCTCTGGTGAGTACATGTGATGAAGTTCTTTAATTCAGGACCATTTTCTCCTACCACCTTCAGTGAATTTGTTTCACACATTTGTAATAAGATTAGATTTATAAAAAATTACAGTTTGTGTTCCCCTCCTGGCATTCCCTAATCTCCCAAATGAATTTTTTTAAAAAAATTGGACACGTTAAGTTTCAATGTTTGGGCTGTACATTTCTACAGGTTTTGACAAATGCATAATGTCATATATCCATCATTAAAGTATCATACAAAATAGTATCACCACTCTCTGCTTTCTAAACTCTCTGAAACCACTGATCTGTTTACTTTCTCATAGTTTTGCCTTTATTAGAATCTCAGATAAATGAAATTATGTATCATATAGTCTTTTTAAACTATCTTCTTTCACTTAGAAAGATGCAGTTAACATTGATTCCTGTTTCTGCATGGCTTAATAAGCTCATTTCTTTCTACTGCAGAATAGTATTCTATTATATGGATGTATTACAGTTTGTTTATTCATTCACTTATGAACAACATCATGGTTTGGCCAGGTTTTGGCAATTATGAATTAAGCTGCTGTAAGAATTCACATGAAGCTTTTTGTGTGGACCTAAATTTGCAAATAAGTTGGGCAAATAACTAGATGCTTGTGTGTGTGATTGCTGGATCATAGGTAAAAGGATGAATGAAACTGTCTTTCAAAGTGGCTATACCATTTTGCATTCCCATCAGCAATGAATGATCATTCCCTTTGCTCTGCATTCTCACCACCACCTGGTATTTTCAGTTCTTTTTGGATTTTTAGCCATTCTAATAGGTATATAGTGGTATCTCAATGTTCTTTTAATTTGCTTTTACCTAATGATAAATAATGCTGAATATTTTTTCATATATTTATGTGCCATCTGAATATGTTTTTGTGAGACATCTGTGCAGAGTTTTTTGTTCATATTTAATTGTTATTGTTTTCCAGATACTGAATTTTTAATAGTTTTTTGTGAATTTTGGATTCAAGTCCTTCTCAGGTATGTTTTGCAAATATTTCTCCCAATTTGTGAATGGTTTTTTTTCCATTCTTTTAATAGTAAAATTTAATAATAATTTTAATAAAGCCTACATTATTTTTCTTTTATGTTTCATGCCTTTAATATTGTATCTCATCACTAAAACCAAGGTTAAGCATATTTTCTTCTATGTTGTCTTCCAAAAGTTTTATAATTTTTTATTTTGCATATATTCCTATGCTCCATTTTGAATTAATTTTTGTGCCATGTATAAGTTGTGTCTAATTTCATTTGTTTGCAAATGGACATCCAATGGTTCCAGTACCATCTTGTTGAAAAGATTGTTCTTTCTCCTTTCTTCATTGATTTTGCTCTGCTTCTTTGTCAAAGATCATTTCACTTTTGGATACTTAAGTCTGTGTCCTCATTCTGTTCCATTGATTTATGTTTATTTATTTATTTATTTAGCCAGTATCAGAATGTCTTGATTACTCTGGCTCTATAGTAAGTTTTAAAATTGGGTAATGTGAGTTCCCCAGCTTTCTTCCCATCTGCGTCAATATTATGTTACCTAGTCTAGATCTTTTGCCTTATTATATTACATTTATATAATGTTAGTCAATATCTGCAAAACAGCTTGCTGATGTCTTGATTCGTATTGTATTGAACCTGTAAATAAATCTGGGAACAATTAAAATAATAATATTGAGTAGTCTAATTCATAAACAAAGAATCTCTCTCCATTTATTTGGATCTTAGATTTCTTTTATCAATATTTTTAGGTTGTTTCATACATATTCTATATATATTGTTATATTTATACCTATATACTTTATTTTTTGGCATTATTATACATAGTATTTTTTCAATTTGAAATTTCAATTTTTTATTGCCAGTATCCTGGAAAGCCATTGATATTTAAAAACATTGGTAAAATACACATTACATAAAATTTACCATTTTAATCATTTTAAATGTATAATTCAGAGATATCCAATGCTTTCACAGTGTTGTGCAACCATCATCACCATCTAATTCTATTTTTTATTTTCCTAAATAGAAACTCCATACTCATTAAATAGTCATTCCCTATTTCCCCCTCCCATAAGCTCTGGTAACCATTTAATCTATTTTCTGTCTCTATGGATCAGTGTGTACCAATATTATAACTATTTTCCATTTGTTGCTTTTGTTCTTTATTTTTCCCTCTTTTTCTGTATTCTTTGGTTTTAATGGTACATTTTAGATAGTTTGATTTTATCCTGTCTCTCCTACCAAGTTTACTCCTTTTTAAAAACATAGTAGTTGCCCTTGAGTTAACATTGTTAGCTAATCGAATTCTACCTTCAAATAACACTATACTGCTTTACCTATAGTGCAGGTAAGTTAACAGAGGATTCCTAATCCTCCTTCTCATCCATTGTGACATTGATGACATTTATTTCACTTATCTATATACTATAATTATCCATTACATTATTACTGTGATTGTTTTAAGCAAACAAGGATATTTAGATCAATGAAAAATAAGAAAATAAATATTTTATTTTACCTTTATTGATTCCTTCTTTAACATTCGTTACTTCAACACTCTCAAACTAGTTAGATTGGTAACACGTGTAATTAAACGAGAATCAGAAGAGAAATTGTCTGGAAGCTTGCCTTTCTTTGCTGTCACGACATAAAGGTGAACCATT
This sequence comes from Lemur catta, assembly GCF_020740605.2. Lineage (NCBI taxonomy): Eukaryota > Metazoa > Chordata > Mammalia > Primates > Lemuridae > Lemur > Lemur catta. Next base: position 50,322,525 of record NC_059128.1, on the reverse strand, counting down.
TCTACACTGTATTGTTACATGTGATGAAAAATGGATTCTTTTTGACAATCACAAGTGTTTGTCATAATGGTTGGATAAAGATAAAGTGTCAAACGAAACACAGTCCAAAACCAAATATTCATCAAAAAAGCTAATGGTGTCTGTTTGGTGATCCATCGCTGATATTATCCACTACAGCTTCATGAAAACTGGTCAGTCGATTACAGAGAATATCTACTACAACCAGTTGGATGAAATGATGAGGATGCTTGTGATGGAGCAGCCAAATTTGGTCAATAGAGACAGGCCAATCTTCTTGCAAGGCAACACTTGACCATATGTTGCACAATTGATGCTTCCCAAACTACAGAGGCTGGATTTGGAAACTTTCCATCATTCACCTAACTTGCCCTAACTGACTACCACTTCTTCCAGGCTTTGGACCACTTCTTGGAAGGAAAAATATTCAATTCTCAACAAGCTGTGGAAAAACCCTTTCATGGTTTCATCGCCACTCACTCTCCAGGGTTCTTTGCTGCTGGCACAAAAAGGCTATCATTAAGATGGCAAAACCATGTTGACAGTTTATGTGCATACTTTGATTAATTGTACTGTTTCTTATTTGAGATATAATAAACTACACTTGTGATTTAAAATTGGACATTTCATATTAATGACCTAATATCATGATTTCTGGTGGTTTTATGTTTTCTTCTACTTTTACATTATTTTAAATATGAAATCTATGTTTCAAAATGTCTCCTCAATTTTTTGATGCTTTGATGCTCAATCTTTTAATGCTTAAAAAATTCAACCTTGTATTATTTGTCTATTTGACAAAAACTGCTTTGTTTTCTTGAAACATAAAATTCTAAAATATTTTGAAGTTTAATGCAGCAGGAATCCAATGTTAAGCCTAAATTGAATTCACTTTGGTATTTCAAAATATCTGGAGGAGTTTGGGAGATATACATTTATTTGAGGGATTCTATTGCATTTTGCTTACAAAAAAAGCAAACATATTATAACCAAAGGCTTGTCTATATAGAGAGATACCAGGGCCAAAACTTACTAGAGTGATATAAATATTGCTGTTTAAATATTATATATATATTTATTTTATAAAGTAGATATTTATATCTGGCAGCATTTATTAAGGTATCCATTCAACATCTGGAAAAATAATAAAATCCAAAAATGCACAGTTTGCAAACCAATAAACAAAGATAGAAAGTGGATTAAATAAAGAACATTGACTAAAGAGTAAGCTCTTGGGTATTGAATTTAAACTGCTTATAACAAGCCACTCTCTTCCAAATACTATAGGGAATTCTTAGCAATAATTGTAATATATATACACGCACACATTCTATTGTAATCAAATAATGAAGTATTTTAGTATATATCTTAAACTTTTAAGAAGAGAAACATTTCATTTTGTGGTGTTTGTTAAAATTCATTTTTTTTATTCTTTACATTTATAGAAAATATTTTCCTTTTTGTAATACAATTTTAAACTGTATTTAATTCTCAAAACTTTCTATTAAATTAACACCATTTAAAATTAAAGTCAAAAGATAAATTTCTACTTCATTCAACATTCAACAGATATATCAAACTTCATGTATAAAGGGGGGGCAAGGGCAATATATGTAACCTAAAGTTTGTACCCCCATAATAAGCTGAAATAAAAAAAAGATATGATATGGCATTTTTGTTTTAATTTCAACTAAAAACCTATGAAGACTTGTTTTTGACATTGTTACATTATTGTATTTATAAAACCAGAATAGTAAATGTAATCATCATTTTAACTCCTATTATTGATTTCTTTTTCTTAATATCATACTTTCTTTTCTTTTTTTTTTTTTTTGAGACAGAGTCTTGCTCTGTTGCCTGGGCTAGAGTGAGTGCCGTGGCATCAGCCTAGCTCACAGCAACCTCAAACTCCTGGGCTTAAGCGATCCTACTGATCCTACTGCCTCAGCCTCCCGAGTAGCTGGGACTACAGGCATGGGCCACCATGCCCAGCTAATTTTTTCTATATATATTTTTTAGTTGGCCAGATAATTTCTTTCTATTTTTTTTAGTAGAGACGGGGTCTCACTCTTGCTCAGGCTGGTCTCGAACTCTTGACCTTGAGTGATCCACCCGCCTCGGCCTCCCAGAGTGCTAGGATTACAGGCATGAGCTATCACGCCCGGCCCATATTTTCTTATATCTATTATTGCACTTATTTTTTAATGTCAGGTTTACTTTGTATTCTATCTTGGCATCCTTACAAAATTTATACAGACGTAAAGTGTCCTTGATTTTTATAAAACAAGGATTAGTGCCTATTATATTCTTGTGTTCAGCTTCATTCTTTCATATGACAGTTTCAGTCCCATTTAATACTATTTTTTGAATCCAAATAAGATCCTTTCATTTGATTTAGCACTTTAGCCTCTAAAGTCACTTTGCTTAATGGGTCTGATTTTGACTTTTTAGTCATTTTATTCATAAATGTACCACCATGTTCATCATTTTATGAGGCTTATGATGAATCTAACCACAGATCACTGAAAATAAGGCACAGAGTCAGATAGCAGGCCACCTTATTAGCACTCTTTTCCACACCAGTAATCATGTTACTATTTGAAATTTAGCAAATTGCCGTCATATCATCCACTTCCAGCCCTTTTTTAAATGACCCTGTCAGATTATTTTGCTGCTAGATTGAAGCCAACCATGATAATGTTGCTAAACGTGAATTTTGGAAGTACACAGCTCTTGCTTCCCACTATTGGAAATAAAAAAAAGTATTTTTTAGCACCACAGTGCAACAGAGTGCTGTATAACTTTATTAATTTGAATTTGTATTTGAATGATAGGTATCTCTTATTTGGTGCTTTCTTTTAGATAGCAGCCAAGCTTAAATAATATGAAAATAAATAATATGATTTTGAAAGTTGAAAAAGTCTTTTTCAAATTTTATTCATATCTCCAAGTGAACATCAGTATCTATGTTTTCTTGTTAATATTTTTGAAAAGGAAGAAAGAAGGGAGAAAGGAAGGAAGAAAGAGAGAAGGAAGGAGGGAGGAGAAAGGGAAGGATGTAAGGGGGGAGAGAGAAAGACAGAAAGAAATACAGAAAGGAGAGGAAGGGTAAACTGAAAAATAATGAGATTGTTGATCTACAGAGAATCGTTAGAAGTGATGGGTCAGAAATTATGGGGTAATGGGAAAAGAAAATAAAGTAAAAGACATGATAGAAGAGACATTTTTAAAACTATGTGTTTTTGTATAGTTATGCTTTTCAGAACCATATGAATGTTTAACATATTTAAAATATAAATAAACAATTAGAATTAAGTAAGATGGGGTAGCACTGTTTTAGTTTGCTAGGGCTGCTACAACAAAATACTACAAGGCCAGGTGTGGTCATTCATGCCTGAAATCCTAGCACTTTGGGAGGCCAAGGCAGGTGGATTGCTTGAGGCCAGGAATTTGAGACCAGCCTGAGCACAAAAGAGACCCTATCTCTACAACAAAATAGAAAAATTAGTTGGGTGTGGTGGTGAGCACCTATAGTCCCAGCTACTCAGCAGGCTGAGGCAAGAGAATCACCTGAGCCCAAGAGTTTGAGTTTGCAGTGAGCTGTGATGACACCACTGCACTCTAGCCCCACCAACAGAGCAAGACCTTGTCTCAAAAAAAAAAAAAAAAAAAAAAAAAAAAATGCTACAGAGACTGGGTGGCTCAAACACAGAAATTTGTTTTCTCATAGTTCCAGTCAATGCAAAATAACCCAAACTGTGAAATAATTTAAAGAGGTTTATTCTGAGCCAAGCTTGAGTACCATGGCCTGGAGCCACACCCAAGAAAACTTGAGCAAGTGGACTCACTGTAATTGGGTTAGTTTGGCTTTATGCATTTTAGGGAGACAGGAATTACATGTAAAGTCCTAAGTCAATACATGGAAGGTATACATTGCGTTGGTTCAAAAAGGCGGAACATCTTAAACTGGGAGCTTACAAGTTATAGGCGGATTTAAAGATTAATTTGCAATTGGTTAAAGAAATGAAGCTTTGTCTAAATGCTTGGAATGTTTTTGAGTTAAAGATAAAGAAGTCTGTTAATCAGATGCAAGTCACCAGACATACACCCAGGCTCAAGTGATCTGTTAAGTAAATTGGGGACCTGCAGGTTTATCTTGCATAGCCTTAGGCCTGTTAATGAGCTACAAAAGGATATCTACAAGAAGAGAGGGAGCATGATGAGGTGTGTCTGACCTTCCTTCTCATGGCTAGCAACTCAATTTTAGGATATCCCCTTGGCCAAGAGGGGACCCATTCAGTCAGCTGGGGAGGGAGCAGAGCTTAAGATATTATTTTTGTTTACATTCCAAAACCTGGAAGTCCAAGATAAAAATATCAGTGGCCTTGTTTTTTCCAGAGGTCTCTTTCCTCAACTGTGTCCTCATAAGGTCTTTTCTGTGTGCACATACATCCCTGGTATCTTTGTGTGTATACAATTTCACCGTCTTATAAATACATGAGTCAGATTGAATTAGGGCCCAACTTAATGACCTATTTCAACTTAATTATCTAATTAACAGGACTGTGTTCAATTACAGTTACATTTTTTGATGCCGGGGGTTAGGGCTTCCACATACAAATTTTGGGGAGACACTATTCAATCCATAACAGGACTCACATTGATGCAAATGAACAAATGAATAACAGATTGAAGAAATTGAAAAAGTAAATAGCATAATCACAATAAAAGGGGTGGGAAAGTAAAGCACTATCAATTTTGGAGAAAAGTAACATAAAAACAGTATTTTGGTTATATACTCTTAAGGGTAACAACAATAAAATGTACTGTACACAAATGTGAGACTTTAAAATATAATTTGTTTTTTCACAAAGTGTTGAAATTCTAAAGTTATTTTGTATATTTTCTATGATTGAGCAAATATATGAATATATTGATAATAATGGGAGTTATCTTTCTTAATTTTAGAGAAAGGAGTTAACAAACAAAGTAGGCTAGGAAAAACTTTGCAAAATTGGATTGGAATTTGAGGTATCTGCGTAAACTCATGGAGAGAGATTTATATAGAAATAGATATAAATGTGTTTGCATGTATAAATGCATATATTGTATTTCTTAACTCTAACTACCAGCAGATTACACATGTGACTTGAAGATAAGAATATCATGCCTTTAGAAGTGAAGGAAAAATACTCACTACCAAAGAAAAAAGTGTGAGCCAAAACTGATCAAGAAAGTGGTTTAAGGGAAATTAACAGAGTAGGGTACTTGGAAATTAACTTTCAAATAAATCTTGTAAGTCATAAATATCAAGCCAATATATTTGAAGTCTATGTGCAGATGCTCAGAAAAAAACACTTTGAAAAATAAAAATAATAAAAATGTGACAACACTCAAAATGGATTTTTATTGTGAAAATTGCATCAAAAACCCAGTAGTATTTTCAAAAGCATGGAAAATATAGTGATTCCAAGTGATATTTCCTAACTGTTGTTGCTTAAGAGAGAATAAATCTCAATTTGAAAATGTTAAGTATGCCAGAGATGAAACTTCTTTTTAATTGGCAAGCCTTTTCATATCACCTCATTTGCCAAAATTAAATTTCACTACACTTGAAAACTCAACGCAGTGCTATTTTCAATCCCACTTCTCTTTTCCCTCAGGGAGAAATCTACATTCTTAAAAGGTTATGCAATGCCAGTTTTTTTAAATGAAGGCAGGGTTGGGCATCTAGTCTTCTATTTTTGGTGCTCCAAGGTTAATTCAATATTGTTTCTTATGGTTCTAACACTTTGGGAAATCCAAAGCAAGTCCTCACCCATATTCCAGTTATCAAAATCACAAAAGCCCAGAATACTGACTGGGGCACATAGCATAAGAAGCCCCTAGAAACAAATCAGGACAACTGTCATAGCAAATCTACTATCAGCAAGCAATCAGAAAGCCACGGCTCCATCAGGTCTCAGAATTTTCTATTCCTTTTCTAATGTTCTATTACAGAATGTATCTGTTTGAATTACTAATCATTTTTGAGGGGCTGGATGGACATTGCTATTCACCATCAAAGAGGATGGAATTGGTGGTTTTGCAGGATTAGTAAGTAGTTAAGTCAAGGACAAATCACTTATAAAAAATAAAATTCTGAAAATAGAGGAGTACATTGCCAGAAAAATTGTTTGAGAACCAATGTCCAAACTTCTGGAAAGAGAGGCATAAATGGCAGATCTTTGAAGGGCTAAAATAGGTGTTGAACCACAGGTAGCACTTCAGTGGCTCTGTTCTGGGTGGATGAGAAGGGGATAATGTGGATCAAAAAGAAAAGAGATATATCAGAAAAGTGTTTTGAGGTAAATTTTACAGCCTGGCAAGGGTGTGTTGGATTGATATCTTCTGTTATTTTTATCCCAGTTGACACTTCTATGATGCTATCACCTCCTCCCCATGTATTTTCTTACTTATAATCATTCTATGTGGAGGCTGGTGTGTTTTTATTATTGTTATGGACATTATGATGAGGGACTGTTTTCATTTCACTTTGTTAATATGCATGAATTTGAAAATAGCTGTTATTTAACTGATGGTGATAATGTAAGCTGACATTAATCAATAGAGGTTATGGCTCTTATGTCTGAGTGTTAAGCAGCCTGACACTTGTGAGTTATCTGGCATGAAGTAATTATTTTCTCAGAAAATGTTATCATTGCTGATCAAGCATGAACTCTAACTAAGGTAAACATACCGTGATGCTTTTTATTTCTTCCAGCTGATATTCTGGCTGTTCCCATAATGAGAAAAAAAAATAACTATATATAATTATTTACAACTTGGTAACAGAACTTTTTTTTACTTTTGGAAATCTTTTATTTTATTTATTTATTTATTTATTTATTTATTTTTTACCCCATTCAGTTTCTTTAAATGCTTACTAATAGTAATTTTGTTCCTTTACATAAGTTTCAAAACCCAGCATGTGTTCACATCTCACTGAAGAATACCTAAGAAACCGCAGTATCTGCAAATGTGATTTGCCAAATTGTTGCCTTATTTTTCCCCAGTTAGCATTTTCCTTAGCTTCTGCATCATTTAGGTCTGTAGAAATGTATCTAATATTTAAACTTTATGGTACATGTACCAGAAATGTTTTGTTTCTCTTATTCATGCTTTTTAAAATATGTGTCATTAAATAGAGTGATGGTCCAACTATAACAGAGTCAGAGTTTTCTGTGTGCTTAAGTTTTCAAAATGATCTAAGTCAGCATTTCTGAAACTGGAAATATTTGCAAATTGTGAAATATGATTTGATAAAAGACATGCTGATATGCTAAAAGTTAATGCAGCTTTCTCTTCCTATGGTGCCAAGTGTATACAAAGGAAGTGTCTTATGCACAAGGAGAATCTGACTCAACAATTCCGTAGTTAAGGTCAATAGATTTAGCTGTACTAGAATTTCAGGCAAACAAATGAACAAAAAAATATTCACCATTTGGCAGTCATGCTTCCTAATCCTTAAGTATTTGAATTGTGAACTAGTGACAAAAATTCACTGTATGTGAAGAACTGATGACTGAGAGACAATCTTTCATCATTAAAACAAAGGTTAAATAAAGATTAAGCACAGAAAAGAGCCAAGAGCTCTGGAGACTTTGGGTAGGCAAGATGCCCAGATGTTCTTCCTATGGTTTTAGCCTGGCATGTGGGCAAAGGTGAAAAAGGTCAAGTGGGTAGGCAGATGATTGATTATAGAGAAGATGATGACACGGTCATCAGTTATTCTTATGGAGTCTGAGAATAGAAGCACTTTTGCTAGCTGATTAATTAATGATTTTCTCTCTATATTTAACAGTCTCATTGAAGATTATATGCTTGTAAGGATATCAAATATCTCTTTCTGGAAGGGTCCAAGACACTGGTAACAGGATTTACCTCTGAGCAAAGGACCTGGGGAGCTGGGGAAGGGAATGGGAAGAGTCTTCTGGCTCTATGCCTTTTGTCCCTTTTGAATTTGTTCTGTGTGCATGTATCTATTTAAAATAACTGATAGTTTTTTTTTTTTTAAAAAAGAAAGCATGCTTACGTTCACCTTTTATAGACTAATACATAAAATTGTCCTCATAGATACCAAAGTAGAAAGAAACATGTTGTAATAACATATTTTCAAAAAATAGTCTAAATAAATTTTGTTTTTATTTTATGCTTATGTTCATCTGATCTCAATAGTGCCCCTTTTTAAATCCTACCTTTATACAATACTTTCAGTTACATTCAGAACAAAACAATGTGGTTTTTAAACAAAATTAGAGGAAAAGATTATTTCATGATTTTCATATATACATGTAATTTGGCAATATGGATGTTATTGTACACATAAATTACATTGCCTTAGGTTTAAGTCTGTTATCCACTGTGAGTTGATTTTTGTGAGATGTGAGAGGTGTGGATCCTCTTTCAGTCTTCTACATGTGGCTATCCAATTCTCCCAGTACCACTTATTGATTCTTTCCCCAGTGTATGTTTTTGTCTGCTTTGTCAAAGGTAGATGGCTATAAGAGAATGGTTTTATATCTGGGTTCTCAGTTCTGTTCCATTGCTCTATGTCTCTGTTCTCGTGCCAGTACCATGCTGTTTTACTCACTATAGCCTTGTAGTATAGCTTGAAGTCTGGTAAATTGATGCCTCCCAACTTGTTCTTTTTACTTAAGATTGCTTTTGGTATATGGCGTCTTCTCTGGTTCCATATGAAGCATAGAATTATTTTGTCTAGATCTGCAAAAAATGATGTTGGTATTTTAGTAGGGATTCAATTGACTCTGTTGATCACATTGAGTAGTATAGACATTTTAAGAATGCTGATTCTGCCAACCCACAGCATGGTATGGTTTTCCACCTGTTTATATCTTCTGATATTTCCTTCCTTAGTGTTTCATAGTTCTCCCTGTAGAGGTCTTTCACCTCCTTAGTTAAATATATTCCTAGGTATTTTATTTTCTTTGTTGCTATTGTGAAGGATACTGAATCTTTTGTTATATTTTCTGCTTGACTGTTGTTGGCCTTTAGGAATGCTATTAATTTCTGTACATTGACTTTGTAACCTGAGACTTTGCTGAATTTGTTTATCAATTCCAGTAGTCTCATGGCAGAATATTTGTGGTTTTTTAGACATAAGCTCATATTGTCAGCAAAGAGTGATAGTTTGACATCTTCTGCCCTCATTTGGATGTCCTTGATTTCCTTCTCTTGTCTGATTGCTCTGGCTAGGACTTTCAGAACTATGTTGAATAAATAGAAACGGTGATAAAAGGCAACCTTGTCTGGTTCCAGTTCTAAGCAGGAATGCTTTCAATTTTTCCTTGTTCAGTATATTGTAGGCTGTTGCTTTGTCATATATGGCTTTTATCATTTTAGATAAGTCCCATTTATACCTATTTTGTTCAGTGTTCTTATCATAAAAGGGTGCTGAATTTTGTCAAATGCTTTTTCTGTGTCTATTGAGAGGATCACATGGTCTTTGTTTTTACTTCTATTTATGTGGTGAATTACATTCATAGATTTGTGTATACTGAACCACCCCTGTATCTCTGGGTTGAAGCCCACTTGGTTGTGATGGATTTTTTTTCTTTATAAGCACCTGAATTTGGTTTGCTAGGATTTCTTTTGAGAATTTTTATATCTATATTCATAAGGGATACTGGTCTATCGTTTTCTTTTTTTGTTGTGTTCTTTCCTGGTTTTGGTATCAAGGTGATGTTGGCTTCATAAAACGTGTTGGGGAGGATTACTTCCTTCTTGATATTGTGGAATAATTACGGTAGGATAGGCACCAGTTCTTTGTAGGTATGGTAAAATTGAGCTGTGAAACCATCTGCTCTGGGAGTTTTTTTTTTTTCTTAGGAAGGTTTTTTTATTGCTGCTTCAATTTCAGTACTTGATATTGGTCTGTTCAGGAATTCTATTTCTTCCTGCTTTAGAACTCAGGAAAGTCAGCAAAAAAAAAAAAAAAAAAAAAAAAAAAAAAAAAAAATCAGAAAACCCCATTAAAAAGTGGGCAAAGGATGAACAGAAACTTTCCGAAAGAAGATAGACTAATAGCCAACAAATATATGAAAAAATGTTCAACATCTCTAATCATTGGGGAAATACAAATCAAAACTAAAATGAGATATCATTTAACTCCAGTGAGACTAGCTTTTATCAAAAATTCCCAAAACAACAAATACTGGCATGGATGTGGAGAGATTGGAACACTGTTACACTGCTGGTGGGACTTAAAATTAGTACAACCCCTATGGAAAGTAATTTGGAGATATCTCAAAGAGCTAAAAATAGAAATAGCATTTGATCCAGCAATCCCACTACTAGGCATCTACCCAAAGGGCAAATAGACATTCTATAATATAGACATCACCACTCAAATGTTTATGGCAGCAATTCACAATTGCAAAGATGTGGAAAGAGCCCAGTGTTCATCAATACATGAGTGGATTAACAAAATGTGACTACAAAAAACAATGGTGAAGTAGCACCTCTTGTATTATCCTGGATAGAGCTGGAACCCATCCTTTGAAGTGAAGTATCACAAAAATGGAAAAACAAGTACCACATGTACTTGCCATCGAATTAGTACTAACTGATCAACACTAAGGTGCTCATATGGTAGTAATATTAATTGAGTGCTAATCAGGTGGGAGATTGAGGCGGTAAACTCACAAGTGATGGAAACAGAGTGCACCGTATGGGGGAAGGGCATGCCTCCAGCCCTGTCTTGGGCGAGGCAAAGGAATTACATGTAACCAACATGTTTGTGCCCCCATAATATTCTGAAATAAAAGAAAAAAAAGCCAATTATTTAGTAAGGCCAGGCTTAGACTCAAATAGAATTTTCTTCTAGGGAGCTATTTATATCTTTCTAAAGTTTTAGAAAATTTTCTGATATTATTTCTTTGAAAAAGCTTTCTGCCTTTTGCCCTTGCTCTGCTCCTTATTGAGCACCAATAATTCTTAGATTTGGTCTTCTGAGGTAATTTTCTGTATCTTGTAAGCATTCATTGTTTCTTTTCATTCTTTTTACTTTTTTGTCTTCTGAGTATGTATTTTCAAATAGATAGTCTTCAAACTCACTGATTCCTTCCTCTGTTTGATTCATTCTGCTATTGAGAGCCTCTAAAGAGTTCTTCAATTCAGCAATGTATTTCTCAGGTCTAAGCTTTCTTTTTTATTATTTTAATCTCCTTGTTAAATTTCTCTGATAACTTTCTGAATTGCTTTTCTGTGTCATCTTGAAGATTACTAAAGTTTGCTTAAAATTGCTATTTTGAATTCCTGGTCAGAGACTTCACAAATAGCCATCTCATTAGTCACTGGGATTTTGCTTTGTCCTTTTGGGGAGGGGATGGTCCCCTGCCTTTGCCTTGTGGCATTAGTTGTTATTTCAGCTTTTTCTATATGACTTGTTTTGGTTTTTATTGAATATATTTGCTTAGTAAATCTTCACTGCTAGGTCACTGCCTTCTTCTCAGCTCTACGTGGTGCCTTAAACCCAGGTTTACCTCGGCTCTAATAAATGGTTGGAGCACTACCTGTCCCAAATGGGGGAGGACCCAAGGAGATTACCCTAGCAGTGTGGCTAGGGTTTCCTGCCCAGAGTAGGGAATATACCTCCTACAGTATTCTCCTGCAGCATGGTGCTGCTGAGCAGCCACTCTGATTTGGTGTCTTCTTTGCCTGAGTTACAGAACAGAGTTTCCAGATCTGGGGATGGTAGTCCCACCTCCCCAATTTGTCCCTGTTTGTCCTCAGGGATATTTCTCCCATCAGGCAGTCACAATGGATTCGTGGGTTAAGGCAAGGGCAGGTCTCCTACCGAGGAACCCAAGAAGGTGAGGAAACTTGTTGGCCATCTCAATTTTACTTTTTTCAGTGTAGAAACTATGAGTTTGGGGAGATTTTCTGCACACTTGGTGCTGAGAAGAATGAGGGAATGAACATCATAAATGTGGAAGTCTGATTCTCTTATGCTGCTGTCCTCAGAGTTTTTCCACTTCTCTGTGGCTCTAGGAACTGTCTCATCCTCCTACTTGAGCTCTGAGTTGCTGCTGGTGGAGATATCGATGTGTATTTATTTTTGTTTTCTGTGGAGCAGAGTAAAGCCAGCTTGCCTCTGCCTCCATTTTGAAACTTGGTTCCAAATTTTATATTTTGACATACACACACACACACACACACACACACATACACACACACATATACACACACATCCACCTATATTCTTTAAATAATTTATAGATTTTTATATAATACCTAATAGAATGCAAATGCTCTGTAAATAGTTTTTACACTATATTATTTTTTATTGTTGTATTGTTATTTTTCAAATATTTTTGATCTGCAAATGATTGAATTTGTGAATTCAGAAGTAGATACAATGAGTCAATTGTATATCCAAATTTAATTTTTAAAGAAATTTGCATTATACAGTTTTCAATAGAGGAAGCAAGATTTAAGTTTATTTTCTCAACATATAATATTGAAGAAATTTCCTGTAAGCTACAAATATCAATAATAAGTGATATTTTAAAGAAATTTTTATTATTATTTCTTAATTTAAAAAGTGTGTGTTCTGCAGTAATATTGCATTACAAACAGCTTGGAGAAAAATTTCTGTTAAAGCATTCAGACACACAGTTTTGTGTGTGTGTGTGTTTATTTCAGGATACTATGGGGTATTTTTTTAAAGGTGCCCTGTTCATAGTAGAATGATCTCTTTGTAATTAAGCAAATGTCACAGAGGCAGTAAAGTGAAACAAACTTTTATATCTACACAATGGTTATGATTTCTTAAGCACATCATGTATTGATTTGATTCCCAGGGACCATTGCCAGAATCACCAATGTCATATTTTTCAATAATTTAAACAGGTCTAATTGGCTAAAGAACTATTCCTACAGAGTGAAAAAGGTAAGAACTTAAACAAATCAACATGAAAGCTCCCTCCTTTTTTTTCTAATCAGGAAACTATACACTTATTAGAATGCAAGAAATTTAATAAATCAAGTTGAACATAAAAGAAAAATGTTGGACTCCCTAATGAGATACCTTTCCAGAAAATTTCAATACTAGTTAAGTTGGGAGGAAAACACCCCTGTCATCTGCCTTGAATGCTGAAAGTCCAAAGCCTTTTGTCTTTTGTTATAAAGCAGGCTGCACAGTCCACTTCTGACAGCAAAACTTTCTATCATGAAGAGGTCTCCAGGATTTTCTCTACTTCTTCCTCTGAAATAGTTTTTACATCTTTAACATAGCATATAGATAGACTAGGGCTTTTTCACAAAATACAATCAAAAGTTTTCAATACTGGTACTCCTTTATTCCATTCTATATCTATTCCTATCATAACGAACTTCTTTTTCTCCAGAGATGCACAACAGTACTATTCTGTTTAACACTTGGAAAGGCTGATGTTTTCCCTTCAAAAAATAAGATCCGATACACAATAATTCTAATAAAATCATACTAATTACAATAATGTATAGTTAGTTTAAAACTATATTTTAGTTTGGTGGCAAAAATTCATAGTTGAATGTTTAAAATATTTAAGTAAACCATAGAATCCTTTATATATATTTTATCACTAAAATAAAAGTATTCAAAAATAAAAATGAAGATATTTGTGATAAATATTATAATTAGTTATAGAAATACTTTACCATTAATCACCTTGAGGTAACTCTGTAGGATAAAAATGATGCATTGGTTCTCCAAGATGTCTGAATAACAGTGCATGGCCAAGTTCTTTTTCTGAAAGAACTTTATCTTCCCTTTAAAACCCATATGTAATTTAATGTAAAGGCTCTCTATATTAATATTCCTTTCATGTATATTTACCATTTAACAACATAGCAAATCATTGAAGACTTCTTTGAAATTCTGTCTTCAGACTTATAAAATTTTTGAAAGTATATTTCTTAAAACAAAAGTTGTGTTAGTTAATTTATTTGAAAGATGTCATTTAACACAGAGTATTCTTACACAATTTTACTGACTTGATTTATTGAGTAATGTTATTACCTCTGTCCTTCAAATATAAAAACTTTGTTATTATTTTATTCTTTTTGTGTTATTCTTTTTGCCAGATCTTTCCACAAGTTCAAGTTTCTGCTTTGTAACTATGGAAAACACATTTAAAATGCACTTTGGCAAGAATAGTTACCTTTCTGTTTGATGTTCAAGTTAAAAGCAAGTTTCTTTTACTGGTTAACTTCACAGCAGTTACTGTATAAAGCTATTTTATATAACAGCTTTTCTATGGACTCTACCAATTCCATGAATATTATATGTTTCCAGACCTAAATAAATTGGGAGGTATACCATACTTGGAGGTTGCGAGGATATTTATTATAAGAAATCAATTCTCCTAACATTTATCTATAGGTTAAATGTAATACCAAATCTTCAAAAGGTATTTCTATACACTCTAAAAGGGATATAAAAATGAAAATAATATAGAATAATCGAAGAAAAAATTCTTGAACAAAGCTAGAGGATTTACAGTACCTAAATTCAAATTTATTATAAAGCTACAGTAATTAAGACTCTGTGTTATTGATGAAAGGATTGGCATATTGATCTGTAGGCACAATATATAAAATCAGTACTAATTTGACAATATTAAGAAAGAAACTCATATAACTTACTTTCAAACAAAGTATCAGGACAATTAAATGGGTACAACAAAGTCTTAATAGTACTGGAATTGAATATCCTTACAGAAAAAGTGAACATCAATGCCTATCTCAAAGTACACACAAAAAATTAACTCAAATGAATCATAGATAAAAATGTAAATGTTAAGAGTATAAAATTCTTCTAGCATGTAGAAAAAAAACTTGTCAGTTTTCTTAAATGGTACAGAAAAATGATAAACCATAAAATAAAATATAGCTACAATAGATTTGATGAAAAATTGAAGACTTTTTCTCCTCATTAAAAATAATATTGAGGAACTAAAAAGTGAAAAATCAGAATGGCAAAAAATATTCATAGTGCATATTTTTAATCAAAGCCTTGTATTCATAATTTATAAATGAAGCTTCTAATTAATTAATAAGAAATAAACATTATTCTCTCCCCACCCAAAAAAGGGTATGGTGATACTCCAGAAAAGAAGATATACAAAAGGTCAATAGGCAAAAATATGTGCTCTATATCATTCATTAATCCTCAGGAAAATACAAATTAAATCCAAAATGAGGAGCTAGTATATACTCATTAGAATGGCTAAATTTTTATTTTGTTTTAAAGTTTTATTTTATTTTTTATTTCAGAATATTATGGGGGTACGAATGTTTTGGTTACACAAATTGCCTTTGTACTGTTTGAGTCAAAGTGTGCCCACCCCCCAGATAATGTTCATCGTGTCCATTAGGTGTGAAATTATCTATCCCCTCCTTCCCTTTCACACCTTCTTGATTTCCGATGAATGTTATTTCCATATGTGCACATAAGTGTCAATCGTTTAGTTCCAATTTAATGCTGAGTACATGTGCTGTTTGTTTTTCCATTCTTGTGATATTTCACTTAGAAGAATGGTCTACAGTTCCATCCTGGATAATACAAGAGGCATTAGTTCACTAATTTTTTTTTAATGGCTGAGTAGAATTCTTGGTATACATGTACCACATCTTATTAATCCACTCATGTATTGATGGGCACTTGAATTGTTTCCACATCTTTGCAATTGTGAATTGTGCTGCTATAAACAATACTAAGCAAAAAGAACAAATTGGTAGGCATCACATTACCTGACTTCAAATTATACTACAAAGGTGTTGTAACCAAAACAGCATGGTAATGGTATAAAGGTAGACATATAGACCAATGGAATAGAATAGAGAACCCAGAAATAAAACCATATAGCTATGGCCAAATGATTTTTGACAAAGCAGACAAAAGCATACATTAGGGAATGGATACTCTATTAAATAAATGGTGCTGAGAAAACTGGATAATCACATGCAGAAGAATGAAACTTGATCCCTATCTCTCACTATATACAAAAATTAACTCAAAATAGATTAAAGACTTTACTGTAAGACCAGAAACCATAAAAAATTCTTTAAGAAAATACAGGAAAAACTCTTCTAGACATTGACCTAGGGAAATAATATGAGTAATACACAAAAGCAAATACAGCAACAACAGAAATAAATAAATGGGACTTAATTAAATGAAAATGTTTCTATATAGCAAAGGAAATAATCAACAGAGTTAATAGCCTACAGAATGGGAGAAAACATTTGCAAACTACACATCCAACAAAGGGCTAATATCCAGAATCTACAAAGAACTCAAGTAAGTCACCAAAAACAAAATAAAACAAGACAAAAAAAAAAATAACCCCCTAAAAATTGGGCAAAAAACATGAACAGACTCTTCTCAAAAGATGATAAACTGCCAACAAATATATGAAAAAATGCTCAACATCACGAATCATCCAGGAAATACAAATTAAAACCATAATGAGATACTACCTTATCCCCTGTCAGAATGGCCATCATTAAAAAGTCAAAAATCAATAGATGTTGGTACAGTTGCAGTGAAAAACGAATGCTTATGTACTCTTGGTTAGAATGTAAACTTGCACAACTACTATGGAAAGTAGTACGGAGATTTCTCAAAGAAATAAGGTATACCTACTATTTGATCCATCAATCCCACTTCTGGATATCTACTCAAAAGAAAAGAAGTCATTTTAAAAAAAGACATTTGCACTCAAATGTTTATCACACAGTTGGCCGGGCGTGGTGGCTCACGCCTGTAATCCTAGCACTCTGGGAGGCCGAGGCGGGCGGATCGTTTGAGCTCAGGAGTTCGAGACCAGCCTGAGCAAGAGCGAGACCCCATCTCTACTAAAAATAGAAAGAAATTATCTGGCCAACTAAAATATATATAGAAAAAATTAGCTGGGCATGGTGGCACATGCCTGTAGTCCCAGCTACCCGGGAGGCTGAGGCAGTAAGATCGCTTAAGCCCAGGAGTTTGAGGTTGCTGTGAGCTAGGCGGATGCCATGGCACTCACTCTAGCCTGGGCAACAGAGCGAGACTCTGTCTCAAAAAAAAAAAAATGTTTATTACACAGTAAAATGCACAATTGCAAAGAAATGTAATTATCCTAATGGCCCATCAACTGAGGAGTGGATAAATAAAATGTGGTAGCATTATACACACACACACACACACACACACACCATGGAGTACTACTCAGCCATAGAAAGGAATGAAATAATGTCTTTTGCAACCATTTGGATAAAACTGGAGACCCTTAGCCTAAGTGAAGTTATCTCAACAATGGAATAACATACCGCATGCTCTCACTTATAATTGGGAGCGAAATGAAGGAGATACATAATCATAAAGAGCATTAATGGATATTGAAACCTAAGATGGGAGAGGATTGCAGGTGCTTGAGAGATAAAAATCAGCCCATTGAATACAACGTATACTGTTCTTGTGGCAGGTACACTGAAGGCCCTGACTTCAGCATGATATCCAAGTAACAAAAAACATTTTTACCTCCTAGAATTTTTAAATAAAAAAAGAAATTTCTCATTTCATAGTTATTAATAAGAGATAAAATTATTACCAATGCATTGATATATCCTCTTAAAATCCAAGTCTTAAAACACAGTTGGTTCATAGTATGTATCACTATACTCAGAGCACTTGTACTACAATATTTCTATAATTTAAAAAAGACATTTTCCTCCACCAAAATAAGTTTCTCTCTTTAATTCTATTCTAGGTACAGATATTATTTTCAGAATCCTTTATGAAACTGAATTTCCTAATATATACTTAAATTTAAGCTTTTCAAAATATATTTTAGGAATCCATGTATAGCTTTGTTCCTCAAATGTAAATCAGAATCACCTGAGGGACTTTTGAAAAACAGATTCTAAGGCACTTTCCCAGACCAATTAAATCAGAATCTGGCAGTGTGTTCCAAGCATTAGTAGGTTTTTAAACTCCTCAGTTCATTCTAATATAAACATAGCCTTGAGAATCACTGACAGAGAACAGTACTAATCAATATTTGACATGCATAGGAATCACACACGGAAATCTTGTTTAAAATGCAGATTTTGATTTAGTAGGTCTTAGATTGGGTCTGAGATTTCACACTTTCTAAAGTTTCTAAGTGGTACTGTTACTGATGGTCCATGAACCATATTTCACATAGCAAGGGCATAAAATGTAGATGGCCACTAAGGAGAAAAAGGGTTACTTTGTGATCCTTATGTAACCTGGGGGAAAATAAAAAAGAAAGAAAACAAAACCAAGAAAAAGGAAGCAGAAGCTATCAGCTAGCAGAGACAGGAATACCCTGATCAGTGTTAGTCTTTGTATTTACCGACTTAATTTTTTTAATGAATGCTTGCCTTATATAGAGGTTAATTATATTATTCCCATTGGTCTACACTATATTTTTAATGTGTACAATAAAGTTCTTGAAAAAGAAGTTCTGTTCTAAAGGACTTTTTCTCACAAACAGCATATCCATTTATTACTTTCCACAAGTGTGTAAAAAACACATAGTCAAGAAGACTTTGGTTATATCTACACTGATTTACCTAGTTGTTTACATTCACTTATTTCTCTTTGTCACAAAAGAGCCATCTCCAGCAGGGCAGCTGATGAGTACTTGTTGTATAGTTCCCAGGGGAATGAAGCAGGTGAGGAGACTGAATAGTGAGCCATCAGCTGGAAAAAGGGAAGAGGCAGTTGGCTCAGCTTCAGAAGTTATTTGAATGTAGGCACTTATTCCATAAGCATGTTTTGGTAGAAATGGTTGCCACCTGCCCCTATTCCCAGGGGCTAATTTTCCTGCTGCCTAGTCAACTTATAGTTCACAAGGCTGTTAATGTCTGCAACATCAAGAATCTGGAGACATGCCCTTGCTGTCCAGATGGTGGCTTATGGACATCAGGTACAGTACATTTAGACTGGCAGAGTTCCCTATTTAGCGGTCAGGGCTCCATATACTTTTGCTGCTGTTCAGTGGCAGCTGACCCAGATATAATGAGATCGGTACATCCCATAAACACCTGAAAATGTTTGTGTATAAAAATGTCAAGATGGATTTAGTTTTAAATAGAATAACACATTACATTTCAAGAAAAATACAACCATTTCCTATGATGAAAAGTGGAATTGATGTAATGTGAGTAAATAAAATGTCAAAATTATAATAAGAGGGTACATAATTTATTTTCCTTCATACTATTGTGTATATAGTTACCTAGTAACCCAGATATAGAGACATAGTTATATACATATATATAAAGTCATATTTACATTTATGAGTTTATTTATATATATTATATAATGTATAACATATATACTATTTTATAAAAGGACCTCAAAAAGTTCATAGAAAACTGGAATTAAAAGACTAAAATAAAATATATAAACTTTATTCCTCACCATAAGCTCCATCAAGTTCATGACATTTTTGTAAGCAATGACACCAGCCATTTGGTCTATCTCTAAAGAATTGAGGATTCTGGGAATTCAACTGTGTCAATTTTTCTTCAGATTTTTATATTAACTGAAGAAACATGGGCGCTCTTTATAGATTTTCTTAAGATTAGGAAGCAAAAAGAATCCAGAAGGAGCTAAATCAGGACTGTAAGGTGGATGCTTAATGATCTCCCATCCAGACTTGCAAAATTTTCGTTGTTTGATGAGAAGAGTGAGTAGAAACATTGCCCTAGTGGAGAAGGACTCTCCATGGAAGCTTTCCCAGTTTTTTTTGGATAAAGATTTGGCTAACTTTCTTCAAACACTCTTGCAATAAGCAGATGTTATTGTTCTTTGGCTTTCCAGAAAGTCAAACACGCAAAATGCCTTGAGTATCCCAAAGAACTGTTGCCATAACCCTTGCTCTTGACCAGTCCACTTTTGCTTTTACTGGACCGCCTCTACTTTTTGGTGGCCATTGCTTTGATTGTGCTTTGTCTTTGGGATCATACTGATAAAGCCATGTTTCATCTCTCATTACAATTCTTTTTTATTTTTTCATTACAATTCTTTTAAAGAAATGTTTCAGGATCTTGATCCCACTTGTTTAAAATTTCCATTGCAAGTTCTGCTTTCTACAGCTGATCTGGGTGCAACAGTTTTGGCATTCATTCAGTGGAAAATTTGTTCAATTTTAATTTTTCAGTCAGACTTATGTAAGCTGTACCAAATTGAGATATCTATGGTGCTGGCTATTGTTTCTGCTGTTAATTATAGGTCCTCTTTAATTAGGGCACAGACAAGATTATTTTTTTCCTCCCACATTGATATGGATGGTTTGCCATTGAGGGCTTCATCTTCAACATCATCTTGTTCCTTCTTAAAATGAGTTATTCATTTGTAAACTGCTGATTTATTTGAAGCATTGTCCCAGTAAACTTTTCATAAAATCTCAGTGATTTCATCTCTCTTCCACACAAGCTTCACAATCCATAAATTTGATGTTTGTTCTTGCTTTAATTTTAGCAGAATTCATGTTGTTCTGATAGGGACTCTTCAAACTGATGTCTTATCATTCCTTGTTAGTGCCTCAAACTAAATTTAGTCCAGACGTGTTATAAAAAATTAGTATAAGATTATTTTGGTACAAAATTTGGAATCCATACATATTTTTTTCATAACATGTATTTTCTGTGGACTCTTTGAAGACATAATTATTTTTGAAGAAATAATTATTTTATAGTATCTACACGATCTTAATGACATATATTTTCTATCATGGTGTTACAAATATTCATTGTCATTAAACTTGTGAATAAATAATCCACCTACTCCTATTTACAAGGCAGAATACTTCACAACTTTTGAAAAGTAGGTATTCAGGGCAAAAATAGGGATCAGTTCATGTAAATTTGTACAAGTCTATGTAATAGGTGATTAACAACTTAACAAGCATCTTGGTTCTGAAGTAAAGAAGAGTGATCAATTACAGATTGACAGATATTGTTTATAAAAATGAAGTGTATGAGTCTATAAATATGAAAGTCTCAAGAAAGACTGACAATTTTATGGTCATTACTATTCAGTGCTCCCCAACCCCTAGCCCTCTGGCCTCCAATATATTCCTTTAGACATGATAAAGTATTTTTAAGTAAAAGGGGACAAAATTAGTGTTCATAGCAGGATTCATTGATGTGTAAGATTTTCTATTATGAGAGTCACCTGTATTTTGGAATGCATTTAATTCATGTATGCACATAAGTCATTGCCCTACCATTAACTGTTCTGCATTCAGCACAAAGCAGAGAAACCACTGAGAGTCAAAAAAATAATAAGAAAGTTTATTAAGAACTGGCAGTTTTGCCAGAAAATAATGGCATCAACAATGCATTTAACAATTAGAAAAAGAAAGTTTCCAGTATTGTTCCCAAATATCTATTTCAACAGTAGAAACAAACAACTAAAGTAAGGTCAAACTTATGTTAGATAATGTGATTTCTAACAGTAGTAAAATACGTGAATAGTCTAGCTGCCTCCATTCTTTCAAAGCTATTCCTAGCTAAGGAGAGCTAAAGGAATAGTTAAATAAGGTAATACAGTTTTTTGATTTAGCAATAGATTTTTTCATCCTGGTCTTCAGGGGGCCTATCAAGATTATTATTGGAATTTAAAAGGAGGAGGATAGAAAAAACAAAAGCAATAAAACAAAGATGCTCAAATAAAATGTAAAGTAAAAGTGAGTACAGACAGAAAATATAAAGGAGAAAGGTCAACTTTTTCCCCCTAATTTATTTTCAAATTCTTCATGAGGTCAAGAAACATTATATTTGTGTAACTTAAGTTCCACTTAAATCTATACTTTAGTAAAGTTCCAGAAGTTTTGGTCTGATCAGTAGTTTTCTTACCAGTGATTAGACTACAAGAAAATTCATAAGAAACCTAAGTCTAGATCAGATATGTGAGAAGGTATGAAAATTTGTCATCCTGATGCTCAGTGTAAAATCTTGACATAGCCCAGGAATAACAAAATCTGAGTAACATTCGTAAAAGTTCACTATCACCTTAAACACTGTACTTGATATTCAAGAAGAAAATAAGTCAGAACCATAAAAGTATATGTTTAATATAGACAAATGTAATATCTTACCAAATATTTATAGCATGGTTTTTACTGGTTTCATCAAAACATATTATCATTATTTAGAAAACATGAAATGTTAGCATAATCTTCAGATAAGGACTACATTATATAAATTTTATGGCCCTAGAGATTTAAAACCCTTGCGATTTTAACCAGCCTCTATATTTAGGCTCTGATGTGACTTTTCATTAAAATTTAATATTTATCTTATAGCAGGCTGTTGAGTAAGGAATAGAAAATAATCTGAATTCTTACAGCAATTATTCAAATTTTAAAACAGCATAATTATTTTAAGAAGCAATATTGCTAAAACATTTTGATATAGATTTATATGATAATATATTCACTAATTTTCATTTGCATGTTCCCCAGGTGAATGATCTTTTCTATAATCAAAATTAATTGCTACATGTAGCACACACAGCAAACAAATGTAAGTCCTGTTTTCAGCCAGTGTAAAATCCTGACAGAACTACATTTTTGAACCAGAATTTGAAAATGATATACTATTGCAAATACCATTCCGTTTGGAAAGGCAAATTTTTAGAGCTGGAGAAAGTAATTGAAATGGTGTTGGTGAAGTCTCCAGACAAGATTGGAAAGATAAGGACAAATAAAAAGCAAGGAAGCTTAAAGTTAAAGTGAATGAAAATGTGTTAAAATTAGTTATTTAAAAAATTATTTCTTAACAGGCACTCTAACAAACAGTTTTATTTAATTATTTTACTTTGCACTGATTCCCACAAAAGGTAATTTTATGGTGATCAAGTTGCATACTTGTTTTAAATCACCTCTCGTTCTTCATAATTTCTGCCTATTTTGTCTTCATCTCAACATAAACATGGTCACATGTAAACCTGAATATTATTTTACAACATTTCTGTTTTCCAGAATATGTATGTCTACTTTGCCACAAGACATCCTTTTCCTAATCTTTTTAAATATCATTAAATACTGACACAGTGTGCATATAGTCATTATATGATGGATGTCTCTAATGATAGTCAGTAAAACTTGCTAAGGTATTTCACAAATTACCCTTTCTTCATTATTTTTTTAATCTTTGTGATCTCTTCTGTGGCTACATTCCTTTCATGGGATTGTAACCAGAACGTATTGTAGCACAGGAGTATGCTTAACAGTTATAATTTGGAGTAAAGACAATTTATGTAGAGGAATTTATCCTATCAGCAACTATCTCTAACTTTAGTTAAACTTTGTACTTTGATTTAAGTATTCTTGATTTTCTTTAATCTCCTTGGTGCATTAAAGATCACTATAGGGAATGTAGAAGCTACAATTTGATATGATGTTTAAAATATAATTCCATTATATACATGAGACTAATGAACATTCAAATAAAAATAAATAATGATAACTGGAAACTCTTCTGCTAATAGTTTATCTAAATTTCCCTGAACGTATATCCCACTTTTATCATTCTTATATTTTTACAAAACATTTTTGCAAGGTAAATGAACAAACCATAACATAATCAAATAAGTTATAAAAAACTTTTTCTAAGGAATTTAATGATTTTCCTTTTTTTCATATTGTTCATCTCTGCTAATGATTACAATTATTATAATACACATCAAACTATTTTTAATACAATTACCTAGAATTCTGAAAGAACATCTTAAACCTAACATTTTTTTATGGCTCAATGCTCAAAAACCCATAAACTGTCTCCCAAAGGAAACAAACAAATACAATAAACTCCAAATTTTACTAAGGAAGGCTAATTTACTCATAGATGTTTAGATGATCAGATAATTATACCAGAAGAAAGAAAACTGATACAATATTCCAATTTTGAGGATTTTTTAAAGATTTGCCAGAGATATTTTCATCCAAATTGAGCTGAAATAATTATTTTAAGTAATCAATTAATAATCTATGTAGGTTTACTAATCATAAGCCTGCACCATTAGTAATGATTCTAATTCTCATTTCATAAATTACAAAACTTACAATTATTTTCTGATTGGTTCTGTAAGTCATGGGGGGGCTTATGCTCTCATGATTATCTTGGGTTCTGTGCTCTTCCCTGTATTTAGTTTATAGACCATCTCATCATTCTGCTTTACCATATACATCTTGCCAACCATTTTTCTCAGAAAACTGGTACTCAGCCTATTTGTTTATTTCAGCTGCTATAAAGCAAGCAAGCAAAATAATAAAATATGTATCTAGTCTTTATATTCTATATCATAGGTTATGCTGCTGTAAAGAGTGATCCTCAAACCTTAGTGATTTATAATAGTTATTTCTAATTCATGCTGAAGGCACATCTCAAACAATTGCATCTCTATTCCACACTTTCTTTCTTCCTTGACCCAAGCTGACAGAAAAATTCATTATGCCAGAAGGAAAAAGATCTAGGTGAAGTATATCCTGCCTTGTGTAACTTCTAGTAAGAAATGATACACCATTTTGCTCGTATTGCATAATGCAAAGCAAGGCAAGTCACCTGGCCACACCTGAGTCAAACAGGGTTGAAAAATATTATCCTCCTACATAGAGGGGCAAGAATAATTGAGAACGGTAATCCACACTTCACCGAGGATTAGGAGGGAACTGGGTTTCACATTCAAATAATTTAACTGTATATCCTAATTCCACATTATGTTTTAAACTCCATTCCTCTGTACTGGCTTCTCTCTCATTCTATCTTCATCCATATCACCTTTAATTCTCTCTTGGATTTCACTGAGAAAATTTAGTGTTTTCTCTCTCAGTTATTCAGTAAAACATGATGTGACCCATTTAGCTTGAGTTGGCCTGCACTCAAGTGAACACATGGACATTTTCTAAGTGCCATTAAAAAATTACATGTATAGGTAGAAACGAAAAATGTAAATGCTAATTAACTATAATATAGTTCAAAGGAAAATGCAAAATATAATTGAACATCTATATATTTATACTTTAATTTCCTGAAAATTCATATTTTAAAAATGATTATAAAATATGTGTTAATTCTAAATCACATTGGCCATTTTTTAGCACTTTAACATATTCCTACATCAAAATTAGTTATATGTAAAATCTGAAAAGATAACTTTCATGTACATTGGTTTGTTTTCACTATTTGTTATTTGCATAACAACTAATTGGCCATTCAATGGTTCTAAGCACCTCCATTTTCCCATCGGTTGATTAAAAAAATGTGAAAAATGATATATATTATTTGACAAGGACTACTAGGAAAACCTAGCACTAATACAATGCTAGTTTTAACACCTTTACAGTCTTAAATAATATTTTCTTGCTCAAACTTCACTTTTGCTTTATTTTTTTCAGTAAAATGAAAAGATAGAATTCTACAATTTCAAAAATCCATGTCAGATTTTATACTTTCCTGAATAATCTTCTTTACCAATATGCTGAACCATATAGCATCAATCACTGATGTGATTACATAACCAAAGATCCTCGAGGAGAGCAAGAAACCATAACTCTGCCTCTGCCTCTATAATCTCTAGCTCTGCTTCTATATCTATCTCTATATCTAATCTAATATCTAATAGATACAGAGATACAGAGACAGAAATACAGGCTTAAATTTGCAAAGAAAGGAGCCATATTCTTTTATGTTTCAAAATCAGAACTTTAGTCATGGCAAATGTGAAATCAAAATTAATGGAGAAAACATTTTTACACTTCAATTCATGTCAAACTGGGAAAAAATACACCTGCAAATAATTGGTTGACAGTTTCTGTTTAAATTTTTTATTACAAGGCCAGCTTCTTTTGTTTACTTGTTTCTGAACGCTGTGGTTTATTTATGCTGCACAACACTATACAATGAATGCAAAAATAAAATGCCTGGGGAAAATCACCTGTCAAACTGAATTCAGACATTATAGTTACTGTGATGTCAAAAACAAGTCAGTCTTGTCACACCCAAACACTTGTAAGGCTGGGAAACATTTTTGCTGTTTTTATTTTTTTTTTCTTTTTAGGTTTTAACAGTTTTAAAATGCTGAAGTATATAATGCCCTCGTACAATCATTTACTAGTTTTTTGTGGGGTGACGGTGAAAGAGGTGGTTAATATCATTGGGTTTTCTACACCATATGTTTACTGGTATCTATGGAACAGTAATGGAAGAAAATCACAAAGAACAAAGATTTTATATTGCTCTTAAAAATTGTCCTGCTGAGCATTTCTTCTTCCCAAAACACAAAACAAAAAGATGAACTCCCAGGCTTCCCAAAAGCATTTTTCAGATTTACTGTTGCTTTCAATTATATTTCAAGAAGAAAATGCTGAAGGCTCTGGAAGTTATCTAGACGAAAAAATAAGCAAAAACCACACAAATAACATTTAAAAACAATATAAGGTTTAATCATATGAAAATCTGACTTTTATCTATCAATTTTGACAGAATGATTTTCTTGTTTCCTATTTGTTTTCAGTGTGGTTGTTTTGTGAAGAGGCAATTTAACTCACATCTTATAAATGCAAACTTTTACATATATTTATATTTACATATATTTGTATACAAACATCTGAAATTATTCATAACATTAACATTATATATAACATATATAACATTAATATATATGCAAAATGCAAAACATATTATATATATATATATATATATAATCTCATGGATATATTTGTCAGGTGTTCCATTTAACATTTTTCATTTCATATCATTTCTTATTTCTCATCCTACTTTGCTAAGTGACCTGCTAAGGTTAGCATAAATCAGTTATTGTGACTTAAAACGGATTTCCCTACCTGTAAACAGTTTACCATGGCAATGCTTAATTTGCCCAAATGGTGTCTGTGTAAAAAGTTGGGTGAGGCAAAGGCATTATATGTAACCAAAATGTTTGTACCCCCATAAACATTCTGAAATTAAAAAAAAAAGAAAAAAATAGACTGAAAGATAACTTCTAAAAAACAAACCCCACAACAATATTTAAATACTCTAAGAGTTACTTATTTGTGATATGAGCAAAAGGAACCTTAAAACAATTACGTATTAATAACATTATAAAAATTTAGGCTTGTTTAACTGTAAGGTTTCGTTTCTACTTTCTACTGTTCACTTCCCAGTAACAACCCTGTGATAGCCCTTCATTTCCTTATGTACGGAAATGAATCTTCTATTTTATCTACCCATCCATCCACCCTACGTCATTGCAGTTATTTGGTGCAGCAGTGTTTTATGGTGCATCTAGCATTAGCTGCTAGCTGCCGGACACCCTTGGACCTATCTTCATCCACGAATTTAATTTATGGATGCTGATGAATGGCTTGCAGGCATCAATAGATGTGACATAAAGCTTATTGTTCACATAGTAAATAGCAAAAGGATTCCCCAGGGGCAAGGCTCAGGCTCAGTCAGGAAATGAAACAAAAGTAGAAGTAAGGTTGTGGGGAGGGTGGTAGAATCAGGGGGAGAGTGATCTGTTTTGGGTTTTTAATTGTTGTCAGGGGTGGAGCATGAGTTGAGGTGCCCTCCTGTGGCCTGAGTCTCCATAGTTTGAAATTTGGCGGGAAGCCAAGGGAACAAAAAAGAATGGGCTTTCTTTTCAGATTGCATAGATGTAGGGCAAAGGATAAAAGGGAAATTGAGGATTTAAAAGCTTTCAGGGGTCAAAAATCAGTAATGAAACTTTCTCTTTATTACAAATGAACATTTTCATTGCTTTCCTAAGACCCTAGAATTGATCTCATTCCTAAATCCAGTCAGGGTAATCTCATTCTTCTTTTAGATCCCTTTAAATATAAGAAAATAAGCCAGTCCCAAGTCAGTCAGCTCATTGTTCTGGATATGATCTTGATTGAGTAGTAATTTTGGGAAAAATAAATTGTTTACTTTTTAATCCATTTTAAGTTGAGTATTAATTACTTAAATCACAAGAATTCTACTGATCCAGCAAGACACTGATTAAGGTGGTAGTTCCTAGAGCAGTTTTAATGGCTGGAGGAACAAAAAGAATCACAATCTTTCATTGACAGTCCCTAACTTTATCCCCATAATGACCAATAAAATTTTGATAGAAGTTATAGAATAAAGGTGCGATTGTAAGTGGAAAGCAAAATAGCATTTTTATTTTAAGGCTGAAACAATGCCAGCAATAGTAGAACTGGTTGCCTTCACCTGAGTGTAAATATTACCAATCTCTAGGTACCTGCACCATATAGGATATCAAATAATGGCCAGCATGGGTTAAGGTGCAATATCCTTACTGGGAATCTTCTGTTTTGAAAGAGGACTCATTAAAAAATAAAAAGATTTTCATTGAAAGTAGCTTTATAAGTGAGAAGTGCCAGGAGAGGTTACAATTTTCAAGCAGAGAGAGTGTGTATAAATTATCATATGCTACACCACCACCAGTGAAAGATTGAGAACTTCTAATCTACTAATCAGTTCAAGGTGCATATATACATATATTAAAACTACAATGTAGCAATTATTAATACATACATATATAAACTTGTATAGCTTGTATTTTGAATTTTTAGTGCAGTAATTATCATCAATTATGAAATAATTATTTTGCAAAGATTATATTTTAATAACTAAATTAAGTGTGCAATCTAGCATAATTTGGAGAAATCTAAACAAGGCTACTGGTTAGAGGCCTTCAATTATGTAAACATTTAGAAAGATTACATTAGTGATAGTTTTTTTAGGTAATGCCTAAAATGGAAACAAAATAATAATAATATTTCTTATAAATCTAATTATTTTTATAAGAAGAAACCAGTACTTTAAATTAGTAAGCATCAAGAATATGAAAAAATTATAGTATTTAAAAAATAATTTTTGTTAGCTTGTCACGTTTGTTGTATTAAAATAGCAGTAATTTTTAAGATGCACATGTACCTTTCTATGATGAATGTTCCAGAAAACTAATCATTAAGTGAAGTGTCATTTACACTTTTAAGTTTCCTTTTGAAGTATTTTTGTGTGAGATATCCTGAATAGCTTAATCAGTCTTCATGTGGGTAGATAAGAAGCTGTTTGATTCTTTCTAAAAGCACTTAGGAAGGAGAGTTTTGAAATAATGCTAGATTTTCTGGCTCTTCTCAATCTTTCACATGGCAAAACTACCTAATGTGGCAAAAGTGGAAGCATCTCTTGCACCCCTCTTTCAGGCACCATTAAAATTATAGCTTATATGCGAGAATAGACGAGTTGAGACTTCTAATACAGATACTGAGGATACCGTATTAGATTTTAATGTCTACTTCTTTTGATCTTCCAGAAAGATTCCAATTGCATCGCCTCTGGTAAGTATCACATTGACAAGTGTGGCTCCAAGTTAGCTTGTTGAAATTAGGCAAGAAGCATCCTGAATCATTAGCCATCCTATCTCTGGCTCTGCTGTCAAATGATAATGCAATTTAGTAGAGTTTACTTAAAGTTATTCACTTTTTCCCTTTACATGTAAAATGACTATAAAACATCCCTGATATTTTTCTTGCAAGGACAGAATGAGATGATAACGATCAAAAGACTTTTAATAAAACCTTGTACAAGAAAGTGATCCCTAAATGAATAGTATTCCCCCTTCCTCCTGTCATGTAACATCTATGGTAGAGACCCATAGTATTTATTTTGCTGTGGTTGACAGGTACACTCCTTTTAAATGTCAGCAGGAGCCATTAATCCTTCCATACAGAGATTACTAACTCCAGTCATTAGTGTGTCACCTAAGCTGCACAGATACAACTCTGCATTGCACTTCCAGTGGCATATTAAGATCGCAGGTCATACGAAATGACATATGAAAAGAATTAGGGATGAATTTAATAGTACTAACTACTAAAAATAATTCTTTTTACCCCTATGTATAGATTTTTGAATTCTTGAACAGAAATCTAGAAAATTCCTGACAATCAAAGCTAACTAGGATAAAATTTGTTGCCAACAAATAAGCAAAAGGCAAGGATATTCACCTATCAGAAAATTTGTAACAAAAATAAAAACTTTGATAACTCTATGATATGAGAAGACATTGAAAGGATGACATAGAAAGTATAGCTATTCGTATTTTGAAAAAAAGAGTCCAATACAACTTGTGTTCAATAAACCAGTTAAGTGCCCCCAAATTAGTGACAAGGGGAAGGCAAGAAAATATACACCACATTTAAGAAAAGAACCAATGGAAGGACACTCAGAGATGATCCAAATTTAGAAATTATCAGATAGGGATCAGTAACCACTATAAAACGTTAAAGGATCTAGTGGGAAAATGAACAATACTGATAAGAAAATAAAAAGGCAATACACATATTTTCAATACATATGTCCTTTAAAAATCTAGTATCACATAAAGAACTCCTACAAATTCATACTTAGCTAGTGATAAAAAAGAATAAATTACTGCCACAAAAGGAGCCAAACACAAATGATTACCTGACCTACAAATCCATTTATATTAAGTCCAAGAAGAAGCCAAACTAATTTAGAATGATTGACATCAGAAGGTGATGGCTAGTCAGACTCCTTAGTAGAAACTGATAGGCAATAAGCCCAGGGGAACTTTCTGAAGTGATGAAAACATTCTATACTTTGTTGTGATGATTACATAGGTGTATATGATAGTCAAAATATATTGAACATTTGAAATCTTTATCCTCTTTTAAGTAGGACTTAAGTTAATTTTTATTGAGTAGGACTTTATTAAGTTTACATTTTATTAGTTATACTTTAATTAAAATAAGAAATCATTTTTCCTGAAGTTAGAGAAATATTCTTCTGTAATAACTTCAAAATTCTTTACAGTTTTCCTCTCAAATTGAAATCATTGATATACCTTGAATTGAGACAATTTCTTTTTTTAAGCTATAAATACTCATCCCAATATCATGTATCAAAAAGATCAGCCTTAACCATTGTTTTATAGTACCTCTTTATATATGGTGTTTATGTATATGGATTTGTTTCTGAGCTATTACATATGTACCAATGTTTTACTTGTCTATTCTTACACCATTTTCAAACTGCCTTAATTCTTATAGCTCTATAATGATTCTTGATACCTTATAAAAAGTCTCAGAGGACAATTAATTCTCTTCCTCTAATCATCTTCTTCACCCAGTGTACACAAGAGTATCTATTTCTAAACATTACTACGCATTCCTTCAGTCTTTGCCCTGGTCACTTTTCCCATTGCTCTCAGCAGAATACCTTCCCTACTTAACAGAGAATATAATGGCTTCCAGGTCTTCTACCTACAAACTTATCAGCATCATCAATCATCCTTACAGCCTGCCTTCCAGCTTTAGTAGAGCAGATGTTACTGCTGTGGAATAGCAATAACTGCAACTGTCCTCTGAATCCCTTCTCCTCCCATTTTGACAGAAACCTGATACCAGCAATTTACTTCTCTTCCCATATATTATTTTTTATTGAAAACATTTTCCCTCACTTTTTGGTAACAAAATTAGTGATGTTTTTATTTTTAAAAGTAATGGATTTTAAGAAGAAAAATTAGGAATATAATTTAAAGACAATATGTTTATTCTCTGCTGTATGTGTCTCACAGAGTTTACAATATACTCTAAATAATCTTGTACCCACAGGTTTCTTTCTTTCTTTCTTTCTTTTTTTTTTTCTTTTTTGAGGCAGTCTCGCTCTGTCGCTGGTAGGTAGATGCAGTGGCATCATCATAGCTCATTGCAATCTCAAACTCCTGAACTCAAGCAATCTCCTCCTCCAGTCTCTCGGGTAGCTGGGACTACAGGTGCTCACAATGATGCCCAGCTAATTTTTTCTATTTTTACTAAAGACGGGGTCTCACTCTTGCTGACGAAGGTCTTGAACTCCCAAGCTCAAGCAAACCTCTCACCTCAGCCTCCCAGAGTACCAGGATTACAAGCGTGAGCCACCGCACCTGGCCTGAATCTTATAGTTTTTACCAGTATAGATCATGAACATGTTTCATATCATTAAATATTCTTCTAATACATGAGCACTTCTACACAGAATTGCATCATATGGATGAACATTTTTCCCTTTACCATATGAAATTTTGAAAATAATGCAAACATTTGTGTTTTGTTTTAAATGGACACAAGTAAGAATAATGAAAATAGCTCAACATACAGAGTTAAATATCTTGTGAATATAAATGCATATATTTCAAGTATTTCCCTTCTTATCAACACAAATAGAGAAATATATGCTATATTTTCAACATGGACATTTTCCATTAAGTTATATGTCTTGATTATTTTACATTTTAACATGTGTAAAATGGTTAGTATTTCCTAATGTCTGTATCCCCAAACTGTACCATATTTTATTAACTATTCCCTCTTTATAATTTCCCGTCCTCCATTAATACTATGTCCACTCTTTCTCTAACTTATTCCCTCTCTACCCTGCTGATAATGTTTCAGAAGATTCTAATTTTGAATTCTATTCTTAATGGAAGAACTTGTTTTGGAGCATCAATCACTGATTATTCACAAATCTCAAAACCAGCTCAATCTACTTTTTGTATTGAAATCTTACTGTGTCTAATAACTGATTACAAGTTGCTGGGTGCAGTGACATGCACCTGTAGTCCCAGCTACTCAGGAAGCTGAGGTGGGAGGATTACTTTAGCCCAGGAGTTTGAGTCCGGCCTGGGCAACATAGTGAGACTCCCATAATTTAAAATAAATAAATATAAATAAAATAAAGAGGCTTGGCTTATACCACAGGCATATGAAAATCAACATTTCTAAATAAGAATGCATCAGTTTTCTCTAAACCTGGATATAATATTTCCTTCTTACTCAAGTCTGTTCTTCTGGATATTACCCCTGCTTTGATAAATGTCAATGCTATTGATCTAGTTACCGAAACCAGAAATGGGAGTCATCTTTGACTCTATTCTCTTGTAGCCAATATGAAGCAAAGTATAACAGATGTTATTTCCTTATTGTCATTCAAATCTGTCCCCTCTCATATCTCATCACTCCTACTGCCTTATTATCCTGTTTACCCATCTCTAAACTCAATTATTAAATGAACATTTTAATTGGCCTCTCTGAAGCCATCCAGATTTCCCTAATCTAATATTTTAAGCTGTATACTGCTAGTAGTGTGATATTTCTAAAATGTATAATTGATTTTCTTACTTCTATGCACAGAATAATTTCTTCAAACTATATTGCTCAAAATAAAAGATAATTTCTTTTATTTCACATAAAAATAACCTTTTCCATGGCCAAAATTTAAATATATCCTCCCAAGATCATCTTTTGGCTATTTAATCAAACATTAATCTACATACTACTATGAAGAGACTAGATTACCATTCAGTTGACTTTAAAATAGAGTAATTATCCTGGATTATCATTGTGGGCCAAATTTAATCACACAAGCCCTTAAAAAAAGAAAAGAAAGGCAGAAGAAAAATAGAGACGAAAAACCAATCACAGAGTTGTGGTGGAAAGGAAAGTCAGAGAGATTCAAAGTAAGAGAGAAACTCATCCCTCTCTTGCTGGAGGGAGGCAGGAGAAGGAATGCACGGACTATATAGGAAAAAAATGTGTCCCCTGCTGACACTCAGCAAGGAAATAGGACTCCCATCCTGCAACCACAAGAAACTGGATTTTTCCAACAACCCAGTATGAGGTTAGAAGCAGAATCTCCCAGAGCTCTTGATAAGAGCTCAGAAGGTAAAACCCAGAGCAGAGAAATCATCAAACCAAACCAGACTTCTGATTTACAGAACTGTAAGATAATAAATTTGTGTCATTTACACTGCTAAATTTGTGACAATTTGTTACAGCAGCAATAGAAAACTAATAACCTTTATAATCTTAGACCACCTGCTTGAACTTTGTCCCCTATAATTCCCCCTTTCCCACTTTACCTTAAGGTGTCATGAAATATTTTATGTTTATATATTATCAGGCTCTTTCCTGTCTCAGTGTGCTTACATCCGTGATAGTTTTTATCTAAACCTTCTTATTTTGCCTGGCTAATTTCCACTTACCCATCACAACTCATAACAGCTATGATTTCTTTTGGAATCTACCTAAACTACCAAGTCTCTGTTCGGTGCTCTACTTATATTACCCCATACACTCTGATTTATTTCCTCAAAGTACTTAAGATATCCTATGATAATTGTTTGTCAAAATGTCTGTGTCTGTATCTTTGAGTACAAGCTTTTTGAAGACAATGACTATAAATCATATCTGTGAATTGCCTGGGCCTAACACAAAGCATAGCACAGCATTTGTGCACAATAGATATTTATTGAATGAATGCCAAAATGATGGGTTTACATTCTGCAATGAATTCTTAAGGAGAATTTATGATTACCAAGTGTATCAATGAAAGGTCATTCTCTTTTTATAAAATTATTTTGCCAATAGAGATTAACCTAAAGAGATTTTACTATATTCTGGTAATTTATCCTTTTACTAATGAAACTATCTATATTTAGCACTGATAAAAATTTTTCTTATTTAATTAAAAAGTATGTTATTTACTTGAAACTCTGTTCTTTTCTGGGTAAATCTTAAGTTATTCTCCAAATCTGCATGCCCTTTTTCCAGGTAGATAAATGCTTATGCATCTTTTTTTTCCAGAGAAGGATGATTAATTTCACTCTTCTTTAGGGAACAATATTAGAAGATTATTACTTGCCTTGAATTTCTCCACATTTCCAACTTTTTCTTCCATAATTGGAAGAATGCTTACAATTGGAGTAAGCCTAAAGTCCATTGACCTTTTGGGTTCAGACTCTTCCTCCACTGTATTCACAAGGACCTGCTTTCCTAAAGCAACATTTGTTATCATTCCCACTATTGCTGTCAATGGGATTGACTTCTCTATAATGTGGGAAAGCTTGCATTTTCCTAATTCCTTTGTCATAGCTTTAGTACTACAAATTTATTTATCAAGGGGTAGAGAGCAGTAGAAAGCCCACGTTGGCCTCAGGGCAAAGCAGGGCAGCTGCAAATCACTATGCCATTTGTCCTGCACAAAGATATGTGGCCTAGGGGCCACTGAGTGCAAAAATATAACCTATACAACTTTTCAAATTCTTTGTCATACAGGGCAAAGGCCAGAGGGATGCATTATGCTCATTTGCACAAAGATATAGCAGGTGCATCCTTGTGTTTAATCCACTATTCTAGATTCCTTTGTCTACTTTCATTTGGTTCAGAGCCCATCATTAAGAGATTTCATTAATTAGCTAATTTAAAATCCCACACCAGACAATAAAGCTGAGGGAAACTTAATTTTCAGCACCATGTCATTATCCTAGAGATAATGATTCCATCTAAAATAATTTTGTCACAGTCTGTAAATATCTTTTCTTGTGTTCAATATTAAACATGTATTTCTTGATCATCACTCAGTGATTAAATAGTTCGTAGGATCTCTATGGTAGTCATGTGCATATGCTAAATATATGAACATATACATGGATAATAATCTATTTTACTATTTTTAATGTTATAGATTCCTAAAAGAAAGACCATGGTTCATTATTTCACAAATAATTTTTTCTTCTGACAAAGGTAATAGTATCAGTTTAATGAAGTACTGCTCTATTTAAAATATATTTTTATTTTTGCATAAAAATGAGTAAAACCTTGCAAATTTATCTGATTAATAATGGTGATAACTTTAAGTTTATGCAAAGTTGCATTTCACTAAAATGTTCATGTTTTGGGGTGTTTCTTTTACTCATCAATCTTTTAAAGTGCTCAAGCTCCCTTACAAAATGTTGTTTGGATAGGGAAAGAGTAAAGTGAGATTGAATGCCAGATGTCTAATTAGCACCACTTCATCTAGCTCACTTCAAATAGCATAATGCTCTCACAGAGGAAGGAATTTTCAGTCAGTATTTCATTTAAAGTATACAGTAAATACTTCTAAATGATTTAATGACTCTGTATTGCAAATCAGTTAATACATAAAATGAACAGGAAAAGAATATGCATATTTCCATGTTATTTTTTATTTTTATTTTTTGAGACAGAGTGTCTGTCATTTTGTTGTCCTGGCTAGAGTGAGTGCCGTGGCATCAGCCTAGCTCACAGCAACCTCAAACTCCTGGGCTTAAGCGATCTTACTGCCTCAGCCTCCCAAGTAGCTGGGACTACAGGCATGCGGCACCATGCCCGGCTAATTTTTTCTATATATATTTTAGTTGGCCAGATAATTGCTTTCTATTTTTAGTAGAGATGGGGTCTCGCTCTTGCTCAGACTGGTCTCGAACTCCTGACCTCGAGCGATCCACCCACCTCAGCCTCCCAGAGTGCTAGGATTACAGGCGTAAGCCACCGTGCCCAGCCTTTCCATGTTATTTTTATAAAATCATGGCAGGTCAAGAAAACAAGCTTGGGTGTTGCAGGGTAAATAAACACCAACATGAATAGAATCAGATTCACATATTTGTCTATTGAATCAGATATTTTGTTTTTTTTTCTGTAGGTAACATTAGAATGTAATTTGCCTGCCTTAGAAAAACAAAGGTACAATAATTTTTCAATTAAACTCTTTTATACATTCTTAAGCTGAATTTTAACTCCTAAGCTTATTAGTCATGTCATTTTGGATAATCAAGGCTCTATTTTCTGATGTATAAAATCAGCATAATACTAAGGAATTACCTCCCAGGGAGTTGGAAGGAATAACTGAGATAATCCATGTAAAAGGTATATTCTAGAGTTAGGTACACTGAAAGTGTTCAATAAATGTTATATGCCATTATTATTATTTCCAAAAGTAGTAATTTGATATTATTATTCATCTCATTTTGTAGACTATTTCCTGCTAAAAAATGAAATATATAAATAATTCCAAAGTGATAGTCCAACGTTCCTTCTACTCTTATCAGTGACAATTGATGTATTTTTAAGAGAGCACACTTATACAACTATTTTTAGAAATAAAAAAATCAAATATTTCCCTTTTTTACTTAGACTACTCTTTTAAGAGATGGGTAAATGCTCCTTGAATGTCTGTATTAGAATTATATTTAATTAAGCCTATAAAAACAGATTATGTTATACTTCCTTTATGCTTAATTTAAATTATTTAAGATATTGGTATTTAATGCAGGGTTATTTTTGTGACAAAACTGTCATAGTTTTAGGACCAACATTAAGTTTTAGGACCAAAACTAAAATAAGAAGTTAAAATTCTTAGATATTTTTGATGTTTAAATATATAGTTAAACTTAATTTAAGTATAAATTCAAATAAATATCAAAGATTACAGAGAGACATTAGAAATATACTGCCCTGTCTATCTCATTAAACCAGTTAAGTACATTATTATTTTTCCCAACAAAACAATGAACTACATGTCATTCAGTTATTTTCCTTATTTTTAAAATTGATAGTATTTAACATTATTTCCAATAGATTTCAGTAGACGAAGGTAGGTAAATTTTACTGGACATCTGATATGTGCCCTGCACTATATTTGACACTACACAGTTTTTAATTCACTTATTTCCATGTCAGTGTTAGATATTACATATAGTATCTAATATAATATTCTCAACAACTGTATAAGTTCCTTTTTTCATTCTGAAAAGAAAAATCAGAGTCCTGCCATTTAAAAACTTACCCAAAGTGAACAGTGGAAAATCCTGGATATGAATTGAGGACTCTGATGTCAAAGCTT
This sequence comes from Lemur catta, assembly GCF_020740605.2. Classification (NCBI taxonomy): domain Eukaryota; kingdom Metazoa; phylum Chordata; class Mammalia; order Primates; family Lemuridae; genus Lemur; species Lemur catta. The sequence goes on along the minus strand of NC_059128.1, from coordinate 50,284,728 downwards.
GATATGTCCTTTCAATAAAACTCCTTTTTTCAATTTCAGTTCAATACTCAGGAAAAGACTAACAAGCTAATTTATTAAATATTAACAAACATTTAAATGTTCTATGGCATATACTGAAAGTTTCTCCTTTTGCCTAGCCAATAGCATTATTGTGCAGTCATATGAGGAAGCTGGCTAAAATGTGCCTGGGTGGATGCAGTTTTCGGAAAAGAAAGTGTTTAGAAAATAACTGGAGACAGATGTCTAATGAGCAGAATGAGAACAGAAAGTTTCAGTAGGTGAATTCAGCAATGATTAGCCTTAATCTCCATCATTCCTTCTTATTCTATCATGATAATGAATAGGAATATATTTCTACACATGTAGCAAACTGATCTTTACAATTTCCATATGATCTTTGCAGATATGCCTAGTTCTAGATACCATTATCCATGCATAAAATATTGTCTAGCCAGCCCCATTACCTATATTTGATAGGTTTATGGTTTGATCTTTTTGTAACTATGCTTTAATGGAGTTTTGTGTGAACCTAGGTTATTTTATACATTTGCCCATCCAACTACTGTGAGTAGATCCAGGGCAGAGAATGCCTATCAAAGTGCTGGTCAAATTGTAGGTACTGTAAAAATGGTTTTGATGAAAGGACGGAAAAGTTAAGAGAAGAATAAAGAAGACAAGAGAAATGAAATAAAATTCATAACTTTATGATTTGATAGTTACAAGAAGTTCTAAATAAAGAAAATATTTTAACAATATTTCCAAATAAGATAGTTGATTTTCTAACACTATTACTATCTCTCATAAATATTGATTTTTGAATTTTTTGGTATATAGATCATTGACAAGATTTATAATTATACCCATTTTAATGTGGACATCATTGAGATAATTTGTGATAAATAATTATAGAAAGAACATAAAGTATATACATTATAAATGTTAACATAAATCACATCTCTAATAGTAGAAATTAGAGTATGAAAAAGAAAACCAGTAATTATAATTTATAAAGAATTATTTTTAAAACACATTATAACACAACTGTCATGTTAAGCATTTTAATTACAAAATAATTTAAGTTTATTAGATTATTATATGGTAATTGTATTATATTTAACAAATGAAAGGTACTTCTGTAAAAATGTCTTTAAGCCCCACACCTTCCACCAAATCCACAACTTTAATCCAATTTCTTTGCAGCAGCTTGAATGGAATTAGAAGCCATTATCCTGAGTGAAGTAACTCAGGAATGAAAAATCAAATACTGCATGTTTTTACTTATAAGTGGGAGGTAAGCTATGAGTACACGTGGTCATACAGAGTAGAATAATAGACATCGAAGACTCCAAAGGTGGGAGGGTAGTATGAGGGTGAAGGATGAAAAATTACCTATTGAGTACAATATACACTATTATAGTAATGAGTACACTAAAAGTCCAGACCTTACCACCATAGAGTATATCTGTGTAACAAAACTGAACTTGTACCACCTAAATCTACTGAAATTTTTTTAAAAAAGTACAAGTAAATACATACAATTTTATCTATAATGACAATTTGATCACAAATCAAGTATCCCAAAATATGTTGGCCCATTTCTGAAATATTCTTTCATTCTCTTTGGTATATTTTTCAACCTATACTATGATAAATAGTTTGCCTGTATAATAATTCTTGATATCTAATTGAGTAGTTCTCCACTTTTTTTGATTTTTTCCCTAAGAATATCCTGGCAACTTTTTGTTCATAACATTTGAAGGTGAATTTCAGATTTGTGTATAAATTTATATACACAAACACAAATGTATGCATATGGGCTAGCAAAACAATATAGTATTTTGGTTTTTGATTGGAATTTCATTGACTCTATTGATCTTGTGGAAAATGAAATAATTACAACATTGGATTTTCCAAGCCATTAACCATGTTTTACCCATTCATCTATTTGAGTTTTTTCTTTCTTTTTTTTTTTCATTTCAGCATATTATGGGGGTACAAAAGTTTAGGTTATGTATATTGCCCATGCACTCCCACCCCTCTGAGTCAGAGCTTCAAGCGTGTCCATTCCCCAGACAGTGCTCGTCGCACTCTTTGTGTAGGTATACACCCATCCCCTCCACCCCCCACATCTGCCTGACACCCAATTAGTGTTATTCCCAAATGTGCACTTAGGTGATGATCAGGGAAACCAATTTGCTGGTGAGTACATGTGGTGCTTATTTTTCCATTCTTGGGATATTTCACTTAGTAGAATGGGCTTAACTCCAGTGAGAATGGCCTTTATCAAAAAGTCCCAAAACAATATTTATTTCTTTCAATAGCGATTTTTGGATTTATTTATAAAGGTGTTACTTTTTTTTTTACTAGATTTATTCCTAGGCATTTGAGATTTCTCAATGCTACTGTGACACTTTGAAAACTTAATTTTCAGTGACAATTGCTGCGTATAGAAAAATTTAATTAATATTTTGCTTATTGACCATTAATTCAGCATATTTATTTAAGTTACTAGCTAAGCCTACTAGAATTTATGTAGATTCCTATGGTTTTTTAATACATGTCATCACGTCTTATTTGAATAAGTATAGTCTTAAATGAAGGTCATGTATTGCTTAACGACAAGATCACATTCTGAGAAATGCACCATTTGGCAATTTTGTTGTTGGAACATCACAGAGTGTACTTACACAAACCTAGATGGTATAGCCTGATACATACCTAGGCTATATGGTATAACTTATTTCTCCTAGGTTGCAAACCTGTACATCATGTTGCTGTACTGAATACTGTAGGCAACTGTAACACAATATTAAGTATTTGTATACCTAAACATACCTGAACATAGAAAAGGTACAGTAAAATTATACTATTATAATCTGATGGGACTGCCATTGTATTTCACCACTGGCAAAAATGTCCTCATGTGATGCATGACTGTAAATGTAATGTTCTCTTCGACACTTTAGAGTGATTTATGAACAACAGGACAAAAAAATATTCCAATTCATACAAGGTGTTTTAATTTACAGGGTCATCATTATGTACCAAACAAGTACTTTTATAAAACAAAATGCAAAACCTAATGTATTACTATAGCAAAAGTAAAAATAAGTATATCCCCATGTTTTCTGTTTCCTTTACTGACAAAAGAATATGGTAAAATTATAATCCTAAAATAATAACAATATTAGGATTCAATGAGTGATACATGTTTTTGGACATTGCATTAAGCGTGCCACAGTTTATTTTAATCTTGTCAGCAACCATATTTAATAAATCCAATAATCTGCATCTTGAGATAAGAAATTTGAAATAGCCATATTGTGTATAATTCAGAGCTACTGCTACAACAAATAGAAGCAAGATTATAATTATTTATAAAATTAGTATTTCATTCATTGCTCACATAAAAGTCATAGATAATTATTCATCTGAGGTCAGCTCTTATAGGTTATTTAGCACCTCAAGTTTCTTCTACCTTGCGATTGTGTCCTATCTTAGGGACTCATTGTTGCAAGCAACTTGTTGGAATAATTAAAAAGAGAGTGGGCCGGGCGCGGTGGCTCACGCCTGTAATCCTAGCTCTGGGAGGCCGAGGCGGGTGGATCGCTCGAGGTCAGGAGTTCGAGACCAGCCTGAGCAAGAGTGAGACCCCGTCTCTACTAAAAATAGAAAGAAATTATCTGGCCAACTAAAAATATATATACAAAAAAAAATTAGCCGGGCATGGTGGCTCATGCCTGTAGTCCCAGCTACTCGGGAGGCTGAGGCAGTAGGATTGCTTAAGCCCAGGAGTCTGAGGTTGCTGTGAGCTAGGCTGATGCCACGGCACTCACTCTAGCCCGGGCAACAAAGTGAGACTCTGTCTCAAAAAAAAAAAAAAAAAAAAAAAAAAAAAAAAAAAAAAAAAAAAAAAAAAAGAGAGTGGAGGGAATATTGCTTTTTTATGGACTGTAAAAAAATAGCTAACTGTGGTGATGTATAGACTGTGCAACTTGCCCAATATCACATAGCTAGAATGTGTCCAACTGCAGGCAGCAAATCAATTATACCTGACTGCCTGTACTTTGCTCTTAGCTATACAAATGGATAGAAAAAAATAGCCAATAAAAATCATACATGAATTGTGTTGCTATAAACATTTGAGTGCAGATGTCTTTTTATAGAATGTCTTTTGTTCTTTTGGGTAGATGCCCAATAATGGGGTTGCTGGATCAAATGGTAGGTCTACTTGTATCTGTTTAAGGTATCTCCATATTGCTTTCCACAGAGGTTGCACTAGTTTGCAGTCCCACCAGCAGCATATGAGTGTTCCTGTCTTTACACATCCATGCCAACATTTATTGTTTTGGGACTTTTTGATAAAGGCCATTCTGGGGGTGGGGAGGGAATGGGTGTCTACCTACATAATGAGTGCGATGCACACTGTCTGGGGAATGGACACACTTGAAGCTCTGACTCAGGGCAGGGGGGCACGGGCAATATACATAACCTAAACTTTTGTACCCCCGTAATATGCTGAAATAAAAAAAAAATCATACATGAGTATTATTTGTCTCATTTCTTTTCTAAATATAAAAATGTATGTTATTTTGTAGTCTAGTTATTTGAAGTTCTGACACCTAGGCTGAAGTTTATCTTTTCTTAGAAAATCCTTTTTCAAGGACAACATAACTATTTGGAATAAACAATATTGTAAGAGATTATTATTTATTGTATATTATAGCACAAAAATTGAAAGCATCTTGGAGGCCTTCCAAAGCCTTAATTTTGCATAATATAATTGGTGTTATAATTAAAAATCACTCATATTCATTTATTAAATTAAGTTTTTAAGGATTCATGTAGATTAACATTAACTAGCTTAAAGAAACAAACTTTTATTCATTTAACAAATTCATTCTTTTAAAAGTTTAATTCATTTAACATGTTAACAACTTAAAATATAAAATGTAGCTAGTTCTGAAAGTATTAGCCTTCCTAGATTCCACCAGCCACTTTCTGGATTTTACAGTCCTGAGATCATTTCTAGCATCTGCTTAGATCTCTTCCTCAGCTCTATCTTCCCTGGTATGGGCACCCCTAAACAGTGGCCAAAGAATAGCTGTCTGTGGGGGTTCAGATGGACATTACCCTTGTGGGCTGGGATGTCCATACACATGTGTGGGACTCCTGGGGTGCAGTCAAACTTTCTTTTCTCTACATTTTATTATGCTATAGCTCTCTTAGTTCAAGTATTGCTCTTTAACTTGTATAATTATTATCTGCATAGTTATTTTAACTTACACTTTTTAACATAAGATACTGGAGGGCACAGACTATATTTGACCTATGTACACTCTTTCACATACACCAATTTCCTCCCAAAAAACCTCTCTCTATGGGACATATTATGATATATTATATACTGTGAATATCATACTCCATTGTTTATGGGAAACTTCAATAAATAATGTTGAATAGATGGATGTATAAATTATTTAAATGGTATTTGTGTTCCCAAGTATATCATGTTTCATCTTATTTTTATTATAGACTTATCTTTTAGAAAATGAGGATATACTGTAGACATGATCTAGTAGATATAAAACTACAACGAATAGTTCCTTCTTCAAATAAATTCAATGGAAGTAAAAGAAATCTAAAAGCTCTGCTTTGAAATTTCAGAAATGTTATTTTATATGCATACCTGTTATCTTTCTTCTTGTTTCTAGCACATCATAGAACCCTAAATTAAATTTAAACTATGGGTTTTAAAATATAGTTTACCTCCTGGATGAATCAATTAGTATAAATGATTGACTTGAACCAAAATTATCTGTATTGCACACCCCCAAAATTACTAGTTGCCAAAGTATTCCATGGTTCATTAAAATATCATTGATATAAAGTTTATGACACAGTCCTGAAAATCTTAGAGAGCTGGTTTTTTTCATAGCATTTTCTTACTGGTGAGTCACAAACTAGAATATTTCTCAGAAATGTGGGTGGCTATGCCTGATCTAAGTGCAGGATATCAGCTCAAACAGGAATTGTTGGAATTCTTTTCTTTCAATAAATTTATTAGGAACAAGATTTAGTCATTATGACTTTGTACTTGCAAATCAATCCTATAATAAAATATGCTTTGTTTTAGTTTTAATATGATATCTGCTATTTAGAGTTAGGTAAAAATGCCTCATTTAAGCCACAGAAACTGAAAAAAAAAATAATGTTTCAGGGGTATTTATAATAAAGATGCAGACTAGTTAAACATTCTAATTCAAAATTCAAAATAACACTGTGCTTAGATTATGAAAACACAGTTTCAAATTCTGCCACAATGTTAACATGTAATTCACTTTTAATAACAGTTTTACCTCAGCACTGTTTAGTATATAAAATGGAGCAATGCAAGCCAAATACATAATTATATGTTCAATAAATGCTAGTTATCAATACTATTTCATTGTTCATATCATTATTATTATTTCACCTGTATAGTTTTCATCTTCTTTACTAGTAACATGGAGGCATTTCCCTACCTTTTTTCTAGAATTCTTATGTTTTCATGTCTTATGTTTAAATCTTTTATTCATCTTTAATTAATTTTTGTGAGTGAGAGATAAGGGTCCTGTTTCATTCTTCTGGATGTAGCTATTCAATTTTCCCAGCACCATTTATTGATAGGGCTTCTTTGCCCCATTGTATGTTTTTGTCTCCTTTGTTGATGGTCAGTTGACTATAGGTAGATGGTTTTATAGCTGGGTTTTCTATTCTGTTCCACTGGTCTGTGTCTCTATTTTAGTGCCAATACCATGTTGTTTCGGTTACTATAGCCTTTTAGTATAGTTTGAAGTCTGGTAATGTTGGGCCTGTAGATTTGTTCTTTTTGCTTAAGATTGCTTTGGCTATTTGGGCTCTTTTCTGGTTCCAAACAAAGAGAAGAATTATTTTTTTCTAGATATATGAAATGTGACATTGGTATTTTCATGGTGATTCCATTGTATCTCTAAATCAACTTGGGTAGTATGGACATTTTAACAATGTTGATTCTATCAATCTATGAGCATGATATGTTTACCCATTTATTTCTGTCACTATGATTTCTTTCCTCAGTGTTTTGTAGTTCTCCTTGTAGAAATATTTCACCTGTGTGACTAAGTATATTCCTAAGTATTTTTTTTTCTTTGTAGCTATTATTAATGACACTGAGTCTTTGACTTGATTCTCAGCTCAACTGTTATTGGTATACAGAAATGCTACTGATTTGTGTACATTGATTTTGTGACCTGAGACTTAGCTCAATTTATTTATCAATTCCAGGAGTCTCTTTATGGAGTCTTTGGGGTTTTCTAGATAAAAGATCATATCATTAGCAAGAAGCATAGCTTGACCTCCTCTTTCCCAATTTGGATACCCTTTATTTCTATCTCTTGCCTGATTGTTCCGGTTAGGGCTTCCAGCACCATGTTGAATAGAAGCGATGACATTGGGCACACTTGTTCCAGTTCTTAGGGTGAATGCTTTCAAGTCTTCCTCATTCAATATGTTAGTTGTTTTCTCAGCCGAGTAATGGCTGCTCCCAAGACCCAGGGGGCTGTTGCACGACTGGAGGAAGACCGTGGTAGGAGCCGCAGCAAAGTCGGAGGTGTAGGTTATGAGGACAGTAAGGATTGTATCCTAGAGCCGCTTTCCCTGCCAGAAAGTCCAGGTGGCACCACCACTTTAGAAGGTTCTCCATCTGTGCCTTGTATTTTCTGTGAAGAACATTTTCCTGTGGCTGAACAAGACAAACTTCTGAAGCACATGATTATTGAGCATAAGTTTGTCATAGCTGATGTCAAGTTGGTTGCTGATTTCCAAAGGTACATTTTATATTGGAAAAAAAGGTTGACTGAACAACCCATCACAGATTTTTGTAGTGTGATAAGAATCAATTCCACAGCTCCATTTGAAGAACAAGAAAATTATTTTTTGTTATGTGATGTTTTACCAGAAGACAGAATTCTTAGAGAAGAGCTTCAGAAACAGAGACTGAAAGAAATTCTGGAGCAACAGCAGCAAGAACGAAATGATACCAGTTTTCGAGGCATTTGTATGTTTTGCAATGACGAATTCCTCGGAAACAGATCTGTTCTGTTGAACCACATGGCCAAAGAACATGCTTTCAACATTGGATTGCCAGACAACATTGTAAACTGCAATGAATTTCTGTGTACGTTACAGAAAAAGCTTAACAATTTGCAGTGCTTGTACTGTGAGAAGACCTTTAGGGACAAAAATACACTTAAAGATCACATGAGGAAAAAACAGCATCATAGAATCAATCCTAAGAACAGAGAATATGACCGATTTTATGTCATCAATTACTAGGAACTCGGAAAATCATGGGAAGAAGTTCAGCTGGAAGATGATCGGGAGTTGCTAGACCATCAGGAAGATGACTGGTCTGATTGGGAAGAACACCCTGCATCTGCTGTCTGCTTATTTTGTGAAAAGCAAGCAGAAACAATCGAGAAATTATATGTCCACATGGAGGATGCACATGAATTTGATCTTCTCAAAATAAAGTCAGAACTTGGATTAAATTTCTATCAGCAAGTGAAACTAGTCAATTTTATTTGGAGGCAAGTTCACCAGTGTAGATGTTATGGTTGCCACATGAAGTTCAAATCCAAAGCAGACTTGAGGACTCACATGGAAGAAGCTAAACACACTTCACTGCTTCCTGAAAGAAAGGCATGGGATCAACTTGAGTATTATTTTCCAACCTATGAAAATGACACTCTCCTGTGTACACTATCTGACAGTGAAAGTGACCTAACAGCTCAGGCACAAAATGAAAATGTTCCCATCATCAGTGAAGACACATCTAAACTACGCGCTTTGAAACAAAGCAGTATTTTGAACCAGTTGCTACTACAAGAGTGCTTGAAAAACTAGAAGAAACTACCACAGAAGCAATTTTTCATGTTTTTCTCTTATGAGACAGACATGAAAGAATAGTTTAAATTTGAACATCAGCAAAGGATTAGTCCTTGGTGAAATAAACTTTCCAAAAATGAATGTTCTTTTTAAAAAATGAAGTAGAAAATAAAATGAAGACTCTTTGTAAAAAAAAAAAAAAATGTTATTGTGTGTTTATCATATATGGCTTTTATAATTTTGAGATATGTTCCTTCTACGACTAGTTTGTTGAGGGTTTTTACCATGAAACAGTGCTGGATTTTGCTGAATGCTTTTTTCTGCATCTATTCAGATGATCATACAGTATTTGTTTTTGCTTCTGTATATGTGGTGAATCATATTAATTGATTTATGTATGTTGAATCATCCTTGCTTCCCCAGGATGAGAGCCAGTTGATTGTGTTGAATTATCTTTTTCACGTGCTGTTGAATTCAGTTTGCTAGTATTTTATTAAGGATTTTTTCTTCTGTATTCATAAGGGATATTGGCCCGTAGATTTTGTTTTTCGTTGTGTCCTTTCTGGCTTTGGTGTGAATGTGATACTGGATTCATAGAGTGATTTGGGGAGGATTCCCTCCTTCTCAATGTTATGGAATAATTTCTGCTGTATGGGTACCAGCTCTTCTTTGTAGGTCTGGTAGAATTTGGCTGTGAATCATCTGGTCTGGGGATTTTTTTTGTCTGGGAGATTTTTTTATTACTATTTCTATCTCACTGTTCATTATTGGTCTGTTAAGGAGTTCTATTTCTTCCTGATTGAGTCTTAGGAGGTTGTATGTTTCCAGGAACTTGTCCATTTCCTCAACTTTTTCTAATTTATAGAGATTTTCATAGTATTCGTGATGTTTTGTATTTCTGTGTTGTAAGTTGTAATATCTCTCTTTTCTTTTCTGATCAAGCTTATTTGGTTCCTTTTCTATTCCCAGTTAATCTAGACGGAGGTCTATCAGTTTTGTTTTTCTTTTCAAATAACCAACTTTTTGTTTCATTTATCCTTTGTATTGGTGTTATATTTTCCATTTCATTTAGTTCTATAGTTTTGCTCTGACTTTAGTTATTTCTTTTCTTCTGCTGGCTTTGGGTTCCATTTGCTCTTCCTTTCGTTCCATGAGATGTGTGATTAGGGTGTTAATTTGTTATCTTTCTGTCTTTTAATGTAGGCATTTAAGGCTATGGATTTTCCCCATAGGAATGCTTTAGTGAATCCCATAGATTTTGATAGCTTGTGTCCCCTTTGTCATCATAGGAGTGAAGTTACTAAGATAGAATTGACATTTTATAGGACATCAGGGATTACCTCACAATGATGGTAATATTGAAAGTTTCTGAGAAAGTGAGCCATGTACATATCTGCGGGACAGAATTCCAATCCAAGATATTAGCAAGTGCAAGAGTACTGCAGCTAGAATGTGCTAATGACATTTAAGGAACAGCAAAGAGGTAAATAGGGCAGGATACAGGCTAAAGACCTTAGATTTACTCTGATTCATGAGAAATCATTGGAGGATTTTAAAATGTATTGATAAAATGAAATATCAGATTTTCCTTTTAAAATAATGGCATTGTCTGTCTGCTATGTTGATAATTCACTGAAAGGTAGAAGGCTGGGGCATAAGCAACCATCCAGGTTAAAAGACTATTGAAATAGAGAATTAAGAATAGCTTACACCGGTGTAGTAGTGGTGTTCCAGGTGAAAAATATTCCCTTTCTGAATATTTTTAAAGGTACAGTCCAAAATATTTGCTGATGAATCTTGATAGAAAGTACAAGAAAATTAGAAGGGTCAATAATCACTTCAAGTTGCCAGAAAAACTGGAAAATGAAGTTACTACTTATTGAAATAGGAAAAATAATGTAGGGACCAGTAACAATAGAAGTAACACTAAAAACACTTTGCTTAACATGAGATTGAAGGAATATGTATGTGGCAGGATACTGAATGAAGTACTTTCTGATGTCCTGCCAAAAAGCACCAGAGTCATCACCACAAACAATGAACACTAGATAGTCCATTATTTTTTTAAAAAGATCTATTAATAATTAGGGCCATAAATAATCTTTTAAGGGGTTATAAAACTGGACTGAACATTTTCTTTCACAGTGAACTTTTCTGCCCTCTCCTGCTCCATCCATCCATACATAATCAAAACACTAGCAAGGAGGAAAAAACTAAGAAAATCCCTGTTATCACCCAGGGGAAATCAGCAATAGAAATAAAATGGTGTTTATTTCTCCTACCTATTTGGGAGAGAAGTAGGATTCTTCTTCATGAAGCAGAGTGAGAAGAACTTATATTTAGAGATTCATCCTTAGAGACATAGATGCTGGAGGCTTCTGCAAGGTGAAAAACTGGTCTTTCATTACTGGGCCATTGAGTCTCAGACTCACCCATATGCCACTATAAGGGAGGTGATTGAACAACTTGACACATGTTGCTGCATTTGGTGTTTAGTGATTTTTTTTAAAAGTGATATAGCTTGAGGGAGAAGCCTAAAGCAGAGGAGCAATAAGGATCTGTGGCTTCCATGCCTGGGAGGAAGACGATGAGGAACACTTAGTGGCTCCTTGGGCTCCATGAGGAGTGTCATATGGCTGGCTGCCCAAGACCTCTGCATCAGAAACAGCAATGCAATACCCAGAAACGGTCTGTAATGGACCACTGCCGGAGTGATATCGAGACAGAGCTCCTCCTTTGTAAAGAGGTCTTCACAGAAAGATGGAACTGGGATAAATCTTAAGATGTCTCCCTGAAATTCATGAACCTTATGGCCTGAAACCATTAGCAGGAGATAAAACCAAAGCAACCCAGATTAAAAACATAGATGTTTTCTTCCCAAAACAAGGTGAACAAATGAAGTTCACTGTCTCTTCAATCGCTCTTCTTAGCATCAATCTCTCAATCTCAGAATGGTAAAATCTTCAAAACAGAGAGGAAGAATGTATCTCAGAATCAGATCATAATACTCTGATTCTTCCTCCTATCTCATGCTGGGATAGGAGGAAGAAAAATGAAAGAGCAGTCAATGCCTTCTTTCTATTTCAACTACATTGCAATAAGAAACCAGCTTGGACTACACCTGAGGGAGTGGGTTGTGTGGGATTAATAAACCATAAAATTAAAAATAACATTTTCTTACAGAAATTAACAGAAGATTAAACAATGTTTAAACAGAACCATTCTAGATATTTAATAAGAAAGAGTGCCCAGTAACCTATGGGATATTCCTGAGGTATTTTTCTGGATAAGGAGAGAAAGAACCTAGGGATCACAGTTAAAAGGAATAATTGGAGAAAAAAAATTAAGAGTTAACACCCTAATTAGTTGAGACCTCAGTAAATTGCATACATGTATACATGTTTCTGCCATCTTTAATAATATCAATTGTTCCTAATAATTTTCCTTTGTTTTATTCCTTTCTGTAATGTAGTTAGTTGTAAGAGTAAACCTCAAAATTATGTTTCTTAGCCTTTAAAAGGACATATAGGGTAATAACACATTGAATACTTTCCTAAAACAAAAATATAAAATGTACATTTAATTGGAAATGCCCTCTGCTTTCAATTTATACAAATTCTGGTGGCTCAGAAAAAGAAAAGCTCATTTCTGGTTGAAAGAAAATATTTAATATTTATTTCAGATAATCCACCTTAAGGGGAATGATGAATCAATAGATAACAAAAAGCAGTTAACTACAGAGTCTTTAAAGGTATGTTAGGTGATTCTTCATGTATCTAAGATACATAACTTTAAAAAGTGTGCATAGATTTTAGATACTTTTAAATCATCAAAGAACACACCCCATGGTGTCTTGTCAACTTTCATTTTGAAATGCACAATTATTTTCTTTCCCTGTTCTCTATAGCTCCACCTTTCCTTTCTTCTATTTTTAAATCTCTCTCTTTTCTACATCCTTACAGCCTTCTTTTGTTTTCCCTAGACTTCTTTTCAGAAACCTTTAACTATTAGATTCAATAACCCATATTGAACTATTACTAATGTTCCAAAGACCATGGAAAATCTATATTTTCATTGTTCCAAGGGAATGTCAATCTCTATACCAGCATGTAGACATAAATCTGAAAATGTAAAAGATGCTAAATGAAAACAATCACCAATTTCAAAGTTTGAACCTTGCCAACTTTAATCATTCCTTTAGTATGTTTGATTTACTCTATGATATCATATGATTTTAACTATCAATACTACCTGTGAATTTTTATTATGTTGAGAAGACCTCATCTTCATTTGTTTTAAATACTCGCCACATTAGTCTGTCATCTTTTTCTCTTATGTTTTCTTGCTAGACTTCATTAAAAAAAATTTACCCTTAAATATTTATGAACAAACCGGCAGGATATACCTAGATCAACCATTGCTTAATACAGCTAAAGACAACTTTCAAGAATTATTATGCTATAAAATGACACTGAAAACGAAAGCATTAACTTTGTGGGAGGTTAGAGTTACCTACCTCTTGATTAGCCTGAAGCTAATGAGCATTCAAGAGTATTCAAAAATTCTCAATACCTTTGGAAATACCTGGAGGCAATTAGATGCCCAGATAACTGCTCTGAGGTTGAAGCCAAATAGCTGTATGCTTCAAAAATTCTTAGATTTCACCTCAAATAGCACAGCAATTGGGAAAAAAATAGAAAAAAAGAAAGAAATCGATAAAACCTTATTCAAACATAATTTGTTGGGTGTAGTTAAGGAAGCATTTTTTTCGCTGGATCAGTCTCAGTGATTGCATTGTAATAGTGTTCCTGTTCCAGAACTAACAATCACCCTTCCCAAGGTATAACTTTTCATGCCAGTTTCTGAACTGGTTGCTGTTCTGCTCACAAATTAATTTAGATTATTGCCAAGTCTGGCTGAAAAGAAGTATTATGTAGCAATGATATTATCAGTCTCTGCTTTCCCTGGTTCTGTTCAGAAATAGCTACTAAGTCTGTGCTACATGCTGCATTGGCCAAATCATTTATGAGCTGGTCATGATGATATCTAAGAATTTTGTTTTTGTTTTGTTTGTTTTGTTTTTCGCTATCTTCTCTGCTGGTAGCTTTGAAAAATAGTGAAGATTTCCCATTAATCCATTTATTTATTTAAATAATATCAGTAGAGCTTCCATGAGGTGCTAAGCACTTGTTAGTTATAGTCCAATCAGAAAACAGAAGCTACATGGTAATTTGAACAGAGAAAGTTTAATAAAAAGAATTATTAACTTTTACAGGGGATTGAAGGAATAATGAATTTACTAGTAAAGAATAAAAAGAGTTTATACAGGAACAGGAAATATGAGGAGTATTCACTAAACCTGGGATTAAAATGAGTGCCCAAGGCAGAGCTCCCTCTAGAAGGCTGAGATCCAAACAATGTTGGAGAAAGGCACAGCTGTGACTCACTGAAAGGCAGAGATGTCACTGTGGTACATACCAGCGGAACTTAATGATGAGTTCACACTTTACGTTGCCATGGCAAGCAGTTCAGTGGGAGATATCTTAGCATAGTCAATCTGAGAGAGTTACCTGTGAAAGCTGACAGCCAGTGGCTGCTGTGGCTGCCATGAACTATAGGAGCTAGCGAGAAGTCCAAATTTCAGAAGCCTGGCAATAGAACAGCCTCCCACACAGTAGAAGCCTTGTGTTGATTTCCTATCTCATTCTAAACTGCTTCATGGTTTTCTAAACTATGTTATGTCATGTGTTATTTTGTAGGAATCCTGTATTTAGGTATGGACCCATGAAGGGGATTGTCATGCAAGACATTAGGCAATTAGAAGTCCTCAAAATAAAGATAGATTTTTTTTTTTAACACAATGCCCAGTAGTGATGAAGTAAATGTATGAGTGAAGTTGCTGGGTGTGAACTTTCTCTGTGAAATATACAACCATCCATTTTCATATGATATGATTCCAAAAACTTCTGAGATTCTTGGTACATCATGTAGGTATCTAGAAGATTTGCCAGAATAGAATTATTGTTCCCACTGTTTTGGACACTGAATTCTGAAATAAAGAATCTTGCTGTTGTTTTTATTTCCTAATACAGGGGAGATTGTGAAGCTAAAGCTATTAAATAAAACATTGCATTCTTCCAATAAAGCTCTTAAATGCAACATCCCATCATTCCATGATGTGAGCTAATATTGTAAGTCCTTCTCAGTTTTTATCAGATAGAGACATCTGATTGCAATGCCACGGTATGCTAGGTTCACTAGGGGAATATGCCATAACATGGGAATATGACAATAAGTAGGAACTCTCTATTAGTTTCCCATTGCTGCTGTAACAAATTGCCACAAATTTGGTGACTTAAAGCAAATGTATTATCTCACAGTTCTAGGGGTTAGAAGACTAAAATAGGACTTATGGGGCTAAAATCAAAATGTCAGCAGTGCTACATTCCTTTTAGAAGCTCTAGGGCAAAATATGTTTCCAGCTTCTAATGGCTGCTGTGTTCCTTGGTTTGTGGCCCCTTCCTCCTCCATATTCAAAGTCAGCAGCATATCATCTTCCATCTTTCAATATGTTTCTGAATCTCTATTTGTTTCTGTCTCTGTATCTTTCTCCCTCTCCTCCCCTGGAGAGGAGGGGATTTTTTTTTTTTTTTCATAATCTCTCCTTATCTAACTCTGACACTCCTGTCTCCTTCTCATAAAAAATTTCGTGATAAAACAGATAATCTAGTATGATATTCTCACCTTAAGATTCTTAACATCTGTAAAGTCCCTTTTGCAATGTAAGGTAACATGTTCACTGGCTGTGGGAATTAGGAGGTGGACATGATGAGGAAGGGGTGCTTTATTCCATATAGCACAAACTCCCATTTCCAAGGAAGACATTTGTTCTCTATCTGGAAAATTAAATTCAAGTGCATAGGTCATATCATTGGAGTGTTTTATGGATAAGGTGATCCCTCTGTCATTTTGAAGGCATTAATTTTAATGGCATAGGGAAATATAAGACAATCTATGACAGATTCAGAGCAAAAAGCAAAGAGGGTCTTTTACTACCATATGGCTGTAACCATTACCAAAAACCAGATATCTCATACTTTTATTGAGGAGGTAGTTATTTGGGAGATCAAACAGAAAAGTAATCTAACCACACCAAAGGCCCAAGGGTTTATTTGCTAAGTGCTTGCTGAATCTGAGAGAATACCAATTTATAAATTTAAAGTCTATTTTGACTCAATCTCTAAGAAATTTACTTGTAGGCCGGGCGCGGTGGCTCACGCCTGTAATCCTAGCTCTGGGAGGCCGAGGCGGGTGGATCGCTCGAGGTCAGGAGTTCGAGACCAGCCTGAGCAAGAGTGAGACCCCGTCTCTACTAAAAAAATAGAAAGAAATTATCTGGCCAACTAAAATATATATACAAAAAAATTAGCCGGGCATGGTGGCTCATGCCTGTAGTCCCAGCTACTAGGGAGGCTGAGGCAGTAGGATCGCTTAAGCCCAGGAGTCTGAGGTTGCTGTGAGCTAGGCTGATGCCACGGCACTCACTCTAGCCCGGGCAACAAAGTGACACTCTGTCTCAAAAAAAAAAAAAAAAAAAAAAAGAAATTTACTTGTGAATTATCAAGCATGCAATTCTTGGAGATGATACTGAGCTCATGCTTTAGCAGATAACTAAAATAGTATAGAGAAAAGGCAATTAGAACATAGCTATGTGAAAATATGCTATTTCCCAGTCAGTTATGGTTCTCAGTCCCAGAGGCTACACAACTAATGTTCTTCAATACGATTTTTTAAACTTGATTTACATGCAGTTTATAAACATTAAACATTTTAACTGTACCATTAAAGGGTTAGATAGATAGATAGATAGAGTTGTGCAGCCATCATCACAATCTAATTTTAGAATCTATCCATCTTCCCCTAGGAAAAAAACCTCTTGCCTAATAAAAATCATTCCCAATCTCCCTCATCAAGTGACCACTATCTACATACATCTCTATAATCTACCCCATTTTGAACATTTCATATCATTGGATTCATAAATATTTGGTCTTTTGTGTCTGGCTTGTTTCACTCAGAATGATGTATTTGAAGTTCATCTTATTATAGCATATATCGTTATCCCTTTTTATTGCCATAGAATATTCTATTGGGTAGTTATTTTCTTTATCCATTTATTAGTTAATAATCATTTGAGTTATTTACACTTTTTGTTTATTATGAGTAATGCTGCTCTGACATTCATGGACAAGTTTTTGTGTACACATATATTTTCATCTTTCTTGGGGTAAATACCTAGGAATGTGTTGCTGGGTCTTATAATAACTCTATGCTTAAGTGGTTTTCAAAGTGCCTGTGCAATTTTACATTTACAACAGTGATGTATAAGGATTCTTTTCTTACATCTTTGCCAATATTTGTTATTGTTTGTCTTTTTGCTAATAGTCTTTCAGTGTAAAGTAGTATTTTGTTATGTTTTAATTTGTATTGCTCTAATTATGCTGACCACCTTTTCATGTAATTATTGGCCACTCATACATCTTGTTTGAACATGTCTATTCATATTCTATGCCTTTTTTATAAATTGGTTTATTTGTCCTTTTTATTATTTAGTTATAAGAATTCTTTATGTATTCTGTATGGAAGCTTTCTATCAGAGCTATATTTACAAATATTTTCTCTAATTCTATGCACTGCCTTTTTACTTTCTATATCTTTTAAAAGATATATTTATTTATGTATTGAAGTACATTTTTATTTTGATGTAGTACAATTTATTTATTTTTCTTTTGTAACTTATGTCTTTGTTTTCATGTGTAAGAAATTTTCTAAACCAGAGTCATAAAAATTTACTCCTATACTATCTTTGAAGAGTTTATTAGTTTTAATCTTATATTAAGGTCTATTAAAATAATTTTGAGGTTTTTAAAATATATGGTGAGAGTTAGGGTGAACATTTATCCATTTGCATATGGATATCCAGCTGTTTGGTTAGGCTATTTTTTCCTAATTAAATTGGCACCAATTAAAATCAATTGACCCTAAATGAAAGAGTTCATTTCTTTATTCTCAATTTTGTTCCATTGATCTTTGTATCTAACCTAATTTCGGTACCACACTGTTTCAATTACTATAGCTTTGCAGTAAGTTTTGAAATTGGCAAATATGAGTCCTTCAACTTTGTCTTTTTTAAGATTGTTTTGGCTATTAAGTGTTTTGCATCCTCATATAAATTTCAGGATCATGTCTTAAATTCCTTTAAGAAAAAATTGGGGTTTTAATAGGAATTGTGTTGAGTCAAAAAGTCTATTTGGGGAATTTTTCCATCTTAATAATAAGTTTTCCAATCCATGAACATGTTTTTACATTTATTTACATTTTTAGTTATTGTCAATAATGCATTAAAAATGGGCAAATAATCCAAATAGAAAATTTTCCAAAGAAAATATACAAATTATCAACAGGCATATAAAAATGTGCTCAATATCATAATCATCAAGAAAGTGCAAATGACATATACAATGTGATATCATTTTGTACCTGTTGGGATGGCTTATCAAGAAGTCAAGAGAGAACAAGTGTTGGCAAGGGTATGGAGAAAAGGGAACCCTTGTGTACCATTGGTGAGAACATAAATTGATACAGCTATTATGAAATACAGTACGTAGGTTCCTCAAAAAACTATTATTTTTGTTTTACAATATGATCCAGCAATCTCATTTTTAGGTATGAATCCAAAGGAAATGAAATCAGTAGTTTTCTGTATAAATCTTATACTATACTTACATGAATGTGATTGCTTTTCAATTTTATTTATTGTTCATTGATAGTTGATGTAGTTTGGATATTTACCCTCTCCAAATTGTATGCTGAAATTTGATCTTTAATGCTGAGGTGGGGCCTGATAACAGGTGTTTGGGTTACAGGGGCAGATCCCTTATGAATGACTTGATGCCATTCTGTTGAAAAGATCCTTGGACTTCCTCCTCCTCTCTCCTGCTACCTCTCTCACCATTTGACAAGCTCCCCTTCCATTTTTGCCATGATTGGAAGCTTCCTGAAGCCCTCACCAGAAGCAGACACTGGTGCCATGCTTCTTAGACAGCCTGCAGGACCATGAGCCAAATAACTTATTTTCTTTATAAATTACCCAGCTTCACATATTCCTTTACAACAGGGCAAAACAAACTAAGACACTAGCATAGCAAATTATTTTTGTATATTAATGTTGTACCCTGCTTCATTGTTGAGCTTGTTTTTTAGTTCTTGTTTTTTTATTGTTGTTGACTTCCTGGGATTTTCTACATACAAGATCATGTTATCTGTGAGCAAACATAATTTAATTTCTTCCTTTACCAACTGAATTCTTTTAATTATTTTTCTTGCATGATTTTCCTAGCTAAAATCTCTAGTACAATCTCAAATAGAAGTGGTCAAAGTAAATATCATTGTCTTGTTCTCAGTGAGGGTGGGGGAGGGAATTTAGTTTTCACCTTTAAATATAATGTTAGATGCAGTTTCTTAAATAGACGATGCCTTTTACCATTTGAGGAAACTTCAACTGGTTAAGGATTTTTAAAAGTGTTTTCTTTTTTACTTTGTTGATACATAATAGATGTACATAGTTTTGGGGTTCATGTGATAGTTTAATATATTCACATAATTTTTAAAGATCCAATCAGTGTACTTGGGATAACTATCACCCTAAATATTTGTCTTTTCTTTATGCTGGAAACATGTGAATTATTTTCTTCCAGCTATTTTGAAATGTACAATAAGTTAGTGTAATATTATATTTGCCCAATATTATATCCATTAAGATCATCATATATTTTTTGCTCTTTCTATTAAAATGGTGTGTTAAATTATTTTAGAATGCTAAACCAACCTTGTTGTGTTGGGATAAAACCTAATTACATTTGATGTATAATCAATCTTTTCTTTGTTGCTAGATTTTTGTTATAAGTTTTTGTGTCTATATGTATGAGGATTATGCTTCTTTAGTTGTTTTCCTGTAGTTTTCAGTCATGTGATATCTCTATCTGCCTCTAGTATAAGGATAATAGAGACTTTGTAGAATGAGTGTGGAAGTTTTCCCTCCTCTTCTATTTTCTGGAAGAATTTGTGAAAGATTGATGTTAATACATTTAAAGGTTTTTGTAGAATTCACCAGAAATGCTCTCATATTTCACCTTTATATATGATATCATTATATTCTATAGAAACTTTTTTTAGTTTGATTATTAATGGATGTTAAATTTTATAAAACTCTTATTCTACATATCTTGACATAGTCATTTGTATTTCCTCTTTTATGCTATAATACTATGGTATATTAATTAAAGAATTTTTGAATGTTAAAAATCTTACAATCATAGTAAAGGTATTCTTTTTCATAATATATGTTTTTGTATATAAATTGATTTAATATGCTACTATTATATTAAGAATTCTTGACGAGACTTGGAATAGGGTTATACTGATGTCATACTAGCTTTCTCTCCTCTCTTGGGGAGAGATTTTTGTGTGGGATCTGCATAATTTTTCTTCCTTATATCTTTGACCAAATCCACCAGCAGGGTCATCTATATATGTGAGTTTTCATTATTCAATGTTTGATTATAATTTCAATTACTTTCATGGATGTTGAACTATATTAATTCAGTATTTTTTCTTATTTCAGTATTAGCTTTTTAAAAAATTGTCTATTTTATTTAAATTATTCAATTTATTGCTATACACTGGCTATAACATTTTATAATCCCATTTATTACACTGAATTTGTACATATTTTCTTTATTTAATTTCTGATTTGGAAATGCATTTTTTAATTGAACAATCTTACAAGAGGTTTATCATTTTCAACAATTGAATAAAAAATTTACTTTAGTGAACATTTGTAGTTCTCTATTTTCTATTAAACTTATTTTTGCTCTTTTCTTAATTTATTTCTATCTTCTGCTTACACTCAAATATATGCAGTTTACCATTTTCAGCTTTGTAGAAATTTAAGTCATTAATATTACAGTTTAGTTCTTCTAATACAAACATCTAAAACTATAAATGCACCTCTTAGATTTCATTTTATATACGCCCTATCAATTTAGACATTTCTTTATGATTGCTCTTTGTTCCAGAAATTACTCAGAGGTTTCCTTCTTTCCCCCCAAATTTGTGTGCACATATTGTATTACATTTCACCTTTACATATGCAAGAAGTCCAAAAATAAATTGCTTTCATTGTATTATAAATTGCCTATATACAGAGAGAGACAATGCTCTTTCCTTTTGATTTTGAAGTGTTAGTAGGATCATATTTCTAAGCAGCTTTTAAAACAGAAACAATCTACTAGTAAATGATATAAATATGACCTCTTAGTTACAGTGAATGAAACACTATAATGAATGAAATAATGACTTCCTTCATGCACAGATCAAATCCCTGTTATTGTTCTTTGAATATGATGAAAATTTTAAATAGGCATACAGGTGACCACTAAAAGAACTGCTGGTGGGACTGCAAACTAGTACAACCTCCGTAGAAAGTAATATGGAAATACCTCAAAGAGCTACAGGTAGAACTACCATTTGATCCAGCAATCCCATTACTGAGCATTTACCCAAAGGAAAAAAAGACATTCTATTAAAAAAACCAAAAAACATCTGCACTAGAATGTTTATAGCAGCACAATTCAAAATTGCAAAGATGTGGAAACAACCCAAGAGCTCATCAATACAAAAGTGGATTAAGAAAATGTGGTATATGTGTACCATAGAATTCTACTCAGCCATAAAAAACAAAGGTGATCTAGTGCCTTTTGTATTATCCTGGATAGAGCTGAAGCCCATTCTACTAAGTGAAGTATCACAAGAATGGAAAAAACAAGCACCATATGTACTCACCAACAAATTGCTATTAACTGTCTTAACTGACCAACACTTAAGTGCACACAGAGTAGTAACATTTATAAGGTATCAGGCAGGTGGGAGGGGAGAAGAAGGGATGGGTATATTCACACCTAATGGGTGCAGTGCACGCCATCTTGGGGATGGACATGCTTGATGCTCTGACTTAGGTGGGGCAAAGGCAATATATGTAACTTAAACATTTGTACTCCTGTAATATGCTGAAATAAAAAAAAATGGAAAGTTATATCTCATTTCATAAATATTAATTATTGTTTCGATAATCCAAAATAAAGGGGCTCTTGACAGTGAACAATATCTACATGTAGATAAGAGAATAAAATGATTCTTTATACTTTAAAATTAAAATATTTATCTCTAGATGACTTTTCCTTTAGGATATTTCAGGTAAGAGATAATAGTTTTCATAGCATCCTTTAGCAGCAGAAATAAATGACTTTGCACAATCTGTTTGTCTCACTAGGAAAGTTATTGTGTTATTATTAGCACCACCAAGGGAAACAAATTTTATGCTAGTGAATAAGTTGGCAGTTTGAATCACCTGCTCCATTTTACAAAGTTACATTCCAACAGACAAGTTACATAATAATACAGAGACCCTGTCTCTGTGAATAATTGGCTTCTTTACAAAGCTCCAGATGATAAATAAATACAGTTAAGTACTATCAGCAATGAATTATTATATTTACAAAATTAAACTCTAATATACATAATAAATTACATGGCTTCCAGCACACTCAATTTTTGTCTTGTCTTACTAGCTCTATCACCACATAGTTTGACATTTGACACTTAAGTTAAAAGTCTTATACAGGCTTGTTTCGCTTTTTTTTTTTTGAAGGTCACATTCAACTGACTGGCATAGGGTAGGAACTGGCATAAAGTAGGAACCAGTGTATTTAGTTTCCTAATCTTTTCTTACTATCCATTTTCTGAGATGATTACTTAACAAATTTTTTTTCTCTCTTCAAACATCCAATCTACCACATGCTCCTAGTTTTTTGCCGTATAAACCTCTGTCCTTCAATTTTCTTTCGTAACTCCTCACCCTACAGAACTCTCTCTGCATATTTTAGTGCACAACAGGTCTGGCCATAGACATTTTCTTCTCTAATTATTCTTATTTCTAGGTGATCTTATCTAGTGATTTGAATTTAAACTACATAAATACACAGATACTTTCAAATTAACACTTTACCCCAAACTTTCTCTATTATTCTTCTATTTTTACACATCTCTACTATATCTTTACTTTAAAATCTTATGGGCATCTCAAAGTCACCATGTCAAAACTTGTGATCTCCACTGAATGCTTCAGATGATCAATAAGAATCTGCACTTTCAATTTTGCCTAGATGGAGTTCAAATACCTTCGGGTCCTGTCTGAGCCTTAGAAATTCATTAGTTATTCCTTTCTTAAATTTTTCAAATTATTTTTGTAAAAATATTATAAGTAATAAAATCAAAGCTGTTGGAACTTCAAATTACTTTGAGCCTTAAGGGAATATGACTTTGGGACCTGAGTCACATAATCTAGGCAGCTGTAATGTTTGTCCTGTTGATTATAGATTAGCCTTTTCTTTACCTACATTGTTTTGTAAAACGTTTTAAAAGAATAAAGTGTGTCAGAGAAGACCCATTCCTTCTTACTGTTGATCTTTATTATAGATTAACTTCCCTTTTGTTTCTTTTGTATAAAGACCTCAGGACTATCATATTATGTATGATGGAATGTTAAATATACTCTTTTAAATTATAAAGGAAAAGAAAACAGCTGTAACTACGGACATTTCTGTAACTAATAAAACAGCCATATATGAAAAATGTTGTAATCCTGCTAAACAACTTTGTTTTCTACTTATATAAGCAAGACCTTAACTTTTCAACTTTGGAGGCTCGGACCTATTTCTTGAAGTCTGTCTTACTCAACTGGCTTTTCGTGGCTTTGTGTTTCAATATACTCTTTTAAACTAGATTCTGATCCTTTTGATTATTTCAGGTTGATATTTTATGTCATTAAGATATTGTATAGGTATTACATTTCTCCTAAATATTAAAATTATGCCATTCATATTCACTTCTTATACTTATCTAAAGTTGTACACAATATAGAGGGAATTAATTTTGATTTTTCTTCATGAATAAACAGTTTTCTCAGCAAAACACATTGAATAGGCCATCTTTTTCTCATAATACATTTTCTGTCAAATTAAATTTAAACATACAAAAGAGTCTAATATTGGACTATTTACTATTTCATTTCTCTGTGTTAATACTACACTGTCATAATTACCAGAACTTTATAATATCATCATATCCTATAAAGAATTCCTCTACTTGCACATTCTGAGTGCTTTTCAAATATTCAGTCTTGTTTTCTTCCTACTTTTGATTCTCATACACATATTAGAATCACATTGTTAGTCCTATGAAATATTATCTTATGATTGTGAGGTGAATTATATTGTGTCTATAGATCTGTATGAAAAGATTGTATATATTTATAATAAACATGTAATATTACTCAATGTGTTTAGTTCATCTTTAATGTATTCAGACATTCCTTTTTTTCCTTAAAAATCCTGCACATATTTGTTCAAAAGTGAAATATGCTTTTTGCCTTTTATTACAGAAATTTTTTTATGGAATATATTTCTTATTCAATTGTGTTGACTTATGTTCATCTTCTATCTACTCTCAGTGTGTTCTCTATAGTAGATGTATTTAAGATTCAGATACAAAACTCCCTCATTTTATTAAGCTAGGAATATCCCTTATTTTACTATCATTCTTAATATTTTTCTGAGTAAACTACTCTACATTGGCAGTTAGACAATATCCTACTACAGTTAATTTCTATTTTTGTTGTTGAAAATTCTGTGATGCATATTTGCCCATTGTTTTTGGATAATCTGTTTTGTTGTTGTTGATCTGCTTGCTTTTTTAAGATCTTCTCTTTTTCTTTAACATTCAGTAATATCTATACAAGTTTATATTTACTTATCCTGCTAGAATTTGTGCAATATATTTGGATTCATGTTTTTTATAGTCCTAGAAAATCATATTATTTTCCATATAATAAAAAGTTATTTCTTTAGATATTGCCTTATTTCCATCATCTATCTTTTCTACATCTCAACTGTCATGAATATTTGTTCTGACATTTAATTTAATCCTCCATGTCACTTAGTCACTATTTCTTGTGTTTCATATATATCTTCATATATATGTGTTTCATATATAGCTTCAAGATCACCAATTTTTTTCAGCTACATAGTCTTTGTCAGGTTTTGCTTTGGTTATAGCACTTAGTATTTATTATATTATATATTGATGTGTTTTATATATGTATTAAATATATGTGTTACACATGTGTATATGAGGTATATGTAATTATATGTATTGAATAATTTGTTCTGTCTCCATCATATAAATTTAAGTCACATAAAGATATTATTTTGCTTCTATAATTTATCTAGTATATACTAACAACAAATACTTCTCAGGTGAATTAATGTATATATTTGCTTTTATTTTTATGTTTGGTTATTTTTAAATTAAAAAAAATTCACACAATTATGTAATCAGTTTTAATAATTGGCATAACTCCCAAAATTATAACCCAAAATCTATTCCATTATTCTCTAATAGTATCATAAATGATATGGATATCTACAAAGATCCAGACGGCCTGGTAGTGCTTAACTTTAGTAGTTGTATCCCTAGATCATACAAATGATCTATTCTCTGGTTGAATAAATGAATGAATGAATGAACAAATGGAAAAAGGCCTTGCAATTATGTTAAGGGGGAGGAGAAATTTCCAGAGAAAGGACAATGCAGGTTAGGAAAGAAACCAATAAATGTTCTTAGGAATAAAACTAAAATCCCACTGCAATTGGAAATAATTTGTAGAAAGTTTACCAATTAATAAAACTATGATTATATGAGTGTGTAGATATTTTTATTTAATTAAAATCACAAAATATGATGACAGTATAGTATATATATATATACTCATCTCATATTGGTTGCAGAGTTCAATATGCACACTCAGCCAAATAAAAAAATAATAGATGCTAATAGGAAAAAAACGCATATAACCATTTTAATAGGGGGGCAGTCCTCCTAAATGAACACATGCTCGGGAATCATGAAACAAAAGTCATGCTCTTCCCTCAATAGCTATTACTTCAAGTTTCTCCCATAGGCTGAATACCTCTGATGTTTAAAAGGTAGTACTATAAAATTATAATTTACATATGAATTATTTCACATATTTTTGGAATATACATTTATATATAAACAGTTATATATATGAACATATTACAAGAGTGTTTACACAAAACTAACTCCTATCTGTTTTATTGGTGCGTGAAAGATTTTTCAAGAGTGATTCTGATTAAGCTTGTTTCCCTTATTTACCAACCTGGGATGCAAACCATTTGTACATGTTATCTTTATGCTGTAGCAAACATTATAAAGATAAATGCTACATAACAAACAACCTGGAAAATAAGTAGCTTAAATACACAACCGCTTAAGTCACTCTCATATGGATTAGTTGATCTGTGTTTGACTCCTTTAGGTTCTACAGGGATCAGGTAACCTTGCCTCCAAGCTGCAGGTTGGCTCTAAATGTTCCATGTGTCTTAACTTGGGTCTACAGGACCTAAGTTTAAAAAGTACACCCTATGTGGGATGTGAAATTCTCATGGCAAGATAACAAAGCAATCCATGCAAGCACATCCTCTTCTTGGATGTGTTCATGTGTCACATCCTTTAACATTTCTTGGCCAAAGTGAGTCATATGGTCAACTGCAACATCAACAGGGTGTTGAAATAAAAGTACTGTCAAAGATTGGGCTAAGGAGGATGGAAATTTTCTGAAAACATGTATGTTCTAACACACTATGTAAGTGTGATTCCATTGTCACCTAAAACTTCCATGTGAAAAAAATACTTGCAAAGTTCAGACATGACTATGGTAAACATCATGTTATTCACAACAAAAATAAAGAAATGTTAAATTTCAGAGATATTCTTATCATATTTTTTCCCAAACTTAGGCTCTTTTGATTTCAGAATTTTAATGAGATTTTAAATAGCTTTTTATAACTTCTTTGCATTGCTTTATTTTATGACAAAGACTATTAAATAAGTTGGTTGTTAGAGATTTCAACACATACCATGATTTGGTCTGCTAATTAACATTACAGACACAGAAGTACTGACATAGCATGGAAGTGATATTTATAGAGAATCTAAACTTATTCAAAGTAAATTTGTTTACTATTAACTGTTCTTTCCAGAAAAAAATCTCTATAGCTATATTTAATGAGATACATAAATCATACCTAATGGACTATGACTCAGATTACTATCAATTTATGATGCTTAGATGTGGACTTAGGCATCTATTTTTCTATGACTAGTTCTGTATGGATTGAAATATTTATAGATGGGGAGAAAAGCTTTAATTTTTTTAAATAGTAGCAATAAAACATTGCATGTCTCTTTGTTCTGTTTGGTTCATAAATATTGCAGTAATAAATACTGCTGATCAAAACTAGGAAACAGGCCGGGTGTTGTGTCTCATGTCTGTAACGTTAGCATTTTGCAGGGCTGATGCAGGAGGATCGCTTGAGGCCAGGAGGTCGAGACAAGCCTGAGCAAGAGTGAGACCCCATCTCTAGTGGTGGTGCATGCCTGTAATCCCAGCTACTCGGAAGGCTGAGGTAGGAGGATTGCTTGAGCCCAGGAGTTTGAGGTTGCAGTGAGGGACAATGACGCCAAGGCACTGTAACCAGGGTAACAGAGTGAAACTCTGTCAAAAAAAAAAACCTAGGAAATTAAAATGTACAGACAGACAAAAGTATTAACCTAGAAAACTTGGCCCATAAAAAACAAAGGAGAGAGAGAGAGACCCATCAGTTTTGGTAATGAGGAAGATGAAGAGAGAAAAAGAAGTATGTGTATTGTTGCTTTATTAATAGCATCAGTCCCCTATTTGCACTGGCTTGTGACACATAGGTCTTTGGTAGTATACTAAAGGCTAGACTAAACTGGCTTCCAGATGCTTAAGAGATCATTTTGATGCTCTTAAGAGCTAGGATGTGAATGTCTTCACTTTTTCTGAAAACAGTGCATTTTAAAGCATAGCCAATAAGGGAATTCCTTTTACCTATTTCAATATTTTACAATTTTTACCTAGTGTTAGACTTTTCTGTCACCATAACAACTAGAGATATGATCAACTACTCTGACACTTCACCCCAAATCTAAGGTGTTTAATGAGGGGCAGGTTCTAATTCTTTCTTTTTCTCTTTTTTTCAGTAATGGCTACATGATAATTGGTTAATGGCCTATTCATAGTTTTTATATGTTTTCCTAGCTTGTTTTTCTTTTCTTACCATATTAATGGCACATGGCTAGCTACTTTACGTATATATTTCAGCACCGATGTTAAAAGTGTAGCAAATAGTATCAACTGAGTGCTAAAATTCAGACAACAGCTTTCCTATCTTTTCTTTCAGTTAGAGTTACTCCTTTCTAAACATTATACTTAATATAAAATCTGTTGGGTGGCTTTTCAGTAAGATAGTTTACTTCCTGATAGAAGTAACAGGTGTGAAAGAGAAATAATTGCTGCTGTCCCTTTCTCCCTCCTCCTTTCTGGAATGCAAACTTGGTATCTGGAAATAAACTGAGCATATTGAAGCCATGATGAAACAAGTACAAGGAGAAAAAAATATAAGATACTAAGGATGTCAGAAAAGAATGAAAAAACATCTTAAAACTGGTCAGATTTTGAACTGCTTTACCAACACCAAACATTGCCTATGTTCTAATTATCTCCCTACGTTAATTGATCAAATTAATATGATTGCAATAAAAATATCAATTTTTTAAAATGGTGCTTCACATGTCGGTAATGAAATTTATATGAATGTATAAACATGCAAGAATATCTAGGAAAACCCTGAAAAAAAAGACTATAATGGAAGATGTGCCCTAGTAGATATTAAAATATAAAAAGCTCTATAATTAAATCCATATGATACTGGAATGTGAAAAAGAAGACAAAATTCAGAAGACATATTTTTATCTACATATAGAAATCTCAAAATTTTGAGGCCATGACAGTATTTTTAAATAATCATGTTGTATCAGCTGGACAGTAATTTGGGGGAAAAAAGATCCATTTCTTACTCAATATACAAATACTAATTCCGAATGCATCAAATATTTAAATATAGAAGAGTGAACTATGCAGATAGTAGAAGAAAATACAGGCAAATTCTTTTATAACCCCACTGCTGGGCAAAGCTTTATAAGCATGATTTTAAAAGTACAGACATTATATGTAACCAAAATGTTTGTACCCCCATAATATTCTGAAATTAAAAAAATAAATGAATAAAAATTTTTGTAGGAAAAAAAGTACAGACACAGGAAATAAAAAACAAATGACAGAATATACTACATAAAAACTTGCATGACAGAAAACACCATAAACACAAATAAAAGTTTAATGTAATGAATATATGCAGAACTATTAAAAACTGAATTAATGAAAAGTTCCATAGAAAATGGGTAAAATTCATATACAGATAATTCACAGATTTATATTAATAAAAGGAGCTCTTAAATACATGAAAATGTTCAATCTCAGAGTAGGAAAAATGCTTTAAATGACAATTACATACAATTTCTCAAACATTAGATTAGCAAAAATTTTAAATTGACTGTTAGTAAGGCTGTAGAAAAATAGTTACCCTCATATATTGCTACTGAGTGTAGAGCGGTTATATTCCTAATGGAAGAAAATTTGTCAGTAACTAACCAAATTAGATATCCATTTTTCTGTTAAACTCAGCAATATGACTTAAAAGACATTACCCTGAAAATATGCTTCTAAGAATAGAATGTGGAAGTACATGTGCACAAATTATTCACTGCAGGGCTATTTGTAATTGCAAATTGTTGGAAACTGTGTAAATGTCCAACTACAAGAGATTGGTTGCATAATATATAGAGCATCACACAACTGAATACTCGGCAGCTGTACAAAAGAATGAGAAAAAAATCTATGATCTGATATAAAGTGACTTTCAGGATATTTTAAGTGACAAAAGTAAAATACAAAGAAAGCATAGTTAGTATATGACTCTTTGTGTACCAAAAAAAAAAAAAAAGGAAGAAGAAAACATGCATACATGCACCTGGTATTCACTACAAAAAGAAATCAGAGTAAAACGGAAAACAATAAATTTGCTTACCTACAAAAACTGAGAGGTGAACTGGAATAAAAAGGAAGTGAGAGAGAGTGATACATCCTTGAGTATAACTGCATACTTTTCCTTTTGTAAGCATGTTAATGTTCTGCATATTAAAAAAACAATTAAATCATTAAGAAAAGGAAGAGAGAGGGAAACTAAAAATGAAATAAAACAAAATTTCAAATAGCCACATTGAAGGGAAAAAATATAAATCCCAAAATTAATCTCCCCCCCAAAAATTAATCCCAAAACATAATGGAACATTGTACTACATATCATCAGCTTTTGTCAGGGTTGACAGGGGTGGGAGTTAGAGGAGAAAAGCAAACAAATTTCAAATTCTTTTAAATATATTTTTAAACTGTGGTATGAGCAAAGCAACTTTAAAACTATTAAATATATAAGATTGAGCAAATGAGCAAATATATTGATTTTTATACTGTTGAAAGTGATGGTTCTCCCTGTGAAAGAGAAAGGAAGTCTCAATATGGAATTTGAAATGCTAAGACAGAACCCATGCCAATGTATTAGCATTCAAGATATTAATGTATATTAGTATATGAACACACAATTTCAGAAATATGGCTATTTATATTTAGACTAGGTCTTGGTCTAAAGATCATTAAAAGGTACTAGACCTCCTTTGAGGAATGGCTCTCCAGGCCATAGGAAGGGTAGGTACTAGAGGAACAAGGAATATCTTGTCATACCAGACAATAAGGCTACACTTAGAAAGTGATGAGGACATATCACAAAGAAGCAAAATTAAAAGAATTTTCAGTGCCAAATCTGGAACAGTTTGACCACCAAATTATTAAGTATGATAATGAAATATAATGTTTAAAAATTGGGGAACCCATGAATGATAATAAAAATGAATGGATGAAGATGCTCTTGCTTAATAGAATACTGAATACCAGCTGGTAAATGTGAAATGAGTCCTGGAGTTGGAAAATCATCATTTTGTATCTATTAAAATTATAAATATTTGTTCCAGCAAGAATCATTAATAGATACTAATTCCATACAAAATTTTCATGAGGACAAGAATATTTTTAATGCTGTTAATGTATCCTTCCCAGACTGCATTGTAATTATATGGAAAAAGATATTAACTATACACTGGATAAATTGATCAGCACCATGACGAGTGATGAAACTGCATATCACCATTGACAGGAAAATATAGACAAATGCCTCCAGACGGGAGATTCTTAGAAGGATGTACAATCACTTATGCAGCAATCACAGTAATAACAACTTGAATCTAAACATAAAGAAACATCAGACATGAAAATTCTAAATGAAAAATGTTCTATTGAAGAAAAAGAGTAAAAGCAGTCCTCAAAATATCAATATCATAAAAGACAAACTAAGGAGACATGCTAAGGAGATGTCCAGATTAAAAAAGTCAAAAAAAGATATGACAACTAAATGTTAGACCTGATTCCAGAGTGTATTTTAACTGCAGGAGAAAATTTTAAAAAGCTATTAAGTATATTGATTCATTTCCAAATGGAAATACTGAACAGTTTAGTATTCATAATGCTAAATGTACATAATATCCAAAAGCTTAGGAAGTACACATTGCAGCATATAGACAGAACAAATGCTACAGCAAAAATGGCAAAATATTAACAATAGGTAATTCTAGGTCACAGATATACAGGTATTCTTTTGTCCTATTCTTATTGTAACTTTGCTGTAAGTTTGAATCAAAGGCACATCAGTGAGAGTGAAAAGATATTAGTAACATAATACCAACATATTACTATATATATAATACTAATATGATTGATTATCTGACAAAGAACTTTTATCCAAAAAATTAAAGAGCTCCTAAAAAGCAATTACCAAAAACAAAAAACAAACCACCACTACCACAACAAAAGCTACTAAATAGGAAAAGGACTAAAGCCTTGAACAAAAACTTCATAAAAAGGCAACCTAAATGTTCGATAAACATATGGAAAAATTACTTATTTAGGGAAATAAAAAATAACACTAGAGTGACACATCATATACACCCACCAGAATGACTGAAGTGAATAAAACGATGAATACCAAATGTCAGTGAGGGTGCAAAATAACTGAAACATTCATATTCTACAAACATAGTATAAATTTATACAACTGTTTTGGACAAATGGAATTGTCTACTAAAGTTGAAAAAGAACATGTCCTATAACCTAGAACTTTTTTTTTTTTTCCAATTGTTTGATTTCTTTTTTTTTTTTTTTTTTCATTTCAGCTCATCATGGGGGTACATAAGTTCAGGTTATATACATTGTCCATGTCCCGCCCATCCCCCTGAATCAGAGCCTCAAGCGTGTCCATTCTCCAGACAGTTTGTCTGGCACTTACCATGTAGTCATACCTCCATCCCCTCCCCCCACACCCCACCTCCCCAAGTCAGCACCTTCAAGTATGACCATTCCCCAGATGATCATGTAGGCATACACCCATCCCCACCCCCCACCCCCGTCTCAGTCTGATATCCAATTGGTATCCTTCCCCGATGTGCATTTAGGTGATGATCAGGGAAACCAATTTTCTGGTGAGTACATGTGATGCTTGTTTTTCCATTCTTTGGATACTTCACTTAATATAATGGGTTCCAATTCTCTCCAGGAGAACCAAAGAGATGTTGTATCATAGTTATTTCTTATAGCTGAGTAATACTCCATGGTATACATATACCACAGTTTACTAATCCATTCGTGGATAGATGGGCATTTGGGTTGTTTCCACATCTTTGCAACTGTGAATTGTGTTGCTATAAACATTCAGGTACAGGTGTCTTTGTTATAGAATGACTTTTGTTCTTCTGGGTAGATGCCCAACAATGGGATTCCTGGATCGAATGGTAGGTCTACTTGAATCTGTTTAAGGTATCTCCATAATGCTTTCCACAGGGGTTGCACTAGTTTGCAGTCCCACCAGCAGTGTATGAGTGTTCCTATCTCTCGGCATCCATGCCAACATGTGTTGTTTCGGGATTTTTTGATAAAGGCCATTCTCACTGGAGTTAAGTGATATCTCACTGTGGTTTTGATTTGCATTTCCCTGATGATTAGGGATGTTGAGCATTTTTTCATATGTTTGTTAGCCATTCTTATATCTTCTTTTGAAAAATTTCTATTCATGTCCTTTGGCCACTTTTTGATAGGGTTGTTTGATTTTTTTCTTGCTGATTTTCCTGAGTTCTAAATAGATTCTTGTTATCAGTCCTTTATCTGATGTGCAGTATGTGAAAAATTTTTTCCGTTCTGTAGGCTGTCTGTTTATTTTTGTGACTGTTTCTTTGGCTGTGCAGAAGCTTTTTAATTTAATCAGGTCCCATTCGTTTATTTTGTAATTATATACACAACTGAAATGAATACATATTTTCACCAAAGACATGTACAAGAACGTTATTAAATTTGTTCATGCTACGTGCAAGAGTGAAAAACTAGGAAATACCCAAATGCCAATCAACAGCATATGAGTATATAACTTTTAAGATATCCATACAAGGGAAAGCTTATTATACAGAAGAAAATAAATGAATCACAGCTATATGCAATCATATGAATGATCAAGGGAAATAAGCCAGGCGCCAAAGTGTAACTACTTTGTGATTCAATGTATATAAAATTCAAAAACTGGCAAAATGATATTTCTCTTAGAAGTCAGGATAATGGTTAACTATGGAGTAGAATGAGACATGAATTAAGCTTATAGGATGCTTGGTATATTCTATTTCTTGATCTGATTGCCATTTAAATGACTGAGAAAAGTCATCCAATTTTATACTTATACTCTTTCCGCTTTATTATGTATTTTATTATAATAGATTCCTAGGACTGCCATTACAAAGTATCATAGATGGGGTGGCTTTAATGACAGAAATGTATTTTTTCACAGTTCTGGAGGCTAGAAGTCCAAGATAAAGGTGTCAGCAGGATTGGTTTCTTCTGAGAATTCTCTCCTTGGTGTATATGTGAACCACTCTTTCCTGTGTCTTTACACGATCATACCTCTGTGTGCACCTGTATCCAAAGTCCATTCTCTTAAAAGGATAGCAGGCAGATTGGATTAGGGCCCACCCTAACGATCTCATTTTAACTTAATTGCCTTTTTAAAAAACCTGTCTTCAAATACAGTCACATTTTGATGGTACTGGGGGTTGGAATTTCAACATATGAATTTTTTGGAGACATAATTCTACCAATTGCAGTTATATTTCATTAAAAACTTTCAAAAAAATTACCAAATGTCTTCAAGCAAATTGGGCAATTTGGGAGAAGAGTATTAGAGATAATGGAAGCAATGGGATTGTCACTAAGGCAGAGCAAACACTGTGTTTTTAAGGAAAAATAAGAAGTTAGTGGTTGTTGGGGCTATGGTAAGAGATGAGGCAAGAGGGGGCCAAGAGGCTACATTATGTGGGGCTTTCTACACTCTAAATGCTTTTCAGAATCACAGAAATACTGAAACATGATTCACTACAACATACTTGGTGAATAGTTTCCATTTCAAAGCAGCATACTTTAGCCTGATTTAACTTCAGTTATAGATGCAGTGACTCTAATTCAAGGTATTTGGCCACTGACCAGCAGAGTATGAAAAATACTTGGAAAAATAAAACTAAAGAATGTGTGGAGGAGTTTGCAAAATTTTTTCCTTAGAGGAGTTCTATACCTAGATTATTGAAAGGATTTTTAATTTGAGGGCACACATAGCCATTAAAACAAAAAGTAAACCAATCTACCAAATGGGAGTGCCTATCTGTGAAGTTGCAACCTTGTGCTCTATACGAACTGCAAAAGATGTGGTCATTGTAAGAATTTGACATCTTTGGTTCTAAAGAAAGTTCCACTAGCAACCTAGCTCAAGAATTAATTGCATGTGAATTTGTTGCTCAAAGGAAGATACTTGCAAAAGTCAGTACCACAAATTTCCAATATAAATTATCCTAAGAGAATTTTCTATAGTGGGCTGGGAGAGGTGGCTTATGCCAGTAATCCTAGCACTTTGGGAGGCCGAGGCAGGAGGATTGCTTGAGCCTGGGAGTTTGAGACCAGCCTAACATGGTAAAGCACCATTTCTACAATCAATAAATAAATAAATAAATAATTAGCTGGGCATGGTGGCTTGAGTGGTTGAGGCAGGAAAATCCCTTGAGCCCAGGAGTCTGAGGTTGCAGTGAGCTATGATCACGGTACTGCACTCTAACTCAGGCAACACAGTGAGACTCTGTCTCAATAAAACAAAAAAACAAAACAAAACAAGAATCTTTTAGAGCACGTTGTTTAAAAAATATAGAAAACAGTTCCTACTGAGTTACAGAAATTAGTTTCTTTAAAATAATACTTTCTAAAATGAAGATTTAAATACAATTTACTTGGAATCACAGACTACTGGAAGTGGAAGGGGCATTAGGGTTATTCTAGTCTAGCGGTTTCATGTTCCAAATTGGGCTGAGAGGGGTTAAATGATATTTCCAGAGGTTACATTAATAGACAAAAAAGTTGGAACTAAAACCAGCTTTCCATAGGTTTATTCTCCCTCTTTTTAAGTGACAGTTCTAAAAACCATTTGGTCCAAGAGCAGTATCATATCCTTGAAACTGTCCTGCAGTGTTCATTTAAATTGAAGGTAAAGTTGTGAAAGAGTAGCTACCATAAAAAGGAAAGAACTCAGGCAATTTATTCTCTTCTTCCCAGTAGGAATTCACAGAACCGCATATTCCCATAAAGTTCATAAATGGAAAATACTAGAAAGAATCAGAATTCATGTAGAGAGCAGAAATCATTAAACAGTCTGCTACATGTCTGTTGAAGTGTTCTGAGAAATTTTATAGGCATATTTGAGTCATTATTTGGCTGAGAAAATTAATTCTTTTTCAATCAATTATTAATGACTGAGATACAGATTCAGTTTTCCACAATACAACAATAAAATATGGGTTTCTTTTTTAAATAAATGAGTGGTAAATTTAATAGGAATAACCAGGGAAGTTAGAACTCAGGGTTCAGGAATTTCACATCCAATGACTGCTTCAGTAGGCTTGTGATGGAGCCCGAATCTTTGCATTTATAACATGTAACTAATGATTCTGATGCACAAGTCCCTACGCCACCCTATGAGAACAACTGTGAAATATCTGTGAAATATGTTTTGAATAATTGTATGCTTCAGAGGATATTTCTTTCACCAATATGTGATAACTCCATGTGGTGAATATATTTATCATGTTTTTGACAATAGTGTTCCAGTGGTGTTTTATTCAATCTACCTATGAAGCTAATTGATGGTATGTGTTAGAGATTTCTTTTGTCCGTTTCTGAAAAGTGTTTTTCATTAGCTAAGGTAATTTTTTTGTACCCACTTACACATGAGATGTCCTGTCTATTTGTATTATCTGAGAGCTAATTGCTCTAAGACAAGAAGCAATTTAAGCTTGCACTGGGAAAAGATGAACTTGGCAGGCTTCACTACCCAACAAATACTTGGTGAGAAATGAAGAAAGATCAAAATCTTTCTGTTAAACTAAATGCCTCATCAGGGATAAAGAAAACAACGATATCCATGATTGCAGAATCTTCTGATCAAAAGACCAGAAACAGAGGTTTCACATATTGTATCTTAGAGTAGAATAGTTGGAATGTGTTAGAAAGATATTTTGATGTATTCCATTGAAATGGTAAAAGGATATAGAGAATTACAGGAAGTCCTAAAATTAAAAACAACTTGTGTGTTTAAGAATGCCCCTGTGCAGATCAAGTCTTGAGAAATATGTGAGTACCACCACTGTAATAAAGTCAGGATATTATGCTGTCTTTCTAGTTTAATACAGAGATCTGTCTTAACATCTTACCTATAGCTACATTCTCTTCCTCCTGTTGTTTCCTATGACCTAAAGAGAAAAGAACCTGATAATATGTAATGCCACGCAACAAACTGAAGGAAAGAAGCGTAAATTAAGGAAGGAGGCTTATTTTCTGTTCAGTTATTCTCTCAACCCTATGTGAGATACCTTAGAGAGTATAAACCAAATTGATTTTCATCTTCAAGGAGAGAAAATTGTTGCTGAAACCTTTATCCTAACTTTTGCGAGTTTCTCGAAACTGGAGCTTGTATTCAGGACTGAAAACTAAAGATTAAAAAGTAGGTGCAATTTGCTTTCAGTTAGAGATCTGCATCCTTTTGTCCATTCTGAAAACTTTAGTTAGAATTATAATATGTACACTGTATGGGTGGTTTATAGTTTACTTCCCATTAAGAAGTAACATGAGAAATATATTGATTCTTCCCTAATTGAAGATGGAAAACATTTAAATGCTCTGTTGTGCATAATAATATACTTTGAAAGAATGGTGGAAAAAACAGGATTTGTGATCTATAGATAGCACAAACATATGCAATTTTAATGCTAGAAGAATTAGAGGTAATATTGATGGAATAATATTGTCCTATTATTAACTAGGAAACAAAAAATAATCTATCTCTATAAGCTTCATTTTTCTCTTCACAAAACAATGTTAGTTTAATACCTGGCTCCTTTTCTCTCTTATGCTCTGAGGATGAAATTAGACAATGTATGTAAAGTTATTTTATAAACTGAAAGAATACAAGCAAATACATATTTTTAAATTGTTACATAAAATTACATATTATAAGGCTATGAAAACAGGTACAGAAAGTAGTTCTGCTACTTGATTCTCTTTAATCTATCATATCTTTTACATGTGAAAACAAAACAAAAAAACAAACAAAACTAGAACTGATTCTAAAGAAACAGAGCAAGTGAGTGATAAGGTGATATAGAATAAAGATGGAATTGTTAATTGTCAAAAAATTGAAAAGAAAAATGCTTCAAACTATTTAAAAAGTGTTTCACAGATCGTTAACTTGCCATATCTATGAACGGGTTTTGTCAAACTCTCTTATATAGAACTACTCCCAGAAAAACAAAATTGAACAAATTGCCCTCACTGTACTTACATACCCTCCACTGCACTCTTCCTTAAAATGTCTATTACATATGCAGATTACTTAAAACAATTAAAATAGGTGTCATTTATACCAACAAGTTCTCCTTGGCTTTGGAAAACTTTCAAATTTCATATCATTACACAATTAAGTAATATTAAATAATAGCATTTATAAAGCCCTTTATTATTTCTAATTATTATAGTATTTTAGTACTAAAGTTGCCAGTAATTCTTAGAAAAAGCAGTATTTTTCACTCGTATTTTTGTTTACATGAGAATATATTACATTTTTCTAGAAAATTTTCTAGAAATTTATATAACTTTTAGAAATTTTCAATTTTTGTACACACACACGTGTGTGTGTGTGTATATATAAGGCAGCAGAGATATTAAGACTATAATTCTAGAAGGATCATTAAATTTACCAAGAATGAAAATTTTGTATCCCATAAACGATGCCAAAATTTATTAAAAACACAGCAAAACCTTGTTTCTTAAATTGTGGTCTATTAATCTTTGTTAGAAATAGTGAAGCTGCTTTTTAAAAATAGATTCTCATATCCATCGTATTCTCTGCCTTAGTCTCACTGTACCAGATCTTTTTGAATAGGTCTCTCGAATCTCTTTCTAATAAGCATTATAGTGAGTCTTTACACACTAAAGCTTGAGAAAACTCTTGACAATTCCTTCTCAGATTTCCATAAAATAATTCCTCACAGGAGAGGTTGCTTTGTAGGAAACATAAAGCAAAGTTTAAAACATGGTGAAAGAGATTATTGCTCAATGAACTTTGAAGAGTGTACAAAAGCATAAAAGGACAAGTACAATATTTCTTATTCCTAGCCAAGGCCGTTCTTCCATTCTGGCTCTGACTCATGAAGCAGATGCAACCTTTACCT
Organism: Lemur catta; assembly: GCF_020740605.2. Taxonomy (NCBI): domain Eukaryota; kingdom Metazoa; phylum Chordata; class Mammalia; order Primates; family Lemuridae; genus Lemur; species Lemur catta. The sequence continues at coordinate 50,245,734 of NC_059128.1, read as the reverse complement.
TTGCAATATCTTAGAATTCTAATGACAGAATGCATTACATTTTGGGGAATATGATAGCTTAAACTGCCAAACTGGAGAGATTGACTAGTTTTCACAGAATTGAGTAGTGTAGCCTCATAAGGGAAACCGCACTTGTATAGGCAACAGGTTTCTTAGGCCAAACTAAGATGACTACAGCAGGGTTTTCTCCAGCCCAGCCCCCCTGGTTAGCTGGCCTTCCAGGGAGGCGTGAGTCAGCACACTTACCTAACCAAGGTGTTACCTCCCGTGTGAACCCAGGTGTCAGGCTCTCCCATGGCATGCTGCCACTACTGTTCAGAGCCATATGTAAGTGCTCGTCATGTTGTCGGCCATGCTTTTTGCCACTGCTGTATCCCCCGGAAAATAAAGAGCGTGTCTCACCTGCCTGCTGCCACTCGCCTTTTCTTCCAATTTCTGGAGCCTGCGCCAGAGCGCTCGCTGGCGGCAGGGCAGGGCAGGGCAGGGCATCCTCCTCACGCTTGGCCTAGTTGGCAGGATCTGGAGGGGTGAGTGTCCCGTCCACCCCAGCACGGGAGGGCACGTGACCTCCTATGGGCTTGAAGCAGCGGTTCGTATGTCGTGGGCCCCTGCCGCAGGGTGGGAGCAGGAGGAATGTACGCCCACCGCCCTGGGAAAGGCCTTGAAGGCCTTGGAGGAGCCGCTGCAGCTTAGGGAGCGAGCAGCGGCTGGTCGGGTGGGCCGGCTCGGCCGGCTCTTCCTCACAGACGCAGCATAAAGATGCCCTGTGGCAAGCAGTCCAGGTGAGGGAGTTACAACAGATAGAGAAAAATTTGGAAGCCCACCAGCAGGAGTTGGAGAAAGAGTTAATGAGCCGTCGGACCTCGGTCGCTGAGGAAACTGCAACTAAGCAGGAGACTGAGGTGAGGTGAGAGGCCGCGCGGGCCGAACAGAAAATGGAGCATGCGCAGCCCACGGGGCTGGGGCGGGCCGTGCGGGGCGCGCCCGCAGCAATGGAGCGTCTCTCTCGCTCTGCCCCGTGGGCTGCGCATGCTCCATTTTCTGTTGTTCGGCCACGCGGGCTCTCACCTCACCTCAGTCTCCTGCTTAGTTGCAGTTTCCTCAGCGACCGAGGTCCGACGGCTCATTAACTCTTTCTCCAACTCCTGCTGGTGGGCTTCCAAATTTTTCTCTATCTGTTGTAACTCCCTCACCTGGACTGCTTGCCACAGGGCATCTTTATGCTGCGTCTGTGAGGAAGAGCCGGCCGAGCCGGCCCACCCGACCAGCCGCTGCTCGCTCCCTAAGCTGCAGCGGCTCCTCCAAGGCCTTCAAGGCCTTTCCCAGGGCGGTGGGCGTACATTCCTCCTGCTCCCACCCTGCGGCAGGGGCCCACGACATACGAACCGCTGCTTCAAGCCCATAGGAGGTCACGTGCCCTCCCGTGCTGGGGTGGACGGGACACTCACCCCTCCAGATCCTGCCAACTAGGCCAAGCGTGAGGAGGATGCCCTGCCCTGCCCTGCCCTGCCGCCAGCGAGCGCTCTGGCGCAGGCTCCAGAAATTGGAAGAAAAGGCGAGTGGCAGCAGGCAGGTGAGACACGCTCTTTATTTTCCGGGGGATACAGCAGTGGCAAAAAGCATGGCCGACAACATGACGAGCACTTACATATGGCTCTGAACAGTAGTGGCAGCATGCCATGGGAGAGCCTGACACCTGGGTTCACACGGGAGGTAACACCTTGGTTAGGTAAGTGTGCTGACTCACGCCTCCCTGGAAGGCCAGCTAACCAGGGGGGCTGGGCTGGAGAAAACCCTGCTGTAGTCATCTTAGTTTGGCCTAAGAAACCTGTTGCCTATACAAGTGCGGTTTCCCTTACGAGGGTTTTAAGACAAGTAGTCTGCCAGTAAATAGCATTGTTTACAATTAACTAAATAAATAATAAAATAAATTATAATAATAGCATAGTAGATTAGCTACCTTAATTATTTTTCATAATAAATGTTAAAAAAAATTAAATTACATGAAAATAAGTTCTGAAAATCTGATGATCAATTTCAATCTTTAAATTTCTGTTCTTGTTTCATACAATTTCTAGGGAAGTCAGATCAATCTAAACGTAGGGTCATTATAATGAGCTAACCAATGATTCTTTATAATCTATTGTTTCTGCTTCATTCCTATTTTAAAATTCTCATTGGTAGTCTACTTTTCTGTCATTCCAAGAATTAGATGATAGATTATTAAAATTACTAAAACCTTGCTCTAAGTTATAATATGAAAATTTTTGAGACCTGCAATGTGTTTTAAACATAAAGGCATGCATATGCAAATTATTATGATGATAAAATGCTTTGTTTCAATATTAATCCCATGTTCTAATGAATATGAGAATTTAATGCAGATGGTAAAACATATGCATTTTCAACTGGCACTAGAGGAAAAATTGCAAAAAAGTTACAGTTGATTGAAATTGCTTGGCAGAAACACTCACTTATATGATCCAAAAATATAGTGTCTAATATGCTGGCTAAATTTTGGAAAAAATGTACTTAACTGGCAATTATGTGGACTTTTAAAGATATTGCTGTACCCTTTATGAATGATAATCTGTTTAATATAAAGTGCAGACAGATATCTTGCCTAAGAGAGCCGTGTTTTTCATTTATGTATGTTATGCCAACTTTAAAACATACTGTTATTGGGATGCTTGAGTAAGCAATTGAAAAGAACAGAAAAACTTATAAAATTACCTGGAAGGAAACATTTTGTTGCATTTTTACAATTGGACAGTTACAATGCACACTATGAAAAAGAATGTAATGGCTACATTAATCAATTTTACTACTTTGCTATGTAGGGGCTGAGGTAGAGCAAGTTAACTTAGCAATTTTTTAAATAAATGAATTTATAACTTAAAAAAAAACTGCAAACACTTATGTCAAAATAATGGATATGTTATGATTTGGGAGTCCATTGCCCTTATGTATACATGTAGTTTTTGCATAGTGTGCATTTAGGGGCCATTTACCCCCTTATCCTAATTATATAGGAAGGCAAAATATTTGTTTGCCATTATACTTAGTGTGATCTACACAGGCCTGTTAGAAATCCAAATATGAAAATATAATTCAGCTTTAACATACATTATTAGCTTCAAATAAATTCTCTTAAAGTCACTTGGTATTATGGAAAATAAAGCTCTCACTTAACTAGCTATAGACAATGTTTTTTAAATGTATACATTGGAATTTGTACATTTGTACAGAGATTTGTAAATGATAGTAAGCTACTATTTACTGAAAGCATTCAATGCCTCATATATTGAACTATATGTCATTCATGTATTGTCTCATTCATTTTTACAAATCTTAGGAAGTAGGATGCATTCCAAATTTATACCTGAGGAAAATGGGGCCTTAAAGTTGCTTAATAATTTCTTTTATTTTAAAGCTCTTATATCAGGATGGCAAAAATTTTTCACTTCAAAACTTGTTATAAGAAGGCCATGACAACCAATTGCTGTAGTCAAGGTCGACCTTAAAGAAATCTGATATTTAACAAAGAAAACAAATAATCACTGAAAATGAGCTTTTTAGTGAGCAAGCAATGGATTTATTGCTTGAAGATACGTCATTATAAAGGAAAGTTTAGGAATAACATGCCTAAATTAAATTAAAATCTAAGTAATGCTATGGGATAATACTACTTTATTTTTCTGAGATTGTCTATCTCTAAAGTAAAGAAAATACTTGACAAATAGAGCATTCTGTGATTTACATGATGGAAAATATTTAAAGCATAATAGCCACTAGAACCATATACTGCAATACAATAATCTTTAAAAAATTTCAGTCCTCTTTATTTCTTTTTGGGAGGAAGACAGTTATAAGTAAGCTATTAGCATAGGTATGAGAAGGACTGTTTTACCCAGCTTAAAACTGTAATGACATGACTCAGGGTAGGGCCATAATAAATTGTCAGAATTAAACAATAAAATATGCAAATGCCCAATAATAGAGTGAGGGAGTTTAACAAACATGATTAAGGAAACGTGAGGGCAAAAAGACAAATAATCAGTAAGAATATATTGTTAGGAGATGATTCTCATGGATTTCTTGCATTTCTGCACATTTTGTGAGCAAAGGCATTGGCTGTTTTTTGTTTGTTTGTTTTTTTTGTTTTTTAGAGACAAGATCTCACCTCTGTCACCTAGGCTAGAGTGCAGTGCCATAATCATAACTCACTGCAGCCTCCAACTCCTGGGCTTCACCAACCCTCAGGCCTCATTTCTCGAGTACTTGGGATTACAGCGCCACCATGCGCAGCTAATTTTTTCTTTTTTCTTTTGTACAAATGGCATCTTGCTATGTTGTACAGGTTAGTCTCCAATTCTTGGCCTCCTAAAGTGCTGGAATTGCAGGTGTGAGCCACTGTGCCCAGCCTAGACTGTCTTTTCAAGGATATGTACATAGCAATCAGCTTTGGAAGATAGGGATAGTATTTCTTTCCAGAGCAAAGGGCAAATTTCCTTACAGCCTTATAAGACAGAGATAGTGTCTCCCTTTGGAAAAAATGGAGTGATAGTCTTCAAATTGATGTTCAGTATGAAGATTTGGATTCTGTAGGCTCCTGGGTCCTCTCCTAACACAATTTATTGCATGGCTGGGTGCCACTTGCCCTTACTTCTGTTGACCTTTGCAAACTGAAGTATGAAGTGACACCAGAAAAATGATACTCTGGCTACTCCTATTGCTTGGAGTAGGGGTAATACACTGCCTATTGACCCAGGAGTCCTTATTTTTCTGTCATCATCCATGAAACTGTGGTAGGCTAACTTGTTAACTGGCAGGTTGGTTAACATTTCATACCCTTCATAATTTTTGACAGTTTTAATGGTGAGAATAAGAAAGAAACATATCTTTCCAAAAATGAAGAATGAGGTCATCATAGCTGATTAACAGAATATGTGGAAAGCCTATTCGATAGTCAACATTTGACCAAATTATATGGTCAGCTAGGAATTGAATCACATTTTATTGCTTCTCATTTTCCAGGAAGTAGGTTCAATGGCTTCCACCTGCCCCCTGTCTTGATTGCACTAACTCTGGTCCACGTGGGTAAGCTTACTGGTCAGCCTGGCAGACAACCTCCTGCTTGCTCCATTGCAACAATTAAGACTCCACTAAGATATATCTTGTATGGGCAGAAAATTGTGACTCCTTACAGAAAACATTTACAGAAATACACAATGAAGCAGAAAAGGAGGGAAACTCACCAAAATTATAGGTATAAATCAGGTAGATTGTTAGAATTTTGGCTGGTCTACTTAGGAGATGAGAGGAGAGGACATGTAATGCTTATTAACGAACAATGGCAACAGCTGTGTTGTTTTCTGGCTCTACCTATCCTGTATTAACCATGTTAGCCTTAGATCAATTTTGAGATGACAATGCAAGATCTCATCCTAGTTTCAATAAGGGAGCTTGACCCTCTCTGTGAATTTTCCTTGAGCCAGATAAACTCACACCGGAAACCTTAGAAGCAGGATTGACTAGATTTCAGACTCTTACTGCCCTGGATTGGGTTTATAATGCTGATAAAGGCTGCCCATTAGAGAATGAGAAAGTGATACAATGAAATCTAAATAAACTCTCATGGTCAGCTTTATCCCCTTGGAAAACTCCACTGCCTCGTGTTAAAAGTAAGTAAAAGCTTAAGAGATGTGATCTTGGAAATGGAGAAGCACATGCCGCATATTAAGGAGAACTTAAAAATGGTTGCTAATTTGTAAGTCTAGCCTGAGTCAGCCAAGTAGCACAAATTCCATGCCCCTGGTGCAAAAGCATACAGCTACGGCCATTTAGTAAAGGGGATTCAGAAAGTTAAAATACATGATGTAAGTAATGAAAATCTTACCACATGATTGAGAGCATTGAGTACACCAGAAACATTTGAAGCTTATTTAGTTGAGCCAAGAGAAGTTGTCACAATGTTGGAAACTAAAAATAAATACACCTCGTTTCATGGAATGGAGCCAATCTCTGCTGCGTTCCTCATCTCTCTCTCTCCTTCCTAATGAAGCTGCTTAGCTGCTTTACAAAGAAAAAAGAAAGAAAGGAAAGAAGGAAAGGAGGAAGGGAAAGGGGAGAGAGGGAGGGAGAAAGAGACAGAGAGGTAGGGACAAAGAGGAAGAGAGAAGGAGGAAGGGAGGGAAGGAGGGGTGATTCCACAGTCTCATTGTCCCCAGTAAGAACCAAAAGCAATATGACCTCATCTGAGTATGTTGGGTAGCTTCAGAAAGTGGAGATACTTAAGTGTTTATGAATCTGTTGGATGCAGGTGTCCAAATCACCAACCTATCCAGTCTTGTGGAGAGAGAGGAAGCCCAGATTTAACTGGTCAGGTGGAGTGAAGTTCTCAGATAGAAAGGAAGGGGAACATGAACTTGTGGGTGGTGCTCTTTGGGTCAACTCAACAGTTCTGTGGCTTATACTGCTGAATATGTAATTGCTATTTATGTTTTACTTGCTTGTTCTGTGAAGGTATTAAGGTGAAAAAAAGGAAAAAGGATTCTCTTGATCAGAAAGAACACATGTACAAGAGTGCCAAGAGTGTTAATGGGACACATGGATAGTTCCACCACTCATCTTCCAGTTTACTTTCAGGCAGTCCAACAGGAATATTATAGAATTCTAGGAGGAGAGAGGGAAATCATAGCCTTGAATTAGAACTTATATGTTGTAGGTATAGTAAAAGAATATAATATCTCAATATAAACACCCCATATGACCAGTGAAAATGCCAAATATAGGTGGAGCTTTAGAGGGAATTATCACCTACTGATTTAATTTCAGTCTGTTAGTCTCAGTTGTTCCAGACATTGGGGCTATAACTGAATCCACTGCATAAACTAATGGCATTTGATATGCTGTCTTGGATATTGCCAATTCCTTTTCTACATAACTGGTATCTAAGGACCATGATCAATCTGGATTTGTATAGCAAGGCCTCCAATATACATTTGCAAGACTCAGGAGTGTCTAACTCCCTCAGCCATTTGCCTTTAATGGCTAGGTCAGGATTTAAGAGCCTCTACCTTTAGATGTCTAAAGTTTTCACCATATAAACTTCTTATTGTTTGGCAAATCAGAAGCCTCTGTGTCAATAGCCTTGGCCTATTAGGCCATCACACCTCCACCCATAGAAGTAGTTAAAAACACCTGACAAAATTCAGGAGGCTGTTTACCATGCTATTGGGACTAGGTGGGCAAATTCACATTGTCAATCCCTTTGGCAATAAGGAAAAAAATTGTTGCCACTTCAGACCTTGCCACCTAAAAAGGATCTTCTTAGACACCTGAGACCTTACGTGTTTCATTTGGACATTCTACCTGGTCCTTTACATCAGTAAATCCTCAATCACTATCCTTTGAGTGGGGCCCAAACCAAACCAATAGGCTGTAATCTGTCCAGCAACACTATTTTTAATGCCTACTAACTCCAAAATAATGCCATACATATAAAGTGCAAAAACATTCAAAATTTAACTATAGTTTTGAAATCTATAATAGTTGGTAAAATTGTGAGTAAAAGAAAATAATGTATGAAAATAACTTGTAGTAAATATATGCTCTATATTTTGGTTACTTGAATGATTTCTATGTAAATAGACTGATTTAAGATATGCATTTAAGTAAAAATTATGTGTGGAAGGGGCTTTGTAGAACTTGTAATAGCCTTCCTTTTGCAAGTTGCTCTTTGATTACATGAGATGTTCAATCTATTCACATTCTAACTTGGTAGGAAAATATTTTGGACTCTGGAAAATCAGAGAACAAGCAAAGCTTTGTTACATCCCAAAACTGCGGTTGCCATCAATTTGTCTTATTCCAAACACATCTGCAATACCAGTTCCCTAGTCATAGTTGAGATAATATTATTTATCACTGTGGAACTATTACATTTTGAAGGAAATCATATATGCATTAAGACCAATACTTAGTGTTGATATTCTCAACTATATTTTAGGTCATGGGTCCCCAGTGAGTACTTTAAATGTGCTGCCTGGCAGAAGGGAAAAAAACATGGTGTTTTCTGACCTACTTCCTACATGAGATAAATAGTTGGAAATTAGCAAGAGAGATACCTGCTGTGTGAGTAACAAATGCAAAGGAATTGAAAAGGAACTCCAAAAAATGAGGATACAATATTTATTTTAAATATATAATTAGAATATTACATGTATATTTAAAAAGCTATTTTCAAATATCCTTTTGCACTCATTATTTTCAATATAATATTTTCTAAAACTAATTAGAGGGAATAGTATTGAGAAAAATAACAATGGAGTAGAAGGAAAGAACTTGGCCCATTACAGAATGCTGAAGGACAGACATGATAATAAAATGAACCAGGTTAGAGATTAGATAATTTTCCAATTTCTTAGGCTATTTAAATTTTTATCATTGTTTTTTTCTCTATATATATGTACATTGAAAAAAAATAGATCAGACATGCTCAGAATCCCCACCGAAAAATCCATTCTTTTCAATGAAATCCTACTTCTTCAAAAAGTCTATCCTTAAGATATATAAGATATCATTATAAATTTGCTGAATTAGGAAACTAAATTTGTATAGTTTCTCAAAACCAAGAGTAATGCCCTTTTTTAAATATCTGGATTTTTTGAATTGTCAACACTACGTAAATATTAACATCCTACATATATAAATATATATGTTTTGTTATATGATGAATAAAAGGGCAACTTATGATAAGGGCCATTTGGGATAGTGGTCAGTTTGGCTGACCTCATTTCTCAATTTACCTGCTGTTTTATAGTCATTGAAAGTAAAGTCTCTGCTCTCAATTAAAAACTGGTGCTAGGTAAAATTATTGAGCCAATAAAGAACATGGAAATATCTACCCCAGTGTTTTTCAAACATTATCATTAATGCCAATACTAATGACCCACACACCACACACACCTCTCATTTTCCAGGAAAAGAAAAATATTGAGTGACTTCCTTATAATGAAGTCACACAAGGCAGGAGAACACTTCTTGGCCATTGGAGTTCACTACATCAGCCCTCTCTGGAGGAGGACACGATTTCACAAGCAAACTGTGAAAGCTCCTAGACATATAAGACTTAAGGATCTCCAAATGATAATTCTCACCCCAAGCTCAGATTCATTTTAAATTTCAAAACAGTGTTCTTTCAAAGCTGCGTCTGCTGCAGCAAACTTCCATTACCCAAAAGCCACAACTACTTTAGTTTCTATGGTGCTGCTTCATGTCTGTCAGTGGTAGACTTATTAAACGTTGCAGAGTTTAGAAGGAGAGGGACAAAAGAGTAAAACCATAAGAGATTAAAAAATGAAAAGTTGTTTCAGAAGGTTGCATTTATTAAAACAGACTGTGGACTTAACTATCGACTAACACTAAGCCATTTCTTCCTCAATGCTTCCTTAAAGGCTGGCTGTCTATCCAACTACCAAAGAAATTAATTTTGTTGGGCTGAGATTTGACTTCTAGAATCCCAGTATTCTTAATTACTTTGTGAAAATTGTCTTGAAGAGTTCAAGTATTAGAATAATGAAAGCTATTTTAAAATGATTTGTACTTAAATTTATGAATTTTTATTATTTAGATAATACAAAGTTCAAGTTCATGTATTAATACTAATACATTTTGTTACCGATATATACTGCATATAAATGATCTTAAATTTTGAACCGTATGCCTTTTTGTCTTGAAGTATAGAAATTAAAAATTATTTTCTTTGCTTATTTTTCTTGTGGCACTTAGTAGACTGCTATGGAATTTGGGGGTGCTCAGTAAATAATTATGGACATACTGAGAGTTTAAGTCCAAACTTTATGACTGATCTATTATAAATTTGAAATTTCTCTGCTTGTTTTTCACATGGTTTGAATGCTTACGGGAGGAAAGAAACAGCTGCTATCTCTATTATTACACAACCAGTTGCTGAAAATCACTGGACAGGTGGTTGATGGGCCCACTGGCAATTCTGGAACAAGTGTTAAGGCTTAAATTATGTTAGGTCACTTTTCCAAGCTTGATGCTCCCCATTTGGTACAAGCGTTTGAAAATGTTATTTTGTCATAAAGTATATCATGTGCTGAAGTCATTCCCTATAGATTGATTTGGTGTTAATGTATTTTAGTTGAACAGAGAACTCAATTTGTATGTTCCATTCATGTTTCCTGTTTTCTATTTTTCCTTACCTTCAGATTTTTCTGCTCTGAATGCATTTGCCATGCTTAATTTTATATATATATATGCTATACAATATAAACATATATGCATATAGCACATCTATATGTATAGATGTTGTAAATTACTTTGAAATTTTTTTCAGTCCTAATTTATGTTGATTTCATTACATATATTATTAATATATCTTATCATTAATTTAAAAGGTAGGATGTGCAATCATAGTAAATATCCAAACTGGATATATACTCAAATTATTTTTGAAGTTTTATAGTAGCCTTTCCAGGATAATGTATACAAATATTACTTTTTATTATAAAAATAATATGTTTACAATAGAAAACTTGAAAAATACTGAAAAAGTTATGTGAATGAAAACAAAGCCTATATATCTAATGTCCATTGACAGCCATTGTTAGAATTTTATTTCCTTCCTTCTCGTGCTTTCTATGCCAGATGTAAAACACAGATATCAAAAATTCACTTCTGTTTTGGGGTTCACTTTCTACATAAAAATTTGAATCATGATAATTTTATTATGGCATGGGGATTATTTATTTATAAGATTAGCTACATGGTATTTTCTCTTGTGAATGAAGTATAAATTCTACAACTATTCTCTATGTTTGAAAATGTCAAAATTTTACCTGTAATTATTGTTTAGTGTATACATTAGATATTTTAGATATTCAGAATTTTGAATTTTTTTAAAGGATCAAAATTTATTGGTCATTTGCATATACTTTTTTGTGAAATTGCTGTTAAAATGTCTTTCTCATTTTTTTATTATTATTTTTAATTCAGGATATTAAGGGGTACAAACATTTTGATTACATGAAAGGCATTTGCCTTGCTCAAGCCAGGGCCACAAGCATGTCCTTCCCTCATACAGTGCATCCTGTCTCCATTAGCTGTGGGTTTACCCACCCCATTCACTCTACTCCCACTCCTCCACCTCCCCACCTGACTGGCACCCAGTGAGTATTACTATCATGTGAGCACCTTAGTGTTGATCAATTAGTACCAGTTTCATGGCGAGTATATGTGATGCATGTTTTTCCATCCTCGTGATATCTCATTTCGAAGGATGGGCTCAATCTCCATCCAGGATAATATAAAGGTGCTAGATCACCATTGTTTTTTCTAGTTAAGTAGTATTTCATGGTATACATACATCACATTTTATTAATTGACTCATATATTGATGGGCATTTGGGTTGTTCCATATCTTTGCAATTGTAAATTGTGCTGTTATAAATATTTGAGTGCAGATGTCTTTATTATAGAATGTCTTTTTTTCCTTTGGATAGATGCCTAGTAATGGGATTGCAGGATCAAATGCTATTTCTATTTTTAGCTCTTTGAGATATCTCCAAATTACTTTCCACAGGGGTTGTACTAATTTGCAGTCCCACTAGCAGTGTAAGAGTGTTCCAATCTCTCCACATCCACGCCAGCATTTGTTATTTTGGGACTTTTGATAGAGGCCAATCTCACTGGAGTTAGGTGATACCTCATTGTAGTTTTGATTTTCATTTCCCTAATGATTAGAGATGTTCAGCACTTTTTTATATGTTTGCTGGCCATTAGTCTGTCTTCTTTTGAAAAGTTTCTGTTCACATCCTTTGCCAGGTTATTGATGGGGTTGTTTGATTTTTTCTTGTTGATTTTCTTAAGTTCTGTATAGATGCTTATCAACCCTTTATTGGATGTGTAGAAAGCAAATATTTTCTCCCATTCTGTAGGTTGTCTATTTGCTCTAAGGACAGTTTCCTTGGCTGTGCAGAAGCTTTTTAATTTGATCAGGTCCCATTTGTTTATTCTTATCGCTGCTGTTATTGCTTTGGGAGTCTTCTTTATAAATTCTTCACCGAATCCAATGTCTAAAAGAGTCTTCCCACATTTTCTTCCAGAAGTCTTAAGGTTTCATGTCTTAGGTTTAAGTCTGTTATCCAACGTGAGTTGATTTTTGTGAGAGGTCAGAGATGGGGATCCAGTTTCAGTCTTTTACATGTGGATATCCAGTTTTCCCAGCACCACTTACTGAGTAGGGATTCTTTTCCCCAATGTATATTTTTGTCTGCTTTGTCAAAGATTAGATGACAGTATGAGGATGGTTTTATATCTGGAATCTCCGTCCTATTCCAAAGGTCTCTCTCTCTGTTCTTGTGCCAGTGCCATGCTGTTTTGGTTACTGTAGCCTTATAGTAAAGACTGAAGTCTGTCAGACCGATGCCTCCCAATTTTTTCTTCTTGCTTAAGATTGTTTTGGCTATGAAAGGACTTCTCTGGCTCCAAAGTGTAGAATTATTTTTTCTAAATCTGTAAAGAATGCTGGTGGAATTTTGATAGGGATAACATTAATTCTGTAGATCACTTTAGGTAGAATGGACATTTTAACAATATTGATTCTACCAATTCATGAACATGGTAGGGATTTCCATCTGCGCATGTCATCTATAATTTCTTTTCTCAGTTTTTCATAGTTCTCACTATAAATATCTCTCACCTCCTTCATTAAATATATTCCTAAATATTTAATTTTCTTTGATGGTATTGTGCAAGATGTTGCGTCCACATCCACTCAGATGGGGACCTGCCTGAAGTCCGTGCAAAATTGTGGCAGGAAACGTTGGGCTCTGTGGAGAGGGGACAATAGCAGAAAACATCTTGAACACCCCGGAGCTCTGTGTTAGGACTGCACTGGGCTGGGGAGGGGCTGGTCTGAGCTACCACTCCCGGGAGTTAGGACACAGGAACCTCGCCTCTGGTGGTCAGCAGGACCAGAACAACAGAGGTTAACACTGAAAAGGGGGCTCTAACCCGGAAACTACTGCAGACTATTAGGCCTGCTCAGGGTGGGTCAGAAAGAGCAAGACCTCCTCCTCCAGGACAGGCGCGAGATTGCAGGAGAGTGACATACACGAGACAACCGGCTTCCTGTTGACTCAACTCCCCAATCCCGCATCTGCCAACTCCTGAAAAGTCACCCTGCCAGTGAGCAGCCACCATTTTTGGAGTCCACAACCCAGACTTTGTGGTGCACTATAGTATTGGGCAGCACCGTTCCTCCACCCCAGGGACTGTCGTGACAGGCTCCGCCCTTCCGTGACCTATTGTCAACTAGCAGGGTCCGTTTTAATGGGTGAATTTTGTGTGCTTCTCCAGTCATGAGAGGCTAACACCTGCAGGATTCACAGGTCCTGGGGCGCTGGGAGGACTCGGACATCACCCCGCCCCCTAGTGCAGCGTGGTAGCCTCCATCCCTGGAGGTAGGGAGAGGCAAGAAAAGCCACTTTCCCTATGCGACTGGCATGTGTCTATGGGGCCTTGGCGCAGTGTGTTATCCTGAATTGAATTCTGAAACAGAAAAAAAGAACAGCAGTGGAAAAAAAAACTGGCTAAATTCAAATAAAGTCTATTGTTTAGTTAATAAGGTTGCACTAATATTAACATATTAAATTTTTATTTTTAATAAATGCATCATGGTTATATAAAGTGTTGAAATTAGGAGAACTGTTTGAAGAATATAGAGGAACTCTCTGAACTACCTTTTACAACTTTCTTGTAAATATAATACTACTTCAAAGTAAAGTGTTTTTCAAAGTAGAAAAAAAATCATAGGTTAATGTTATTTTTGTTTTCTATTTAATAGGTCACTAATAGCACATACATTTTTTTTTCCTGAGACTTAGATATCATGTCTGCTTTCTTTCTTTGCTTTATTGCCATCTTACTTTTCTTAATTTAATAGAATATTTGGTGCTATGTGAAACAATAGTCTTTGTAGGAAGTCAGCACACTCAATCAGAGCTTTGCCTCAAGGCCAAGTCCCCTTGTTCTTAGGGAACTCATAATTGATCTTCTTTGTTCATAGCCTTTTTCAATCATATTTCCTCTTGTTTAGATCCAGAAAATGTTAGCTTCTCTTGCTTTGAAAAGCCCCACATTTATAGATGTAACTTACTTTTATCTCTTCTTGAAAGTGGTTAATCTTTTCTTTCAATAACAGCTTGTTAAACAGGGCAAGCTACACACACAATATTCTGTAATGTATCAACTTCTTTCAACCCTTTTTTTTAGAACTACAGAAAGCACTTGATTTGCCTTTTTTTTTCTAATTTTTTTATTTTTTTAATATCAGCACATTATAGGGGTACAAATGTTTAGGTTACATAAATTGCCTTTGCCCCACCAGAGTCAGAGTTTCAAGTGTGTCCATTCCCCCGACAGATGGTGTGCACTGCACCATCCCCTCCTCCCCACTCCCATCTGCCTGACACACAATGAATGTTACTTCTATATGTGCATATAAGTGTTGGTCATTTGCTTTTCAAGTTATTTTAGCCAGCACATTTACTAAATATTTTGTTACTAATTAACATGACCTTATTTTTAGCTTCCAAAATCAGTCTCTTTGCCCTGCCTAACCATATATTAAGCTCATATCACATATTTTCTTGTGATGGTTTGCTGTTATGGCAACACCTGTCTTCTAGTATCAATTTATATATTAGTCATTATAAGCTGCATTGTAGAAACATATATGCCCAGATCACTAGATGGCTCAGAGGAAAAAAAAAATGTTGGTTTTTGTTCAAGATGACTTTCTGGTTTGATGAGGGCCATAGGCTTACTCTACTTTATTCAATATGTAGTTCAAAGGTTACCTTGCTGTTATATGTCACCACCGTCCCTAGCTTCCTCAAAATAGAAAATGTGTGTGTTTGTGTATGTGTATGTATATATATGTATTTTTTTATGCATAACATATATTTCAATATAGTATATACTATACAATAAAATATTATATTAAGTATACAATAATATATAATCTTATGTAATATATAAACATATATTCATATTTTCCATATTGAAATAATATATAACTATATACATATTATATGCAAAACATATATATTTACATATGGATGTTATATTTAATATATAAATATTATTAAATATACTAAATACAAATTTTGTTTATATGTGTGTATATACATGTGTATATTATGGAGAGAGCGAGAGCACACACCTGGAAATAACATTCATTGAAAGTACTAGTGGCTTTCCCTACATTCCTAGAACTCAGTTATATGATCATATCTAACTGAAAGGAAGGCTGAGAAGTATAGTCTTAACTCTGTTATGACAGGTGTTGTTGATATAAAAGTTATTGTTTGTTTTAATTCACAGAACAAAAATATTTGGCTGAAAGATATTGAGCTTTTGTCAAATTTCTTTTAATATTTTACATTTTGAAACAAATTTTATATGGGGAGATGTTTCTTAAATAACAAGTCAGTATTCAATGATTTCATTGAGTTCTTTAATTTCATAGTAACAATGAAAGTAACATAGGTACATATTAGCACCTATGATTCATATAGAAATACATATAGAAATAGGTTCATATAGAAATGTTCTTTTATTAATAAATACACCTCAGAGTAATCATTTAATGTTGAGATAATTCTCTAGAAACCTTTGAAATTTAATATATTTTTTGCATTTGAGAACATTGAGAAAAAACAGAAATCTACACTGTATGTTAATGATCAAAAATTCATGTATGTTGCACCCAATTTAAATTAAAAAATAAATTTATTGGCTGCTATAAAATTTTATAACACTATTAAATAAAAGTATAATAAAGTACACATTACTAAGATAAAACTGATTGGCTAGACATTAAATAGTAAATTGAAAAGCAACAAAATCTGAGGTTGGGTATGGTGACTCAAACCTGTACTCCTAGCACACTGGGAGGCCGAGGCAGGAGGCTTGCTTGAGTTCCAGGAGTTCAAGAACAGCCTGAACAAGAGTGAGATTTTGTCTCTACTAAATATATAGAAAAATTAGCCAGGCATGTGCCCGTAGTCCCAGCTAATCCAGAGGCTGAGGCAGGAGGATCACTTGAGCCCAGGAGTTTGAGGCTGTAGTGAGCTCCCATGACGCCACTGCACTCTAGCCATCTAGCCAGAGCAACAGACCGAAACACTGTCAAAAAAAAAAAAAAGGAATAAAATCTTGCCAACTAGAAAATTGGCATGTAAGGTATTCCTGAAAGTTATCCAATATGTACTTGGATGTTCTTCAAGATATAGATTGCATTTCTTATTAAGATTAAATCCACAGGAAAATAATTTCAATTATTTGCATATTTCAAAATAAAAATGAAGTCATAAATGTAGATATAGATATGTACATGTTGTCCATCTAAATTTGATTTGCTATAAATCTTATTGATTTTGATTTTTTTGAACTTTAACCTCAGTTTATTTCCTTTTTTTTTTTAATTTCAGCATATTATCAAGGCACAGATGTTTAGGTTACATATATTGCCTTTGCCCAGCCTGAGTCAGCATACTGATGGATACTCATTTGAATATCAGGTTCTACAATGCTTCAACTATTTAAAGGCATATATATATCTCTCACACAATGCTTCTCTGGGGTTAAAATTCAGGGTTTTGCCTTTATGCACATTATATCCAGCTAGTAATATTTTCATCATAATCTTAATATATAAACACATTAGAATTACCTTAACAGATATTCGTATTTTCTAGTTTTCAATTTTGATTAATGCTAGAGATTTAGTCTACCAAATAATTTATTCCCTTTTTTCCTAAAGTAGGCCTTTCATATCAGAATTTTCTATTATAATACTCTAATTAGCATGATACTTCCTTGTGACTTTTCTCATTTGATAATATTCACCAAGCATGTTAGTATGCTAGACACAGCAGTTATTCATTTTTCATATTTTATAATGTCAAAGAAATTAGGAACAAGCAAATTAAGTGAATCACATTAATAGTGGTAGTAGCAGGTGCTGTGGTAAGACACTGAACTCCAGTTGTCAGAAACCCAATGTGTCTAGCTGTCTCATTTAACTCTACGTAAGGTACTTAACTGATTACTTTTTAAATTCCCAGTATTTTAGTTAATTATTAAAATATATATTTTTTATTTTTTTCTATGAAATTATTTTAACATTGCAGCATGAAATACTAGGGAAAACCTTGCAGTCAAGTGAACTGGATTCTGGTTCTGTCTCTGCCAGGTCAAAGTTATGTGATCTAAGGCAAATCATTTATTTTCTACATTTTCAAATTTCTTAACTGGAAATATGATGATTCGAGTACATTATTTCTAATGCCTTTCCTGCTTCAAATTTCTATGATTTTATTTAAGCTATTTTACATAGTTTGTCATTGTAAAGCTTTACAAAATATATATTTCCAACATATATTTATATATTCGCCTTCTTTCAATTAGCTAAAAAGGAATCACGTACATAGCCACATATGCCCCCCATTATTAAACATATGAAAGTAATTAAAACAAAAAGAAGAAACTACAACATAAAGAATTTTAAATATGTAGCTAAATTAGATATTATAACTGACATCTGCCACATATTTAACATATCAGAGAAAGAAAAGTGGATCTGTCCTGAAGAGTGTGATAATGTTTGATTTCTACTACAACAACTCTGTTTTTTCTTATAATTTAGTTACTATCCTGGAAATTAAATAATTTATTTAAATTGTTTTTTGGCTATCTATATTTATGCATAATTAATTACGATATTACTGAATGGCTTAAAATGACAACTTACTGTTTCTCATATTACTGTGGGTTGGGTGGTGCAAAGAAAAGATCAGGAGTCCTCAAGACCATTTCCACTTTTGAAACCAATTGCAAACTCAGTGGTCTCCAAGACCACCCTCACTGTTGATATTAAATGCAGTGGTGGAGGTACTGACAGCTATCCTCAAATTCAATAATTCATTAGAAGGACCCACCACCCCAGCAAAAATGTGTTTCCCAGTTATAGATTATACTGAAAGGATCCAGATGAAAATCAGCCAAGGGAAGCAGCACATAAGGCAGGGTCTAGGAGGCACAAAGCACAGAGCTACCTGTTGTCCTCTCCTGGTGGAGCCATACAGTGGCAAATTTTGCAGTGACAATGTTTAACAATACATGTGGAGTAATGACTACCAGAGAAGCTCTTCCAAACCTTCGTTTCTAAATTTTTTATTGCAGAATGGTTGTGTAGACATGGCTGACTGCCCACATGGCTAACCTTAGTCCCAGCTCTTCCTGAAGTCCTCCTGTACCTCATGGTCTGCCTAGACCCTAAGACTATCTAGCATGATGAAAGGTCCCCAGGAAAACAAAGATATTCCTATCCAGTGGGACATTCCAAAAATTTAGAGATTACTTCCCAGTAGCTGGGGCAAAGACTAAATTATTCTTGGGTTAGGTTAATTCTTTACCACATAACTGGGCTTAATTGTACAGTTATTTTGCTCCACTTAGTGACAGTTGGGCTTATGTACATGGCTACATTTAGCTGTGATATTGTCTGGGGCTCAAACATTTAAGATGGCTTTATTAACCTGTCCAGAGCCTCAGCTGGAATAATATAGTATGGAATGAGGAATACTTGTATGATACTTAAACACTAAAATGACTTATTTGAAAGAATATGACTATTACACTTTTTTTTTTTTACCATTTATTGAAAAAATGTGGTAAGAATATCTCTAAATTTTCTAGCCTTTAACACTAACTGGAAGAAATCCTACTAACAAAAATTCATATTTTTAATTTTAAATTCTATGTCTGGCTTGTCAATAAGTAGAAGAAAGTTCACATAAATTCTCCAAACCTTATTTTTCATCTGTAAAATTAGTGGTTGGAATTAGATATTATCTAAAAATTCTTTCTGTTCTGATCATTTATAATGATGTAATTATAAATAAGAAAATATCAGAAGACTACTCATTTCCTCTCACCAAGAACATCATGTATTCTGAGTACTGAGTACTACTCAGACATAAAAATGATGAATTGATATCTTTTGTAACAACCTGGATGGACCTAGAGACCATTCTCCTAACTGAATTATCACAAGAGTGGATAAACAAACACCACATGTACTCAGTATTAAATTAGAACTAACCAATCAGCATTCGTGAGCACATACGAAAGTAAAACTCAGTGGAAATCAAGCAGGTGGGAGGGGGAAGGAGGGGATGGATGAAATCACACCTAATGGGTACAATGTACACTATCCCTATGATGGGTACATTTATACTTTGACTCAAGCTGTACAAAAGCAGTCGATATAACCAAAACATTTATATCTCTGTAATATTCTGAAATAAAAAAAGTGCAAAAAGAGTGTATCAACTCAAACACAAAAAATGATGCAATATGGACAGAAATATTTACAATAAAGTTTAAAAGAACCAATAAAAGTAGAAAAAAATCAGAAGATAGTCTGCAAAACAGACAAAAATCTGGAAATAATTAAGTGAAAAGACTGAGGAGAAGAGACAAGCAAGAAAGACAGACAATGCCAATAAACTAAATACAGAGTATTTAGTAAAGAAAGGACTAGACATTGGCCTAGGCAAAGAATTTATGAAGAAGACTACAAAGGCAATCACAGCAACAACAAAAATAAATAAATGGGACCTGATCAATTAAAAAGCTTCTGCATAGCCAAATAAACTATCATGAGAGCAAAGAGACAACCTACAGAATGGGAGAAAATATTCACATGCTACACATACGATAAAGGGCTGATAACTAGAATCTATTTGGAACTCAGGAAAATTAGCATGAAAAAAATCAAACAACCCTATCAAAAAGTGGGCAAAGAACATGAATAAAAATTTTTCAAAAGAAGATGTAAGAATGGCTAACAAACATGAAAAAATGCTCAACATCCCTAACATCAGGGAAATGCAAATCAAAACCACAATGAGATGTCACTTAACTCCAGTGAGAATGGCCTTTATCAAAAAGTCCCAAAACAACACATGTTGGCGTGGATGTGGAGAGACAGGAACACTCATACACTGCTGGTGGGACTGCAAACTAGTGCAGCCCCTGTGGAAAGCATTATGGAGATACCTTAAACAGATTCAAGTAGACCTACCATTCGATCCAGCAATCCCATTATTGGGCATCTACCCAAAGGAACAAAAGTCATTCTATGATAAAGACAACTACACCCTAATGTTTATAGCAGCACAATTCACAATTGCAAAGATGTGGAAACAACCCAAATGCCCATTAATTCATGAATGGATTAGTAAACTGTGGTATATGTATACCATGGAGTATTACTCAGCTATAAGAAATAACGGTGATACAGAATCCCTTTTGTTCTCCTGGAGAGAGTTGGAACCCATTCTATTAAGTGAAGTATCCCAAGAATGGAAAAACAAGCCCCACATGTACTCACCAGCAAATTGATTTCCCTGATCATCACCTAAATGCACATTTGGGAATGACGCCAATTGGATATCAGACTGAGGTGGGGGGTGGGGGGAGGGGATGGGTGTATACCTACATGATGAGTGCGTTGCACACCGTCTGGGGAATGGTCACGCTTGAAGCTCTGTCTCGGGTGGGGGTGGGGATGGGCAGTACTTGGGCAATATATATAACCTGAACTTTTGTACCCCCATAATAAGCTGAAATAAAAAAGAATTTTTTTTTGAAGAGCAGAATTTAGCAGAATATGCTCTCCATTCGACTTTTTTCCTTGTTTTATATTTTTGTGCTCTCTTTTGTCTTAATATGACCACTCTTTATTTAATTGGTCCTATTTTCTGTTCCTTCATTTTCATATTTTAATGATTCTGATGTGAATTTTTCTTATGATATTTTTCTTGTATTCCTTCTGTAGCTCAATAGTCTTTTGTTTTTTGTGTGTTTCTTCTTTTTATAATACCATTGCCTTCAGGTAATTATTTTTAATTGCAAAATATATATAAAACATTCCAAATATTTTCATGACACAAGCACCATATAGTTCCTAATTTTAAGAAGTGTCATCTTCTTAAATCTCTAGAATACTCTAGGTTTTTCTTTTTTTGCAGTATGTTTCACGTAGTCATTTTTTTCTCATTGTTCAATCTCAAAGGAATTATATAATTTCTAGACTTATTCTGTTAATAAACAAGCCAAGTAGATTTCTATTAGTTCAATTTTCTTTTAATTTTACATCTGAATTTTCAGCATGCCACTTCTAGTTTGTGGTTTCTGTTAGAAAATTTGGCATCTCAACATATTTAGATGTTGTCTTACTTTCTTTGCCTAATTATATGTGAATGAATGTAGTACTTTGTCTTATTATAAGTACTGCCTAATTATAAGTACTTTGTCTTACTTTCTTTGCCTAATTATATGTGAATGAATGTCGTTCATTGGGCATTACAGTTTCTCCACTTTCTTTTTCCATCACCCTACATTGTTTATCAGAAAGTTTGTATCTCTTAGAATGTACTAAGCTCTTAGTTGTATTTTTCTCTTATTTTCTGACAAAGCATTTTCTGAGATTTACAATATTTAACAGAGTTTGGGATAATACAGGTCTTGGATTCCTAAAATAGCAGTAAAAAAATGTAGATAGTTATGTTACCTATTCTTAGATGACCTCTATTATGAGTCAAAGCCTGGGTTTGCTATTAAAGAAGACTTGAATATCTAAACTGCTGCTTGTTTTCTTCACTGTAATTCTTCAGTTTTTTTTAAATGACTATCTATGGCTCTTAGATGATTCCACTACATTCTTCACTTATCTCAGTTTAGATTAGATATTTTGTTTTTCTCTATGGCAATATAAACTTATATTGACACTAAATTTGGGGTTGCTGTCAACTCACCAGTGGAGATAAGTTTTTTCTAAATATCAATTTTAAGCAAGGTGTCAGAGACTCTAAATAAAATGTGTCATATAAAAGTATTCCAAGTAATTATCTTCAAATGATTCATTTTATGAAAGTTAAACCATGTAAGCTATTTTCTTTACTGTTGTAAGATACTGATTCTCATATAGAGCCACTCCATTAAAAAAATGTTACATAACTATCAGGAGACACATTTCCTGTACTGCATTAATACCTCTGACTTCACTCTATTCCTTATCACTGTAGATTTATAATTTTTATATGTACTTATAGCAGAATATAATAATCATCTATAATTATATCAGAGCATAATATTCATCTAGTATATTATTTATCTTGTAGCAACAAAATATATTGCAGGTAAAGTCCCCTGTGATAGAGATAATTAAACATATTTCAGTTATGCAACCATTTCAAAGACCAACTTAAATATATTTTTCCAAGTCATAGACAAGTACTAAAAAAGGATGAAAAAGTGCTAAGAAGTAATAAAAATGACATTAATTATATATTTTTAATTTAGTGAAGTTTTGAGTCTATTTTTGAGTTTCAAAATGATGAAACTTTACAAAAATTAATTATGGAGAAAATTATTACAGATTTGTAAATAAACTGAAAATAATAAGAAATACTTTCTGGACAGAATTGAGCCTAACGCAAATATATAAATAACTATTATAGTAAAAGGCGAAAGATTTATATGATCTGAAGAGAAACCAGAGCATGACTATTCTAAAGTTTATTATAAAGAATTCCAATTGAAGCAGCAAAAATTATTTAAAGGATTTTAGTCAGAAAATCAATATACTTTATTTTAGTACCTACTGTGTGACTGACAATTATAGATACTGCAAATATAAAGAAGATTAACTTGTAACTCATGTTCTTAAAGAAGTCACACAATAATTGCTGAGAAAATGATGTTAAAAAGTAACTCAGTATTGGTAGGCTATTCAGGTATGTATGTTGTTCTATGGAAATAAAAATACAATTCTTCTGAAAAACTAAGAGAACTGGTGTACATGGCAATTCACTGTTAAAAATGATCGTCCCTATCAAGAATGAAGTAAAATGGAGTTGGATTTGAGCATGGTTTCTGAAGTCAGGGAGAAAGAGTTCAAGTCTAAGGTCTAACGCTTGTTAGGTAAGCAGTCATAACGACATTGCTTAACATGTCTAATATTTTTTATCTCCTTTGTTTTGCACATTTAGAATAATAATAGTTCCTATAAAATACAGGTGGGATGATTAAATAAAAACTTTCATGTGAGCATTCAGTGTTTATTTTCAACAAATTTGCTACTCATTAAGTCAGATCTTTATTTTATTTTAATTAATTAATTAATTACTTTAGAGACAGAGTCTTGTCTGTTGCCTGGACTAGAATGCCGTGGCATCAGCCTAGCTCACAGCAACCTCAAACCCCTGGGCTCAAGCAAATCTCCTGCCTTAGCCTCCCAAGTAGCTGGGACTATAGGCACACGCCACCATACCTGACTAATTTTTTATATTTGTAGTAGAGAAGGGGTCTAGCTCTTGCTCGGGCTGATCTCGAACTCCTGACCTCAAGTGATCCTCCCACCTTGGCCTCCCAGAGTGCTAGGATTACAGGCATGAGCCACCGTGCCTTACCAAAGTCATATCTTTAAATATAAGTCAAATTTATGGAAAAAATAATTGAAAGAATAGAGTCCTTCTAATATATTATTGATTTATTTAACTCAGGATTCAGAGTATTAATATCACTTTAAAAACAAATAATCAGCCAGGCGCAGTGGCTCACACCTCTAATCTTACCACTTTGGGAGGCTTAGGCAAGAGGATCACTTGAGGCCAGGAGATTGAGACCAGCCTGAGCAACATGGCAAGACCCCATCTCTACAAAAAATAGAAAAAGTAGCCAGCCGTGGTAGTGTGTGCCTGTAGTCCTACCTACTCAAGTGGTTGAGGCAGGAGAAGCGCTTGAGCCCAGGAGTTTGACATCCCAGTGAGCTGTGATGCCACTGAACTTTAGCCCAGGCAACAGATTGAGACCTTGTGTCAAGAAAAAGAATAAACAGAGTCAATATATATTTTTCCATTCTATAATGTTTCAAACATAGTTTCTTAAAGGAACAAAACTGAATATCATAGGATTTTTACTATAGAAATTTTCTCCCTGCCACACTGAGCAAGAATGAAAAGTAGATGATTCCTTTACTGGTGCTGCTGATAGTTCAATATTCTCCTCTGATAATGTTGTCAGGTGTCAATAGATAGAACACTGAAGCCTTTATCTCAATGCAGTGATTGCCATCAGTTGCCACACTCTGGAGACATTCCCCTTGAAAACTCATCTAACAAACGTGGAACATTTACAAGGTGAGTGTTTCAAATGTGGCCAGACTCTAAGGCCCCTGCCTAAAAATAAGCCTAAATGGCATCCGCTGCATAATGTCAAATGCCTGACGCACAAAAAAAACCCATCCTTCACACCTGTTTGCCTGTCTCCTTCACTAATATGTACTCCACTCCTCAAATTCTTTTTAACAAAATTCCAATACTGTCAAAGTCTCTCTTTTTTATTGATGCATAATATTTGTACATATTTATGGGGTACATGTAATATTTTGTTACAGCATAGGATATAAAATAAACCAGTAAGGGTATTTAAGATATTCATCACATCATGAATTTATCATTCCTATATTTTGGGAACATTTTAAACCCTTTTTCTAGCCAACAAGGAGTTGGCTGAACTCTGAGTGAGTTCAGAAGACCCCAAGCACCAGACGAAAATGGCAAAGGAACCAGGGAAAGGAACTAGGTAGGCTATGTCTGGATTCTTGAGTCAAGGAAACTATGAAATAACACATTTATGCTGTTTTAAGCCACTAAACTTGTGATCATTTCTTATTCATCTTAGCAAACTGATACAACCACGTCAGTGCAAAGCATAAATAGTTGAATATGATTATACTTTCACTTTCATATATAGATAATTTTCATCTTGTCCAAGTCTTGTTTGTTTTTCTTCTTCCTAAAAGATACTAAGTAAATAAAATATATATGAACATTAAAAAAGAAATATTAAATACATTGTTGTTAACTATAGTTACCCAATTTTGCTTTCAAACACTAGAACTTAATCCCTCTAACTGTATGTTTGTACAGTTAACTAACTTCTCTTCACCACAAAACACACCACTACACACTCACCCTTCCCAGCCTCCAGTAGTGTTCATTCTACTCTGTATCTCCATGAAATAAACTTTTTTAGATCCCACTATGAGTGAGAACATGCAATATTTATTTTTCTTAGCCTGGCTTATTTTACTTAATATAATGACTTCTAGTTCCATCCCTGTCATCCACATGACAAGATTTCATTTTTTTATGGCGAAATAGTATTCAACTGTGTACATGTACCACATTTTCTTTATCCATTCATCCATTGATGGACATTTAGGCTTATTTCATATCTTGGCTATTGAGAGTAGTGCTGTAATGAATGGGAGGAGGTGTAGATATGCCTTTGATATTCTAATTTCCTTTCTTTTGGATAAATACCCAGTAGTGGGATTGCTGGATCGTATTGGGGTGGTAGCATTATTTTTAGTATGGAAAAGCCTCCATACTGTTTTTTATAATACTGTACTAATTTACATTCCCACTAACAGTGTATAAGAGTACCCTTTTCTCCACACCCTCATCTGCCCATGTTATTTTTTGCTTTTTGGGAAGGCTGCTATGCTTACCACCGTACCACCAGTGCTGCACTTGTCTTTTTGATAATAGCCATTCAAACTAGAGTGACATGATATGTCCCTGTGGTTTTGATTTGCATTTCCTTGATGATTAATGATGATGAGTATGTTTTCATATACTTGTTGGACATTTGTATATCTTCTTTTGAGAAATCTCTGTTTAAATCCTTTGTCCACTTTTCATTTGGATCATTTGTGTTTTTTTGCTGTAAGTGTTTTGAGGTCATTATATATTTTGGATACTATTCCATTGTCACATGAATAGTTTGAAAATATTTCCTCCCATTCTACAGTATGTCTCTTCAGTTTGTTGACTATTACCTTTGCTGTGCAGAAGCCTTTTACTTTAATATAGTACCATTAGTTTATTTTTTTCTCTTGTTGCTTGTGTATTTATTTATTTGTTTGTTTATTTATTATAGTTTAGGAGCATTTATTAGCTATCTACTCTTTACGAGGCACTGGAGATATGACTTTATTTAATGGGAAAGCCAAACAAGTCAACATGCAATTATAGAATAGCACAGTAAGTTTGGGGTTAGAGTAATGCACAGATTTCCATGGTAGCACAGAGGAGAGGAATCTAATGCAGTCTGTGTCAGTGAAATGGAGTGCTAGGATTTACCTAATGCCTGTGCTTTTGAAGTCTTAGCCATAAAATCTTTGCCTAGCCCAATGTGCTGGTGTTTCTCCTATGTTTTCTTCTAGTAGTTTTATAGTTTTTGGTTTTATGTTTAAATATTTAATATATTTTCAGTTGATTTTTGTGTGTGATAAGAAATAGCAGTCTAATTTCATTATTCTGCCTAAGAATATCCAGTTTTTCCAGCACCATTTGTTGAAGAAGGTGTCCTTTCCCCAGGGTATGTTCTTAGTACCTTTATCAAAAAGCAGTTGGCTATAAATTTGTGCATATGTTTCTGGACTCTGTATTCTGTTTCATTGGTCTATACATCTATCTTTATACCGATATCATGCTGTTTTGGTTACTATGGCTTTGTAATATAATTTGAAGTCAAATAGTCTGATGCATCCAGCTTTCTTTATTTTTCTCCATATCTGTTTGGCTATTTGGGGTCTTTTGTGGTTCCATATGAATGCTAGGTTATTTTTTCTATTTTTGTGAAGAATGTCATTGGGATTTGGATAGGGATTGCATGGAATCTGCAGATTTCTGTGGGTAGTGTGGTCATTTTAGCAATATTTTTAATAATTCTTCAAATCCATGAGGATGCAATGATTTTCCAGTTGTTTATGTCATCCTCAATTTCTTTCATCAGTGTTTTTTAGCATCCATTGTAGAGCCCTTTCACCTCCCTGATTAAGCTTATTTCTAGGTATTTTACTTTTTATAGCTACTGTAAATACACTTTCTTTCTTGATTTCCTTTTCAGCTTATTCATTATTGGTATGTAGACTTACTACTGAATTTTGTATATTGATTTTGTATCCGGCAACTTTACTGAATTCTTTTATCAGTTCTCAGAATTCTTTGGTAAAGTTTTTAGGTTTTCTCTATGTAAGATTATGTCATCTGCAAGAAGGACAATTAATTTTTTTCTTTTCCACTTTGGATGCCTTTTATTTCTTTCTAGTGCTTCATTTCTCTGGCTAGGACTCCTAGTACTGTGTTAAATAAGAATGCTAAAAGTAGGTATCCTTGTCTTGTTCCAGTTCATAGAGAAAAGGCTTTCAGTATTTTCCCATCTGGTTTGATGTTAGCTGTGGGTTTCTCATGTATGCTCTTATTATATTGAGATATGTTCCCTCTATGCATAATTTATTGAATTTTTTTAATATGAAGAGATGCTGAATTTTATAAATGCCTTTTCTGTGTCTATTAAGATGATCATATAGTTTTTGTCCTTCATTCTCTTGATGTTAATGTATTGCATTTATTGATTTGTATAAGGTATACCATCCTTGCATCTCTGAGGTAAATTCCACTTGGTCATTGTGTAATGTATATTTTATGTGTTGTTGAATTCAGTTTGCTGTTTTGTTGAGAATTTTTAAAATTATGTTTATCGGGGATATTGGCCTATACTTTTCCTTTTGTTGTGTCCTAATCTGATTTTTGTATTAAGGTAATGCTGGCCTTATAGAATTAATTATAAAGAATTCCCTTCTCTTCAGCTTTTGGAATAGTTTGAGAAGCATTAGTGTTAGTTCCTCTTTATAAGTTTGGTAGAATTAAGCAGTAAAACCATTAAGTACTGGGCCTTTCTTTGAGACATTTTATTACTGATTTAGCCCTGTTACTCATTATTTCCCTGTTTAGGTTTTTTATTTCTTTTTGAGTCAGTCTTGGTATGTTGTATGTGCTCAGAAATTTATCAATTCCCTGTAGGTTTTCTAATTTATTAGCATGAAGTTGTTCATAATAGCCACTAATGATCTTTTTATTTTTTTGATATCACTTGTAATGTCTCCTTTTTTCATTTTCATTTTGTTTCTCAGGTTTCTTTTCTTTTTCTCATGATTAGTCTAGCTAGTGGTTTATTGATTTTGTTTATCTTTTCTAAAAAACAACTTTTCATTTTGTTGACCCTTTGTACTGTTTTTTAGTCTCTATTTTGTTTAATTCTGCTCTGATTTTATTCTTTCTTTCTTTCTAATAACTTTGGGTTTTATTTGTTCTTGCTTTTTCAGCTCCTCAAGGTGCATGTTTAAGTTGTTTATTTTAAATCTTTCTAATTTTTTGATGTAAGCATTTATTGCTATAAAATTTCCTCTTAGTATTGTTTTTGCTATCTTCCATGGGTTTTAGTATGGTGTGTTTCCATTTTCGTTTGTTTTAAAAACACTTTTTATTTTCTTCTTAATTTATTCATTGACTCAGTGGTCATTCAGGAGCATGTGTTTAATTTCCATGTATTTATATTGTTTCCAAATTTCCTCTTATTATTGATTTCTAGTTTTATTTCATTGTGGTCTGAGAAGATACTTGAGATGATTTTGATTTTTTCAAAATTGTTGAGACTTATATGTAGTCTAACATATGGTCTATATTGGACCTGGAGAATATTTCATGGATGATAAGATCTTCCTTCTTTTTGTACTATAAAAATGCTAAAATAAATTTACTTATGATTCTGAAGTGTTGATATATAATATTTGCCTTTTTGATTGCCCTCAGGGTGCACAAAAGCAATTCATAGAGAAGAATATGGTAATGACAATTGGCACTGGGTTGAATTAACAGCGTTAGGGGGAAAAGGCTGCCATTCTAAACACTAGAAAATGATTTACAAGCCAGAAATTTTGTTTTTTTTCTGAAAACCTACACCAAATGCCAATCTCTGCAGATTTGAGATTGATTGAATATTCTTCATTTAATGCAAATACAAGTCATTAAAAGTATGAGTGCTTCTATTATATAAAACATTTTCTTCCTGCTGAATAAGTAGCCCATGAGGTTTATGAATCATTTCCATTACATACTTTGTTAATTTATAAAAATCACTATTTTAAATTTAGGGTGTTATAAAAGTATAGAAATCTTTGGCTTCTTTTTAAAGAAGCTCATAAGCTTTCACCAATTCACAAGCATACATGAACCCACTAAAATATACCCTGTCTTACCTCCTCAACGTAGCAAAAAACGTTATGCTACTAAATACATAAATAAACAGAAATTGTAATTTTTAACTCTCCAAAGTTTCTATTTTGACCAATAGAACTATATATGTACACATATACATGTGTCTGTGTATATATATATATATATAGTTTGATCAATAGAACTATATGTGTGTGTGTGTATATATGTAATATAAATACTTAGCTTCAATTTCTAGTTGACAAAGCTAGATAAGTCATGCTAACCTTGCTTCTGAAGACAATTTAAAAACTGTGTGAAATCTATTAAACTTGCCTTAAAACCATCACATATATTCAAAAATATGTGAAGATGGTGAGTAATTATTGTGCTAAGATGGCAGAAACATCAAGATATGAGCCCAGCACGGGTAGCATACTTACCTGAAGGAAGTTGTATGATACGTATTAGGCAGCTGAGAGAGTGACAATACTGTTGCTGCCTTAAAGGGCTATAGGAAAAGTGACATGTCCAGAGAGTGCTAAGATTTAGGACCCTGATAAATCATTGCCCAACTTGGAACTTGGACACCAAAGGATTCATTAACCAGCTCATTCCCAGACTACAACACTGCAAGAATAATTTGAGTGCTTCTATACTTGAGTTAAGACATCTTGAATGTCTGGTGACCTAAGGTGCCATGAAAAATCAAGTTAAATTAATCTTAGTCCTCAAATTATGACAAGTGTATTATAAACAAATGACCAGATGAAATTCAAAGATAACAAGAAATGTGAGGTTAGGGCAAACAAGCAAGAATATGTAGAAATAAAAAAAGTGAACAACCAACAAGAAACCAAGATAATAAAAATACTTTGCAAATTATACAAAGTACCTATGCATACCATGTCATGAAGATAAAATCCAAGCATAAAAATTTCAAGAGACACTCAAAATTATTAAAAAGTTAGACAACATATCTGAAAATGAACCAAATAGATAGACTGTAGGCTGAAAATGTAATGATTTAAATCAAGATATAATGATGAATGTAACAGTAAATTGTGCATGGCTACATAAGTTATTACTATAGTGTCAAAGGGAATTTCCTAGTTTGACGTATGAAGATATTAAAAGATAGAACTATGGCCCAGAATGCAAAATACATAGAAGGTGAAGTAGAAAGTTTCATATAAGTGCAAATAGAGTCCCATAGAAAGAAAGGATAATGCAACAGAGACAATGTTTGAGGTGATAATAATTGAGAATTTTATAGACCTGAAAGTTTTTAAGGCAAACTGTGAAAAGCTCAGAGAAGCCAATGAAAATTAGTAAAAAGAAATACAAATATAGATACATTTTGCTTAAACTGAAGAAAAGCAAAGATAAAATGAAAATCTGTAAACAATTAAGATTGAAAAAGAGAGATTGCATTAACAGTGGGTAAACTGAGAGCTGACATCTAAACAAACACAACCAAGAGAGAGTGAATTGATGTCTTTATTAGACTAAAAGGGGAAAAAATGACAACATGGAATCTACACTCATATAAAATGTCTTTATAGAATGAAGACAAAGTAAGTATAATTTCAGAAGAAAACAAATTTTGGCCAGATGTTCTCTTTAGACTTTCAGGCAGAATAGAAATGATCCCACTGGAAAGTCATAGATGAAAGAAGGAATTAACAGAAAAAGAAAAAGCATGTTAAATCTAAATTAATACTAACTTTAAACCAGTAATTGTGCTTTTCCATATATTGAGAATATATGTATATACTCGAAAACAATAGCAGGATATATGTAAGTGAGTTAATGAGTTCTAAATTGATTTTATTGCCTCAGAGATGGGCAAAGGTTTTCATTAAAATTAGATTAATTCAAGTTTCCATTAGTAAAGTTAACATGCATTATTCAATATAATCTAGGTTATACTACAACTACAAACAACTACACATTTTAGTTTTAATGTTTCCTTTTTTCACACTCTACATGACCATCATCAGTCAGCTAAGGGCTATGATCCAACTGAAACATGGCAGGTTGTCATGCTGAGAAAAAGAGAAAATGGCAAGCAATGCCTTGAATGACCATAATGGCTAGCATATCCTAACCTTTTGATTATAGCTATGCCCCCATTAGAGAAATTTCCCATTTATCTTTACAATACTTGCCCACACCCGACATAGGAATTGGAGAACATACTCTCACAGATAAATGAGACATTTTCTCAATGTATTTATGTAGAGTGATTAAGGTTTGGGTTTTGTTTGTTTGTTTTTTGTCAAGAAATGGGTAGGGTCTGAGATTTTATTCTGCATGAAACCTAACATCACAGATGCGGATAGAAGACATAAAACTCCTGGGTCAGATAAAAGTTTATTACTCACAGCACTAGTAGTAGCCAGTTTCAGCACTTTTTGTGCCAGTACACTGAACCCCAATTCTCACAGTGTGATATGACAAAGGCAAGATGGCTTTGCATGCGCAGTGATTTGTGGTTCAGAAGAGGACTTCTAAGTTTAGTGTACCTTATTGCTTAAAATGTGATGTAACCATGTCTTCCCTTTTTTTTTTAGAGGGAGGTACTATATATTCCAAGACTATAAGCAAACCTGCCCTTTGCTACAGAGGGAGTCCCTATGTCTTTCAAGACGGTTTGCTCTACAGGTGTACTTGAAAAAACATTCAAAAATATGCCCCACTTCATAAGACATGCAGCATCATGAGAAACACATGGACAATTGCCTCCCAACAGTTTTAAACCACAAATAATCACAGTTACCTTTAGCCCAAGCTGATCATTTTTTGCAAATATAAATCTAAAAATTAAGTCAGCTTTGTATCCATTTGCTTTTAATCAGGTACATGTAGTAATAACTATAACCAAAGTTACTACCAAGTTATATGTATTTAAAAAATAGTAGTATTATTGAGGTGTATTTTATGTATAATAATCATTTGTGTTAGGTGTATATTTCAATTATTTTAGCATATTAATAAAATTTTACAGCTATTTCTACAATCTAAATCTGTTACCCCAAAGAGAAATCTCATACCTATTCATAGCCACTACCCATTTCTGCCTCCGGCACTAGGCAACCAACCACCAATCTACTTTTGTCTCCATATAATTTCCTTTTTTTGACATTTTGCATAAGTAGAATCATTAAATGAATTATTTTGTGTTTGGCTCCTTTCACTTAACATTTTTGAGGTTCATTCATATTGTTGTATCTATGAGTAATTACCTTATTTTATTGCCAAGTAATAACCCATCATATGTATATATCACATTTATTATTAGTCCACTAACTGATGGATATTTGTGTTGTTCCCACTTTTTTCTTATTGCCAATAATGCCGCTATGAACACCTGCATATAAGTCTGTAAGTGTACACATGTTATTCTTCTTCTTCAGTACCCAGGAACAGAATTTCTGAGTCATATGGTAATTCTATGTTTAGCATTTTTAGAAACTGTCAAACAGTTTTCCAATGTTATTATACCATTTTACATTTTCAGGAACAGTGTGTGAGGTTTTTAATTTTTACACAGTTTTCTCAACACTCATTACTATCTTTTTATTACAGGCATTCTAGAGGCTGTGAAGTGATATTGCATTGTGGTTTTGACTTGCATTTCCTAGTCACTAATAATGCTGTCCATCCTTTGTTGTGCTTATTGATCGGCTGTATATCTTTGTAGGTCTACTCCAACCCTTTGCCCATTTTTGAAGTAGGTTACCTTTTTATTATTGAGTTGTAAGAGATACTTATGTATTCTGGTCATAAGTCCTTTATTGGATGTATTATTTCAAACTCTTTTCCTCCAGTCTGTGACTGTCGCTGACAAAACAGCCTTCATTTTTTCTATGAATTTTATTGTTGTACTCATACACTTAGATCTGTGTCAAGCATACTTCTTATGTTTCTGTGATTTTTCCATTATTATTGTCTTTAGAATTAATTATCATTAAGTTTAATTATCAGGCTTTTGTAGGAATGCCTAATGATCAATTCCTTTCCACTAAGACCTTTGTTCTAAGTAAAGCAATTTATTTCTTGACACAGAAATAATTAGACCTTAACTCTGAGAAATGTTCATAGATTTAGGGATTATTATAACTAATAGGTATGACCATACGTATTTGATGTGGTCCTTTGTACAACACTGAGTTTAATTGGCATTTATTGCTGAAAGCATTTCTCAAATTTAACTTTGACTATTTGGGGATTAGAAGCAATGGCATTTCCAGACCTCCAAGTTGCCAAAATTGTGGGCTTCTTTCAGTCTTTTTTAATTCTTACCTTCAAACTAGCCAATTCTTTCCTGAGCATATTTGTTTCTTGACCTACCTTGTATTACTTTGCCCACAATGGCCACAGAAATCATATCACAGTATTTGCATTCTATTGCAAAACTCTTTCCCTAGAGCTAGAAGTATATTGCATACCTGATATGCTTCCTAAGTTCCCAAAGGCAAATGTTTACCAAATTATATGCCACTCCACTATGTAAATAGTGCCATCATATTTCCTGTTATAACAGTTTCCATACAGATCTCTCTCACACACACACACACACACACACACACACACACCTGTCTTTACCTTTTGTATGATAATACTTACCCATAATAATTGTGTATTAGACAAAAGAGATTAATTTATGTTGCAGTAATAATAAAGAGCAAAGTCTTAGTGGTTTATAATACATGATGTCTTTCTCATACACAACGTAATCATTGCAGGTGGACTGGGTGCTCTAAACTACACGTCTCACTTCAGAGGCCAGACAGACAGAACAGACCATTGGAAATGTCTCTGGTCAAGCTTTGAACACAAAAGGACAACCACTCAAAGAAAAGAAATGGAGACTAGAACATTTAGATTCTTATATAAAGAGTGATGATGAGAACTCCATCCTTGAAAAAAAGGGAAAAAAAGTGAAAGGGAAAAAGAAGAAAGAATAGGCAGCACATGCAGAAAGCACTTAAATGATAAAGTTAAAAGAGTAATTTCAATAAATATGAATAGACTGAATGCTCCAGATAAAGATGAAATATTTTTGGCTGAACAAAACAACCTAATAATAAGGTTTTTGCAAAAGGCAAATATGGAGCACAAGAATCTTTTGTAAATTGTGAAAGAAAAAGGGTTAAAAATATACTGTGCAATAATTAGCTAATAGAATGTTGGAGGTTGCTTTATTAATATAAGATAAAACATATTTAAAGTAAAACACATTATTAGAGACAAAGAGATCACGTTCATAAATAAAAGGATTAATTTAATGTTATACAAATTAGACTTTATGTATTCATAAAATTACATATAATTAAAATTACATATAATTACATATAATAAAGTGCTAGTAAAACCAAATAAAGAGATCATCAGATAAGAAAATTGCAGGTCAATCTTATTGGGAAGTATAAATCCTAAGTAAGGTATTAATAAGCTAATACAGTGATAGACAAATAGAATAGTATTTATCTTTAAAAAAACAAAACATATGTAGGTGTATCTATACACACATGCACACATCAGTATATATTTATATACACACATACACACATACATTGAGTGTATGTGTGTATATGTGATTATATGTGTATATGTATCCGTTACTGTGTCTATGCCTGAGATTGTAAGATACAACATATCATGCACCACAAAAAGCATTACATAGTGTTGATTAAACTGTTGCATGATGCTTTCTTACTAGTTATAAATTTTGTTTTATACATATTAATAAAAGTTAATTTTTCTTATTCAAACATACTTTTCTTATATGATTTCTGTCCATGCATAAAACTGAAATACAATCCACAAAGTTATTTTTCAGTCTTAAAATGTCTACAAATTTAGAATTTTACATATCTGAATTACTTTTTGACCTGCAATTGTTGACATCCATGTTTTTCACAATATGTCCTTTGTTTCAAGAGTTTAAGTGGCTCAAAATTTTACTTAAAATTCAAATTTGACAGTCATTTTGAAAATGTTGATGTTTGGTGTTTTGATAAAATTTCTAATTTCTTTTTATTTATTGAGCACATGTTGTGATATTATTATAATTTATCAAAATTTAGCAATAAATTTCAGACAAAATGACATTTAATTATTCCATGAAGTGCATGTATTGGTTATACTAGTTCTCGCTTGGGCTTTGATATTCCTCTTGTCTATTCTTAGGGATTGTTCAAATTCTTCAACCTTCTCCTATGGCTTTAGTGACATAAGCATTTCATCAGCACACAACTCACTAGTTAAACATTAACACTCTTTGTCTACTTGACGACCATTCATAGGTCTTTTTAAATTACTTAGTAGTTGTTTTAGAAGAAAGTAGAAAATTTCCATCATTCTTTATTCAAAGGATCTTTGCTTCATAACATCAAATTAATACTCTATTTCTCTATTTTTGTGTTTTCTGCACATACAAACTTTCCATTCAATTATCAATCCCAGCTTAATATTTTAATAAGCTTTTTTATTTTTTGAATAATTTTAGATTTACAGAAAAGTTGAAGAAATAATGTAGAGATTTTCATTTAATTCTCACCTGGTTTTCCTATTGTTAACTACTTACATCATCATCTTACATTTGTCTAAACTAAGTAAACACTGGTATGTTATATTACCAATAAACAAAATCCAGACTTGATTTGGATTTCACCAGTTTTTGCAATAAGATTGTCTTTTGTTCAAAGATCTAATCAAGTAGTACATTTTATTTAGTTTTCATGTCTCTTCAGTCTCCTCAGGTCTCAGAGACTCTCTCAGTCTGTCTTTGGAGAGGAGAACTGGACAGGTGTCCTGTAGAATATCTCGGAATCTGAATTTTTCTGATATTTTCTCATTATTAGCTGTGTTAAATAATTTTGAAGAAAATTTAAATAGTTAAGCAAACTCAATGTGCTTAGTAACAAAATGTATATAACTGCTCATAACTCAAATGAAAATGCAATTATATGAATCTCTATGACCAAGGTGATTCTGCTCAGCTAATAACAACTGGCCACCTGAGACAGTGTTTGTAAATTGTCATTGATTATAAGCCATTTCCTGTCTTCAAAGATTAAAATGTGTTAACAGGTATATCCTGGAATCTATGAAATAGAGCAGCATTTTATCTACTTAAGATTCTTTGCACAACAGGTTAACACACACCTGGGAAGAGGTGCTACTTGGCTGCTGCATACAATATAGGTTCAATAAATCCTGTTTTTCTTAATTGGCAAGTAAAAGTATGTCTTAGGAAGAATGAGAGTTACTCATAGTAACACATGTAGTTCTTTTTGGGCATTTTCCATCTTAGCATAAAGCACAACAAGATTATGGTGTTAGTTACGATAATTAAGAACTAAATTAAAGGGAGTAGGCAAAGGTAGAGTTTCTAATAGAAAGAAAAGACCAGTGAATACAGAATTGCTTCTTTTTCCAGTCCCCTAATTAATACAACTGCATAAAGTTAGAGCTGATCAGTGATAACTAACGAAGAGAGATATGGTAGAAACCTAAAAGCCCTCTATTGAAATAACTCCAAAAATTAATTACTTTAAATAAAGAGATATTTGTATGTCTTTAACAAAAGCAAAGGCATGACAACTATTTACTAGAAGATAGAGAAAATAATCTGAAACACATTTCCCTTAGTTCTTCTCTGAAAATTACAGTTAAGGTATTTTTTAAAAGATAAACATCAGAGAATGTGTGCTAATAATTATATTACAAGGCAGTGTACAAGAGATGAAGTAACAGTTACCACAAGAAAATAACAATAGGCTTATGTCTGTATTTGGGCACAATTTGTGCTTGCCATGAATAATGGATCTAGATTTAAAGAATAAGTTGGGTCCATTTATATATATATAAATTAACAAGAAAGGGTGTTTAAACTATGAATATCATAAAAATACACAAAATGACAAGAAGATTCTCTGCTCCAGTGCCACAGTATAAAGAGAGTTGTTTTTTTTTTTTTTTGGAGTAAAGTGGATCAATTACCTGAGAAGCTCAGAATCTGTTATTTTATTTTTAAATAGTTAATAATTATTAAAGTATAAGTTGTACAAAAAAGATGCTAAAACAGTGTTAATTATTGAATAATTTTTATTTCAGTGAGCATAGGAGTATAAAAGGAGAAAAGAACTTATAAATAGAGTAAGCAGAAAAGCGTCAATGGAGAAAATGGCATTTGAATGAATATAAATTGGAATTGACTTGAATATTGAATTGCTCATATTTTTAAAAGACATAAAAAGTTGATTGAAGGGATAGGAAGGGATGAATAAATGGAATACAGAGGATTCTTAGAGCAGTGAAACTACTCTATCTGATACTATAATGGCAGATACTGTCATTATATTGGGTCCAAAACCATGGAATGTGTAACACTGAGAAGAAACCCTAATGTAAACCATGGACTCTTGGTGATAATGGTGTTTCAATGTAGGTTCCTCAGTTGTAACAAATGTACCACTCTGGTAAGGAATAATAGGATAGGAAAAGCTACATATGTTAGGGTATATATGGGAAATCTCTGTAACTTCCACTCGAATTTGCTATGAATCTAAAGCTACTCTAAAAAGTAAATTCTATTAAAAAAATAAGTTACTAACTAGAATTTTGAACTCAGAGCCTCTGACCAAATACTCAAGATGTTTGTATTAATAGTTAAAGGAAACCTTTATCTAAATTTATATGACTGCTGGAATCTGTGGAAGTTTAGATAGATGAAGAGTTTTTTTGAAAGGAAAGAATTGAATATCATGTTATAAAATTGAGTTAAAATAAAGGTGATATTTGTCTTAAAAACACTTACATGATAAATGTAAGCCTAGACATACTGATAATAACACTAAATTAGAATGAATAATTTTTTTATAAAAAGCTGATTTTTTTTTTAGGAAAAGCAGGTCTCTACAAAATGGGAGATGCAGCACTGCACTTTGATGTCTACTTAAAGAATAAAGACACTATTTGTTAGCAATAGGAAGCCATTGAAGGTCATTTAGTGACTCAGTAACATGACAAAGTAATAACTGGAAAGAGTAGCTTCAGAGTGTGTTTAGGATTAATTAAAGTGAAAGAGGTACAGTGCCGCTCAAAGGTTGTTGCTGAAGTTTTTCTAATGAAAGTAGTATATAATCAGGATTCTCTCTTGGGAGTGAGAACATCCCTAGGAGTGAAATTTCTTTTACATCTTTTGCTTTTTCATAGAAACCTATGTTAATTCATAGTTTGCTCCACACAATTCATATTTTATTTTAACATAAAAGTGTGAATTCATACTTTCATGCAGATGTGTTTACATATTCTCTAGCACATAGCTGTATAATTGGGGGACATGTGTGCCAATTTGCAAAACCAGAACTAGAATAGCCTGTAATTTAATTAGATAATTAATGCATTTAAAATTAATAAATAATAGCTATTAATTAATGGCTAATTAATTACATCATAATGATGTATGCCCTATACAGTCTTTTCAGTGGGATTGGATATTACTTTGCATAGATTGCCAAAGAATAGTGTTTCTAATTAAAGATGAGTTGAAAGAGGAAGTAGCTTGAATCGAAGAAAGCTCCTAGGTTTTAAGCTTGATAGTTTAGGAAAGTGATGCCAGTAATAGAAGAGAGAAACCTGGGAACTCTTGTGAAGAGATTGTTCTTCCTTTCTATATACTCTCTTCAAATGGACATGTTAGAACAACACTACCTAGAGAATGATTTATTTTCCTTTTAAAACCATCGCCTAATGTTCTTAAACTAATGTATTTTTCAGACATCTATTAATAGAATGCAGAGCAAATAATGCTTTTTTAGCAATGCTTAACTTATGAATCAATAAAGTATTTTTTATTTTCTTTAAGTTATCACATCTGAAGTGCCTTGCTTTTTATTATTCATTTTTGCAATTGAAATCACACTGAAAGACACACTTGAAAGATTTTTTTAAATAAAAATCTGACACAATGGAATTCATTGTACACAAAGTTATTTTAATTACTCAAACAGAAACATTGATCCAACTATAAATAATAAAAATGAAATGTTTGTCCAGTGTTTATAAAATGCCAGATAATATTCTATGTGTTTTAAAATATTAACTCATTTTATCATTACATCTTTACCAAGTTGGGGATATTTCTATAAATGTTTCATAGATGAGGAAACTGAGAGGGAGATTCTGGAACTTAAGCAATGGCAGGTGTTTAGTCAGCCCCATGACCAAGATTTGAATTTGGACACCTCCTACCATATATGAATACACTCAAATTCCATGAGCTGAACAAAATAAATTACAGTTATACTTTGAATTTACTTCCCAGGTTTATTTTAGTTTGCAGTATTTTTTTTACATGTAACAATTTATAATAATTAATGTAATGCTACATAAGATTATCATTTATTTTCTAATGAGGAAATTATATACACAAATTTTCTTCTACCTCTGCCACCTCTGAGACAACAAAACCAAAACTTCCTCTTCTTCCTCCTCCTCCTAAGCCACTCAATATGAAGGCCTTTATAATAACCACTTTGACTAAATGAATAGTGTATGTGGGTATGTGTGTGTGTGAATGCACACACGCACATATATTCTCTTCCTTATGATTTTTCTTAATAACATTTTCTTTTTCTAGCCTACTTTATTGTAAGAATACAGTATGTAATACATGTACAAAATATGTGTCAATTGACTATTTTATCAGTAAGACTTCTGGTCAACAGTAGGCTGTTAGTAGTTAAGTTTTGGGGAAGCTAAAAGTTATACATTGAATTTTGACTGTGTGAGGGTCAGTGCCCCTAACCCCACATTGTTCAAGGGTCAGCTGTATATGTGTGTTTATTTGTGTGTGTGTATGTGTGTGTGTGTGTATGGGCATGTTCAAAAAAAACACCTTTTTTTACTAATTTCAGTATTCTTTATTCTGTGCATTTGTGTTACTATTTGGTGTCATTGCCTTGCTGCTTTCCCTTCCCTTCTTTGTGTCATTAGTTATTCTGTGTGTATATATGTATATATGCAGATGTATGCACATAAATACACACATATGTATATATATTTTGTATGTATATATAAATGTAAGTAATCCTTTGTTACAAGTCCAAAAGTAAAATTTTAATATAAAATTATTTTTTAAAAATAAGGTAAGAACAAAGAGTAGCAAAAATGTAGTTATATAATTATATAATTATCTTTTATAATTACCTATATATTTAAAGTAACAGTACTTTGTTTGGATTTTAATTACTGCCTGGTATGATTTTCTTTCAACTGGAAGACCTTTACTAATTTTACTAGTATGAATGTTTTGCTTTTGTTTTGTTGTTCTCCAGCACTTTGGATATGTCATCCCTCTGCTTCTGGTCTTTATTGTTTCTGATGAGAAGGCAGCTGTTAATCTTCCTACACTGCCTTTGTACCTAATAAGTTTTTTGTTTTTTTACCTTCTTGTGCTTTCAAAAACTATTTTTTGTGTTTTCCTTTCAACAGTTTAATTACGATGTGTGTCTATGAATCTCTATGTGCTTGTCTCACTTATATTACAAGTAGAATATTGTATTCATTTAACTTTTAAAAGTGTTTGGCAATTATTTCTTCAAATATTTTGTTGTTCCATCTTTCCTCTTCTTCTAAGACTCCCACCATGTATATGTCAATACATTTGATAGTATCTCTCAGGTTTCAGAGTTTTTATACTAATTTCTTTTACATTATTTCTAATTATCTTTAAAGTTGTTGTCTCAGTATATTTTGTGTTGCTATAGAGAAATACCTGAGGCTGGGTAATTTGTAAAGAAAAGAACTTTATTTGTCTCAGTTTTCTGGTGTCTGAGAAGTTCAAGATTGGACATAATCATCTGGTGCGAGCCTCAGGCTGTTTTTACTCACAGCAGAAGGTGAAGGGGAGCCAGTGTGTGCAGAGATCACACGGCAAGAAGGAATAAAGAGAGGGAGGGGGGAGATGAAAGGTTCTTTTAACAACCAGCTGTCATGGGAACTTACAAAGTAGGCACACACTCACCCCTGAGGGAGGGCATCAATCTAGTCATGAACGAACCATCCTTATAACTGAAAAACATCTCATTAGGCACCACCTTCAATATTGTGGATCAGATTTCAACATGAGGTTTGGAGAAGACAAACATCCAAACCATATCAATTACTTCTTTTTTTTCTGCCCTCTAAAATCTACTGATAAGCTCCTATAGTGAATTTTCTCTTATGGTTATTATAATTTTCAGCTTTAGGATTTATTTTTTATAATTTCTATCTATTTGTATTCTATATTTTTAGTCATTCCTTTAATTCTTTAAACATGGTTTATTATGGTTTTTAGAACATATTTACAGTACTTGATTTGAGGTCTTTGATATGTTCAACATCTAGGCCACTCAGAAATAGTTTCTACTGACGTGCTTTTTCCCCTGCATTTGGGTCTTAATTTCTTGTTTCTTTGGATGTTTCATAAGGCTTTGTTGAAAACTGCAAATTTTAGATAATTTACTGCAGCAACTTTAGATACTGATCTTTCTCTTTTCCAGGAGATGACAAGGGGGGAATTAGTTTTGGCTTTTTTTTTTTTTTTTTCATTTGTACTGAGTAAATTTCCTCAACTAGTTTCTATAGAGTTTTTCTACTCTGTACTGTGTAACTCCAGATAATTCTTCTAAGTTTCGTTTTGTTATTAAGCTTAGCTTATGAATGATTGCCACCCTTTGCTAATGAATCTGCATGTGATTTTGAGAATGCATTTGAAAGTTCTAGAGGCTTTCAGTCTGCCTCAGCTTTTATTTTTTATTTAGCCAAGGAAGAATATACACTTCAGGTGGGGGAGGGGGTCCCTGGTATTGTTTGAGTGTGTGCAAACACTTGTGTAAGAGCAAAGCCTTCCAAACCAACTGTGATACATGAAAACTTATCGAGATACGCATAGGTGTGTCATTCCTTGGATATTCCTGTTAAATTACTTGCTGTTTCATTGGTCTTGTACTTGCCCCAACCAGTATTACAACCACAGCCAGGTTGTGATTGTGGATTTCCTAGACTATGTACTAAAAGGATTGCTATATTTTAACAATATCTTTGGAAATATTTTTAATCTAGTGTGATAGCCATTAATATCAAGTTATACATTATCTTTATGTGCTTTCTTTCTATGTACACTTTCATCTTGCTAAAGAAATGAATTTGGAGCAGCATTACTTATCAAGTCTAAGAATCATTTACTAGACTTGTGACTTTATATTGATGCCTAAGAATGATATCTACACTCTTAAAACATTTTTATACTGCATTATTAACTATAGACACAATGTTGTATAGCAGATTTCTGAACTTATTCATCATGCACAACTAAAATTTTATGTCTGCTGAATAAAAATTTTGTATTTCTCCACCCCTTCCTGCCTCTGGCAGCCATCTTTATACTTTCTATTTTTATATGTTTAACTATTTTAGATAATTAAAATACAAGTGAAATCACATATTACTGGTCTTTGTGTAACTGGCTCATTTCACTTAGCATAATATGCTCCAGGTTCATCCATATTCTTGCAAATAGAAGAATTTATTAATACTTCTTTTTAAAGACTGAATAGTATTCCATCCTTTGGCTCTTTAAACATTAGTTTTGCCATCTCTAAATTCAGAATGATTATAGCTTCATCATTGGATTATTGTAAATATTAAATGAGATATTGCATATATTATAGAACCCTAGAACAATGCATGGAAAACATTAAGAGCTCAATAAGTAACTATTGCCCACACTACAAGCAATAGAATCATTATCCCAATTATCTCCATGAACTTAGTCAAGTTACAAAAACTCCCCAATCCTCAGTTTTTTGAAAGTGTAACAAATTTCTGGCAACCATATCCAATTTTGGTGAACTTCAAAGGACCTAATGATGTACTTATAGGGAAAAAACCCAGAAAAGACTGAAAAAAAATTGTCAGGGGGATTTTACATTAAGAAAATCCTCTTAGATAAAATAACTTATGCAGTTCCTG
Organism: Lemur catta; assembly: GCF_020740605.2. Lineage (NCBI taxonomy): Eukaryota > Metazoa > Chordata > Mammalia > Primates > Lemuridae > Lemur > Lemur catta. The sequence continues at coordinate 50,202,472 of NC_059128.1, read as the reverse complement.
TCTTCTGGCTTGACCCTGACAAATACAGTGACTCAAATAACGTATATTTTACTGGATGAGAACATTGATGGCCTTCAATTCTTCATGATAAGTTAATAGAATCCATCCATAAGGATAAATTATGTGAACTATCAGTCATGTATTACTTTTGGAAGAAGTTCACTTTATCTGACTCACATCAGTTTGAGGGTAGCTTTCATTCTCACAGAGAAAGGGATGGGTCTTAACATGTCCCATTACATTTTACCTAGGTTTTATTTATTTAACTTTAACAATGAACATTAACTAATTCTTATATTTTTATATAAATTCACACTAAGGTGCTCCTATTTTTCTAGAATAGGTGAACTAAAGGCATATATGATGAGAAATGTAACATAGATGGACTGGCAGGGAATATTCTATTATTCACCTTGTGCCTAGGTAGCTGACAACTACATTTACATGCGCACATATATAAATTTTATCCTTTCTTTTAGATCCTCTGATGTTTTGCATTTTGTGGCAACTTCCTAAGATTTATTTACACAACATTCTTTTTCTTTGGAAACTCTTACAGGGAGATTTAGGGGCAAAAAATGCAAAAGGAAATGGTTCTATTAAGTCTCACGTGTAGAAGCCTCAGAGCTAAGCTGTGTAGTGTAACGTTGAGAAAACATGTGAGCGGTTCTATCCCTATTGGGGCCATTTAGCCATAGTCTATTCTAAGTCATTACTTATGCTTCTGAGGTTTACCCACTGTCGGTTAAGCATATGCTTTTGGTTCCAACAAGGACTCTGGATTATTAGAAATAAATTAGCCCAAATAGAAAATAAATCCTGAAAGATTAGCTCTGATGGTGACCTATTGTTCTGAGACAAAGAGCCTCATCATCTCAAGAATTCAGTATTCATCACAGGCCTTTCTATGACCATCAATGAGACATTAAGATAGAAAAATTGCCCAAGATTTTGCTATTTTTTTTCCTACTTCACTTGACCTGGTTTTAAACCATTTTCCCTTAGAAGTTATGTTTTCTTATAATTAATAGTCATGATTAAACAATTTGAAAATCATCATACTACAAATAACCACAAATAATGTACTTACCAACCAATTTACAAAGTTTACACTATCAAAGCATTTTGATTACTCTTTTACCCTCAATCCTTCACCATAATTTTAAACTTATTAACTACAACCTTAAGAAACATCTGGGCTTTAAGCCAAAATGTGATGCTATTTGAAATCTGATGAAAATTTTAACGTTATATTTAAATGAAATATTCATTATCTACTGGCACAGTCAGTATTGCTGACTAAATTTATTTAGCAACAGAAAAAAATGATCTAAAAAATAAAAAAGGATTACCTGTCCCATCTGACTTAAAATTCATATTTAATATAGAAAATCATAGTTAATGCTTGTTTTTTTACATATAGTCAACCTTTTTCAGTTAAAGTATTTGAATTAGTTTAAGAACTTATTTGCTTTTTAAAATCAGAACCAAGAAATAATATGTATTCTATGTATTAATGTCAGGTTTTTAATGTCTAAAAACATTTCAAGAACTGAAATGTCAGTTCTTTGCACGCTCCTAGCCAAAGAATGACCAGACATGCCAAAGTTAGGCAAGCGTGAAAATGAGGTTTATCGAGGAGAGAAAGATAGGGTTATAGGGCAAAAGCAAGATATAGGTATACAGAGCATGATACGCACGCTACAGATGATGACCAGACCATTGTTGCAGCAAAAGGAGAGCCAAAGGAAGGGCAAAAAAAGAGAGAGGTTGGCTATGGTCTGCATCTTATTTTATAGTGCCTGGATAGGGACCTCCCTTGTAGTTCAGAGGTCACCATAGAACCACTTTGATTGGACAGTTGGGAGTCACATGACCTGAGCCTTAACTGTGCATGTGGGTTCTAGGTCACTTTCCAGACTTTATGGTACCCATGCGGCTTGACCTGTGGCTAGAGAGTCCTCTGCATTCTTTTGTGCTGGGATGCCAAATTCTGATTGGCAGATTTGTTGGGTATTCCCTCCTCCCCAAGGTATGGAGAATTAGGGTGGGGCAGGACCAAGATGGGGCAACGGTCAGTACCCACTTTTGTCCTTAGGGGACCCGGAATCCCTCATTATCTACCTAACAATGTTATAGTCCATTAAGGATCTTAAAAGAGAAATCTATAGAGTATTTTTAAATGTAATAGCTGAGAATGCTCAATTACTGTAAATAGCCTCATCTTTGTAATCCTGGGTATCACAAAAAATTATAACATTCAATAACAAAACTCCAAAGCAAGTAAAAATCATATTCATTCCTATTCTATTTCTGTTGCAGACAGTGTATTGACTTTCCTGAAGCTATCTGCCCTTCCTCCCCTCCTTTCTCCTTTCTAATAGAATGCAAATGTGTTTGGGTCAACAAATTGCCCAAATCCCAAAGATACTACTATCAATCAATCTAAGCTAGTCATGTTAATTTTATTCACTTTTACCAGATATATCTTTAACCAGCCTTCCTAAACAAGGAGCTGCCATGTTACTCAGATCTATTAAAAGAAACGGAAAGAATGCTGAAAAGCTTCTGTTAGAGTATCACTAAACAACCAAAAGTCTAGCCCCTGCTTCTTCATACTGAGGATGCTAATAATAGATTATATCTTGAGCTGTGATAGCCATCTTGCAACTGGTATAAAGACTAAAGGCAACACACTGAAATGGGAAGAGGACAGCTGGAAACAGTTTTGATTCCTGCTGACACGTCTGAGCTGCTTAATAGCCTGGATTGCATGTCTCTCTATCTCTTGAGTAAATAAGTGCTGTCATAGTTTTATGCCATAATTTGAAAAGTTTTCTATTGCAACTAAAAATATTCTTAACATTAAATTACCTTCCAATTAATTCATAGTGGAGAAAAAGCACATATTTTTCTAAATGTCATCACCCAAATTGTTCCATAGTTGTCAGAAATATGAAGGTTAAATCTTATAGAATGAATACATACAGGCATGTTTTACTTCATAAATATAATATTTGTAAGTTTCAAAGCCTAACTTTTTGCTAAGGAAATTTTTTGATGTATTATTTATGCTACACATCAAACACATAAACTTTATTCTAGTTATTTATGAAAGCCAATATCAAAATGTTTAGAGGAATGACTCTTCAGAGTAAAAATAAACAAGTTCAAATAATGCCTTTTGGGGGCCTTTTCGATGATGTAGGAAATTTTATTATAACTCAGGCCTTCATGTATTCCAAATGTAAAACAATAAAAATGAGAATAAACATAAAATTTTACCAAAGTTGTAATGAAGCTGTAGCTTGGATTCTTTAGAGGCATATATAATCATCATTACATTTTGAAATTATTAGTTATTCATTTAGGGATGAGAGAAAGAAAGAATATAACACATATACTGATTTTATGAAATGGAATTCTATGGAATTCCTTATGCATTATATTATTTGCATAATTTCAACATGACTACATTAAATTTACTATAGAATTATGAGACAATGCTTACTCTAAGGGCCTGCAAACTATTTTGGGGGGAGGGCCAGATAACAACTACAAGCATACCTTGGTGATATTGCAAGTTTGGTTCCAGACAACCACAATAAAGTGAATATCACAATAGAGAGTTACAAAAATTTTTGGTTTCACAGTGCACAAAAAAGTTATATTTACACTACACTGTAGTTTATTAAATGTAAAGTAAAAATACGTCTAAAGCCAATAAAATAATTATGAAATACTTTATTGCTAAAAAATGCTAATGATCATCTGAGACTTCAGTGAGCTGTAATCATTTTGATGGTTAAGAGTTTTGCCTCTATGTTGATGGCTACTGACTGATCAGAAAGGTGGTTGCTGACATATGGGGTGACTGGGGCAATTTCTTAAAATAAAACAGCAATAAAAAGTTTGCTGCATCTATTGAGTCTTCCTTTCACAAAAGATTTCTCTGTAGCATGTGATGCTGTTGTCAAATAGCATTTCACCACAGTAGACTATCGTTTAAAATTGGAGTCAATCCTCTTAAACCTTGCCACTGCTTTATCTACTATGTTTATGTAATATTCTAAATCTCTTATTGTTATTTCAACAATGTTCACAGCATCTTTACTATAATAGAAGTAGATTCCATCTCAAGAAACCACTTTCTTTGCTCATCCATAAAAAGAAATTCCTCATCCCTTAAAAATTTATCATGATATTGCAGCAATTCAGTCACATCTTACAACTATACTTTTAATTGTACTTCTCTTTTACCACATCTGCAGTTACTTGCTCCATTGAAGTCTCGAAGCCCTCAACATCATCCAGGAGGTTGGAAGCAACTTCTTCCAAACCCCAGTCAATGTTGATATTTTCACTTCATCCCATAAATTATGAATATACTTTGTAACATCTAAAATGATAAATACTTTCCAGAAGGTTTTCAATTGATATTCCAAGATCCATTAGAAAAATCACTATAAATGACAGCTATAGCCTTACAAAATATATTTCCTAAATAACAAGACTTGAATGTCAGAATTACTCCTTGATTCAAGAGCTGAAGAATTAATATTGTGTTAGCAGGCATGAAAGCAATATTAATCTTCTTGTATGTCTCCATTAGAGATCTTGGGTGACTAGGTACATTGTCAATGAGCAATAATATTTTGAAAGAGATCTTTTTTATCTAAGCAGTAGATCTTAAGATTGGGTTTAAAATATTCAGCAAGTCATGCTGTAATCAGATGTTCTGTCATCAGATTTTATATTTCCATTTACAGAGCCCAGACAGAGTAGATTTAACACAATTCTTACAGGTCTTGGGATTTTCAGAATGGTAAATGAGCATGGCTTCAATTTAAGAGTCACCAGCTGCATTAGTCCCTAACAAGAGAGTCAGCTTGTCCTGTGAAGCTTTGAAGCCAGGCATTGATTTCTCCATTCTAGCTATAAAAGTCCTAGATGGCATCTTCTTCCAACAGAAGGCTCTTGCATCTACACTGAAAGTCTGTTGTTTAGTGTAGTCTCCTTCATCAGTGATCTTGAGTAGCTCTGGGTAACTTGCTGCAACTTCTCCATTAGCACTTACTGCTTCACCTTGCACTTTTATCTTATGGGGATGGCTTCTTCCCTTGAATCTCATGAACCAACTTCTGTTAGCTTCCAACTCTTCTTCTGTAGCTTCCTCACCTCTTTCAGACCTCATAGAATTGAAGAGAGGTAAGGCCTTGCTATGGATTTGACATAGGCTTAAGAAAATGTTATGGCTATTTTGATTTTCCATCTAGACCACTAAAACTTTCTTCATATTAGCAGTAAAGCTGTTCTACTTTCTTATGTTTCTTATGTTCACTGGAGTAGCTCTTTTATTTTCCTTCAATAACTTTTCCTTTGCATTCAGAACTTAGGTAACTATTTGGCACAGAGGTCTAGCTTTCAGCCTATCTTGATTTTCAATATGTCTCCCTCTATAAGCATAAGCATTTCTAGCTTTTGATTTAATGTGAGGGATTTATGACTTTTCCTTTTACTTGAACACTTAGAGACCATTGTAAGGTTATTAACTGGCCTATTTTCAATATTCTCGTATCTCAGGGAATAGGGAGGCTTGAAGAGAGGAAGAGAGATAAGGGAAGGGCCGGTAGGTAGAATAGTAAGAACACACACATTTATCCATTAAGTTTATACGTGTGTGGTTTCTGGTGCCCCAAAACAGTTACAATAATAACATCAAATATCACTGATCACAAATAACCATAACAGTTATAATAATCATGAAAAAGTTTGAAATATTGTGAGAATGAGCAAATGTGAAACAAAGACATAAAGTGAGCAAATGCTGTGCAGAAATGATGCTGATAGATTTTCTCTTCAGGATTGCCACAAATCTTTAATTTGTAAAAGAAAAAAATGCAATATTTGTGCAGTGAAACAAAGCAGGTATGTCTGTACATAGACTATGCAAAGCCATTAACATCTCTGTTCCAATTTCTCAATGCCTTTGTTGTAGAGTGAAAGCAGCCATATACAATATCTAAGTGAATGGTTGTTGCTGTTTGCAATAAAACTTTATTTATAAAAACAAGTAGCAGTCCATATTTGGCCTACAAGGTCTATATATCAATCTAACCCCTCCTCACACTGAAATTCTTGAAAGTTGACAAAATTAGGGGTAATATACTTTCTTATGGAGCAGTTCAGAGACCTGGGAAGGTGGTAGTAGTAAAATTATAGCAAACAACATGTTTTCAAAAACTTCCCACCCAAGATTTAGGGAGTTTACAAATTAAATTCCTTCAGCAGTATTTCTATGGAAGTAGAAAATGTCCTAAGATAAATAGAAAACTGCAAACTAATAATACGTTCACAGTATTCTTTTTCAATCTATTCCTTCTATTTTATGCTTGATTAGAACACTCAATTGTTTTTATTTAAATATAGAATTCAAAAAAAATTGCCCACTTCTACTAGTTTTTTAAAAAAAAATCTGTCACAATAAATCCATAATTTTTTATTTTCTTATGCAGTCTAAGGGTCCAGAATCAAGGAGCAGCTTAGCTAGGTGGTCCTGGATCAGGCAGGGTGGATTTCTTCATTAACATGCATTGGGCCTAGGGTTCACAATGAAAGTATTTTAATTTCTTTTAAAACCAAAAGAAAAATAAAGTTTTAGGTCATCAAATGTTAATATGTAATATTAATATATTCATTATATAACACTGCAATAACAATATAAAGCTAAAATATTGTTTTAAATAATTATATAGGCTGGTATAACAAATACATAATTTTGTGCAGAGATCTCTCATTCTTTTCTCCCCCATTCAGATGTTCAATATATATACATGTATATGCATGTATGTGGGCGTGTGTGTGTGTGTGTGTGTGTGTGTGTGTGTACTCAGAAAAAGAGAGAGAGAGAAAGAAAGGCGCTCACAAAAATAAAATAATAAGAAGGAAAAAGTGCCTAGGGTCCAAGAAAGTCATAATACAGCAGTGTGGCTCTGGGTTCAGGGTCGTCATGAAGTTGGTTAAATCAAGCTGCAGGCAGAAACTGCAGTTTTTGAAAACTTGTTTGAGGCTGATGATCCACGCCTAATCACATTCACATGGCTGTTGGTTGGAGGCTTCAGTTCCTCCCACATCAACTTCTGTCCATGACTGACTTCCCCCAGAGTGAGTGTTCTCAAAAAAAAAAAAAGAAAATGTGCAAGGGTGAGGAAGTGAACGAGAAGCCACATTTTATTTCAGAACCTAATCTTGAGAGTGACATACCATCATTTCTTTCATACTCTGCTGTTCAGAGTCTAACCCTGGAGATTTTGGAGGAACTATACAAGGGTGTAAATAGTAGGAAGCAGGAATTATTGGGTGCCAGCTTGCAAGCTAGCTACCATACCAGGGGAGTCAAGACAGCCATGGGACAACATTGTCCTGTGTTGGATAAAAATGATAAGAATGAACCTCAGACAGGGTTGTGCTCAATGGAACCAAAATTTCAAGCCTAAATTTTGTTAGGAAAATTTTGAAAATAATCTAATAAATTAGAACTTTATATGTTTTATATTGCTAAATTTAAGTAAAATAATGTTACAAAGTAAACAAAAACTATCACTGCTTACTGAAAATACCACAACTGATAAGAGTTTCATAAAATTCTATATGCTGGAAATAGCTATGCCAACTATTTTGTAAGTCAAATGTTATAATTAGGAGAATAACATATGTATCAAGGTTTGTAGTTTTCATTTGGTTTTGTGTTATCACTGCCTTGAATATTCTGTGAAACAAAAAATAAGAGCAAAAATTAAACTGAATGAAATATAATTCTGTCATAACTCTCTTTTAAGAAGACTTCTGTGAAATCAAAATGTGGTCTAACATCAACAACTAGATAATACTTCGATCTTCAATACAATTCTCTTAATTCTCAATTTCTAACTCTGACTTTCCTATCAATTTGTCATATCTGCCAGATTTATCTTTCTCCCTCAAGAGATTGCATATAGAAGTTGTACTTCATCTGTCTCTTCTCATGAAAAAATGAACGTTGCATGTTCTAAGTGAAACTGGGGCAAGCTCCGTTTTGCCCCTTCTTCTTCTTTTTTCTTTTTGCCATAATTGCACACCTTTTGCTGCTGCACTCAGATATTAAGAAAGCTATTACTCCTTTTCTAAGTAACAAAAAGTGTATGTATACTTTTGCTGCTCCAAGAGAAGATAAACACAGAGAGGATAAAAATATAAGTGAGAACTGGAAGATGCTGACTCAGGTTTGTACCTTGAGTATAATAGCCACCTTTTCCTGAAATGCAATTGTTAACAGACACCAGAATAAATCCTTTCCAGCTCAAGCCTTCAGGAATAAATTAGAGTTGCAAACAATTAATAATGAACATTGGCCATGTAGTTTTTTGCCTCATTTTCTATAAAATAAATGATATATAAGGCACACCACTTAAAATGTTAAAGTCATTTACATGGAAAACAATTAGCTTGTGCCTCAAAGATACTTAAAATATATCTTTGTCGCTTGCCCTTACATTTTAATTTCCTTCACTACTTAAATGACCCTTTGGTGGCATCAAATTTAACAGTTTTCTTTTTACAAGATTTTTGTACAGTATCATTTTCTCGCTCTTATATTTCTACCCTTTATAAGTTAATTGATTTATTCATGCATTTAGTCAATAATTCAACTCATCAAATGTGTATAAAGTGTCAATTCAAGATATAAAAAATAAAGATAGAAATAACACTTATTGATCTGTTCTGGAGCTCATGCTGCTTATCTGAAGGGTGACCTGGTATCACCTGGCTAAAATATTATTTTAAACATCTGTATGTGTTGATAAGAATAAATATAACACATACATTTGTGCAGGGATCACTCACTCATCCCTCTGTCCTATCCATATGTGGTTAGAAATTACTAAAAAAAATCATAAATACCCTGCCTATGCATAACAAAAAAGAGAATAAGGATTGCATAGATCAGAAACTGTTGTTGTTGCTTTCCCTAGTCAAATGGAATGGGGCTGGACCGATTGGAGGCAATACATCCAATGCACAATTACATTTACTGAGAAAACAGCAAATGAAGAGATACTGGCAGGACCTAACTAACTCCCTTAATTGGAGGAGCAAGAGCAAGCCATGGGACAGATGGAGAAAAAACTTCTTGGATCAATTTTTATATTGCAAATCCACAGCTTGGAGAAGCAGCTCTGCTGGGAATCCCAGGGTTTTTTTCAATGCCCAAACCAAGCTAATACTTTTGTGGCTCCTCCCTCATGAGGCACCAAACAGCACTGGGAAGATCAGAAACAACCACATCTTATGCATATTACAGAGGCAGGACACCAAAAATGATGGTGCTGATATTCAGGCATTGGCAATATGGCTTCAACTCATCAGCGAAGCCAGGCAGAGGAAAGTGTCTGCTTTGCAATTGGCAGCTCTCTCTATATACTCCTCAGGGCTGCTGGATCACTGAACTCAAAATGTCTGTTTTAATCAACCATCCCTTCAGCATGACATCTCTGTTGCAGAATATATTTCAGATTAGTTTGAGGATTTTATATTTAACCTATTTTCTTTCTTCCTTTTCTACCTCTATGTTTAATTCAATTGGTATTTTTAAGCCAAGCATTATAAAGTATAAACTTTTAAAATAGATGTTGTGAAAAAAAAAAAAAAAAGTATCATCAAAAGCCAAAGTCTGTATTATCCCTGATCCTATGCCCAGGAAAAGGTACCATCACTACCATCATGGTCCCAGCTGGTCTTTAACGTCAACTTGGTGTAATTTATGGCTCTTGCAGTGTTGATGGTTCTTCTTGGAACCTGGCTGAACAGACAGGATCCTCATCTTTATTGTCCACTTGAAACAAGAGGATTAAAATGAATTACCATGGTTTTTCTAACAAAGAACAATAAAATGCCATGAGCATTAAGAAAAAATATTAAATGTTGTCAAATTCCTGTCCTACAACACTTAAAATTATTTTCATACTTTGATATCTTTAGTTAATAGATTATTATATTGAAAATATTAAACTCTTTGTGTGTAAACTTTACTTCCTAAACTCAACTTGCAAGAGATATACATCAAAAAAAACTATATATTTTAAAAAGCATATTAAATGTGGGATTAGAATCTATGTGCTGACAGCCTATTAGGAAAATGAATCTCAGTCATTACTGAAGTTCTTTCACCCTCCCTGTGATGAACAAGAATCAAGGAGTCATAAGCAATGCACAAACGAAAGAAAGTACCTTTTTTCTTCAGCTCATCATAGTTGTCTGTATTCTAATTGTCCCAGATCATAAGGACTCCTGATGCTTTTGGTTCTCCTGCTTATGAGCCAAACTTGGGCCTGGCAATCTTTGCTGATTAGCAGGAGCCATGGAGTCCAAGCTCCAGGTTCTCTATAGGCAGTCCTCAGGCTGGATATTTATTCACAGCCACCCTGGTGTGTTTCAAAGGAGCCAGCCATAATGTACTTTTTACATTGCCATCTATTTGGAGTCTTAGGAAACCTTCCCCTCTTTCTCACAAACTTTAAAATTATCCACCTTTTTTTTTTATATTACCAAAATACACAGGAACATCAAATGTCTAGAAATCAGAAACCAGAAACATAGTTATAAACATGTTACAAATATTTAGTAGAGCAACAACAAATCTCTCCTGGGGCAAGGAAACAAAAAATCTCACTACCTACTTGAAAGGGGGCAGGTGAGTACAGGGCGAATAAAGCACAAATTAATATCTCAACAAATTGTCCTGTCTACTTATACCCTTCAAATAAAAATAAATCATTGTGATATATTTTAATTTTAGCTGCATATTTGATTTGATTTATTAGTATTTTATTTCCACAATAAAAGACAACTTAATTATTCATGGCAGTGATATATATGTTCCTTGAAAAATTGTAATAGCTTACCTGCTAAATGTTGAGTCTCACGATCGTATTACAAGTGATTCATTGGCAAATTGTGATTATTGTAATTATATCCTTAATAAAATATATCCTTAAATAAATGCCTGTTATGTGCCAAAATATATTAGGAGATTTGCACACATTATCTCATTAACTCTTAACAAAGCTAAAACAGGTATTATTATTCCAAAATTTCACATTGAACTCAAATTCACATAGGAAATAGAGACACTTTGATTCAATCCCATGTCTGTACATTGCATGGTATCATTTAATAGCATCTCATGACGGTGATAGTGTCGATTATTTTTTAACCAAACAACTCTTGTATCAATTTTGAGACAACATGTTTTCCTTAGAAAACATCAATTTCATTGTTAATTTCAAAGATTAGTATGGAGTTGTGCATCTTTATCTTCCTTTTTTTTAAATTCTCCTCAGTACTTTTAATAGTATAACTATCTCTCTTTTTTCATGTTTGAGTTTTAATGAACACTTTGATTAAAATAGTGTTTTTTGTGATTGCTTCATTAAAATAATATTTTGTTTTATTCATTTATTTTTTTATTAATTCATCAAATTTTGTCTTAAATTTTTAGTTGATTTTCTCCTGTTTTTTTATATCAACAATGAAATGCTTATTTAATCTGTTCCCTTGAACAGACCAGGCAGTTCATTTCCAGGTAGAGAAGTTGTGCCTTTGTTCTTCTTTATAGAAAAATTCATAAATAAGGAGAACTACTATTTAAAGGATCATCATCTTCTCCTTCCCTGGAGTCAGATTGAGGCAGAGGGGGATAAAAAAAAATGCAAAGGAAGCAGAGGGAATTAGAACAGCAGAGAAAGGAAGGGGAGGGTTCTGTGAAAGGGAGAGTGCCTTTGTTTCTTGCATTTCCTCTTCTATTTTTTTAATCTTTTCTGTGGCTATTCCCAATTTTTTTTCCTTAGAATGACATTCAACTCACAAATGCAAGTAATTCTCTTGCTTGGGATGAGGCCTAAGAATGCCAGCAAAAACATTAATTTATCCAGATCAACATAACATCCTTAGGCCATAACAAGAATGGATTTTTATATACTCATTCCAAATATGACAGAAAGATATAAGCGCTTAAAGAGAAATACCTGCAGGCAATATTTCTGGCTTCTCATATATTCCAACTATGTGGTGATCCTGATGGAACGTTAGAGCCTGTAATACCTCTGCTTATTGAATATTAAAATCTTCTATTTGGAAATGGTGGTTCATCTGACTAGTACTCCAAAACAGTGGAGAACTAGAAGTGAGAGATATTTTATAATTCAGGTTCTCTTACCTGACTGTAGGATGGCCACAGAACTTCAGCTCGTCTGCTCAATCAGTTCAGAAACTGTCAAACATCCAGGCCTCATCACTAGAATTGATGGAGAAATATAATTGAGTAGTTTCCTTCCAATCCAGAAAACCTCCTCACAAAGGTAGAAGAAAAGTTTTATTAATGAATAAGTAATCAAAATGTTATGCACATCACAGATAATCCACTAAAGGGATTGCGAAGACAGAAGGAAATCATTCTTGTTTATGTAGCCAAGCAGATAAAGCGTATTACATGCATTTTCTCAAGATAAGCAATAAGTAGTCCTCAAGTAAGAGGATTTGACTGCACAATTTGTCAGATATTAGTTCATTCTAAATTTACCTGGGGTGACCATTTGTATTAGCAAATTGGCTTTATCCAAAGAAAAAACAAGTTTTTCGTGTTCTTATAACAGGAGGTAATTCTGCAACTTGGATCTAAGTGCCTGTAGAAGTTAGTCTCTGTCTTATTTTAGGGTACTATAACTGAATACCATAGACTGAGTGGCTTAAACAACAGACATTTATTTATGATAGTTCCAGTAGCTAGGAAGTCCAAAATCAAAGCACTGGCGAATCTGTATCTGGCGAGGGTACTCTTTCTTGCTTTGTAAAAGGTTATCTTCTGATTATATGAGAGAGAGAGAGACAGAGAGAGAGAGAGAGAGAAATCAATCTAGTCTCTTTCTCTTCTTACGAGGACACTGATCACCAAGGTTACACATTCGTGACCTAATTATGCCCCAATGGCACAACCTTTATATACTATCACATTGGTGATTAGGCTTCAACATTTGAATTTTGGAGGGACACAAACACAAACAAAAAACCCTCACAAGTTCTTACCCTCTTACAGAAACAGAGAGATGGGGCACTTTACCTGATTATTACATTTCAAAGAGATGGTTTTCAGATCCTTGAAATTTACATATATTACAAATAGTAGAAAAGTAATCTTTCTTGGAATATAGCAATTTGCAGCCAATCAAATTGCTATCATGTATACATTAGTGTTGTATGGAAAATGTTGTAATCCTGCCAAAATTTCTCTGGTTCTTCATATATAGGTAAACCCTTAACTTCTCCACTTTGGAATGCTGACCCCATTTGTTTTGAGTTGGTGTCTCCCAGGCAAGTGGCCATTCTCAAGCTTTGTGCTTGAATAAAATCTATACTTAATCATATTTTCTGAATTTCATTATTTAAAGTTGACAATGGATATATCAGATAATTTTGTTTAAAATTATACCTAAATGTTTTAGTATGTGTGTGGAGAGAGGATGAGGAGACAATGCTGCAAACCATTCGTTCTCAAGAGGGACCAGAGCTATCCTTGAGAAAGTGTTGCTGCATCTAGGTTCTAATTGTTATGGAAGGAAAGGTTAATTCAAAATTTTAATAGCCCATTATGCCATAACCTAAACTTTCTAGAAATTTCTGAATGCTCTGGATTCACAATTTTAAACAAGTTTCCTTAAGAATAGATCCTTATCTTTTCCTTGGTTGTTAATATCAAGAAAAAAAAAAGCATGTAACTGAGTGTACAAGTAATTGCACTAGATGCTTTTTATTGTAGAGATCAGAGAGAGAAACTCAACCAATGCAGTAAAGGTGGAAAATCAGGACTGTTTGAAGCCAGTTAGCCAGGCCTCAATCTAGTTGTCACTTTGTGCATGATGTGTTTTATTGAATGCCTTTCACCTTTGGCACAACCAGGTTGCCAGTAGGCTCAGTTTTGATGTCAAAGGTTAAATTGATTTGAAATTACATGATGCCCTCGAATGCTGCGTTGTGAAGTCACTTGCGTTAGGGGAGGGAAGATATAGTAACACGGAAAATGACACAGGCTTTGCAATATATACCTGATGGTAAGAAAAAATATTTCTAAAATTATTTGGCCTTTTAAATGTAATCATCATACCCTATTGCTTGAATCATATTTTAAACATATAGTGTATATTACGTCATTGTTTCAATACTTATAACAAAGAATGAATATACATTAAAAAGATTTCAGAGATCTTAACCTTCAAGTTTTTTGTAAAGTTGATCAAGCAATTGTGTTTATAGTGGGACAAGGATAATATTAGGTCAAACCTAAAAGCAAGAGAAGGAAAATTACTGAAGTTGCAGCAATGGGTAATCTAGACCCAAGGTTTCACAAAGCCTGAGATTTGGACAAGTTTGTATTTCACATTGGACACCCATCACCTATCACTGTGAGTGATGCATAGCAAGTAAGAATAAAATTTATTAAATTAATGAAAGAATCACTGAAAAGCAAGGTATCTTTTAAAACTAAAATTAAATTACTAAAATTTTGTCTTAATTGCTTTTATTTTTAGTCAATGAGGAACAAATGGGGGAGGGGATAAGACAATTTATTATTATTTTAATTCTAATTTTAAAACTAAACTCTTATCATTGGAAAACCCAAAACTGTCATAGATACAATGAAAGCATAGATGTTGCATGTAATTCAAGCAAACTAAATTGAAAGTTTGCATGTAAGTTTCAACTAAATTGAAACTGTGTAGCCCTATCGACACTCAATTTTAATAAATGATTTAGGATTCTGAGTAATATCCTGGAACAATGTTAAGTGTATATTTTATGTCTAAATCAGTAGCTGTATCTGTATTTCTCTCTGCATCTATCAATTTAAACATATGTATGTCATATGTAAGTATATAGTATGTACATATTCATATTTATATAAAGCAATATAAATCATCAGAAGGTGACAATAAAATAACTAATTTTAAAATATATTTCCATTTTCCAAAAAACTTCATTATTGATATTATTTCACTAGACTGTTAGAAATATCACCTACTTTAAAATGATAATTCCATTTTTCAGCCTGTGACATACTGTTTCTATAAATAATGTTAACAATAACATTAAACAATTTAAGTTTTAAAATTCTATGAGTTTGAAAAAATTAGCATATTAAATAAGTAAAGTTCAAATGAAAAAGAAATTTATAACAAAGCTTCACATGCAGTAGCATACCTTCCTAAGAATGAAATATTTATGCAAACATTTGGTAGACTATGCTTTACTTTATAAATTTGAAGACTGGAAGATTTTTTTTTCTTAATTTTATAATTTCAGAAAATTTCTAAGTGAAGCCATAAAACATGCAATCTTACTTTTTAATTCTTAGAAAAAATTAAACACACATTAATCAAGTGACATTTGAAATATAATTAATGGTTAAAAACAGCAATTCTCAACATTTTGACTTCAGATATTCTACAGGTCCTCAAGGTACTTTCAGAAGCTCTATAAGGTCAAAACTATTTTCCTAATAACATTGACATGTAATTTTCCTTTTTCACCCTTATTTGCTCACAAAATATTGAGTACAAAAAAATTCACTGATACAATTTCCAATTCTACATTTTATTAACCCTTAAAGACACTACCACTTGTCCTCCAAAGAGGATTATTCTTAAAACTTGTGGTTTGGGCTTTCTTGGAGTTCATTAACCCTTCCTTCTTTTCCTGTTTCTTCCCTTTGGAATGAAAATATCTATCCTCCCTAAGCCTGTCCCACCATCGTATTTTGGAAACATCTAACTTGCTTGATTTTTGTAGGTTTTATAGTGGGAAATTTAGGCTCAGGAGAAATCTCACCTATATCTGATTTAGATGATATTTATATGAGTCTTTGGACTTTAGATTTTTGAGGCTGGAATGAGTTAAGATGTTTCAAGGTGTTGGGATGGAGTAAATGTATTTTAACATGTGAGATAGACATGATTTTTTTTTGTGGCCAAAAGAGAAATGTTATGAGCTGAATGTTTGCATCCCCCTAAAATTAATATATTGAAATCCTCCTCTCTAATGTGATGGTATTAGAAGGCAGGGCCTTTGGGAGGTAATTAGTGCTAGATGAGGTCATGAGGGCAGATCCTTCATGGATGAGATTAGCACCCTTTCAAGAGTTCCCAGAGAGCTTGTTTCTTGCTACTCTCCACCGTGTGAGGATGTAGCAAGAAGCCAGCAATCTGCAACCCAGAAGATGGCCCTCACCAGAATCCAACCCAACTGACAACCTTATCTCAGATTTCCAGCCTCCAGAATTGTGAGAAAGAAATTTCTGTTGTTTATGAGCCATCCAGTCTATGGTAATTTGTTAAAACCGCCTGAACTAAGAGGGCACTTTATCTCTATGAGCCAATCAGTAAGCCTTCCACCTCTTAGTTCAAGATCTAATACATAATCTAAGTGCATCAAGTCAATGTAACTCCAAAGACTTTCACTGGAGCTATTGAGAAGGAGTATCTTTTCCTTTGGGATTGCTAGCTGGAAAACTAATACAACCCAAGAGCTATCAGGGCACACTATTAAACATGAATCTATCTAGAAATTGAGCCCACAGCAAGGAAAGTAGTATTCAAACAATAATGGGAGGAGAGAGAGAGATTTCTGGTGACATCTGTGAGATCCTGAATTCAGTCACACATGAAGCCAGTCAAACTAGTTTATTTTTACAATTTCACTTGTAATAATTTTCTTTCTTCTCTCCTTCCCTCCTTCCTTTCTTTGATTTCTTTTTTCTTAAATTTGCTCTATTTGCATTTCTTAATTTAATTTTTTGAAGATAGTGTTTTGTTTTGTCACCCAGGCTGGAATACAGAGGTACAATCATAGCTTATTGTAATCTTGAACTCCTGGGATCAAGTGATCCTCCCACCTCAGCCTCCCAAAATGTTGAGATAACAAGCATGAGCTATCATGCCTGTCCTATTTGCATTTCTAATATAAGCATTAAAATATATACATTAGTATAGCAGTGGAGATAGGATAAGAAACCATATGAAAGTGACTCCAAAGCAAATATTCTATAGAGCATGTTATATTGTAAGCAAAAGGAAACTATGATAAAATATAGGATTCAGTGCTTCAGTGGGGTTAGGAGACAGAATGTGAACTGAGAACATCATTCTTTGGTTCTGATATTAAAGCCCGTGTGTTGTAACTTTGTCTTCCTGTTTTGGAGAGTTGGAGATCTGAGAAAAATTATCCAGCTGTATTCTTTCTGTGCTTTAAGTGCACATGATAAAATTGCTAGTCTAGTGTATTTTATTTAGAAATTTCAAATGCAGTAAATAAAATTACAGTCTTTTTGACTTAAACCCAAGAGACCATGACAATTCCCATTTTGGTAAAGATGCAATTTTTTGCTTTCACTTAAGTTGTAATATATTCAGGACAAGGAATATAGATATGAGTTTGGATTAGTCAGAGTTTGGATTAGTCAAGGTTCCCCAGAGAAACAGAAGACACATACACATGTGTGTACATATATTCATTTATACATATATATAGAGAGAAGTATATACATGTCTCATATACATACGTACATAGATATATACATAGCTCATAAAATTATAGAAACTGAGAAGTCCAATGATCTGCTGCTTACAAGTAGTTAGAGACCCAGGGAGGCTGTTGGTATAATTTAGAATTTAGTCCAAGTTCAAAAGGCATCTGAGAACAAGAGAAAATGAGATGAGATGTCCCAGCTTAATCAGTAAGGCAGCAAAAAAAGGGGTGGGGGAACTAATTCCTCCTTCTTCTTCCTTTTGCTCTGTTCAGGCCCTCAACAGATTGAATCATGCTCACCTACACTGGTAAAAGTAATCTACATTACTGAATACACTAATTCAAATTCTAATCTCATCCAGAAACACTCTCACAGACACTTTGTGCCCTAGCAAGTTGGCACATAAAATTAACTATCACAGACTTACTATTTACCTGTTTTGTTTTCCTAAGATTTTACCTTTGACTCTATGGTTGTACCTCTCTCTCTTTTTTTTTTTTTTCTTGAGACAGAATCTCACTTTTTCACCCCATGGTTGGGTGCCAGTGCCGTGGCCTCACCCTAGCTCACAGCAACCTCAAACTCCTGGGCTTAAGCGATCCTCCTGCCTCAGCCTCCCAAGTAGCTGGGACTACAGACCTGTGCCACAACACCCAGCTAATTTTTTCTATATTTAGTAGAGGTGAGGTCTCACTCTTCCTCAGGCTGGTCTCGACCTCCTTGGCTCAAGTGATCCTCCCGCCTTGGCCTCCCAGAGTGCTAGGATTGAAGGCATTAATTAGCTAAAAGGCCTGGCCTGCATCTCATTTTCTTCCCCTGCCCCCATGATAATAAAAGCTCCACCCCCCACAATTACACAAATACTACATGTTGGTAAACTTTAAATACTACTTTATATACAATTTTTTTTTGTCAGCAGAAAAGATTTATTCCTTTTAAGGAATAAATCCTTTATTCCTTTTAAGGACAAACAATTAAACCACATCCAAGGGCTTAATTTACAGACACAAACCAAAGTAGCCACGTAAAGCATTAGATATTTAAGTACAAGATATACAATGTGGGGAAATGCTTCGCTATCTGAAGCTCACACCACACTTGTTCTGATGGACAGCATGTGCTTGGGTGTGGCTGAGGGGAAGAGCATGACTGAAGAGTGGAAGGAGGACAGCTGTGTTTCACACGTACTGGAGCATTTTAGAATGCTTGGGGAGGTATATATTTTTACATCAAAGGAAATAAGGGAAAAGAGCTAAGTCCCTCCCGCAGGGCACTAGGCTGCCTTGCAGACGGCCACAGCAGAGAAAAAGATAAATAGCCTAAAACTTGCTGCAGCAACCACCTACGAGCCTTACAGGGGTAGTTATTACTATGAGAAAGAGCTCTAGGACTTGATTGCTTACATAGCAACAACAATGAATACCTACATACCTAACATCAATCAGTACATTTACCACATTCCATCTTTTTAAATGTCATTTTAAATCAATGGAGAGAAAGAGTATATTTATGGGATTTTAATTTCCATTTTTCTGACTAAGGAGGATATTTAACATCTCTTCATATATTTAATTGGCCACTTGAATCTAGATTTATTGGGATGCCAATTGCTTTTACCAGTTACCACTTGTCAAATAACAATAATCCCAAACTGGGTGACATACAAGAACAAATATTTATTTCTTACCAATCTACAAAATTCAGCGGATATAACTGTGCGGCTCTAATATGTGCACTGGCCAAATAGCGCTAGCACCTGGGGATGGAAGGGGGACTTTGATCATAGCTAGCCTTGTGGTGACTCAGCTCTGTACCTACACCCTTTCCACCTTTCATCCTTCTCCTGAGACCAACAGGCTAGTCCATTAATGTATTTCTCATGGCAATAACAGTAACTCAGAAGGTACCTTGAGCCCCCAAATCGGAATACCATCACACCATCACTTTTGCTTAAGTAGTTAGGATCAAATCCCATGGATTAGAAAAGACTCAACCTTTTAGTATAAATAACTTCCAAATCATATGACATAAATGGTTCTCTAGCTTACAGACATAGAAACTTCTTGGTCTTCATATACATATACATATATATTTTTTTTTACTGACTTTTTCTCTGGAGAACCTTGACTAATACAACTCTTATACTTTTCCAAAGAAAAATAAAAGCATATGTCCGTGCAAACATGTCTATACAACTGAATAACTTACAATTTTACACTATGCAATCTCCAGTAAGAGTGGATAAACCAACATTTTCTTCCATCTCTTGAAATAAATATTTATAATGATTAAAATGTTCAATTATATATTGTTGTGAGTCCACATCCATGCCATTACATGTAGAACTCCTGTATACTTTGCAACATGTCATTTCCACTTATTCAACAAACATAAGTATCACCTAATGATTTCAATTAAAACAATTAATTTATCAGTTTGTATCATCATTTTTCCCTTTAATCTTTTGTCACAACTAACATCATCCTCATAAAATTCAGCCTACAGTTGCTGATTTCTTCAGGTTTAAGGCCCTGAGTACACTGGAGATTGAAATCTCCACTTATACTACATTAGTATTCTTAATATTCATATTGCCTCTGTATGACAGCTATATGTTATTTTTACCTGATCTAAAATCCTTTAGTGTTTTGTCTTATTTATTTGTCAGCAATAAAATACTTATTTTTCCATCACTGTATAGTACAGAAAACTTGTAGTTTGATGATAAGATAAATTGATTTTCAGCTGTTCTACTTACTTATTGTATGATCTTAACCATCTATTTTTCCATCTCATTATCAGGGTAATATTTATTACCATGGTTGGGTTACAAAGGAAAAGACATCCACCCATCTCCCTAATGAGCAAATTCTGTAGAATGTCTTCTGTCTCTCTGTCTATTTCCCTTCTTTGGTCTCCTTCTGGATGGTATGGCTAATTCAATTAAGAGAATTTTTCACTTACCATTCTGAACCAATTATCTTAAGATTATTTTTTCTTTTTAACTTATTACTTAAAAACAAGTTAACGCCTATTTTTATATACTAGAGAAGATAATATGCTTGCCATGACTGGAAAATATTTTAAAAGTATATTACTGCCAATTACATGATTTCAAGTGTTGGACTTTTTCTTCCCAAATATAGTTGCCTTAGACAAGTGGAGTATCCCCAGCTAGCTATTTTATAAATAATTCTTGAATATTTCCAGAACATGGTAAAGAATGTTAAAACTTTTGAGAGCTACTTGGTTGTTATAGGTGTTGAGATTCCTAATTAGAGTTCCTAATAATTTGTCTAGTGAGTGCAGATTCTAAAATAGAAGATTTTATCCTTGCAAGATAGCAATTTTCTTTTTTGGAAATGTCTGAATTAGTAAAAATTAGCATTTGGGGGGATTTTGGCTTGCCGTGATCATTCAAAAGCAATGATTCATCTAAACTGCTCAGGCTGATTATTGTAACAGGATTCCACTGTGCTTTTTATATTTTTCATGAGGGAAATAACAGACTTTTCATAATTCAGATCAGACACAGGTGTTCATTACCTTTTCTGAGAACATAGTTACAAAGGCACTTGTCTCTAATAATGGGAAAATGAAAAGGATTCAAAGAATTACACAGAAAGATTGGTTAAAATGCAAGAATATTTTGTCACATTCTACAATGTGCCTAGTTCAATTGTGTCATATAATTCTTCAGGATGAGCATTGCTAAGTGAGAGCAGAAAAAATATACTTTATCCTTAGAAGACTCTTCTAAGTTAGAAAACCATTATTTCCATGAAGAACATAATTTTAAGGACCTTGATTTCATCCTGTGAATATAAAAGAAGCAAACCGTAAAGCTATCTTCATACCATTTAAGAAAGCCAAATTTCAGTTATGTTCTGAATTTGACAGTGTCTTAAAGTAATTATCTGGAGATATAGATTTGAGAAATCCTTACAGAGTAGTTATAATTAGTCTAACAAAAGGAAATATCATTCTGTCTGAAGTTAAGGCAGGTCTATTTTAATTATGTAATGAGACAACCTGAAATTGTGAGCTAACTGGATCATTAAATCTAGAACTCTCACCTCAAAGTTGAATTTGATGCTATTCTTTACCTCTCTCTTCCTCTGTGGTATTCTCCAATTTTCTTCTATTGATTCTCTGGTAATAAGATATCGGTTGCCTCAAAATATGTCATTACTGTCCTGGAAAAGGAAACCAGAAACATTAGAAACAACCACAATTCTTTGGGTTGTCTTCTTCCATGAATTCATATCATTTATCAAACAACATTTGGAAAATATCAAAAACATATATTTCTTGATGAAAAGATACTCTTAATTTTTTAAAAGCTTATGATTGTTCTGAGGTAAACAGGAGCTGTTGGTACAAAATACTGACTCAAAAGGGGGTACCAACGCATATATAACTGCTTACTATTAAATTTACTGTGAAATATTATTTGAGCATTTCAAACTAGTCAACCTGGACTTGTGAAAGAACATCTTTAAAGAAGTATTTGTCAATATTTAGTTGGCAACGTGACCTTGATGTTGATCTGGGATGATACACTCCATGTTCAATTTCTCAATGATTTTCTTATCTGTAAAGAGCGGATGACAGTACTAGGGATAATAGCACCAAGCTTATATATTTTTTAGTTTTTTATTTCCAGAAACTAACACATATTCAGGAATGTGGTAGACAATATAGTATTTGAATAAAGAATATATGAGTGAATGAATGAATGAAAATTAATGTTAACATCTGTAATATTAAAAAAAAACTTTACTAGAATCTCTCAGCTCTTAGTAAAAGACCTAGTAGACTATAAAGGCCAATATATATGACATGGCATGCCTGGTGCCCTATTAAATACTAAAATTTTTATATGCCTTCTTCATTCCAAGTTGACTATACTTTCCCTTAATTTTTTCCCAATTATTTAAAGATTTTATGCTCTTTTCTGGCTGATGTTCCCTCTACATAAATTATTATTAATACTTACCTATCCATATAAGTAAAATTTTCAAGAAGTCAGATGTAATTTACATGTCACCATTCCATTCCCTGTGCTAGAAGATCATGTAGAAGATAGTGATTATTGAATAAATATATTTTTTATTACATAGATTAAAAATAGATAGAAAAATAAATGCATAAATTGATAGTAGCTATGCCTTTATTGAGATCCTAACCTTTCTTTTTTTACTTTACTTCATGTGGAGAAAAGTATATTCTAATCTAAATAAACTGAAAGGCATACACCAGTACAGAACTGACTACTAGTCAAGAACTCAGAACTAAAATATATTGTCTTACTCCTCAAGTAATCTTCTAATTTGCTACACTTTTTCTTTTAAAATAAATAAAATCAGTGACAAATTTTACTGGTAAAATTATTTCTAATAGATGATGCATTGCTATATTTCCAAAAAGTTTGGAATATACTGTTCTCATTGATAAACATCTAGGTTGCCTGAGGATAATATATATGTACACTTTGTACAAACAACCTACAAGGTGTGGTGTTTATGAGCACAGCTTTGTACAAGTAATAACTCAAGTTATAGACTCAGCTTTACAACTTACTAGTGCTGTGGTTATTTAAAACTTTTTGAATTACACGAAGCCTCTCTTTTTCTTTTTTTTTTTGGGGTGCACATTTATTTAATTTAAAGATATGTATTAATGACTAGATCAAGAGGCTAAGAGATGTGAAAAATTTAGCCTAATATCTGTGATACTATGCATCCAAACTTGATAATTAGTATTATTATTCTATTGTAAGGATTAATAATATATTTTTCCAATAATAAAATAATTTATTAGCAATAATTGATATTAAAAATAATTATTCAGGAACTATTAGAGAGTATGATAATATATTTGCTTACATTGAGATTTATTTTAAAAATTAATTCGTAACTATTATTTTAAAATATGCTGATGATATAGTGATATGTCCTAAAATTTGATATTTATGTGAATCTCTGCTATCTACATATTAGTTCCTTTTCCCTTAATCAACTGTCCTAGAGGACAATTGCTTTGTTTTTTAGCACTTTGTTGTTTAAATACAAGATTAATGAGTATTATACCTTAGATACTATATATTCCAAATATGATGAAATTCATTTCTTCTAATCTGATTTGTAAATCCGAAAGTGTTGACATTGTTCTGCTATTAATCAGAGGCTATCAGATCTGAGCTGCCAATCTGGGGTCCACAAGGCCATCTTTAAGATCAATGATTCACTAGAGGAACTCACAGAACTCAGAAAAACTGATATACTCACAGTTGCAGTTTATTAGAGTGAAATCAGTAAATGGAGGAAATACATGGAGCAAAGTCCAGGAGAAACTAGGCACAAACTGCCAAATGTTCTATTCCAGTGGGATCACATGAATGTATTTATTTTTCCCAGCTATGTGTGATAATATGTATGAATTTGTGCCAATCAAAGAAGCTCTCCCAAGCTTTGGTGTCCAGGGTTTTTACAGGGGGTCAAACATGTAGTTATGCAGCATCTGTAAAACTGACATCAGCTACTCAGATTCTATCCCCTAGAGGAAAAATAAGTATTTACCATCTATTTTCTATGTTGACATAAACCATCTGATTAGACTGATACCACATGGCCCAAGGCCTTAGTCATATAAAAACACAATATTACCTTATATCTTAATGTTAGAATAAATTGCTGACCAAAGGAATAGTGTGTGGACAATTTTCCAAAGAAGACATACTAATGGCCAACTGGTATTTGAAAAGATACTAAACATCACCAGTCATCAGGGAAATGTAAATCAAAACCACAATGCATCATCACCTCACACCTGTTAGGTTGGCCATTATTGAAAAAAAAAAAAAAAAGGTAAGGATTCTGTCTGACATTGCTGAATTAGAAGATGAGGAAAAAGGCCATGAGTCAAAGAGTCCAGGCAGCCTCTAGAAGTGGGAAAAAAATAAATAAACTCAAGGAAACCAATTATCCTCTAGATCTTTGAAAATTAATGCAACCCTGCTGACATCTTGATTTTAGCCTACTGAGACCAATTGCAGACTTCTAAACCACAGAACTGTAAGATAATAAGTTTGTATCATTTTAAGCTACAAAATTTGTGGTAATCTGTTATAGCAGCCATAGAAATCTCATACAGGCATGCACACAGTTTTCCAGAGTACCGGTGATGACCATTACAGTATTTTAACATTTACTATCTCAGGAATTGCCCCTAAATGAGAATAACTTATTGTTCAGGCAGTGTTTGGTCAAAGGTTGTTTTTAACCCCTTGTGCAGGTGAGGTTTCCTCCCTGTATTGATGGATCTATGCATATACTGGAGAATGCTCTCAAGTCTACCCAGTCTTGCTCTGATTGACTGCAAGTGGATTAAGTTTAGCATATGCACACAGCCTTTCTGACACCCGTAATTGACTCTGAAACCAGGAGAGGTGATCTTGGATACTTTTTCCCTTGAGTCTCTCTACTAAATTTCTGGTTGCTCCATGCTGAGTTTTTTAAGTTTGAATAGATTTAGGCGGTATAGTGATTTTTGTTACAGGGTTGAATTGTATAATGAACAGTGTACATTGTACCTGATGGGTGGATTTTTATCCCTCACTGTCCTCTCACCCTCCCCCCTTCTTAGTTTTCAATGTCCATTACACAACTTTATGACCATATATATCCCTTGTTTAGCTTCTACTTGTAAGTGAGAACGTGTGGTATTTGTCCATTCCTGAGATACTTTCCTCAGGATAATGTTCTCCATTTCCAACCCAGTTGCTGAAAAATAAGTTATTTCATTCACTTTTATGGCCAAGTAGCTGTTTTGCTTTTATCAGAGCTACCATCCTTTTCTTTATTGCTTTCTAAGATCTCCTTTGTTCTTAACAATGCCCTTAGGCATGGAGTTTTAAGGAAAATAAGTTACCTCAGCAAGTACTGCAGGGAAACTCTTCTTGCTTAGTCTGCCTTTTCCTTTGGGCAGAAGCTCCACAACGCTGCAGTGGATCCAGGGGCAGGGAACCCTCTGTTCCTAGAGTAACACCCATTTACACTGAAGGGGCAACAATGTGGGTGGCAGTTCCTGATCTTCTCAGCTTGTTGCTAATTGCATAGAAAAACAGTCCTATGAGTTAGCTGAGATAGCAGTGATTAGAGCCCCAGTATTCTCAGCTTGTCCAATCTGGAGTTTCCACTATAGGAGGGGGTCTGAGTGGAAAAAGAGAGACTCAGTGCTCTTGGCCACACCTCTCTGCAACAGAGCTTCTGCAACAGAGGGTTGAGGGTATGCTAAATCCTACCCATAGCCTACTTACCTAAATCCTTATGAAACTTTCGTCCCAGACTCAGAGCTTATGGGAAAAGGAGTTCTGTCTCTGGGACTGTACATACTCTATAGGTCCCATAACTTGGAGCTGGGGAAAACAGATGTAATAAAGTGAGTTATAGCTCCAGTGCCACATGCCCTTGATGTTCTCCACTGAGATTTTGTGGATTTTCTTGAATGCGTGTTTCTTCATTTGCTGTATGCCCGTTGGACAGTCCTCAGAGACTTTAAAGGATTGTTTTTGTTTGTTTGTTTTTTTAAGTAACTTTTACCAGTTAAATTTTTGTTTTGCAGTGGAGAAAATATGCTCAGTTTCCTAGTCCATCATTTTGGAAATGCCACCTTTCTGCTATCGTGTAGCTTTCTTTATTCTTGTGGACCTGTTCATGTTCATTTCCAAACATATCACTCCATCTTGTGATGGAGTGCTACTGGATCTGCCTAAGTAGGTGTGTACCACTACCCAAGTCTGTCAATGCACTGTCCACTAGCATGACAGGAGCTATTCTATAAACAGTGTACAAAATTGTCTGCTGCATATGACATAACTTTCTCCAGAACTCTGAAGACCTACATTGTCATTAAGAGTTTAAATTCTAGTTGGGTGTGGTGGCTCATACCTGTAATCTTGGCACTCTGGGCAGCTGAGGCAGGAGGATTGCTTGAGCTCAGGAGTTCCAGACCAGTCTGAGCAAAGCAAGACCCAGTCTCTACTAAAAATAGAAAAATTATCCACTCACAGTGGCACATGCCTGTGGCCCCAGCTACTTGGGAGGCTGAGACAGAAGGATTGCTGGAGCCCAGGAGTTTGAGGTTGCTGTGAGCTATGATGACACCACAGCACTCTACCTGCAGTGACAGAGCAAGAGTCTCTCAAAAAGAAAAGGGTTTAAATTCTAGTATATAAGGTCTTAATTTTTCATACATATGTAATAATTTAGTACATGTGTAATAATAGTATTTATTTTTCTAAGTGTAAGAAAACTAATAAAATATAATAGTACAACCCATCTAGAAGTTGTAAATTTATCTCTTAAAATATTCCTCTGTTTTTAGATTTAAAGGAGGCTAGTGTTTGAGGCAATTTTGATCACGAACATCTGTTTCCACCAAATTTTCAAACTTTATTCTGATTGTTTTTATATTTTAGAAGTTAGAAAGTATCCGCAGAACCAGATATAGATCAGATTACTCTCAGTTTCCATAATATATTTGCTCCATTTTTGTGAAAATATTTATAGTACAGGATGCACTATTAAATAAATAGTGCACTAATAAATAAATAGTACAGGATGCACTATTAATCTGCAGTATAAGAATAAAGCTTTACATAAACTCCAAGATGAAGATAAAAAAGAAAGTTCAAATAAAATGTGCCATATTATTATTTTATCAAAGAATGCATGATTTTTATTTTATCTTTTATAGCTATTTATACTAGAAATATTTTATGTGTATAATTTCTTATTTTAAGTTTCTATGAGTAAAGATGTCAGAAGGTTGAATTAAATATAGTCTATAGAATTCTTTTAAATTAAAATAATAAATTTTAAAAAGATTATCAGTTACTTTTTAAATATAGAATGGGAAAAGTAGTAGATGGGTTGACTAATCATATTAATATTAAAATATAACCTAACTGTGCCAGATATTTTAGAATTGATATTCCTGGTGGTACATTGATTTTAATTATGTTTACTTTCTCAATCTCTCTAAATCAGTCTTGATTGGATTTAATAAGGAGTTTAGGTATATCTTAATAACACTTTTAAATTAATCAAAACCCAAGTAATTTAATATTTAGGAAGTTAATCAAGAAACTAAGGCTGTGTTTTTATAGAACTTTCCTGACTATAGTATTGTTAACCAGTCCACAGAGTACTTCAGGTTTTTTTCAGTACTTTGTAGAGCAGTGTGTAATGGACATTACAAAAACTGGAATTTATTTGAAATTAGAACTTAAATATGCATGTGTGGTTACAAAATTCAATTAATAAAGGTTTGTGTTTACTCAGAAAGGGATTTAAAATACTAACACTTCCAGTGAAATTGGCAGCGGTATTAATTGATCAGTTAAAATATATCTACAGAATATTATTAATGGCTATACCATATATAATCAAATCAGTTATATGAAAAAATTGCTTTGAGATAAGATTGAAATGAAAAATTTATCCCAAGTACATTTTATTAAGTGCAAAAAAAGTTAAGCTAAAATAAATCATTGCAAATGCCTAGTGAAACTGAACAAGCTAACTCTTAATGTTCGATAATATTTAATATGTTTTATGGAAAAATGAGACATCTATGAACTATTATTAATAAAGCATAATAAATTTGACATATAAATTACAAAACTAATTTCCAATGGTATTCAGATGCGCTAACATCTTACAGTCATATGTTATTTGAAGTCGAATGGTCTGAGTTTGGATGAGAATGGCAAACTGAAATACTAAAGTATTATAAAATATCAGAAATTTATGTAGTTAAATACTTTTTTAAAGTACTGACAAAAAATAATTTTTTTTCCTATCAGTACATCAAACCTCTTGAATAATTCTTGGAAGATGGAAAACTAATGAATCAAATTTATTAAAAAAGGAACACTTAAAAAAAAAAAAGGGCAAACGATAGGGTTCTTTGCACCATCTGACCAGTTGGTTAATTACCAAGTTCATAATCCCATCCTGAGATTATATTTCTAGAGACACTACAATTAAGAGTTGTAACCCAGTTTTGCCCCATCAAACAGACTTGAAGCCTTGCATGTATGTAAGATTACTTGGGGAAATTATCTCAATCATCAGTAGTTGCAGACAGTGGAGAGTGCTGAAACAGGAGCGTAAAACATAATCCAACTGTGAGTTACTGGGCTAAACACTACACTCTGAAACTAGAGACTGATACCACCGGGGCCTTTTATTTATTTATTTATTTTTACTTTTATTTTTTTATTTCAGCATATTACAGGGGTACAAATATTTAGGTTACATATATTGCCTTTGCCCCACCTGAGTCAGAGCTTCAAGTGTGTCCATCCCCCAGATGGTGTGCACGGCACCCATTTCGTGTGTGTATATACCCAGCCCTCCCCCCTCCTCCCATCTGCCCAACATCCGATAAATATTACTACTATGTGCACCTAAGTGTTGGTCAGTTAATACCAATTTGATGGTATCTACATGTGGTTCTTGTTTTTACATTCTTGTGATACTTCACTTAGTAAAATGGGTTCCGGCTCTATCCAGGATATTATAAGAGGTGCTATCACCATTGTTTTTTGTGGCTGAGTAGAACTGCATGGTATATATATGCCACATTTTATTAATTCACTCATGTATATTGATGGGCACTTGGGTTGTTTCCACATCTTTGCAATTGTCAATTGTGCCACTATCAACATTCTAGTGCACATCTTTTTTTTATAGAGATTTAATGTATTTTAAAGCTCTGGCATCAAAGAAAGAGTGTGGAGGGAAGGCAAAGGCATATATACTCAAAACTCATGCAGAGCAAAACAGAATCCCCACAGACGTCAATCTCTCAATCTAAAGTCCAAACTCTTTTATCCCCAGATTCTGAAGATGCTGAGGGATGGAAAGGTACATGGCATATTTCTTCTCAGTGCCACACAAGGAACTAGAAATTTGCAGGTGAAAGAATATGAGTTTTTCTTATCTCCAAGCCTCTGAAAAGAAAATATATTATCTTTTCCTAAAAGTTCTCAATACACAGAAATATTCCAAAGCCCCAAAGAAGACTTGATTTACCTGTGTGCCTAGAAAAGTCCTCCAGATCCTCTGATCCCAACAACTTTATGTAGTGGCTTCCTGTCAGGAGAATTAGCTCTCAAGCTTGTTGGTCAGGAAAAGAATGCAGCTAACACTTCCCCGGACCTAGATACAGAACAGCTTTATCTCTCAAAAGAGGATACAAATGTTTTAATAAACAGAAATAACTAGAAACCATGTTTCAGATTTCTAACACTTACAAATTTGCTATGGTTAGAGAGATACTCATAGCTTGATCTTTGCAGACTTTGAAACAACATAAAATAACAGCTCACTTACAGTGACTCACAATTTGATGAAAAGAAAATCAAGGTCAATATTTATTAATGGGAGTAATATATACTGAATTATGTTGATGGGGATATGAAATGAAAAATCTATACAATTTATATTATATCTCTCAGCAAATATTTTAAATAAAGCATAAAAAAGACTGAAACTGATTAGGTAAGCAATAAACATATGTGTATGCATACATATTTTTTTAAAAAGTGAATATTTAGTTAATGAATTGGAGTAACAGAACTGCTAGGCACCAAAATAAGATAAAATGAAGGAAATATTTGGTTATATTGAGGAAAAATATGCAACAGGGACTATGATACTTAGAAAATGAATCAGACATATAAAACAAATAATAGGGATTCTAGATGAAAATTTATTTGTGAATAATAAAACATTTTCTGAGCTAGAAAATGGCTTGAGTTGCAGATTGGATAGGTCTATAAATTCCTCTGGAAAGTTATTGAAAACATATTTATACTTAGTGAAAATCCTGAATTTAATCATTAAAAATATAACTTTAAAATATTCCATGCAAAAAAAAGATAGATTTAAAGAAAAGAAAATCATGTTGAAATTAAATTTCTCATTTTCAGCAATGTGAGCAAGTAGATTGTGATATAATATCCAAAACTGTGAGATAAAGAGATTAGGACTCTGAAAGTAATATCCAACAAGGATATAATTTCTCTGTCAAGACACAATGAAAACAAATGAAGAGATACAAGAATACAGTTATTCCACTTACATGTTTGAGAGAAATATATATTCTAAGATACTCTAAAACAAAGACAAAAGACTGAGATAAGA
Source organism: Lemur catta (assembly GCF_020740605.2). Classification (NCBI taxonomy): domain Eukaryota; kingdom Metazoa; phylum Chordata; class Mammalia; order Primates; family Lemuridae; genus Lemur; species Lemur catta. The sequence goes on along the minus strand of NC_059128.1, from coordinate 50,171,644 downwards.
AAAATAAAAGGAAAAATAGTGGAGGAACATTGTACATTTTTTATTGTTTAATATTTAAAATGTCATTGGAGGCTGGGCACTGTGGCTCCACCTGTAATCCTAGCATTCTGGGAGGCCGAGGCAGGTGGATCACTTGAGGTCAGGAGTTCAAGACCAGCCTGAGCAACTAACAATTAAAATGTCATTGGATATTTGTAATATGTTTAAAATAACATAATACCAAAAAAATTAAATCAATTCAGCAAAACACAGCGGGTGGAAGGAGAACAGAGTTGCCAGCAGGTGGATAGGTTGGAGAACAAGTAAAAACATTAAAAATAACTTTTTGAGAAAACATCTTTCTGGAGAGTGAGGTTTATTTTTGAAATGTTCCTATAATAGGTGAAAAACATGTTTTATTATGGCGATTAGGATTGGGAAGATAATTTTTTACTAGAAATGTTAGTAGGAGAATGTACTAAAGGGTCAAATTGTCAAATCCAATTCCCAGAGACCACAAATCTTACTAAATTATTTAAAAGATACTAATGATTTAAAGAATTATAGGAAATTACTAAACACAGGGAAACTATTCATTCCTTGGGGGAATCTAGGAGGTCAAAAAAAAGGTTTTCATAAATCTTTCTTCTCCAAAATTAGAATAAATTCCAAAGTGGATTTAACATGCAAGATTCATTCAAACCAATTCATGTGAAAACATTACTTATAATGTTGTCATTTAAGTATGGAACATATTCATTTCATATTCATTATTTATACAGCTTATATGATTATCCTCCATTACCCAACCAACCATCATAAACCCCAAAATAAATTTGAAAATTACAGGGTTTTTTAAAAAACAATAAATGGCCTGAAGAGAGACCAGGTACACCTTGTTCAAAACAATTCTTAGGTAAGGAAAATGCATTAGCTTTCTTCTAGTAAGCAGCATGAGTATGTTTACAAGAGATCTGGTTATTAGTATGTGTATAAGGGATTTGACCAGGTCATTTCTTATTCCTCAGCCATCCCTGGTCAAGAGAAAGATTATAAGCCTGTTCCAACTCTTTCTTTGCCATTGTTGATCTTGAACTAATGGTAGGAATGAAAGAAATACGACAAAAACTGAAAAAAAAAGTAGTAAAAGGAAGGAAAAGAAAAAGGAAAAAAATAAATACATAATAAAAATCAGAAACTATAATTAAATAAATATTTATGTTTATTGCACTACTTGCCAATGGAATGGATTCATTATGGAAATAATTAACAAAAAGCTACATATAATTCAAATAGAAAACATTAGGGATCAAGAGCATGTGAACCTAAAATTAACAAACTGAATGAATACATAGCTATGCCTAATTGATAAAGTGCATTGCTATGTACATGAAAATATTTAATTAATTTGACAATATAGACACAAAGAAGTCTTAAATATCAAGGAATCAGTAATACCAATAAAACACATGCTATTTATAAAAATGATATTATAAACAAATACCAGTAGAAATAATAGAAATATATAAATTGTACATGTTTAAATTAATTATTTTTATTATTTTAATTTTTAAAAATCTTTATTTCAGTTAAAACTATGTGATGAATCTTTTTCCATCACCTTTCTTTCTTTTTTTAATCATGATGAATAGATAATACTTGTATATCTTTATAGGGTACATATGATGTTTTGATATGGGCACACAGTGTAAATTAATCAAATCAGGGTAATGGAGGTATCCATCACCTCAGGCATCTATAAATTCTTTGTGTTAGGAACATTCTAATTCCATTCTTTTAGATATTTTAAAGTACATGAGGTCTGTCCCGAAAGTATCCAGCAATGTAATATGAAAAATGGAGACATTTATTAAAGAAGATACAAGAAACATTGTACAAAGGACAATGACAACTCAGTCACCTTCAAAGTAGGCACATTGGGACCTCACACAGTTCTCCGAACATCTCTTCCACTGTTCGAAACACTGCAAAATCCTGTGTTGGAATCACCATCAGCTGCCTCATTGTATTTTCCTGAATCTCGACAGTCTGAAATTCTTCCCTTTCAAATATGATTTTAGTTTTGGGAAAAGCCAGAAGTCACAGGGCCCCAAATCTGGGTTGTGGGGGGCTGAGTCACCTGGGTGATTTGATGTTTCACCAAAAATCTCTGCAGGAGATGTGATGCATGGGTGGGTGCATTGTTGTGATGAAGTTGCCAAACACCAGTTACTCATAGCTGTGGCTGTTTTTGTCTCATTGCATCTCTAAATCAATGAAGAACATTGAGGTAGTACTCCTTATTGATTGTTTAGCCTGGAGGAGTATACTTGAGATGAGCAACACCTTGATCTTGCTGTGACTTTCCTGCGCCTTCCTCGGACATGGAGAACCAGGTGACTTCCATTGGGATGACTGGGCCTTTGTTTCCAGATCATAGTTGTAGAACCCCAATTCATCTCCAGTTATGATCTTCTTGAGGAAATCTGGTTCATTGGTAGTGCTTTGAAGCAAGTCATTAGCAAATGCAGCATGATGATCCTTCTGCTCTGATAGCAGAAGCCGCAGAATGCATTATGCCAGGACAAGTTTCATGCTAAGATCATGCATCAAAATCTCAGACACAGTAGTTTTTGGAATCTCCAGATTAGCTTCTAGTTTTTGCACCATCAGTCACTGATCTTTGTTGATTGCCGGCTGTACACATCCAACATTCTCAGGTTTCTGCTTATTGCAGGCCTTCCAGAATGTGGATCACTTTCAACAGATTCTCAACCATCTTTGAAGCATTTGTGCCACACTTTACTTTGCACTGCACTCATTGCATCGTCACTGAAAGCCTTCTGAATTATCTGAATAGTTTCTGAGGAGGAATGTCCAAGCTTAATGCAAAAGTTGATGCAGATTTGTTGTTCCACTTGCTCAGTCATTTTGAATGTGACGGCCACACAGTATACATGCTCACTCAATGGCATCCAGCACCACACTGGCTGGTAGAGTGAAGTTGTTATTGTTCATGAACATGCATTCTAGTCCACTCTCCTTGGCTGCCAGGTTACATCAATGTCATGCAAACTGTTCTCATTATGATAACAATGGCTGGATATTTTTCTAGACAGACCTTGTACACTAAGTTATTATTGATTATAGTCACTTTGTTGTGCTATCAAATAATGTTTATTCTACCTAATTATCTAACTACATTTTTGCACCCATTAACCATACTCTTATTATCCCTGCTCCGTGTTAGTCTTCCAAGCCTCTGGTAACCAGTATTCTACTCTCTGTCTTCATGAGATAAATTGTTTTTAATATTTAGCTCAGACATATAAGTGAGAACATGTGAGATTTTCTTTCTATTCTTGACTTATTTCACTTAATGTTCTCCAGTTCCACCCATGTTGTTGCAAATGGCAGAATTTCATTATTTTTTTACAGCTATATGATATTCTATGGTGTCTGTATACCAAAATTTCATTATCCATTTATTTGTTGATGGATCCTTAGGCTGATTCTAAGTCTTGGCTACTTAAATAATACTACAATCAACATGAAAGTGCAGATATCTTTTAATACATTGATTTCCCCTCCTTTGAATATATACCTAGCAGTGGGATTATTGAGTCATAAGATAGTTCTATATTTAGTTTTTTGAGGAACTTCAATACTATTTTCCATAGTGGTTGCACAAATTTCATTCACACCAACAGTGTAGGATGGTTCCCATTTCTCCATATCCTTGTCAGCATTTGTTATTGCCTGCCTTTTTGATAAAAGCCATTTTAACTGGGATGAGATGATATCTCATTGTAGTTTTGATTTGCATTCTCTGATGAGTAATAATATTGAGCATTTTTTATATAACTATTGGCCATTTGTATTTCTTCTTTTGAGAAACCTCTATTCAGATCTTTTGCCCATTTTTAATTGGATTATTAGGTTTTTTTTCCTTTGAGTTGTTGGAGCTCCTTACATATTCTAGTTATTAATTTTTTGTCAGATGGGTAGTTTACAAATATCTTCTCCCATTATATGTGTTGTCACTTCCCTTTGTTAATTGTTTCCTTTACTGTGCAGAAGCTTTTTAGCTTGATGTGATCCCATTTGTCCAATTGTGCTTCGGTTGCTTGTGCTTTGGGGGTATTACTCAAGAAATCATCGCCCAGACCAATGTCCTAAAGTAGTTCTCTAATGTTTACTTTTAGTAGTTTCATAGTTTCAGGTCTTAGATTTAAGCCTTTAATCCAGTTTGATTTGGTTTTTGTAATATACGTGGAGAGATAAGGGTCTAGTTTCATTATTCTGCATATGGATATTCAGTTTTCCAAGCACCATTTATTGAAGAAGCTGTCCTTTCCCCAACGTATGTTCTTGGCAACTTTGTCAAAGATAAGTTCACTGTAGATGTGTGGATATATTTCTGTGTTCTCTACTCTGTTCCTTTGGTCTATATTTTTGTTTTTATGCCAATACCATGCTGTTTTGGTGACTATAGCTCTATAGTATGATTTGAAGTCAAGTAATGTGATTCCTCCAGTTTTACTGTCTTTGCTCAGGATGGCTTTGGCTTTCAGTTTTACTCCATTCCGTATAATACAGACTTTGTGTCTGTCATACATGCCTTTATTGTGTTAAGTTCCTTCTATACTCAGATGTTGGGGCTCCATATAAATTTTTGGGTTATTTTTTCTATTTCTGTGAAGAATGTCATTCACATTTTGGTGTAGATTGCATTGGATCTGTAGATTGCTTTAGGTAGTATAGATATTACAACAATACTCATTCTTCAAATCCACGACCATGGAATATCTTTCCACTTTTTTGTATCCTCTTCAATTTCTTTTATCAATGTTTTATAGTTTTCAGTACAGAAATATTTCACTTCTTTGGTTAATTTTGTTCATAAGTATCTTATTTTATTATTTTATTTGTAGCTATTATAACTGAGATTACATTCTTGGTTTCCCTTTCAGATTGCTTACTGTTGGCATATAGAAAGCCTACATATTTTTATATGTTGATTTCCATCCATATCTTTTTATACTATCTATCTCTCAAAATGTTGTATAGTTATTATTGATAGGTTTGTCTTTTTGTCTTCTTACTCAAGATATAAGTGGTTCATACACCACAATTACAATAGTATATTCTGTATTTGTGTCATTACTGTTACTAGTGAGTTGTATACCTTCAGATAATTTCTAATTGTTTCCCATTAACTTCCTTTTGTTTTGACTGAAGAACTCATTTTAGCATTTCTTATACATCTGGTGTTGATAAAGTCTCTCAGCTTTTGTTTTTATGAGAAAGTCACATTTCAAGGATATTTTTGTAAGATATAATATTCTAGGGTTAAAGTTTTTTTCCTTTAGCACTTTTAATATGTAATGCTAAAATCTCCTGGCCTGTAGGTGTCCACTGAGATGTCTCTTGTCAGGTGTATTAAAGTGTCTTTATGTGTTCTTTCTTTCTTTTTTTCTTGCTTCTCTTTGGACCTTTTCTTTGTTTGTGACCTTTGGGAGCTTGATTATTAAATGCCTTGAGGTAGCCTTGTTTGACTTAAATCTGCTTGGTGTTCTATGACCTTCCTTTACCTGTATATTAATATTTTTCTCTAGATTTGGAATGTTGTTTGTTATTATTTCTTTGAATAATATTTCTACTCCATTCTTTCTACCTCCTCTGTAAGGCCAATAACTCTTAGATTTGCCCTTTTGAGGCTATTTTCTAAATCTTATATGAGTGCTTCATTCTTTTTTATTCTTTGGTTTTTTTCCTCATCAGGCTATGTGTTTTCAAATAGCCCATCTTCAAGTTCACTAATTCTTTCTTCTACTTGGTTAGTTCTGCTGTTGAGAGACTCTGATATATTTTTCAATTTGTCAACTGAATTCTTCAGCTCCAGAATATCTACTTGGGTTTTTTTTATTATTATTTAAATCTCTTTGTTAAATTTCTCTAATAGGCTTCTAAATTCTTTCTTTGTGTTGTCTTAAAGATCATTGAGCTCCTTCATGACAGATATTTTGAATTCTTCATCTGGAAGATAACATATTTCCATCATCCCAGCATTGACCACTGGTACCTTATTTAGTTTGTTTCATGAGGTCATTTTTTGGGGTGTTCCTTGTGGTTTTGTATATTCATCAATATCTGGACATTGAAGAGGCAGGTATTTATTTTAATCTTCATAATCTGGACTTGTTTGAACCTGTCCTTCTTGAGAAGGCTTTCCAGATATTCAAAGGGAATTGAGTGTTGCGATCTAAGCATTTGGTCACTGACGCTATATCAGCACTGGGGGAACTCCAATCCCAATAATGCTGTGGCACTGGCAGATTCCTCATGATACTACCGTGGTGGACTTGGGTAAGATGTTAGAGAATTCCCTGGATTACCAGGCGTAATCTCTTACTCTCTTCCTTCACTTTCTATGCTGGGCTGCTGGAATTGTGGGAGAAGTGACATGGGAACTCCCTCATTGCCACCAGTGCTAGGTTATACCAGAAGCCAGCCCAGTCTCATTCCAATCCATGGTGACTCCTTCCTGGTTACTTCTGATGTTTTTCAAAGTCCAAGAGTCTTTTAGTCAGCAGGTAGTGAATCCTGCCAGGAGTAGGTCCTTTACTTCAAGATAGCATGTTTCCTTCTGGCCCAGAGAGGGTTCAGAAATGCCATCCAGGAACTAAGGCCTTGACTTAGAAAATGTTTCCCTAGATGTGTCTTTGGCTGTACACCTACAACTCAGGTGTTCCAGGAGTCTGTTTGTTACTTTATTTTACTGTGGCTGAGCTGTGGGGGAGTGACACAGGCACTGGCTTGGCTGCCACCACTGGTGCCTCACTGGGTAATGTGCACCCCAAGCCCACTGGGCCTGAGCCAGCACAGCTGCAGGAATTACCCAAGCACTGCAGGTTTTGTGGCCTGACTGCCTTATGAATTTAGTCCAGGCTCCAGGCTGCTTTTTGTCAACTGATGGTGGCCAGAACTCAGGTATTGGGGTAGAGCATTTTTCTCTAGTCAGGCTGGTTTAAATGCTCCCTCTGTGGGCACTGGTAGTATTCTGCCCTGTGCTGTATTCCCCTACACCATGACAGCCCTGACTTTTCAATGCAAAGTCCCACAATTGCTTCACTCTCCCTCTCCTAGGCACCCAGATTCTCTCTCCACTTGTGAAGCTAGGGTGGCACTGCTGAGGGATGGGGGAGGGGTGGCATAGGCAGTAGAAGACTCTTTTTTGCTCTCTTAAGTGCCTCTTTCTTTGATTTAACATTATAAACAGATAGTATGATCACCTGATTTTTGGTTCCTCTGAAAGTGCTTGCTTTTGTTAATAGTTGTTGAATTTGGTGTTTCTGTAGAGGGACAATTGCTGGAAGTTTTGATTAGTCCATCTTTCCCTACCTCCTTTCCTAAATTTTTTATTTTTAAATGAAACTCCGTATCATTCAAGCATAGAAAATAAATCATACTGAAAATTATAAAATATTTAGAACTGAATTATAAAAACACTATGTATCAAAACAGGTTGCGTAAAACCAGAGAATAATTAGAAATATTATTGATGTCTTCAATTTATTTTTATAAATAGCATATTAAAAATAAATATATAATATATTCTACAGAAGAATTCAGTAACAGTGCAAAAATAAATCTAAATTAATTAAAAGGAAGGAAATAATAAAAATAAGAGCAGAAATCATGAAATAGAAAACCAAAAATGAGAGTAAGAGTTTGAAAGAGACGTAAAAGAAAACAAAACTCCCTTTTCAAAAAAAAAACAAAAACCTATGCAATCTACATATCTCCAGTAACATTTTTAAACAAAAAAATAGAAAAGAAAAATAACAATATAAAGAATAACAAAAGAGGGCATGATTTTATTCCTTAAGAATCCATTGCTAATGGAGAACTTGGGGATATATATACATATATATATATCCTTGTAGTATATCTATTTGGAAATAGTGATATATTTTAAATATAGTTAACTACTTTATAGATATTTAACTATAGTAAATTTTATAAACATAACTGTAGGTTTTTAAGAACATCTTTTCACTGTGATATGTTTCTTCTCCTGCCCACTAACACAAAATTAACAAAAAAAATTTTTAAAAATATGATTCTTTTGAAGCAAAGTTCTTATTTAAGGGTAGAAATGTGAGTTGTGAATGTCAACTTAATATAATATTCCATTGGTACATTTTAATGAAAATTGAAGTAGGCAGAGAATGTTGCTGATACATATAAATATCTAAGAAAAGTAAAACAAAAAAGAAAACTCATATATTAAATGATATAAACCTAAGTATATTCAAATGGTTTATGAATTTTAGTTTTATAATGCATCACAGTAATAAAACCACAAGGTTAAAAGTTTGGTATTTATTTGTAATTCTCTTCTGTTTATTCTCTTTTATGTCACATGCAAATGTTCAATATATGTGAAAATATTACAAATGCTATGACACTCAGCTGGAGGCCTTCTCATAAATTTGACACATTGACACATTGCCATTTATCATTAAACAATATGCCATTTTCCCGTCAGTCATAGTGACAGTGTTCACATCCCAGCTAATTTGAATAAATTTTGCATAATATTACTTCTAATATTATAGTCAACATTTTAATAACTTCAAGATATGTCAGTGTATGTATTTAGCAATTCTGTCAAAAACCATTCATTTTTGTTTAATATGATAAATCCTTTAAAACCCAAATCTACTCCTTGTCTGCATCACATTATAATGCATATGTAACTTTCTTTCTTCTTCACTTTTATTTTTTATATTATTTCCTAAATGGAATGGTTCACAACACTTTGAAAAACACTGAAAGATCCCTACATATTGTTAATTAAATTTAGAGATTATTTTAAAATAATGGGTGAATGTGTTAGTTTCTTTGATGCCAAGAGAAATCATAAGTACTTTTTAATATTTACATCCTTTAAATGTACCTTCTTTTCTTATTAGTGATGGATTTTAGCATGTTTTAATTATTTTACTGTAATTAAAATGCACATTACATTCTTTATCAAAATATTCATGAGAGATTTGGCTGTTAATAAGTATTCATAACTCTCCCCTTTCTTAATCGACATACTTTTACCACCTTTGCATAGTATTTATTATTAATGAACTTGTTTGCTAATGTGCAGAAGAATAAGCTTCTACATAACTGACTTACTGGATTAAGGCACTCCTGTTCCTTATTTAAATGTACTGAGTAATATTCATGAAACACAAAGACCTACATCTTGTGGGCTACTTCACATTCTCTTTTAATCCCATTAATCGTGATATGAATTTTATAAATTTCTGCTCTCAAATATGTGTGTGTTAGTTTATTTGTGATAGTGATAGCTATTTCATCAGATACCATAAAAATAATGTTATTGGATACTAGATAAATTATGATTTAGAAAAGTAAAAGAGTATGTTTCTATAAAATCGTAGTTGAAATATTTAGGAAAGTTTCAAAAAGTCTTTCAAATTATCATTACATGCTAGTAGTATTTAAGGAAAAAATAAAATAAAAATATAAGAATTCTATATTCAAGTAATTTCATAGATGTCTTTAATTTCATAGATGTCTTTAATTTCTTGGTCATCTCTAAAGAAATAAAGAGTATTAAAATAGAAGATGCATTGTACCTGTGTTTTCTACAAAAATCTGACCAGAGAACAATTATTTTGTAATTAATATTTAAAGGACTTCCTTGCTTATAAAAATCTTGGTGAAAAAGTTTTATTTGTATGGTTTCAGTTAAAATAATATATTTAAGTTAGAGATGCACCTTTAAAACACATTTTATTGACTTAGTTGCAGTGTCATCAGATTCTAACAATATAAAATTGTAAAGAAATCTTTTTTGGTTGTTATTCCCATTATTTATTTTTTTTGTCATATAAAAACCCTTTGTGTTCCTGCTTTATGTGGGTTTACATGTGATACTTAGAACCTCCCACTCTCTTCCTATCTGCCTTTATTTGGTGAAAATATGTGGCTTCTCATTTTAGCAAGTCTGTTGAACAAATTTTGTACCACTCTTCCTTGGCTACATTATTGCCAAATGGATTTTAAGCAACATGAATTAAAGGATTCATTTATGTACATCCTTCCTAGCTTATCTTCATAGATCAACCAAGCAGACTGCTCTTTTCCAGGTCCTTAATTTAAAAAAAGAAGCTAGTGCATTTTGGTGTTACAGACCAATAAATAAACAAATTTGCAAATGTAAGAAAATAAACAAATAAAAACATTGGAAAAAGTAGGCATGACATTAGGCATACTCCCATTTTCTTTGCCAAGGTCCCAGTGCAAGGAATTCTCAAGGTCTGTATATCTTGCATATGGTTGGAAGTGGCCGCCAATTTATTTGTGACAAGAAATATGATTGCTTAAAAGCACTGATTTCCAGTAGTTTGCTTACTTCTCATGCTGGGAATCAATGGGATTTGAATTTGACTTTAAAATATCATATGAACAGGCTAGAGATATGCTGTAGAGCATCTGAACTCACACCACAACTTGTTCTTGTCCGTGAAGCACTGGCCTTCTCATAAATCTGTGCAAACTAGTGTTCTACACCATTCAGAAGAGAATTCTATAAGCCTAGAGCTCTCTTTAGTATTTGTTCAAACAAGTAAACTTAGTTAAGCTATGGAGTTTGCTTATATTTAGAAACAAAAATATAATTGTAATTGTAATGACCAAAGTAAAATTTTCTTTGATTCACTTTATATTTTAAGCGTAGGCATGGTTATTATTTACATTACAATTGAGGTAGTGTCCCTCCTCACAAGCAAGGCCCTTTAATGAACCCTACATTATTGACTCTCCCATCTCACTCTTCTGTCTTCAGTTTCACCTTGGCTTCTTGATCTTTCAGGTTTAGAATTTAAATGCATTAAGTCTTTCTTACATTTAAAAAGAAAAATCAGGCTGAGGCAGGAGGATCGCTTGAGCCCAGGAGTTTGAGGTTGCTGTCAATTAGGCTGATTCCACAGCACCCACTCTAGCCGAGGCAACAAAGTGAGACTCTGTCTCAAGAAAAAAAAAAAAGAAAGAAAGAAAGAAAAATCAAACACATGCCTTCAAATCCATTCCCCTTCTTACTACTATTCTGACCATTCTTTCAACGGCCTAACTATTCCCCATGTTGTTTCCACTTCCTCACATGACACCAAGTTCCCAACTTACCCTGCTCTGTGTCTATCACTACAGTGAAAGAGCTCTCATTAAAGTCAGCATATTTCTGCTACTTGAAATTTAAAGATGTATTTTATTTATTACGTAACATGACTTTACATCATTCTGTACACTTGATTAATTCCTCCAATTTAAAACACAGTTCACGCATAATTACCTGATTTTTTTCTACAACTATAGCCACTTCTTCTTGGGCTTCTTGGAGAACATACAGCTCTACTTTTAAATCTCAGAGCTTTTAAAAACTTAGGCCTAATTCCATTTTTGTGATATTCTTGTCTTCAAGAGAATCACACCTCTGCCATTGGCTGCCCTTCCAGTGCTTAGGACTCCAAGTATTTAAGTCTTCTTTTGTCACAGATCTCACCTCTGACATACAGAACGTTTTACTCAATTCTCACATACATGGTATGCCACCAAAATCATCTAAAGACAGCATGTCCAAAGCTGACCTTTTATCTTCTCTGAAAGAGTAGCTTCTTCCCCATCTCAGTGAGCAAGAACTTCCATACCTAGGGTCATAAATAAGAAACTTAAAAGTCGTCTTTACACTTCTCCCCCACTGTCCCCCCAGCTAAACTTTCCCAAAATCAATTTATTGCTAAGTAAATATGGTGCATTTTACCTCCTAAATATCTCTGAAGTTAATTTCTTTTTTCTGTTTTTACTGTCAAGACACTGACCCAAGATACTTTGAAAGAGACACCATTGCATGGTGCTTAAATTTGCCTTGAGCAAGTTACATAACCTCTTGCTTCAATTTCCTCACCTATAAAAATGAGATTATTGATGAGAGTAATTTGAGGATTAAATAGATTTATATATTTGATATGCTTATAAAGTGTCGGTAAAAGTTCAATAAACTTAGCATTTACATAATCTCTCTGCTCGGAATGGAAATAGATGCTCTATAGCTTTATCTGCTTGATGAAAACTCTAATATCAATTCTCTATACTGGAGCAACAATGGTCCCTTTGAAATGCAAATTTCATCATATCATCCCCTGACTCAAAATTCATTAATTCTCTTCTGTTTTTCTTAAAATGAAAATTAACTCTACCTATGAGGCTCTTGATGCTATGATTCCAGGTTTTTCTCCAAGTTCATTGCCAGACTCTGGGCAGTTGCTCTTGCTTTTTGCTGACTCAGGGCCTTCCCTGGTCTCACAGCCTATGGTAGGCTCCCTACTACTAATATATTCTCCATTAGTTGTGTGTATTTTTCCTTCAGAGTATCATCAGAGTCTGGAATTGCATGCATATCTTCTAATTTTACTTATGCTTTTTTGTGTCACTAACATTCATGAGAGAAAGAACATGCTTTTTAACTCACTATCATACCTTCCACGGTCTAACATGGTGTCTAGTTTTAGTAGGAATTCAATTAATAGTTTTGAATTAATTAATTTATTAATAGATGAATGAATGAACTTTAACCGCATTGTAGTTTTGCTTTTCTTTCAGAGGGATATTACCATGGGCACAATTGTACAGATAATTCCTTTATACAAGATGCTGTTTTGATGTTCTTTTCTTTGCCCTCTAATTTAGACAGTTATTAATAGTAAGATGAATGGAAGAGAAACCTCTTAAACATATACACAAGGTGAAGATGATATATTGTTAATTGGTGATGAAAAATGCTAATATAGCAAGTAGAATCAGTATAAAGATTTTGAAAAAAAAAATCAAGTACCTGAATATACTAGATTTATTTTCCATATAGTTTTGTACTTGCAAATAGTAGAGCAATTAATTATTAGCAATATCTATTGAGAGCCTATTACATGCCAGACACTGATGCTATAATTTGGGGCTAAAATAAATGATACAAAATAGTATAATGATTAAGATCAAAGTCTTTGGTACTAATTTTTCTGGTGTTATCAGTTACTAGCTGTCTTGGGCAACTTCTTTAATCTTTATTTTCCTCCCTTTCTCTCATGATTAAAAGGGGATAATATCATTTAACTTCAAAGGTCATTGTGAGGATTAAATTAGTGTAAAGCATTTAGCACTATAATTTGTGTAAAGAACTGTGCTTGGCATATAGAGAATTTATGTATTGTAAAACATGTGTTATCACTACCATTCTTTTGTAGCCTTAATGCTAAAAGATAATTTAATGTAATCATCTTAAATTGAATGAAGGAAAAAAAAACAAAGAAATGGACACCAACAATACATTGTGATACATAATACTACATGGAAGTACAATGTTTTAAGGAATCACAAAAGTGGGATGTTTTCCTTAATTTGGGGGTCAGAGAAAGTTTGCTTCATAGTATGGCGTCTATTGTGAACAGTCTTCCAAATGGTGGCATATACAGAATTAGCATATGCAGTAGTCCTGACTTGTTTGTGCGGTAAGAGCCTGGAGTCCATGTTGTCAAACCATATGGAGATACAAGTTTACACAGTACAGGAAAGATATCTCCCAGTCTGCTGAAACCTGCGACTTACAACAGGAGTGTCAATTTTTCACCTATTCCTTAACCATTCACTTAATTACAAGTATATTGTATCCCAAGGAGAATGTCTGTAGATTAGGAGACTCTGTCCAGATTAAATGTTACTTAAACAACTCAAAGTATTTAAAAATATGAATTCAAATTTCTTTTGATAGTGATTATCATAGTCAGCTCTACTATAACAAAATAACATAGATGATGTGGTGTAAGCAATCTCTCACAGTCCTGGAGGCTAGAAAGTCCAGGATCAATGTGCTGGCTAACTCCATTTTTGGTGAGAGACACATTCTGTCCTACAGGCCGCCACCTTCTCACTGTGTCCTCATGTAGCAGAGGGAGAGAGAGCTCGGGTCTCCCTTCATTTATACGGAAACCAATTCATCTTGGGGGGGTCCATCTTTATGACTTCGTTTAAACCTAGTTACCTATTAAAGGTCTCACCTCCAAATACTGTCACATTGGGGATTAGGGCTTCAACATACGAATTTTGAAATTTTCAGGTGACACAAATATTCAGTCCATTACAAAAAGCATAGTCTCCTTTTCTTTCATTTTTATCTTGTTTTTTTCCCCACACTTGCTTCCTCCCGCTTATACTTTCTTCCTTTCTTTCTCAATTCTAAACTTTTTTTTTCTTCTTTATAATGCATAATCTTCTTTGTTTCTATAGATTTTGTTCTGGACCTGTAGAAATTCTAGATCATTAAATATATTTAGGTCTCCTGGTTGAGATAAATGTTTATTGCTCATTAAAACAAACCAACAAGCAAAAAAAAAGAAAAGGAAATTTAGATAAGACAACAGAAATAAGACAGTATATAAAATAATATATTTTAAGTATTTAGAAAGTAGATAAAAGAACAGAAATAAAACTGGCTCTGGTTTAATAACAGCTCTTCAGAGTGTTAATTCTACAATATATGAGAATCTATTCAGAGATGATAGTGTAGGTTTACTCAATAGAAAGTATTACATCAATATATTAAACAAACAGGAGCAATTAAGGGTAGATTATTTTGAAAACATAAGTTCTGACTGAGCACTGCACGTGCAGCTTCACCAGCACAGTAAATTGGGGTAATCTTTTGTCGTATCAGATTCTCATTGCTTTAGTTTATTGATAATGTTTATTTTTAATTTGTTATTTTTGCTTTGTTTTGGACCCTTGAGTGCATTAAAGAAAAAATTGTCTGTAACTCAATTTTATGAAGGCCATAGTGGTCTAAATCAAAATACAACCTGGTGTTATAAGCCACCTTCTTATCTGCAATTAGAAATCTCATAAACTGCCTGCATAGAAATCAGTAAATTAAGATGAAAAATACCAGTATGACAGTCTGCCAAATTTGTTAATCTATTTGCCATGAATACATATAAGTTTGGCATGCAAGTTGGACATTGCATGATCATTATTCTTTGATTGAATGTTTGTTTTAGCACTTAAATATTAATAAATTCCTTGCATCATGATATGAAGTAAATCATCAAAACTTGTCAATTTTTTTTTTCTTTGAAGGGTTGGACTTGCGATGAATCCAATAGCCCTTAGTCATGAGTGTTGTTTTAAAGAGAGTTTATTTGTAGGGAGTAGAACTGTGAGCTGACAAAGTTGCCATTATATTTTGCCAGTGTTGAAACTGTTACAAAGGGATTGTGAGATTTATCCAAAACCAGAGTGCTAGTCATTGACTAGTTGGCTGAAAATTATGTTTCAGATGCCTGATTCTTAACCCAGTTGGCTGTGTAACATCCCTTGAGAACATTGGTGCTAAAAGATTCAGGCTGTTTCAATTTACTCTTTTAATTAAAACATAGAACTGCAGAAGAAACAAATGAAAGAGATGAGAAAAGGGCTTAAAATAACTGCTAACTCACCCTCAGTATTCTTTGTTACAATTCTGCAGAAAGGTTCCACCAATATATTTCTGAACAACTGCCACTTTTTCATTATGCAACATGCCATATTTACAGGCTCAGAATGGTACTTCAAATTCCATTTCCTCAACATAGCATCATTAGAAGGAACACATAATTCCAAGCACTGACACCTAGAAAATGCAATGCATTGTGTTACTTCATTATACTCCGTTGTTCAGAGTTAGAAACTGTAGATTAGAGAATTCATCAGCAACTCATGCTGAGAACACACTGTGTTCAGGAGCCATTAAATATGGGCAGTGACTTAATAGTAAAATTATAAAAACTTGTTTTAAGAGAATGGTGCTGATATGCAGAGGAAAGACGAAAAGCTCAGTGTGGTCTAAATGATTTATACATGTAAAACTGATTCCCCCCACCTCCCCAAATAAGAAAAAAAGATTCTAGGTTTCAAAATGCTAGAGAAACAAAACTTGAGATAATTATTTTATTTTCTGTTATACATCCATTCTTTGAACACAAGCATGATCTATGCTAATCTTTAAAGATGAGTGAGACAGACATAACTCTTAGCCACAAGTAGCTTACATTCTCTAAGGTAAAGCAGACAACACATATGTAATTATATAAAAATTAGATACTAATAAGTGGTATCAGAAAGGAAGAGTCCAGGACATTAATATTGGCTATTCAATGAGCTGATAATGTGACTTATAACATTTAGATATGCTGTATTTTTCCAGTTATTTTTAACAATAATGAAAATAAATACATATTTACAAGAAAAAATGAATTTAAGCAACTAATTCTGGATGGAAATTCAATTAAACATAGTGGAAACAGGATAGCTTATTACCCTTGTCAATTTGCTTAATGTGTCTGGTTAAATGTCTATCATTCAGATTTAGATATGACCTGTGCTTATAATTAACTCAATGGTAACTAAAAATTATATGACAATGTACTAAGATAAGACTTCACTGTTCTTCTTGGCTGGTGTAGAAGTAATCCAAGACAGGTTTACTACAAAGAGATGATTAAATCATATTTACCCAGATTATTAATACAAGTAATACAGATATATTCTTATGTAGAGAGATATATGCATATTTTGGATGCAAGAAAACCTCACATCAGTATAGTGCAGTGTTGGTAACAGATTCTGCAGCTAGATCCACTGTGTCTGAATCTCAGTTTTGCCACTTAATCAAAGTGCATAACCTTGGACAAGATACTCCACCTGTCTAGTATCAGTTAACTCATCTATCAAAAATAGAAAAATAATGTTATAGTTCTCATATTTTTTGCAAAGATTAACTGATTTGATACATATATAACTAACTTGAAATGTTCATTAAATAGTGCCAGATTCATATTAATTATTCAATACAAAATATGGTGATGATGAGGCTTACAATGATAATAAAGAATATTAAGAGACAGTCAAATTTAAACCTATGGTATAAGATCAATAAATGGAACTGAGGACTATGAGGTTTGCATTCCTTACACTCCTATTGTAACTACACCAGCCCAATCTGCCTCAATTTATATGTTACAAAGTTGTGAGTCATTTTTTAGTAGCCATGAATCTCCAGGTTGAAGGTCATGTAACTTGAGCATGCTCATATGAACCAAGTGTGCGACTGTGGGCAGAACCTAAGTGTTTGGACAGCGGAGTGCTAAATGAATTAAGAAGTCGACAGCACAAGGCAGGATCCAGGATCCCATCAGATCCTGCCCTGGCATTACTCCATGGCAGGATACAGTCAGATCATGCCTCTTGGCATCATCTCATTGCAAGATCCAATCAGATCACACCTCATTACCCTATGCTTATAAAACCATCCTAACCCTCTTGTTTGAGGACACACTGCTTTGGGAACTATCCCCAGTGTGTGCCTTACTTGTGCCAAGTAATAAAACCCCCCTTGTTATAACCAACTTGGCTGTGTCTGTTGGTTTGATTTCTGCCAAACAAACAAACCGTCCACTGGGGAGGTAACAATACTTATGTTAGTTAATGTCTAATCGGAATAGACAAACCACACAGTAATTTGAACATGGAAGTTTAATATAGTAAATATAAATAATTATTAATTACAGCAGGATTAGAGTAAGGAGTGGTTGGCTAATAGGAAGTAAAGAGAACTGTAAATAGAAAAGGATCAGTCACTAACACTAAGGTTCAGACAGAATCCCCAAGCAAGACCCCTGCCTCCACCAGGCTGACATCCAGACCTTCTTGAAGGAGGCAAAGCCATGGCTCACTGAATGGCAGAGAAGTATATGTGTTTTTCTAACTAAGGTGGGAATGGCCAGAAATCTACCCTCTGAGGTGGCAGGGAAATCTGTTTTCTGTTGGGACTGCTAGTTGTCATACACTGAAGGAGCAGGGCACTGGGAAAGCCAGGTGTGATGCAGGGGTCAGAGGGACTCTGCTATGCAACTGCTGTGGTGGGGGAAGGTGCTGAGGAAGCGACTGGCAGTTGAGTGCTCACAGCTGTGCATGCAGGCGCTGGGAATTGGAAAAGCTGCAAGCACTAAAGGAGCTGGAGAGACTCTGCTACCAAATTGCCTGCAGAGGAGGCAGACTGCTAAGAGAAACTGTTGGCTGCTTAGTGCTGCTGGCCCCTGTCTCCCATAAGAATAGACACTGAAGAGGCTGCAAGTGCTTGTAGGTGCCTGTTACTATGTGTGAGTAGACCTGAGCTGAGAAGAAAAACTCTTCCTGTTACATATCTTCAGCCTTTCTCCTGACAAAGCTTCCTGCCAGCTGGCACAGGATAAAAATCTTTAAAGGGTCAAGTACCATTTTTCCAGAGCAGGGTGAATTTGGAGCTGAAAAGCAATAAATCAGAAACAGGTGCAATACTGCAAACACAAACAATGTGATTATGAAAACTTATATTCTATTATGGGTCCTAATTTATTGAGCACATTTTATACTAGTGTGGATTCTAGAAATCCTCATGAGTCGGGAAATCCATAAATATTATTTGCATTTATAATATTTAAGACAAAGTCCCCAATTGGTGATCAATCTTTAAGAAAATATGGTACCTTGAGTGGAGTATCTGCAATATTGACCAAACTGACACCATACATCAGAAATTTATTTGCATTCACAGATTTAAAAACTTTTATGGAGATGTTGGACTATATAAACATATAAATAAAACAAATCCCATTTTATTATAATTCTTGTCATAGTTAACCCATTAACAGCATTTTCTTCTTGTTGAAACATTTTAAAATTTAGTTTCCAAAATGCCAACCTCTCTTTTTATTATACTAGTTTCTTCTACTCTTGTCTTTTCTACTTTTCAATCCCTACATCAACAGTTTCTCAGGCCCTCTTACCTATGTTTATTGACTTAGCTACCTCATACAATTCCGTGCATTGTAACACCATTAAAGGTAAAGACTCCCACTGTCAAGGATATGGTACAGCATTATTTTTTTTAATATACCCAACAGAATTGTAGAGTGAAAGGAAAAAACCTGCGCATGCATCTTTGACAAAATGAGGTAACAAGGAATCCCCACCAATCTCTGAACCCATGTACGTGTGGCCCGGACTCAGCTTTTCAGAAGTGATAGAGGAAAAGTGTAGTACAAAAGGACCCAACAAGTCGGGATGAAGATACTGCCAACACATTGTGCACACCCTAACAGGAGAACACTCAGCTGAGTAACAACTATGATAGCAAATGTAAGGAAACTGACAAAACTCAAAATTCAAGCATCAAATTATTGAAAAGTACAAAAAGAACTACTTCCCTTCCAATTGACGGAAGTTTGTTCCAAAACTGCCTAGAGCACAAATTCTGGATATAAATACTGGAAATCTGAGATATACAGAAGGTTCAGATACGCAGGAAAAGAGGTTGAGAGGAGACAGAATTCAGAAAGTAGTTTAGCAGCAAAATACATTTTTCATAAATAAGAGCACCAACTTGAGGGAAATATTTATAAAGAGGTGGAAAGTAACTTTGAGTTGGCTTATCTGTGAGAGGCAGAAATGGGACTACACCAAGTAACTATTTTTTTCAATATCTCATGTTAAAAACACAAAGTGAGGACTTTGGGCATTATATTGGAAAAGCTAATTTACTCTATCACTTAACTATGCATGGAGACTTCTTCCTAAGAATCTAGGAAAATCCAACTTAAGCATGGAAAACAAGTAAGAATTATTACTCATTCACCTGCATATATTTTGTGACAAAACGATGAAAACTAACAAGTTAACAGTCTAAAATTTGATTAAAAAATACCCATACTGGACTAATGTGATATTGAGGAAGATAAAAACTTCAACAAAATAATTTAAAATGAGCTATAATAGATTAAGAAAATGATAAAGTGCTTCATATGAACAGAATAAGTATGTTTTAAACATTTAGCATGAGATTGTTGGACTCCTATTACACAAGAGCTGAAACAACTTATAAGTAAAATAGAAAAGAATCATGTCATAAAAGAAGACTAAACACAAAGGTACGCTGGAGTGAATATGTATATTAGAAATCATAGTAATGGAAATGAAAATGAGTTAAATAATATAAAAACAAAGAATGAGTCAAACAATTCCCAGAGGAAGTTATAGGCAAAGAGATAAATTAAAAATAGAATTTCAAAAAAGACCATATCAATAGAAGGGAACATTACTTAAAAATATAAATTCAGAGAATGTCCTAAAATAAAAGGAGACTCGAATATACATACTAGAAAGCACATACATTATATAGTGAAGCAAAATCCAAAATGTTCTAACATAGACATATCGGAGTAAAATTATTAGACTTTGAAGATAATGAAAAATTATTTGCGACAATTATATAAGACTAAGTGACTTATAAAGGAAAGAAAATTAAATTAGACTCATAATTCTTTAAAGCTAAATTTTATTCCAAAACAGAAGGGAGTGACACTTTTAGGATATTTAGTATTTCTATCAAGCAAGAGTGTCTTTCAAGAATAAATGGAACAGAAAAAAAAGTGCAAGATCTCAGGGAATATAGATTTTACCCACTCCTTAGAATAAGCTGTACATAAATAAGAAAGATTTGAAGAAACTTTATTGTATGTTCTTGAAGTGAGCATTTAATGTATTTAAAAATCTAGAAATGAATGATAGAGAAGAGAATGGTAAAACAGCATGCAAATGTCATAGTCTCCGATATATACAAATAAAACAAGAAAAACAGGTAGATACGGGCTAGTATAAATAAAAAGAAGAACAGGCTGCCTTGCAGATATTAACTTGGAGTGAAAAATAATTTAAAATCAGATATTCAGAAAGAATGAGTGAAAGAAGGTACTAATATATAAATCTATTAATGCCCATTTAGACAATCTAAAGAATCTTATGCAACAGGGGAGTGTGTATTTATAAAATATTAATTTTAATTAATTAATCAATTAATTTAATATTATATTAAAATATTTTGTAAATATTTTCAAATATAAAAATTTATAAATATAATAATTATTATATTATATTAATATATAATTATTTTATCAATATTAATATTTGTTAATATTAAAAGTAAATAGATCTCAAAATTCTGAATACCCAAAGCAAAGCAACTATATAGTAAATATACATGTAATATTATATAAAATTACATAATATATACTTAACATGAAAATTAACGTATTTTAATAGGTGATTGTTTTTGTTTCTTGATATAGTCAGCAAATTTCATCTCAGTTCTGTTATCTTGTGTATTGTAATGTATATTATATTAATATATAATTGTGCAATATATTGATTTCATATTAGCTCCCTGACCACTCATTGCCTTCCATTCTTTCCCTACCACACTTAACTTTATCCACAAAAAACTCTGTATTGGTTTTCAAATATCTCAAGTATCTCCATTGTTTCAGTTATTTGGGACCAAGAAAATTACACAAATAAAGCTGACACTTGGGCTACTGCTATTGTTTTTGAACAATAAACTGTTCATCTTTGACTTAGGTGTCTCACATTACCATAAAATTGTGACAAACTAATTCATCAGCTTGTAAATAGCATGAAATTTTTTTTTTTTTATTTCAGCTCATCATGGGGGTACATAAGTTCAGGTTATATACATTGTCCATGTCCCGCCCATCCCCTCGAGTCAGAGCCTCAAGCGTGTCCATTCACCAGACAGTGCACCTGGCACTCACCATGTAGTCATACCTCCATCCCCTCCCCCCACCCCCACCTTCCCAAGTCAGCACCCTCAAGCATGACCATTCCCCAGACGGTGCACAACGCGCTCATCATGTAGGCATACACCCATCCCTTCCCCCCACCCCGCATCTCAGTCTGATATCTAATTGGTACCCTTCCCTGATGTGCATTTAGGTGATGATCAGGGAAACCAATTATCTGGTGAGTACATGTGATGCTTGTTTTCCCATTCTTTGGATACATCACTTAATATAATGGGTTCCAACTCTCTCCAGGAGAACCAAAGAGATGTATCACTGTTATTTCTTATAGTTGAGTAATACTCCATGGTATACATATACCACAGTTTACTAATCCATTCGTGGATTGATGGGCATTTGGGTTGTTTCCACATCTTTGCAATTGTGAATTGTGCTGCTATAAACATTTGGATACAGGTGTCTTTATTGTAGAATGACTTTTGTTCTTCTGGGTAGATGCCCAATAATGAGATTGCTGGATCGAATGGTAGGTCTACCTGAATCTGTTTAAGGTATCTCCATAATGCTTTCCACAGGGGTTGCACTAGTTTGCAGTCCCACCAGCAGTGCATGCGTGTTCCTGCCTCTCCACATCCACGCCAACATGTGTTGTTTTGGGACTTTTTGATAAAGGCCATTCTCACTGGAGTTAAGTGATCTCATTGTGGTTTTGATTTGCATTTCCCTGATGATTAGGGACGTTGAGCATTTTTTCATATGTTTGTTGGCCATTCTTATGTCTTCTTTTGAAAAATTTCTATTCATGTCCTTTGCCCATTTTTTGATAGGGTTGTTTGATTTTTTCTTGCTGATTTTCCTGAGTTCTAAATAGATTCTTGTTATCAGACCTTTATCTGATGTGTAGTATGCGAAAATTTTTTCCCATTCTGTAGGCTGTCTGTTTATTTTCGTGACTGTTTCTTTGGCTGTGCAGAAGCTTTTTAATTTTATCAGGTCCCATTTGTTTATTTTTGTTGTTGCTGTGATTGCCTTAGGGGTTTTCTTCATAAATTCTTTGCCTATACCAATGTCTGTAAGAGTCTTTCCTACATTTTCTTCTAGAATTCTAATAGTTTCTCCTCTAAGATTTAGGTCTGTTAGCCACCGTGATTTGATTTTTGTGAGAGGTGAAAGCTGTGGGTCCTGTTTTAGTCTTCTACATGTGGCTATCCAGTTTTCCCAACACCATTTATTAAATAAGGAATCTTTTCCCCAGAGTATGTTTTTGTCTGCTTTGTCAAATATTAGATGGCTATATGAGGATGGTTTTATGTTTGGATTTTCTGTTCTGTTCCATTGGTCTGTGTCCCTGCGCTTGTGCCAATACCAAGCAGTTTTAATAATCACAGCTTTGTAGTATAGTTTGAAGTCTGGCAAATTAATACCTCCCATTTTGTTTTTGTTGCTTAAAATTGCTTTTGCTAAATGGGTCTTCTCTGGTTCCACACAAAGCGTAGAATTATTCTTTCTATATCTGTGAAAAGTGATGTTGGTAATTTAATAGGGATTGCATTGAATCTGTAGATAACTTTGGGCAGAATAGTCATTTTAACAATGTTGACTCTTCCAATCTACGAGCATGGTATGGTTTTCCACCTATTTACATCTTCTGCGATTTCCTTCCTCAGTGTTTCATAGTTCTCCCTATAGGTATCCTTTACCTCCTTAGGTAAATATATTCCTAGGTATTTTATTTTCTTTGTTGCAATTTTGAAATGTATTGAGTCCTTAATTAGGTTCTCCATTTGACTGTTATTGGCGTATATGAATGCCTCTGGTTTGTGTGTATTGATTTTGTATCCCAAGACTTTACTGAATTCATTGATCAATTCAAGGAGTCTCTTGGTTGAATCCTTGGGGTTTTCTAGATATGACATCATATCATCAGCAAAGAGTGAGAGTTTGATCTCTTCTTTCCCTATTTGGACTCCCTTGATTCTGCTCTCTTGCCTGATAGCTCTCGCAAGGACTTCCAATACTATGTTGAAAAGTAATGGGGACAGTGGGCAGCCTTGTCTGGTTCCAGTGCGAAGTGAGAATGCTTTCAATTTTTCCCCATTCAGTATGATGGTGGCTGTGGGTTTGTCATATATGGCTTGTATCATTTTTAGATAGGCCCCGTCTATGCCTATTTTGTTAAGTGTTCTTATCATAAAAGGGTGTTGAATTTTGTCAAATGCTTTTTCTGCATCTATTAAGAGGATCATATGATCTTTATTTTTGCTTCTATTTATGTGGTGAATTACGTTTATAGATTTTTGTATGTTAAACCATCCCTGCATCTCTGGGATGAAGCCCACTTGGTCACGATGGATTATTTTTTTGATAAGCACTTGGATTCGATTTGCTAGGATTTTATTGAGAATTTTTGCATCTATATTTATAAGGCATATTGGTCTGTAGTTTTCTTTTTTTGTTGCATCCTTTCCTGGTTTTGGTATTAAAATTATGTTGGCTTGGTAAAATGTGTTGGGGAGAATTCCATCCTTCTCGATATTGGAGAATAGTTTACGTAGGATGGGCACCAGACCTTTAACAATTGCTTGCATGTACAGTGTTTAATTTTTAACTACTATCATAAAGTGACTTATTCTTTAGGAAAGGAATTTGCTGATTTACCTGATATTTTAAAATATTTTAAAGACCTAAGATTTGAATGTTTGGAAGAGTTGACAAAAATTAAATATTTATGCATATTTTAAATAGGTCAAGTTATTAAATATTTAATATTATTCCTAAACATATTTAATACATATTTGGACAATGAAGAATATTTTTAAATCATCAGACCAGTTGTTTTCAACAGGGGCTGATTTGTTCCCCAGGAGACAATCGGCAATATTTAGAAACATCATTACCTTTAATGATGTTTCTATGATGTCCCATTTCTATTCAATCTTCAAATCTCCATAATATTATACATATTTGTAGATGTGTATATATTTATGTATACACACATATTTGAATCTAAAATAGGAACTTGAAATTGAGAGATATAGTTCTGTTCTCTCCATAAAAAGTATTAATTTACATATAAAATATTTCAAAAATATAAATCTCTATCTCTACGTCTATCTTGTCTATATCACAGTGATCCATGAAAATCAATCCATAATATAAATAATAACAAATAATCAATAGAAAATCATACTTTTAACCTATTCAAAGTTTTTAGACTTTGCTTATACTTAGATCTATATTAGAGGGAAATAGTCATGGCTTATTTTTTATTACTGAGAATGAGATGTAGTAAATAATTTATATACAAAGTAAAAAACTTTTAATGTGTATGTGGACTAGAGTGGATTAGTATCAACATTAGCAAAAAAAAAAAAAATCCTTTATTTGGTTCCTTAAGCCTATGCTGTTACTATAGAAACAGCATTTCTGTATATCTATTCAGTACTAGAGCAATGTGACAAATTCTGGCATTATATAATTTGCTTACATTACTTTTCAAAATTATTAGAGTATATTTAAATATTATCTTTATGTTATCAGAACTCTTAAACATCTATGGCTTTACAAATTATAGTTTTAAAATTATAAGTATGACCAGTGTATGTGTATACCTATATCTGTGTGTATATATGTGTAAATTACATATGCTCTCACACATAATCAGCCAATATAAACTGAACATCTATGCCATAGTATCAAATAACATTTGTCAAAATTGATATAATTGGTATAATATTATGTAGTTCACAAGTATGTGCTAAAAGTATCTTCATTCACATTATTCAGTGTTAGTAGGATCCATTTATATAGTGATTAGTAATTTGATTTTCATCAGAAAATTAATTTTGTTTCAAAGACTCTAAAAGTAGTTCAATATATATACCACTTAGTTCTACTATTGGTTGTGTGATGTCTGAATTTAAATGAGCACTCTGATAATAGAAATGTTTGTAAATCATTTGAGAAAAGTTTTTGTAAAAAGAATTGATAATTATCAGATTCCAATGAGGAAGATTGGATTTATTCACAGCTCATGAAAAGCACTCTCATTTAACTAATTTAGAAAACATTTCATCTGAAATCAGAATTTTAGCCTTTCTTTTATTCATAATTTCTCGTTCATTTTGCTCATAATACTTGTTGTATATATTTTAATAGAGCTTTTAAAAGCAGTATGTTTTTGATCATGAAATGACCAGATTTAAATTATTTCCTTTTCAAAATTTTGAATTTATATATAGATAATTTATATATTACCATGCAGTAAAATAATTTTCTACTCTACATGAATGTATTTATGTGTGTGTATGTGCACATGTGTGTATTAGTTAAGTTATAAAAAATGTAGTTCAAGAATCACCTGAAAGAGGCCGGGCATGGTGGCTCACACCTGTAATCCTAGCACTCAGGGAGGCTGAGGTGGGTGGATCGTTTGAGCTCAGGAGTTCGAGACCAGCCCGAGCAAAAGTGAGACCCCCATCTCTACTAAAAATAGAAATGAATTATATGGACAACTAAAAATATATACAGAAAAAATTAGCTGGGCATGGTGGTGCATTCCTGTAGTCCCAGCTACTTGGGAGGCTGAGGCAGGAGGATCACTTGAACCCAAGAGTTTGAGGTTGCTGTGAGCTAAGCTGATGCCACAGCACTCTAGCCAGGGCAAAAGAGTGAGACTCTGTCTCAAAAAAAAAAAAAAAAAAAAAAAGAATCACATGACAGAAATACTGAGGGAAATGTCTTGAAAATTATAAATTAAAATAATATTCAAATATAGCATTTAAGTCTACAGTATAGAAAAATTGAGCTACCTAGCTGATATATTTAAAGAATCAGATTTCTATACCAGAAAACATGAACAAGTGAACACTGAGAATATTAAAATAACAGAATGTTCAAAATGACAAAGAACTTGAGAGATCATTTAATTATTCAAGCTTAGATTTTAGAAATGAGACCCAGAAAGTCAGAAATTGGTATCCTTCACACAGGGAGTTAGTGAAAAACATAGAACTAGAATCAAGTTGTTCCAATATCGTCATGTTTTTATAACCTTTATGGCAACTCTGCCCTACATTGCAAACTTTTAAGAAGCGTTAAAGAATTAATGCAGTGTTAGATTGTGATCCAGTGAAATCTGAGTTTTCTACTGAAGAGTAAATATATAAAAATGAATCAATCAGCCAAATATGAAAGTCTACTTGCGACACAGCCATTATTTTCTATTAGAGCTCACTGAATCTTGCAGGTTCTCTATTTATAATCATAATTACTCCTTAATTATTTCAGGTGTCCATCCATGCCCAACACATAGGAAAATGCGATTATTGCTAAACTCACTGCTTTAGATGAATAATATACTTTTTCAATGTATTAAGTTACTTCCCAGTTTAAGGCTATAATTATCCATTTAATCAATTTTAATTTGTGAGGAGTGGTGCCTTAACCTCAGCTAAAGCCCTTTCTTTTAAGGTGCTGCAGACAATAGATAATAAACTATTCTTGACAAGCAATCCGGTTCTAATTTTATTTTTCCTTTGTTAATGCACAAGTTAGGGAAAATCTTGCCTGTTCCAAAAGAATTCCAGAAATTCTGCCATAAGTAATTCCCAGAAAACCTGCCTTGGGCCATGCCACCAAAAGTGTTCACGGTGGCTGATGTTGGGTTTTGATGGTTCTATCTCAAAGTTGTATTGGTGCTCATGAAGAAATTTATAAATGCCTTTTACGGAATATTATAGATTTTTCTGAAAAACAGGACCTTGAGTTATATTGTATTTGATTTTACAAATTATTTCTAAAACTATGCATTTCAATTTTCACCTATGTTTCTATTTATGTACTACAGGTGTCAATTTAAAACAAAAATTTAAATATTGTTAGAGTTCACAATTTCATATTTGCTTTTCCAGAATCTCACACATCTTTTTTTCTCAGAGACTTCATAATTTAAAAAAAATCTACATACTAGATTTTTTTTTCTTTTTTTTGAAATAGCATCTCCCTCTCTTGCTCATGCTAAAGTGCAGTGGCCCGATCATCGCTCACTGTAACTTTGAACTTCTGGGCTTGGCAAGTTTCCTATCTCAGTCTCTCCCATAGCTAGGACTATAAGCTTGTGCCACCATAACCTATTTATTTTTATTTTTAAACTTTTTGTGGAGACAGGAGTCTCACTATATTGCCCAGGCTGTTCTTGAACGCCTGGCCTCAAATGATCCTTCCAGCTCAGCCCTTCAGTGCTGAGATTACAGGCATGAGACACTGCACCTTGCCTTTAGACCTTTAGCCATCTGTACAGCCTCCTTAACATCCAATTTCTTTTGATATTTATTATTGAACATTTTTCTTTTAATTAAGTTCTATCAAAACTATTTTAAAGTTAGCAGAGAAAAGTGTCTAGCAAACAGTACATATATATATATGTATATATATATTTTTTTTATTGCAAAGTATTATGGGGCTACAATATTTTTGGTTACATGGGTTGCTTTTGTAGTGCTCCAGTCAGGGATAAAAGTGTGCCCATCACCCAGATAGTGTTCATCGTACTCCTTAGGTAGGTTTTCACCCATCCCTTTCTCCCCCCTCCCCCTGCTTGATTTCCTGTGAGATTTACTTCCCTCTATGCATGTGTGCTCATCAGTTAGTTCCAATTTAATAGTGAGTTCATGTGGTATTTGGTTTTCAATTCTTTAGATACCTTACTTTGGATAATTGTCTCCTGTTCCATCCAAATTGTTGCAAAAGGCATTAAATCATCCTGCTTAATGGCTGAGTAGTATTCCATGGTGTGCATATACCACATTTTGTTAATCCACTCATGAATAGATGGGCATTTGGGTTCATTCTACATCTTTGCAATTGTGAATTGTGCTGCAATAGACATTCAAATGCAGGTATCCTTTTGATAAAATTCCTTTTTTTCCTTTGAGCAAATACCCAGTAGTGGGATTGGTGGATCAAATGGTCGGTCTACTTTTAGTTCTTTGAGGAGTCTCCATGCTGTTTTCCATAGAGGTTGTATTAATTTGCAGTCCTACCAAGAGTGTATACATACTCCTTGCTCTCTGTATCCACACCAGCATTATTTTTGGACTTTTTAATAAAAGCCATTCTGACTGGGGTAAGGTGATATCTCATTGTGGAATTGATTTGCATTTCCCTGATGACTAGTGACAGTGTTGCTCTGCTTTCTTCCCAGTAACAAATAGTAGTCTGTATTAAGAAATAAAGCTTTGCATAGCATTGAAATATTAAATAAGTTGTTTTCTGTGACATAACTTTCTTTTATTGTAGCTCATTCCACCTGAGCTAACACATGAATTGAGCTATCAGGAATATACTCAGGTTTGATTTCTTACAGACTTTTTTATATTAAAGGACAATAAGACCAGGAGTATGATTAATCTGGTTAGCAGTGAAAACTACATAACTTTTACCTGGTTTGTAGAAAAATCTGCTGTTACTTATTATAATAC
The DNA here is from genome assembly GCF_020740605.2 of Lemur catta. Classification (NCBI taxonomy): domain Eukaryota; kingdom Metazoa; phylum Chordata; class Mammalia; order Primates; family Lemuridae; genus Lemur; species Lemur catta. The sequence goes on along the minus strand of NC_059128.1, from coordinate 50,142,444 downwards.
TACTCTTTACTTTGGTACTTTGTTATGTCCAATGATCACAGTATCTTTGTGAATTGTGAATTGTGCTGCAATAAACATTTACGTGCAGGTGTCTTTTTGATAAAACGACTTCTTTCCCACTACTGGGTATTTACCCAGACACCATATTTCAAACCACAGAAATGCAAATCATTAATTTAATCAATTTATTTAAATGATTACAAATAACTATTTCATTGATTTATATGTGCTGTCATGGAGTAAGTAAAACAATACATTTTAAAATCTGATAGGTTGAACTAAAGAAGCAAACATTTCAATAACATGATCAAATGTAATGAAAAATTAAGAAACTTATATTGGACTTAGATTTTAAGGGGATATTTAGAAACATCTTTTTATAAATTTGTTTAAATAGAATTTTTATGATAGGTTGCACCTTAATTGGATTGCACTGTTTTTTTTCTCCACACTGTAAAATAAGTCACATTTTTAATGATTCATACACTGTACACAAACAGTGATGAAGAAGGTACAATGATGGAAAGGCTTTCTGGGTTAGTGTGTGTGAGCATTTGGTCTCTGCACCATTATGTGCTGAATTGAAATGCTGACTATATTAATCATCCCTTCTCGACCTAATATAAATTTTGCAGGTATTGGATCTGTAAAATGGGAATATGATATCCAAATTGCAGGATTATTTTGAAAAAAATTAAATAATGTGCTTTACACAGTACAGAGTTCTGCAAATGCAAGCTCCACTATTTAATATAACAATGATATACAATTTTAGGGAGCAGTAGTCTCTGTATACCTACTGATAGCACCTACTGGTAGAAACTATTATTAAATGACTCAGGGGGATGGGTGGGACATGGACAATGTATATAAGCTGAGCTTTTGTACCCCCATGATGAGCTGAAAAAAAAAAGAAAAGAGGCAAACAGAAACTTAATGAATGTACTTAAAAAAAAAATAAAGTTGGGAAAATTAGGAAATTAGAAAAAAAAATTTTTTTGCAACATGAATTTAGGTACCCAGTTTCATAAACAGTATGATTGTAAGCACTTCACTTCTTCTTTAGCTGGAATATGATATAAAGATGTTTTGATTCCCCCATCACAGGTTCTTTTATTTTTTCTTTCTTTTTTTTACACCTTAGTATTATTAATCAAATATCAACTAAACTTTAGGGAGGTCTTTTATTTTGAAAATAGTTGAAATGTAGAGAATAAAAAATTTATCAAATATTCATTTAGTATAATATAAAACATAATTTTGACTAAATTATCTTTTATTTAAGATTATCCTGAAACATGGAGTTGCTAAATTAATTATGCTGTAAAGTACAAATCACTCATTCTGCTTTAGATATAATCAATTCTATGCATTTTATTGAATTTTCCACATGTAATCAATGTTTATAAAGGAATGCATATTAAACTAAAGCTAACATGTTGATGAGATAAGTGGGAAAGTGTTAGGACTAAGCATGAATTTGCAAGACACAGAAACACTGGCAATACCTGTTATATAATTAGAAAGTTTCTGTGCAGTGAATTAATCAAATCAACAATAATGGAAATAAAAAACTTTAAGAAGAGTGTCAGAACAAAGGCCACCTTTGGAATGTGAAACTGCTAATAATCAATGCTGTAAAAGTAGTTTCCTACAGAAGTTAATGTACTAGTTTGACATTTGGGAAATGGCTGTATCTAATCAATGAATTTGCATATGCTTACTATAGAAAAATGAATCCACATTTGTATTATAATTTCAATGACTAAGTAAAAATTATAGAAATAAAAGGATATGGTTTTTATTAGAGGCATGAAATATATAAAAATTTTTTGCTTCTTTGTTTTTGATAATGTAGTTTAGGTTGCCTCCAGAATTACTTGAGAAGATAGTGCTATGGTCAATTAACAGGTAATTGCAATCACCTGCCACATATATCACTACAGTGAACATTTAGATTATCAGGCTTGAGGATTTGGTCAGGAAGGACCTATTGGATCATTTTTCCAGGTGCTGTGATCACCAAGGTATCTTCAGTATGTTTACTGATTACCCTTATCTGTCAGGTTACAATGTAACCTGAAATGCAGTGTTTTGACATGATATCTTATATTCATTAACAAATTTAATTCTCACAACAAACCTGTAAGTACTTTATTCTCATTTTTATAGATGAAGAAATTACAGTATAGTGTACCTCAGTACCCCTCAAACTTTATGCACATAGAAGTCATGTGAGGTTTTATTAAAATTCAGATTTTAATTTTGTAATTTTGAACAGTGTGAGATTAATCAACTTTGAATGTCTGGATTAAGAAACTGGTGGCAAACTTTACATCTCCAAAGTTAATACCACAAAAATAATAGCCAGTTATCCTTTAATCTGATATCTTGCTTTAAATGAAAAAGTAAGTGAACTTCATGATAAATATGTTTATGCATATGAATATTCATTAACATTAAATGAGCATTTTCCAAGAAATGTTTAAAGAATTATAGTTCATGTATCTTCTTCCCATATCCTTCAGCAAAATAGATAAATTGGAAGATATTCATTTTCTGAAATCTTTTATTCTTTAAATCCATTCTCCATACATAGTTAAACAAAGAATAGTATGTTTTTAACTGAAATTCACATGACATCCAACTCATTTGTACAGGTTTTGCTTTTGAAATAGCAAATAAGACTACATTGCCAAGAAAATATGACTGGATGGAGGTCACCTGTGAGCAGACTTAGGCAATAGGATTATAGTATCTGTTCTTCTCCATTGTTTTGGAAATTAAGATAACACACTGTTTCATGAATTCCCAAGAAAGAAATCACACTTTGAAAGATCTATTTTGGTAATGTGTTTCTTTCTTGCAGCCAAACCAAAGTTAAGGGGATTTTTTTGTGTAAATTTAAGTCACAGACCATAATTTTTCAACATAGTATTTCAAATTTAAGCACATTTCATACTTTTGAAGTGTAATTTTAATTATAATGGAAATACCAAAATAGTTCAGTATTATTTCCTGTTAATAATTGTATTATGTCTTTAAAATAATATTTACTTAACAAAATGTGACAAAAATATACAATCTGCTATTTAGATGTAATTGTACAACTAATGTTTAGGTTAGAATAGTGCTTAAAAGGAAGCATTCTGCCTATCAATTCTAATTCCATATTTATTACGTTTACACTGTGAAAAATTATTGTAAGAGTTCCTGACTGGGCATAATATATATAATATGCAGTGAATAAATGTCAAGGAAGCCATTATTTTAGAAGGGGAAGCAAGTTCAGTTAAGAAAATTCGCAGTTATAGTAATAATTTTAAGATAACTTAAAAAAAATTACTAGGGTGAAGATAAGTTTTCACATTGATTTTCCACTAGGATATCTAATTGTTCCAACATTATTTGTGAAAAAAATTGTGATTTCACCATTGAATTACTGTATTATTGTTCTACTGTGGAATAACAAGTCACACAAAACAGTGGTTTAAAACAATGCTGGCAATTTATTATCTCTCACAGTTTCATGGGGTCAGAAATTCAAGAGCAGCGTGGCTGTGGCTGACAGTTGTGCTTTCTCATTTTGCCTTGATAGAGTGGCTAGGGCTACAGAATCATATCAAGGACTTCTCTCATGTGTCGGGGCTCTGGTCTGGGAAGACTTGAACGTTTGAGAGCTGGAATATATTACACTTCCTGGACACTCTAGCTCCATTTCTTCTCAACATGTGACCTCACCAACATGGGAGCTTCGGAACAAACATCCTTTATGAAGACACCAGGCTTCAAAGATGTGAATCCTAATGAAGAGAGACCTAAGGGAAACTTCTGTGCTCTTTTAACCTAGCTTCAGCTGCCAACTTTGTTACTGCCACTGCATACATTCTCTTTGTTAAAAGTGAGCTGCTATGCAGACCTATATTTAAGGGAAGAATTACACTCCAATTTTTGTATAAAGAATTCCCCAAAATGCTAAGAAGTTCAAAACTGCCATTGTCTGCTCACATATTGTTTATATTCCTGCCCACAATATTCAAAATACACACTCCACCTCTATATTGACCACCAAAATTTTGTCTATTATAGCCTCAGAGATACAGGTTCAAGTTCTAGGATCTCATCTTTGAAAACAGGTCCAGTATAGATGAGACAGCTTTGGTGTCATCCTTTGAGTATAGCAACTAAATTACAATCCTTTTCCATCAACATACCAGAAATGGGTCTATTGAGCAATAAAACATGGATATATTGGAAGATAACAAAGACCTTAAAAATGAAAAAGAAGGTGACTGATTTGACATAGAGAATATATGGACATATGTTCAAAGCTTTATTAGTTCTTTAAAGGAAGAAAAACCTAATCACTGGAAGAGGACCTACAATCAAGAATGTGATTGAAGTAAGACCCTGAATTGAGGAAAAATGCTATAAACAGGTTGGATTTAAATAATAAAAACATATTCACATTTATGTGCAACTGGACAATTTTCTTTTAATTGTAAGGATTAAGAAAAACCATATGTGCCTCCAGAAAGAAAAATTTTTAACATTGGCAATTTTAGAAAGCACCTGAAAACATGCTGTCCTCAAACAAATTATCTGAAACTTGTTAGAACAGCAAAAATAAAATAACATTTTTTATTCAAGAATTTTAAACCTAGGTAATTTGCTGACATTTTGACAGTCACAAATATATTCTCAATTATGCAAGGGTTTAACACATCATTTTTGAATTAAAGAGATAATCTGTGTATCTATAATAAATTTATTTTTAAGATAATAGAGGAAGATATATTATGACAAGGAAACATTTTTAAAAGGATTGTGTTAATAGGAAATCATGATATAAAAGTTATTACAGTTAAAACATAAATAGAAGGCTAAATAATTGTTATAAATCTTACTGAAATGCAATTAAAATAAAAATCTCAAAAGAACTGTGCATAATAGCTGTGTGTAAAAGACATTTTTATTAAGGGAGTTATGAGAGATAAAGCTGAGGAACTAAGGAGGAAGCAGATCATGAGGCATTACTAGAGGATGGACTTATTCTGAGAGTAATGAGGAACCCTAGAGGACATCGAGCAAGGAAGATAACCCAAACTGAAAAAAAAAAAAAATCAATGTTAGTAAAATAAGGCTGAACTCTAAGAGTTCACTTAAGAGTCTACATTATCTCTCTATATTCTCTGCTAATGCATTAATTCTATTCCTTTTCATGGGTGACTGCTCTACTCTTTCTCCAACAGTTCTGCCATTCACATTCTCACCATTCTTGTCTCTTTCCTGAAATTATTTAAATATTTCTTAAAATTATTCAGTAGTTTTTCCAAAAGGATCATGATAATATATAATTTCTTTCATAGTCTAAGCTATTCTAGTACTTTAGTTTTACAGCCCATAAAATGTTACTATTCACCTCTTCCTCAACTTATACCAATGGACCTTGTTAGGATTAAATTAGATACTTCATCCAAAATGCTACCTAGTCTATAATTTATGTCAAGCATTGCTTTAATTTTTAGCAATATGAAAGTTAATAAAAAGGTGATGGATACCCCAATTATACTGCTTTCATTCCCATTGTATACCTCTATCAAAAGATCACATGTACCCTACAAAGATAGACAACTACCATGTACCCATAATAATTAAACATAAAAAATATAAAATATATGTATATATATATATATATATATATATATATATAGTCTATACCCTCAGGAGCTCATTCAGGATCTGATCTTAAGTGACTTTCCTATATGTATATATATGTAATATATTCAAATAAACTATGATTTTGGTGCAGAAAAAAATATACCTTTTTTTAGTTATTAAATGCCACTGAATTATTTGCCTACTATTATAAATTTCAACTCATTAAACTGCTTATATTTCCCTAACCTGCCATATTCTTTCTTCTTTATGAATCTTTGAGTATGTTACTTTTCTCCATTATATTATTAATTCTGAAATTATAGAGATAATAATCTTAGTTTCTAAACCTGAACAGCTTTTGCCTAGTAATTTTCCCATGCAATTGTTTATTAAGTGTTTATTTATTTAATTGAAACGTATATTGTTTATTTAAAGCTACATTCTATAGGAATTTTTTGGTTGGATCTCTTTAATAAATTTCCTCTAGATCAAGACATGAAGATACAATTTGTTACAATGAGATAGCTGTGTGCTTGACACTTCTGTTATGTGTTCTTGGCTAATTAATTGCTTATTATCATGAAGAGTGACTCAGTGTGCCATTGATCTGTAAGAGTTAATAAAAGTTCCAAACTTCGTTAATATTATTAAGAAATAATGGAAACTGGGAAAATCTTCCCCAGGGTTTATAATCATGAAATATCATATGACATAAGGGTGATAGTTAAGATATTTTTGTCTAGAAACAATAAGTTGGATTAGGTGTCCGTGAAAAACATTTTATCTCTTTTTCTAGGTAAAAGGAAAGCTTGAAAATTGATCTCTGGGGATGCAGAGGTGAGTTAGATGGAAAATAAAAGAATGTTGATATCACTATTGCCTGTAGTAGAAATGTCACAGAGTGGCTACAACTCTGCTATATAACCTAACCTTTCTCTGTACTGGCCATTTATTTCTTTAATTTTGTGACAACAGAGTGGTGTACTTTTCTTAGTTTAAATTAGAAATGTCTCTAGACATTTATCTTCATTGTGACCTCCTGTATTTGGTTCAGGGATTTTGCTGCTCAAGTACTTAATAGAATCTCTTAAAGTGTTTAAAATGTAGCCTATAGATATAGTTATATAAGACTTAATACAATCATTTCTACTTAAAAACATATTTATTTTGTAAAGTTTTGCATTTTACATGGTAAAAATATAATGAAATGATAATCTCTGGAATCAATTATTATATGCAGTGTGAGCCATGTTAGTTGTATATATATACTAAAAAGCAAATATAAAAAAAGCCACTCTCTCATCAAATTACACACATTTTTGAATTAAAAAACATTCATTACCTGTCCATTTAAGGGCAATTTAAATAAAATCCACCTTAGGCAAAAATCTTGAATCTGTTCTCTTTGCCTATAATCTCAAATCCTAATCCTCTTCTTAGCATCACTAAAGATAGCTAATGTCTCTGCTTTCTGATCCTCCTGTTTCTAGTGCATTTTACCTTAGTAAAACAGATTATTTTGCAGACTTTAAGCAGACATTTTGATCTGAATTATTTACCCTTAATTTTTAAGCAAAAGGACTAATGTCTTGCTAAAAGAACTTGGGGTATCAAGTAGGCATAGGAATTTTTGAGAAGCCAGCTCATAACAGCATTGCTATTTTACTGTATTTAAAAGCAAACTTGTTATCATTGGTGTTTTCTTCCTTTGTAAAAAGTAATGTGAAAAAGTGTAGTAATAACTACCTATATTTTAAATGCTCCTGTGAGGCAAGAGCTATATGTAGAAAGAACTAGAAGGTGGAAACAATATATTTTGTACCTTTAAGCATTGACTTTTCTAATGTTAAACATTATTTCTTATGTTTAATGTTGCTTTGAGAAGTATTGAGACATATCACTGTACCTGTTATTTCCAGCACTGGGCTATGGAGTTTCCTAGAAAGAGATGTAATGTTGATCTATACTTTATTTTCACTTATAATTATAGCTATATTTCTCCTTTCATTCAGTAAAATCACATCTATCTTCTTCAAATTCATGAAATTATTACATTTTGATAAATTATAAGAAAGTTGATATGTGATTTAAAATAAAGATTTTTAATAGTTAAAAGGATTTCTGTCAGATGTTTTGCGTTGGTAAAGTGATAACTGTCTCAAAATTAAAATATTTGTAATTCCTATTTCTATTTTTCTTATACTTTTGAAAGGAAAACTCTAAATTATTCTTTATTGGAACACTTCAGACAGCTGTCTGGTGTAAAATTATGATTGGTTTTCTATTATGAATAAAAAGTATGGGAAATGTGAATATATAGCACACATTTTATTTTGCCTTTAAATTTCTAAATACAAGAAGTGTTGCACCAGCCTACACAATAAATAATTAAATAGTTCTATAAATAAGAAATTAAACTGTAAGGACATTTTTTAACAACATCACCTTAGAATTTTTCTAAGTTAGGGCAATAATATAAGGAACCAAGAGGAAAGTAAATGTTTTGTTGACAATAAAAGATGTCTGGGAAAGTTGAAAGTGGTACAAATTAAGAGTAGCAAAATAGTTTTGATAATTTTGAGTAAATGATATAAACTAAGTATATGATTATAAAATAATCATTTCTTAATTACATTACATACATGAATCAACATGTATATAGATAAAAGTAGAATTGTGATCATATAAATGTTTATTTTTCAAGTGAATGAATTAGAGGTCTATAAAAGAAACACTTTTTGAAGAAAGCATGAAATGTTTATATTTTACAAATCTTAAATGAAAAAAATTAGTCTAAATTTAGGTTTGACAGAAAATATTCTTAAAACTTGAAGGAAAAGTTAATTATCATCTTTACATTACCTGAAGGAAAATTACTTTCTCTAAATTACTATTGTATTTGGTTTGGTTGTTGAAATAATTTCTTTCCATATGACTCTTTTTGTTAGTTGGTTTCGTTTATCTATTTCTCCATGACAGCAAGAAGAAATCTAAATCTGAACTTATGATTTTTTGTGTACATGAAGAAAATATTTCGGTTGATAAAGGGTGTGTGTGTGCTTGCATATAGGACTTTTATTCTTAGATATACATTTATCTATATGTATATGATATATATGCATACATATGTCTATATGTTTGAAATTTTAAATAAGTTTTGTAATTTTTCAGGTTTAACATGTTTTTTCTCTATAAAAGTTCTTCATAATTTACAAACTATTTCATAATTTTTTAAAATAAGAACTTCAGAAGAAATCTGACTGCAGTATGTGTGACTAAATCAGGAATAAACACTTTGTTCTCTCTAAGACCCACAGTATTAACTTTATAGTTCAATTTTGAAAAGGTCAGTATTTGTATGACATTTTGAATTTCATCATCAAGGCCATGTACTCATTAAAGGCATTTTCAAAGATAGGTGAATTGAGAAATCATATAATTAAATTTTATACAAAAATGTTAAGCGTTCCCCAATGATTTTAAAGTTAAATCAAAATGTTAGAGTTATGCAAACTATACAAAGCTTAAACTTTTATTGATATTTTGTTCTATTCTACATAGCAAAAGAATGATTTGTCAGTGGCTTATGTATAATAAAGTTTTAAAAATTTTAAAAATTAAAATTCTGTTAAGTGTAACAAAATTATATATATGACTTTAACTGATAAATTACATAACATCTTTTCCCTTTCATTTGACTCATACAATTTTTAGGAAAAATAATGATTTATATAAGACATGTTATAAAATATTATAGACTGAATTGTTAATCATGTTGAAATTACCTTTTGACACATAGATAATATCTACATATTCATTATATTCTTTCATAAATATAGCGTTCAAAGTTACCGTGAAAAAAACATTATGATAAATGAATGACAGATAACAAAACAAATAATCATAGAAATAATAAAAGCAAATAAACATATATTGTACAAACTTGGATTATTTTCTTAATGATAATGTTTAGCGTCATTACACTAAACCAGTACTTACCAAATGCATAACTTTGCTTCACTTGAATACCAAGTAAGGTAGAGTATGAAGAAAGTAAGGCTCTAGTTACATTAGATAGAAATAAAGAATTAAGGTTTTTTTGGTGAGACCAGAGACCCACCATATGAATATATTCTCTGTAGGAGCCAGTGGTTACTTCTGCTGTGGGACATGTTTGTCATGTTTCTATACATTTTGTGAACAGAGGTCTTGGATGTTTTTGTTCAAGACTATGTTTCCAAGGATGCTTGTATTCCAAAATGCCTTGGCATATAGAAAGATTGTGTTTCTGTGAAGTAAAGGGAGAATTTATTTGTTTAGATCCATTATAAGAGGCTGGGATTCCTCAGCTGTGACACAAATCCATTGTGTATACAGCATCTACATTAGTCTCTTGTCTCACCACTGTGGTAGGTGAGGGGGAAGTATATTAGTTTTCTATTGCTGCATAACAAATTACCACAAATTTAGTGGCTTAAAACAACATGAATGTAGTATCTGACAGTATAATCTCAAGCAGATTGTTACTGCTTTAGGCTAGTGATGATAGTAAGAATTGCTTTTTTGGCAAACTGACATAAAGAAATAAACAGAGATTAGAGGGTAGCACTTAACCTTCATAAACAAGACAGATGTAATTGTCATCAATATAGAAAATGCAGCTTGAAAACTCCCACATTGCTTTTCTGATGTGTGAAATGAGAGCCATTATTACAGAAAAGCACAAATATAAGCCCCTGAATGTGCCCTCCTTCCTCAGCCAAGACAGTGCATTGGATTTATTACTGAATCCAATTAGAAAACGCAAAATTTGGCAAAGTCATCAAAAACTTTAATGTAGATTCCCTATTATATTTCCATTTAGATCAGTAGTCTGGATTCTGGAAAACTAGATGGAACATGGAGAATGATGACAAGCTACCAAAACTTACATAATGTAGCCCCAGCACCAGCTACTGTGTTGGGTAAATGTCACTGCCACTTTATATGTGGCTAATAAAGGGAAAATGTGTTCTTTTCCCATAAACAAAGAGATCAAAACTAATTATTTTTTATATAGAAAGTCCAAGGTCAAGATGCCAGCCAGTTCAGTTGATGATGAAAGCTCTTTTCCTGGCTTACAGATGTTTGCTTTCCTTTTGTGTCCTCAGGAGGCAGAGAGAGGGGGAGAGAGGGAAAGAGAAAGAGTGTGCATACTATTTCTCTGTTGTCTCTTCTTATAAGGGCTTTAATCCCATTAGTCCAGGGCTCCCTGCATAACCTCTTCTAAACCCAATTACCTCCCAAAGATCCCAATTCCAAATAGTCACATTGGGTTTTAGAGCTTCAACACACAAACATTCAGTCCATGATTACTTATATTTCTCTATGTGTCTAAATTTCCTCCTCTTAAAAGGACACTGGTCAGATTAGATCCATGTCCATCTTAAAGACCTCATTTTAATTTAATCACTTCTTTAAAGTCCTACTTCCACAATAAAGTAATATTCCGCAGTACTGGGAGGGAGAGCTTCAAAATCTAAATTTTAAGGAGACATAATTCAGCCTGCGATATTGTTCTAGTAGTTTACTTGAAAACCATAATTTCTATAAAACCCATATCAGTGATTTAAAATAAATGTCATCTTGACTAGTTAGCCTTCTATTACTTATATATTCTTAAAATACAGAAACTTCCTAAAATAAGTATTCATACTTAATCATTTGTGCTTCTTCATGGAACATAAAAATATAAAGTCCCAGACATTTTTAAATAGGAATTTTATTTAAAATATCTTGAAAATTGGTTTTCAACTGGTTACAGATAGTCAATATGAAGAAAATAAAAATATTTTCTACACTATATATCATATAAAAAAAGATAAAATTAATATTATTATATATTTCTATTAATAAGAGGCCTCTCTCTAAATGTAAATATACAACATGCTTTCATATTACTATTTTCATGCAAAGGATTTCAGTATACTATATATCTCTTCTACAAATGTTTTTCCTCCAACAATACATTATTGTAAAAAATACATCTTAGTTATAAAATATATAATATTCTCCCAAATGCTATGTACCTTGGAAAATGAATAGTAAACATAGAATTTTTATCCAAGTATACATTACTATTGTCATAAAATATATTAATTGAAAAACCTTGGCATAGATTTATATTTACTTGGAAAATAGCATTATTAACAAGACCCCAAATCTCTTCTCCATATGACATCTTCAATTAACTAGTAACCGAAATATCAAGCTAAGCCATTAAGAGACTGCTTCTAACAATTTCAAGCCTATAATTTGTAGAAAATAGATCAATGTGAACCCACTCTCCTATTATGGGGTCCAATTGCTCTCTACATAAGAAAAAATGAAGTAAACAAGGATCATGATTTTAGTTAGTCATCATGAAGGAAGTTTTTTTAAAAATATAAAGTTTATCCCCCTTTTATCCCTGAAAGTATAATTCCATTAGAGAACTATACAATTTATTTTCATAACTATATATTTGAGCTTCAGTTTATTAGTCCAATTGCATTTTATACTGGACTATCTTAGAATTTTAATTAAGATTATAATGCAATATAACTTTGTAATTGAAATATAATTCAAGTACCATAAAACTCACCCTTTTAAAGTGTACAATTCTGTTTGTTTCAGTAGATTCACAAGTTGTACGACCATCACCGCATTACCAGTAATTGCAAAAGATTTTCATCACCCCACAAGAGAAGCGCATGCCCATTAGCAGTCACTCTGTCTTCCCTCTTTTCTTCTGTCCCTGGAAACCACTGATACACTGTCTTTGCTATGAGAATGCCTATTTTTGACTTTACATGTAAATGGAATCATACAACATATGCTCTTTGTGTCTTACTACTTTCACTTAATGTAAATGTTTCTAAGATTAAATCACAGTTTCGTATATATTAGCACTCTGTTCTTCTTAAGTCTGAATACTATTTCAGGATATGCATATACTCCATTTTGTTTATCTCTTGGTCGCATGATGGACATTTAGGTTATTTACATTTTTTGACAATTATGTGCGATGCTTCCATGAACAGTCATGTACAAGTTTCTGTATAAACATGTTTTCAATTTTCTGGGGTATGTACTTAACAGGGAAATTATTGGATCATATGTTAACTCTGTTTAACTTACAAATTGCAAAACTTTTCCCAAAGTGGCTGTATTATTTTACATTCCCACCAGCTGTATTTGAGGGTTCCAATTGCTACACATCCTCACCAATAGTTGTTATTCACTGTCTTTTAATTATGGGCATTCTAGTAGAAGTGAAGTGTTTCTCATTATAGTTTTGATTCACAATCCATGGATGGCTAATGACGTTGAAAATTTTTTTTATGTGCTAATAGGCCATTTACATGTCTTCTTTGGAGATGTCTATCCAAATTTTTTGCCCATTTTTAAATTGGGTTGTCCTTTCAATATTGAGACATAAAGTTATTTATATAATGCTAAACCTTTATGAGATATGATGTTCTCATCTAATTTGGAAAATTTTCAGCCATTATTCTTTAAATATTCCTTCTTCTCTTTTTCTCCTCTTTCTAGAACTCCTATTATGTGTATATTGTCGTCCTTTATAGTGGTCCATAGATCTCTGAGCCTCTGTTCATTTTTCTTCATTCTTTTATTCTTTGTCCTCTCCAGACTGGATAATTTTAGTTAACCTATCTACAAGTCCATTGATTCTTTCTTTTGTCTGCTCAAATCTTTTGTTGGAAACCTTTAGTAAACTTTTCATTTCAGAAATTTTACTCTTCAACTCCGGAATTTCTATTTGGTTCCTTTCTATCTATTTATTGTTATTCTCTATTTGTTGAGACATAATTCTCGTTCTTTAATTCTTTAGAAATGTTTTCTTTACTCCTTTTAGCATATTTTTAAAAAGCTGATTTAAAATATTTTTCTAATAATTCTGATGTCTGGACTTCTTCAGAGACAGTGTCAATGGATTGCTTTTTGTGCTCATATGTATGAGCCAAACTTTGTTTCTTTGCATGTTTCCTTTTTTTTTTTTGTTGAAAATTATATATTTTAAGTAATATAAATTAGCAACTCTAAAAATCACATGCTTCTCCCATGTTTATTATTGCTTTTGTTTGTTTTTTGGTATGGTTCATAAAGTGCATATTATTCATTATTCATGGACACAGATAATTCTTAATGGTTAGCTTAGTTGCCAGCTAATGTTTCCATAGAAATTTTCATAACTACCAAGAACCAATAATTTTCTCATGCTTTGCCTAGGGGCTTTGTGTGAGTATTGGGGTATGACTTCAACACTTCTTCAGGTATTTCACAACTCTACCTTAGCTTTTACTTATTGATTGAGCAGAGCCTCAGCATTATCTAGAAACGGGGGCATAGATCCTTCTTTGATCTTATTTGAGCATGTGCTCAGCCCCAGTATGCTCACAGCTCTATGAAAGCAAATGGCCTTCAGATTCCCAGGAATATTTTAGAGCATTTCTAAATCCTTATGGTCATCTCATTCTCCCTCTTTTCCTTTCAAGTTTTTTGGTTTGCTATCATTTGCTATAACTGCTATCCACTTCCTCAAACAGCCACAAAGTTAAGCAATCTACTTTAATGGCCATTAACAGTGCTTCCATGGAAACAGGTTCTTGTACTGGGAAAGCTCTTGAGTTAGGTCACGTAAATCAGTCATAGTGGGTTCTTTGAGGAAACTACTTGAAAGTTCAAATATCAACAATTATCTGTGAATGAGACTTTGAAAAATGTTCTACCACATTCTGCCACCTCTAGTGGCTGCCAGGCTGTTGGTTTTTCCCTTGATCATGGGGCTGTCAGTTTTCAAAGCTACCACAAAACTTCTTACTGAGATCTAGCCATTTTTCTTGAATAAATGCTCACTGGCTTGCTGAAAGCCTTTGGTCAATTTCCAAATTTCTGAAAAAAAAATCGATTCTGACAATTGTCATTGATTTATGGAGGAGAGAATTTTCAGTTTGCCTTCTTCTGCCATTTTGCTGATGTCACTTCATAGTGTTGCTTTTAAGTATCTATATGACATTCATATCAGATTTGGGTAGCTATGCAATGCTTGACCACAACTTACATGGTACAAAAATATCCAAATTATAGCAGAACATTTTATAAAACACAGAACTGTAATTTTTATCTAAGTTGTTTATATTCTAGACCTATAAACCAGTATGCAAGTGTTACACACCTACTTAATATACATAGAATCCAACAGTAGAAAGTTAAAAAATTTATATTCTACTGATATAGATTAATTAGTGAAATACCTCATAGTGAAAATATTACATGCATATAGGCACACAAAATAAATTATCTATTTGAGAAATCATATTTGATCTAAAAAGATCAGACAGAGACAATGCCTAGAGATTTTGAAGTTGTTCAATAAATAGTTTATTGTCAGGACTCATGATAAAGTCTGAAGTCTCTAAATTGCATATGTTTATTCTTGCCTGCTTAAGAGGAGGATCAGTACATCTCATATTTCTACTACTTTCACAGCTAAATTCATGTCAATAACTTATCAGGAAGCAATTAATCCTTTCTCATGCATGTCCTCTATATACTGAGTTATTAAGTCCTTTAACATAACATTGCTGAGAACTCTTACTCTTGCAAATGTTCAATGTTCTGGCTCTGTCTCTTACTGATGTTCTACTGAGATTCTTTAATCATCTTAATTAAGCAGCCATTATAAATTTGCATATTTAAAAGCAAGAACTTGTGGATTGACATAGTTGTACTATTATTTTTCAATAATTATGTCTCCAGGCTACCTCGGGCAAGTCATGAAAAGACTGTATTAGACTAATAACACATTTTGTTTTCTTTCTTGTGCCAAATTACCTAACAATGAACTACTAGCCCCCTTTGATACCTTATAGACTAGCCAGTGATGTATATAATGTAGCACTAACATGATAATTCATCTTTAGTTCTAAGGAATCTCCAGATGATTCTTTTATGAACAAACATATCAATGACCGCTACAATAGATAGTGTTTTCTTTTTCTTTCTCTCCTTCTCTAGCCCCAGTGCTCAAACACCTCTGAAGGATTCTATCTGAGAGTAACTAGTTATTATTTCTCTTGCTAGTATTCATCACAAGAGTTCTAGTATCTATGCTGAGGCAGCACTATGTATGTCCCCTGTTATTGCCCATAGCTTTAATAAAATAGCTTCTTTAGAATCAATATGCGAACCTTCCCTCTTTTGAACTTTGTGGTAAGCAAAATAATGCCCGTGCAAAGGTGCCCATTTCCCTATATTCAGAACTTTTGAATACGTCAAAATTACATGTTAAAGAGAATTCAGGTTGCAGATAAAATTAAGATTGCTAATCAGCTGATCTTAAAATAGGGAGATTATTCTGGATTTTGGGAATCTGCACAATCAAATCAAATGCTCTTTTAAAACAAGAGGGAAGCTGGGAAGTGAGTCAGAGAGATATGTTGTGAGGAGGACTTGACTTACCTTTCATGGCTTTGAAGATAGAGGAAGGGGACCTTGAGGCAAGGAATGTAGACAACCTCTAAAATCTGAGATCAGCTGACAACCAGAAACTAAACAGGGACCTCAGTCCTATAACCTACAACTAAATTCTGACAACAACACTAATGAGCAGGAAAGAGAAGCTCACCTACAGCCTCCGAAAAGGAATGTAGCATTATTTATACCTCGATATTTGCCTAGTGAGACCTATATCAGACTTATGACATATAGAACAGCAAAATAATAAATTTAATTGTTTTTAAGCTACTAAGTATTAATTTCTTCCCACAGCAATAGAAATCTAATATAAATTCAGACAAAAAAACACTGCTCTGAGCTGGAAGATATGGATACCATTTGGTTTTCTTCAATTTCTCCCTTCTCTACCAATGTTAAAACTTCTTTCCTTAATCTAGGTCAACCAGCTCATCAAATATGTCAAGCATTTCCCAATCCCAGGAGTAGGCAGATCTTAGAATTCCACTATCTTCTTTCCTGTATAATAGCATTTTACTACGAACAGTGGAAACTCAGCTCTACTCATTTCCTAATTATGATTTTGGACTTTGGACTTAATGGAAAAGTCTAAAACTTTTACTTATAGACAACTACAACAGAAGTTCTCACATTTCATCTTGCTGAATGGCTTTTAGGCTAAAATTTATAGGTGGCCATAATTTAGTTTTATTCAGTGCACATACGGATTTAACAAATTATGCATACTTTATCACCAGGCACTTACGAAAGATAAAAGAGGTATAGTTTGAGTTAAATGTTAGTTTTGTATATTTTCAAGAAGAGAAAATACATATGTTGAAACCTAATTGCCAATATGATATTATTAAAAAGTAGTGCTTTTAAGACGTGAGGGCTCTGTTCCTGTGAATGATGTTAATGACCTTATATGAAAGGTGCCAGGGAGCTAGTCCTCTCTTTTTGCCCTTCCACCATGTGCAGGTACAGCAACAAAGTACCTTTTATGGAGCAGAGAGAACCTTCATCAGACACTGAATTTGCCTGTGCCTTATCTTAGACTTTCTAGCCCCCAGAAAGTGAGAAATAAATTTCTATTATTCATCAATTACCCAGTCTAATGTATTTTGTTATAGTACCAGAAACAGATTCAGACAATATTGTTGTTTTTTTGTTTGTTTGTTTTGAATACTTCTTACATATTATGGAATTGGATAAGATCACATTTGTATTTATTTTTCCACTATCTTTAAATCATGCTTTACAAAGAAACAATGTATGTTTCTGCTTAAGCAGATGTTATAAACATGTGCACACACATGCATGTGCACACACACATACACACAAAAATCTATATATAGGCCACTGGGTTGTCCAATCTCAAAATTTATTGAAACAGCTGTGCTTGAAGGACTATGGAACTAGATATTTTATTTGTCCTAAAAGGAGTCTTGCTGCAAACATATAACTGCCATCAACCTAAATAACCAAAGAGCATTGCTATCATTTCTTAGAACAATAGCTGGAGAAATATTTAATTAACTCACTTTCGGAGAGGCATTTCTAAAATATCAGTACCTGAGCATTTATTTCTTGAATAGACTAAAGGAGATACCTTTTGCAATATTACTTTTTTATGATAGTGACTCCAGTTTCCATGATAGCCTAAGAATTAATAACCTATTATAGAAAATGTCTCCATTTGTTCCAGGATGTCTAAGAATATTTTTGAAACCCCAAACTCCCACTGCATACTCTCCAGTTTTCTGAGAATAAAGTGGTTGTTTTTTTTTTATTGTGTACTAAAAAAACACGTGGAATTTTTTTTTCTGAACAGGTTTTTGGAAATGTATTGAGGAAATAGAAATTGCAAAGCATTAAGGGGCTTTTTATCATTTGAAGATGTAGCTCATTTTGCCCAGGTGTGCTATCATAATAGATATATCAAGCATGTGTACTATACAAGTAATACAATTTTGTAAGAAAAGAAACCATTGTTTTAAAATTACTAGAATGTAGGATATAAACATTGCCTTCAGATACAGAATACTTTATTAAATAAAGAGGAAATAATATTGGGGAATGTGCTGAAGAATATCTTGTTTATCTGATTATTTATTTTCCATTTATAATTAAAAAATAAGCAAATATGTCAGGAACAGATAAATAAAATTATGAAAACAAGGTTAAAGCCCATTGTTCAGTCAGAGGTAGCATGATGACCTCAAAGAAAACTATATTAAAATATCTTCAAATGTGTATCTGTTTATTTTTTAGAAGTTTATTATTATATTTTATCTGTTTAACTTTTCTTTCTAAATCCTTGCAGAGGGAAATGCAAGTAAAAATAAACACATTTAAATTTATTTTTTCTACACATCATCATGTTATGCTTATTGAACTCATGTCTTTGCAAGTTCAATTAGTTACTATCCTAGAAGCATTATTTTTATCTCTATTAAATACAACTTTTCTTCTAAGTGTGGATTTCCTCAGCAATAATTCATTCTTTTCATCATAATGGGGCACATGATATCAACAGGACTTATCACTTGTGATACTATTGATCACTTGGTTAAGTAGTGTTTTTCAGATATCTTCACTGTCAGGTTATGTTTCCCTATCATAATCTATTATTTGGAATGAGTCATGGTCCAACTCACACTGAAAGGGAGGGCATTAATCTCTACCTCCTAGAAGGTAGCCTAGTATATCTACATATATTATCTGGAATTCTTTCACAATAAATTTATATATCTTCACTCCCATTTATTTATTCAATCCATTCATTTATATGAGTATGCATTTATCCATATTTATTTTATACTATGGGTTATAGCACACTGGAAATAATTGTTTCCCCACATTTACTCCATTCGTAAATTATAATTTTCATGAGAAAATATCAATAAGAAAAATTAAGGAGAGATTCATTTCAAATGTAGCAGACATTGTAGTTTCAATCACTCAGGAGGGCTTTTTAATCATCATAGTTATTTTAAATTCCAAATCTGATAGTTCTGACAACTGTAACATCTTTGTGTCCAGTTCTTATTATTGATTTTTCTGTTCAGAGTTTTATGTTTTGTTCCTTGACTTTGGTATGTTTTTTAATTGTTTTTGAAAGCTGGATATGTGGTCTAGAACAATAGATTCCAAGGGACTCCTTTTTTTTTTTCAGGATATTATGGGGGTACAAACAATTTGGTTACATGTTATGACTTTGCCACATACAAACCTTGATTTGAGGCATGTCCTTCCCCCACTACAACATTCACCACGTCCATTAGTTACAAGTTTACCCACCCCCAATCCGCTTACCCCCTAAGGATATTACTACTGTGTGAGCAGCTTAGTGTTAATCAGTCAGTGCTAGTTTGATGGCAAGTACATGTGGTGCCTATTCTTCCATTCTTGTGATACCTCACTTTGGAGGATGGGCTCAAGCTCTATCCAGGAAAATATAAAAGGTACTAGGTCACCATCGTTTTTTATAATTGAATAGTATTCCATTGTACACATATACCATATTTTATTAATCCACTCATGGATTGATGGGCACTTGGGTTGTTTCCACATCCTTGCTATAGTGAATTGTGCTGCCATAAACATTTGCGTGCAGATGTCTTTATTATAGAATGACTTATTCCTTTGGGTAGATGCCTAATAGTGTTATTGATGGATCAAATGGTAGTTCTACCTGTAGCTCTTTGAGGTATCTCCAAATTCTTTTCCACAGAGGTTGCACTAATTTGCAGTCCCACCAGCAGTGTAAGAGTGTTCCTATCTCAGGAATTCTTTTTAATGAGTGGAAAAGTGTGCCATTTCTTTCTCTTGGGACCTTAGTATGAAAATTTGTGTTAATCTATTCAGGAGTTGGATTTTGTGTAAAGTGTGTTATTGTGATGGTCATGAGAGACCTCAGATGCCTACTGCAAGACTTTGTTTTTGTCTGGTCTTCTTTTTGTGCTGCTTCTCTGAAAGTGTCTCTCTCTTGCAGCTAGCTCTCTCTACCCCATCTTATCATTAGTTTACCCTTGAGTCTTGCTAGTGTGATGGTGGAGAGGAGGAGCCATGTGCAGGCATTCTATAATGTTCTAGTCTTCTCGCATCAGCTCAAGCCTCAGTTTTAAGCGTGGAACTGCATTGAGGGTGTAACCTTCACCAGTTTTCCTGCCCTTCTCTTGGGATAGACATACTGCTTTTGTTTTTGTTTTCATTCTCTTCCCTTTTTCTAGTTGTAGTGAATGTCCACCAATGTCTTCAGGCTACAGTTTGGGAGTTGTTTCCCCTGCACAATGAAGTCTTAGTTACTTAAGGGATATAAGAAAAATGACTCTAGGCAGAGTGTTTGTGTTGACTTCTCTGGTCTTCCAGCAGCTGCAATAGGAAGTTCCCTTGGCAAATGCATCTTTTGTTCTGTAACTGAAATAGGGAACTTGGGTCTACATGGATTTCAGCAGTGGCTGTTTTTCCTCTCCACCAGCTAGTGCCACATAATTGAGGAAGATTTTCCAAGGATTCTCTTCAATTGAGAATCAGAGTTCCTTAAAGGAAAGCCTACAAGTAGGTGGGGACCTCCTTATTACTGTGGAAACCAGAAGCTTTACAATCTCACAGTAACTCACACTTAAACATTAATGATTTCTTTAACAGTTTTATTTTTTAAAGAACTGCACATTTAGAGAGTACAATTTGATGAGTTTGAACATATATGTGCGCATACCCATAATACCATCACTGCAATCAAAGTAATAGATATATGCAACACCTCCCAAAGTTTCCTTTGGAAAATTTTAAACTTTCAAAACAAGAAGCTTTAAAAATTTCTTATAAGAAGTTTAAACTTACTGGCTTATGTAGTATCTGGCAGCACCTTCCGCAAGTAAGCAAAAACTCAGATTTCTTCTGTATTCACCATTCTCTGTGACCCAGGCTGTTTGCTGGGTTCAGCAAGTCATTAAAGTGCAGTTTGTCTACCTTCTGTCTTGGGAGTGAAAATTTTTCCAGCTTCTCATTTCTAATATGAATCCTTATGTCACTGATGCTGGCAAATATTTAACGTGTGCCCTGGAGTCATCAGATTGCTGTGAAGCTAGTAAGGTCTTATGGGACTGAGATCCTGAAAAGTAAAGAAAACCGGAATTGTGAGTCCCTTTTAGTATTATTTTTCCCCTTCCAAGTGATTGATTAATGGAAAATGTTTAAACCTTGGGGGATGGGGAAAAAAAAGTTGCATCTAGAGATAGTGGAAAGGAGGGTAAAATTGCCAGTTTTTGTGTGAGATCTTGATGGGAAAACACTAATGGCAAGTACACACCAGAAATAGACCAATTATCACAAGTCAAAGCCTAGTAACAAATAATTTAAATTAAGGTGATCTATTCTGGCTTTAGCCTCCAGTCTTGCTGACAGCATGAAGTGAAATTAAGTTTTCAATAGGAAACCATAAGCCAGAGCATTGCATTATATACATGATTTTTCATAAATAATATTCATATCTGATCATCTAAATTACCAGGCCTATAATACCATGGGCCTTTACTAAAAAATGTGAACAGCAAAAGAAACCAAAGGAAGATAAAGAAAATTATTAAACACTAATTTTAAAATTATTAGTATAATGTTCAAGAAGATGAAATACAAGATTAAAATTGTAAGCAGAGGAAAAGAAACTGTAACAACAAAAGAAATAAATTTCTCAGAATTGAAAAATATTATGACTGAAATTAAGAATTGAATGGATGAGTTTAAAAGGTAATTAGGGTGAGACTAAGAGAAAATTAGTGAACTGAAAGACAGTTCATAAAAATGTAAGTACACGAAAGCACATAGAGATTAAGTGGTAGAACCTAACTGAAGAGAGTAACAGAAATTATCCACTAAAATATGTGTTGAAAGGAAATAGCTGTTAACCTAGGATCTTTTTGCCATGTAAAGTTCTTTTTTAAAAACTCAAATTTTAGATTTTTTTAAGGGAAGTAAAGCAGCTCTTCACTGTTTACTAGGCTAGTTTTGAGTTGCAAAAATTCTTTCTCTGTATTTTTCCCTGTATTTCCGTGTTCTTTTGCTGTATTTCCCCAATCTTCATTGCCACAATCAGACAGAAAGTATGAGCGCCCTTTTTTCTTGCATCTGTGGTGGATACGTTAGCAATAGACAGTAACTACTCCAGGTTTGTCAAATACAGTCATCATAAGATATTTTCACACTAAGGACTCCTGTTAGAATTTTCATTACATTGACATCAAAGTGATGTTATTCATGTAGGAAAAAAATTATCCTTGATGACGGTTCAGGAAAACAGGGAAGAAAAAAAACTAAAAAGAGGCAGAAGTGGAAGCATAAGTGTGTATATATAACTGAATATTGACTATATAAAAATAAAAAGTAATCACCTGTTGTGCTTGAATAGATGGACAGTTAGAATACATGATTATAATACCACAAAAGGTAAAGGGTAGGTAAAAAGAATATTTGTGAGCCTTGTTTAATATCACTTTCCAAACTGATTGGTGAATGAAAAAGTTTGTTAAAATACCTATAAATTAAACAGAGCTTAATATATAAAATCGCATGAATGGGAGAAACATTGCATCTTGAGATAGTAGTAAAGCATGATATTATAATCATCCTTATATTAATAATATCAAGAATAATATAATCTCTAGAGATACTACTAAGAGTAAAGGAATTCTTGACCAAATGCTAGCAAAGGGGAGACATTGAAATTATGATTATTGATTAATCAGGAAGAAGTCAAAAACAGAGAGAAAAATGAATACAGAGAGGTATAAGGCATAAACAAATAAATATAAAATAGGTATGAATATTAATATCAATAATATCAAATATAATATGTTTACCTAAAGACAAAAATAAATCTTGTATTTTTTATCAGTATGAAAATGTCAAATTTAAGGCAAAAATAAAAACCAGAAGAAAGAATAACAAAACATGTCATTCAACAATCTTCCCAATAGCCAGTCATAATGTCTCAGAAAATACAGTAGGAGCAATAACATCTCATTAACAATCACATAGAAAAAGATTATAATATTTCTAAGAAATCATATAAAAATTCTGAGATCATTATGAATAAATCTCTAAAATAACATTTTTCAAAATGTACAATGGAGTTTTCCAGAGGCTACACACATGACATATGATCTCCCAGTAAATTAAATTCAGAAGCAGATACAAGAAGCACCAATGATTTGTAAAAATCCTAAAGAATGCAACTCTTCTCACTACTTTTTTTTTGCTATTTTTGTTTGTTTATTTTACTTTTGAGAATAATGTAATTTGTCTCATAAAGCATGTTAAATGTGTTAATATAAAATGGGCGTTTTATTTTAAGATGAATTGATACATTACTGTTTTAATTTTAACAGTCTTAATTTCTAATAAATTGTATTTCAGTAGATATAATGTAAAGGGATCCTGAAGCCAAAATGCTGGAGTTGTATTGCTCTGAATAGTGGGGAAAAAAATAACTATTGCTACTGTAATATATACATGTTAAAGTATTCCTTTTTTAAAAAAAAAGTTTATAAGCTCAAGGTTTGTTTCCATTTTATTTTTTTAGAAATATTGAACTTTATCTTCAAATTTACATGTAGGCATATAGATTCATGATTAAGATCATTTTGAGCCCGATGATTAAATCTGGGATTCTTGACCATTTAAAAAATAAAAAAGCTGGTTTCTGGAAATCCAGCAGCATCAAGAGAGATATATTAATATAAAAAGTGTTAAAAATTCTATAGCCTTAAAACTGGCTTTCCAGTATGTTAAGAAAAATATAGTTGGCAGTGAGTTAGGGAAGGCTGAATAAGGTTAATTGCAGAAGACTTTTCAGAAAAACTTAATTTCAATATTACCCAATTTACATGTTGTCAGCAAAGAATTCCATTCAATAGGAAGAAATAACAACACATCTAAACGTATACCGTTTTAAAACTTCTATGATGTTCCTTAGGAAAAAATCTGGATAGTGTGTCTAAATGAACCCTTGAAGTAATATGTTGTAAAGAAAGATTCCATCATGAATGAGGCAGTTGGATTATTTAACCTTTAAGAGCCCTTTCAACCAAAACAATTTTTAGCCTTTGTACATTCACTTCAACCTCCATCATGATTTACACAATGCTGTTTCCATAGACTTCTTTCTCTGTCCTTTAAAATAATTAAAAATATACATCAGGAAATAAAACTAATTATTAAGACAAAAGTAACTCTAATGAAAAGTTCAACATTTCCATACAAGGAAGGTATCAGTGGGGGAAATCTAATTATCCAGTAAGGCACATATTAAAATACTTTTAAACAAAGGCATGCTTGAAAATAGCAATGAAAAAAATTAATACTGAAGATAAGTGAAATAGATATCAGTTTTGTCTCTCAGATATCAAGAGCTTCCGTATAGATCACACTTTAAATAATAAAGAATTGAGTATTAGAGTTCCAGAAAGTTTCCTTAACATACTGTTGTCTAATCTTCATGTTTGATACTGACTGTAAGTCAGTCAAATAAGAAACTGTCATATTTGAAGTGTTATATTAAAAAAAACAGTAATTGTCAACTTTTTAGAGTGTATTTTCCATTTGGAAAGAAGTTAGAAGCATAACTGGTCACTTCTATCTATCATCACCTTCTAATATACCCATTTCTAAAGCATCATATACTAAGTTGTTTGTATGCAAGTGTGCAAGATGGACAAAATTAATCAATGATAGATATTTGCTTTCAATTATTTTGCACTGGCTGCTACACCACTTATAGTTAGTTCATTGCTATTACATTCTACTTTCGTATATATTTTACCAATTTATTTTGTGTATCACACGCATTAAAATGTAAGTCTCATAAGAGCAGGGATTTTGTCTACTCTGATCATAGCTCTATTCTCAATGTCTATAAATATACCTGGCTAACATAGCTGCTCACTAAATAGTTGTTGAATAGAGTAATGAATCATTCCTACATTGAAAGTTATACATTATATGTCCAACCACCCAATTCTTCATTAAACAAATATTCACTCAGCATCTAAGATGGGTTATGCAGCACTCTGATATGGTGCTAGAAATACATAAATGAGCTTACATTCATATAAAAATGTCATTATTAAAATTTCATAGAATTTTGTTACTATGTGTCAAGGGAACAAAACCTCCATTTTTTGCTATAAAATGGAAGCTTGCAAAACAGAATTCCATTCTGGATTAATGCATGCTTTCTGTTTTGCCAAAAGATATACTGCCTGATGCTGACAGGGTTATTAAATTATTCAGTGGTAAGATGGAACTCTTCTCACATTTAAAGGATTTATTTAGCAAGAGTCATCTGCTTTTGTCACAAAGTTATTTATACAAATTTAAAATACTTAAAAATAGTTTTATATTCTATAGGCCAATGAAACATGGGTATAAAAATAATGTAAGTTATTCTCCTATAGAAAATAGTTTGGATGTTTCTGAAAGTGTTGATAAATGTGACAAAATTGAAAACTTTAAATTCAATATGAGTAAAAAAAAATATTTAAAGCTACCATAAGCAAACAACAATAAAAATGATGTCAAATAAATGTACTTCTCAGATCTGCTTAAGAAAAATAACTCAAAAAATTGTATAGTTATTTTAAAACACATTAAAATAAGGCATTAATATAGATGTAAAATCTTTATGATTCCCTGAAATAAAATTTTCCTACCATATACAGATTTTTTTGATAGAAAGGCACCTTCAGAGTGAAATGAACATGAGTTAAAATCTCAGCTTTGCCATTCATAATCTGTGAGAATCTAAGTCTAACTCACTAATCTTGTATTCAGTTTTCTCATCTATAAAAACTGGTGGTGTTTTATGAGATAAAGAACATAAAGCACTCACCAGAGTACCTGACTATGGTCTAATAAATGTGATATATTACAAGTTTTAAAGGGTTGTTATGTAGTCAGTATTCACAAGTGACAATTCTATTTCTCTTCCATATCCCTCATGTTTTTTCTTTCCATTAATAAGGCATTTGTAAAACAGAAAAATATAGATTTAGTAAAATTCCCATTCAGATCTTAAATTAAAATCACCTTGAAATTATGAAGTTTTCATGCAACTAACGGAGAGGAAACTCATACTCCTTAATCTCTTTATTCATGTATTCATCTGGTTCATTAAGCATTTATTCAGCTTTTGCCTGTTGAATATTTGTGTTATTCCAAGTAATATGCTGGGACTTGATGGTATTGTCATGAGCAAAAAAGCTTGTACCTGACCTCATGGCACTTACTGTTTACTGAAGAAGAAGGTCATTAGATCAGAGTCATAAAAATCATTTATACTAACCTGGGCATTTCTGTGAAAGCAAAATATGGGGAGATATGTGTCAATAGATGAGAAAGGTCTGATCTTTCTTGGGTGATCATTGAAGTACATGCTATGTATTTAAATTTCTAGCAGATATTAATTTTTAGGATTTAGAAATAAAAAAGTAAACTTTCTGAAATTATAAGATATTATTTATGTTTTACAATACTTTACATGTCCTTAATCATAAAATCCATAATAAATATTAAATCATATTTTATAATAGTTATGCTAAAAGTTTCAGAGATTCTCTTTAAAAATATATACGTTTATTAAATTTGTATTTAATAATATAGTCAACCTTTAAAAATTAGAAGAGTTCATATAGAAATGAATATTATATAAATGTGACTATATTTATACATATATTACATATAGGAAGTGACTGGTTTATGATTTTAACAAATGAAATATTGTGAGATGATTATATATTTTAGTAATATGCAAAATAATCTCTACTTGATGCTAAATCAAGTTATTAAATAATAGATATTAAATAATAGAAATAATGAAAGGAATTATAACACTGATTAATGCCAAAACATTTAAAAATTGAAAGATAATGCCACAAACATTTAATACTTAAAAATTACCATTATTAAAAAAAGTTAAACACACAAAGCTTTAATTGCTATGAGAATCTTCATCTTTATTCCTTGACAAATATTCCAGATATAGAAAATTGTCTTTCAGTTTGCTTTGATCTTGGTGGAATAATACTGTATTGGAAAGTATATTCAAGCTGGATATTAGGAGACATGTTGTTTCAGATAAGCTCATTTCATTTGTTTAATGGTGAATATTTTAGTTTTGCTGGTGAGATTGAAATTGCCTTTGTAAATTAAGATTCTAGTTACTGAATTTATATTGACATATTTAAGCAACAATATTCATATCTTTGTATTTCTCCTGTTAAATTACTTACACAAATTGTAGCCTATAGTGGATACTCAAATATTGGAAAATGCAATGAACATTAGGAGGAATTCAATAAGATAATATTCTAATTTTATAGCAGATTGACCGTGTTCCACCAAATCATGAGTCAAACCTACCAATTTTAAGAATTATTTTGCTTCCCAATTCTAATTTTTCTTGTTAGCTACTCATAATATTTTTGCAAAATTCACTATACTTTGTGTATAAAATTATTATTTATTTTATTTGCAATTATGACTCATTAGCAGCAGAGAGGGCCACATACCTGTACTCATGGCAACAGCTACAAGCAAGACTGTTAGATTGTAACAGTTTCTTCCTTACTGTGCTCCTGTCCTCATTCACTAAGAATATTGACCTTAAACTTCACCTCCCCATGAGTGTTCCTTTTTCACTCTTGCTTCTTACTTGACATCAGATTTCTTACAACCAGTAATGTATCTATATTGATAAGTTTTGGCTCTTCAGCCTTAAATCTTGCTCTCCAGCCTTCCACACAATTCTATAAACATCTCTTCTAGATCAATAACATTTCAGTCAGTCATTTGTGTCATATAAAATGATCGGAATCCTCCAATAGATATAAACCTAATGTAATCTTTGCAAATTATGAAAGGATTCCAGGAAAAGGTGACATCTAAATTGATGAAGCAAAATTAACCACTTAAAAGAAATGTGTTCATTGTAAGGATCATTTCTCTTACAGCAAAGCAAATACTAAAGTAGTTGCCATTTACTGAGTTTATAATAAGACAGACGATATTCTCCTCTCTGGATAATTACCTGGGCCTTCATTTTTACAGACAACATAAAAATATTGGGGAATTTTAAGTCTGTTTGTGTTCTTCTTAGTAAAAAAGATTGTCCCAAAGCTCAAAAAAAGCATTCTTTTCAAATAACGATTTTAGGTATGGGTAGGTGGCTAAAGTTTATTTTGTGAGTTATTCTAAGGTATTTTATAATTATAAAAATATATATCAAATTGTAATTATAGTATTTATCTGTTATTTTCATCTAAATTTATAATGATAAAAGCAAAAAATAATAATTTTTATTACTCTGCTCATTCCCTTTAATAATACAAAGTCTTCAGAATATTAAATTAAGGTAATTATTAATAATATGCATATTCTTTTAACATTTTAGAAAACTTTAGCTAAAGATCTAACTATTTTATACAGTATATCTTTAATCACAATTATTCCAGTGTGCAAAGAGTGAACATTAGGGTGAAGAGATGTACTTCTTTTCTGTGTACAATAACAGGATCAACTAGCAATGTTTATTGAGTTGAAGCTGTAAATAACTGTTACTTCATGGGCATCAATCAAATGTAGATATGCTCTATTTGATTTGTAGTTATATGTGCTCCATACATATTTAAATAGTATTATTTTTTAATATGTAAATACCTGCAGTGAAACTGAATATGAAGTATCCCCAGGTAACTTCTACAACTTTTAATGTGTGATTAACTGTACAGAGAGGAGGTTTGGAATTCAAGTTCCTAAGTATATTAAGTTGTGTAATAAAAATTAAGTTGTGTAAAATATCGAGCTCTTGAATATTAAATTTACAAACTTTTGTCTAAACAGTGATTCTCATATTTTTGCCAGGACACAACAGAAAATATTTGCAGAATAAAATGCAATACTGCATCTTGATGAAGTGTTTAAATGGCAGCACCTCCAACATGGTCACAAATATATTTAATGTTCTTAAAAATATTTACCGTTTTTTCAGTAAAATTTAGCTTCTAAAAGAACACAGAATATTCCATGTTATTTTTCATGGGAAAAAGACTCAAAATCTCCTTTCACATGTAGTACATATAAATTTAACAATTGATCAATAGGCAGATACCTCTGTACAACAGCTTGTGGCAAATACTCTATAAATGTCAGGGAAAAGGAAATGTGGTATTTTACTTTTGTTTCCCTAACCTATGAGAACTGCCTGTAGGTATAAAAAAAAGGATATAAGTTATAATATTGTTGAGTAAATACTCAATAAATGATGAGAGAGAGAGAGAGAGAGAATTTCGTTATTCTATAATAAAGACATCTGCACTTGAATGTTTATGGCAGCACAATTCACTATTGCAAAGAAGTGGAAACAACCCAAGTGCCCATCAATCCATGAGTGGATTAATAAAATATGTATACCATGGAATACTACTCAATTACAAAAAACAATGATGATCTAGCACCTCTTATATTTTGCTGGATAGAGCTTGAGCCCATCCTCTGAAGTGAGGTATCACAAGAATTTAAGAATAAGCACCATGTACTTGCCATCAAATTGGCACTAACTGAAAAACACTAAGGTGCTCACATGGTAGTAATATTCATTGGGGGTTGAGGGGGTGGGGTGGGTAAACTCACAACTAATGGATGTGGTGAGCATTGTATGGGGGAAGCACACACCTCTAATCCTGGCTTGGGTGAGGCAAAGTCATAACATGTAACCAAAATGTTTGTACCCCCATAATATCCTGAATTTTTTTTAAAAAGTAAATATAATAAAGTCATGGAATACAAGGTTAATATATAAAAATTAACTGCATGTCTACATACTAACAAAAAACAATTACAAAATGAAATTTTAAGATACCATTTATATTGCAGTAAAAAAATACCTAGGAATGTATTTAACAAAATTTGTGTATGACCTCTATACTGAAAACTATAAAATATAACTGAACAATATTTAGAAAATCTATATCAATGGAAGGATATATCATGTTCATGGATTGGAAAGCTATGTTAAATTGTTAAGTCTACCTAAATTAATTAATGGATTAAATTTAATATCAGTTAAAACATCAGCAGACATGTTGATATAAATTGACAAGATGATTCTAAAAGTTATTTGGAAAGGCAAAGGACCTAGAATAGCCAAAATAACCTTGAAAAAGAAGAAGAAAGTTGCAGAAATTATACTACTTAACTCCAAGAATTATATAAAGTTTCTGAAATTAAAACAATATAGTAGCAAAATAAGGACAGACAAATAGATTAATAGAACAGAGTACAATGTTCAGAAATAGACTCACATGCAGGGTCAATTGAATTTTTTTTTTTTTTTTTACAAAGATGCTAGAGCTATTCAGTGAGGGAAAACAAAATAAAAAAAAAAAAAAAAAAAAGAAACCCACGTTTGATTTTTAAGATGGTGGTAGAAAATTTGAGATTTTGAGTATCTCCTAGCAATTTAGTTATTTGTTTTTAAGATAAATTAATGTTCACTAGAAAATATTTAAAGTGTTCTTGGGGGGGTGCTAAAAAAAAAAAAAGATAAAGTAGTCTTGAAGGTTTACTGTTTGATTAAATATTCTTAAATATTCAATGATATAGTACACCTGTCATATAATAGTGCTCCATGAGGAGAACATTTTTCATCCAATGACAAAAAGAATAAATGCAGGGCAATTGGAAAAGGCCACTTCAATTATAGGCACGAGGTTACATAAAAGATTTTAATACTGTCAGTGCCTTTTAGTATCTAATTCACAAAAAAAATCTGTTGAACTTTGAAACACTGTTGATTTTCCAGTTCGTAAGATTTTATTGAACAGGAAAATCAACATTTTTTTTTCAAATTTCTGAATCTAGTTGTTTCAGAACTAGATTGCTTCTGAAGGCTCTTTCTTCACTTGTTTATTCTATTGGGTTCATACAAACAGGTAGAAATATTTATGTGTATCCATTGTCCTTTAATTCTAACATACTTGTTATTAAATGCAAAACAATAGCAATAGAATAAGAACCTCTACAAGATGGCAAGAACATAATGATAGAATTAAATATATTTATGAAATAGAAGGTAGGATTTTTAAAGTATAAATACATAGCTTTTTTAGTTTTTAAGTTATAATTTATTTTTCCTTTCATTTTTTTGGGGGGGAGAGGAAATGTAAAAGATGTCAGTAAGACTATGGGCCACATTTTTACAAACATCTTACTTGACCATAAATAAAAACCAAAAGACCAGGAAATTAGAATGAAAAAAAGTAATTTTCAGGATGCATTGATAATTTATTTCTAAAAAAAGAAGAAAGGAGCAGTGAGAAAAAGTTTCATTAATAAGTTTATTTAATGTTCATTTAATTATATGAATTATTTAAGAAGTGGTGAAAGAGTTATCTTGATTGTGCTCAGTGATCCTAGCATCCTTTTGCCAAAAGACAAAGTCTCAATAGCATACAAAGAATGAAAGAGATAGAAACGATATTAAAATTTAGGACTGTAGTCTATTGTCTGTTAAGCATATACTGAGTACTGCATAATGAACAAATATTTAAATTCATGAATATTTACATTTTAATGTTGAAAATGTTTGAAAGTTACAAGTAAGAAGATATATTAATTTTGATGTTGTGACTGAACTATTTTATTGTTTTTATTTTGGTGGTGGATGTGTGTGTGTGTATATGTGTGTATATATATATATTCCAAAATCACAAAATTGTAACTTAAAAGGGTTAATTATGCTATAGGTAAATAATATCTCAATAAAAATGTATAAAATATAGATTATTGTATCATTCTATCACAGATCAGACTCTATATATATAAGATGCAAAATCTTGCAGTGCAAAAATTTGCATAACATTGCTGACTTTACCATTTAAGAAATTGTATTAAAGTTAACTGTAACTATTGAGAGATAATTAAAAGGAACTTTTGAACTTTTCATCTTGAAAATATATAAGAATTGTGTCTAAACTCAGAAAAACCATTGACTTACTGTATATTATGTGGTAATTTTCAATATTTGTATAGTAAATATACTTTGTATGATTTTTCCCTTAAATACTAACATCTGTTTCTTTATAATAGACTAAAATATTAAACATCAGGGATTGTTACTTATCAGTCATTCAACTAATCTGTCTCAGAGTATTATGACATTATTACCCTGTTAATTATGGGAAATTTGTAATATATAATTCAATTTTATTTAGAAATAATCTCAAACTTACAGAAAAGCGTAGTTCAGAGAATTTACAAATTTTCTCAACCATTTGTGAGAAAATTACTCATCTGATGCCTCAATATTTTTGTATATATTTCCCACAACCAAAAACATTAACTTATATAGCCATAATAAAAATATCTAATTTTAAACTTTTATATGTTACTACTATCTACTTCTCACATACTCTTAAAATTTCACCAATTTTCTAAAGCGTCTTTAATAGCTAAATGATCTGGTCTGGTATCATGCATTGAATATATTGCTATGTCTCATTAGATTCTATCATCTTGCTCTTAATTTGATTATAAAAATCTTGACTTTTTTGCCAATTATTTTGCATAATATCCCCAAATCTGTGTTTCTTTGATATTCCTTGTTTAATTTATTATCATGCCTCTTTGGTAGAAATATCAGAGAAGTGAAATTGTGTGTTCTAACGGTGATCTCCCCCATGTTTATCTGTATAACCACACCTGAACTTGTATACCCTCAACAGGCTACAACCCCAGAGAATAACTTTCAATCCCCTTTGGTTTCCATGCACTGTTCCAGCTATGCTGGGCCATCACCCACTGTCAAGGAACCACTCACTGCCTTCTGAACCAGTGTGGCTCCATTTTCACCACCATAGTAGCATAACACTCTACTTTATTCATTTCCATCTAATGGCTTTGGACTTATTTTTTTTTTTCAGGAAGGGAAAGGAGAAAGGAAGAGAAGAGAAAGGAGAAATGTAATACATTTTTAAATTGCTAGTGAGGTTTTATTTATATAAAGTAAAATTCACTCATTTTAAGTACAAATTTCTATGAGTTTACGCAAACAAATCCAGTTGTGTAATCACTAACAAATAAATATAGGCTGTTTTTACCACCCATAAAATTTCTCTTGTGCCTACCATAGTTAATACTCTATCCCTAGCCACAGTCACATGATAAAACTGTCCTGCTTTCTGTTACTGTAATTTTGCCTTAAATTTGCCCTTAAATGAACTCATAAAATATATATCCTATCTGTCTAGCTCTACAAATTGGAAAGATATTTTTAAGATCAAATGTTGGTACATATATCCAGAGTATTCCATTGTTATCCATTTGCCATTATTTATCTACTCATCAGTTGATTTGATATATGTTCCAACATATGGGATATTATGATGAATATTGCCATAAACATGTGAATATAAATTGTTCTGTGAACATATTTTTATTTGACTTTAGTTGAACTGATTGGACACATTGTAAGTATATATTAAACTTTATAAGAAACAAACTGTTTTCTAAAACTGTAGTACAATTTTAGATTCCCACCAACAGTGGATGAATGTCCTAAATGTTCCACTATTCAATAATAATTGGCATTGTTGTTCTTTTGAATTTTAGCTATTGCTGTATGTGTGTAGAGGTATTTTATTGAGCTTTTAAATTGCATTTAATAAAGCTTTAGAAAGCTTAAAATAAGGCCATGAAATAGAATTTCACGTGTATGAAATAATCTAGGTTTTTAAAATTCCCTTTCTCTCCCTCCTGAGTAGTGCTTTATTAGCTTCAAGCATGCTGTGTTTTCTTTTAGCTTAGAACTTTGTGATCAGTAAATCATTATATACTCACAGCTAGAATAAGTTAAATTTACCATATTATTAAGTATAACATATTAAATTATACTGAATTCTTGGATTAATATAGTTGATGAGAATGTAACACTGTACCATTCTAATATACAGAGTGTAGTGATAAAAATGTTTTATAATGATTAAATTGAATAAGCTAATTGATTTTTTTAATAGATGAGAAAACATTACTTCTGTTCAAAAGACCTAAAGTGGTATGTATTTAGAAAAACAAACATTTCACATACAGCCACTTGTAGGTTCAATAGATCAAGCACATACAGGAGGAGATTACATATAAAGAAGGGTGTGGTTGGTAGATGGGATGTGGATAAATGGGAAGTAGGAATAAAGATAATTCCAATGGTACGTGAGCAAAGTCATAAAGGGAATTTGTGATTCTTCGATAAAAACTAACAAAACATACTTTACCATCTTTCAGTCTATGTTGTGGGTATAACTTACCAGTGGCCCACCCATTACCAGTTCCTCCTTTCTTGTTAACAGATCATCATTGTTTTGGGTGCAGTAAAGTGGCTTGCTAAAAAATTGTTCTCCATTGTCCTTTGCAGTGGCTTCCATGTGACTAACTTCTATGTAATGCATGTAGGTAAAAATTATTGAGTGGAACTTTCATAAAAGTTTCTTAAGGGACAGGGGAGGGAGGTTGGAGTTGATGTTGGCTGACAGCCTGTGCATGCCTTTTCTTCATAGTCTTCCCCTTTTTTATGTTCTTATTTCCTGAAATATTGCTATTATGACTGGAGCTCCAGTAGCCATTTCAGGACTGTGCATATATAAGCACAGAAGAAGGAATGACTGAGAAGAAGTAGCCTGGGTACTTGATTACACTGATTTAATATTAACCCTGGACAACCCAACTTTATGTTTCTTCTTATGTGATGAAATTAAAAACCCTAATTTTTAAAGCCCCACTTTTTTGATCCATATTATCAGAATTCAAATGCAACATTTTGCTGATATGATATAGAGATCAAATTTTATCTACAATTAGACATTCTAAAATACAGTTTCCCTTTGAACATAAAATACATCTCTTTGATAAAATATTAGTTTGCATTAGTAGTGAAAACTATCTTATCAAATATTTTGTTGAAACAATTATTAGGTATTAAATATTAGAACAATGTTTGTTTAGGTACTACTGAATAAATATTACCCCAAACATTTAATGAATCGTACTTACATGGTGCTACAAAAGTTTGGTTGTTTGTATATTTTTTCATGTGCTAAACCAGTATTATTGGAATATGCAAGTACACATTTTTGGGTTATCTTTGTAACTGTAGTAGTGTTTAATGATTTTATACATGTGAAAACCTTTCTAAATATGGTGAATTGAATTGCATGCAATGTATACCTCATTCAAGCTGCTTAAAAATCTCATGTGATCCTTATCAATGGTTTAATATTGAGTCATTAATTCATACAAATAGATTCTAGATGACATAAATATGAAAATCTATTAAATGAAAGAGAAGTTCACCAAATGCAACCTAATATTCATTTCTGTATCATCAAGGGAATAGTTGCTAAACCTAATGAAAATGTAGAAAAGAGTCTTGGCAATTGAATTTTTACTGTGCTCTTCTAATGGCTTGCTCTTATAAATTTTTTGGTCCTGTTCTTTCTGTAAAACAACCTAAAGTTATTTAAGATTGATGATGAACTTGTCAGCTGTATTTTCTTTACTTCATTATTCTTCATCTTCTCTCTGAGGCCTATCTCAGTTTATATTTATATTATTCATTTGAATGTTTGTCTAAGTACCTGATTTTACTTACCCTGAAATTTGTTTATTTGCCCCAATATATTAATACATTTCCAGGTACACTTTGGCTTAGAGTTGCTGGGATGGCTAGATGTGATGAGACTCCCAAAAGGCCACTGAAATCCAGAAAAGTATAGTAGTAGGATCATTATTATTTCTTTTGTTTTAGTTAATCATAATACTGCATTATAGTTAATCTCATCTGAAAAATTACCCAGAGATCCTATAAATGCCAAGTCTGCATGTACTTTCAAATGTATTTAATCAAGCTATTGCTACTTGAGTCAATAACAGATTTCCTTTAGGGTTGGGTGATATAGTGGTTTGGTTGTAGTTTGTTTGGCATGATAAGTCTCAAGTTGAAATTTGATTGCCAGTGTTGGGGGTGGGGCCTGGTGGGAGACGTTTGGGTCCTTGGAGTGGATCCTACATGAACAGCTTGGTGCCATCCTCTGGAAAGTGAGCGAGTTGTCACACTTAGTTCCCAGAACAACTGGTTGTTGAGAAGAGCCTGGCACCTCTTCTGCACCCTCTCTCTGTTGCTTCCACTCTTGCCTTGTGATCTTCACATGCTGGGTCCCCTTCACCTTTGGCTATGGTTGAAAGCAGCCTGAGGCCTTCACCTGAAGCAGATGCTGGCATCGTGCTTCTCTACAGCCTGCAGAACCATGAGCCAAATAAAATTCTTTTCTTTATGAATTACCCAACCTCAGATACTCCATTACAGCAACCCAAATAGATTAAGACATGTGGGCTCCACTCTTAACTGAAAGATTTATGCTAGCAATTATGCATATTATGGTCCATGTTTGGTGCTTTTGAACTTGTGTGAGCATATGCTTACGTGCATTGCTTTTTCTGAGATTATAGGAGGAAAAAAACCCCCACAAATAAGAACACTATACATTTTTAACAGCTTCCTTAGTTAAAGAAATGGTCTGACACCACTTATTTTCATTCTGTGTCTCTCAAAGTAGAGTACATGCTCCAGGGTGAAAAAAGAACAGGGAACAGATATTTCCCTGAATTGATAGACATGACATTTGTGCAAGTATTAATAGGTAGATAGAATGATCCACAAAAAGGATACTCCATTGTTTCTCCTTTACACTGAAAGGAAGAAAGGTGAAATGTAAAAGTTGGAACTAATGTTATCAACTCAGTCTGTTACCTGAGCTCACAAGTTAAACAT
This sequence comes from Lemur catta, assembly GCF_020740605.2. Taxonomy (NCBI): domain Eukaryota; kingdom Metazoa; phylum Chordata; class Mammalia; order Primates; family Lemuridae; genus Lemur; species Lemur catta. The sequence continues at coordinate 50,105,408 of NC_059128.1, read as the reverse complement.
AGTATTGCAATGTCAGCATTTCACCAGGAAAGTTGAATGCTATAAATATCCACTGCATGGAAGCGATATTTGACCTATAAAGTGCTATAATCCCGACAGTACTTTCTGCAGAAACAGGGAAATCATTGTCTACAAAGTGACAGAGTTTCTTTAGAGTTTAGGCAGAGAAGTAAGCCCCATGTAAAATGACAATAAAATGTGTTATGAATTTTTAAGTTTGGACCGACACATTTTGTTTATTATGCATTTTCAAGAATTGCCATATTTAACCAAGCATCCTGATCACTATCCTAGCAGAAACTGTAATTTTTCAGTTCCAAATTTTACTAAAATTCTAGTTGGATGGTATAATTCTAAATTTGTAATTCATATTGGTGAAAAAGAACTACTATTTCCTGATTCAAAGCATGTGTTTATGTTTCAGTGCTAAACACATAGAAATGTTTAGAATATCATAAAACATAATTTACAGAATATTTGGAAATTAATAGGCTTATCTTTTTTTTTTTTTTTTTAGAACAACTCAGCAAAACAAAATTCCCATTTATTGTTGGACAACATTGTTTCACACATATATCAAACAGGCCAGAAAAACCCAAATAACTAAATAAACAAACAGCAACTTCACAGACAAAAAAAGAAAAAAAAGAAAACTTTTATCTTTGGCCTTTATAACCAACTACTTATAGTATAGCTAAGTACATACACAAAAAAAGTTGCTGGAATGCTCAGAGTAAGATTTTGTTGTTGTTGTTGTTGGTTTTGCTTTTTTTCTAAAAGGTTTTTTTTTTTTTTTTCTCCTTTGAGATTGTAATGAACATGGAATGCTCCAAAGGCTGGTTTGGTTATCTGAGATCATTAAAAATGGAGACCCCTCTAGCAATATGTACAAAAGTATAAATTGTAAATAAAAAATACAAACAAATATCCTTTTAAAAGTATTTTTAAGAAAAAAAAGCAGGGCCTTGGAAGTTTTGGTTCTTTTTTCCTCCCCTGTTGCAATTTCGTGTGGTTTTGGTTGGGTGGTGGAGAGTGCGTGTCATCTGCAGGTGGCCATGCCCGGGACCGGTGGCTGGCTGGGTGGGCCTCTCTACTCAAAGGTGACCACTTTTAGCTTCTGAGACGGGGAGTGGAGGGTGAATAGGTCATGGTGGCTTTTTTGTTTTTTTAAGTTTAACTTTTCATTTTTTGCTGTCTGGTCATCCTCATCAATCGTCTGCTTCTTGATATCGACATCATCATCCTCATTATCTTCAGCTGCCCATTTGCCTGTGACAGCCTCAGCTTCCTCCTCTTCATCTCCATCCTCTTCCTCACACATTTTTTATGTTTTTCAGAGATGTGGTCATAATCATTGCTTCTGTTGTTTGTCCTCAGTTTGAATCATCTGGGAAGAAGAAAACTCTTGGGATTTTTCTATCTCCATCCCTTTACAGCAGCCTGAAAGGCTATATTGGGTTTCACGTAAGAGAAATCTACTCACCCAAGATTAAACAAAACATGAGGGTTCAATGGAAAGATGTTTAAGGTCTTTTATTGGCTCTATGGACAATGTGAAGAAAAGTCTGCTTCAAGAAGGGCATGATTGGTAACCAGGACAACTCTAGGGATCTCAGTGGTGGTGGTCTGTGGATTCTGATCCTGTAGCTCTGCCCATCTCTGCTTTTTATTTGTTTGCTATTGAGTATCTACTACGGACCGTGCACTGTGCCAGATGCTGGGAACAAAAAAGTGAACAAAAGTAAAGATGGTTCCTTGCAAGCAGAGCTTGGAGTCTGCAGGGAGAGATAGTCATTAATCTCATCATTACACATACAAATGTATAATTGCAACTGTGATTAGTGTTATGATGGAAAGATACACAGTACATTGAAAATACATCTTCACTTTGGTTTTGTTTGCGCATGATTTGTGTTTTTTGCTTGGTCAGACAAATGCTAATGGCACAGATACTCTAGTATCTTTGTGATTCTGAATTATGCTGTGATAAACATTTGAATGCAGGTGTCGTTTGATAAAATGACTTCATTTCCTTTGGGTAGATACACAGTAGTGGGATTGTTGTATTGAATGGTAGGTTTCCTTTTAGTTCTTTGAAAAATCTCCATGCTGTTTTCTATTGAGGTTATACAAATTTGCAGCCCCTCCAACAGTGCATAAATGTTCCTTTTTCTCTGCATCCATGCCAGCATCTATTGTTTTGGGGCTTTCTAATAATAGCCATTCTGACAGGGGTAAGGTGATAACTCATTGTGGTTTTAATTCATATTTCCCTGATGATTAATAAGCATTTTTTTCATATGTTTTTTGGCTATTTGTCTATCTTCTTTTGGCTATTTGTAAAGCTTCTGTTCATGTCTTTTGCCCAATTTTTAATTTTTTTTTATTTTTACCTTGCTGATTTGTTTGAGCACAAAGAATTCATTTATTGACTATCGAGTAATCTTTTCTTATAAAGATTTTGTGGTTGCCCATTTATGAACTAAATATTGAACTTTTGTAAAGTTATTTCTGGGTTTTCTTTTCTATTTTATTAAATTATTTTCAAAATATCTACAGTTACATTAATTTAAATACTATACCTTTATTGTATCTACAATGAATCATTACTTTAAAGACTTTACTGTTCAAATCACTTATGAGAATTATGGAACACATAGGAATTTCTTTATACATTGACATATTGAAATATAAACTATACTTATTGACACATGGTTTAATGCAAGTAGCAGTTCACAGGTGAAATTTGAATACTCAAAATTACTTGGAATTTTAAATATTATACATAGATGTAGTTACATCTCCTTTCTTATTTTTCCTTCTTACCCTATAAGGTTTTGTTTTAACCTCGTTGTAGATAATCAAGTGCAATTGCTGGCATGAGAAAACAGAGACAATTCATAATTTCCCATAAAAAATTTGAATTTACATATTTATAATATATTCTCAAATTTGATGTTGGATTTTAATGAAATCATTGCAAACAATGAAACAAAACATTTAGAAAAACCATGAAGGGAAGGGAAAATAGATAAATTTACTGAACATCTACTATACATTGGATATTTTGATAAATACTTCGCTTGTATTATGTATCATAGAAAGCTTTTATATGTGATATTGGCTTAGCTAGGCAAATAGGAAAACAATGCTCAAACATAACTTGACAGAAGTCAATGTTTTCAAATTGAATATTAGTTATTCAGTTCAAATTTAGTGTTCTTGCTCCTCCTGAAACTAAATTGTAAGGCAATCATACAGGAAAATAACAGATCAACTACTTGCTACAAACTAAGTACCAAATCGATTTGTTTATGGATCTCCACATGTTCCTTATTACTTTAGGATATTGCTCAAGTTGTACTAATGTTTGAACTGTTTTCCTCCCCGCCATAATCCTGTTCATTTAACAAACACCTATGCTTCCTGCAAATACCTACACTTCCTATAAATATCAAGTACAATTTCACTTCTTAGGAAAGTTTTCCTTCATACTAGCCTATATTGAACTAAGTTTTCCAGTTATGCTTCAATGTTCTTGTAATTTTCCTTTGTATTTTGTTTCATAGTTTAATTGCATATTTGTTTATATAATTGTTAATTATATTTACAGTAGAGGGCAAGACCCCTGTCTATTTTTGTAAACATTGCCCCAGTGTCTGCAATATTCTAAGTAGCTAAATATGTTTTTTGAATGTATGGAGACAATTTTATTTCTATTTTAGAGAAAAAAGCAGCAGGTTTAGCAATTTTAGATCTTCTCATGTTTGTATAGCTGTTAAAATTGGGCACCAGGAAAATACGTATGTATCCTTAGTTCTTGTTTTATTATATTAACATTAAAAGTGTAATTTACAAGTTTCATAACCTATAGTTTCATTTTGAATTCATCCAACTATTATTTCACCTCAGAAGAACCATGGGAATCTTAGTGTTTCCTCCAATCCTGTCAATACCATCAATACATAATCTGCCTTCACTCACCCATGAATTTCTGACTATTTAATATTCAATTTCCTTTTCCTCTGCCATTGAATTTCTACTTTTCCTATTACTACTTGAGATTTGCAACCTGCCTTCACTGGTCCCATAAAATTAAAATTGTTATCTTAAAACTCCGTCTGTACTTTATTATTTTTAATTCTTTAAAACAGACATCTTCCTACCCAATCTGTTCAGAGTAAATTAGGTATTTAATAGAAATGTTAAAAATTCTCACATTTTAAATAAAGAAGTCTACAAGTGACCAAATCTTAATAGGAACAAGGTTTTAAAATTATATATCATGATTTTCATTGCATCAATGAAAACTACTAATAAAATGGGTCTGAAAACATAATTGAATAAAATGTACTCTCAGGAGTAACTGATTTTAGTAGTTTACATTAAGCAGTTTGATGAAAACATTACATTTGGCTTGAAAATGCTTCTGATTCATTTATTTCTCATATTGTTAATATTCCAAATGTAAAATCACACAAGCAACCAAATTGTAACCAGGCAGATATTTTTTTATGTATGTCATTTAAAAGCCATTTAATTAACTACAAGATCAAATTTTTCCCAAACAAAATGTCTTAATACCATGACAATTTGTTCTCTGTTTCTCTTTCGATAAGTATTAATCAGGCTGAAAGCTTTAAGCCGATTCTATTAATATTATTGAGTAGACATTCTTGTTTAACTGATTTTCATGAAAATGAATTTTTACTTTGCATTTCTTCCATCAGTCTTCTGTCTATATTTGTTGCAATTAGAACAGTATCATTTACTGAGCTCTCTACATTATACTTATTTAATTATTTATTTAATATTAAATGCATAATATCTCACCTAAGTGCTAGGTTCTGGATTTGTCCTCTTTAGTAAGCCGTCCATCTTTGATCATGAAGTCAGTTCTTTGCAAGTGGAAGAGCTCAGATTAGACCAGTAATCTCCCAGACCCATCAGATGTTCCCTGAACAGTTTAACTTGCTAGGGAAAAATCAAAATCAAAGAATAGAGCCAACTGGTGTCACTTTGAATTGATGATCAAAGAGTGCAAATGGGTACAATCATTACCTAAAAATCCTCCTGAATTTTCAATTGTCCCAAGTAACTATTTTATCTTTTTTTCATTCACCTCAAAACTTCAACAAGACTTCTTTGACAACTTCCTTCTAATAAGATGGCAAGCTTTTCAAATGTTATCCAGAAAACATAGACTCTTAGATAAGAACTGCCAGAATTCAAATCTACTGAATCAAACTAGCCTCACCATCTCTATCATCAATGTCTTCTTTCTTGATAAACTAAAAGTAATGTCCCTGATTATTTGGTGGGCTCTCTAGTGTTCTCAAGTACTTACTCCTGTGATTTTTTTTCTCTTTTATTTATCATACCTATGAACATAGCTCTGTTATGTCCATCTTTAAGAGAAATGCACACCACCACTCTGTTTCCCTCAGACCAACCATTCCAATTTTCCCCCTTCTATTTTACAGGAAAACTTTCCCCCAAAACTTTGCATGCTTAGTGTCTCCACGTTATCATGATTTATTTTCTAACCAACCTACACTGATAGAGCCAACGTTTCTTCCCCGCATACATTACTAACATCAAGTTACCAAAGATCATTAGTTTGCCAAATCTAGCACTTCCTATTAATCAATTAAATACTTTATAAGTCCCCCCCTTATTTATTTATTTATTTATTTATTTTGAGACAGAGTCTCACTCTGTTGCCCAGACTAGAGTGCTGTGGCATCAGCCTAGCTCACAGCAACCTCAAACTCCTGGGCTCAAGCAATCCTTCTGCCTCAGCCTCCCGAGTAGCTGGGACTACAGGCATGTGCCACCATGCCTGGCTAATTTTTCTATATATATTTTAGCTGTCCATATAATTCTTTCTGTTTTTAGTAGAGATGGGGTCTCGCTCTTGCTCAGGCTGGTCTCGAACTCCTGAGCTCAAACAATCTGCCCGCCTCGGCCTCCAAGAGTGCTAGGATTACAGGTGTGAGCCACCGTGACCAGCCTGCAAGTCCCCCTTTCTTTACCATCACCTGAATGCCATGATTCACTCTGAGAGGCTGCCACATTTCTGGACAAGCCTTTTCCTAGAAATCAAAATGTATACATTTCCCTTCCTAAAATTCTACTTGGATATCTAATATACTTCTCAAAATTAATAAATGAAAAACAGAATTCTTGGAACTTTCAGTGAATTTCTTTATCCCCTAGATTTTTCTATTTTGCTTATGATAGAAGATATATTGATCAGCCATAAATCTAACAATTGTCCTTAATTAAGCTTATTTCTTTACCTCTGAATTTATTTAATAACGACTATTTGTTTATCTTGAAAATGTATGGAAAGGAATGTTTATACACTGTTGGTGGGACTGCAAATTAGTATAATCTCTATGGAAAACAATATGGAGACTCATCAAAGAATTAAAAGTAGACCTACCATTCAACCTAGCAATCCCACTACTATTTACCCAAAGGAAAAGAAGTCATTTTGTCAAAAAGAAACCTGTACTTGAATGTTTATTGCACCACAATTCACAATTGCAAAGATGTGGAATTAACCCAAATGTCCATGAATTCATAAGTGGGATTAACAAAATGTGATATATTCATACCGTGGAATGCTACTCAGCCATGAAAAAGGATGACTTAATGCCTTTTGCAACAAACAATTTGGATGGAAGTGGAGAACATTATCCTAAGTGAAGTATCTAAATAATGGAAAAAACAAACACTACATGTCGTCACCATTAAATTGGTACTAATTGATCAAAACTTATTGCACATATGGAAGTAACATTCATCAAGTGATGGGAAGGTGGGAAGGAGAGGAGTGGATGGGTAAATTCACACCTCACTGGTGTGGTGCATGCTGTGTGAGGGATGAGCATGCCTGTAGCTCTGACTCAGGCTGGGCAAAGACAATTTATGAAACCAAAGCATTTGTACCCCCATAATATTCTGAAATAAAAAAACTAATAAAAATTAAAAGTTAAAATTAATAAATAGCAATCATTTATGAATCAAAATTAATAGGTGATTATCTTTGAAAAACATGAGCAGGTTAAATGTGCTTCCATAAATTTATGAAATCTGTTAATTTGCTTAGCTAATCTTTCCTTTGTTAGGTCAAAGAGAAACACATATTCAATTTTTTAAAACTATCTTAAGTTTAAATATTTAATACCTAAATACTAGCATCTTTTATTGATTTTAATACTCATGTGTTAGTCTCATTTTAACATCTCTGCTAAATCTTCTTAACATGTATATTTAATTGGCTTCTTTTTCTTTTTTAGGTATATGTAAACTAATGGTGTTATCTTACAATGGATGGTATCTTAGTTTCATGAAATATATATATTTAGAAGGACTTTTCAATGTTAGTTAGATCAACTTTTTAACTGTGTTTATGAGAGCTGGGTCGAAGGTTTAGCTTTTCCTAAAGTTCACTTAGCTTCACATAATGTGCTGTAAGGTTTTTTTGTTACACGTAGACTAACATATCAATTCTAACACTATGATAGATTGCATTATTGCTCAGAGTTACCTGATTTTCTTCCCTGAAGGCACAAAAGGAGTGTGTGCTGTCTATTCTAGGTAGTCTGCACTAATCAACCTGTATCTCTAAAGCATGCTGCCAGGAATACACATCCCTGATCATTGCACATGACTTGCTATATTCCTCTTCAAGTCAGCCTTGGTCAAGTGACTTTCTTAACATAATAGCAAGTGTACAAAAATGACATACTTTGTGACACTGCATTCCTTTGCCATTTGCTTTCCTCTGCCTTAATAATGGCCCATATGGAAGTTGCTCTTTCATCCTGGGTCCTAGAATGAAGATTTGCGGAGCACATTGGCAGTTGGCACACAGCAAATATAAAGCACAAGTAAGAAATAACTCTTACACATAATTTAGTGAGTTTTAAGAGTTGTTTGGTTCTCTGGAAGTATTTAATAAAAATTGACTGATATAAATATATTTACTGAATGTACATTTTTGCCTACCACGTGCCAGGCATTTTTAAGATGCTGAAGTAGAGTTGTTACTGTGACAGGCAACCCCTGACCACCTTTGTGGAGCATAAATTTTTTAAGAGAAACAAACAATAAACAAGTGGACAAATAAAAAAGATTACTTGAGAGTGTGGTAGCTGATATTCATAATGTATAGCAGTGGATCTTTGGAACTAGTCAGCCCCAGAACTGGAGTATCACGATCAGGAAGTCACTTTAAAGGGGCATAGGGCTTGAATAAAAATATTCATAATAAGAAGAAACTAACAATATGAATATCGGGGCACAAGTTTCTAGGCAGGGTTACAGAAATTCCAAAGGCCAGAAAGCAGAAATGGGGCCTATTATAGAACGGCCACAAAGCCAGTAAGCATGTAACATTGTAAGGTCATAGGGCAATGGTAGAAAATGTTTGAAGACGTGGCAGAAAGCAGCTCGTATAAAGCCTCGTTGTGCTCCGTCAGGAAGGAGTGCACATTCTATTCTAAAGGGAGTCTACAATAATCAGCCCATACCTGTAACATACTTTCAATACATAATAAAAAGTACCCATATCCTGACAACATTAATTTTATTCCATTGAATTTTGTTTTCTGAACTGTTTATAAATTTTACTGTCACCTTCGACCCTTACACCTTAGGCTATCCCAATGATGCTGACCTGAGGATTCCTCCTATTTTACATTGTACACTCACCCCTCTGACCTTATTACTTATATCACTTAACTCTCCTGCTCAGTCTAACTCCACCTTGATGGACCTTCTCCGGTGCCAACTCATATTGTCAGCATGCCTAATGAGTTTGCCCTTGACTTCTAAGAAGGAAATACAAGATTTTTTCTGTATTCTTAGAATATTTAAAAATAATGTTCTCAGTCAACATTATGTTTTTTATTCAAGGGTGTTCTTTTTTTAGATGGTGGAGAATCAATATTTAAGGTAATTTTAGAATTTGTTATTGAAAAACTAATTGACATTCACCCTATATTCTGCATATGGTAATTACAAACTTAAAATATTTTTCTCTAGTATGTTCTTGAAAATGAAAAGTGAATTTTATGTTAGTTTAGAGCATAAAAGTATCTAAAACTCAAGTAAAAGTTATCCAAGTAATTGCAAAAGTATAAGAAAAATCTCTTTAGTCACAAGAACTGTACCTGGATTTGGAACAAAATAAATTCTAACTTCATTTGTAATCTCTGGCAACTTATTTAAGGGCCTTAACATATCTATTTCTTTCTCTATATGATATTGATCCTCCAATGTTTGTGAGTATCATTCAAGAATACATGTACTAGAAATAAAAATATGTAACCGGAGAATAGTTATATCAAAATACAGAATTAGACTAGAGGATTATTCAAATATGAAGAATATATGTTACTGAAATTAAGACACATATTTGATTCTGAGCTTCCTAGCAGTATTACTTTCAGGATTATTGCATATACTGTATGATGACAAATTACAGGTAAGAAGCTTAGTACCAATGCATGACGTTGTTATTGTTATTAAATGAAAATACTGCATCTACTCCAGAATTTTTTTATAGTACTGAATATCTCAAACTGAGAATTCATTACATTTAAATTTTATATTTCATATGAAGATATAAGATGAGGTTAAACTGATATTGAATTTCAAATGTATGTTGGCAACAAATATAAGTTGACTAGCAGATATAGAGTGAGTGTTTGTCCGAGTATTCAAAGATACATTTTCCAAAAATGTTCTGTAATTAGGTATAAAATAGAAGTGAAATTTCTATCTAGTCTCTGGTTCTAATGAGAATGTGCTATTCACAATATGGTCTGTACCTCTGGCTAGATCACTCCTGCTGGCAAGAAATATAGCACAGCCTGTAGATACACCCAAATTAGAATTTCCAAGTGCTAGCAAGAAATGTTCAATGTCTGGCAACTGGTAGTTTTAGGATTTGATTCTACCTCTTTTCAGTTTAATTTTCAATATTCCGAATTATTACATGTCTTTTACTCGTATGTTTCTAGTTACATTTAAACAATTTACTTAAAATGCCTCTTATAAGTAATGATAATTTTCCAAGGCATAGACAGATTTCTTAAAGCTCATAATAAAAAATTATACTTTCAGCACTAAAGAGTTAGTGAAAACTCTAAGCATATTGGTGGCCTGTGTCTCATTCAAGAAAACATTCATGGAAGAGGAATTTGATTCAATTTGCATAAGCAGAAAACTATTATTACCTATAAAATCATGTTTGCTAGATACCTCCTTTTGATGGAGATGAGAGGAGCAATCAGTTATATGAAAAAAAGGATTGTTGCAAGCAGGCAAGAAACAAAAAAACAGCTATTCACTTTTATAACTTGTGGGGACTCCAAGGCTTTTTTTAGTTCAATGGTTCTCGTGAATTATGAGTACATTCCAGTTAATATAGTATTATGCATATGCAGCATTACATAAAAATCTTATTTAGGTGCTTTTGAATTCCATGTATTGCAGAGAAAGAAAAAGTTTTAATACAGTATTCTTTTTAATATTTCTTGACTTCTATAACAGATTCAAAATGTATTATCCTAACTATATTTCACTAATATATATATATAGTCATACTTGAGTTCAAATCCTGACTTTATCACTAAAATATTTTTAAACATAAGCAAATTCACATGTCTCTGAAATAGTGTTCATAATACCTACATAATATAGGTAGACATGAGGTTCGTGTAGCCTAGAATATTAGGGCATGCATAGCATATGGTAAGCATTCAATAAATTTTAGCTATTAACAATTACAATATTACCAACTTGTTCTAAATTAAACAATTTAATAACCAGTGAATAAAATATAGCTGAGGAAAAGACCCTTATAACTCTTTAACTTGAAAGAGAATTTCATGTGAAAGATAGCAGATATATTTTCAATGTCACATCTAGAAATATTTTACCAATAAAATTATCTCTCTGTTTATAATTTGTCCCTAAATGAAGACTATAAAAGTAGTTGCTCTTTCGAAAAAACTTTAGTATGTAATTTTATAATTTTTAAGTAAGAGTATGCAGAAACCAGTGCAATATTAATTGAAAAAATACATGTGAGTATTTTATGAGGGATTCTTAAATGCAAGTGGTAAACAATTTTTTCAGTAGTCACCTTATGTTTGAAATATTACAGACACAAAAAGAGATGAAGTAGAAGTACATCAAATCATATAGTGAGATACTTTTGTATGAGCAATATGCAAAGAGACACATCCATAGTTATCCCAGACATTGAAATTATGTGATTAAACTTACTCATAAGTTAGCCTTGCATACCTAGAATAAATCCCATTTATGCATGGTATAAAATCATTTTTATACATTGTTGGATTCCATTTGCTAGTATTTTTGTGGAATTTTATATGTACCTTAATCAGAGATATTGATTTATTCTCTCTGCTTTTATTTTATGAAAAATATTGTAGAAAAAATGGGATCATTTTCTCCTCTCATGTTTTGTAGAATTAATGAGCCTGGTGCTTTCTGTTTTGTAAGGTTACAAATTACTGATTCAATTTATTTAATAGAAATAGTCCAATTCAGATTGTCTGTTTTTTCTTATGTGAATTTTGGTAGATTGTGTTTTTCAAGAAATAGGTCAGTTTCATCTAGTTTGTATAAAATTTGTGAATATAGAGGTTTGTTGTTTGGTTTGGTTTGGTTTAGTTTTTTTTTTATTTTTTATTTCAGCATATTACAGGGATACAAATGTTTAGATTACATAGATATGTTGAAATAAAAAATATAAAAAATAATAAGAAGAAGAAGAAATAAAAACAAAATGGTGCACACTGTCTGGGGGATGGACACGCTTGAAGCTTTGACTTGGATGGGACAAAGGCAATCAATATAGAGTTTTTATATCATTATTTTAAATACTTCCAGGAGGGATTATCTAGACATAAAAATTAGGGAAAGTTTTTTCTTCATAATCTTTAAATAAGGAATAAATTTGTTGTTAAGCCTTTCACAAGCAAAAGGACTAAGCATAAATTGAGCTATGTATTTTAATGAAAACAATGTTTTTAAACTGTACTTGTTTCATAATAAAACAAAATTGAATTTTAGTTATATTAGTTAGCTGGATTATTAGTGGTGAAATGGATGATAAAACCTGCATTACAGATTTATAACATATACTGCCCATTAAGATATATAATATCTAGATATTATAGAATAGTAACTTCCAAAATATAAAATGCTATTTTTACTGTACTTTTAATTGTCAGATAACATTTCAAATATTACTAACAATTCTGGATGATAAGGACTCACTGAGTTCCATAATGAAAAAAAAATGTGGTTAGAACAAGAAAGGGACTTATGGGCAATATGAGGAACAGGTGATGGATTTATCCTTTGGCTTTAAACAGGTAGAAAAACAGTAAAAGATATTCAATCATGTATATCTTATACTATAAAATAGATAGCAAGGGCCTGAAAACTGCCAGAAAAAGAAAGAAAATATGATCAGCTCTGGGAATGCAAAAATTTACTGCTTGGAAGGCATTTTCAGGAGACAGAGCAAGAATCACCTGGCAGTATTGGAGATAAGGAAGATGTAAAGAAGAAGATCTCCAGAAATCTAAGGAGAAGTCACCCAGAGTCTTCAGCTGAATGTTGATCTGAGTATGTGGGGAAAATGCATAAGTTCCAGGAAAGATGTAGTACAGAGCTCTTTGAGACCTGAGATTGTGTTGCCACAAGCTGGATGGAAAAGATATTTTAATGCACAGGGCATAAGAAAACAATTAGAGAGGTATATCCTTAGTAAGAGAGGTAAATTGGCCCTAGATTGCAAGCTTCTCTAACACTAAACAAAGATTATAGCCAAGTCTAGGAATAATCCTATGGACTCAAAGTATTAATATATTATCGGCATGCACAAACAAAATCCAATACTATTTAAAGGAATTACAATAAAATCCTGGGACCAACAATGTAAAATTCACAGTTTGTTATCTTATCCAAAATGTCTATCATAAAAAAACTTGGAAAATATGGCTTATAATATTGAGAAAAGTCGGTCAATAGAAATAAATATAAATAAATGATGTTGAAATACCAAAAAGGAAGTTGAAGCAATCATTGTCAATAGGCTACAAATGTTCAAGAAACTAAAGGATAATGTGACTATAATAAAGAGAAAAATGGATGATATAAAAATGACACATGTTGTACTGATTCAATATCCTTACTGATTTTCTGTCTCTTTGTTCCAGTTATAATTGGTAGAGGGGAAGTGTACTCTCTTTAACATTGTGGATAAGTCTACTTTTCCTTGCAATTCTACAGTTCTGTTATCTTTGCTACATAAATAGAGAAATAAATAGATTAGATGTATAGATAAATAGATACTCTGTTATGGGGTGCATACATATTTAGAATTGTTATATCCTCTTAACTGACCACTTTATAATTAGGAAATGACCATCTTGATTCCTGTTGAAATTATTTGTTTTCAAATCATTTATTCTGGTACTAATATAGCCACTTCAATTTGCTTGTTTGAGTAATGTCAGCAGATTACATAATTCCATCCTTTTATTTGTAATCAATTTTTTTTGTTTAAAATTTTTATAAGCAGCCTATAGTTGCTGCTTGCTTTTTTACTCAATATAAAATAAAATCTGTCTTTTAATTGGGTTGTTTAGACTATTTACATTTAAGGTGAATATTGATGCAGTTGGGTATATATCTACCATCCTTTTTTATATGTACTTTTTAATGTTTTTCCTTTTTTATTTCAAAATAATATAGGGGTACAAATGTTTTTGGTTATATGGATCACATTTGTAATGCTTGAGTCAGGGCTATATGTGTGTCCATCACCCAGATAGTGTTCACTGTACACATTAGGTAGGTTTTTGCCCATCCCTGCCCCCTGCCCCACCACTTGATTTCCACTGAATTTTACTTCCCTTCACACACATGTGTGCTCATTGGTTAGTTCCCATTTAATAGCGAGTACATGGGGTTTTTGCTTTTCCATTCTTTAGATACTTTACTTAGGATTAACAGTCTCCAGCTCCATCCAAATTGTTGCAAAAGGCCTTAATTCATCTGTTTTTATGGCTGAGCAGTATTCCATTGTATACATATACCACATTTTGTTAACCCACTCATGAATTTATGGGCACTTGGGTTGATTCCGTATCTTTGCAATTGTGAATTGTGCTGCAATAAACATTTGAATGCAGGGGTCTTTTTGATAAAATGACTTATTTTCCTTTGAGCAAATACTCCTTGATATTTGTTTTCTATTTGTCCTAATATTTTTTTGTTGCTTGTATCTTTGTATTTTATTTTGTGTTGAGATCAAAATAATCTCCAAGTTACTAGAACTAATAAATGGGGTTAGCTAGATTAGAAGGATATATGTTCAGTATATAAAAATTTGATGTTCTATAATACCAACTATCAATATAAGGTATACTAACTACTATGATGCCTTTTAAGATATAATATGCTGTTAGAATTTTAGTATTATTAATATAATAATATGTTAATATAAAGTATAGTGTTGGGCTTATACTGTAGCCTTAAAAACTATTACATCCTCATATCAAAGTCTCACTGTGTATGAGAAAGGTTTCTAGCCTCAAAAATATATATATTTGTAAAATTTGTATGCATGATATATTTAAAGAACACATGAAAATATTTGTCAATAGGGAAATGCAAATAATCACAATACAATGCCATAATATATCTGTTAGAATGGTTACAGTTAAAATGATAGACGATACAAATACTAGAGTCTTTTACTCATTCAGTACTTTTTTCACACCATAATTTGTCTATCCAGAGATTATAGTTAGCAAGTCATGAAGGTTACCTTCAAAATTACCAATAAAATTTATAGCAATGATATAATTCAAACTTAAGGGGCATTGCCACAATTGAAAATATACCAAGAAATATTGATAGCTAATGTCTCAGATGAAAGGCTCATAAGCTCAAACCACCAGTTGCTTATTTATGTATCCATAAATTTATTTCATAAATGTGCCAGGCAATGTTCCAGCACTAACAATACAACAGACAAAATACCCTTAATCATGTTGAGCTTCCACTTTAGTTAGGCAAGAAAAACAACAAAGAAGAAAAAGATGGAAAGTATATGCTATGATACCTAGTGGTAAGTTCTGCAGGAAAAGTAAAACAAGATGGGTAAAAGGGAGTGGGAAATGTAATCTTGATAGTGGTTTACAGAAAGCTTCATGGAAACGGTGGAATTTGAAAAATAGTCAGGAGAGAGACTGACCAGAGCAGATGTCTAAGCTAGTAGACAGAATTCCTCACTGATAAAAAAAAATAAAAGAGAAAGAACATGCCTAAGAACTCATTAAATTTGTGATTGTTCAAATATAGAAATGTAGAAATTACTTGATTTTAACAACGCTGATGTAATTTAATTTAATTTATCTATGTTCTGTGTTCATGTTGCAGATTGACAAGTTTCTTTCAACTACCACCTCATCCTAGGTGTAGACTGTAAACTATTTTAATAGATTTGCCTACTTTCATTTTAGCATAGTAAATCATGATGATCACTATAAATATTAATTTATTCTGAGAGCAACTGGAACAAAATCCCATGTGGAATGTTTAAATTCTCTCATTTGTAAGTTCAAGTAGATCTTGAAAATGACTAACTGTTCCATTAAACTGCTATAACCTAAGACAAGCTGTTCTGAAAAAATCACTGAGTGGGACTAAGCTACCAAAATACAGGTGAAGATCTCTTAGTCATATTTCAATGGATACACATGAATGCATCTTCTTCAGAATTAAGACTAACTTCTGTTATTCCTGAGCTCAGAGGGGCATATAGAACTGCATGGTATTTCATTTATAATCCTAGAAGTAATAAAATTAAGAGCATGTAACTTTGTCATATTAGCTATATAAGTATATGCATTATAAAATATTGTCTATTGTTTACTAATTGGCTTTGTTACAGATTTCTGAAGATTTAGTCTACATATCTTATATATTAGGATTTATCATAAATTTTTATGGCAAAATATTTGAGCTTCATTTATATAGTTAAATTATATTTTTTAAAATAAATGAGAAAATTGAAAATGCGTAACATAACTATGGTCTGACTTTGGAGAAGAAAATTGTTATTTTTAATTATGTTTATTCTTTGAATAAGTAATATGTTCACCTGATAACTTAAAAATTATTAGAGTGTAGCATGAAATCTCCCTCCCTGATACTCACTTGCTCACTTTTCCTACCTGGTGGCCACTGAAGGTTGTCAGTTTCCAGAAATATCCTATATCTGTAGTAAGATATATACATATGCTTTTATTTCTTTATACGATAGCATGTTCTACCTGTTATTCTTTATGTTTTACACTTTATATTATATAAAACATCCCAATCAATACAGAAAGAACTTACGGTTTTCAATTACAGATTACTCCATTGTATAAATGAATTATAACTTAATAAACGAATTTTCTATTGTTGGATTTAGGTTGTTTTAGTTTTTGCTATTACAAGCAATGCTACGATGAATACCTGTGAAAAGAAGTTCATATATGCGTAAGCACATCTGTTGGCAAAACTCTCAGGAACAGATTTGGTGGGTCAATATATGAATGGGAATGTATGTATGATTGTGGAGATAATTGTTAACTTTCCCTCCACTGAGAATTTTGTTCACTTACCATCCACCAGTAATATGTGAAAATGCTTGTTTCTACAGCATTTGCTTATGAAGGGTATTTATACATTATTTAAAATTCTATTCCTATCTGAAAGGTAAAACTTTGTATCTCAGAATGGTATAATTTGCCTTTCAAGTGAGAATTAATATATTTATTTTTCCAAAAAAAAATTTGTATTTGTTTGTTGGCCTATTTTGTAGCCTATTTTATATTGTTAAAATTTTTATTTATTGCTTTACAGAAATTTTTATGCATTAATAAAGTCGCTCCTTTATCTGTCCTATGAGATGGAACTTTTTCACAGGCAGATTACTATTAATAGAACGTTTGGTTGATAAAAAAAATAATTATTTAATTTTATTAGTTTTGCATCTTTTAACCTGTTCAGAAAAGCCTTTTTCACTGCAACATTAGTGTTGACAATTTCTCATAAGTTATTCTAGCACATTTAAGAGTCTCATTTTATACAATTATATCTTTGACACAATTTATTTTGTATAAGGTTTAAGAGGTGAATCTAACATATTTTGTTTCAGGTAACTATGATTTTAACCCCTAACTATTTACTTATCACCTTCCTTTGTCATCTGATTTAAAATGTTATCTCTAATATATAATGAACCTCATATATACTTGGGTAGATTTCCTGACTTTCTATTCTTTTCCTTGATCTTTCAGTTTATTTATGTATTCATACTACAATGTGATTTTTAAATATATTTTAATATCTCAAAAAGGTAGTCTTGCAGTACCTTATTACAAATCATTCTAGAAAAATGTTGGTTAATATTGTGCTTTTATTTATTCACATGTGATTTTAGAATTAGCTAGATAAGGAAAAGTTGGGGTATTAATTTTATAGTGTACCACAAATACAATTGATAAATTGATGAATTTGCCTTTCTACTCAAGTACCTGAAATCCTTCTAATTATTTTACACATTTGAGGGTGGAAAACTCAGTAATGAGCCACTTTTTATATTTTAATCTTTTACTTATTTTTGTATTATATTAGTTGCTATTTGTTGTTATCATAAGTAGGCGTTTTCCCCAGTATGTCTTTTATGTGTTGACTTCTGTAGATTTAATAATCTACTTTTAAAAATATTTATTAACCTTAATTATTTTGTTTTTTTCTTTTATATAATTTTTTAGTTAATTTTCTTGGTTTTCCAAAGTATACAACTTTCAAGAAGTAGAATACATGTCAATATTTCTTATGGAATGTAGAAAAAGAGATATACACACCCAGTCACAAGTTCAAATGTGCTCAAGAACCACCATCATGTGCTGGAAGTGGAACACCTGGGACAAAAAATGTAGGACCAGCATTCCTACAAGAATGCTGGAGTAACAAGTATCCCCAGACCTCCTGGTCTTTGCAATTTTCCACAATATGAAACAAAGACACATTAATATATTCATCACTAAATTGATTTTATATGTAAAATTGTGTAGTCCTAAAAAATTCTCTAACATTTTAGAAGTGTTTGGCATATTAATCTTGTTGATAATGTTCTTATTTTGAAATGTATATATTTAACATTCATTTTAATCTAGAACATATGGAATTGGTATTTTATTAGTCATTGCACTTTAAAGCCACTTTCAAATGGAATTTTAGTTTTAATGGTAAACTATATTAAAGCTGCAAAATATATTTTAAAATTTATATTTAGTGACAGTCAAATGAACATCATTGTTTAAACATGCTGTGTTTTGAGTTGCTTAAGCAAATTACATAGAAGCAGATGAAGTGCAGTTTTTTTTTTAAATCATTTCAGACTGAGTTGGCATTTTGGATAAAATGAGTATTAGATAGCTATTTCCCAGACATTTTTGTTGTTGTTAACTCAGCAGCTGAAAATTCTTCCAATTTTCACAAAAGAAGCTAGAAATTTCAAATATCCTCTTTCCTTTAGGGCTAGAGTACAGGCACCTGATCTTGACTTCAGCAGAGACATACTGTTATTGTGCAACCTTGATGTTCAGGGCTACTGGCTGTGACACTAGTTCTGTAACACAACCTGAAGGTGGTCTTCCTGGCTGTGCCATCTACAACCTTTAAATCTCTGGCTTTCTTGGTGATTCTGTGAACTTTTAAACAAACTTAATTTACCTTGAAGTATCTCAGGAATGGAAAAACAAACACCACGTGTACTCTCTAATAATTTGGAACTAATTGATAGACACATATGGGCACAGAAATAAGTAAAAAAAACATTGAAAACCAAGAAGGGGGAAAGAGGGGAAAGGTAAAAACCTACCTAACATGTACAATGAACACTCTTCAGGTGATGGGCACACTTATAGCCCTGACTGAAGCATTATAAAAGCTATCCATGTACCAGAAACATTTGTACCCCTTAATATTTTGAAATTTATAAAAATAAGACGTTTACGTTGCTTTTTATTAGCTGAATTCAGTTCTACTTGCTTTTGCTAAGATGTTTTAAATAATTTTACTATAAATCAGAATCTCTTAACTTTGGAGAGATTGATATGTTGGTCTTAATCATTCGTTTCTTGGGGATGGGGAATGGCTGTCTTGTGCATACTAGGATGTTTATCAGTTTTTACCCACTAGATGCCAGTGTAATATTCCCATTTGCGATAACTAAAATGTCTCAAGACATTGTCAATTGTCTCGTGGGAAAGAAAATTACCCCAACCCCAACTGAGAGCTACTGCTATAAATAGATTGACAATTAGTAGAAAGGAAAACTGTATTATATGATACATAATCTGAGATTTTTATGTTAAATAGATATCTATTTCAGGAAATAAATATGAAGAGATAAACCTTTAAAATCACATAGTTATGAAGATAATAGTAATTGAATATTGATTGCAAAATTTAATAGAAAATATATATCCTATTAAAATAAAACAATAGAGACACACATTTTATCTCAGAGTAAAACTAAGCCTGAATTTCTCTAGTTAGTAGTTTAAATACCAAATTAGTGATCTTGGGAATAGCTAGTGTCATCATTAGAGATTGAAAATTAATATTACAGAGGAGATTAAATAAATATGTTGTTCTTATTTTCCAATTCTGTGCCTTTTGGGAGTGCTGTATCTGTTCTCTTTTCCCAGCAAAATTTCTGAATTCTCAATGTACAACTGAGAAACATATTTAATGTGTAAATAACAATAAAATCCTTTCCAGAAATATACCCATTTAAAATATCTCACAAAAAGAAACATGCACATCTATGCAAATATAGATGACATAATATTTTTCATTATCAAAAATAATTTTCATATTTTGATTAGATCACTTTTGCCTATGCATGGGCATTTAGCACATTTTGAAAAAAAATAAGCATCAAAATTAAAAATAATATGTTACTAAGATTATATCTTAATAACATATATATACATGTATGTATATATATATTACCCTTTTTATTGAAAAGACTGTCTTTTCTATGGAAAATTGTTTGGTTTAATCTGAGGATAAAACAGTACAATAAAATTACAAAGATAAACAGATATTTTAAGAGATCAAGAGATGACCTTTGGGATCTCAGGCCTTCAATGTCTCTACTTGTCTACCTATCAATAAATTTCATACACACGAACACACGCACACATATGTGCAGAATAATTTGAATGGCTCTTTGATTTTCTCTTAAAGTGAAGTGTTAAGACCTTAGGTATTAGAAATTTTAAAAACTCTGATTTATTAAGACTGAAAGGTTATGAAGTAGATAAGAAGAGTGAACAAGTAAATATACTGATGGCTTTATTAAGAGATTGTATAATTCACCATTTTTGTCTGTGTAGGGCAAGCATGTGAAACCATGGCATTTTATAGAGAAATGCTTGACAGAAGGTTTATAAATTACTTTTTGAAAAGATAGGAATTGGGTTAATTTACTGTCACCTGGAGCTTTTGTCCTTAGTTTTATAGTTAATTTTTTTTTGTCTCTGCTCACTTAGAAGTTAGAAAACCTCAGTGAATATTCATAAAAAGCAAATGTACATGACACTGATAAAATAGAGCAAAGAGAATTCAAAATATGAGGGTATATGTTTCTGTATTTGTTACATGAAAACTCCCCATTCACCTTTCCGCCCAGCAACCACCAATCTGCTTTCTGTGTCTATGAATCTGACCACTCTAAGGACCTTATGTCAGAGAAGTCATACAATATTTCTCCTTTTTCAACTGATTTATTTCATTTAGCATAATGTTCTCAACGTTCATCCATGTTGTATCATGTGCAAAAATTTTCTTCCTTTTTAAGGCTGAATAATATTTCATTATATGTATATACCTCATTTTGTTTATCTGTCACTGAACAGTTGAGTTATAGCCACCTTGTGGCCATTGTGAATAATGCTGCTATGAACATGAGTGTACAAATATCTGTTCAAGTCCCTGCTTTTACTTCTTTTGGGTATATAGCTAGAAGTGAAATTGCTGCATTATATGGAGATGCATATCTAATTCATCATCTTTTCAAGTTATTTTGTTAAGTTAAAAGCATAGTCTCTTCCTTCTACTATAAAAACGTTTACCACTTTTCTAGAAACAACTCTTGAAGTGCCTGATAGAATGTGAATGAAAGTGTATTTACTTACCTGCCTACTTATTTTTCTAGCTAGTTACTTAACTGGTTACTCAGTAATGCAAAGTATACTTTCAAAAAATCTGATAGAAAAGTGTCCATCCATGTCTTGAGTGACTGTGAATGCATTTAATTAGGTAATTTTCTTACTTCAAAATACTTCAGACTAAATTTGGGTAAAAATAACTTTTATTGTAGATATCTTTTCGACTGATGCTGAAAGGCTACAACTTTATTTAGCCAATTTGCTGTTATAAAAGAGTTCAGATATGGATAATCATGACCACTTTCCAGTAAAGAAGTTGTGCTGGAAAGGAATAACAAAGCATGACCAGTCTTCACAGACATTGTCCATCATTTTGAAAATTACTCTGTTAAGATTGCCTTCATATCAGTTACTTTTGGAAATGAAAAAAATATACAGAGGAATATAAGTAAAAATTGGCAATTATCAAGATACCCATTGCCCAGAAGTTAATATTATTGACATATTTTGTTCTAGTCATTTTTATACAAGTTGTAAGGAAAAAATATGAGGGTAAAACATGTGCGGTCATCATTAATCATTAAAAAGGTAGAAAGAGTACAAATAATTATTATTAAATAATTTAAATGTTCTATAATAATTCTTGTTACAATTAACTAAATTTATGAAGATACTATTATATGTAAATACATGTGCTAAAGAATACTTTTGCAGCAATGAGATTTCACTTTGGAATACTGTTTTCAAATTTAAAAGTATACTATGTTTAATTTTATTTACATCTGAGAATTAGAAAATGGAAAAACAATTGGAAAAACTGAACATCCAAATAAATATATATTGTAGATAAAGTTAGTTTCCTAGAAATATATTTTAGTTTTCAATAGAATTGACTAACTCCCTGATATTTAAGATAAGATCATTAGTGTTTTTATACTTTATCCCAATTTTCTCTGCCTCTCAAACTCAATTGTTAGTCTTAACTTTACAATGTCTAGTTTATAGCATTGATATTTCTATTCCATAACTAAATTTCCATTTGCTTAGATTTATCTTATATCCAACTTAAATCAATGAATTCATTAGTCCTTTTTACCTTTTTTTCTAAACTAAACTGTAAGTGGCTAAATATTTTAAACTTATTTTTCAAGTTACATTTAAAAGAAAGTGCAGATATACATCTAAGTATGCATGGTGATTTAGAAAATGATAAAGGAGACATTTTAATTTCAATTTGGAAAATATAACTATTTAACTATTGAGACATTTGGGTAGACATTTTCAAAATAACAATGTTAGAGTCATTCTTTCCACCACATAACCAAGATAAAATTGAAATGCATAGAAAGAATTGATGGAATAAATGAATCTAAAAGAGACGAATAATTGGAACATACATTTTAATCTTGGAGTAGGAAAGACTTTTCCAACAATGAATCAAAAATCAGAACCATTGCATAATGAATATAAAACACATGAAAGGGAAATACCATTTGTAAAGTAAAAAGATAAATGACTGAATTTAAGTAACTGTTTGCAACTCATATAACACAAGTATGCAAACAGAAATTAAAAACTCTTTAAAAAAGCAACCAATGCAATATGTTATTCCCTGGCCCTATTCAACAAATAGATATTAAATAGTTTGCCTCTTTTTTGGAATATGGTAGCATTACACTTCCTTGACAATTTTGATTAAAGGAGATTACGTGGTTTGTTTAGATAATAAAATGCAGGCAGAAGCGATGTGTAACCCTTCTCAGCTGAAGTTTGACTCACATTTTCACAACCAGAAAGTGCTGTTTGCATCAGTTCCCACTGTGGCAACATGGAAGACACAGATGGATTCTGCTGAGGTACACCAAGCCTGGGGAATCTACCTCTTTTATAGCAGCAGTAAGCAAACTTGTTCTTTGGCCTGGAGAGAGATGTCATCTCACCCCCTTACAGCTGCTCACTGCAAACGCAAACGGCTTAGGCCAGGAGCGGTCAAGCCTTGCATTCTTGGCTCACCTAGCAAAACGTTCAGGAGAGAGCCACGGAGGAATCCTACAGCATCTGTGCAGGGCAGTTGGGCAATAAAAATTGCAAATTCACATCCTTCTAACTCAGTGGTCATTATAGTACACGTGAGAAATGAACCACGGTCTGCCTGGGTCTCTGATACACTGTGATCAGAAAAGTTCCCAGACAATGGTGGCAGAATTTGGCACAATCATCAAATCTTTTATTCTATAAAACCACTGGGATTATAAACCAGGAATTGGTTGTTTATTTGTTGCTAAAACATAAACTACTCCTTCCTGACTGATGCATAGTACCTAATAGAAGATTTGACATAAATCAAGCCATCTTAAATACATAATATATATTTTAGAATATTTTAAAATCAACCTAATTTCCAGTGGATTCTGTAATCTGGTATACAGCTAGAATTATTTCACTATTGAACAGGAATGAATTCCCAGATAGGGTTAACTGACTTTTACATCTTTGTCATTGTCAATATAACTGAGAAAAGAAACCAGAACACTGGTCACATTTTGGATTAAAAGACAATACTGAATGCAGGAAAGTGAGGGGTTTATTGTGAATTCAAGAGCTATAGCAAGTCATTACATGTGCTAGAAAATCCTTATGATAACTGTGATGGGTAATTACGACATTTCTTTATTCCTTTCTTCAATGTCAGAGCTATTTGAAAATATCCTGATGGTCTGAGAAAGTAAAATCTCTCTTGAGAATAATTTTCCTCAGTTATATTGCACAAAGGAAATCCTATGTACATTGTGTTTCAGAGCAATGGTGAAGAATTGCAAATTTCCCTAGATAATCAACCAGGGGTCCATGAGAGGAGATACATCATTGCAGAGTACTTTGCTCTGTGCCTCTTTTTCAGGATAAAAGTCCTTTAAACTGCAAATAGGATTAGATAACTGACAAATTATCTGCAACACAAAGTAAGAAGACTATTTCAACCAATCTAATAATTTTTCTTTCATAGAAATAATTATCTATGATAATTCTTGAAGAAACAAGTGATAAATGTAGCTTATTTCTATGCAAAATATGAAAACCTAATTTGTAGTGTTTTCCGTTGTATTTGTATTGAGTACTTAGAAATAGAAATGGTAGATATTATCAACATATATATATATATATATATATATATACACACACATACATACACACACTTTTCTAATTATAATCATGGGTACTTCACTCCTTGATCTAATTATTGTATATTTTTAAAAATTTTATGAGATCTTCAAAAGCAAGGGAAGATAACCAAATCAAAACACAGCAGCATCATATGTGTTGTCACCTCTGACTTTGACAGTTTTGATGCAATTTCATTCTGATTTAATTTCATATGGTAACCCTAACTTAAATGTGTTCATATGGGACTGGGAGATAATAAGCAAGGACAACCCTTTTCTACTTTGATAAACATAAGCGAATGAGTTCTTCATGTATATAGAATACCTGCCATTCATATTATATATCATACTTTCATCATATCTTTCCGCATTTTTTCTCCTGTCTTTTCCCACCTTTCCTTTTTTTGTTTCTTCTCCATCTTCTCCTTTCTTATTAAATATTGAAAGGGTTTTATTTCCTTATTTTCTGTTCGTATTAAGTACATCACGTCCAAGGTAAACATTTGAGGCAAAAGAGGAGTGCCTTTTGGCTTTCTAGTTCATAGTAATCATTTTTTCCTCAGGGCCCAGTCCACCCGGACTTCCTTGACTTCTCATGATGATTTATGATTCTACTGTGTATTTTTAATAATCTATACTGAGATATTTATTCTGACATCTAATTTCTTCAGGTTTGAATCCCAACTCCCCACTTACTGAAGTGTTAAGTTAGAAACACCTTGTAGCTGGAAATGAACACTTTTTAAGCTTCAGTAAAGTGAAAGTGTTTTTCCTAACACATGATATAGCTGTAGAGATTAAAGAAGAGACATGCAAATTCAAACATGGTAATTGGATTTTGGTAGATATTAAACTAATGCTCTCTCGACACTGTAAGGTTTGAGACCTAAAGTCGGGCTGACTCTTCTAGGTAACAGTTGATGACTTTGTCTTTGGAGTTTATTTTAGACAAGAAACTTTCTAGAGATGTTTGGAAGAGTAAATAATGCATAGTGGGTGTGATTTTGATTTTTTTGCAACAAAACTGCAAAGACATTTGCTTTTATCACCTAAGAATGTGGTCAATCAAGAGTACAGTACAATTGGTGATCATAAAACAGAGTCAATCTAACTGTCTCACAGGAAAATCAAATTGTGCCTTGTATTATCCATCTCTTAGAAATCGTTTTAGACAAGTTAGCTTCTTGAATAATTGGACATTGAGTTTCTCATAATGAATTTTAGTTAAAACCTATTAAAACAATACATTTTGTTAAAATTTGTGCATCAAGGAGCTGTGTAACAAAAAAATCTGATTCTATAATAACAAAATATAATGTGACACCTGTTTATTTGAATACATTTCCAAAATAATTAATATATGGAGTAACATTTAACTTTACTTATATCTAAAGCTATAGTGATGATGATCTCATGGTTGACAGCCTTATGATATAAAAAGTGACATGGCACACTGGGTTTTCTTTGAAGTATAATTCTGACATTTACTTTGAAAATACCAGTAGTAATGAGAGGTCATACAGCCATAATTCAGATTTCAAAAGCGATCAGTTTATATAAATTGTGGCTCTGCTTTAAAGAATAGTGACTTTTCTCATTTGGGCTCTCAAATGAGTAAAAGTGTTGACACTTTGTAGTTTTTTTCACAGTTTTTCTTTTATTAAAGTGTAAAATATGTTTAATGCTAATATTTTAATTAAACTTTTATTTGAGATAACTATATTCACTTGTGAACTATATTCACAATTGTGAATTGTGCTGCCATAAATATTGGAGGGCAGATGTCTTTATTATAGAATGTCTTTTTTTCGTTTGGGTAGATGCCTAGTAGTAGAATTTCTGGATCAAAAATGGTATTTCTGTTTTTAGCTCCTTGAGATATCTCCAAATTACTTTCCACAGGGATGTATTAATTTGCAATATCACTAGCAATATATATAATGTGTTCCTGTAGATGCTCTTAATGAAGTTAAGGAAGTTCCCCTTTATTTCTATTTTTCTGTGAGTTTTTATCATGAATTGGTGTTGAATTTTGTCAAATAGTTTTTCTGCATCAATTTATATGATCATGTGATTTTTTTATTTAGCATGTTAATATAGTAGATACATTGATTTTTGAATGTTAAACAAGCCTTATATACCTGGGATAAACCCCACTTGTTCATGGTGTATTTTTTATATATATTGCTGAATTCCATTGATCAGTATTTTGTTAAGGATTTTTGCATCTATATTTATGAGAGATGGTGGTCTGTAGATTTTTTTCTTTGTAGTTTTTTGTCTAGTTTTGTTATCAGGATAATACTAACTTCAAAATGATTTGGGAAATGTTCCTTCCTCCTCTGTTTTCTAAAAGGGGTTGTTTAGAATTGGTGTTAATTCTTTTTAAAACACTCAATAGAATTCTCTAATGAAATCATCGTGACCAGTCTGGTAGTGGGGGTGGGGGGGTGGTAAACCCACAGTTAATGGAAACGGGGCACACTGTATGGAGGAGGGGCACACTGTATGGGGGAAGGACACACTTGTAGCCCTGGCTTGGGTGAAGAAAAGGCATTATATGTAACCAAAATGTTTGTACCCCATAATATTCTGAAATAAAAAAAATTTTAAAAAGCATCTACAAAAAATATTACAGTTAACATCATACTTTTTTTTTAATTCCAGCATATTATGGGGGTACAAATGTTTAGGTTACATATATTGCCTTTGCCCAACCCAAGTCAGAGCTTCAAGTGTGTCCATTCCCCAGACGGTGTGCACTGCATCCATTCGGTGTGAATACACCCATCCCTTTCTCCTCCCCCCGATCTCCCTGACACCCGACAAATGGTATTACTATATGTGCACTTAAGTGTTGATCAGTTAATACCAATTTGGTGGTGAGTGGTAAAACACTGAATTCTTTCCTCCTAAAACCAGAAACAAATCAAGGATATCCCTTCTCATTGCTCTTATTCAATAATGTTAGAATTTCTAGTCATTTCATTAAGGTACTGAAAGGAAATAAATAGCATACAGATCAGAAATGAAGAAACAAAACCACCAGTAATTCGTAGAAGACATGATTGTCTACATAAGAAAAAAAATCCCAAGAAATCAACAAAAACCTCCTCAAACTAATAAGTGAACTCATCAAGGTCTCAGCATACAAGATAAAATATAAAAGTCGATCATATTTCTATATACTTATAGTAAATATGTGAACATGGATTTTAAAATATCATGCCATTTACAATCTCTTAAAAATATAAAATGCTTAAGTGTAAATCTAATAAAACATGTATGGAACTTGTATGCAGAAAACTGCACAATACTCATTTAAAAGGAAAAAAAAAGATTTAAGTAAATGAAGAGACATTCTATGATCATGAATTGGATGACTCAATATAGAAAATATGTCAAATCTCCCTAAATTAGCATTGCTTTTCTTTTGAAAATTAGTCTCCATAACTCTTAAAGGAGCAATAATTTTGAGACATAGATGTTGTTAATGCCATGTTTATTTATATTCAATGTTTTCTAAGGGATACCATGTAATCACTTCTTTGAAAAATAATGTGAAAAACATTATTGTACTTTTTATATGAGTATAATTTAAAATTTTGATGGATTTCTAGAACAAACATGAAGATAGAATTAGAATGTCACTGATAATATCAAATAAAAAAAAGAAGAAATTCTTGAATAGTAAGAGGAGATGTAGTATTTTTTATAAACAAAGCACACAATGAATTAATTGGTATTCATGATTTCATGTGTGTTGTCTTTGAACTCTAATAAAAGAGGAGAATGAATTATATTAATCTCATTCTTAACATTTATTGAAATGTACCCCCTAAATCTATAAACATCAAAATCCATACTGGATACATTTTCACATTTTATTCATTTTTTAATAATAAATAATTAAGGAAGATGTTATTCTCATCTTAAGGATGAGGAAACTGGGACTTAGGGCGCTGAGGTGATGTTCCCAAGGGCATCAGTTATATAGTGGTAGAAATAGAATTTAAATTCTAGTTGTTTGGCTTGAAGAAATCTAATGCCCTTTTAACTAAAATCATTTGTTCTGATAGTTACAAAATGTTTAAATATGTTTGTAAGTATAATAGAATTTTGCTCCAAAATTTGTTATTACTAATATAAAATTTTAAATTTCTGGGATCACAGGTAAGATGAGGCATCATTTAAAAGGTCTGAATGACTGGATACATGATGATGAGAAGTTCGTCTTTTAATCGGGGAAACTTGGCTATAATATGTGGTATGGACTAAGCTATGTATATTGTACAAAAGGCTGAGGTAAATGTAAGATCTGGTACTGAGGGGCTTAGAATGTGGTTAAGAATACAGACATATAAGCATGCAGATCTATGACCATATTTTAATAATCAAATGAGTTAATTAGTTAATAATCAAATGAGTAGACTAAAACTTCATTAGAAATCCAAAGCCCCTGCTAAGTAGTTTGGTGGCTTTGAACAGGTTACTTAATCTTACTGGGATTTAGTTTTTTCACATGTAAAATGTGGGATGAAGTTAATATCTACTTTATGGATAGTTTTGAGGAATATATTCTAAGAATGGTTTTAATGGTTTCAGAAGGTCTGGGCCTTCTGGAGGCTCCAGGGAGAATCTGTTCCTTTTCCTATTCTAGTTTCTAGTGGCTGCTGGCTTTCCTGGGCTTTTGGCTGTTTCACGCCAGTTTCTACTTTCCTGGTCATGTTGACTTTTCTTCTGTAGTCAAATAACTCTCTGCCTCCCGTTGATAAGAACATATGTTATTACATTTAGGGGCTCACTTGGATAATCCATGGTACTCTCTCCATCTTAAAATCTTCAATTTAGTCACATCTGCAAAATTCTTTTTACCATGTGAGTGACATTCAAAGTTTCCAGAGATTAGGACCTGTGCATCTTCAGGGTCATTTTTCATTCTACCATACATTCATATGTATATGTGTAGTCTCACTGAATCCTCTGAACATCCGTATCCAACAGGTAGTCTAAGTATCCATTTTATGTTTGAGAAAATAGGGAAACAGAAAGATTAAATAATCTATTGGCGGTAACAATTGCAATGCTAAAGTTAGATCCTCAGAATTCTGACCCTAGCAACCACACCTAAACCTATATAGTCTGACCATGTAAAATAAAATCATTAGGTAAATCAAGCAGCCAAAAATAGCTTGTCATGAGAAAGTCACAATGGATGTGAGGTAAAACATACTCGCAAGAACATAAAAGTATAAAAAATTGCATTTCAATTTTTAGAACCATCAATCTACACACAATATGACAAAAACTTATTTATGATAGCATAACAGAATGCAAATGCTATCCAACCTAGCATTTTATAAAATAAAAAGAAATAGAAATGGAGAGAATACTTTGATTAAAGGATAGGAGGGACAATTGCTTTTCTTGCTACATGAGAGACAGGAGATCCTAAATAAATGTTACTAGAACAAAAGATAGACATAAAGGTTCATTTTAAAGTCACCAGATTAATGAAAGAAGTACAAATTTGTGATATAACAACAAAAGGTTGAAAAAGGGAGAAAAAGAAGTGAAAAAAATAGCTGTCTGCTCTGTTGCAAAACAGGATTAAGTAGACAATGTTTAAAAACAATAATTTAAAAAAATTGATAAGCATACTTTTTAGAGATGTGCCATTAGGTACAATGTAAGAAATAAGCAAAATTGGTCACATTTGATGCCCCCAAGAAGTGAAGTTATGGATGAGGGTGGCGTAAGATTGGAGGCTGCTGCTGACCCTTCATTATAAATCCTTCCCTAATATTGTTTACTTTAATAAAGTATCTACTTCTGTCTGCCATCTATCAATCTATTTAAACAAAGATGTAAAACAATAGCAACACTCATATTTTTCTTTATTCTACAGATTTTATTGAAAAGAACTATGTGCCAAATTGAAATTCACCTATCACAATGAAAAAGACCAGGACCTCTCTCCTTTTAGAGTTTATAATCTAGGGAAAACAGATGAGTACTCAATTACAATGATAGAGAAAGAACATGTCCCTTAGGTGGATTAGAAACAATATTGGACAATAATTTAGAGAAAACTATACTAAGGAATACATTTATAAAAAAACTGTTTTTAAATGGAAATAAAATGGATAAAATCTAAAGACAAATTTGGCATAAAAACTATCTAAATATTTCTGTTTGTTTTTAATAAGAAAATACTATGTAGACATAAAAAGTAGAGAAAAACATTGAAAACACAAGCAGAAAAGGAGTTAACTAGCAATTAGCATCTGCGAATGTAGAATCTCCAAAAAGCTCTTTGGCAGAGGGTTAAGAATGCATCCAGAAAGTTGAAGAATAGGACACTCCTGTAGCATGGATGAGGAGAATGAAGATGCAGAGTGTAAAACTTCTTCAAACCTTGAATACTGAAAGGAAATATGATGAGAATCTCTGTTTTCAATATAGAGTTTAATATAAAATGTATGCTTTAACTCTGATTGTTTTTCCTGGTAGTTAATTCCTTGACACTGAAGTTTCAGAATTATTTTGGAAAAAAATACAAAACAAAACAATCTTTTCTAATATTTGTAGAACTTGAGGCCAAAGGTACAGAATGAAATACTCGTGCCACATATGTAAATGTTTAGAAGTTGTAAACAAAGCTAACAAAACAATTTATTCACATTGTCTCAAAAGGCCAGGTTCAAAGTAGACCCCTCTGACTCCTGGAAGCTCAAAGCCTGAACTTGAATGAGGCTTCAAGCAGAGATTCTCACCCACATTCACCTTGCCTTTCCTGTCATATGTGGAGGATCTTGTATGTGCAAAAGCTTTCATGTACAAAGGCCTATGTGTGCAAAACTCCAGCCTCAAGCTCAAGCACTCTGCTCTATAAACTGCTGCCCCTTGGCCACTCCTTGGGCCTAATGATTCCCCAAGTATAAATGGCTCACAGCTTGTTTAATAGTGAATTTTAAGTATTTGATATGAATCATGATTGTATTTTCAGAAGACCAACTGATTTTGTTTTACTAATATTAAATGAGATTTCTCTTCCTTTTTTCTCTCTCCTTCCCTCTCTCCCTCATACTCTTTGTTCATCTCCTAATTCTTTTTGATTCCTCCTTCAAAACAAACTATTTAAATGGTAACAGATATTACTATATTTCAATCACCGAAATAAATCTATGTCTAATGGAGGCTGCAGACACTGAAAATAATGAACAGAAACAGGACACTTTGTTGCCAAAAGTGTTCTGTTATTTAATGTTGGGTCAATATACATAGTGTTACACACACACACAAAAAAAATTAAAAATGTTCATTTAATTTCAGGAAATGTAACCTTTAGCAAACTCCATAGAAGTTTACTTAAGAAGTCTACTTAAAAAACAAGTTTAAATTCAGTATTGCAGTAGTTTATTACATGACAAAATGTAAGGGGAAAGAAAAAGTTCTCTTGTGTAAATGGATGAGACACTTACTGTGACAGAGCTAATTAGGCTATTGGGAGAATTTATGCACAGCTAATAAGAAGCAGAGCTAAATGTTGTCTTAATTTACCCTCAAGCTCACACAAAAAAAGTTGTTCATTCAAGTTGCACTAATTGAGCCAACAACCACTAACCCCTCTTTTTTGGATACATTCCCATGCTAACATACAGAAACCAAGCTTTCTCAAAGAGCAAAATCTGTTTAGTTTTGTTTTCCTATGCATCTTTGAACATGTATCCAAAATGCATTGCACTTAAAGATAAAGCAGACTCAGGGAATTCAGTATTCCTTTTCTATATATAGCACTCTGATTATTGATTTTACATTTTAAGATGGCATAACACAGGCTAACAAAAAGATCAGTAATAAGCACCATTATCAAGTGGGGTTAAACAAGTACTCTGAAAGAATGTTTCTGAGAGTGTGAATTAGAACAACCCTTGATGTCGGATAATATCTTTAAAACTCAAAAATGTTAATATTCTTTGATTCACTTCTAAATATTATATGTCTCTTTTAGAAACGTGCAGAGATGTGCAATGATGATATTATACAAAGAAATTTATTAAAATATAACAAACCATATTTTATGTAAAAGACCCTTAAAAGGACATTGCTTTACATGTTGTATTATATCTTTGTATATCTTGTACAAAAATTGTTGATGCTTTATGTATACCAACTCAGAATAAAGTCTTCAAAATTGGGCATGATATTTACATCTTGGAAGATTTATATCAAACTTCTAATTATGGCTCTTTTTGATGGTGAAACCAGATGGATTTTTATTTTCTACTTCATGAACCTCTTTATTGTTTGAAGAGTTTATTCATATTAGTTATATGTCAGTTTTGAGATAAGAAAAGTATTTTAATCTTATATGATAAAGGATTTGATAAATTTAACTTTTATGATAAAAGCTGAGTAATATCACTTGATGTTAAAAATAATCATACCAAATAATAATGCTTTTAGGAATACATATTGAAGAAGTAAAACTACATAAAATAAAAAACAATGGATTGATAAAAATAGGATTCAGGAAGGTTTTTATTTTAAGCACGGGTCGAATGCTGGATATCTACAGTGCTAGGTAGAATGTATTGTCAAGATCATAGTTAATATTGGATAGTAAATTCTAAGTCATTATTGCATTATTAAAAATAGATTATATTTAGAGAAAAGGAAGCCACTCATTAACCAATAATTTTGATTAGTCCATTTCCATGGACCTCAATGACTTAAGAAAAAAAAAGTTAAAAAAATATTGTTAATGAAACCAATACCCTAAAATATTTTTAATATATTTCAGTTTTTCACATTAAAGACTTTCTGGTAAACCCCACACTGTATACACAAAACAGAAATGAGAAATATGAGTAAGTATTCCAAAATGTTTGTAGTAATTTTCTATAGATGGTATGCCTAGACTTCAAGTTTTCAATAATCTCCTTTTTCTAAATTTTAAAACTTTCTATAATAAACGTGTGATACTTTCACAAATTTAAAATATTCTGTGAAATATATTTTTCATTAAGAAACTTCAAAAATGTAAACTATAAGGTGTTTTTGTAGACACATTTGGAGAAGGTTATTAAAACTTTCTATCTGCAATTTTCTCTTCTATTCTTTTTGATATTGTACAATAGAGACTAATGAAAGAAAATGAATTCTCTTTACCACAAATTTTAGTTACAGTTAAAACGAGTGTTTAATAATGTGTGCAGAATGTCTCTACCATTGACCACATGCCAAGGTCACTTTAAGCGCTTTTATTTCTCTGAAGGGATTTCACTCAAGCTGTCATTAAAAAACACAAAACTGAAAACCAAAACAAATAAACAAAGAAACCATATAACACAATTAATTTTTACCTCCGACTTACCAGAATCATGATCTTCAAATATTAAATAAGGTTCATGAGAATATGCTATGTCATAGTCACTACAAACTACCAATTTGATTTCTACAACTATGGGGTGAGAAGCAGAGACACTTGGTGTGTGTATATATGGATATTAGTGTATACAATAATATATATTCTCTAAAGCACTGTGTGATAAATGCATGTAACAAAAATATATGGCATTTTGCCTTTGGAGAATTCTTTGCCTAGGGAAATAAGGCATATGATCAGATACAGTGCACTTATGTCAAGTGCTATAACAGAGATATCTATAAAGCTGAATGGAATGTTGATGAAGCCGATGTGGGTAAGCAGCCTTCACAGAATACAGATAATGAATTTGGATTTTCAAAGAAGATAGGCAAATTTTTTCCAGATTGGGTCAAAAGGATATGGCATGTCTGCAAGGAAGTTCAACATATGCAGAGTCACAATACCAGCATGTAACTATTCATAAATAAATTTAATAATATACATGTTTTTAAGATCTTAGCCTTTGTAAAATACTCTGTTAGGTTTTGAGATTTCAATGATGGATGATGCGTGGTTTATAATGTTTTAAGAATAATGAGTCTGTGAGGGGAGGGCAATGTGGAAAATGATACGTGGTATAATTTTGTAAGTTTCTATGACAATGCTATGTTCTACATGATCTACTAGATCAGAGGGGAGAGAGTGACTGCATCTTTTCTGGGGAACCTGAACTGTTTTTCTGAGGAATTGATTTTGTATTGGACCTTGAAAGAAATGTTGGTCCATAAAAATACACCAGTCAGGAAAAGGCAGAAAGAGGTCAATATTTTCTTAATGGAATGGTAGGGGTAAACGTATGGAGTCCATTGCCTGCCTGGCCTCTCAACTATTTTCCTCATGCATCCAGGCTCTTTACATTGCTTAATTACAAGAGGTACATTCACATTACACTTATTGCTGGCACGCAGAAGCCCTGAATGCATTAATACCAGCAAAAGAAAGAAAAAAGTGTATGAAACCTCAATATAAATGTATTTATATATTTATGAATAATATGCATCTATTATATTTCTAGTGATACACTATGGGGAACTTTTAAAGGATAAAGATGAAATAGATAATATATTGCAATTTTGGCTCTAATAAAACTTTTTGTCAGTTTTCTGGGTTTTGAGTTTGTAAATGTCTTTGCAATTATGATTTCATAATAACAGTACATTGTATTCTTAAGGAGAAATTTCTTTTCAACAATAATGATGCAAATCTCCGTCACTTTGTCCTTTTTCATAATTTCAAAGATTTTTTTTTCAATTTCTTGTCAGATCTGACTCATTATTATTGTTTCAAAGCTGTAATATATTTGATGATGTGCTTGTGTTTTCTGTTTACTTATTGTTCTTGCTTGTATCATACTCTTCCTGTAGTTCTTTTTTCTCCACATATTTGATCTAATGAGGGCTAAAATTAGATATTTTGTTCTTTGAATGCACGTACTCAGAGCATATGAACTAAAATATCATTATATAAATACAAGTAGAGAATATTAAAATTTTCTATATCAGGACTTACGTACTTTCTCCTATATAGTTAACATTGTATGATAGCTTTTATAAAGCTATCATATGGACTAATTCTTTTTCTATGAGAATCCATATATCAAATATCACTAAAACAAATTTACTTTTTATATTTTTATTAAAATATCTAAACAGATATTCTCTCAATTTTTATAGTGTTGCACTAAAATAAGTGGAATCAATTATAAAGAGATGTGATTAAATCTTGAAAATCTAGGCATAATGTGCTTAATTGCACTGATGTTATCTGACAGTCAATAAGGATAAATATAAAAATATCAAAAAAGGGAATTGACATGACCAGAATTTTTTGGTTGGATGGATAATTTCTTGGCAAAAAGGAAGGGTAGAGGGTGGAAAAGAGAGTCACATGTGTGGTTCAAAGTGTTTCTTTTCCCTCAAATTCCCCAACTGTATTTTAGGGACCTTAGTCCTTATCCAGGTCATATTTTTCATTATTTAAGATTCAATTGAAGTAAGAGGGTAATACTAACAACTCATTTACATCAATTTGTCAATTAACTAGCAATAAGGAAATGAGCCACACAAACTATGAAGTGGTAAAGGATAGAATGCCACAATTGTTACACAAAAAGTCTGAGTGCCTAGAAAATGTGTGCAAACACAAAAGAGCAGGGTATGAATATAGGTTGCCCTGACTTGGCCTATTTAACAAGAGAGCTAATACTGATGGACATCTCTGAGATGCTGTCTCACTGAGTTTAGGGAATGATCATACCAATTGAACCAGTGGGGGCATAACTTTCCCAAAAGGCTTCTCATAGGCATGACTAAAGAAAAATAGAGAATTCATATAATGTTGGGACTGAATCCCAGCAGTGCTCTTTTGGTTCTATTGATGAAGAACATTTAATTAATTAATTAATTTATTAATTTATTTATTTATTTATTTTGCCTCACACAGAAGCCTACATTACAAAGAGAGAATCTGCTGGAAATTATTGTACAATTGACAGCTTTATATGCAACTAAGGCAACCAAAGGAGTCAGAGTTCCTATTCACAATTCTATACTGAAAGGGAACTGTACAAGAAAGGACTCAGAGCAAAGCAAACTAAGAAAAAGCTCAGGAAATATTCAAGTTTGATTTGTGAATGATGATGTGCAGTATAGGGGAGTATTACATCACTTCGGCATGTATGAATTTGCTGAATAAATGTACTACTTGTAAACAATTTTAAAAGAAATTTAAATAGTAGAAGATCTAGCCCCAAACCATCCTTTTTCCTCGATCATTTTATTCAAATCATAGAATCTTTTGAGCTTCTCAAGAAATTGAACCAAACTTTATGAGTTCACAAAATAAAAGGCACTGAAAATTTAGAACGAACACTCTTTATAGATATAACTCTTTCAACATTTACCAAACCCACCCGCAGCAACCACATCAGTAAATGATGGGGATACAAAGAACAAATGTAAAAGAACAAATACAAATATGAAAAGACTACGATAGACCCAACTTTTACCTATACTAATTTTATTGCAGCTCAGCAAGTTGGATTTTTTTTTTTTTTTTTTTTTTTTTTTGCCTAGCAACCAAGGGGAATTTTATATGCAATTGGAGAAGGCAACTTACTACAAAACAAGGACTTGAAGTTTTCCTCATGAAGATCAACATCACAGTATTTGTTAACAAATATAATGAGCACTTGACTTCCTGGAATAATTTGACATTTTTGATGATCCCTTGACTATAGAACCCTCTTCCTTTGACTTCCATTATAAATTCTCTCCCAGTTTTTGGCCAGTGCTATAGCTCCTCTCTTTTTGGAGCTCTGTTTCCAATGTCTGGGCCGTAAATGCCAGTTCCCCTTAAGTTTCAATTCATGCCATTTTTGTACCTTTTGAACTCTCTTATTTTTGTGAAAATTACTCTACATGGACTATGGCTAGTTTTGCTTATAGGTATGCATTCCTGCGCTGATGTATTTTTCATGTTTAATATATTTTGATACTGTTTTCTTTTTCTTTCACACTTTTCTTGGTTCCCTAGGATGGACAGTGCTCACATTTTGATGATAAATTCATGCCTAGAGTTCTTATCATTTCATTTTGATAAATTTAAAAATTTTATATATGTGTATATATACATATACAGATACACACACACGTACACAAATGTTAAACAAAGTAGCCTTGAGGATACTCTCTCCAATAGGTATGTCCTCTCGTCCTATGCCAGTCAGGCCAAGCAATGATGCAAAATCCTAATAATCCAGACAGGCCTTAGAAATAATTTAATTAATTAACTAACTCTCTTCTAACATTGAGCACATTGGAGTCCAGCAAGGTTAAATGACAAATCTAAGGCCCTACTGTGAATTAGTGTTAGAGGTGAAAGAGGAATTCATATTTCTAGAGTCATATTCCAATGCTTTTAAACCAGCACCTGACTGCCAGGGAAACAGCAGCACAACAGCAGAAATACAAGATGGTCACAAGGGAACTATATGAGTCACCTTTTGCCATCAAGTCCTTCCTGTTGCCAATTCTCAGAAAAATTATGTCTCTGTGAATTACAGAAAAGGAGTTGTTGACCACAGTGATTGAAACTGAGGCCTTAGCACTTTTCCTCACAAACAAATAACGTTTTTTTGGAAAATGGGGATAGTCATCAGAGGAAAATCACTATGATAATTTTTTGCCCTAACTATAGCCTCATTCTTCTTCACTAATCTAGTTAAATATTAAGGTTTGAAAATATGCATTAACATATTTCAATATTTGTTACAGAAGAAATATTTTATTTAGTGATAGTTCCAGAAATTTGTAGCTCATGACTTACTATATTCAAAGTGTCAAGTAAAAACAAATCACAAGTAATGATTAATGTTTAGAAATTGGCCATTTGTTATGTATTCAGGGAAAAAGAACTTCTGTAGAATGAGTCATAAAGGATGCTAATCACATTAATTTTACTACATTTGGGATGTCACAAAAGCAGAAGGGCTGGTAAAACATTTTGTGGGCTGGTAAATATTTTTCATCTATTTGTATGGTTGACTGATACCATTTAATAAATTTGGTTTAAAGAGCCCCAAGCCAAAGGCAGTAAAATGTAATATGAGGAGATAATAAGCCAATTAAAGCAAATTACTGCCAAGTAAGATAATTATATTTAGGATTAAATACATTTTATGCAATGGATATATTGCTATGTCACATTATTATGGGTTAATCAACTGTAGGATAAATATTCAGAAAATAAAATAATTATACATGAGATTTAACTTGAGTGACAATGCAATTGAATTAATAAAAGGAAAATATTTTCCTTAATAAGATGTATGATCATAATTGAACCTATATTCATGTATTAGACAATTTAATGTATTGTTGCTTTTCAAAACAATATATAATTTTATATGTAAATATTATGACTTAATGTGCATTTTCCATACATAATCATTTTTTAGTCACAATTTTTTAAAACTTTTGGTATTTGCTATATTTTTTAAAAATCAAAAGCAAATATGGTAATTCTATGTTTAATTTTTTGTGGAAGCATCATATTTTCCACAGTGGCTGTACCATTTTACATTCCCACCAACTGTGTGCACTATCTCCACATCATCACCAACCCTTTTTTTTACCATCTGTTTTTTTTTTAATAGTAGCCATCCTAATGAGTGTGAGGTGTTGTTTCATTATAGTTTTTATTTACATTTCCCTAATAATTAGTGGTGTTGAGAATCTTTTCATGTGTTTATTGGCCATTTGTGTATCTTCTTTAGAGAAATATCTATTCAACTCTTTTGCTTATTTTAAATAAGGATTTCATTGCCCTTGTTGAGTTTTAAGAGTTTTCTATATATCCTGAATATTAATCCTCATCAGATACATGATTTTCAAATATTTTCTTCCATTCTACGGGTTGAATTGCCTTTTTACTATGTTGATAGTGTCTTTTGCTACAAAGTTTTAAATTTTTCATGAAGTCTAATTTATATTTTGTTTTCTGTGCTCTTGGTGTCAGAGCCAATAAATTATTGCCAAATTCAATATTGTCAAGTTTTAGTATATTTTTTTAATATTTTAACTCCTTTATTTATTTATTTTGTAATTTCAGATTATTATGGGGGTACAAACATTTTGGTTACATATAATGCCTTTGCCTTGCCCAAGGCAGAGCTGCAATCTTGCCTTTCCCCCATACAGTGTGCTCCACAACCACTGGCTGTGAGTTTACCCATTCCCCCCTCACCTACTCCACCAGCAACCAGTGAATATTATTTTCACGTGAGCACCTAAGTGTTGATCAGTTAGTACCAATGTAATGGCGAGTACATGTTGTGCTTGTTTTTCCATTCTTATGATACTTCACTTAGAAGAATGGGCTCCACCTGCATCCAGGATAATACAAGAGGTAGTTCACCATATTTTTATGGCTGAGTAATACTCCATCATATACATATACCACATTTTATTTATCCATTCATGTATTGATGGGCACTTGGGTTGTTTCTACATCTTTGCAATTGTGAATTGTGCTGCTATAAATGTTCGAGTACAGACATCTTTATTATAGAATGTCTTTTTTTCCTTTGGGTAGATCCTTAGTAGTTCTGGGTATGTATCCAAAAGAATTGAAAACAAGGTCTCAAAGAGATATTTGAACACCATGTTTATAGCAGCACTATTCATAATAGATAAAATGTGGAAGCAATCCAGTGTCCATCAATAAACAAAATGTGGTATGTACATATAATATCAATGGAGCATTATTTGTCCTTAAAAAGGAAGGAGATTCTGACATGTGGTACAATGTAGATAAACCTTAAAGACATTATGCTAAGCAAAATAAGCTAGTCACAAAAAGATGATCACTGTATGATCCCACTTACATAAGGTACTTAAAGTAGCTTATATCATAGAGACAGAGAGTGGAATGGTAGTTGCCAGGAGCTGGGAGAGAGGACATGGGATATA
The DNA here is from genome assembly GCF_020740605.2 of Lemur catta. Taxonomy (NCBI): domain Eukaryota; kingdom Metazoa; phylum Chordata; class Mammalia; order Primates; family Lemuridae; genus Lemur; species Lemur catta. The sequence continues at coordinate 50,065,042 of NC_059128.1, read as the reverse complement.
TTGTTTAGTGCGTATAGTGTTTCAGTTTTGCAAGCAAAAAGAGTTCTGGAGATAGATGGTGATGATGGTAGCACAGCAGTGTGAATGTACTTAATACAACCATACTTTACATTTCAAAATGGTTGATGGTAAATTCTATGCTATATGTATTTTACCACAATAAAAAATATGTACTGAATCCTTTGGAAAAAAAAAGCAAATGGACTCACAGACATCATGTGACTTCGCATTTTATCACATTATCTTAAAATACGTAGTCTTCTTATCTATTATCTATCTATCTACCTATCATCTATCAATCAATCAACACACACAAACCTGAGGAAAAATTTTATATTCCATATCTCCCAAATACCAAAATAAGTAAGTTATGTTTGGCAACAAATAAAATTATACTTGGATACATCACTTAACACCTATGATCACATTGTATATTGAGAGCTGATCTTAACTAAAATTGATTAATCATTTGAGGATTCTAATATGATGGGTGTTATATAGAACATTAGTATTTATGTGCCATAAACATTTATCTTAAAAATTTTTCAAAAATTTGTTTTTTATTTTGAAGTATATATACATACATATGAATATATAACAATAAAATGGAAAGTGCAGTTATACACACACACGTTTATCTTTTTTTGTCTTTTTGCTCATCTCCACTCACCACCCCACATCACATCACCCCTTCCCTGTACTAACTCTGCATCCAAAGTAATTCATATTAACAACTGCTGAAGGATCCTCTCATAACTAATCCATAGTCATATAATCTAATAAGTATAGAATAATATGCATATACCCATATACATTTCAGTCCAATTCCAATTCCAAAGGCAGAAGATAAATTTCTCAGTTTGAAGACAAACAGGCAGAGAGAGAAAATTTTCCCTTAATCAGACTTTTTGTTCTGTCCAGACCTTTGGTGGACTGGAGGATTTATACTTATATAAATACTTATTTACTTATACAAAGAAACACATATTCATTCCTTCTTGTGTTGACTCAGTTAAAAGTCTGAAGTCTTATGATTATGACTTTAACAACCATCAGCCAAACTTTCTTATTATATTTTATTTTCTGTTATCATCACAATTATGACAAATTGGAGCCATTAGATGTGCTAGAGCAATTTTAAAAATTGCAAATACTGAATTTTCAGTTTATCATAGGTAATTAAACTTCATGTGTTATTAGGAAATATCACTTGTTTAACAGTAAGTTAGCACATGGAAATTGACACCTCTTCCCTTGCTCCACTGTACACGCAGGCATGAATCCTCAAAGTGATGATACCAGATGAGAGGAATAAATAAAATATGGGGAGCTAGAAAAGACAGATAAGGCTTAAATGACTCACCAGAGCATGAAAAGAAAAGTGGAAGTCAAGGTACCCAGAAGGCGAAACCTAGAAGCAAACCAAACAATGGATTTGGGAGGACCATGTCTTCAAAAAATTTGTCAGTCTAATTCTGTGATAAAGGTACACTTAATCATGAATGGTGCAGTTCACCAAAACTTTATATGATAGACTAACCTACAACAAGCTCTCCTAAAAAGTGACATCACACAACTTAAAGAGCCTTCTTAAAATATCACGAGTCATGAGCATTTGAATATCAAGAATTTCATTCTTCAGTTATTCAGTGTCCCAATGGATAAACAGATATAGAAATCCTGAAATAAACATTTTTTGTTTTCACATGTAAAATGTCTTAAACTAAATTTATCTACTTTAAAATTTTAAATATCGACAAGAATCTAAAATATTAATATTTTACCTTAGGTGCTGGATATCTTATTTGGGCCTCTTGTTAAGTAGGATTTGTTTCTTATTTGGGCCTCTTGTTAAGTAGGATTTGTTTTTGTATCTCTCTCTCTCTCTTTCAACAATCATTTAATTAATTGGTTTCACTGTTTTAAATTTTACCAGGATGTTTCATTATTTTTATAGATTATTTTAAGATTCAGATATTTATTATGAAAATATTGTATATTATAAAACTACCACCTTAAATACAAAGCATATCAAATTGTACAGTAGTTAATAGAGACTGAATAACATCAAACCAAAACAACATTCTGTTTCAGAGAGTGCCATTGAAAAACACCTGCCTCTCCTAAATATAATTAAGTAATCAGTTAAGATGGGCCATGTGTTATTAAGTAACTCTTCCTCAGTATATTTGCATTAGGTCTCTAATCAGTTGTGAAGTACTAGTTTCTGTGAAGTGTGACATGGCATATATTATAATAAGAAAATTATTCTAAGTTTTAAAAATGGTTAAGGTTTTTCTCCATGTTTTTCAAATTCATTTTTAAAATCACTTTCGCAAAATCATAAAAATATTGAAATTTGGTGGAACATACTAAGTTCCCATGACATATACTTTTATACTCCTTTATTATACTCCACAAAATTTCCCTTTCAGTAAAGTTCCTAAAGTGTAGCTTGGTTCCTTTTCTCTTTTTTTCCTACTCTTTTCTTTCCTTTACTTTTTTTTTTCCCTAAAAAATACCAATTGAATCGCATCAGCTATGACATTATGACATTAATTGTAATATGATATTCCATTCAAAAAACAACACTTTTTTATGAAACTCTGTCTCCATCCATTATGAATGGTATAAAATTAAAATAATACCCAGCCCCCCTTCAAATTTTTGCTTTAATATTTAAAACATAAATGAGATAGTATTTAAGTCTGTTAGACCGATGCCTTGAACGTTCTCGATCATTAATGCTCAAATTTTAATCTACATTACAAATGTTTCAAAGTCATGTGCCTGGATCTGCCACAAATTTTGTTTCCACAGGTATGGCTCACGTTCAAGCCTTAACTGTTCCTTACCTAAAATGGTTTCCTAGTCATGAATATGTTGTTCTCTGTCTTTCATTAACATTAATCAGAATTTAAAATCAATTTTATCTTTTGTTCCATTTGTTCCTTATGGAATTTAGAAATTTTGCTAGTGATATATTTTTACTTTATGAGACTTAGGGAAAAATATGTATTGTCAAGTTCCTAACAACATCTATTTGAGTATATAAAATGTTTTATGTGGACTAGATTAAAATATGTAATATATATAATACATTCTTTGCTAATCTCCCAAAACTTATGATAGACAATATATAATTAAAATAAAAAATAAATTTGAAATAGTGTTAGAGTAAAAGAAACATAAACGCAAAATAAATAGTGAGGCATTCATAGAAAATAGAAAGCATATGACTAAAGGAAGCAATTACCCAAATATATATATATGCAAGATAATATTAACATAGAAGGAGAAGATCCAGAATAACTCCAAGATCATAGTGAAGAACTAAAAAGAGGATCAGATGACAATAGAAAAATTGTTAGAATATTTTTATTTTAAAAAATTTCTCTTGAGGATATTTTCCTAATAAAATTCTAAAAGTATTAATAAAATATTTCCTTCTAAATAATGCATGAGTCAATAGATGAATCATGAGAGATGTTAAAAAATATTTTGAACTGAATGAAAATTAAAAAATTGGTATTTCAAAATTTGCAGGATAAACATGAAACATGTATTAAGGGAACTTTATAGCACTAAATGATTATGTTAGAAAGGACCTCAAATCAATGAACGAAGCTTCCACTTTAAAAAAAATAGGATATAAAATAAAATATAAAACAAACAGAAAAAATATAAATAGTAGAAATCAATGAAATGACAAATAAAATATATTGAAAATTTAGAATGCCAAATACTTGTTCATTGAGCTGATCGGTAACACTGATAAACTTCTTGTCAAACTTGTGAGGAAAAGAAAGTGAAAAAAATACAATTAACCAATATCAACAATGAGAGCAGAATAGCATTTTTTCAAATAAAAAAATCACTACTGAATTTAAATATTATTTAAGATTACCTTTAAGGTTAGTCATGAAGGGGTTTGATATTGACATTAAGATTGAGATTTGGATCAATAGACCTGAATAGAATACAGAAAGTTTCACTCACTCATAAATGGATGATTTTTTTTTTTTGCAAAATTGCCAATGCAACTCAACGTCAAAAGATAATCCTTTCAACAGACAGCTCGTTGCATACTAAAATTAACTCAAAATTGATCATAGAGTGGAATGTACAAAGTAAACTTACCAAATTTCTAGAAAACACCCCAAGAAACAATTTTAGTGACCTGGAGTTTAGCAGCATTTTCTTAAATAACTAAAAAACAAAAATTATTTTAAAATAAACAATTTGAGTTAATCAAAATCTAAAGGATTTGTTCTTCAAAATGCACAGTTATGAAAATTAAAACACTAACCATCAGTTGAAAGAAAATAATTGTATATCATATATCTGTTAATTCAGATCTAGAATACAAAAGGACTGCTTAGAACATAACAAGACAAAAACCCCAAATCTAAAAAGCTAAAGATTTGAACAGACACTATCAAAGATATATGAGTGGCAAATAACCCCATTAAAGGTCCTCAACATCATAAACTGTTAGGAAAAAGGAAATTAAAACCATAATGATGTTCTAATACATAACCTGAAGAATGACATATATAAATAGTTTGACCACATCTAATGTTGTCCTGGACCAACTGGCATCATCATTCACTGCTGGTGGGAGTACAAAATGATTAGGCAGTTTCTTAAAAAGTTAAACCTACATCTACTATATGACCCAGCCTTTCTAGTATTATGTACTTACAATAAATTGAAACAAATACTCACATAAAAACTTTATGCAAGTGTGCATAAGCAACTTTGTCGTACTAGCCCAAAACTGGAAACAACTCAAGTTATATATCAATAAGAAAATAAACAAACATCCATACAATGGAATTCTACTCATAAATAGAAAGGAATGGACTACTGATACACATAATAAAACAGATGGATATGAAAATAAGTATTCTGAGTGACAGAAGCCAGAACTATGGAGTACTTAACTATTATATATTTCCTTTTGTATAACAATTCTAGAAAATGAAAACTAATCTGCAAGTAACAAGTTGGGCACCCTGGCTCACACCTGTAATCCTAACACTTGGGAGGTTGGGGTGGGAGAATCGCTTGGGACCAGAAGTTCAGGACCAGTTTGGGCAACAGCGAGACCTCATCTCTATAAAAAATAGAAACATTAGCCGGATATGGTAATGCACACTTGTAGTCCCAGGTACTCAAGTGGCTGAGGAAAGAGGATAGCTTGAGCCCAGGAGTTTGAGGTTGCATTGAGCAAAGATGATGCCACCACACTTAAACCTTGGCAACAGAGTAAGACCCTGTCCAAAAAACAAAAAAAAAGTTAAGAAATATAGTAATAAAAAGCAGATCAGTGTGTGGTGGTGAGAAACTTTGCGATGAGAGAACACTGGGAAGCTTTTGTTGTAATAGATATTTTCATTACCTTGATTGTGGTGTCGGTTTCACTGCTGTAATACATATGGTAAAGCTCATTAAATTGTGCAATCTAAAAATGTGCAGTTTCTTATACATCAATTAAGTTGTAACAAACCAAACACCAAGAAAATAGTGTATTTAAATTGGTAAAATCAGTAGTACTCTTATCTTCTGTATTTGACTAATTGTAACATATAACAATGTCTATTTTACAACACAATTTATAAAAATACACAAACATATATGACATATGATATGTATTTTACTAATACAAATAGAGCTTCCTAAATAAATGGAGAAATATGCCTTAGGGTTATAATATTTACATTTTAATATCTTGCCATTATCTCTTATTTAATATTTCTAAACTGATTTTCTAACCTCCCCTACCTGTTGTTTTGTGCTCTATGGTTCATACTAATATTGAATAACAATGCAATTTGTTTTCTTGCAAAAACAAGAAGAATAATGAGACTGTTTTCTACTATCTCCCTCTGGCCCCATCTTGACTTGATTTTATTTCTGAAATTTCTTTATTCTACTTCTATTTGTACTTTTATAACTCTATTCCAAATCAGCACAGTTCTTTTCTTGGACATGGAAATATGCTACAACTTTTCTTTGAGTTTTCTGTTTTACTAACAACATTTTTAGCCTTGTTTCCCAATGCCATCAGGATAAAGTGAACATTGTATAAATTGCTTCATAGAGTTTATCATACTTTATATTTATCACAAGTTACTGCACCCCTCACCTGCATTATGACCTATGTCAACAATGCACCAACCTTGCTTTTTCTTTTTTAATGGATTATATTATTTCGGGTATTCATATGAGTCTTTCCTTCTGCTAAAACACCAGTTATCACTTTTGGGGGGAGAATAACTCATATTACTTATATATGTTTCAGTTTCAATATGACTCCCAGTGTGTAGCTCTCCTTAAACTTTAGTCTAGGTTGAAACTCACTTGTGCATTCTCTCATAGCATCATTTAGACTCCCATTAGATAACACATCTATATATGTGGTGTCATGAAGACTGAGATCCATGAAGACAAGTATTATATTTGCCTTATCCTACTCTGAGTACCTAGAAAACAAAGGAATATGGTAAATATTCATTAAATGGGTATATATTTAATAAATTTCCAACACCATTACATATGAGGAAATTGAGGTCTAGAACTTTCATAAGTTCACAGTGTTATTGGTTAAAGACCAGAGCTGTTAATAGTAATTAGGTCTACCAATTTTCAATTTGAGTTTTTTTTCACGTACTACACCACATTAATTAAAGACAAAATTAGCTATTGAAATTAATAAATCTCCAAATTTTAGATAATTAACACCTTATTTCTCCCTTACCTAATAATCTGGTATGGGTGTTGTAGACATAACATTTCTTCAAATTGTCACACAGGAATCCAGCACTTCCCACATATCACTGCATGGTTACTGAGTGTATGCTATAAGCTGTCTTCATTCTACCCAGCTGGAAGGGAAAATTATCAAGAATATTACCTGTAGGAGTTTATATGGGCCAGACCTGGAGTATTGCACATTTCTTCCTCCTACATTTTGTTTGCCAACATAGTCACATAGACTTACCTAACTGCAAAGGAAACTGAAAAATGGAGTCTAGCTTTGTGCCAAGAAAAAGAAGAAAATAACCAGTTTCTGCCCAATACAATGCATTTCAATTAATATTTAGATTCCCGAATGTCAAACATAAACACTTTTTTTAATGCAGCACCTGTTAAGTGTAAGCCTAGGAAGGTAATGCATAACCCAGTGTCTAACGTATCATGTTTAAACTTGATGAGCAGTATTTAAAACATAGGACAGAACAATGATGTTTCTATATAATTTTAAGTCAATAAAATTGAATTATTTCTTAAAAGATCCTAATTAGTATCTGAATTACATTTCCAATCTTGTTAGGTAAAACATTTATAATTATTTACCCTGCTTCATAGTTTCACATTCATAAATATTAAAGTGGTCAGAGTAATTATTTGATTTGTTTAAAGGATGAATTATTATTAAGATTATTAAAATCAGTCTGTGCCAGAATCAAATAAGGGTCACTTTTTCCTGGATGTGGAAAAAATGTTTCATATCAACTATCAGCACTTAATTTTTCCCTGTGCTGAGGGAAACACTACCTAGGGTTTAGGATTAAAATGTTGCTGAAATAATGAACACAGAGAACAATGTATTGCAAGTTTGTTTACTGAAATTGTATGTACTACAAAACAAAATAGAGAAAAAGAGTAATATATGTTGTGAATGATGCAGATATAAAAACCAGGAGTCATTCTGAAAGCAGTCTCATTTTTAATTCTATTACTATTTTTTTCTTTAAAAGTAACTTTTTCCAAAAAAAAATGTATATTTCAGGCAAATTCACACTCTTCTGTTGCCTCTAATTTGGTTTCTGTATTTTACTAGTGTGGCGATAAATTTCTGGAAGAAAAATATTCCATTTAAGTTGATGCAATTGTAAGAGCAATTGAGAGATGACAGTGATTTGCATTCACTCTCAGTTTCAATTTGTATCTGAAGAAAATACCAATTCAGTTTCACTGGGCCTATGGTCCAGGCCAATTTTCTTGGCTGTGCTTCTGCATATTTTGACAACTCTGCCCCATATTATATGGGCAACTCTTCCAATAGTCAGGGAGTAATAAAAAAACATAAAAAAATACCTCTCCTAAAGATAATGTCACACAAATTAAGAACAACATATAATTTTATTGGTATTTATTTGATAAATAATACCTATTATTAGATTTTCATTGTTATATACTTTTTAATTTTCTCCAACCACTTTAAAATAATAATCTCAAGACTATAGTAGTAGAGCAATTCAGATAACACAGATATAAGAGGAATATATCAAAAGTATTACTACCTCACTTCTTTATCAAATTGAGGGAAAACAAAAAGATAGATTCAATAGTCATTCGTAGTATAATTGAAGAATGGCTTGCAAAGGACAAAGTACATACTGGGCCCTTTAAAAATAAATGTCTTTTTAATACTTTGAAAGGGAAGGATAATTTTAATTTTTTATTTGTAAACATAAAGAAATTGAAATATAAAACTATATCTACATATGCTGGTCTGCCACTGTGGCACTAGGGTATATGGGACAATCCTGGACAAAACATATATGCATGTATACATACACACACATCACAGATATTTCAAGTCATTTATGAATATATGCACACATACACATATATAAGTATACTTTAAGTTGTTTAAGTGAATATGCATATATATATTTTGGGGGATCAATAATCACTTAAATAACTTAATTAAAATATATTATAAAATTAATGAGTCCATATAATTTATAATGATTTCTCAATGATGATTTAAAAGTATTTATGATGCAACCAGTACATGTGAACCTTCTTCATAGAAATCAAACATTATCTCTTCCTATTCAGTTCCAGGAACTCTCTCTTTGTGTTTCTTATTGTTAAATGTGCCATTCATAGCTAATTTCATATTTATCACCACAAAGAAGAGGTGTAAGTACAATGTCATGGCTACTCAGAATTCGTTTGTATTTGAAACAGAATAGCTCCTCTTGCCTCTGCCCCCTGAGTACTATTGATTTAATGCTGTTTTCATCATTATTCAAGATGCTACATCATCCACCATGTATCCCATAAGTGTAGACTTTCAATGACTCTCTAAGATTGTTACTGGGCTACATCATAAATGATCACAAATGCAAGTCTTACCCAGAGTATATAGGAAAATATGAACTATGGTTTATTTTCTGGTGGTGTTAAATTAACATTGAGATGTTTACAGTATAAATGCAGAACAACAAATGTTCCAACTGTGTCCTCTCTTTTCAGGCATAACCACTGCATACTTAGCAAATGATCTCTTTCAATGTTGAATGCACCCCTGTCTTTTTACTCACCACCATGAGTTGCAGAGTTAGTGATCTGTGGACAAAGAAAGCAAATAGCTGATTTTTTTTTTCTTCCAAGTCCTGGATTTTTTTTTTTGTGTGTGTGGTTTCTTTGTGTTGGTTATCCATTTTTTCTTGGATATCATTGAGTTTTCTTCCAATCCATGTTCAAAATTCTTCTTCTGTCATTTTAGTGTTCTGAATATGGTTGTTGTCCATTGATTGCTAGAGAGCTGGTGTTCCCTTTGGGGGTGTGCTTTCCGTTTGATTCTTCATACTTCCAGAGTTCTTTTGCTGATTCCTTCCCATCTGGATCAGCTGTTGCTTCTTACGTTTAGAATTTCATCTGGATAATGACATTCCCTGTTTAGTCTCTGAGCCAGTAGCTGGTGTTTAGGAGCAGGACAGATGGCAGCTGCTGCCTACCAGCCTGGATATGTGTGCTTCTATGGTTGCTTGATCTGCCGCTAGGGGGAGCCGCTAATATGTTGTTCAGAGTTCTACCGCACTTGGGAGGCTGCTCCGGATGGGAGGGTTTATTTGGTGCACCTGCTGTGGCCTCTGGCCAGGATTTTCCTTCCTTGATGGGGAACCCCACTGTTGGCAGTCAACAGGACACAGAGATCAGGCCCCAGAGTGATGATCCTCCTGGATGACCTAAGCCGGTCTGACAAGCAGAGTCACTGGGCTGTCAACTATTGATCTGTGCCAAGGACCCATAGATTCTCACCAGTCACACAGGGAAAGTGGCTTTTCTTGTGTCTCCCTATCTCCAGGGGTGGAGCCTACCACTTTCGGCGGAAAGTTGCTGCACTAGGGGGAGGATACATTTACTTGCAGGAATATAGAACTAACATTGATGTCAAGTGGAAAACAAAGTGTGCATTTTTAAGAAGTATTTAGATGTTATAAACATCCAAGATACTTTTTTCTTCCTTCTCCTTCATTGTTTTAGTCATGCAGATAGAATATTTTAACTTTGTGTTTTTAATCATGTTTATCTTACAGAAGAGGAGTATCATTTGATAAAGAAAGGAATGCTCTTTAAATCTCATTCTCCATTCTCTCATACTGAATATATACTTAAGTATATAGAAAACATAACTGTAATACATGAATAATTTTGCAGTTATTATACCTTAAGTGTAATAAAAAATAAAGTAAGATGGTAATTTATAAGATCTGTATGTATTTCAATATAATATGATAGCACTAAAATAAATGCAGATGCTCGTACCTACTTATAATTCATGAATTTTATTTTAAAAGAAGTAGAATACCAGAAGTTACCTAATATAAGCAGTGCAGAAAACTGAAAATGGAGGTGCAATAGAATATGAAAGTCAAATTTAGTATTAGGATAAATATCATGAAGCCTATTTATGAATGGTAACAGAAAAAGAAAATAACCTTAACTGAAGTAAATTCATTATGTGAAGACATGTTACAGACTGGCTATTTAGAGAAAATGAGGAGAGAAAATATTCTTACAAATGATCTGGGCCAACACTGAATGTTGTGAAAACAACAAAGTCATGACAAATGATAGCAAAATATTTTTTACCTAAAATATCACTAATGTTGAGGTGTATATTCAATCTCTAGTATTTAAAAATCTTTGAGATCTTATTTTTCATAGGCTACCAATATACAGGATAAATTGTAAAAAATAAATAGCAATAGAAGAGACTATTTAACCTGTGCCATATCTTTGGAGAGAGTAGCAAACCAATATCAAAAAACTCCAAAATAAATTAATTAAAATTAAAACTAATTAAAAATAAAATTTTCAAAATTTAGATTACACAATTGTCAATAATTTAAAAATAATCTCTACGAGTTTACCTATGACAGCAGTAAACTTTCATTAATATAAAAAATATTTTTATCTATTTGCATTGATAATTTGCTTTATGAAATTTATTACACAACTGATTTTCAAGAGTTTTCATTTCTCACTGATTTTTCCCAAAGAAATATCTAGAGTCTCAAAATCCATATTATTGCTTGTGAAATCATTGATTTCAATGTCTCATTTTGTAGCATTGCTTTATAAAATAGTTATTTAGACTATTAAAATTTATGACTTCATTGGTATTAAATTTTAGCTCTTCAAATGCACTTGTTAGAAAAGCAAAAAGGCTAACCACACAATTAGAGAAAATGTTTGAAATACGTATTATTTACTCAATAAATAAACTGAGTAAAAAAAAGATCCTTAATAAAAGTGATCAATATAGAAATGGAGGAAAACACACATATATAAAATATAATTTTTTTAATTCTCTCATACTCTGAGGTATCATGAGTTAGGGTGGACACATATACATGCATAATATGTTTATATATACTACTTAAGTCAGTTCTAGTTCATAAAAGTTACCTTGATGTAATAATTAACAATGCCCTCTTTTATTGTAAAAGGTTTCTTGCATTGGACAATGAATTTTATGGTCGTGATACCCATAGTGCAAAATTAAATTCTCAAGATGACCAGTTAATAAGTGATTGGGCTGCATTTGTGCTCAGGTATTTCTCTCCAAAATTTGTTATTAAATAAATTGCCATAGGCCTTGCAATCTGGGTATTCATATTGGTTACACACGTAGTTTCTCCCTAGAATGTGTAGCTTTTGTATTTTTTTTTTTATTTCAGCTTATTATGGGGGTACAAAAACTCAGGTTATATATATTGCCCATGTCCCGTCCATCCCCCTGAGTCAGAGCCTCAAGCGTGTCCATTCCCCAGACAGTGTGCCTGGCACTCACCATGTAGCCATACCTCCATCCCCTCCCCCCACCCCCTACTTCCCGAAGTCAGCACCTTCAAGCATGACCATTCCCCAGATGGTGCGCAACGCACTCATCATGTAGGCATACACCCATTGCCTCCCTCCACCCTCCACCTCAGTCTGATATCCAGTTGGTATCGTTCCCCAGTGTGCATTTAGGTGACGATCAGGGAAACCAATTTTCTGGTGAGTGCATGTGATGCTTGTTTTTCCATTCTTGGGATATTTCACTTAATATAATGAGTGCCAGTTCTCTCCAGGAGAACCAAAGATATGTCGTATCACCGTTATTTCTTATAGCTGAGTAATACTCCATGGTATACATATACCACAGTTTACTAATCCATTCGTGAATTGATGGGCACTTGGGTTGTTTCCACATCTTTGCAATTGTGAATTGTGCTGCTATAAACATTCGGGTGCAGGTGTCTTTTTTATAGAATGACTTTTGTTCTTCTGGGTAGATGCCCAATAATGGGATTGCTGGATCTAATGGTAGGTCTACTTGAATCTGTTTAAGTTATCTCCATATTGTTTTCCATAGGGGTTGCACTAGTTTGCAGTCCCACCAGCAGTGTATGAGTGTTCCTGTCTCTCCACATCCACGCCAACATGTATTGTTTTGGGACTTTTTGATAAAGGTCATTCTCACTGGGGTTAAGTGGTATCTCATTGTGGTTTTGATTTGCATTTCCCTGATGATTAGAGATGTTGAACATTTTTTCATATGTTTGTTAGACATTTTTATATCTTCTTTTGAAAAATTTCTATTCATGTCCTTTGCCCACTTTTTGATAGGGTCGTTTGATTTTCTCTTATTGATTTTCCAGAGTTCTAAATATATTCTTGTTATCAGTCCTTTATCTGATGTGTAGTATGCAAAACTTTTTTCCCATTCTGTAGGTTGTCTGTTTACTCTCGTGACTGTTTCTTTGGCTGTGCAGAAGCTTTTTAATTTGATCCGGTCACATTTATTTATTTTTGTTGTTGCTGTGATTGCCTTTGGGGTCTTCTTCATCAATTCTTTGCCTAGGCCAATGTCTATAAGAGTCTTTCCTACATTTTCTTCTAGAATTCTAATAGTTTCCCACCTAAGATTTAAGTCTTTTATCCACTGTGATTTCAGTTTTGTGAGAGGTGAAAGCTGTGGGTCCTGTTTTAGTCTTCTACATGTGGCTATCCAGTTTTCCCAGCACCATTTATTAAATAAGGAATCTTTTCCCCAGAGTATGTTTTTGTCTGCTTTGTCAAAGATTAGATGGCTATATGAGGATTGTTTTATATTTGGATTTTCTGTTCTGTTCCATTGGTCTCTGTCCCTGCACTTGTGCCAATACCAAGCAGTTTTAATAATCACAGCTTTGTAGTATACTTTGAAGTCTGGCAAATTAATACCTCCCATTTGGTTTTTGTTGCTTAAAATTGCTTTTGCTAAACAGGGTCTTCTCTGGTTCCATACAAAGCGTAAAATTATTCTTTCTATATCTGTGAAAAATGATGTTGGTAATTTAATAGGGATTGCATTGAATCTGTAGATAACTTTGGGCAGTATAGTCATTTTAATAATGTTGATTCTTCCAATCTACAAGCATGGTATGGTTTTCTACCTATTTACATGTTCTGCGATTTCCTTCCTCAGTGTTTCATAGTTCTCCCTATAGGTATCCTTTACCTCCTTATTTAAATATATTCCTAGGTATTTTCTTTTCTTTGTTGCGATTTTGAAGGGTATTGAGTCCTTAATTTGGTTCTCCATTTGACTGTTATTGGCATGTATGAATGCCTCTGATTTGTGTGTATTGATTTTGTATCCTGAGACTTTACTGAATTCATTGATCAATTCCAGGAGTCTCTTGTTTGAATCCTTGGGGTTTTCTAGATATAACATCATATCATCAGCAAAGAGTGAGAGTTTGATCTCTTCTTTCCCTATTTGGACTCCCTTGATTCTGCTCTCTTGCCTGATAGCTCTCACGAGGACTTCCAATACTATGTTGAAAAGTAATGGGGACAGTGGGCAGCATTGTCTGGTTCCCGTTCGAAGTGGGAATGCTTTCAGTTTTTCCCCATTCAGTATGATGGTGGCTGTGGGTTTGTCATATATGGCTTGTATCATTTTTAGATAGGCCCCGTCTATGCCTATTTTGTTAAATGTTCTTATCATAAAAGGGTGTTGAATTTTGTCAAATGCTTTTTCTGCATCTATTGAGAGGATCATATGATCTTTATTTTTGCTTCTATTTATGTGGTGAATTACGTTTATAGATTTGCGTATGTTAAACCATCCCTGCATCTCTGGGATGAAGCCCACTTGGTCGTGCTGGATTATTTTTTTGATAAGCACTTGGATTCGATTTGCTAGGATTTTATTGAGAATTTTTGCATCTATATTCATAAGGGATATTGGTCTGTAGTTTTCTTTTTTTGTTGCATCCTTTTCTGGTTTTGGTACTAAAATTATGTTGGCTTGGTAAAATTTGTTGGGGAGAATTCCATCCTTCTGGATATTGGAGAGTAGTTTATGTAGGTGGGCACCAGTTCTTCTTTGTAGGTATGGTAAAATTCAGGTGTGAACCCATCTGGTCCAGGGCTTTTTTGGGGGGGAAGGTTTTTTATTGCTGTTTCAATTTCAGATCTAGATATTGGTCTATTCAGGAATTCTATTTCTTCCTGGTTGAGCCTGGGAAGGCTGTGGGTTTCTAAAAATTTGTCCATTTCTTCCTCATTTTCCAATTTGTGTGCATAAAGATTTTTGTAAAATTCATAGATGATGTCATGTATCTCTGTGGAATCGGTCATGATTTCTCCTTTCATGTTCCTGATGGAGGTTATTAGAGTTTTTTTCTTTTCTGCTCTTGGTTAGCCTAGCCAGAGGTGTGTGAATCTTGTTTATATTTTCAAAGAACAAACTTTTTGATTTATTAATCTCCCTTATGGTTTGTTTGTTGTCCTTTTCATTCAGTTCTGATTTGATCTTAATAATTTCTCTCCTTCTGCTGGGTTTGGGGTCTATCTGTTCTTCCTTCTCCAGCTCTTTGAGTCTATTCATTAGATTGTCTATTTGTAAGTTTTCTGTCTTTTTGATATAGGCATTTATGGAAATAAACTTTTCTCTCAGGACTGCTTTAGCTGTGTCCCACAGATTTTGATAAGTTGTGTCTCCATTGTCATTTAATTCAAAGAATCTTTTGATTTCCGTCTTGGTTTCTTCATTTATAAAATAATCGTTCAGGAGAAGGTTATTTAGCTTCCATGACTTTGAGTAGGAATGAGAATTTCTCTTAGGGTTCATTATTACTTTTATTCCACTGTGATCTGAGAAGATGCATGGTATAATTTCTATTTTTTTTTAATTTTTTAAGACATGCTTTATGTCCTAGGATATGGTCAATCTTGGAGAATGTCCCATGGGCTGATGAGAAGAAAGTATATTCAGTGGATTTTGGGTAGAATGTCCTATAGATGTCAGTCAGGCCCATTTGTTCTAGCATTCTATTTAAGTCCTTTGTTTCTTTGTTTATTTTTTGTTTGGAGGATCTGTCCTGTACTGTCAGCGGCGTGTTAAAGTCTCCGACTATCAAAGTGCTGTTATCTATCATTTTGTTCAAATCAAGTAGGGTTTGCTTTATGAATCTGGGTGTACCTAAGTTGGGTGCATATATATTAAATATAGTTATGTCTTCTTGTTGAATTGTACCCTTCACCAGTATATAGTAACCATCTTTGTCTTTCATTACTTTTATTGATTTAAAAACTAAGTTATCAGAGATTAGAACTGCCAAGCCAGCTTTCTTTTGGCTTCCATTTGCTTGAAATATCGATTTCCACTCTTTTATTTTCAGTCTAAATGCATCCTTGCAGGTTAGATGAGTTTCCTGAAGACAGCAGATACTTGGCTTGTATTTTTTTAACCATTGGGCCAGTCTATGTCTCTTGAGTGAGGAATTCAATCCATTCACATTTAATGAGAGAATTGATAAGTGAGAATGATTTCTGTTCCTCATGTTGGCTTGAATTTCATTATTCTGTTTTCTCACTTGAGCCTTTGTGATAACTGGGTTTTTTTTTCTTCTCTTGAGTAGTTTTATATTCGTGGGTCTTTCTTTTGCTGGTCTGTGTGTAGCCCTGTTTTGAGTACTTCTTGGAGAGCTGGTCTTGTCTTGGTGAATTCTCTGAGTTTTTATTTATCTGAGAATGTCTTAATTTCACCTTCATATATAAAGTTGAGCTTAGCTGGGTATAAGATTCTAGGCTGGGCATTATTTTGTTTCAGAAGAGTGAGAATGGGGCCCCAGTCTCTTCTTGCTTGTAAGGTTTCAGTTGAGAAATCTGGCGTAATTCGGATGGATTTTCCTTTGTATGTAACTTGTTTCTTCCTCCTTACAGCTCGTAGAATGGCCTCTGTAGTGGAAATTTTGGTCAATCTGATAACTGCATGACATGGTGTCTTCCTATTTAGTATGAATCTTCCAGGGGTTCTTTGAGCTTCTTGAACCTGTATACCTAGAGTTTTGGCAAGGCCTGGGAAATTTTCCTCAATTGTGTCTTCAAATAGCTTATCCAACCCTTGCTTATTGTCTTCTTCACCCTCAGGAATGCCGATAACTCTCACGTTAGGCTTCTACACATAATCCCACATTTCTCGTAGACTCTGGTCTTTACTCTTATTTCTTTGCTCCATCTCTGTGACTGACTTATTTAATTTGAAAGTGTTATTCTCGATTTCTGAGATTCTTTCTTCTGTTTGATCTACCCTGCTCTTGAGACTTTCCACTGTGTTCTGTAGCTCCCTGAATAAATTCTTCGTTTCCAGGAGTTCAGTTTGATTTTTTTTCAATATTTCAATTTCTTAAGTGAATTTTTCTTCCTAGTCCTGGATCTTTTTTGTGGTATCTTTGTGTTGGTTATCCATTTTTTCTTGCATAATATTCAACTTATTTATGATCCATGTTTGACATTCTTCCTGTGACATATTACTATTTCGAGTTTGGTTTGTGTCAATTGGTGGAGAACTAGTAATCCTCTTCGAAGGCAAGGTTTCAGCTTGATTCTTTATACTCCCAGAGTTCTTTCGCTGAGGCCTTCCCATCTGGATCAATCCTTAGGTCCCTTCTTTCAGCTAGCTTTAGGCTGGACAGAGGCACTCCGTGCCTGCTGATCTTGGGCTGTGCAGCAGCCCAGGTAAGCTGCCTCCTCTGTCACTAGGGGGAGCCCTTCACGTGTTGTTCAGGATTTTGCTACCTCAGCTGGGGGGCTGCTCCTGTTGGGTCCAGCCCCAGAGACTTAATTTGAGACCGGTTTGAGAGTCCCGCCACTGGGCTGATTTAATTGCAGATGGAAAGCAACTTTTTCCTTGCCTCTTCCTCTCCTGAGGTGGTTTCTGCCTCTCTCTGCGTGAAAGACAGCGGCTGGGGGAGGGGGGGTGCCTATGTTTGCCCAGCGCCCCGGCTGCTGCAGCTCCTGGGGGCAATGTTCCAACCGCCCCAATGTCCGCAAGGTCCACGCTCTGCTCCCTCACGACTGGGGAAGCCCTCAGTGTTCACGCAAAGGCGGAGCTCTTAGTGGGGGACCACAGACTAGGGAGGGAGCTGCCTGGTTCCCAATCACTCCGGAGCAGCTAGGCTGTGGACCCCGACAATGGCGGCTGCCCACCTGCAGGTCGCTGGCGCTGGGGGCGAATGTTCAGGGTTGGGCAGGGGCCAGAGGAGCCCAGCCACCCGCGTAAAGGAGACAGTTCAGCGTCCCCCAGGTGTCTTTCGCTGCAGCCCAGCGCGAACCCTCTCCCGCCAGTTGCAGTCCGCCCACAGGGCTCCGGGGTTCAAAATGCCCCCTGCTATTGTCTCCTCTCCACAGAGCCCTGCGTCTCCAACGGTGATTCTGCACCAGCTTCAGGCAGATCCCTAATTGAGTGGGAGTGGGGGTCAGTGGGGAAACTGGCTGCTTTCCTGTGGGGCTGAACCCCCCTCACTCACTGGTAAGGCAGGTACAGCCATCCCACGCTGCCCTCTCTATTGTCCATCCCGCACTCTCCAGATTTTCACGATCTGATTTCCCGTTCACCTCAGTCTTTTCTTGCCCTCCGTGTCCCATGCTGATTCTCCGTGGATTCACACCACTGTTCTGGTGGGGGAGTGATCCTCTAGCAGTGTGGCAGATTGAGATTCATGCCTTCCTCTCTGGGAGCATGAATCCAGGAGGTCACCACCACTCCGCTATCTTTCAGCCCCCCCCAAGCTTTTGTATTTTAAAAAAAATTGATTTATTAAAAAACAATGCTTCCTTGGGCAGTATAAATAACCTGGACCTGGGGACACATGTTATTGTTTTTACTTTACTGTATTTTGGCTATGGGTCCTTAAGGGAGATATTTAAACTTTTGAAGATTTGCTATTTTTAATGGAACAATAATTATCAGGCTGATTATGGTAAAGCACCATCACTCAATCATTTATTGCTCATCTGTTATATGACAGACATTCTTTGGGGCTATACGATATATAAAAGATTAAGACATAGATTTTACTCTTGGGCTCACTGGTGATGAAGACAGGCATGTATATTTATTATTGGATATTGGCAAATCTAAGTCTCCAATGATCATGACAAAATTATTTTACATACCAGTGAGAAAGAAAAATATACTGTCAATCAAAATTGTGAATTAATGTTCTTTTATCACATTTGTTGTAACACACATCCAGATTTTTATGGTGTTATAATGTGCAAAATCTGCATTTAGAATTTTTGAAATATGATAATAGCACCAATATGACAAGTGCTTTATAAGTTTGTAGACATAGGTTAAAGTGAGACTAGAAGTAGTTAAAGCTGACTTTGCTTGGGAGAATGGAGGATAGGATATTTAAGCTATGTCATAAAAGATAAGTAATATTTAAGATATGTCATAAAGAATATGTAGGGAGTTTTATGGCAGCATGTCTAAGTAAAGAAAATAATATCACTCTTCTGTTCCTAAATTATATTATATAATCCTACAGTGACATAGCAGTAAAATGTATTATTATTATCATAATTTACACTCATGCATTTGCTGTTATTGAGTGCTACTCTCTGTGTCTGTCATTATTTTAATAGTTCTAACTTTTATCTCCCCAGACTGTAATTTTTAATCTGAATGAGATAACTTTATCACTTTCTTATCTGTATTGCAACAATTTATAAAATACCATCACTTACTAGCCTTGAAAGTCGATATTTCAGACTTTTGTTGCCGTTGTTGTTGTTATGACATGGAAGTATTTCTCTAGCAAATTTCACGTGGAAATGCCATAATTTTATTCTGATGCCAGAATTCCCTTGAAATGGTTCTGCCATTCTATTCCTGTAATGTACAGCTAATTTCCTCAAGGAGTATTATAACAGATGTATCTTAGATGCATGATTCCCCCAAACCCCTCCAAATTTGCACCTCAGTTGGAGATTTTCTGCTAGAGTTTGACATGGAAATCTAGCACATCAGTTTTACTGGTGAGATCAGTGTTGCAAAAAGTTTTCATAATCCCAGATCAGATTCAGGAGCAATATTTAATTTTTATGATCATTTATATCTATTCAGCTATTCACTTATATTTCAAAAAAATTACTTTTAAAGTGTATTAATTAGTTAATTTTTAAATTACTTTCACCCAAAATATTTTATGTTTTCACGAAGCAAGAATTGGTAGTTGGGAGCAACCAATAACCAACAGGAGACATGCCAAAAAGAAAAAAAAAAAACCAGATTCATCAGTCTACATTTTCAATTTTCGTATATTAAAACCATTTCATTAAGAAATATGTAAAAATATATGTCATTCTTATGCTTTTGAAACTATTTCTCTGAACATAAAAATATTATTTCTGAATTAATATATAGCATAAAGCAGAATTTAAGAGACATTTTCAAATCATGATTGTCAACAGTATGCAAAGTTTTTTATTGAAAAGCTCCTTCAAAAACTTGAAAAGGGATTCTTTCCAATTCTCACTGAGAAGATAATGACTAATTTTCATGTTAATGCTATGACCCTGATAGAGGGCAATTATCTCAGAAAGCCAATCAAATATTCATTAGAGCTGAATAAATTTGTTATTTAACTTAACTGCCTTTTTTAGAATCTCAAATGCCAATTTAAAAGTGATCTTATCAGGGTATTTTACTGCATCAGCTGGCCCATGTTTTAAAGTGTTCTCTCTATATAAATTCTAATACATTATCTTAAACATTGTTATTCTTAACTTACTTTTAGATCAAATTTACAAAAAGTGGTTATACCCAATATGATGTATGAGAGCATAAAAATCCAGAATGCAACCATAGTAATGGCAGTGACATAAAATTTGATATGCCATCTTCTGGCTGGTCATGCAGGAAGAAAGATGAAATTCAAGCAGTTGCTAATAAAGTCAGCTGAAGCAGGTCCTCTAAGAGGCTGATTCTACTATTTGGTAAGCTGGTGAAACAGACAGTAAAGTGAACCTACACGCGTTATATGCTGGTAACTACATGTTAATACATCTGAAGAGTCACAGGAAGGAGAAATCCTATGTCATTTTTCCCCTCTTACTTCATTTATGTGTCAGATTTTCTTCCTATAGTATATCAACTATAAAATTTTAATCTGTTATTTACATCAGTCTGACATCATGGATAATTAATTATTTTATATTTTGGATTATAATCCGGTACTACCTTATTTAATATTTTATTTCTCAAATTGTTACAGTTTGGCCATCAGGAGCTCCTTCATTTGGCTTCTATTTCCCTTTATTATACTGCTCTGTATGTGTGTGTATATGTGTGTGAAGCTCTGTGTTATGCTATGGCACTACAAGATGCTCCAGGTTCACCTTGTATATTTCTTTCCCCAGTCCTTGAATCAGTAATGTCTCCAAAAGCCCTGCTTCATTCTGTTGGAGAATGGTATTAGAAACTATAATCAAGGTGCTAGGTGTGATTATTACTACTGGGTTTCATTGTTTTTGGATCCTCTCAGCTGACAGGGTGAGGAAATATATGTATGTTCCTAACCCATGTGTATGCATATATCTATAAACATTATTTATGTACCCATCTGTATACATGAGTTCATACTGATTTCTCCAACTCTCATCTGTTACCCATGGGTCAATATAGTCTGATACCCATCTTATGTGTAAAATGCCCATTCCAAAAATGATAATACTGGTTTCTACCCTCTACCACCCATTTATTTAATTGTCCACTTCCCATATACATGTACAGCACTATCAGAATGTTTAACCTGTATTTATGTGTAAAAAATTATCAAATAGATTACAGTGCTTATGTACAATTTCTTTTGCCTTTAGTTTGACAGATTTCATTCATTTACATAGTTATTTAGGTTAGCACATTTGCCTCCAACCCCTTCATTGAGATTGTTAAATACATTTGTAGTACTATTGGTTTATTTTTTCACATTCTGCATTCCATCCTAGGAAGCCTTCTAAATAAAACTTTATTTTGCATATATTATGTTCACCTTTTGTCCTGTAAAATTTCAGTGGGCTTTGACAAAGGCATAATGTCATATAGCTGTAATTACAATAACATAGGGAATAGTTTAAACTCTCTGAAGAAAAAACCCTTTGCTTCACCTATTCAACTCTGTTCTTCTCTCTCAATATTCTTGCTGATCACTGATGTTTTTTTACTGTCTATATACGTTTGTCCCTTCCAGAATGTTATATAATTGGAATCATACAGTATATATTCTTTCCGAAGTGGCTTCTTTTGCTTAGCAATCTATATTTAACATCATGTCTTTGAGTGGATTGATAGCTCATATTTTTAATAGCTGAATAATACTCTGTTGTATAGATGTCACACAGATATGTTTAAGTGCAACCCCTGTGGAAAGCAATATGGAGATACCTTAAACAGATTCAAGTAGACCTACCATTCGATCCAGCAATCCCATTATTGGGCATCTACCCAGAAGAACAAAAGTCATTCTATAACAAAGACACCTGCACCCGAATGTTTATAGCAGCACAATTCACAATTGCAAAGATGTGGAAACAACCCAAATGCCCATCAATTTATGAATGGATTAGTAAAATGTGATATATGTATACCATGGAGTATTATTCAGCTATAAGAAATAATGGTGATATGGCATCTCTTTTGTTCTCCTGGAGAGAGTTGGAACCCATTCTATTAAGTGAAGTATCCCAAGAATGGAAAAATAAGCACCACATGTACTCACCAGCAAATTGGTTTCCCTGACCATCACCTAAGTGCACATTTGGGAATAACACCATTTGGGTATCAGACAGACGTGGGGGGTGGGGGCAGGGGATGCGTGTATACCTACATGATGAGTGCAATGCGCACTGTCTGGGGAATGGACACGCTTGAAGCTCAGACTTGGGGGCATGGGGGGAAATGGGCAATATATATAACCTGAACTTTTATACCCCCATAATAAGTTGAAATAAAAAAAAATTTAGTTAATGAAGGCCATCTTAGTTGTTTGCAGTTTTTGGCTTTTAAGAATAAAGCTGCTATAAACATTTATAGATAGGTTTGTATATGGACAGGAGTTTTCAAATCAGTTTGCTAAATACCTAGGAGTGTAATAGCTAGATAACAAGATAAGACTATGTTTGGCCTTGAAGAAACTGCCAAACTGTCTCCTAAATGGGTAGTACTATTTTGCACTCTTACCAAAAGTTAATGAGAGTTCCCGTGCTCTGCATCCAAGCTAGAAATTGATATCATAAGAATTTAGCATTGGGTTATTCTGAATAGATATTTACTGTTATCTCCATGTTTTAATTTGTAATTTCTTGATTATACTTGATGTTAATAATCTATACTGATTTGAATCTATTTGTCTTTCTTGGTGAGGTGTCTATTCAGATTATTTGCATATTTTTATTTTTTCTTATTATTTAAAGAGTTCTTTGTGTATTTTGGTACAAAACCTTTATAAAATATGTGTTTTTCAACTATTTTTTTTCTCAGTCTGTGGCTTGTCTTTATATTCATTTAACAATGACTTTGGAAGGCAGAAGTATTTAATATTAGTAAATTTCTACATATCATTTTTTTTCTTTTGTGAATTGTGATTTTGGCATTGAATCTAAAAACTTATCACCAAATCCAAAATCACCTAGATTTTTTTCTAAGTTTTCTACTAGAAATTTTGTAGTTTCACATTTTGCATTTATATCTATGATCCATTTTAAGTCAATTTTTGTGTAACCTGCAAAGTTCATGTCTAGATTGTTGCCATAATTTTTGTATAAAAATTTCTTTTATATAGCTAGTTTACTAAGAATGTTTTTCTTAAAAAATTACAAACAGATATTAGTTGTACTAAACAAGCTTTTTCTCCATCAATGCATTTCTGTTTGGTTTATTAATGTGGTAAATGGTTTTTATAGATATTTCTATTTAAAATAATCCTTGCTTTTGTGGGCTAAATCTCATCATTTCTGAAAAGTTATGTTTTTATATACTACTCTAGTCACATTAGCAGGGAATATTGTGAGTATAATTTTTGCATCCATATTTATGTATTTAATTGGATTTCAATTATTGTTAAATTTAAAATAAAATACATTTATACTGTATTTTTACTATTTTAGCATCATCAATATGCTTATCCCATAAAATGCATGGGGAAATATCCTCTTATTACTTTTACTCATCTTTAAAAGATTTTGTATAATAATTGTTCTTATCAAAATGGCCCACAAGGAGTAACATCTTCTTGTGCCCAAACATCTTTGCATTATATCAGTTGTGGGTCCTCCTGTCAAGACACAATTATTTGTATTCTTTTTGTCTGTTTGTTTTTAGAAAGAATCTCTGTTGCCTGGGATAGAGTGCATTGGCATCATCATAGCTCACTGCAAACTCAAATTCCTGGGCTCAGGAATAACCCACCATGCCTGGCTATTTTTTCTCTTTTTTGTAGAGATTGGGTCTCACTAGTGCTCAGGGTAGTATTCATATTCTCAAATCTGGATTGGTCTTAAATGTGACAGAATGTGACGGAAAAGATATTGTGTGAGTTCTAGAGCTTACGACTTGAGAAGCCTTACAGCCTCTATTCTCAAGCCCTTGGAAATTTGAGAACACCCTGTGTTAAGTCCAGTTTAAATTACTAGAGGATGAGAGACCACATGCCATAAAATTGAGGCATCCAGCAGGAGTGACCTTTGGTCTTCCTGTTCAGTCCATGCACCAGGTGAAGACAATCACATGTGTGATTTTTTTTTCAGCCTCTTAATACTGTCCACTACACATTTTTAAAATTGGTCTTTATTTTAAGAATGTACAAATTTAGCCACTTTTCCATGTTTTTCATAGCCTTATCATTCACTGTAGATATCACTTTAGCACTTTCCAAAAGTGCAGCTTCATGTAGAGATCTGTGAATTTCCTCTTCCTCTTTCTGGATGTGCCGTATGGTTGATTCGCTAACATTGAACTCACAGCTAACAGCATCTCCAACTCATACCTGAACTAAGCTTATGCAGCACATGGAGTTTGTCTGTAAGACACATCACAATTTTCTTGTGCTTGGGAACATTAGATAATACTTCAGCAGTACTCTTGGGGGTGGTTTTAAGTAGTGAACTCATCAACAAAATGCACAAAAGTGAAAAATGTGACACTCAACAGACTCCAGAAAGGACACCTGTTTTGAGTATGAGATCTGAAAGAAGAAAGCAGAGTATCTATCATCTTGATCTACTGCAAGTTAGAATGTGCCTGCCTGGTGACTCAAATATTTTGCTGCTCTGAACATGTTCATAAGTGACTGGAAAGGTGCTCTAAATATTGATTTAGTGCTTACAAATGAATTGCAACGAGTGTTCAAATTCACAAATATAGAATCCATGAATAATGACTGTATATGCATTATATATGTACACACTGTATATTAAAATTTATTTCAAATTTTTAAAAAGTGGTGAAAAGTTAGAGTTGCTGGATACAAAAATTCTCAACTGAAGTGGAACACGCAGTGCTCTGATCTCTTATCGCAACTCTCTTGCAGAGACGACCTGCGGAGGGAGATGGTAGGGGAAGTGCAGGGCAGTATAAAGAGCTCTGGCTTTGGGCCCAGGTGGACCGGGTTTGAAACCCAGCTCTGGCACCTGTTAGTGGGGTGGCCACTAGAAAATCACTGAACACTTCTGAACCTTTTTTTCTTCGTAAAATTAAGACAATAAAATCTACTAGAATGAGTTTTTTTTAGGATTTAAGATTATATGTGAGGTAGATATAGATATCCATTTATCTATATGTGTATTTTTCCCCTGGGAACAGGGGTTCAGCATTCACTAATTTTATGTTCACAGGAACTTTATAGAACATAACTACTGTGGATAATGAGAATTAACTGAATATGTATATGAATGCATTATTACATTAATGTAATAATGTATATATCATACATATTTACAGATATGTGTGTATTTGTTAACAGCCCACATTGGCAAAATACCATATGTCATATCTGTACGATGGAATGTTGTTAAGGTGAAAAAAAGATACAGAATACTGACATATGTTCAAAAACATTATGCTAAGTGAAAAAAGCCAACAAGAAGATATAACATATTCTTTGATTCCATATGAAATGCTGAGATAAAGCAAATTTAAAGAGACAAAAAGATTAGTGGTGGCCTGGGTCTGGGGGTGGGAATGGGTATGGGGGTTCTTATTAGAGGGATAGAATACTCTAACATTGATTCATATTAATGGTTGCACCACTCAGTAAAGTTACTAAAAATCATCACAGTATTGTACATTTAAAATGGGTAAATTTCATGATATATATTTGTTATATGTAACTTCTATATATTGAAAATGTTACAAAATACTGATAATTTTCTTTGACCTTTTTTCTTCTTTGTTTTTTTTGTTTTTTTTTTTTTTTTTTACTTTTTTGGGAAGATCTAGTTCACAGTTATGCCCTTGAGGTCATAAGAGTATTTTACTTGGGTTTTTAAACTATATTATTAATTGCTATGCTATCCATATTTTTCCTTCTTTTAGCATCACTATTTCTTGTTACTAGCACATTTGATCCCAAAGTTACTACAATTTCTGAAGTCCAACATGTATCTAAAATATATGATGCCTTTATCACTTCATTTATGTAACAGTTTGTTTAATAATTACTGCCTACTGTGTGCCTGGAGATGGAATGCTAGGTAAACAAACAAACATGGTGCCTAACCTCTTGAAATTTATTGTTAGAAAAGTCTCTTTTGGTGGTTAGCCTGGAATGGCTCATTGCTCAAGGTATTGGCATAATATCTCCAAGTCCTTTCTGGTCCACACTTAGATTGTGACAAAATTGACAGTTTTCACTCCACTTAAAGAATCACTTGGGAGATGAAATGGACTGTAAAGGAAATGATAAGGTCACCATGAATTTCTCATTCTTTGATCTTCCACCAATGGACCTGAGTAAACACCTTCCATGCTTTCTGTGTTTCCATCACATTAGAGAAGCTTGCAGAGGTTGTAACGTGACCTAAATTTGCTCTTGGACCTCTTAAATTGTAACATGGCTCTATTGTTCTTAAGGGTGAAGACTTCATAGTTACAGGAAGATCAAAAGCACCATCTCGATAAGCAAGTAGGATGCTGTGTAGCACTCACTTATTAAGATTTAGTCTTTCGTAGTGCTCCCGCACAAGCATTTGTAAAAAAGTCCTTCTGTCCTTTAGAACTAGGATTTTTCTTGTCTCATCCAGCTCATCTAAGACAGTTAAATGACAGTTTTATTGGGGCTGGCTAATTCATAAATACAGGAGATAGAATAAATGAATCAATTATTTGCAGCAAAAAGTAAAAATTTCATACAATGTTATTTCTTTTAAAATGTCACAAAGAATCAATGATAATGATAGCCTATTTTCATTTTCTAAGGAATCCTTGTTTCTATGCAGATAAAGATGCAGTAAGATCCCTGTAAATCAGATTTATTTTAACAGAACTGTATAAATCAAAAGAAAGAATTATCCTGCTATTGTGCTTTTGAAAAGTTCTGCCTGTGTCATATAATTGTTCTTGCTATGGTTTTCTGTTTCAAATTTCTGACATCACATCTGAACATCTCCTGCTTAGTAATGACCTTTGTTTCAGAAAATTCATGAGATTTTCACAACATGAAATAGCTTCTAATGGAGTTATTTTCCTTCTGTTCATTAATATCTATAGGGCACTATGGACATCAGAGGAAGGTGACTAATGCAATCTGGTGTTGTGGAGATAAAATTATTCGAGGAAATTATACATGAGATGAGTATTAATCAACAAAGAGCTCAATAGTATGGGCACAACAAGACCAAGACTAAATGCAAATAGACTTGAAGCAGTGTGATATACTAGAAACAAAAGATTTTAGAGTTGCTTTAGCTCAAATTAAAACTGAAAGCAAGTTAGTGGATAAGGACAGAAAGTAAGCAGAGGTCTTTATTAACATATTTGGAATTTCAATTTTAACTTCTAGCTGTTAGAGAGCTATTTAAATGTTTTAAGCATTTTGATATTATAAAATTCACATTTTAGTTCATCAGTAGTTCTGTGGGAGAAGTATTCAAGTGTTGCAGGATTTTAGGAATGTGTGGTAGGCATGGGCAGATGTTGCTCAGATGTTCTTTCAAGAAAGAATGTACTCTTTAAGAGTCTAGTTTGATGATAGTTTCCAAGACACCACAGCATTCAAGCCCATGGCCCAAGTCAGGCCATGACTGAGAAACAGGAGTTATTAGGAGCTGGCCAATTCTGCATAATCTCAAACTCCTTTCGTGTGTAATCTTTGCTTCAAATCTCCCTGTTGGCGTTGGTCAAGACTTCGTCAGATCTGCACGGCTGTTAGGGACTCTCCATGTCAAGTTCTGTTTTTCCTCATCTTTCTACTCTCTGTGGTCAGATCCGTGTTGCAGAGTTAAGAGCTTGCCTACTTACTTCTGCTTCCCCAACTTCCCTTTATCTTTCAAAGCAGTTACTTTCCAACAGACATTTTTCACTATTAACTTTGTCTCTGTCAAGGTCCATAAAATTCAAACTGACACAGAGGAAAAAATATTAGGAGATGCTGTAGTATTCCAGGTGGGAATAATGAAGACTTTTACCAGTGTGTTATAAAATATAAGAAAGATACGAATGTGATAAATCGTATGTAGAATGTCAAACAATGATGATAATATCTTTAAATCACATTAATTTTAGTACTTAACAATATTAATAATATTGTAAAATTGTGTATCTCACTGTTCAGGAGTGTAAGAAGACACACACAAACACATACAAACTTGTTTACTCTTCTTGGAAACCCTTGATATTATGAATATCCAAATTTTATAGATTAAGGAAACAAGTGAATCAAGGTAAAAACTTTAAATAAATGCAAATAAGGCAGGAGAAGCAGACATCATTTGACTCCCATTTATTCATGAGAACATATGGTATTTGGTTTTCGATTCCTTAGATATTTCACTTAGGATAACCATCTCCGGTTACATCCAAGTGGCTGCAAATTACATTATTTTATTCTTTTTTTATGGCTGAGTGGTACTTCATGGTGTGTGTGTGTGTGTGTTATGTGTGTGTGTGTATACACACACATGTGCACACACACATATATATATGTGTGTGTGTGCATGTGTGTCACATTTTGTTTATCCACTCATGTATTGATAGTCACTTAGGCTGATTCCATATCTTTGCAATTTTGAATTGTGCTGTGATAAACATTTGAGTGCATAATTCTGGAATTCCTAGCCAGAGTGATAAGGCAAGAGAAAGAAATAAAGGGCATATGAATTGGGAAAGAGAAGGTCAAACTATCCCTATTTGCTGACAGTATGGTCTTGTATCTAGAAAACTCTAAAGTCTCCACCAAAAGACTCCTAAAATTGACAAACAAATTCAGCAAAGTCTCAGATTACAAAATGAATGTACATGAATCAGTAACATTCTGATATAAAAATATATGTACAATAATAACAGTAAAACTGAGTTTCAAATCAACACTCAATACCATTTACAACAGCTACAAAGAAAATAAAATACTGAGGAATATATTTAACCAGAAAAGTGAAAGATCTCTGCAAGGATAACTACAAAACACTGATGAAAGAAATCATAGATGACACAAACAAATAGAAAAACATTTCATGCTCATGGATTGGTAGAATCAACATTATTAAAATGTCTACATATATAATGAGTGTAATATGCACCATCTGGGGGATGGACAGGCTTGAAGCTCTGACTTGGGAGGGCAGCAAGGGCAATATACGTAACCTAAACATTTGTACCCCCATAACATGTTGAAATAAAAAAAATGTCTATTCTGCTCCAAGTGATTTACAAATTCAATGCAATTCGCATAAAAATACCATCTTACTTCACAGATCTAGAAAAAACAATCCTAAGATTCATTTGGAACCAAAAAAAAGCCCAAATAGCCAAAGCAATTTTAAGCAAAAAGAACAAATCTAGAGGCATCACATTACTTGACTTCAAAATATACTACAAGTCTATAGCAACAAAAACAACATGGTACTGCTATAAAAGTAGAGATATAGATCAATGGAACAGAATAAGAGAACTCAGAAGTAAAACCATATAGCTACTACAAAATGAACTGCAACAAAGCAGACAAACACATACACTGGGAAAAGGATGCCCTATTCAATAAATGGCTCTGGGGAAATTGGATAGCCTCATGCAGAAGAATGAAACTTGATCCATATCTCTTGCCATGTTATTTGTATCAGTGTGGTTTATTTTTGTTCCTTTTCTTTAACATTACAAGAGTCATGGTTTTATCTCTTAGCCTAGTTCAATCTCTAACTATAGTGGCTTGACTATTTGAATGAGTAAAATAATTATTACAAAATTTAAAATTCTTCCTTCTTTAAAGGTTTTTTTCCTCAGAATATTACTAAAGAATGCCTTCATCTTACTGGAATTAAAATCACCTTATCTTTAAAAATTATGTGATACTATTTTGTGCATCACGCTTATTTATAAAAGTGGCTGAGATTTGGAAAGTTTATTACCCTAAAGCCACACAGTAATTTGGTTCAGAACTATAACCACAGGCTCCAATGAGTTTAACTTTAGTCAGGCCTTATTTACATCATATCACACAAATTTTCATTATTTTCTCTTTTTAACATGTTTCTGGAAGTGGTATTTTTAATGAATTTTCTTTATGTCATTAAAAAATATAAAAGGATTGGATGCAATTTTAGTAAGAGCATTTACAAAGTAACCTTTGCTTTACATTTTTATTCTTCTTAAATCCTCAAGTCATTATGTATAAAAAAGTGAAGAGGGATATAAATATATAAGGCCTTCTTTAAATAAGTGTCCTTATTGTATACCACATATTGTTTGACAGAAGGGAATATTTTAAGATAAAGAAATACAGTGAATAATAGTAACAGTTCAAATTTTATACCAATTTCACCTTCCATTAAAATTGTATGATTATATTTATATGATTTAGTGGAATTGCCTTCCTATAAAGAGGCAAACAGTTTGACTGCTAGGCTTTGGCTGTGGTTGTCAGCTTTAACAGCCTTTCAGATGAATATGGGTTGTATAGAGGTCAATATATCATGATCTATTTAATTCACTATTATTTTCACAGTATTTCTGCTTCAGGAGTTTGCTAAAGCTTGAGAAATAGAGAATTCATATAAGTTTGGAACATGTTTGCAATAGTTAAAATATTTTTTTAAGTTTTCTTTAGTTCCACTATCCAACCAAACAATATAAATACCCACAATCTAATATTCTGATTGAAAACACTTGATGTTTAATATTTTTTCCACATAGAGAACAATATATTGAAATTGCAAAGAAATATTCTCTTGAGTACTTATTTTTATTAGATGTAGGATTGGCTAGAAACCATTGTAATGGTTAGCAAGACAAAGTGTAAGAAAATATATTTTTTAATAAAATTATAAAAGGTGTATTTGGGCACAATTACTTCATATGTTTGTTACCTTGATGCTGGTATTTATGAAGCTGTCACTGGTCCAAAACTTTTATATTTCCTTTGAAATTTTTCCTTTAAAATAGAAAATATAGATTCAGGAAAAAATATGGTATGTTAATAGAGTATTGCAAATGTTTAGAAAGTACACGTTGAAGGAATACACCATGATACAATCAATGTACTTTAATATTAACAGTGAAGTTAAAAGACATTTAACATAAGAACCACAAGAAGTACTTTGAACGTTTTTAATATTTTTAAAACCAACAAAATCTCTTGTTTTTGCCAATAATTGCACTCTTCTTTTTGTATAGGGTTATCTGCATAAGAGATTCCAGATAAGCATTCAATATTCATTTGCTAAACCTCCTTGCTCCGTGGTCTTTATGTAATTAACTATCGAGATATTTACTAATATAGCTTGTAAAATTGATTAAATATGTAATCAATTATTAGTTCATTTGTGTATTTAGCAAATATCCATTTAACATAAGTACTGGGGATTGTTACAACGGGTAATAAAATGGCCTTTTTATATCTTTGCTTCTTTGGCAGGAAAGACGATAAACATGTAAAAAGCCAAATAAGACATTTTTATATATTCACAATTGTTATGTCACAAATAAAAGGGTAGTGGGAAATTAAGGGCCAAGGTGCTGTGTGTGTGTGTGATAATTCAGCAAAGGTACTCAGGGATGTCATTTCAGAGAAAGAATATAAGCTGTGTCCTGAATGCTGAGAAGAAAGCCATGTGGTGATAGGTTTAAATAACATTCTTGAGAGAGAAAACACTACATGTCAACCATTTATATGGGGAAAATGGTGATGTAACAACAGAGCATAAGGAAGTAGAATAAAAAGAACAGAAAATACTAGAATTCAGACATGAAGTAAAGTATATATAAGAATTCATTTTATATTTGTGCCAATACCATGTTGCTTTGGTTACTAGAATAGAACAGAAAACCCAGCTATAACACCATCCATATGCATCCAACTGATTTTTGACACAGCAGGCAACAATATACACTGGGGAAAAGAATCTCTATTCAATAGTGCTGAGAAAATTGGATAGCCACAGGCAGAAGAAAGAAACAGGATCCATACTTTACACCACTCACAGAAATTAATTTAAGATGGGCAAAAGACTTAAATCTAAGGCATGAAACCATATAAATCTAGAAGAAAATGTAGGAAATACTTTTCTGGATATTAGCCTAGGCAAATAATTTACGACAAAGACCCCAAAAGCAATTACAGCCACAACAGAAACAAATAAATTGGACTTGATTAAATTAAAAAGCTTCTGCACAGCAAAGGAAATAATCAACAGAGCAAATAGACAACCTACAGAATGGGAAAAAATATTTGCAAGCTATATATCTGATAAAGGACTAATAACCATAATTTACAAAGAACTCAAGGAAATCAGCAAGATAAAACAAACAAACAACCCCATTAAAGAGTGGGCAAAAGACATGAACAAAAGCTTTTCAAAAGAAGAGAGACAAATGGCCAACAAACATATTAAAAAATCTTCAGTGGTACCAATCATCAGAAAAATGCAAATCAAAATTACAATGAGGTATCACCTTACCCCTATTAGAATGGCTTTTATTAAAAAGTCCCAAAACAGGAGATGCTGGCATGGATGCAGAGAGCAGGGAACACTTAATATAGAGTTGCTGGGACTGCAAACTATTGCAACATCTATGGAAAATAGTATGGAAATTCCTCAAAGAATTAAAAGTAGACCTACCATTTGATCTAGCAATCTCACTGCTGGGTAATTACTCAAAGGAAAAGAAGTCATTTTATCAAAAAGACACTTGCACTCAAATGTTTATTGCAGCACAATTCATAATTGAAAAGATGTGGAATCATCCCAAGTTCCCACCAATTCATGAGAGTGGATTAATAAAATGTGGTATATGTATATCATGAAATACTACTCAGCCATGAAAAAGGATGAATTAGTGCTCCTTGGAACAATTTGGATAGAACAGGAGACCACTATCCTAAGTGAAACATCTAAAGAATGGAAAAAACAAACACCCCATGTACTCACTATTAAATTGGAACTAACCAATGAGCACACATATGCACAGAGGGAAGTAAAATTCAGCAAAAATGAAACAGGGGGAATGGGTAATGAGAGGTGAGTGAAGACTTACCTAATGGTACAATGAACACTATTTGGGTGATAAGTACACTTACAGCTGTGACTGAGGCATTATAAAAGCTATCCATGTAATAAAAACATTGGTACCCCCTTAATATTTTGAAATACAAAAAAAAATCCTTTTATTAAACTTTAACAATTTTCTATATATTTGTATTTTTATCTGTATCTAGAGGCTATGTATGCATGTGTACAGGCTCATAATTAAAAATAGATCTTCATTCATCAAAGGTTATGGTAGAATTAAAAAAACAAAACAAAAAAAAATACTTTACTAAAAGTATTCCAGCTACACTGTTCAATATACTAGCCACTAACCAAATGTGTCAATTTACATTTTAATCAATTAAAGATAAATACAATTATTAGTTCAAATTCTTAATTACATTTACTATAATTCAAGTACTTGATAGCTTTATATGTGGCTAAAGATTACTGGTTTGGACAGTGCAGATATAGAATATTTAGGCCATTGAAGAAAGTTTCATTGGATAGTTCTGGTCTAAAGCCACAGTCTTTAATAAGTGTTGAGGAACTAATTTTACTTCTGGATTATTTTTGTTTATTTTGCCTTGTTACCTGTCAGACATCCAGTTGAGACTAATATATTTAAGAATTTAGACAAAATATTTTACATCCCAAGTTAGATGACTGACTTAAATTTTAATAGATTTAATGTTTTATTCTAATAATATATACCCTGTATGAGTATATTGTGACATCTCTCAGGATATACTCATATAGATACATTTAGTCAATAATTATTCTAATTTTACTTTATACTTATCCCATATTTGGGGGTATTAGGTTGACAGTTCAATCTATGGGAATATATTAAGGTGGTTGAGGAAAAGAACAAAGAATATGACTCTTTGATAATGAGAGCATAACAGGTGCGTTTACTATTCTTATCTGTAATGTGATATTTTTTAAAAAAATTGTTAAGTTTTTGATTCATGCAAATGTCCTTGGAGCAGAAAAAATATTTTCCCAAGGAATTTTCACCTTATCTGCATGTTAATTTGAGGTTAATTGGTTCACTTATTGAGAATCCTTAAAGGAGAAAGTAGAGAAATCTGTATAGCCCAATATGAAATATTGGGATTTTTGAATTTATTAATGGCATGCAGAAATATCTAATTTTTAATATTATTTTTATTTTGTTCCAGAAAAAATGTCATTGGTCTGCTTTGTAATTAATGGAAAATGGGATAATTACTTCTTAAAATGTTATATTTTTATGTGAACAGATCTACCTAACAACAAAACATAGAATATATTATAAATATTCAGGTAGTTTTATTGCCTTGAGTTATTTTCATTTTAAAACATATTTTTCATTTTAAAGTTTAAGTAAAAGCAAAACAAAAATTCATGGACACAGGTTAAATAGAGCATAGTAAGATGACAATGATCAAATTTTATTTTATAAAGGTGGAAAAGATTTTCACAATTTAAATTTTAATTTAACTCCCTTTTTTATTTTTGAGTAAGATATTTCTAAAGTATGCCCCGTTTATAATCTCAGTTCTTGTCAATGGTCCTGTCATTTTTCAGTAGACATTAAGAACATAATTTCTAACCATGCAATGAATGAATGGTCGCAGGATATTTACATAATTTCAATCAAGAAAATAGTCTAATATTAGTACCCGGCAACTCAGCTATATGTAACATGAAGAGATACCTTTCCTGTTTACTTAGAGGATGGACTTAATTTCATCTTTGATGTCTTCCTTTTAAAATAATTCACCCATCCAGTAAGTTTATTTTGTAAAAATCATGGGCCTGTACTCTCCTCTCATGTTTTTTTTTCCATATTTCTTATATAGATTGAACGCTATTTACATAATAATACACAACACAGGCAAATGTACTCCTTCTCTGTTTACATTAAATAAATCTATTTTATCCTTTTCCCATGATCATATCAATAATTCCTTAAAACATCATTAATTCCTCAAAACATCACCAGGTTATAACTATTGCAGAGCTTTAGAAAATAGTATATAATAATATCTCTTTAAAGATTATGTAGAAGAACTTCAAGAATTGAGCCAATAAACTAATGTTAGCCAAAGCATTCAGATTTGAAAAGTTGTTAACACCTTCAGTAGATATATAATTGTTAACAGTAGAGAAATGCTAAGTTCTCTGTTATATTAAGTTTGATTTTAGGTAGATAATGGGCAACTCTAAGAAAAGAAATGAGGACCAGAAGATGTAATCAAGAAATTGTTTCTTTATTAGAGGCTGTATAGATACTTATATAGTCCAAGGGAATATGATTAGGAGTATAATAGGCAGAATTTTGGTTCCCATCATTTCTGCCACCTGTTATTACTTGAATGAATAGACAATTTTACATGATAAAATGGACATTGTAGGCCAGGCGCGGTGACTCACGCCTGTAATCCTAGCCCTCTGGGAGGCCGAGGCGGGTGGATCGCTCGAGGTCAGGAGTTCGAGACCAGCCTGAGCGAGACCCCGTCTCTACTAAAAATAAAAATAAAAATTATCTGGACAACTAAAAATATATATAGAAAAAATTAGCCGGGCATAGTGGCGCATGCCTGTAGTCCCAGCTACTCGGGAGGCTGAGGCAGTAGGATCACTTAAGCCCAGGAGTGTGAGGTTGCTATGAGCTAGGCTGATGCCACGGCACTCACTCTAGCCCGAGCAACCAAGTGAGACTCTGTCTCAAAAAAAAAAAAAAAAATGGACATTGTAGTTCTAGCAAAGATTAATGGTTGTGCTTAAGATGGGAAGGCTATCTTGTATGGGCCCAGTGTAATGACATCTTTTATAAGCAGAGAATGGAAACAGAGGAGGAAGTCAGGAAGATTTAAAACATGAGAAAGATTTATCATACCAATGTTGACTTGAAATGAGGGGTCATCTATCAAAGATTTGGGCTACTTATTCCTATGACTGCAAGGAGCTGAATTTTACCCACAGTTTCAAAAGTGAGCTTCACAGAAAACCTTGAGGACCAAATGAGAACTGCAGCTCTAGATAGATGATACATTGGAATTCAGTTATATTGAGCCAGACATCTCTCATGCATTAACTGTTTGAGAATAAATGGGCATTGTCGTAAGCTACTAAGTTTTGGCAATTTTTACAGCAGCAGTAGAAAGAAAATTTAGTTATGTCTGAGTTAGAACTAGAACAAAATAAAGGCTAGAGATCAGCTTAAAGAAAAGAAAATAGGAATAAGTTTGGGCCTCTTTGAGAGAAGATTTTGAAAAAAAATTCTTATTAAACATTAAGTCGGGGGTAGGCGATGGTAATCAGGCCAGTTGAAGTTTCAATACAGACCATTTGGAAATAAGAAAATTGTTTTTTTTCCAACTTTATTTAAAGGCCAATGGGAAACAACTGTATGATGTGAAAGATGGACTTCATACTATCAGAAAGAGAAAAGAGAATACAATTTTAACATTATGTTTTATTAAATAGGAATATACCATATGGGAATATACCTTGTAAGGTATCATTATATGTGGTTGGAGTTCATTTTACATAAACTTCATAAACACCAGAATCTTAGCTGTAATTTTCAAATAAGTACCCTCAGTTCAAATACTATTGTACAATTCTGGAAATAATTTGAATCCTAGACTTATATAAATATCTTAACATGAATATTTGAGACTAAAATATCTCATTACATAGAATTTTAAAATGTCCTCTATGATAAACTATTAGCTTAAGGATACATACATATATCACATGTGCATACAACATACACACATATGCATATATACATACACAATTGGCTCTTGAACAACATGGGTTTGAACTGTTCAGGTCTATTTATACACTAAGTTTTTCAATAAATATATTGGAAAATTTTTTGGAGATTTTCAACAATTTTAAAAAACTGATAGATGAAAATTATAGCCTAGAAATATATAAAAAAGTTAAATATGTCATCAATGCATAAAATATTTGTGCATACTAGTCTGTTTTATCATTTACTATTATAAAATATACACAACTCTATTATAAAAACTTAAAATTTATCAATATATAAGCACAGAAACACTTAAAAACTTTATATTGTGCCACTCAAAGCCAAGAGAAATGTAAACAACATAA
Organism: Lemur catta; assembly: GCF_020740605.2. Lineage (NCBI taxonomy): Eukaryota > Metazoa > Chordata > Mammalia > Primates > Lemuridae > Lemur > Lemur catta. The sequence continues at coordinate 50,027,614 of NC_059128.1, read as the reverse complement.
AGTATTAAATCGTAACTGCATAAATTAACTGTAGTACATATTTTACTACTGTAATTACTTTGTGTCCACCTCCTGTTGCTATTTTGGTGAGCTCAAGTGTTACTAGTAACTACTTAAAACACTGTGAAGCTTAAGCAGTTCACATCTCCAGTAAATTTTATACTGCAGTAAAAAGCGCCGTCTCCGATTTGCACGTTTTCCATCCTGTTTAGTGCAATACTTTAAATTTTGAATAACACCAAAGGGGACCATATGAAGTACCACTAGTGATGCTGTAAGTGCTTTCAAGAAGCAGAGAAAAGTCATGATATTACAAGAAAAAGGTGAATTGCTTGATATGTACCATAGATTGAGATCTGCAGCTGCAGTTGCCCACCATTTCAAGATAAGTGAATCCAGCATAAGAACCATTTGGAAAAATAAAAGAAAAAAAATTGTGGAGCCATCACTTCAGCCATGCAATTATAGTAGGTGCTAAAACTACTACTTTCTGCAAACTATCTTTTTATGTTTTATGTTGTATTGAAAATGCATCTTATTATGTGGATACAGGAATGCTATAAGAAATGCAAACCTATAGACTCTAATATGATTCAAGAAACAACAAAATCATTTTATGACAACTTAAAACAAAAGTGAAGGATCTAAAGTTGTAGAATTTAATGCCAGCAAAGGATGATTTGCTAATTTTAGAAAAAGTTTTTGACTTGAAAAATGTCAGGATAATAGGAGAGGCAGCTTCTGTTGACCAAGAGGCAGCAGACAAGTTCTTTTTTTTCTTCTTTCTTTTTTTTTTTTTTTATTTCTGCATATCTCAGGGGTACAAATGTTTAGGTTACATATATTGCCTTTGCCTCACCCAAGTCAGGGTTTCAAGTGTGTCTATCCCCCAGACAGTGTGCACTGCACCCATTAGGTGTGAAAATACCCATCACCTCCTCCCTCACAACCTGCCCAGTGCTGGATGAATATTACTAATAAATGTGCACATAAGTATTGATTAATTAATACCAATTTGATAGTGAGTATACGTGGTACTTGTATTTCCATTCTTGTGATACTGCACTTGGTAGAATGGGCTTCAGCACTATCCACAAAAAAAAAAAAAATACAGTGATTTAGCACCTCTTGTATTACCTTGAATAGAGCCGGGTAGAACTCTGTCTAACTGCATGGTATACATATACCACATTATATTAATTCACTCATGGACCGATGGGCACTTGGGTTGTTTCCACGTCTTTGCAGTTATGAATTGTGCTGCTATAAACATTCTAGTGCAGATGTCTTTTTTATAGAATGTCTTTTTATCCTTTGGGTAGATGCCCAGTAGTGGGATTGCTGGATCAAATGGTAGTTCTACTTTTAGCTCTTTGAGATATCTTCACATTACTTTCCACAGAGGTTGTACTAGTTTGCAGTCCCACCAGCAGTGTATGAGTGTTCCTATCTCTCTGCATCCATGCCAACGTTTATTGTTTTGGGACATTTTGATAAAAGCCATTCTCACTGGAGTTAAGTGATATGTCATTGTGGTTTTGATTTGCATTTCCCTGATGATTAGAGATGTTGAGCATTTTTTCCATATGTTTGTTGGCCATTATTCTGTCTTCTTTTGAAAAGTTTCTGTTCATGTCCTTTGCCCACATTTTAATGAAGTCGTTTGATCTTTTCTTGCTGATTTTCCTGAGTTCTATATAGATTCTAGTTATCAGTCCCTTTATCAGATGTGTAGCTGCAAATATTTTCTCCCATTCTGTAGGTTGTCTGTTTGCTCTTGTGATAGTTTCCTTGGCTGTGCAGAAGCTTTTTAATTTGATCAGGTCACATTTATTTATTTTTGTTGTTGTTGTGATTGCCTCTGGGGTCTTCTTCATAAAGTCTTTCTCTAGGCCGATGTCCATAAGAGTTTTTCCAACATTTTTTTCTAGGATTCTTACAGTTTCATGACTTAGGTTTAAGTCTGTTATCCACCATGAGTTGATTTTTGTGAGAGGTGAGAGGTGAGGATCCTGTTTCAGTCTTCTACATGTGGCTATCCAGTTTTCCCAGCACCATTTATTGAATAAGGATTCTTTTCCCCAGTGTATGTTTTTGTATACTTTGTCAACAATTAGATGTCTATATGAAGATGATTTTATATCTGAGTTCTCAGTTGTGTTAGCAGGCAAGTTCTGAGATGCCATTGAGGAGACAAAATAGCTAGCTGCCTGAACAGGCTTTTTATGCAGATGAGAGTTCCCCATTCTAGAAAAAATGCCACAGAAGATCTTTATTAATAAGGAAGAGAAGGAAGAAGGATTTAAGGCAGGAAAAGATGGACTAACTCTACTATTTTTTGCAAATGCAAGTGGTTTCATGACTAGGACTAGCCTTATCTATAAAGCTGCTAACCCTCGAATGTTGAAAGAAAAAGGTAAACAAACATCACCTGCTAGTCTTTTAGTTGTACAAGAAAAAGACCTGGACAATCAGACCCCTTTTTCTGGATTGATTCCATTGATCCAGAATCACCTTGCCAGTAAGGAACTGACTTTTATAGTTCTTTTGATATTGGACCATGGCCCTGGCTATACAGAACTCCATGAATTCAACACCAAAGGCATCAAAGTGGTCTACTTGCCCCCAAACACAACATCTTTAATTCAGCGTGTAGATCACAAGTCATAAGGACCTTTAAGGCTCAGTATACATGGTACTCTGTGGAAAAGATGGTCAATGCTATGGATGAGAATCCCAACAGAGAGAACATCATGAAAGTCTAGAAGGATCATCCCATTGAAGATGTCATTGTTGTTATAAAACCAAAAACTGTGCAAGCTATTAAGCTCAAGCAATAAATTCCTGCTGGAGAAAACTGTGTCCAGATGTTGTACATGATTTCACAGGATTTATGACAGAGAAAATCAAGGAATTTTATGAAGGAGATTGTGGATATGGCAGAAAAGGTGGGGGTGAAAAGTTTTCCAGATATAGATCTTGGAGAAAGTCAAGAGCTCATAAACACCACAACAGAGGAATTAAAAGAAGACAACTTGTTGGAGATGTGTGCTTTTGAACCAGTGCCATATAATGAGGAAGAAGATGTAAAAGAATCAATACTAGAAAACAAATTGACATTAGACAATCTGGCAGAAGGTTTCCAGTTATTCAAGACAGCTTTGGACTTCTTTTATGACATGGAGCCTTCTACAATACAGGCAATGAAACTAAAGCAGATAGCGGAAGAAGGATCAATGCCATATAGAAATATGTTTAGAGAAATGAAAGGGCAAAATTCAGACAGAATATACAGTGTATTTCTCTAAAGTCACACCAAGCACTTTCTACTTGACCTTGTACTTTTAGATTATGGAGATGGCTTCTTTCCTTAAATCTCATGGACAAACCTCTGCTAGTTTCCTCCCTTTCCACCTCTTCCAACTCTTCTGCTTCTGCCACCCTCGAGACAGCAAGATCAATCCTCCTTCTTCCTCCTTCTCAGCCTATGAAGAAAATGAAGACTTTTATGATGCTCAACTTCTACTTAATAAATAGCAAATATGTTTTTCTCTTCCTTTTTATTTTCTTAATAACATTTTATTTTCTTTAGCTTTATTGTTAAAATACAGTATTTAATACATATGCAAAATATGTGTTAATCAACTATTTAAGTTATTGGTAAGGCCTTCAGTCAATAGTGGGCTACTAGTAGTTATATTTTTGGTAAGTAATAGTCATATGCAGGTTTTCCACTGCAAGGGACCCCTAACAACAACATTGTTCAAGGGTCAATTCTAGATACATACACATATATAAAATGTAACTAAAAGATACTTGCACTTCCGTGTTTATTGCAGCATTATTCATGATGGCTAAAATGTGGAATCAGCTTAAGTGTTTATCAAGGGATGAATGGATAAAGAAGATGTGGTGTATGTACACAATGGAATATTATTTAGCCGTGAAAAAGAAGGAAATCTTGTCATTTGCAGAAACTTGGATGGAACTGGAGGACATTATTTTAAGTGAAATAAACCAGGCACAGAAAGACAAATATTGCATTTTCACACTCATATATGGGACCTAAAAAAAACTGATCTCATGGAGTTAGTGAATAGAATGGTGGCTTCTAGAGGTTAGTAAGAGTGGTGGGAAGGGGTAATGAAGAGGTGTTGGTTAATGGGTAATACTGTTAAATAGAAGGAAAAAGTTCTAGTGTTCCATAGTGCAATAGGGCAATAATAGTTAACAATAATTTAATATATTTCAAAATAGCTAAAAGTTTTTAAATGTTCCCAACATAAAGCAATGATAAATGTTTCAGGTGAATCATGTCCCAATTACCCTGACTTGATCATTGTTCGTTATGTGCTTGTATCAAAATATAACATATACTCCATGAATATGTATAATTTTTATGTATCAATAAAAAATAAAATAAAATAAAGGAGGAAAAAGCTACTAAGGACTAGTTTTGCCCCTCCCGTCACCCTTCCTCTGACGTCAGGAATCCATGCACTGGTATATTTTTAACATGTTGAAATCTGTCAGTTGAAATGTGTTGCTCACAGCATTTGTGGCCTTGGCTGACATGAAGCTGTTCTGTGAGGTTTGCTTATCAACTAATGACTTAGTGATCAAACTGTGTGCCGTACCTTATATATTCTGAATTTTAAAAGTTTTTTTTTTTTCACATTTAACATGTATGTATACATGGGAACCCTCAGAAAATGAAGATTCCTTAAAAGTGTTTTATTATGCATTATATCAAATGTTACCACCATATGAGTAGAAATGAAGATTTTATGTAGTTTTTATATGTTGTAATATTTCTTCAAATAAATCTCTCCTATAAACCAAAAAAAAAAAAATTGTAAATTATGTTTGAGATGATCTGACTTAAAATATACGCTGTTTGAATTACATCAAAATTCTCTTTTGGTGGTTCTGGGGAGCACTTAGAGAGACAGGCAACAATCTTCCAGAGTAGCTGTAGATATTGATTACTAAAATCTTTGTACCTGCAAAGCTATACAAAGTAAGCAAAGGTGTGCAGCAACAGCAGAAATTTAATTATATGTATTCTGATTTAATTTCATATGTCAGCTTGGCTAGATGTCTGTTCTGCCAGCTAATGCAGATTTCATATATGCCAGATGCCAGAGACCATTAGATAAATCAGTCCCAGTCTCTCTTCATCTCTCTCTCTCCCTCTCTCGACGGATAGACATACACATAGATACATATATCCATATAAATATATACTGATATCTATCTATGTATCTGTGTATCTGCCTGTCTATCTATCTATTGGTTCTGTTCCTTTGGAGAACCCTAACTAATAAATTTGAAGTTCATGATTTTCTCCTCTGATAATTTTCCTAAGCTACATGGGAAGGTGAGTGTGTACTGTGTGTGTACGTGCAATGTGTGTGTGCATTACACTGGTAAAAATAGCAGAATATTAATGGTATTTGACACTTGCTTGATGGAGACATTATATATTTTCCTTTAGTCTTCAAAGTTCTAGTTTTTACATTAAGCATCTGTCATTGTTTATTGTCATTATTATTACTTTTAGAAAAATTTAAATATAAAATGATAAAAATATATGTAGAGTTGAAACCATCTTAGCAAACACACTGTCAAATTCTGTTCTATTAATTAACTCATTATCAACATTCTTTTCTTTGTGATAATCTGGAAGTGATTTTGTATTACACCATAATTTATGTTAAACAAAACAGACTAAAGAAATAATCACATTACTGATGAAACAAAAGAATAATTAGGAAATGTAAAACACTGAATAATAGGTAGTATTAGAAAGTGTTTGTTAATCAAGATTTGAACTGATACCTGATAACATATACAATATGCCACATTAGATTCTATATATACACACACATGCACTATAATTCACAATTTTAATTCTAACATCACAACTGTTAAAAAACTGTAAACCATTTCAATAAGGCTCTTAAGAGAATCTAGAAGAATAAATATCTTTTTATTTTTTAGGGGAATTTTTGTAAACTAGAAGGCCCTGCAGCTAGTCCTCCACTGCTGTTGCTGACACTTTATTCCCCAATATCACAACCAATGCCTACATATGAAATTAACCTAAAAAATTAAAACTTAAAGCCAGGTTAATCTACTGAATGATATTTATTAAAAAAAACATTGTGTGACTTACCCATGCTACAAGAAATCCCCAAAATATTACCCATTCTTGATTTCAACTTCACAGAGTCTGGGTGAACATCCTGCTTAATCTCACCATTATGCTCTTTGTATAAGTCATAGGGCCCTACATTCCAAGCCTAAAGGCTATTATCAAAAAATCTTATTCATACATTCTACTTTTCCCTATATCATATGTGTGTTTGGTTAAAAATATTTCTAGAAATTAGATAAATGGGATTTAGAGGTAAAGTGAGGGTGTATAATGTATTTCAATCATCTGCGATTTAACCATGAGCTCAGTAAAGTAAGAAAGAACCATGACACCCAAGCTTCATAACTTGGCCTTAATATTAATGTTTTGTTTACAGAAAGTAAGCTAATTGGTGGATGCCTTAGTGTGTTTTGTGCTGCTGGAATAGAATACCTAAAACTGGGTAATTTATAAAGAATAGAAGTTTATTTTTCACAGTTTTGTAGGCTAGGAAATCCAAGATCAAGGCATGGCAGGTTGGCCTCTAGTTCCAAAATGGCTCCTTGTCACTGTGTCCTCCACAGAAGAGGAGCACTGTGTCCTCACATAGTGGAAGAGCAGAAGAGAATGAGTTCACTCCAATAAGCCCTTTATATAGCAGCATTAATCCTTTCATGAGTACATGTGCTCATGTGCTCTTCCATTCTTGTGATACTTCACTTAGTAGAATGGGCTCCAGCTCTATTCAGGATAATACAAGAGGTGCTGGATCAACATTGTTTTTTGTGGCTGAGTCACCATCAAACTGGTACTAATTGATCAACACTTATGTGCATATATAGTAGTAATATTCATGGGGTGTTGGGCAGGTGGGGGGATGGGTATATTCACACCTAATGGGTGCAGTATGCACCGTCTGGGGGATAGACACACTTGAAGGTCTGATTTTGCTGGGGCAAAGACAATATATGTAAGCTAAACGTTTGTACCTCTGTAATATGCTGAAATAAAAAAAAAAAAAAAGAATTCTTTTCATGAGGGCAGAGCCCTAACAACCTAATCACTTCCCATTATGCCCCACCTCTCAACACTGTTACATTGGGAATTGTGTTTCCAATATGACTTTGGGGGACATATTCAGACCATAGCAATAGGTATCAATTTACATAGGAAAACATGCAACAGGTTTCTCTAATAAGTAAAGACTTCTATTTGATTACAATCACTTAGTTTTGCTTTATCTGGCCCAAATGTAGTTCATTCAGAAGACAGAGTCTAGACATGACATTTATCATTTGTTAATAAATTGAATATGCTACAAAATGGAGTTACCAACTGTAAGACTCAATATATACATCATTTGGTTTTTTTTATTTCAGTATATTATGGGGGTACAGAAGTTTAGGTTACTTATATTGCCTTTGCACCCCCTCCCCCCCCACCCCGAGTCAGAGCTCCAAGCCTGTCCATCCCCTAGATAGTGCGCATCACACTCATTATGTATGTACACATCCATCCCTTCCCCCCCACATCTGTCCGACACCCAATTAATGTTATTCCTGAATGTGCTCTTAGGTGATGATCAGTGAAACCAATTTGTTGGTGAGTACATGTGGTGCTTATTTTTCCATTCTTGGAATACTTCAATACATTATTTGTTATCACAAATAAATGATTTAAATTAGAATATGTTTTTCAGCACAGAAACACCCTTTCCCCTCAATTATCTACTATTATAGACTTTAACTTCTTCTTAATCTCTTTTTAAGCAGAATTAATACTAAAGCACTTGTCATATTATATGTTATATTTTGTTTTCTATATTTCTCCAAAGACCATCATTGCAATTTAAATAATAGCTCCGATTCACTTTTAAATAGTACACTTTTAAATAGTTATGGTGTAATAATTATTCATACTGTGTTGTTGTAAAGAGAATAGCTCTAAAATTTGTCATAGGCACATGTTCATGTCACTATAAAAAGCAGTTTGTCTTTTAGTCTTTATGTTTCACATTATAGGAAATTCTAGTTTTAAAAAATGCTTACTGATCAACACGCTGATTTTATATCCCTGTTAAGTCTTCATTCTATAGTACAAAGGAAGCCAATCTAGAATCTCAGATATAAATTTAAATTCAGCATGGTACAGCTGCAATTTGGAATTTGCTTGATGGAGATTCTACGTGTTTATTGAGCTATTTCACACTATTTTGCTGAAGTCATGAAGAAATCAATTGCATCGCAGCTGCAATACTTGACCTTAAATGTGTAGATCCTAGCAAATAGCCTCAACTAGCCATACAAGGAATACTTACCTAGTCCCATAACAGTTTTAATCAATATTGAAAGTGTAACTGACAGATGTTGCAAGACTTTCACACTATCTGTACTTAATAATGGTCTCATTTCATATATTTTCAGTTACTTCTTTAAGTGCAGCTAACTTAATTACACTGGTTACATTGAATTTCTTATCTTTTGTTAAAAATAAGAGCCTGTTTCAATTTATAATAATGACTATCTGGGTCTCAAAAGATAAAAAATACTTTTATTCAACTTGTGTTGGTGTATGATAATGTTTGTTAATTAAGTAGTTTTAAAAAGGAGGGATTCTTTCAATGAGGCAGCATTAGAGGAAGAAAAAGTGTAAGAGTTTTTTGTAAATATTTTATGATACTGCAGATTTATCTTTGTTTTTAAAAAAATCTGAATATATAAGGTTAAAATAAGAGTTGCTCATAATCTTGTCCTCCTGATTCCATGTCTTTGCTATTGTGAATAACTCTATGATAAACATACAAGTGTAGATATCTTTTTGATATAATGAATTCTTTTCCTTTGGGTAGAAGAAACACATTAATGGGATTATTGGATAAAATAGTATTTATTAACGCATTTTTAGTTATTTGAGGAATATCCATACTGTTTTCCACATAGGTTGTAGTAATTTACATTATTCCTATTAACAGTGTATAAGTGTTCCCTTTTCTTGGCATCATCGTAGCCATTCTAAGTGACATAAGATCGTATTTCATTGTGGTTTTAATTTACCGTTCTCTGATAATTAGTGATGTTGGCCATTTTTTTCATATGCTTGTTGGCCATTTGTTCGTTTTCTTTTCAAAAATGTCTATTCATGTCCTTTGCCCACTTTTTATTGGGATTATTTTGTTGCTGTTTTTGTTGTTATTGTTGTTGACTTGTTTGAATTCCTGTAAATTCTGGCTATTAGTACCCTATCAGATGAATAGTTTGCAAATATTTTCTGCCTTCTGCAGGTTATCTGTTCATTCTGTTGATTATTTCCTTTGCTGTGGAGACGCTTTTTAATTTAATTAAGTCCCATTTGTTGATCCATTTGTCTGTTTTTTTGTTGTTGCTTGTGCTTTTTGGGTCTTAGTCATAAAGTATTTTCCTAGACTAGTGTCTGGAAGAGTTTTCCCTAGGTTTTTTTCTGGGCTTTTAATGGTTTGAGGTTGTACATTTAAGTCTCCAATCCATCTTGAGTTGATTTTTATATGTGAGAGTTAGGGATCCAGTTTCAATCTTCTTCACATGACAATTTGATTTTCCCAGCACCATTTATTGAAAAGTGTTCCCTATTCACAGTGTATGTACTTTTTAATTTTTTCTTTTTTTAGGAATTATTTTAATGCTGTACCAGGAAGGCTACTGTTCAGTGTTCAGTACACAATGAATGGTGCCTCCAGGGCCATCATGGGCATCTCCCAGTCTGTCCTCCTCAGGGAGGACCTTGATGTTGGTATGTACAGCTGTGGTCCTAAGCAGTGAAAAAGGGGTGGTGGCTGTTTGGGGCCAGGGGAAGGACACAGCATGGACATACAGACTGTGGACTGTGTTGTCCACTTACACACGTGTATGTGAAACCACTCCCAGGAAGGGCAGAACTGGGGTTGGAAGACAAAGGTGGGCTTGGGGCCAGAGACTGAGCCTGTGTCCCTCTCCATGCCTCCAACCCACCCCTGAAGCCAATCTTGACACCAGATACTGAAGAGTTGAGAATTTTACGTCATGAATTCCTTGCTTAGGCCAATGTCCAAAGAGTTTCTCCTTTGTTTTTTTCTGGAATTTTTATGGTTTCAGGTCTTACATTTAAGTCTTTGATCCAGCTCAAGTTAATTTTTGTATATGGTGAGAGATAAGGATCTAGATTCATTGTTCTGCATGTGGCTATCCAATTTTCCCAGCACCATTTAGTGAAAAGGATGTCCTTTCCCTAGTGTATATTTTTGAGGATCAATTATGGCTGTAGGTAATTAGCTTTATTTCTGAGTTCTCTGTTTTATTTCTTGTTGACTTTATCAAAGATCAGTTGGTGGTAGATATATGGCTTTATTTCTGGGTTTTTCTATTCTGTTCCATTGATCTTTGTGTCTATTTTTATACCAGTATCCTACTGTCTTGGTTACTATAGTTTGTAGTATAATTTGACTTCAGGTAACATGATGCCTTCAGCTTTGTTCTTTTTGCTTAGTGTTTCTTTTGCTATCTGGGATCTTTTTTGGCTGCATATAGACTTTTGGATTTTTTTTTCTAATTCTGTGAAAATAAAAAGGTCATTTTTATGAGAGTTTTTTCTAGATTAAGTTACTTCCTATATTATACACAACTATACATCTCTTTCCTTTCTATTTTGTACATGTGTTTCTGGTTTATTTCACTTAACATAATGTTCTCCAGTTATTCATTAAGGGAAACCAAGAACAGAAAAAAAACAAACTAAAAATTATTGAAAATCATAAGATGATGTTAAAATCTATTTCAACTTATACAGTACCAGAGGCGACCTCCCTGTGCTATTATAGTTTAGTTTGTATTCCACAGTTTTGCAAATAATTACTATAGCACTCGAAAGTCTTTAAATTAAAGTAATTCTTTTTCAGATGAATATAGTTTAAGGCTTAGAAAAATCTTATTTTTAATCATCTATGTAATTATTCATTGATCTTTTCCTTCAATAATAGAATCCCTTACCATGAAAGGAAAAACTGTGTTTTATATACCATTGAATCCCTAGCACTTTGAATAGTGGTTACCTAATAGGTTGTAAGCACTAATAATTATTTATTGTCAACTAATTTTTAATTTTGTTTAAGAACATTCATAGAAATAATAGGTATTGTATGTAATAAGCAGATTTTCTTGGCTAAAACAATCCAATTCACCTCTTGAAAAAGTTATTAAAAACTTACTTAAATCTTGTTATTATGTTCCACTGGACCAAGACCAAATTAACCATTATTTCAGTTCCATTAGCCTGATTATGTAATGAGGACTGGGAAGACAATTTATTGAAAAACACCTAACCTGTAAGTCGTACTAAACTAAATTAAATACATTCTTAGTGCAATAAGTACCATCTGTTCATTTTTTCTAAGGGCTACACTGTGTGAGATTAAGCCAATTTCAAAGGGAAAATGATGTGATGCTGAAGAATTGAAGACTATGAATAAAGCAATTTAAATTCTATTGCTTTTTCAAAAGAATATATAAAACATATGAATATGTTAACATTTAACTCTATATATTCTGTTTTCTTTTAAATTCCTTTTGAATATTGTCAGTACCAAGCCCCAGGAATGTAAATCAGCGCAGGATCGCTTAATGGTTTAAAATATATATATATAATGGATAAACCATTCACACGTACATCATAATTACTCAATTTAGGTTTTGCTTTTTGTTATGACTTTTTTATGGATTTGACTATTATTTGTGAATAAAATGTATGTTCAAAAGAAGGCAATATTTTGTAGCTGGTCATCGAAGTTCAGAACTGATGTAAAATTTTTCAGTCATCTTCTAGGGGTGGGAAACCTGCGGCCTCAAGTCACATGTGGCCCTCCAGATCCCCAAGTGTGGCCCCTCAACTGAATCCAAACTTCACAGAACAAATCCCTTTCTTAAAAGTATTTGTTCTGTAAAATTTAGATTTATCAAAAGGCTATACTCGAGGATCCAGAAGACCACAATAAATGAGTGACAAATCCTGATAAGGGTCACCCATTCTATGTTAAATATGAATTTTAATATAACTGACACTGTGATGTGTCATATCATGAGAATATTAAAAATCAGTCTTAATCCAAGTCAGTTTTAAAGATATATTCCCTTAACTTCACTGATTTTGTTCATACCTGGCCTCTAGAGATGGGGTCCCATTATGTAGCCCAGGCTGGTCTTGAACACCTGGCCTCAAGTGATCCTCCCAGCTCACCATCCAGAGTAGGTGGGATTATAGGCGCCAGCTACCACGCCTACCTGGTATTATTTAAAATCAGATAATCAACAAAATTTTAAAGCAATTAGAAACATTGACAACACATTTTCTGTTTAATTTCATTTTTCTATCATTTCCACCATCTTCACTTCATTTGAAGTTTCTTTTTATCATATAATTTATGCCTGAAGATCTCCCATTAGCTATTCCTTTAATATAATTTTGTTCATTGTGAATCCTTCTAGTTTCTGTGAATCTAAAATTTTGTTCACTTTTCTTTCTTTTTAAAGAATATTTTTGCTATGTGTAGAATTTTTGTTTTGTAGTTTGTTTAGATTTTTTTTTTCTTTGCTTTTTCCTTCCATTGTCTTCTGGCTTGCAGAATTTCTTACAAGAAGTTAGCTGTAATTCTAAGTTTTATTACTCTGTATATAATGTGTTTTACCTCTGGCTTCCTTTAAGATTTCCTCTATATTATTTGTTATAAGTGGTTTGGACAGTATATGTTTGGCTGTTTGTGTTTGTTACTATTTCCTATTCATGTTTTTATGATATATAATAGTATTTATTCTACTTGTGATTCTATAATTTCTTAGATATGTAGTTTGGACTATTTCATTATTTCATTATTTTTGCAAATATTAACAAATTCTTAGTCATTATTTCTTCTATTTTTTCTTAAAATTTCTTCATTCTTTATTCTCCATCTGGGCTTCTAAATACATGTGTGTTAAACCATTTTCTATCATCCTGCAGCTCTTAGATGCTTGCTTTGTTTGTTTGTTTTTCATTCATTACTTTGCAACTATGTTTAGATAAATTATTTTGACATACTTTCATGTTCACAGATTCTTTCCTTAGATGTGTTGAATTCCATCAAAGGCATTTTTTTCTTAGTTTGTGCTGCTATAACAGAATATCATAAACTTTTGACTTAAAAAGCAAACAATTTATTTCTCATAGTTCTGGAGGCTGAGAAGAACAAGATCAGGTTTCCTGTAGATCCAGTGTTTGGTGAGGGCACTCTTTCTGGTTTGCAGATAGCTATCTTATCCACACATGGGGTGGGGGGAGGGAGAGAGAAAGAGAGAGAGAAAGAGAGGGAGAAAGATCATCTTTCTTATGTCTCTTTTTTACAAGAAAACTAATCCCATTCATGAGACCTCTACTCTCATAAACTACCTCCCAAAGGCTGACCTCCAAATGCCGTTAAATGAGTGATTAGGCTTTAACATATGAATTTGGAGGGGGCACGTGCTTTCAGTCTGCAGCAACATTTTTCATCTATCTTTCTGTTACTAACTTGTTTTTATATCTAGCATTTCCATTTGACTCTTTCTCATAGTTTCCATATCTCTACTATAATCTCCAACTGATCATTCACGTTGCCTACTTTTCCTTATAAACCCCTCACCTGTATTAATCATGGTTGCATTACACCCTCTGTCTGACAATTGCAGCATCTGGGTCATCTTCAATTCTGGTGTTTTTGATTATTTTGTCTCTTTGTAGTGTGTGCCCCCATGTACACACTTGCACGTGTGTGTGAGAGAGATGTTTTTGTGCCTTGTACTCTTTAATTTTGTAGCATTCTCTGTAGGAAAGTAGAGAACAAGGTAAACAGCGTTTATACTTGGAAATGGGCATGCCATTTCCACTTTTTTCTAGGACTTTAATATTTTAGTATATGTATGATGGGGTTTAGTTAAGCTAGTCAAAAGGTATGTTGGATTTGGGGACAATGACTATATGGTTGCCTTCTTTACACTTACCACTTGCTTAAAATTTCTCTAGTGTTACCTTTTGCTTAACGTGGAGGCTGGGTTTCTGGAGGAATCTTCTCAAATTTCCTGTTCTAATCTCAGCTTGTGATTTTTTTTCTATATGCCTATGTCTCCAAGAAGGTCTCTTTCCAACCTCTTGCTTCTTTTGCAGTGGTAGATTGCTTTACTCATTTTGCTTGTTTACTTTTTGAATATGTTATGGGCTGAATTATGTTCCCCTAAATTCATATGTTAAGGTCCTAACACCCAGGGTATTAGAATGTGATTATATTTGGAGATCAGACCTTTAAAGTGATGATCAAGTTCAAATAAAGTTGTTAGGGTGGGCCAAAATTCAATCTGATTGGTGAACTTATAAGAAGAGGAAATTTAGACACACCAAGAGATACCAGGGATGCATGCACACAGAAGAAAGACCATATGAGGACACAGAGAGAAGGTGGCCATCTGCAAACCAAGGAGAGAAGCTTTAGGAGAAACTTGATAACACCTTCATGTTTCGCTTCTAGCCTCAAGTACAGTGAGAAAACAAATACCTATTGTTTAAGCCACCCAGTCTATAGTATTTTGTTATAGTACAATTATACACTCAGGGTTTTCTAACTTGTATTGAGGGTATGGGAATGCCTGTGTCTTCTACTGATGTAGCAGAGCCTGCATCCCTGTGCCTTTGGTGGGCAGCTTTCTCAGTGATTTTTCTTTTCTCCTGGCCTTAGGAAATATTCAATACTCTGCACCCAGTACATTTTCTTGTCCTTTCCCCAAATGTAGTGTTTTATTTTTGTTTGTTTATTTGTTTTTTACCTAATTTTTTCCCAGCTACAGTGGGTCTTCACTTGTGTTATCAGGACATCAGCGTTTACTGCCCTTTTATCAAGGGATTAAACCTTTTTTCCCTCAGGGAATAGGGTTCTGAACAGGACTTTTTGCCCTACCCAGGCCTAATCTTGGGAGAATCTTTCCATTTTTTCCTCTTTGCCCCTAATTCCTCTTAGAAGCAGACAATGAGATCTGTGGAGAAGAGCCTGGAAGTGGGAACAAGCTTTCGTTGTTTCTAAAACTCTCAGGGATTCCATAGTCTCATATTCACTCACCCTATCTTAGAAATTGCTTAAAAGCTTTAGCTGAAATCTTACCCATGCTGTATCCCAGGTAATCTAGTGGTTGCAGCCCAACTCTATGTGATGGTACCTTTCTTTCCTTCGATTTAAGAGTAGTTGGCTACAGTGCATCCTTAACTTTCTAATGGTTTTAAGAGAAATTATGATCTTAATTTTATATATTTTTTTCTTGTTAGGGTGAGAAATATACTCTTTCCAGCTTTCTGTATCCTTAATGAAAGCCATAAAAGAAAAAAATAAATAAAACAAAGAGAACAGCTATCTTAAGTCCATCACTAATAATTAGAAATTAAACAATGTTTGTTTCTGAAAGAATTAATGAATAAATAGGAGCAACAGAGTTAGACTTTACTAAAATGTTTCAAATCTTGACAAACACCCAAAACCCTATATTTAAACTGAGCCCTACAGAAACAGCAAGATTTATGCTTACCAGCTTACCACATTGCTTATGCAAATTAATTTGTACTTTGCTTATTAGATTTGGTATTTTGAAGTTTTTCAGAGATTACTCTCCCAGGTAATTCACCACTATGTGCTTTTACATCTATCAACTATTTGATCTGTCAGAAGTTTTTATAATAGCAAGTGATTCACCTCAAATATGTAGCTACCTTACTCTTTTGTTAATATAGCAAGTTTCCCATTTGTTTCTGAGGCAAAGATTTAAACGTACTCGAATCTTTATAAACTAATGAACTCTAAACAGCTACATTTATAATAAATCTACTCCCATGTATTGTGTTTTTCAAAGGTACATCAACTTTAAATTTCTTAAAGTTTGAAAGAACAAATAGACAACCTACAGAATGGGAGAAAATATTCACAAGCTACATATCAGATAAAGGGCTAATAACCAGAATTTACAAAGAACTCAAGTACATCAGCAAGAAAAAAACAAACAACTCTCTTAAAAAGTAGGTAAAAGACATGAACAGAACCTTCTCAAAAAAAGAAAAATAAATGGCCAATAAACGTGAAAAAATATTCAATATCACTAACCGTCAGGGAAATGCAAATTAAAACCACGATGAGATTTCACCCTACCCCAGTCAGAATGACTTTTATTACAAAGTTTAAAAACAATAGTTGCTGACATGGATGCAGAGAGAAAGGAATGCTTATATACACTGTTCGTAGGACTGCAAATTAGTACAACCTCTATGGAAAACAGTATGGAGATTCTCAAAGAACTAAAAGTTGAACTACCATTCGATCTAGCAAGCTCACTACTAGAAACCCAAAAGAATCTACCCAAAGGAAAAGAAACCATTTTATCAAAAAGACACCTGCACTCAGATGTTTATTGTAGCACAATTCACAATTGTAAAGATGTGGAATCAATCCAAGTGCTCATTAATACCAATGGATTAACAAATTGTAGTATATGTACGCCATGGACATATGGCTGAGTAGTAACTCAGCCATAAAAAAATGGGGCACTAATATCTCCTATATTATACTGGATGGAACTGGTAGCCCATTTGCCTAAGTGAAGTATCACAAGAATGGAAAAACAAGCACCACATGTACTAGAAACTCATAGTTATAAATCTGAAGAGGAACAAAAGTATTAAGATTGGATCTTAGAGAATGTCCCTAGAATTTCTGACTGCCACTCCCACAAAAGTCCCTTTTTTTGTGTGCCTCAGCACATAGACTTTAAATGTCCAGTTTTGCTGCTTTGACATGGTAGCTTGGGGTATGGAATGAAAGTCAGAAGGAGAAAGGGGAAAATGTAGATTAACAATGAACCCAGAATTTTCCTATCATCAGATCAGAAAAAATATTCATATTTTATTGTCAAATATTTTGACATTTTGACCTTGCCTCCTTGCTTCTATCAGGTTCAAGTTTGTTTTTCCTAGTTCCTGGTCCCTGGTACCAAAGAATGTTTGCTGTAATCTAGTGGACAGAATGAATAAGCAAGCCAAACAGGAACAGCAAGTTACACGGCAAGATTTATTAAGCACAGAACATCCCTGAGAGGGGACGGTTCTTTTATCACAAGTGGCGAAGACTCTGTGGAATACGAGTTCTGTTCTTTTTATTATGGATGTGGGGGTTGTAGTTTTGGAGTGGAGATTGCTCCCTGTGTCAGGGTTTTTCACAGTCCTTTCTGAAAACACGGGCAGTGAGTGTGAAACCATATGCAGCCGTGTCGTAAGGTTATACTTGGTCACCCTTTTCCTACTAATGTATATGCTTTGTGCAGGGGAAAGTCACTTAATCATAACTTCCCATTGTTGTGGTTTTTTTGTGTTTTTTTTTTTTTTTTTTGAGACAGAGTCTCGCTCTGTTGCCCAGGCTAGGGTGAGTGCGGTGGCGTCAGCGTAGCTCACAGCAACCTCAAACTCCTGGGCTTAAGCGATCCTACTGCCTCAGCCTCCCGAGTGGCTGGGACTACAGGCATGCGCCACCATGCCCGGCTAATTTTTTCTATATATATTTAGTTGTCCATATAATTTCTTTCTATTTTTAGTAGAGACGGGGTCTCGCTCTTGCTGAGGCTGGTCTCAAACTCCTGAGCTCAAATGATCCACCAGCCTCGGCCTCCCAAGTGCTAGGATTACAGGCGTGAGCCACCGTGCCAGGCCCCATTGTTGTGTTTAATCACTCCTTTTCTTATTGTTTGAGCCCATGGTGTCTTTTGTTTAATCTGTTCAGTGGACCATTGCATGTGGGGGAAAGTCCACCCTTCACCTACCTTCTTGCTGAGGCATCCCCTCCCCTAACTGCACCCTAACACTTCCTCGTGTTTTTATTTTGAATGGCACAGATTGCAGATAAGTACCAAATCATATTCTAAATTAAAACCACATTATAACTTTTATTTCCTAAAAATGTACATAATAAAAATTAAAAAATCTTGTTTATAGCAATTAGCTGGGAATGTGGTTTTATAAAATTTGCACAAATTTGCTGTTTCTTTTCTTTTATTAAATTTGTATTTGTTCATGTGACAATATTCATATGTCTGGCTATCAATTATAGAAAAATCCTATGATACTTTACTGATACTGAGAGGAAAAACATCAGGAAAAGAAGACACACAACTTGATGTGTTATTTTGCTGTGATTTTACTATTTCTTTAGGTATGATCTGAATAAAACATTTAAATAAAAATTCTGACACTAATGTTGGAAATGTCAGCTACTATGTCAAAGCAGTTTAAAATGAAGAGAAGGGAAATAGTACTTTGGTTTCCTGGGTTAAGTGTTAACCTCTCTTTATAGGGAACATCGTATGCTTTAATCATTTATTAGTTAATAACACAAGATTTTAAAAAGCAGTTTTAAATAAATGTGTTCAGGATATTTCTGGAAATTGGAATACACAGAAATAATTTCCCTTTGAAAAAACAGAAATTGGTATGTATTTTAATTTTATCTCTAGTAAAACTTGGAGTAGGAAAATGGCAGCAGTAGATTTTATCTCTATCCTAGTGTATCCTAGGAACCTCTCCAAACTGGCAAAATAAAATAGAAGAAAGTAATTATTCTGAGAATTTAGCCTAAAGCAGCAACTTGGGAAATAAATAGCCTAACTGCTCACCTAATCAGTGAGGTAACTTTTTAACCCAGAATTCCATTTTTTTTTTCTGTTCAGATATTGCAGGTATATTCAGATATATTCAGGTAAAAATATCATGTGATCTTTTATCCAAGTGAAATGAATAAAATGCAAAATATTCATGTGAGGCTTAATGATGTTCCTAAAACTATATTCATTCATTTGTATGTGATTTAAGACAACACATTTTACTTGAGGCACCATGTTAAACATCCTGCAAATCTTCTAAATATTATATGGACTTCATCTCCTCCTTTCTTATCCACCAAAAGCAAAAGTTTGGTTATGCATGAAAAACAGAATGGAAACCACAAAATATGAGACCCATTTTCCAGCAGAGTGAGAAAACTGACAAAAGTTCAGTTTCTCTATGTGATGTTCTCTTCTGTTTTACATCTTTTTCAACCACTGATGAAAGAAACTGAGATTGTACACAACCTAGGCGTTCCTTTTGTGTTTGGTAGTAGGTCAAAATATACCTCAGGCAGCATCTTAGCAGAGAAAAGCAGGTATGGTAGAAGCTCTAAATATTTGTTTATGATTATAACAACAACTGCTAACCTTAATGTTAGCTTACTATGAAGCAGTTACAATGCTAAACACTTTATGTACATTACTTAATTAAATTCTATATAATACTTATGATATAACTATTGTAATTACTTGGTATCCACAGGGGATTGATTCCAGGATCCCCAGCAGATACCAAAATCCAGAGATGCTCTAGTCCCTTATATAAAATGATGTAATATTTGCATATAACCTACTCACATTCTTTTGTATTGTTTAAATCATTTCTACATGACTTATAATACCTAATACAATGTAAATGCTATGTAAATAGTTGTTATTCTATATTTTTTATAAATTTATATTGCTTTTATTGTTTCTCTTTTTGAAAATTTGTAATCTGCAGTCGATTGAACCAGATATCTGGGGATGCAGATCTCACTAATACACTAGGGTGACTGTACTATTATAGATCATAACAAGAGAAACTGAGGCTTAGAGTAGTGAAAGATTCATATCACTATTAAACTTAAATGTAAATGAAAAGCATCTGTGAGTTACACATTGCTCAACCCAGTGCAAGTGGGAAGGAAGGAGACCAAATACAAATTCGAACAGGGAGGCCCTGAAGTGACCCTTGGAAATCAGAATTTAATCTCTGGCACCAGATAATAAGAGTCCTCCTTGCTCTCTCTCATATCACTCACTTGGGAGTGAGCCAGCTACCATATCTTTAGGACACTCTTGAATACCTAATGGCAGGGGAAATCAGTGGGAATTGTGGCTTCCTGCCTGAGTGAGCCATAGTGGACGTCACACCTCAAATGTGTTGCTTATGTCTAGTCTACTTGGTAATCTCATTTTGGTTGCTGTAACTGAAGAAAGCCTTGGTTCACAAAGATAGGATGTTGGAAATAGAAGCAGTCTTTTTAGTGCTTTTGTGGCAATCTCAGGATATCTGGCATTGACCTTAATCCAGAATGTATGGAGATTTGAATTTGTCACAAATATACTTTTAAAGAGACCATCATTTGTGATCTCAAGCGGGTAGTTGATCCTCTTCTAGCATGGACAAAGTCAATTCTAGCATGGACAAAGTCAATTCACCTGGCTTATTCACAAATGGGTCTTGGATCCATTTCATTCCAGTTTGGGAGTCTTTTGTGGTTGGGAAGTAATGCTCAAACTCTTTTGAAAGCTGAGACAAGTGATCATGCACCAGCTGGGAGAAAGAAAGCCCAGGCTCAGTCTCTTTCAAAATCTCTGCTAATGTTTGAAACATGTCAAAAATCCCAATGTTCACTTGTTACCCCCCATAATTACAGTTTGGCTTTGAATGCAGCCACTTTATCTGCCGACTTGAACAGAGTTGTCATTCTCCTCTGAAGTGACAGATTGAGTTTGTAGAGCCAGTTGAATATGCCACACAAGTAAGCAAGTTTTGTGACCCATTCTGTGTCACTGAAATGTGTTGCCAGTGGTGACTGTTTTTCTAAAAGAAATCTCTGGAGCAGCTCTTGCAACTCAAAAACTGTGGCCAGTGATCTACCATTAGAAAGCCATCTCACTTCCGTGTATAAGAGAAGACATGTGTGCTCTGCATTCATCTCCTCACAGAACTGTGCAAACAGACTTGAGTTAAGGGCATGTACTTTAATGTGCTTGATAATTTTAATCACATCCTGAAAAATGTTGTTTAGTTCAGATGACATTTATTGGGTAGCCAGCATTTCTCTATGGATGACACAGTGCGATTCAGAAGCGACCTCCTTGGCCCGAGTAGTGACACCAGAAAGCTGTCCAGTCATGGCAGCTACTCCATCTGTGCATATACCAACACAAAATGACCAATTAAATTTTACTGATATGTACTCATTCAAAGACTTGAATAGTTCTGCAGCTGTGGTGTTGGTTGTCAACAAAAGTGCACATAACATATCCTCATGCACATCCTTCTGAAAAGTATATGGCACAAAACCAAGCATTGTTGCCTTGTTGTCAACTTCAGTATACTTGTCAACCTGGATTGCATACCACAGTGACGCATTAATCCTCTCTAACAATTGTGCCTCAATATCCTCTGCTATTTCATCAATTCATCTAGGTATGGTGCTAGCCCAAAGAGGAACATGTGCCACCTTTTGAACTGCAGCCTCTCCTAAATGTTCAAGGTAAATTTCCGTAGCAGCAGGGGGATCAACTCTTCACCAAGAGTAAAGGGCTTCTTAACTTTAGCAATGTGGTTAGCCACTAAGAATGAAGCTCTCAGTGCAGATACATTTAATAAAGTGGTGGCCTTCAATAATTGCATTTGTTCTTTGTTTTCATGGTTTTTTTTTCCTTTTAAAAAACTCCAAGGCTTTTATTTTAATGCAAGGTGCTTGGTTTCCATGTGGCAAAACAGTTTTGAAGGTTTCATGGCTTTGTTGGATAGCTGGTCATCACACATTATACAAAGTGAGCTTCGAGAATGTGAATCACATTATGCAATGAATTTGTAATTTAAGTAGGACTCTTGATATTTTCTTTTAAATGCAGCTTTTATTTTGCTGGCAGTCTCAGAGTCTCTGCTGTTTCATCATTGGTCTGTCCCCATTTTCAAAGAAGGTCCTCAGCAACATTTGTTTTTACTCATTTTTGCTAGGTTAGCTTGTGAGCTTACCATAACTGTGACTGAGACAAGTATGCAGAATGGGAATGAGGTATGAATGGGAGTGATAAATAAAATAATGCATGGGCCAGGTGCGGACTACAATAAGGTTCGGATTCTTACTTAAAGGCTGCCACTGGATGCAGCTGTACAATTGAAGTGCATCAACTCACTTGACACTATAAATCCTGCCACCAGATGCAGCTTAATTGTCACTTGTCACTCAATGATAGGGTTTTGAAATGAGTCTGCAAGCCATTGATTTATTATGGTCTCTGTGCAGTCAAACCTCTCTGCTATTGATAACCTGTATTTGCAGCCACTCCCAGAGCTAGCATCACCACCTCAGCTCCACCTCAGATAATTAGGCATTAGATTCTCATGAGGAGCATGCCCCCTAAATCCTTCACATGTGCAGTTTACAGTAGGGTTCGCACTCCTCTGAAAATCTAATGTCCCCATTGATCTGACAGGTGATGGAGCTCATGCAGCGATGTGAGTGATGGGGAGTGCAGCCCAGTTCCTAATAGCCACAGACTGTTACAGTACATAGCCTGGGGCTTGGGGACTGCAGCTTTAGATGACTGCATACAGACTCACATATTGCCTGCAACCTTATTAGAAAACCAGAGGCAGAGCCTTCAAGGTAATTAGATCTTAAACTACTGATCCAAAGGCACTGTGAGACAATAAATGTTTATTGTTTTAACTTGCTATGTTTTGGAGAAATATGTTATGCAGCAATAGGCAACCATTACAGAGGGGATTATGAATGTGGTGCCCATCTCTTAAAAAAATGACATGAACAAGAAGCTTTTAAAAATAATAAATAATTGTCAAACTCTTCCTTTTAAGAGTTCAAGGGCCTATGGTATAAAAGATGACAAATAAAACACTGGCAACAATTCAGTGATGACAAGTTGTATTCTAGAAAACATGTAAGTCAGAGTAGGAAGACAGATACATGTGCAAGATATTTTACCTGGGAAGATTAGGGAAGACTTTACTAGGGAAGTAAACTGAGATACTAAGTCAATTATTAAAGTCTCAGAAAGTTACTAGAATATTAATAAAATGATGTGCTTAAAATATAAGTCCCACAATAGATGGCTCTTATTGAGATTTGTGAGATAAAGATGATTTATATGTGCTTCATAAAAAAGAAATATAGATACCTGTTCTATGAACTGCATGAAATGAAATTTAAAGTAGAAATTGCCAAAGGCAAACATTTGTTTCTATTAAACTAAATATATGCTAAGGAAACTGGTTAATGTTTAATAAATCTGCATTTGAATAATTCTTACATAAATCATATTCCTTTAGGAGAACTCATTCTGAATTAACTCTTATTTATCTTGGTTTGCTTGTATGTAAGATAATCTCTTCCAAAGATATTCTCTTGAAACCAGTCTGTCAATTTTTCTTTCTAAAAACTAATTCTAATTAATATTAAGGATTTTAAAAATTTCATTTCAGAATATCACAGGGGTACAAACACTTTGGTTACATATATTGCCCTTGTACCACCTGAGTCAGAGCTAAAACTGTGCTATGCACATCCCCCAGAAAGTACACACCACATTCACTAGGTGTGAATTTACCCATCCCTTCCTCCCCCTCCCACCTGCCTGACACCCAGTGAGAGCACAGAAGTGTTGATCAGTTACTGCCAATTTAGTGGAATACATGTGGTGCTTGTTTTTCCATTCTTGTGATACTTCACATCAGAGAATGGGCTCCAGCTCCATCCAGGATAATGCAAGAGCTTCACCATTGTTTTTTGTAGACAAGTAGTACTCCATGGTATATATATATCACATTTTATTAATCCTCTCATGTATTGATGGGCTCTTGGATTGTTTCCACATCTTTGCAATTGTGAAGGGTGCTGCTATAAACATTCAAGTGCAGATGTCTTTATTATAGAATGCTTTTTTGGGGAGGGGGTAAATAGTAGTGGGATTGCTGGATTAAATGGTAGTTCTACTTTCAGTTCTTTGAGATATCTTACATAGAGGTTGTACTAGTTTACAGTCCCACCAGCAGTGTATGAGTGTTCCTATCTCTCCACTTCCACACCAATATTTGTTGTTTTGGAACTTTTTGATAAAAGCCATTCTTCCTGAAGTTAAGTGATACGTCATTGTGGTTTTTATTTTCATTTCCTTGATGATTGGAGATGTTGAGCAATTTTTCATATGTTTGTCTTCTTTTGAAAAGTTTCTGTTCATGTCCTTTGCCCATTTTTAATAGGGTTGTTTGATTTTTTCTCATTAATTTTCCTGAGTTC
The DNA here is from genome assembly GCF_020740605.2 of Lemur catta. NCBI lineage: Eukaryota > Metazoa > Chordata > Mammalia > Primates > Lemuridae > Lemur > Lemur catta. Next base: position 50,003,300 of record NC_059128.1, on the reverse strand, counting down.
TATACAGATTCTAGTTATCAGCTCTTTATCAGATATGTAGCATTTGAATGTTCTCTCCCATTCTGTAAGTTTTTTGTTTGCTCTCATGATAGTTTCCTGGCTGTGCAGAAGTCTTTTAATTTGATCAGGTCCCATTTATTTGTTTTTGTTGTTGCTGTGATTACTTTTGGGGTCATCTTCATAAATTCTTTGCCTAGGTCGATATCTATAAGAGTTTTTCCAACATTTTCTTCTAAAATTCTTATGGTTTCATATCTTAGTTTTAAGTCTGTCATCCATCATGAGTTGACTTTTGTGAGAGGTGAGAAGTGTAGATCGCATTTCAGTCTTCTACATGTGGCTATCCAATTTTCCCAGCACCATTTTTTGAATAGGTATTCTTTTCCCCAGTGTATGTTTCAAGGATATTGAGTTATCTTTGGACTACTGTTTTACATTCATAAATTTAAGCCTTTTTTGGTTTTGAATCTAGCAAATTTAGCAATTTGATATTAATAATAATGTGACTGCTTAAAAGCAATATAATATTAAAGTATTGTTTAGTCAATTTCATATAATTCAATTCATTTGTGTTTCGTAAAATAATTGATTCTTAGTTCTACCCAGAAATCTGTAATATAATATATCATTTTAAAGTAGAACAAAATGAACTGACTAAACACCAAACATTTTCTTACCTTTGGACATACAGGCACATTTCTCTTTATTAAACTTTAGTTTACTGTGCTTTGCAAATATTGTGGTTTTTACAAATTGAAGATGCATGGTAATCTTGAAAAGAACAAATCTATCAGCACCACTTTTTGAACCTCATGTACTCACTTCATTTCTTGGTGTCATGTTTTGGTAATTCTCATAATATTTCAATATTTATATTATTATTATTATATATGTTATGGTCAGTTCTTTGATCATTGATCTTTGATTATAATTTTTTGGTGTACCACAAACTACAGCCACATAAAACAGAAAACAATAAATATTGTGTATGTTCTGCCTGTTCCACTTCCTGGTCATTTCCTGGTCTCTTTACCTTTCCTCAGACTTCCCTATTCCTTGAAACACAACAATGTTAAAATTAGGAAAATTAATAACCTTTCAATGGCCTCTAAGTGTTTAGGTGGAAAGAAAAGATACATATCTCTCACTTTAAATCAAAAGTTAGAGAAGATTAAACTTAGTGAGGAAGAGGTGTCAAAAGCCTGGATAGGCCAAAAGCTAGTCTTCTTGAACCAAACAGTTAGCCAAGTTGTGAATGCAAAGTAAAAGCTCTAGAAGAAAATTAAAAATGCTACTCCAGTGAACAGATGATTGATAAGAAAGCTAAACAACTTCATTGCCCATAAGGAGATAGTCTTCCTGGTCTGGATAGAATATCAAACCATCTCCACATTCCCTTAAGACAAAATCTAATCCAAAACAAGGCCCTGACTCTTTTCAATTCTATGAAGCCTGAGAGAGGTGAAGAAGCTCCTGAAGAAAAGTTTGAAGCTAGCAGAGATTGGTTCCTGAGGTTTTAGAAAAGATGTCACCTCCCTGACATAAAAATGCAAGGTGAAACAGCAAGTGCTAATGTGCATGCTGCAGCAAGTTATTAAGAAGATTTAGCTAAGATTATTGATGAAGATGGATACACTAAATAAAAGATATTCAGTGTAGATAAAAGACCCTGATATTGGAAGGAGATTCTCTTTATAACTTTTTTAGCCAAATAGAAGAAGTCAATTCCCAGCTTCAAATCTTCAAAGGACTGTCTTATTAAGGGCTAATGTAGCTGGTGACTTTAATTTGAAGCCAACATTCATTTACCATCCCAAAACTCCTAAGGCCTTTAAGAATTATGATAGATTTACTCTGCCTGTACTCTATAAATAAAACAGTAAAACCTGAATGACAGCACATCTATTTATACCATGGCTTATTGAATATTTTCAGCCTATTTTTGAGACATTATGCTCATAAAAAATCATTTCAAAATATTAATGCTCAATGACAATGCATCTAGTCACCCAAGAGCTCTGGTGGAAATGTACAAGGAGATTAATGTAGTTTTCATGTGTGCTAACATAATATCCGTTCTGTAGCCCACAGATCCAGGAGTAATTTCAACTTTCAAGTCTTTTTATTTATGAACTATGTTTTGTAAGGTTATAGCTGTATAGAGAGTGATTCCTCTGATGGATCCAGGCAAAATTAACTGAAAACATTATGGAAAGGATTCGCTATTCTAGAAGCCTTTAAGAACATTCATGATTCATGGGAAGAGGTCAAAATATCAATATCAACAAGAGCTTAGAAGAAGTTGATTTCCACCTTCATGGATGACTTTGAGTGTTTCAAGACTTTAGTGGAGAAAGTAACTTCAAATATGGTGGAAATATGAGAGAACTAGAATCAGAAGTGAAGACAAAAGATTTAAGTGAACCGATGCAATCTCATGATAAAATTTGAATGAATGAGGAGTTGCTTTTCATGGATGAACAAAGAAAGTGGTTTCTTGAAGGAACCTTCTGGTGAAGACGCTGTGAACATTGTTGAAATGACAGCAGAGGATATAGAATATTACATAAACTTAGCTGATAAAGCAGCAGTAGGGTTTGAGAGGATTGAATCAATTTTGAAAGAAGATCTACTTTAGGTAAAATGCTATCAAACATCATTACATGCTACAGTGAACTCATTTGTGAAAGAAAGGGTCAATAGATGAAGAAAATGTTATAGTTGTCTTTTTTTGGGAAATTGCCTCAGCAACCTCAACCTTCAGCAACCACCCCACCTTGATCAGTCAGCAGCTATCAACATTGAAGCAAAACTCTCCACCAGCAACAAGATTATGACTCATTAAAGCCTCAGATAATTGTTAGCATTTTCTAAGAATAAAATATTTTTAATTAAGGTATGTATATTGGTTTTTAGACATAATGTTATTGCACACTTAGTAGACTATGGTATAGTGTAAATGTAACTTTTCTTTTATATGGACTGGGAAAATAAAAATTTTGAATCACTCTCCTTATTACAATATTCACTTTATTGTGGTGGTCTGGAACTGAAACGGCAATATCCCTGAAGCATGCTGTACACAGGTTGATTCCAGCATATTTCCTAAGTCATAATAGCCAGTAGCCAAGTATAGCAATTAAGATAAAAAACTATCAATAATAGTAAAAATAAATAATAATGTAGAACAAGTTCTCTGAGGACAGGAAAAGACCCACACCATTTAAAAGGCATTTGTTATACCATCAGTGGCTTTTTCTAACCTTTTATTTTATTGTTTGTTTGTTTAAGTGGAATATCAATGACATTTTCCATCATATAAGGAAATTTGAGTCATGACTGAGTCTCTTATTTATTAGGTGTTTGAAATAATTTAAGATGATTCTGAGTCTCTATTTCCTCAGTCATGAAATGAAAGAGTAACAATTCCTCACACTTTGCTATTGGCATTAATTGAGTTTATTTACATGAAAGTGTGAGTAGAATGTGATGCACTATACAAATATTAGTTTCTGTTTCTCTAGACTTTTAAACTTTTGGGGTCATGAATAATGACAAACTTATCTTTACTCCCAGCACTTATCACAATGACTGACAAAAAAGAGGTTGTCCTTAAATCTGCATTGAATGATTGATTAAAAGTATGCAACTTGGTCTCATTTTCTAAACCATTTCTTACGTATGTGAATTTATATCTTTCAACTCTTATAATATTAGGAGAAGAATTATTTCTTATATACATTGTTTATCTAAATTCAACACTAGGAAATTTCAGATGATATGATTTATGGTTATAATGCTTCTTTTCTCATCCAATCCCCTTGAGAAATATTTGCATAGATTCTGACATGGTTAAAAATGAAACATAAGGGCCGGGCGCAGTGGCTCATGCCTGTAATCCTAGCACTCTGGGAGGCTGAGGTGGGAGGATCACTCGAGGTCAGGAGTTCGAGACCAACCTGAGCAAGAGTGAGACCTAGTCTCTACTAAAAATAGAAAGAAATTAGCTGGACAACTAAAAATCTATATAGAAAAAGCTAGCCGGGAATGGTGGCACATGCCTGTAGTCCCAGCTACTTGGGAGGCTGAGGCAGAAGGATTGCTTGAGCCCAGGAGTTTGAGGTTGCTGTGAGCTAGGCTGACGCCACGGCACCCTAGCCTGGGCAACAGAGAAAGACTCTGTCTCATAAAGAAAAAAAAAAAAAACATAAGTAAGAAAAATGACTGTAAAATTTACATACTCAATGGTGTGGAACAGATATTGGTATAAATTGATCTAACTGCAGGCCAAGAAAGAGACAGTATCCAGAGATTAGGATAAACACAATAGGTCAGGCCAGCAATGTGTGCAACGCTAAAAGAAGAGGTTTCCTCAATGGGTACAGGGACCATTGCATCAAGAACTCTAGGATTAGCCAGTACTAGTAAATGCAAAAAGGCAATCATTAGAACCCCAAAAGAGGATCTATCAAGACCTGGAGTATATCATATATTATAACCCAAAGCGGTTTATAAATTTAAGGTAACATCATTTTTATTTTTTAATGAAGTACCCATTTTAAAGAACCACTTCAGATATTTTGAAAGAAATGTATCTCAGCCAATTTGTACTAGGATTCTGGTGTCAAAAATGAGTAGAAGATTTAATAGTGTCTGAATAATACTTAATTTAAGTCAATATCTGTTTTACAATGTCTATACATAGCTGTTAGTATTTATATCAGAATCTTTTGATAGGACCTTTCATGTCCTATGTTTTACTATATAAGTGATACTTGATTCTATAAAAAACAAACCAAGCAACAACAATAAAAAAAAAACCTTTAGAGGATTTCAAATATCAGAATTGCACAAATTATACTTTAATAAATCCCGAAAATTGCATTTTCATATTTCACACATTTAAGATATATCACATTTTCTCTGGCATATGCCATGACATTCTCGTGAGGGTTTTGATTCTGTTGATAAAATTTAAATCTAGAGATTTTTTATTACTGTTTTAATGTTAAGCAAGATATCAGTAAGCATGTATTTTCATCACATGTTCTTATTGTGAGTGCTGTACTGACTTTAATAACATGTCATGACAATTATTTAAGTAACTATGAACTTATTATGCAGAATGGACAGAGAGTATTCTATCTCTCCTAACAGTTGTACATTTGCTTAATGAAAAACAAATCATCCCAGCATAGGATTGCCAGAGATATGTTTCGTTAGCAACTTTTAGCTATAGGCCAAAATAATCATTTTTATCCCACGATCTGATAAAATTCAAGGATAAAGATAATTTTATATCACTTATTTGTTGTTCCTGAAAGGAAAATCACGGTGTTTACTAGTCTTTAAACTGTTTTTCTTGCCATCAGCTATATTGTTTTCTTGTGTAATGATTAAGACATACAACAGCCAAATGATTTTTAAATACTACAAAACTACTTGTATGTTTAGAGTAGCCAATAATTAGAAACTATGAAAATGCACATTGAAAGTTACAAGTATTATATCTACTCAATAAAATGTGATTAACAATGAAAATCAACATCTATAACTACACACAGCAATATGAATGAATCTTATGAAAATAATTTGAATTCACAAAGGCAGACACGAGAATATACACTATATTTTCATTTAGTATAGTTATGAAAAATATGCAAAAGTAATTTAGGCGGTTAGAATTCAGGATAGTGGCTATACATGATGGGGGAGGTGCTGGTGGAAGGGAAAATGAGAGAGGCTTCTAGAATGCTGGTAATGTCCTTTTCTTGACTGATTGTCAGTTATATAGGTGTATTAAGTTTGGAAAAAATTATTGAAATACAACTTCTTGTTGTGAGACAATTATCTTTGGGTCTCTTTCATTTTTTATGTCTTATGAGAAGAAGCACTGGCTGCCTTTACAGAGACTATTTTGTTCTGAGATATTAATACAGAAATGGCTTTAGAAGATGTAGAAATAGGTCCCTTAATAATTGGGAGAAGATGTGTTTCCTGCTAGTATACTAAAGATAATGCTTTTCTCCAGGGCAAAGTTTGAGTAGCCCCTTTGTGGAAGACTGGTTCCCCTAAGTTCAGAGTTTCTCTCCTACTACAACAAAATCCACTGCATGTATAAATGTCCCTAGACCCTTGACATATGACCGTGTGGGAACTGCAGCTCAGGAAACATGGGAAATGACCATACTTTAACTACTGCTATTACTGTGAGCAATACACTGTCTTTTATCTCTGCCTCAGGAGTCTCTTGGCTTCTGTAAGCATTCATGGAACAGTGGCAGGCTACTTTGCTGACTTGAGAACAGGGTAATATCTTAGATTCTTCACATTTTTTTTTTTTTTTGCTTTTAGTGTACTTTACAGATGTACAAAGTACAACACATTTTTGAGTCAAAAGTCAACTGTAGTTCTTGACACTTGTACTTTTCCATATGCATAGCATACTTTAATAGAAACAAAAATTACTTGGAGCAGTCCTGTTTCCTTATAAATCATAATTCACAACAATAAGCACATGTAGACACTAAAAATAATTTCTTGTTCTGGGACATATATACACACACATAAAATCAAAACAAATTTAATACCTCTTAGTAAACAACAAGCAATAATCAATTTTTTGAATCCTAATCTATTAGTTATGTTTAGTGGGAAGAAAGTATTGTTAGAGATCATGGATTTGTTACATCCCTGTCTTTTTAATTATTAATATATGACATTTTTTTTTATTTCAGGATATTATAGGGGTACAAACATTTTGGTTACATGTTACAACTTTGCCTCACCCAAGCCAGGATTAGAGACATGACATTCCCCCATCCAATAGATGACATTTTTTTTTTTTTTTTGGTAGGTACCAGGATTATGTTTATTTTTTATTTTTTTATTCTTATTTCAGCATATTGTGGGTGTACAAAAGTTTAGGTTACATATATTGCTCTTGTCCCCCCACCTCACCCCCTGAGTCAGAGCATCAAATGTGTCCATCCCCTAGACAGTGCGCATCACACTCATTATGTATGTATACACCCATCCTTCTTTGATTGAAATTTTCTCAGAAAAGTTGCCCTGGAATATTTATTACTCTTTGATACATATTATGTATTCAAGTTTTATGTTTTCTTTCAAATTAATAATATTTAAATACTATTTCAAGATTTAAAAACATTACATCTTTATTTTATTCATTTGTTAAAAGAGAAGCAAGGATGATTTTACTTAGTAGTGGAGGGGCATTTTCTAAGTGACAAATAATATTGCTTGTAATTGTTTATGGGGAAATCTATTGGCAGGAGATATGTGTTGAATGGAAAATAAATCTCATATTTGTGAAATTTAACTTTTTGAGGTAATCGAATTCATATCATATTGAATTATTAATGTATTATAAAAAATAAGTAAAGCTAGTAATAATTCTTAGCATAGTAAATAGGGAAACTTAAGACCAGACAACTTAATTTTATCTTTCCAAAATTATTTAACAATAATCCAGGAGGATAATTCAGGAGAATCCTGAACCTGGATTTCACTATCATACCCTTCCTTCACAATCATAAATTTACCCTACAAGGGCCTTTCTGTTTAAGCAATATACTTATTTTACTAAATGGCAAACATTTCTATACATAGTGAGTCTTGATAATTTTAATATGTGAATATTGTGTCGTTTTCATCATCTAAGCTTATAAAAAAGAATATTTTTTTGAAAACTGAAATTATATTGAAAAGGAAACATTGAAATTGAAAGTCAGGAATTAAAAATCAATAATCAAATATGCTAGGAAGGTAATACATTCTCAGAATTTCAGTTCCCATAGTGTGCAGTTTTCTCTAAAGCAATGTCAATGGCTTAATTCACCATGATGTTTAGAGCAACGAGAAACAAAGACATAGAAATATCCTTATAAAAAATAAGTTATATGTGGATGGTGAAATGTATTCTGTGTGAAATATTTTGTACAGAACCCTATGGGTTTCCTCTCAGCTATATAGCTAGGCTGGCTTTCATAACTGGGGCTGTCTCCTGGGATTTTTGTGTTACTTTTTACCATTGATATAATAGAAGAGAAGAGATGAGGATATAGAGCCTGCTTGGTTCACCACTCTAGGAAAAGGGCTTAAAAGCTGTTCAGTATGCTTTTTGAAACAAACAAAATATAGTTTTTGAGATATAAGTAAAAGAGGCTTATAATTTAAAGGGAAAATTGGTTTTGTATGGTGATATTTTTATGATTTTTTAATCACTGCTCTCATCTCCCTACTACTCAAATCAGATAATTTTGGCTGATAATTAGGTATAACTCCCATCCTATTACCATATTCAGAGTTATGTTGATTTGATTAAATTGTTAATATCTTTCAACTTCAGCAAGTTATGCTATAGATCAAGTAAGATCATGGTAACATAACTACCCCAAAACTTTTCAATAGATCATATTAATAAAAAATTCCTTTTACCAGATCATATAAAATCACCAGAAATATCCAGTGGGAATCAAAAGTTCAATGAACCAACGGGAGGATAAAGATGGTCAAGGCGTACATGTGAGACCACTTTATTGACCTATATGTTATGTCTCTCGCAATAATAGATTCTAGTGAAAAACTATTTACTGAGACATTATAAGTGAAGAATAACAATCAAATTTCATGGCCTATATCTACATATATTTTTCCTAATAATAAGGAACTCAAATAAATCTATAGCAACAAATCAAATAATCCAATTAAAATGGGCAAAAGATCTAAATAGATAATTCTCAAAAGAAGATATAAAAATGGCCAATAGGTATATGAAAAAGTGTTCAACATCACCGATCAACAGGAAAATGCAAATCAAAACCACAATGAGATATCATCTCACCACAATTAAAATGGTTATTATCAAAAAGACAGAAAATAACAGATGCTGGTGATGATGTGGAGAAAGGGGAACACTCCTACACTGTTAGTGGGGATGTAAGTTAGCATAGTGAGTATGGAAACCAGTGTAGCGGTTCTTCAAAAAACAAAAAATACAATTACCATACGATCTAGCAATTTTACTTCTGGGTATATGTCCAAAGAAAGGAAATCAGGTAAGTATATCAAACAGATATCTTCACTCCCATGTTTATGGCAGCAATATTAACAATAGCCAAGATATGAAATCAACTTAAGTGTCCATCAATGGATGATTGGATAAAGAAAATGTAGTATGAATATACAATGAAATACTATTTAGTATGCAGTTTTCAATTCTTTTGAACTAATACCAGAAGCTTTTTTGGTTTAATGTGAAAGAGTAGGACTTTTTTTTTTAATTAATACCTTTCACAATTTTTGATTTTGTAACAAAAAGCATATAATACTCATGAATAAAATTTAACAAAACAGAAAATGAATCAAAACCATTTTTAATATATCTATAATTTTACATACTTCAGCACAGAAAGTATAATATTATTTTTGTCCTGGTTAACTGAAGTTTCAAATCTATAACACAGGAATAGTCAACTGGAGTTATTTAAGAAAGTGCACACTTAAGAGGTATTGCTGTACTTCCTCCAGCTACCCATATTCTGTCAACATATGAGGTTTATCCCACTAGTATGATAAATATTAGAGTTTTACCAGTGAAATAGTAAGTTAATAGTCAGCATTGTGTCTTGTTATCGGTTTGGGGGAATTGCTGTTGCCTGAACTTAAAGATACCTATGGAATGTTGTCCCATCTATCACGGTTGAATTTTCTATTCAAGAGGCAAGAGTTCATGAAAAAAGTCAGAAAATTTAGTCAACAAGTTTATGGACTGTTCATGCCTCCTTTCTAATGAATTTTTTTCTAATACATATTTGTATGTATAAGAAAATTTGGACAGAAATTTGCTTGAATTATAACATTTGATGTGGTAAGGAGATAGTCACTCAAAAATTCAAATTTATTCTACATCAAAGGGGAAATTTTGAACAGTTTTCATAAAGAAAAAGCATGATACAATTTGTACTTTAGAACAAGAGCTACAATGGAAAGTTTGAATTGAGATGAATTGGGAGAACGGATAGGAAGAACAAACACAGAAGCAAGTAAAACAAATTTTGTCTCTATTTCTTTTGTTTTCGTCCATTAAAATTTCCTCTTCAGGCATCACAAAAGAATGTTTCAAAGGTATCCTTTTTTATTGCTTTTGGATATTAGTAGAAAAGGTCTTAAGCCTTTCACTGCTTACTCTGGATTACACAGCAATCTAACTGTAGAGAAAGACATAACTGTTTGCAAAGTTCAACGATACATCGTTAGATAATAAAAGATAGGAAAACAATAAATGGCACAAGATGGGATATAGTGAATGCTCAAATAGTGGGTGAAGTTCATTCTGTTGAGTAGTGAAGAAGGAGAAAATAGCTGAAGATTGACAGAGGGGAATATTTGAGTAATAAGGGATCAAACTATTAGAGTGTTACAGTCTCAAAAATTAATTTACTAAAATGATTAAGATTAATGAAGCAGCCCATTTTTCTTTAAAGTCTCTGTAGCTTAATATTTCCTGTGAGCAAATAGCAAATATAAATGTTTCAGTTTTAGTTGGCTTCATGTTGGGTATGGATCAAACCAGAAGCTGCCCAAACCAGCTGTGTTAATTTTGCTGAAGTGACCTATCAATGAGGTTCAACAAACATTGGTGTTATCATGGCCAGCCATGTGTAAGTAGACAATACGAGTCTAGTTTTTTGGATCATTTTCACACATAACAGACAAGAAAAATAAGCTTAATGTATTGCAAAGCTTTTCATGAATGAAAGCCTGGCTCTGGGCAGTATCCCTTAGGGTCTGAGCACAAGCTGGCATGAGCTCTTCCATGGCAGGGATATTCAGGATGTGCACTTACCCAGTAAAATGCTCTCTACTAGGGGAGGCAAGGGTAAATGGGGTTCAAAAAGGTACCATTTTTTTTTTTTTTAGTAATGCTGGTGATGGGCCTGAATAAGGGTCACAAAACCATCAGAGTATAGGTTTCCAAAAGTCACTGCTTCCTGTCTATAACCTACACTAAAAAGCATATTTTAAAATTTACTTTAATCTACTTTAACGTCTCTGATGTTCAAAAGATTTGGCAGCATATATGTTATATTGTGATTTCATTTTAGTGAATATTTAGGGAATTTTTATTCAAAGCAGTCAGAGCCCATTATGGGGTACCTGCTTGTTAAATACAATAGTTTTTCTCTAATGGTAGTTTAGAAATACTCTGATTAAGTTAATGGAAATCTTCAGGTGAATAACAATAGAATCACTGAAACTTATTTGTATTATGAAGCACATTTAATTTAAATTGTTCCTTCTCCAAATATATGTTATGACCAAATAGAAAACACCTTGGAAATAATTATATAATGGAAATCCTGATCTAAATTTAACTAAAACAACTCTAGAAGTAAAAACTCCCAAAAATAGATTGGATTTATGCTCATGTTATATATGGCCTATTCCTTGTGAAAAAGACAGCTAGATGAAAATCAGTAATGCTTAAAATTCTGTCAGTTTAAGAAATTTGCAGGTTTAAATTTCCAGTTGTGAGTTACACAAAAATATACAAAGAAAGCTATATATACAGCTAATTGATTACCACTGTTAATAATTAACCAACCTCATATGTTTATATTTATTGAACAAGGAAAAGATGCCATTTAGTGTGCAATTTTGTAGAAACTCCATGCAGTGAAATAATAATACTATGTGTATATGAACTTCTAATTGTATGTTTTATATCAGACTTAAACCATTTTTATAAAGCAGAAGACAGTGGGTAGCCACAGCTGGTAAAAGGAAAACACATTTGCTAATGCCGAGAGCTCATTCATGAACTGCTTGAGCTGACTTAAAATGGAGAGGATCCTATCACAAGCAAAGAAGCCACTGGGAAGACTTAAATATGTTCTTGGTTTGATGTTACACTAATTTTTGACATAAACATCGCAGTTCTCTTTTATCTTTTTCCCTTCGATGCTATTTCTGTGAAATTCAAAGCTCTTCAAATCAAGAATCAAAGTCTGGAAAGTGCTTTAAAAGGTACAAATGTGTAAAAATATTGAGTGTCAGGTTTATCTCTAATAATTTATTCTCTTCATAGTCTTGAAAAGTACACTACCACTATTTTTCCATTTTGAACTTTAAAAACATTTAAGAACCTAGTGACTTTTTAAACTTCTAGGCAAGGAATATCTCAACCAAAATAATAATAATAAAAAACAAAACACAAGAACTTTGACATTTAGCAACTCGTTCTCCATGCCCTTGTTACTCACAATTCCCATTCATTATTCATCAAAGCACAACTAAAGAAATATGGTTAAAATGGCACCAAGAAAAAATCAATTGATTCTTAGGAACTTCTAAGAAATATGTTTCCATGAGTTAATTTAATCTTAAATTAATTTAATTTTTATTTTTAGGTAATACATGTTCATATATTTTCAAAAATAAAATAAAAAGGTAAAATAGCAGCTGTTGTCATACTGTAATTCTTGCTCCTCCAAGTCACCACATTTTTAAATCCTATTCATTTTTTGGTTGTTTGTGTTTCTCTTGGTGTTTAATGATTTTAAATAATATGACATGTTATTTTGTATTTATTTTTAAGTTTTTGACATAATATGTGGACTTATTTCTAATGGAAGATTAAAGTTTAGCTATTTTATATTATGCCGTTGAACTAAACATATCCCACCTGTCCAACAAGTGACATCTGTTGCCTACCACCAGGAGCAGCAGTCCTAGGATATTAACCCACTGAATGAATGGATTTTAGGTGTTGCCTTGCCAAGAAATCCTTGACTTTGACACAAGGTGGATTACCGACTTTACTTACTAAGAGAAGAGAGAGCAAGATCAGTTTTAATAGTGAGTGTTGGTCTCTATGGTCAGTGGGTGTTGCCCTCCAGGGGACACAGGAAGATGGTTTGCAGACATCCTCCTTGTGCTGCAGACAAGACCCTGTTCCCTCCCTGCTGTCAACAGAATAGTGCTGTTTAGGATACACTAAATGGAAAAGATATAGAACAGGTGTAGTAATGGATTTGGCCAAGTGGCACATGACAAATGGCACATGCTTAAGGAGAAAAGATAAGTACATATTGAGTATGAAACAGGGAAAGATATTCCCACACAAGGCAATAAACCCAGCACAAACTGTGTGAGCTCTTTATCTCTTTGTAAAGAAATGTTTCAGGCTCAAGGCCCACTCTTATGCAGCCCTGTGGGAGCTGACAGACTGCACACACATGACTGTCATTCCCAACACTGACCAACACAATATAGCTCCATAAAAATTTCAATATGAAATCTATTATTTATATAGATTATATATTATATTATTGTACATTAATCATTGTGATACATTATACAATATATAACATAATATATACATGTTATCCATTTATATAGTGTATATAATGTAATCTGCATAATTATTATTCCCAGTAGAGACACAAATTATATATTCACTTCTTATGATTTGTCATAGAAATTTTATGTAATGTTTTTGGAAAAAAGTTATTAGAAATGGCTTAACTATTACCATTTTTTCATGATAGACTCCTTGCCAATGTCATGTCCTACTTTTATTACATAAGTAGTCATTTATTTAGTTAATGCAATTCCTTAACACAATAAACACTGAGACTTGATCAATCTAGTTTAACCATTTAACCACTCCTCTGCATTCCCTGAAAAAGTCATTCTTAAGTCCCTTTTCATCATTCTACTATTTTTTAAAAAATATATTCTAGGCAATTTATATAAACCTTAAATAAATGTTTCATTTTTGTTTTTTATCATATAAAGATATATATAAATTGATGTATATAATAAAACTTTGTTTTTCACTATTATATTTATAAAGTTCAACCATACTGTTGTGTATTTTGACAGTTATTTTTCTGAGTGCTTTATAATATTCACAGTGTGAATATGACACAAGTTGTTCATCTACTTCTGTTGTTCGGCAGTGGGTTATTTTCAGGTTTTTATTGTTTTGCCCGGCGTGGCTATAAATAATCTTGTGCATGTCTCCTGTTCTGTGTGCACAAAAGATTCTTTTGGATATGTGTCTCTGGGTAGATCTGAATGATCATATACCATATGTTCAAGTATAGGAGGTGATGTCAAATGGTTTTTCAATGTGGTTGACTTTACCAGAAAGCTCAGTTATGCATCCCTGAATAACTCAGGGAAGAAGATACAGTACTCTTACCTGAAGACCTATCTGGAACATTCTACAAGAGAAAAGTTAACTTCAATTGCCTAAACTATGACAATTTTGAGACTCTATGTTAATGAAACCTAGGCTACCTTAGCTAACAAACACAGATGACAGATATCTTCATAAGGGTGTCATGTGGATTTACCAGTGCATGTCATGGTATATTTTACATAATCAGAACTTAATGCCATACATGAATGGGACTGTATAGTATACTTGGATATAATAGTTTCTATATCTCAACTGAAAACCAAGGGCATCAAAATCACTAATAAGCCCTCACAAAATACATTTTTTAGGCTCCAGTTCTGGATGTCATCATTCAGTAGGTCTGGGGAAGGCCCTAGGAGTTGGTAACTATCTTTATGTAACTATATATAAAGATGAATAGTTATGTTACACAGCTGTGTTTGCAAACAACTATTTTTAGGGTTCCTGAAAATTCTGATAACATAAAATCTGTGCCTATATATAATATCTCTCTAAATATGCCACTCAGAGGACTTGGAATTACAGCTGGTTTTGAAGAGTGAGGAGGATATTTGGGCTTTACCTACCTGAACACAGAAATCTTGATTTAATAAGTCTCAGTTTAGCCACAGGGCCTTTTATATATTGAACTACTATCTCAATGCAAATTTCTATAATTACCTGCTCATAAAACCATACTCCCCAGTGAAGAAAATTACTTCTGTTTTTCAACTCGAAGTCTGAAAAAGTGAAGATTATATTACAGCTTGCAAGAAAACAATTATTTTCCTTGTGAATTCATCAGGCACTGTTATTTTACAGCCAGCAAGTTGAGTTCCATTGGTGGAGCATGTGCATAGCATCCAGTCTTTTCAAGGGTCTCTTATGGGAGCTGAGGATTCAAAAGTAGGGATAGCCAAAAAAGGATAAGGATATTAATATAATCCACATTTCTAACTTGCTATTATGTGACCCATATAACTAAGAACATATAATTGCCAGTCTGAACAATCATCTAGTCATCAAGCCATGCTTTGATACCTTCAATTTATAAAATATCTGGTCCCAAACTAAATCTCTAACTACAATTTCTTCCGAATAAGCTAATTCCTGTCTTTGTTCTTGCCATCTATTTGTTCGATCCTGATTTGTTTATTTATTTTAATTTCAGAATGTTACAGGATACAAAAGGTTTGGTTACATAAATTGCATTTGCACCTCATAAGTCAGAACAACAAGCGTGGCCACAGACAGTGTTCAATGTACACATTAGCTGTGAATTTAACCATCCCATTCTCCCCCCTCCAACCGGCCACACATCCAATGAATGTTACTTACATATGTGCACATAAGTGTTGATCAATTAGTACCAATTTAATGGTGAGTACATGTGGTGTTCATTTTTCCATTAATGTGATAATTCACGTAGAAGAATGGGCTCCAACTCCAATCAGGATAATACAAAAGATATTAGTTTCCCATTTTTTATGGCTGAGTAGAACTCCATGATACATATATCACATTTTATTAATCCACTCATGCACCGATGGTCACTAGGGTTGTTTCCACGTATTTGCAACTGTGAAGTGTGCTGCTATAAATATTTGAGTGCAGATGTCTTTTTTATGGAATGTCTTTTTTTCCTTTGAGTAAATACCCAGTAGTGGGATTGCTGGATCAAATGGTAGTTCTGCTTGTAGCTCTTTGAAGTATCTATGTACTGCTTTCCATAGAGGTTGTACTAATTTGCAGTTCCACCAGCAGTTTATGATTGTTCCTATCTCGCTGCATCTGTGCCAACATTGGTTGTTTTGGGACTTTTTGATAAAAGCCGTTCTCACTGGGGTTAAATGATATCTCATTGTGGTTTTGGTTTGCATTGCCCTGATGATTAGAGGTGTTAAGCATTTTTTCATGTTTCTTGGTCATTAATCTATCTTCTTTTGAAAAGTTTCTGGCACAAGAATATTGACATATATAACAATGAAACAGGACTGAGAACCGAGATATAAAACCATCCTCATAGAGCCATCTGACTTTTGACAAAGCAGACAAAAACATACACTGGGGAAAAGAATCCCTATTCAATTAATGGTGCTGGGAAAATTGGATAGCTGCATGTAGAAGACTGAAACAGGATCTGCACTTCTCACCACTCACAAAAATCATCTTGCAATGGAAAACAGACTTAAATCTAAGAATAATTCTAGATGAATGAAACCATAATAATTCTAGAAAAAAGTGTTTGGAAAACTCTTATAGACATCTGTCTGGGCAAAGAATTTGTGAAGAAGATCCCAAAGCAATAACAGCAACAACAAAATTTAATAAACTGAGCCTGATCCAATTAAAAGTCTCAACGGCCAAGGAAACTATCATTAGAGTGAATAGACAACTTATAGAATGGGGGAAAATATTTGCATGCTATATATCTGATAAAGGGATGATCACTAGAATCTATATAGAACTCAGGAAAATCAGAAATAAAAAATCAAACAACCTCATTAAAAAGTGGTCAAAGGACATGAAGAGAAACTTTTCAAAAGAAGATAATGACCTGGTGTATTCTTATCAAACAAATCTTCATGGCCCATTCCTTCACTTCCTCTAGATACCAGCACAAACATCCATTAATTTGGAAGGTCTTCCATGAAACTCTTATGTAAAATTGAATTATCTTGCCTATGTGCTTAATCTCCCCTTATCATTCTTCAGAAACTTAATAATTTAATATTACATAATTATCTGCTTATTTTTAGTCTTCCTGTATTAAAATGCCAGCTTTATGATGGCAGGGACTTTGAATTGCAATCACTGCCATATCTCCAGAACACAAGGGAGTAGTTGCTCTTAGTTATTATTTTATAATGAATATATAATAAATGTTTAGTAAAGCTCAAAGTATCATTAATCATATTAAACATATATATCCTCCCTTGGAAGAATGGCTAATAATTTTAATGTTTGACTGTGAAGATAGCCCCAGTTTTCATTGAAAATAACTTCTTGATCAATTACTTTTAGAAAAGTTTCAGTATTTCAAAGCCTGTAATGTACTCCTTTAATGGCCTCATGGCTGAGGGACAATAGGCAATCAGTGGAATCATGAAATATTTATTTTCTAGAACTCCAAAAGAATAAAAGAAAAAAACAATACAATCTTTATTTAAGCTCTCCAGAAGAAATCATTATCTGTGATACCCTGTATTAGCCATAATACTCTGTAATACCCACATAACTTTATAAGACAAATAGAGGAAAATAATAGAAAAAATATATTTGATTCACAAGATACCCTGAAATGAATTATCAGAAAGAACTAAATATCCTCAATACCAGAATGCATTTTCAAAATTTTATGAGGAATTTTATTGATAAAAAGGTCAACCCTTGATCAAAAACTTACAATATTTTAAAAATATTTAGGAAACAAAATTATCTTGTTTTCAATATTGTTGAGGGACACATTTTTATTAAAAGCCATTTCTATAAAAAATAAAACAAAGATGTTATATTATGCTATTCTGCAAGAGGTTAGGTAAGCTTTGGGCTCATTTTTTCCAACTTTCCATATCCTGTAGACTCTATTGACTGCTATTTTTCTATTTATGGATATTTGAGACTGAAAAAACTCATAGTTGAAATCACAAATCATTTAAGTATGTGAATATTTTTTGGCCAAAATTTTGTTATAAGAGAAAACTAATACGCCTTATTCAAAGTTAAGATCCAAGATTAACTTCAATATAATCTTTGGGAAACCCCAAAATTTCTCTTATTTTTCAGAAATGATGTATTCAAGCATCTCTGTTGGTGAAGTAATCTATAAATCTGCATTCTAAGATGCAAATAATACCAAAGAAACCTTTTAATCAGGAAAATTTGTTCATCTCAATGTAACACAGTATGTCATTAAGGCAGCCCTATTGATCAATCATGATTACTTACTCCTCCAACAACACTGTCAAAGAAGAAACCTGTTTATTTCTGGGCTTTCTATCCTACTAATTTGGTAAATGTGTCTGTTTTTGTTTTATGCCAATACCATACTGTTTTGATTACTATAGATTTGTTATATATTTTGAAATCAGTGTGATCCCTCCAGCATTATCCTTTTTTCTGAAGATTGCTTTGGCTACTTGGTGTCTTTTGGAGTTCCATATGAATTTTAGAATTTGTCTATTTGTGTGAATAATGGCATTGGAATTTTGATAGGAATTGCTCTGAATTTGTAGATCACTTGGAGTAGTATGGATATTTTAAGAATATTAATTTTTCTAATTCATGAACATTAAGTATGTTTCCATTTATTTTGTTATCTTTAGCTGCTATCATCAATGTTTTACAGTTTTCAGTACAAAGATCTTTCACTTTCTGGTTAAATTTACTCGTAAATATTTTTTATGGTATTGTTTTTTCATTTATTTTTCAGATAGATTGTTGTTACTGTATAGAAACATTGCTGGGTTTTGTATGTTTATTTTGTATTCTGCAAATTTATTTTATTAATTAATTAGTTCTAATAGTTTCTTTAGGATTTTCTCTATATATGATCACATCATCAGCAAACAGAACAATTTAACTCCTTTTCCTTTTTGGATGACTTTTGTTTTATTTCATTTTATTTTATCATTATTTTTGCTTAATTACTCTGGCTAGAACTTCTAGAACCATGTTTAAAAAGAGGTGAGAGTGGGCATCCTTGTCTTATTCCTGATTTCAGAGGAACAGCTTTTGACTTTTTTCTGTAGAATACGATGTTAGTAATGGGCTAGACATTTGTGACCTTTATGGTGATAAGAATTGTTTCTTCCTTCAATACCTATTTTGTTATGAGTGTTTATAAAGAATAAATGTTAAATTTCTCAAATTCTTTTTCTGCATATATTGAGATGACAATATGGATTTTTTCCTTCATTCTGTTAATATGCTGAATCAAAAATTTTAATTTGCATTTGTTGAACCAACCTTGTATCCCAGGGATAAATCCCCCTTGATCATGGTGAATGATTGATCCTGTTAATATACCGTTGAATATGGTTTGCTAGTAGTGTGTTAAGAAGTTTTGCATCTTGTTAATCTGTGATATAAAACTGTAATTTTCCTTTCTTGTAATATCTTCATCTGGCTTTGGTACTAAGTAATGCTAGCCATATAAAATGAGCTTTGAAATATTTTCTTCTCTTCAGCTTTTTGGAAGAGCTTGAGAAAGATTGGTATTAGTTATTCTTTTTATGTTTGGGAGAGTTTAGCTGTGAAGCCATCTGGTCCTGGATTTTTCTACAATAGCAGACTTTTTACTGCTGCTTTCACTTCTTTACTGGTTATTGCTCTGTTCAGATTTTCAATTCTTCATGATTCAGTCTTGGTAGGTTATATGTTTTAATCATAGGAATGAACCCACTTCTAATAGGTTAATTGATTTGTTAGGCATGTAATTGTTCACAGTAGTCTCTTAAACCAGCAATCCACAATCTTTTTGGCACCAAGGTCTGGTTTCCTGGAAGACAATTTTTCCACGGACCAGGGGTGGGAGGTGGTTTCTGGATGATTCAAGTGCTGAGAAAATTGGATAGCCAGATGTAGGAGACTGAAACAGGATCCATACCTTTCACCTCTCACAAAAATCAACTCACAGTGCATAATAGACTTAAACCTAAGGCATGAAACTGTAAGAATTCTCAAAGAAAATCATGGAAAAATTCTTGTAGGCATTGGCCTAGGCAAAGAATTTATGAAGAAGACCCCAAAGACAATCACAGCAACAGCAAAAATAAATAAATGGGACCTGATCAAATTAGAAAGCTTCTGCACTATCAAGGAAACTATTGCAAGAGCAAACAGACAACCTACAGAATATTCGCATGTTACACATACGATAAAAGGCTGATAACTAGAATCTATATAGAACTCAGGAAAATTAGCAATAAAAAATCAAACAACCCTATCAAAAAGTGGGCAAAGGACATGAACAGAACCTTTTCAAAAGAAAATAGAGTAATGGCCAACAAACATGAAAAAATGCTCAACATCTCTAATCATCGGGGAAATGCAAATCAAAACCACAATGAGATATCATTTATCTCCAGTGAGAATGACCTTTATCAAAAAGTCCCAAAACAATGAATGTTGGCATGGATGTGGAGAGATAGGAACACTCATACTGCTGATGGGACTGAATATGGAGATACCTCAAAGAGCTCCAAGTAGACCTACCATTTGATCCAGCAATCTCATTACTAGGCATCTACCCAAAAGAACAAAAGACATTCTATAAAAAAGACATCTGCACTAGAATGTTTATGGAAACACAATTCACAGTTGCAAAGATGTGGAAACAACCCAATTGTCCACCAATACATGAGTGGATTAATAAAATGTGGTATATGTATACCATGGAGTTCTACTCAGCCACAAAAAACAATGGTGATCTAGCACCTCTTGTATTACCCTGGATAGAGCTCGAGCCCATTCTACTAAGCGAAGTATCCCAAGAATGGAAAAACAAGCACCCCATGTACTCACCATCAAATTGGTATTAACTGATCAACACTTAAATGCACATATAGCAATAACATTCATCAGGTGTCAGGCAGAAGGTGGGGGAGGAGGGGATGGGTATATACACCCCTAATGGGTGCAGTGCGCACTGTCTGGGGGATGGACACACTTGAAGCTCTGACTCAGGTGCAGCAAAGGCAATATACGTAACCTAAACATTTGTGCCCCTGTTATGCTGAAATAAAACAAAATAAAAAATAAATAAAAAATAAAACATAGAAAGAATTCTTAAAAACCAAATAGCAAAAATTAAACAACTTATTTTTTTCAAAAACGTGAGGAACTATGAACATATTATCCCCAAAATACAAAGATAGCAAATAAACATATGAAAAGATGCTCAATGTCATTTGTCATTTGAGAAGGAAATATAAATTACAGCAAAAATGAGATAACACTGTACACCTATTAGAATGAATGAAATACAAAAATAAAACTGGCAATATCAACTACTGGCAAGGACATGAAGAAATTTGTATGTATTATTGATGAGAATGTAAAATGGTTCAGCCACTTAAGCAGACATTTAAAATTTGTTCCAAAGCTAAAAAATGAGATCTAGGAACTGTGCTGCCAGGTATTTACTCAACTGATTTGAAAACTTACATCCAGAAAAAACAAAAACAAAATTGTATATAATCATTTTATTCATAGTCCTTATTTGGATCCTTCAATACATTGTCTCAATACATTGTCTCAGTAAAGGCTAATGTCTAGTGGGACTTACTTCTGGAACAGTGATAGGTCTCACATCTTAACATTGCCTTTTTATGAACATAGTCTTATGTTTCACTTAGGCTTTGGGGTCTTTATTTTTTAACATGTCTTCTCTTTTATTTCAACATTTCACACATAAGCTGTTAACAAATTTAATATATCATGAATGAAATACCAGGAAAAGATTTTAATCAGCAACAACATGTTTGGAAATATAAAAGACAATGAAGCTTGCAAAATATTTCCAAAATATCAAGTTGCATTAAATATAGAATCACATATGAGTTATATCATTATCACCATGCCACTGTAAATATCCTATTTAGAACAATTTTGTTGATTTACAAAGAGAATAAATATAATTGTTTTGTATGCTTTAAAATGAAATAGTATTGTGGGCACATCTGTGTGCATGATGGCTCCAAATATCCAAAAATATTATTCCTAATTTTCCATTCCATGCATGGAAAAATACCAGATTAGAGGCCAAAACACTGTGTTTTCCAATCTGCATTGTCATCAACATCCTGACATGTGGTAGAAGTTCCATTGCATCCAATAACACTTTGAATATAAATTAACATGAGAGATTAGGATTAGTGCGGAGTATCTATTCTAACTGAATTTGTGAGAGAGACTGTATTTCTGTTGTTTGTGGTGCTGGTGGCAGGATATCCTCAATGCTTTCAAAACAATCTGGTTCTGAGTTAGCAGAATTATAACTCTTTAGAATAGAAGCAGCATGATTTTTCAACGAGTTGTTTCTGGCATCTAATCCCAGAGCCTATTCCTCTAGCTCTACAAAGATTTGATTAGATCTTTTAAATCCCAGAATAATATCTTTCTGATCAAAGTAGCTGAGTTTTACTGTCTGTAGCCAAAAATCCCAATCCATATAGGTGTCGTAGGCAGGCATCTTCTTAATCTTCTTACCCCAAAATATATATAAAGAATAATAGTGACAGAATATTTGCAACTAGTAAATTAAAATTAAAACTCACATATTTTATCAAAAATTTCAGTTTGTATTCTCAAGTCTCTTCTCTCATTCTTCCATGGTAATAGAACCCTTAATCTTTAGCTAGGGAATTGCCTTTCTAAAATAAGCACTAAAATTCTTAGCATTAAAGACAGGTGATTTTGCGTATAATATGGGGTGGCACAATTCTGTCTATAACAGTCCACTGTTTTGTTCTTTCCTCTACTTTATTCCCTAGAACTGTAGTTACCCTTCAGTTCCTCTACAGCATAACCAATGGTCTTATAATCTAGGAATAACCTTTCAGTGAAGAAGAAACCTGGATTACAGAAGACCTGGTGAGACATTGCCACCATACAATCTCTCAATTGTCTTTCTGTCTTTTATGTGACAAAGAAATACAATGTTTTTTTGTATCTCCATTATTTACAGCCAGTCCTGATCCCAACTAACATACATATGTCAAAAAAACCTTTTGAGGAAAGCATGCAAGTAATTTACATATAACTAATAATTATTCAAACATGCAGTTTTATCTACTAAGAAACAATGGAAGTTTTGGCTAAATATAAATGAAGTGAGATAAAATGCAGGCATTTTTTTCTTTGGCTATTATTAGATAATCAGAACAGAGTGATAAAAAATGCTTAAAAATTTGGAGTAGAAAAAATGGGGTTGAAATTCTAGCTGACTAGTCAGAATTTAGGCAAGTACAAACATCTCTAAATTTCATTGTAATATTTACTTATGTGGTGGTTGTGAGGATAAGAGACTATATAAAAAAGTGGTTTGTGAATGTTAAGGAATTGTCCATGTGCTGTTCATTAAATTTACTCCAGGAATTCAAAATATGTACTTGAAAATTGGGAAAAAAGGGATTAACAGACACTCACTAAAGACAAACAAGACTTCAAGAGTTTAACTCATAGAATCTGAGTAAACTATCAAAATATTAAATATATATGAGGAATTTTTCTAGTATTTCATGACCCAGAAAATGTCTTTGATATTTTGTTTTCCTGAAATTATCCCAACTTAAAATGCATATTATTTTTACTATCTTTTTAAAGAATTACTTTTTTATATTAATATCAAATGCATAATGAAAATCGTATCATTTAAGCATATGATTTATTCTATTTAGGCAGCTATAACAAACTACCATAAACTAGTATCTTAAAAACAACATAAATTTTTTTTTCACAGTTCTGGATGTTGTCAAGTCCAAGTTCAAGACACAGGCAGATTTGGTGCCTAGTAAAGTCCCATTTCTGGTTCACATAAAGTACCTTCTTGCCATATCCTCACATAGTGAAAAGGGCAAACTAGCTCTTTAGGCTCTCTTGTATAAGGACTCCAGTCTCATTCTTTATGGCTCCTTGCCCATAAGCTTATTACCTATCAATGATTCCATTTCTAATACCATCATTTGAAAGTTAGGTTTCAACATATGAATGTGAAAAGGGCATAAATATTCAGACTGTACCATTCTGTCCCTGGCCTCCAAAAATTCATGTCCTTTTCACCTATAAAATACTGTTTTGGAGTACTGGCATATTGAAATATTCCATTCAAGTAATCCTAATTCTTGTTCCAGCATTGACTCAAAAGTCTAAGTCCAAAGTATCATCTAAATCAGATACTGGTGAGACTCAATGTACCATTCATTCTGAGGCAAATTCCTTTCTTGTGAATGTGTGAAATTAATCAAGTTACGTATTTCCAATATACAATGGTAGGATAGGCATAGGATAATCATTCTCATTCCGAAACAAATAAAAAAGAAAAAAAGAGTGACAGGTCCTGAGCAAGTCCAAAACCTTAATGCTTGAGAACAAACCTCCCTGGCTTCATGTCATGCCTTTCTGACACACTTGGGCAGTGGTTGGGCTCACAAGGCTCTGGGCCATCCAGCTGCCTTGACTTTGCCGGTTGCAGCTCATCTGCAGCTGTCAGGGTCTGAAGTCACTGTCTGTGGTTCTCCCAGGCTGAAATTGCACACGTAGGTGGCTCTACTCATCTGGGATCACCAGGGTATCCCCATCCCCACAGCAGCTTCCTTCACAGTGGCATGTCCTTGTAGGGACTCTCTGTGGTGGCTCCTCTCTTGTGGTGGTTCTCTGCCTGGGTGACTGGGCTGAGGATCTTGGTAATCTAGATGGAAATAGCCACGCCCCCATGGCTCTGGCACTCTGACCAACAACAGAGATAGTACCTCTTGGATTCCACCAAAGTTTAATCTCTGTGCCCCCTGGAGAGGCAGCATATGACCGGTTAAATAGTAAGTTGGTATTAGAAATGAACATATATTTGATTGCAAATTGTAGGGGACTTTATCACAGTATAACCAGGGAAGGAAGGTATTTCCAAAACAATATTCTTATTCCAATAAACATTATGTGATTTATTAAAATTTTATTTTCATATTAAATGGTGATCTATGTACTTGTATATATTTAAGGCTTTTTTGTTTAGGTGGAAAAAAAGTTCAAACTATAAAACTTCAGCGTCACTTTATTTATTTTAGATTCTTATTCAATATATTCTACTCATTGTGCCTAAAATTATTATGAGTACTATTGTGTGTGTTAGCAATATTATCACTCCAAACCGATGATTTTAGTAGCCAGGTTTCAATATACAGAATACCTGTTCTGTATTTCTGTAATAGTCTTCTACACACACACTCTCATTCCATCCTTTATGACTCGTTGTAAGGTTCATTGTGTGTCAATTTCTTTTCAATTAATTTCTTAGTCTTTTCTAAGTTTCCTCAATTTTACAATTGGCTTTCCTTTTTAGAATGTAGTTTTGAATATGATATTGTCAGCTCATTAAATATATTTTATGTGTGTGTTTATATATACACACGCACATATATATGTATGTATATATGAGAGAGAGATACATGTATCATATATATATATATAAATATGTCTACTATGCTTCCAGTATGCTCAGCGACTCTTTAGGGCTTTTAAAGTTCTGTTAAATTTCTGGTTTTGTTTTTTTTTTTCTTTACTTCCAACTTAAATCTTTAGTTTGCAATCTAGCTCATAGCTTATTTCCTGCAAAAATTTGTTTTTCTACTAATACTCCTCTATTTCTGCTTTTCTAATGTTATCCTCAGAACTCATGTAACCAAAACATTTGTACCCCTATAATATTCTGAAATAAACAAGAATTTATGCATTAAATTGTATTACATTGATATTTGTTTGTATATCATAATACTACAATCCATTTATAATGAATACCTATTGGTACCCTTGGAAGAGGTTATTTTTAACCTCTTCTCATCGTTGGGTCAGTTACTATAGTCTGAATACTGTATTGATTTCACTGAGAAATCCAATGTTTGTTAGGGAGAATTCGAGCAAAACTTGTTTATTTATGAATTCAGTCAAAAATGTCCTTGTATAAAAATTTTGAAATTGAGCAAACGGTGTGATGATTATGTCTAAACTCAGTTAAAGAAAATCCATAGGAAAATAAGACTATTTTTTATGGCTCATAATAAGAAAATCACAGTCTGTAGTATAATAGAATTGAGCATATAAAACAGAGCTAATAGTTACTTTCTGAAAGTATAGTTTGAATCACTTCTCAAACAAGTAATATGATTGTGTGTGTGTATGTGTGTGTATTCCACTGGAGTACATTAAAAAAATTCAGACTTCACTAATTAAGCTTCAATATGAAGCACATATGATTTCATGCCTTTTATTTGGTTTCCTTCAAAGGGGCTATATGGCCATGCAGTTTACTTTCATTTGGTAAATGAAACTTGAAGCCATGTTTAATTCAGTAACATAATTTTCCCCTCCCTCCCTCCCTCCCTTCCTTCCTTCCTTCTTTCCTTCCTTCCTTCCCCCCTTTCTTCCTCCCTTTTTCTTTCACCAACCGTTTATTAAATTTCCACCTTTTGCTAAACACTATACTACATAAAAGTTTAAAAAATAAGACTTTCCATCATCAAAAACTTTTTGTTCAACACAAAAATAAAAAACTTTATAATTGAAGTGACAATAGAATGGCTATCATTTCTAGTTATTTTATATATTTTAAAATAATGCTATTAAATTTTAGAACTTTGTCAAAATAAATAAAATATTTAATAACAGAGGTAGAATGTATTTCTACCTTGACTTATTCTGAGTAAAATGAAAGACTCTAAAATCCTGTGTTAAGAAATAGTTAACTAAATTATAGTTGCTAAATTGCCCAATATCTTCAGGTCTCTGTCATTACGATAAATAGTAATAAAACTAGATGAAGTATTTGTGAAAATTTAATTGGTTTTCCAAAATAATATACCTGGTTTGGAAATCTCTTTATTATAAAATTTCATAATAAATATATTTCAAAATAAAATATTAATATATTTGACAACCAGATATGTCATAGAATGTTAGACTAGAAAAAGGCAATTGCAGATCATGTAGTGTAAATTTTATTCCATCATCATCATCATTAATCGTCATGAAACTAAATCTCAAGGACTATAAGGGACTACTTCTAGGAGCAACACAGATTGGTGGCACAGGAAGTCTAAATACTAGATCAAGTTGTGTTGTTCTGTAAATATCCTGAGGCACATTAATTGGACAAAGAGGAATATATAAACGTTATGACCATATAAAAAGACACTTTGTGTAAATATATCTCTTTGATCTTAAAATCATTGGTGAAAGAAATCCTAGGTGTGTTCTACAGCAGCAACGCTGTTAGACTGCTCAAGCAGTTTTTGGTTTTGTTTAGTTTTGTTTGTGTGTTTGTGTGTCTGTTTTGCATAAGGAATATCAATTTGTAGCAAATAGTGGAGTAATTGCTGTAAATGGTTTCATCCTTCTTTTAATTTCCTCATCCTGTTAACATTATTATGCTCTTTTCTAGATACCATCTTGATCTTTAATTATTGTTCTATAATTGTCCCTGCGGGAAAACATCTGCTATTGCTTTCTGATTTTTTTTTTCCCTGTTGCCACAGATTCCCTGTGGACTATATTATATCTTGTTGATATTGCATTTTCTAGTTGCCTTTGATGATTTCTACCCAAAAGGCCCTGCAAAGATCAGAATTCTTAGCTGCCTATTTCCTATGGCAATTTAGATGTTTTCCTTCTATTTTACTACCATGTTATTGGAGCCATAAAATAATTTTGGTGAGTGAAAGCCATCAAATTGTTTTACATTAACACTTTTGCTCTGTTAATAATTTTTAAAAATTAAATGCCAAACATAGCAACTAGTTGTATTTAGTCCCTTTTTAACATTCGAATTTTTCCATGTCTTTCATAACCTCAGTTATTTAAATTTGTTTCTATCATTATTAAAATACTATTATCTGAGAATAAGCATTAGTTTCTTTGTCTTACATTTATTTAAAAATCTCAATGATTCATTATCAGAAACAGTTTCCTTAGAAGAGAAAAACATGTTAGCTTCTTTAAGTAGTCTAATATTTATTTACTAATGTTCAATTATAAATTTGTATGATTAGTTTTATTCATGGTATATATTTTATATTAATGTAATTATTTTTATATTTTATATTGTAAGATTATATTTATACTAAATTATATTTTATATTTTTATAAGTTTATTATTACTTTATAAGATATAATGTTATAATATATGTAAATTATGTCATGTTAATTATTATTGTTCTTTTCTCAAAATAATTTTAGATGAACTAGACATTTAAAATACAATGGATATATGTATTTAATTTCTGTATTTCCACAGAAATTATTTCTATTTTTATTTATTTTATTTCTATTTTCACAATTTATACTGAGATGAGAATAAGTAGTTATTGAAGTTTAGAATATAAAGATTGAGCAGTATAAATTATTTATGTTAATAATTAATGTATACAATTTTTAATCTAATTGTATGTAAGGAAAATTTCTTTCCCCTTCTGTTCTGTCCTACTAAAAGGCCCTTTCTGTCACATTATACCTTGCCAACCTTAGTTAAATCTTATAAATTGTATCTAATGAAGAACATAATAACTAATGTAAGATCAAAACTAAAATGAAACAGTCTTATAATATAAAAAGTATATTTTATTAATAGGAAAGTTTTAAGTGTGAGCATGAAAGTGTGAACTTACACTAAGAATCTGAATAACTAACATACTAAACATTATCTGGATAAAAATAACATTTTTAATAGCTGAATTTTAACAAAACTTTGAAATATGAATAATATAAATTAAAACAATTTATATTCTTATACTTTATATGTTCAT
Organism: Lemur catta; assembly: GCF_020740605.2. Taxonomy (NCBI): domain Eukaryota; kingdom Metazoa; phylum Chordata; class Mammalia; order Primates; family Lemuridae; genus Lemur; species Lemur catta. Next base: position 49,974,575 of record NC_059128.1, on the reverse strand, counting down.
CTCCTTTCTAGGTAAGGCCTACCTGTGTGTAATTTCTAATTGTTGTTAACTCTTTATCAATAGTATCATTTGGTATTTTATCAAATTTACAGGGATATTGTTAGGATTACTATGTGTTCCATATGCATTTTCAAACTTAAATATTATTTAATATGCAAAGAAATTAATAAAAATATCTCCCAGTATATCTGTATTTCTATTTTATTATAAAAATGTTGTAATTTAAAAACCTTCCATTTATATTAGAATGGATTGACAGCTGGACAGTAAGTTGAGGAAAATACAGCAAAGAAGGAAAAACATATTTTTTTCTGAAGATAATTCAGCATTTTCTATAACTTATATAAACTTAATTATTTGCAACACGATCTCAGAAACTCCTGTAATCCATCCTAAATATGAATACCCATAAAAAAACATAACAGTTGTATTAATTTATGGAAGTCTTGTCCAGTTGAATCAGTTCCCTTAGGAAACTATATCCAGGTAATATTTACCCAGTTAACATTTTTTTGCAATGTAATCAGAAACATTTTTCTACACTGTAACTGCAAACATTTTTCTTCATAACCACTGAAGATCCCACATATAAAAATTGTTAGTGTACCTATTCTTTAATTAAAATGGTCTTTTAACGATGCTACTTTATTCTGTTTATGCAAAACAAAGTGATTATTTTACATTAGCTGTTTATGTCAAATTAAAATAATTCAATGCCTGAATTGCGCATTTGGTTTTATATCTTTCCCTTTTACATTAAAAAAATAAATACTTATTTTCTTTTACTAATTCAGTTTCTTTCTTTCTTTCTTTCTTTTTTTTTTATTTGCAATAAGAGTATTCTGCTCCAACATTTACTCCTGAGAAATATATGGGTATAAAACACATCCTCCCTTATTCAGTTGTCTACTTGTTCTGATCAATAGTTACAGACTTAGAGCTGACCTATTAATGATCCAACAGTGATTAAAATATATTTATTTCAAATTTCAAATGTTAGTATTTATAAAAGTATACTGATACATGCAATATTGTTATCTTGATTTTATGAACTTATTAAATTCACCAATTTCTCTAATTGTGGTGTATCAAAGCTCAAACCAAAATATATTGGCAATTTCAACATATTGATAATAGCATGAAATTATATCATTGCCAAGAGCCAAAATTATCTGAAAGATGACTTTAAATTTAGGCTTTTGATATAATGTTATATTCTAGATTAGACATAACTGCTGTTGATTTTTCCTTTATCCAGTGTATTATTTTATGTTCTTGTATCTTTTATAATATCTTTGCCAGAATCTTCTGTTCTACATATTTAGCTATGCTAAAAAGGCAAACATAATAAATACTGATAAATAAAATATTATGTGGCAATATTTGAAGTAATATTGAAAATGTCAATTCCCGTTAACAGAGAAAAAGCTGAATTTTATATGATTATATATTTTTTTCAAAGTGTCTTGAATAGCTTCAGACATTGGTGAAAACATTTATAGTCCTTGTGAAATAGTCATCCTTTTATATACTACGATTAATGCCATTAGCTGGCTTTAACTGTAAAAAATTAAATCAGAAAAAGTTTATTGTATATCCTTTCTACCATATCATGAGCCATGCATTTCTTCGGTTTCTAAATTTTAAGTTATTTCTCATCCAAAACACATACAGTATGTCATAAATATATCTAGAAAATAAAAATTATGTGTGTTTAGCACAATTTGATTAAAATATCATTATATAATATTTTTCTAAAAGTTACAGATATGTTTGATCCTAGGGAAATAATCTGTCATGTAGAGTGAAATGTAACATGGAATGAGTAAATATTGATGGATGACTAGAGCTAGGCTCCTGCTCATATTTACTAATGAGCCATATCTCACATGGAAAAACATACTCTATCCTTTGTCTCATCAATTGTTGTTTTGTAGGTCTATTAAAATATAATGAATATTAGGGCCTTCAAGATTAAGTCTATAAAATAAAAAATTCAAAAGGAAACAGAATAATGGAATTTTGAGAAATCGAATAGTTATTTAATAATAAAATCTTAGCTTATATATCTTTGATTATGGAACTACCACTATAATTATTATTTATACTTAACCTGAAGCCTTAAGTTCATCTTATAACATGAATTTTATAGCAATAACGAGCTAATCAATTGGAATTAAACAGGAAACATGTAAGTGAAATGCATATAATATTATGTTCGAAGGTGATATTATTTAAAATTTCAAAAATAATTTTCACTTGCAATTAAAATCACCTTGGAGCAAAACATAATTCCATTTTTGTAGCAAAATATTTACATACTAGAGACCTGTATTGTTCTAGATGGTATCTACTGGTGACATATGCTTTTGAGCCATTGAAATTTGACTACAGTGTTTCCCAAAAGTCCCCATACATGGGGAAAACGGAAAATTGTAGCTAAATGTATCTTTATTTACAAAATATTCATTACAAAATTTTTCCTTTGTATAGAGACTTTTGGGACACCCTGTGGTATGACTGTGAACCTAATTTTTTAAAATTACTCAATTTGAATTAGGTTAAACTTAAAAAACTGATATTAATGCGATCATCAGAAACTTTAAAGTTGTTTGCAAAACCTTTGGTATGTGAGTGCACTTTTTCAACTGTAAATTTTTTTAATAAGTCATTTATTTTCCTATTGAGTTGTAAGAATGCTTTATAAAATTTAGATATTAAGCCCTGATGAGAAATGTGGTTTGCAATTATGTATTCACAGTTTATAGATTGCCTTTTCATTCCGTTAATCATTTCCTCCTTTACTGTACAGAAGCTTTTTCGTTTGATGTGATTCCATTTGTTTATTTTTTTTGTTTTTGTAGCATGCACTTTTGGTGTGATATCCAAAAAATCATTGTCAAGGCAAATATCAAGGGAATTTTTACTCTGTGTTCTCTTCCAGGTGTTTTATGTTTCAAGTTTCACATTAAGGTCTTTTATCCATTGTGCATTGATTTTTTTGTATGGCGTAAGATGGGGGGGTCTAAGTTAATTCTTTTGCATGTGTAATCTGTTTTCTTTTTAATGTAAATAAATGAATGCATGTGGCAAAAAGTACAAAATGATCCAAAGAGAAAAAAAAACTATGCCTCCACCCACCAGTTCTAGTCATTGGGAGTAATTATTAGCAAATTCTTGTGTACCCTTGTGTCTGTCATATTTGCACATATGCAGAATCTATATAAGTATTCTCTATTCCCTAAAAACAAAACAAGACCAAGATAGGATCAGACTATGCACTATTCTAGCCTTACATTTTTCTCTTCATTATATATCTTAGGGATCTTACTTATTAGCACATATATTTTTAATGGGTGCGTAAGTATCCTAAATATGATAATTTATTGAAACGGACCTTTAATAAACATTTTAGTTTATTTCCTTTCTTTCTTTCTTTCTTTCTTTCTCTGTATTTTTTAGTAGTGGATATCCAATTTTACTAGTGCTGAGTACATAAAAATTAAAATCTAAATGCAGTATTATGACTTACCTAAAGAATGGCTAACATAAAATCATTTCAAAATACCAAGCATTTGTGAGGATGTGGAACAACCTTCGCTCTTACACACTGACAATAGAAATGGGAACTGGCATTTCACACTGTGAAATTGTATGGCAGTATCTACTATAGCTGGACAAACAAATAGCCCTAAGACTCAAAACTTCCATTCCTAGATTTATACCCAAGAAGAATGGGTGAAAGACCCAAAAACATGTACAAAAATATTCATTGTTGTATTATTTACAATAGCAAAAAATTGAAAACATTCAAATTTTTATCAAAATATTAGATCAGGAGATTAAAAACTTTCCCTTAAAGAGTCAGGTAGTGTATAGTTTAGGGTTTGCGGGCCGTAAACAGTTACAACCACTCAGATTTGTCCTTGTATCACAAAAACAGCCATAGATAATAGATTAATAAATTGATGTTTCCAAGTTTATAAAACAGAAAATATATAAGTAAACTGGTGTTTCCAAGTTCTAAAAATATTTTTATGGGCCATGGTTTACAGAGCCCAGGTCTAAGTTAGATAAATAACCTTATGGCATGCTTTTACACTGGAATGCTACACGGCTTTGCGAATTCATTCACAGCAGTGAGAGAATGAATGCACTACCTTCATATCAACAATATGGAGAAATCTCACAAACATAATGTTGAGTAAAAGAAGCCAGACCAAAATAAGTGTAAAAACGTATGCTAGTATATACTTCAAAAAATATACAAAACTGTCTAGCATATTTGACATCAAGCCCCGGACCAGATAGATTCACAGCCAAATTTTACCAGCCCTACAAAGAACTGGTAGTTATGCTTCAGAAATTATTCCATAACATCGAGAAGGAGGAAATCCTACCTAACTCATTCTGTGAAGTCAGTATCACCTTGATACCAAAGATAGGAAAGGATACAACAACAACAACAAAAAGAAAACTACAGGCCAATATCTCTTATGAACATAGATGTAAAAATCCTTAACAAAATACTAGCAAACCGAATGAAATAGCACATCAAAAAGATAATTTACTATGATCAAGTAGGTTTCATCCCACGGTTGTAAGAATGGTTTAAACATAAGCAAATCAATAAGCATGATTCACTACATAAACAGAAGCGACAATGAAACCATGTAATATAATTTTAAATCAAGAAGAGTGATGCCTCCAATTTCCCCCCACCCTTCAATATTGCTTTGGTTATTCGGGGTTTCTTTTTGGTTCCATATAAATATTAGGATTGCTTTTTCTAGTTCTGTGAAGAATGTCATTGGAATTTTGATATAAAGGATCATAAGAGACTGTTATAAATCTATAATATAGGTAATATAATTATGGAAAGTAAAATCAATTTGATATGTACGTAAAACTTTGTATACATTCAGACTTTTTCTATTTTTCTAGATTGTAAGTTGTATTTAAGTAGCAAAAATGATGAAAAATATTAATTGTGAAGATGTGAGAAGTTATTTTGCTTGCAAACACTTTTCTTTCTTTTAATAAGATTCTAGGATTTAATTCTAAAATATAAATGTGTGAGAAAGCTGTGTAAGTCACTGTGAAGGCAAGATATTAAATATGTCTACTAATGTATAATGGTTATATTAGGAGAGCACTATGCCCAACTTGTAAAAAGGTAACCTTCAAAATTGAGATACATAAAACTGTATTAATTAATTTTCCACTCAGTCATATTTATTACTGAATTTTAGCCATGACCTGAACACCTTTTTCATTTTTTCTCATTAAAAGTGGCTTTTCAAAGTAGAATGTAACATGAATACAAAGTCATTCTATGATTGACTTTAAGAGCATTAATGTAATTAAGTTAAACCTTGCAAATTCTTGATTGTATTAAAATTTATAAAGTATCTTTTTATAGTTCCTTTCACTAGGGCACATATAATATCTATATCAAATTTGTATTGCTAATTTAAAACTAATTTAATCTCAAAATCTGCAATGAATCTTGGCAAGACACATAAATTGATTTAATTGAGTGAACATTAGAAATAAATTAATCTTTTTTTCTTTTGTGACTTTATTTAGAAAGCAAGAAGAAAAGACAATGGCATTCAATTACCATAATTAAATTTGTATTAATATATTACTCTTAATTATGTACAGGTATGAATATGAATTAGCAGCATAATCTAACATTTAAAAGAAATTTGTTCTCTTCAACACAAAGAAGTTTCCAAATATAACAACAGTGACAAAAGACACCATGAGTAAATCTCCTTTGAACTATCTTGTTTTAATAAAACAAGACTTATTACAAACCTTTTATTTCCAAAGCTTTCTACTAGGTGTAGGAGCTTGGAATTAGATGTAATAAAATGAGATAGCAAATGCAAAGATGTTCTTATTTCCCAAACCTTTTATTTCTCAGGGATTATATCATTCTTTCACAGGAGGGGAAATAAATAGTGCCTGCAAAAAACACACTGCAGGTTGCTAGGGATATGATACTGACCAAAGCACAAAAAGGGCCATGTGTTCATGAAACATAATGAATAATGTTTGACACCCCTATTACATTTTGTATGTCAGATAAATATATACTACAAACTGTGGTAAGTGAAATGAGAGCAGGGAAATGTCTAGGACAAATATAAAGAAAAATAAGACACTGTTAAAAGACACAACCTAAATTGTTCAGTAACATAGTAACACCAGATGATTTATCAATCATTAAAAGTAATGGCATGCATTAAGGGACAGCTTTATATTGACATATACTATTTTGTATTCAAAAACTATTGCTAATGTAGTTTTTTTTTTTTTAATTCAGGATACTACGGGGATAAAAACATTTTGGTTACATGTAACGGGTTTGCACTGCCCAAGCCAGGGCTACAAGTGTGTCCCTCCCTCATACAGTGCGTTCCTCTCCCATTAGTTGTGGGTTTAACCACCCCCGACCCCTGACCAGCACCCAATGAGTATTACTACCCCGTGAACACCTTAGTGTTGGTCAGTTACCAACGAGTACATGCAGTGCATGTTTTTCCCTCCTTGTGATACCTCGCTTTGAAGGAAGGGCTCAGTCTCTATCTAGGATAATATAAGAGGTGCTAGATCATCATTGTTTTTTGTAGTTGAGTAGTATTCCATGGTATACATATACCACATTTTATTAATCCACTTATGTATTGATGGGCACTTGGGTTGCCTCCACATCCTTGCAATTGTGAATTGTGCTGCCATAAACATTGAAGTGCAGATGTCTTTATTGTAGAATGTCTTTTTATTTCCTTTGGATAGATGCCTACTAGTGGGATTGCTGGATCAAATGGTATTTCTATTTTTAGCTCCTTGAGATATCTCCAAATTACTTTCTAGTCTTTAATCATTCTTCTTCCTATAATCTTTTTTTAAAAGTTTCCTTTATTAAGACATTTTACATCCTGCAAGTTAAATTATACAGATGCAATCTCCTGTCCTTTGCTTTGAATTCCAAAAGGAAAACTTAGTGTTCATTAAGATAATAAAGAAATCCAAATACAAAAACACTCTTCGCCAAGCTTTCAGCATTGCTGTCATCTGTCAATGTGCAACAGTTAAGACAAATCATGATGTTGCACAGGCAACTAAAACTCTAACATTCTCTTCTGTAGCTTGTAACATACCTGCACAATGTTAGCCATGATCAATGGTGATAACATATTGGGACAATATCAGCCACCATCAATGGTGAGAAGCAATGAAAACTGGTTGCTTTTGTAAGTTCTTACTGTTGATCTGTATATAACCCAGCATTGTAGTTTGAGGAGGGAAAAAGAAATGATGAAAATATTTTAAAATGACACATACCATTTGGTATTCTATTATTTACTTATTTTAATAATAAAATTATATATATTTTTTTCATATTTTATATTACAACTGTGTAACATACATGTATTAATACTGAACATTATACATATTTTATATTTATCTTGTTATGGTCATTTTTTCATGACTGTATTAGCAAATAGAAGAGTAAACAGCTTATAACAGGAATCAACAATATTTTTTGAATGAATACAGTATAATATATAAAACAGAATGTTAATCATCTCAGTTGAAACTTCCCACCTCCCTGAGCTAATTGTATAAAAATAGCAATGTATCCTTCCACATTTTCCTTCATATACATGCATAGAAATTTCATGGGAAGTTTATTTATCTTTACTGTAATGTAATAATAAATTTTGTCTCTAAGCTGCTTTTCTCTAATTACCAGTACACACGAACAACTTTTAATGTTGTCAGTCTTTCCTATTTGCTATTTTGTAAATTTCATAATCATATGTTTTCTTATATACTTTGGGATATTTTATTTATTTATTTATTTAAATTTATAAAAGCTGTTATGTGAATTACAAATATATTTTTAACCTTGTCATTTGTGTTTTGTTTTTATAAATGGTATATATTGATTTCCAACCACACAAAAGCTTGTCATATAATTAAGTCCATCTATCTCTCAACTAAGGTCTTCATTCCTGGGTCATATATCTAATAGGTAATTTTAATGGATGTTTTTTACATTTAAATCTAAAGTTATTTACAATCAATTGTTCTTAAATAGGGTAAAATCAGGAATAGTCTTTACTATTTTCCTAAAAGTTTCAATTTGTCATCATCATATACTAAAGTATTTTTCTTATAGATAAAAACACGATTTCTGGCATATATTAACATCCCATATATAACTGGATCTGTTTCTGGATTAGCTAAATAATCTATCTGTATGGCAATACCATTTTTGTTACATTATAGGGATTAGCTCTCCATTCTTTGATTTTGTTCATAATTTCATCAACTTTTCTAAGTTTCATTATTTCAACAAAATTTAAAATCTTTGTACAAAATATAAAATCTTGTAATTTTTATTGCAATTACTTATACTTAAATATCTGCATGCAGAGAATTAACAATCTATGCTAATAAATCTTTCTAGCCAAGAATGTGTATTTTTCCTTTATTTTCACATTTTGTTTTATATTTCTTAATGAAGTATTATAGTTGTTTTACATTTTATATCTGGGCATTTCATAATTTTGTCACTGAGTTGAAAGAAATTTTTTCCACATTGATTTGTATGTCTTTATTGCTAGGGAGAAACAGTATCATTGAATTTTACACATTTACCTTAACATAGAATTTACATATTTGAATTTATCTCAAATGTTAATCCATTTCTTTTGTTACTCTTAGAATATTAGAGCTTTCTAGCAGACACAAAACCATATCATAGTCAAAATCAAATTTACTTCTCCCTATGTACATGATTTCATTGTATGAAATCATACCTTTATGACAATCTTAATAATTTTAATAAGAAGGAGTACTCTTTATTATCTGTTCAGTTGAAATTTATGTGCTTTGTATTTGGAATGAATTTTTTTTTAATTTTTAAAATTCTGTTTATAAACTAGTTTCCTTTTTTTTATCTTGTATTTTTAAATATGAAATATTTCTAAAGATTATCAGATGCCATTTTCACATTCATGGAGATGATCATTTGCCTTATTTTTAAAACTTTTAAAGAGATAACTGTGTTATAATTTTTATTATTAACTACTGGACTACTATTAAAGTTGCTAAGGAATAATGTTATATTTGTTATATTGCTTAATTTTTATATTTTATTTAGAATAGTCTGCACACTTTTTATACAGTTTGCCCCATAATATTTCTATATTTTACTATCAGTATTGTGTTGTGACATTAATGTTATATTATTATATTTTCATAAAATTATTTTTGAGGTTTCATCTTTTTCTTTAGCTTAAAATAATTTCTAAAACATTGGTATATAGCATTTTTAATAAGTTGTTTGGGAACTCAACTGTGAAAATACCATTTTAATGTCACTTATTTAATCATTTTTCTCATACCATATGGCACAATTGCTTTATTAAATAGAATTAATTTTAATAAGTTATGCTAAAATTTCAACTTCTCAATTTTAGTGATATATAGACTATGTAAAGCTGAAACAGGAAACCCTTATCAATTGTCTTTAAGAAATATAAAATGCATTGTATCATATAAATGTAAATAAAATTTCAGTTCCAGTTTAAAATACATTTAAAACAGTATAATTTCATTACCTGTCTGTGCATTAACACTCTCTATAAATATTTTGAATAGTTTTCGAAGGTTGAATTCACTTTTAGCATGTTTGGTCAGAATCAGCAGGGAGGACTCATAGGTTCTATATTATAAATATACTCTAGGTGATGCTGATTCACACTATGTATAAAAACTATTATAGAACACTTAATAACATATTTATTATCAATCATTTGAAGATTAATCAAAAGAAAATGAGTTTTCTTTGATACTGAATAAGATTACATTTTGCATACTAATTTGCAAGACAAAGATAAATACAAGGTAAATTCTCAATAAATATTTATTTACTTTAAATGTAAGATAATGTGAAATAGGTTGATCTAATGCAGTCATATTCATCACCATAAATAATAATTCTTCAAAAGTTTAATGGTCTTCAGAATTTTATTTGTTATATTCAAGCATAAGTTTCAATTTTGCCATTGTCTGGAGAAAATCATAACTCAATTTAATGGGTCCGTCCTTTTTTTCTTTTTAATTTTTACATCTTAAATAGTAATAATCAAGGATCAAAGAATTTTCTATGGATTGATGACTGTCTAGATAGAGATAATAGTTTGCAATATAGCTAAAGATTGTTAACAGTAGTTCTTGGGAGTGCCCTTTTGCAAGGTTAGCATGGCTTTTGTTACTACACCTCCCTGTGAGATTCTCAGAGCAGAGGCAATGGGGTGCATCCAAATTGGTGCAATATAATGCAGTCAATCTCAAAGAGAAAGCCAAGTGTGGCATGACCGATAATTGAATATATTTCTCTAAGAAAGCACCAAGGCTGCAGAAGCTGGTTTGGTTACAGGATTATCATTCCTTTCAAATCAATATGAGCTAATAACCTTATGCTTTCTCTAGACAGCTCAGGAATTGTTGTGTATGCCTTACGTAGTGTGAACTTCAAAGAGAGATATTTTTATTTACACATCACAAAACGGTACTTTTTTTCCAACGTGGAGTTGTTAAAACAGTATTGCATTCTTATCTGAATAACAATCTTGTCATTTCTTTTTATAAAATATTTCATCAATAAGCATCAATTTAGTAAAAAAAATGAGTTTAACACTGAGCTAGAAGGTGAAAACCGTACAAAGGTTTTTGAAATCTTTTATAAATCAGACAATTTAGACACATTTCCAAAGAGAAATATTTTAATAAACTTAGTGTTGTTAACTCTATTTCACAATCTTGGTAATCTGATTCTATAAAATAATTGAAAACACCCTAAAATTATACTAGCAATTCCAAATTTCTAAAATATGTTATTGAAGCAATCATTAATTTTAGGGGACAAAATTGTTTTTATTCACATCCCAGTCTTTTTTATGCTCTAATTGGAACTATGCTAGAATAGATTCCTCCATACTTTTTATAAGACATGTTTGAAACAATACAAAGGTATATTTCTTTAGTTGAAACCATAGCACATCTTTGTGTAGTAGGCACAGTGAGAACTTATGCTGCTGCTACAAGTGCACAAATGAGACCACTGGGTATGTTGGAGAAATTTAGCAATATTTAAGGTAAATCTTCCACTTTTACAATTTTCAGTGGTATATACTACTGGAGTTGAGAAAAAAATCCTTAATTAAAATTTCTGCATTAGTCAGGGCTCTCCAGAGAAACAGAACCAATAGATACTGATATATACAGATATATGAGAGGAGATTTATTAGGGGACTTGGCTCACATGATTTTGGAAGCTGTGAAGTCCCATGAGAGGCCATCTGCAAACTGGAGAACCAAGGAAGCCAGTAGCATTGCTCTGTTCAAGTCCAAAGACCCAAAACCCAGGAAAGCCACTGGTGTAACTCTCAGACTGAAGCCAAAGGCCTGAGAACCTTGGGGGGGCTGTCAGTGCAACTTTTGGAATTAAAAAACCAGAGAATCTGGAGTTCAAATATCCAAGGGCAAGAGTAGATAGTGTCCTTGTTTCAGAAGGAAATAAGAATTCTGCTTTCCTTTGCCTTATTGTTCTGTGTTGGCCCTGAACATATTGGGCAGTGCCCACCCTCATTGAATGAAGGCAGATCTTTCCTAATCAGTCCACTGATTCAAATGCCAATCTCTTATAGAAATACCCTCTTGGACATGCCCAGAGATAATGCTTTACCACTTGTCCCTTAATCCAGTCTAGCCAAAAGATAATATTAACCATCACAGTTTCTTTTCTGTTTATACTTTTATTCAACAGTTTTTCCTAACTGGAGGTGCATTGAATATTTTTCAAGTCATATTATTATACATAGTATTTTGACATTCTAAATATTTCTTTTAAGAGCAGTCAAGTAATACAATGTGAACTTGAGTAGCCTTCCCCTCTGATTACCACCCACTAGCTACAATTGATTGCCCAAATAAGCTTCAGTTTACTGGTCTACCTATTTATTCTCTTTCTCAAACTTTTTGTTACATTGTCTGGGAGGAAGCACAAAAGTTCTCTCTCAAGTGGCTTATCTGCAGCTTCTTCAGGCCCTATCAGTTATTTTGTTTTCTGTTTAAGGGGATAAGAGGACAATAGAAACTCAAGATGAAGAAAGGAAGAGGAAAAATAAAAGAGAGAAGGAAAGAGGAGTAGAAAAAAATGATGTAAGCTAGAATAGGAGAGAAAAAATTAGGGCAAAAACAGAAACTTTAAAAAACAGAGAAAGCAGGCCAATTTACTGACCATTGTATCCCAAAGATCTCATTATAGTCCCTGGAGCAGAAAAGAGCCACAATAAAAATGTATTGAATGAATGCATAAAAAATGAATGAGTAAAAAGAATAATGACAATGAGCTTTTGTGTTCTAATTTTCCCATTCCTCTCTACTTAGGTTCTGCAAGTGCCCGAACAAGCTGATTGGTTTCTGCTGTTTAAATATGGAATTCTAACACACACCTAGCCAAGTAGATGTCCACACAAACCTCATAAATCACAAAGAAAAGCATAAGGTGAGGTATATTTAGAAAAATCTTCTTTGCTGATTCTAATTGGCACTTCTAAATAAAAATGACTTCATTAGAATGAAAATTGCTGATATTATTGCATGTCCTCTTTAACATGTAGATATATTCAAACATTATTCTATGAGTTTCTTCAACCACAGTCGTTTTATTCAAGGTGAAACATAATTACTTGATATAAAGTCCACTGAAATAAACAGAATGGTCATTATAAAAATGTAAAGCCAATTTATATTTGGTATAAATGTGGTACAAACCCTTTGGGAAACATTAGATGAGCATTTTGTAAACTGCTTAGAAAATATTTTCAAGAAATGTTAGTAGCTGTTAATAGTAGATACGATCCTGGAGTGATCATAAGTTGAGCAGGGAAAATGCTAATTACTAAATTCCCATTTTGGAGATTTAAAATATACTTTTAATATAGTAAATGTTCCAAAAAGCCATTGAAATTAAACAAAGATTTAATTTATTTAACCATTCAACAAAAACTTTGGTTTTTTCTCCATAGAAACGCTTATTCATAACACTGTATCCTACAATGGCATTTTAAATTATAAAGAAATGATATTTAAGTATTTGACAGAAATTATCTCTATTTTCTTTGTTTTACTTTGTGAAGATTTTATTTGCCTTGAAGTAATTGAAGAACTGTTTCTAAAAAGTTTCTTTCTATTTCATATAACATTATTTTTCTACTATGATTGATAGTTTTGAACAACTGACTTTAAACTTCATTGGCATCAAGCTTATTTAAGAATATAAATGTTTACCTCTGCATTTCAAAATTCTAAAAAGACCTTGAGTAAAGCATTTTGCTTTCACTTTATAATATTTATCTCTATTAACATTGATTTTAAAGATTCTATTACTACTTTAAACGTACATATATGTACCATGTATCTGTTTAGAAACTATAGCTTCAATTATATTTAATGGTTTTTCTCTGTAGCAAAGGATTAATAGTATTTTTTAAATCAACAAGATTTTATCAAATTTTATTACTTCCTCCTGTAGATGACACATAGTGATACAGATGAGGCTACCCAACAAGGCAGGCTACTTACTTTTATTACCTAAATAAAGGTTGAGGTGTAGAGTTTTAAATAAAGCTACTTATATTTTAAATTAAAATACACAATCAGAATTGTTTTTTTCTAGTTGTGACCTTATTATTCTGTTTCTTTATTTTTGACCAAATTGAAGAGAAATAGCAGATTACTCTTTTGGGAGCTTAAACTAGAAAGTTATTTGCTTTGTTTTTGGTGGAGGCAGAATGAGATAGGAGCTCATCGATGGTACTGTGAAGCATAATTACACCTGCTTCTTGCTCTTTTTTTTTTTTATGGCCATATCTTATAAATAACTGTAAGTTGCAACTTGGTTGAGTTACACTCAGAAACAAATTAAATTCACTAGAAATTAAATGCAGTCATTAGTTGAGACCTGCTCCCGTGGCACATTAACTGCCCTTTGGAAGTACAATGAAAGGATCAGATAAATCATCTGACAAATGGGTACAAGTGTTTGAAAGTGAAAGTCTGGTGTGGTATGCAGAGATACACTAAGGGCCTGGGGACATGGCCAGGTCCCTGAGAGTGTCTCCTCCGGTTACTGAGCAGAGTTTCCTCTCTGCATGGTGCAGTATTCAGTCAGGCTCTCTTTCAAGGTAGTCCTAAAGTAGAGACTAACTATTAATACAATAAAAAAAACTTATCAAAAACTTTTATTGGACATCTATGCCACCATTGCTGTATTGATCTCATTTACATTTTTAATTGAGGAAGATCATGCATAAGGATAAATGAGAGTAGTCTGGTGAGGAAGGTGATAAAGTACTACTGGATTTTGAAGAATTACTTATGAATATAGAAATCTTTTTTGTCCTCTAACCATTGGCACATGTTAATCTGTTTCCTGAGACTTCTTCAATTTTTATTCCAATTTATTCTATCAGCAGTAGGTTTTCAGTTAAATATCATAACAAAGCATTCAACCGAGGAGTGTGCTTTACCTCACATTGACCTCTATGTCTGCTTTTTTTTTTTTTTTTTTTTGCATATGCTATATTCAGTTTTGTAGCTCCAGGTCCCAGGAATGATGAATGGTTAAAAACACAATTATTACTTGGTAGTTGCTTTCTGCTATCTCAAACTGAGTTGATATTTATAGAGTTACGAGCAATCTGAGTTTGGTGATTTATAATGACACTAAGAACTAGGTAGGACATTGTAAATTGAGACAATCTAATTAGATTTAAAAAAATTGAGATTGGTGGGGGGAAATAAAACAGAATTTCCCTTTCTATTCTCTCAATGGCAATAGAAAGTGAGATTATTTTCAAAGGTCAATTTAACAACATCATTCAAAACCATGGCTCATCTATTTCACCAATAGCAATTTAGCCTAATGATTTATATGCATATGTACACAAAGATGTATTTTGAAAGATGTTCCTTGGAATATTGTTATACAGTTAAAACAAAACTGGAAACATTGTGACTCAATGGTAGAATAGGTAAAATACAATCGAATACCATGCAAATTAAAGGGAATGAGTTATTCATAAAGCCAGATAAATGTTCAAAATGGACATACTATTATGTGTATTGGTAATAGATATCTTATTATGTAAAAAAGTACAGTGCTTAAGAATATATTTAGGTAATTTCTGTCTATGTATTTCACAAAGAGATGAAATCATGTCCATGTCTGAATTGGCTCAGAATCAGGATAGAAAATAAAGACTTCAACTCCTTATGTTAAAACTTTTGGTATTGATATGTTATACCATATGCATTTGTTACATGTGTAATTTAAATTAAAGAAATTGAAATCTCAAAAGATTATGTCAGTTTTAATGAATTTCCATTCAAGTCACAATGGTAGATACATATCACACCAAGACAGGAAATTCAGAGTATTTAAAGTTGCCAACTATTTGAAAGGGCAATTCAAACTCTGATGGCAGTTTTATTTTACTGCCAAATAAAACAACATTATATGAATTGTGAGAATGCATGATAATTAGGTAAAATTTAAGAAATTACTTTTGGAAATTTTTACTTAAGTTGACTTGATGATAACAATGCCAAGATTTAAATTTATAGCAAAATATGTACCATAAAACTGTATATCCTAACTGGGAACTTAGATTACTATTACTAAATTAAATAAGCACTCAGCATCATTACCACTTTGTGCATACTTAATTCTAAACACAGGAAATGGGTCTTAAAAAATTATCAACTACTTTTATGCTTCCATCATTTTCATTAACATTTAAATTTTGCAATAATGAGGGTTTCCTTATTTCTGTGATTCATTTATACCATTTTCCTCCTGAATTATTAAAATGTCATGGAAAGATCATTTATTTAGATTATGTTGCCTTGTTACACAAATATAAATGTTGCTTGAACAAATTCAACCAATCCACCTGCTTCCTGCTTGTGTGCATCCAGAAATGGTCACATTGGCTGAGTCAACATAATATACTAATGAAACCAAATGCATGGCCATTTATTATCACATTGTTGAGATCACAAATAATACCAATCAAGCATTCATCATCATTTATAAAAATGACAGCAAAAATGTGAAACATGTTATTTAATATCGTTTCTTTCCATTAGAGACAAATAGGATTATTGAATCTCTGCTGAGAAATTACATGCTAAACCTCAGATCTTGCTGTATAACCAAGATGATTGTGGAATCATGACTCAGGGATTCAGGAACTAATAGAGAACAATTGTGAATTTTATGTGGCCCCTGTTATTTCATGCTACAGAAATTATCTTATAAAAACCTGATTTGCTTGATTGATTACCCCAACTGTAAGATTTAAAAAGAGCTTACAATTAGATATTTTAACCTCAGGAAGAACAGTTATAAAAATAAATAGATAAAATAGAAACATAAGTAAAGAAAAATATGTGTAATTGCTTGAATATATTTATTGAATAAAAGTGTCAAGCCATTTTTTTTTTTTTTTTTCCTTGAGACGGAGTCTCACTTTGTTGCCCGGGCTAGAGTGAGTGCCATGGCGTCAGCCTAGTTCACAGCAACCTCAAACTCCTGGGCTTAAGCGATCCTACTGCCTTAGCCTCCCGAGTAGCTGGGACTACAGGCATGCGCCACCATGCCCGGCTAATTTTTTCTATATATATTTTTAGTTGTCCAGATAATTTCTTTCTATTTTTAGTAGAGACGGGGTCTCGCTCTTGCTGAGGCTGGTCTCGAACTCCTGACCTCGAGCGATCCACCTGCCTCGGCCTCCCAAAGTGCTAGGATTACAGGCGTGAGCCACTGCGCCCGGCCTATTTTTTTATATAAGAAGCAAATTATAACATTCATTGTTCAACAATTTTAACTTCTGATAACATTGTGATGTGTATTTTATCTATTATAAAATTTGTGATGTGTCTTTCTCATGCATTTATGACCCACTTTTTTATAGTATATATACTCAAACACATGCACACACACAGAATCTCTTACTATTTATTTTTCTGCCGCTATTTTTGTTTTACTTAATATGTTTTATATCTTTTTTTCCCTCCAAAAGAGGTTCTAGATTCTTTTCTTTTTATTCTCATATGGTGTTAGATTAAAAAAAAAAAAAGGTAAATTTCTGGACTCTTGGATCTGTAAGTTCATGGTCAGTGAGAATGATAAAAGAGATTAGAGATTGTCCATTTTTAATAAATGTGCTAGGTGATTATTAAACATAATTTAAGTTTAAACATATCTCAGTGTAAATATACGAATGATTTAGGATGACTTTATATACTTGCAAGGTAAACATTTAAAAATTGATCTCTTTATATATTCTTTAAAATATCATAATTTTGAGAATATTTGTAATTTTTGTGGATTAATAAGTAAGATGTGAAATGGGGAGAATCTACCATTAATTTCTTTAAAACTGATGATGATTTCATTATCACAAATGGCATCTTTATCAGACTAAATATACAGTTTTACATTCTTTTAGAATTATCTATTAGTTTATTCTTAGGCCTTTTTCTGTTGTGTTTTTATGGTGGTCAATTTTTCCTACATTATTATCTTTCTCAATTTTTAAAATATTATTTTATATTTCTTTCCATATGAACTTGAAGACAAGATTATCATATTTACTAAAAAACTTTATTAATATTTTGATTGAGATTTCAATGAATTTAAAAATTAAAATCAATTTATTTAAACTCAATTGTCAAATTGAGTTATTTGACATAATTAGTGTGTTGCCTTCCTATATATGAATATGGATTTAAAAACTTATTAGATCTTCCTAAATATTTAATAATAAAGTTAAAAATATTTTAGTTATTAAGTTTTATTTCATGAAGATTTTCACTCATAATTTGAAGCATGATAAATGCAAACAATTATAATTTTAAAATATCAATCATTGATCTTGTAAAAATTAAACAATCTATTTATATGTTTTAGTCTGCTTTGTCACAGATCAGATGATAATATGAAGATGCTTTTATATCTTGGATAGCATGTTCCAGTGGTCTATATCTCTATTCTTGCGCCAGTACCATGCTATTTTGGTTACTATCCCTTCATAGTACAACTTGAAGTCTAGTAGATTGATGTCTCCCAATTTGTTCTTTTTGCTAGAAATTGTGATATTTTTAATGTGTCTAAATTGCTGTAGTCTGCCTACTAGCAAGCAGTCCCAAACTAATGAGGCAGTAGGAACTCAAATATTGTCAAATAATAAAGCCTATTCAACACCAAAAATTCTTATGGACAATAATCTATGTGAGCCAAAAAATACTTTGCTTGTAAAGATGTCCTAGAAATTTATAAATTAGAATTTGAAGTCTTTACTTTTGAGGTGAGGCTTCTATGTTTGTTCCAATGCAGTAAGATTGAGCAATGCAATATCTGACACATAAAGGTGCTTCATGATAGCAGTAAGCAGTGATGGTAGGTAGGTAGGTAGGATGAGGAAAATATGGTAAAAAATAAAATAAAATAGGGGCAGGGAAGGAGATGCATGTTATAGTTTAAAAAATCCAGGTACCCACCCTCTTATGTGATTTTATAAAGTCCAGGAGCATTGGTATTTTCTAATCTACGCAAATTCCTAAAAATTTGTAGATTCTTACTAGTGAAAGATAATATAAACTATTCACCTTCGTGGTGAAGCCTATTATTTCCTTTTAAAACTTTCTACCTTTATTTTATTTTGAGTTAACATGGGGTAAAAAAAAATCTAAGCTTTATAGACTGCCTACTAGCTGTCTGTCTTTTAAGCTTTCAGTTGCTATATCATTCCATTTCCTTCTCATCAGTCCTCAAGACAAATATTCATACATTCCCCCCATCCCTTTTGTTTTTTCTTCTGGTGAGGAAAATCCCTTGCCAAACATAATCCTTTTTAAAACTTGGTATGTGAACATAATTCTACCTAACTCATACCTCTTATTAATGACATATTAAAAAAAGTATTTTTAGTTGATCTCGTCTGATTTACCAGGTTGAATCCAATTCATGTTAATTTTTTTCTGTACATATTTATGGATTTATAATTGAGTCCATATTTAAATTCAACACACATTTCATATATGATACATATATAAAGATACATATTATGAATATAGTTATATGCATATGTCAGATTCAGACCAATAGACTCTTATAAGGGACATGCTCTGTTTTTAGTTTGAAAGGATAATTTCACATAGTAAATGTGTTATTTTGTTAGCCAGATTTAATTAGATAAAATTGAATATAATTTTATTGCAGTTTTTCTATTTTAAGTGGCTATGCTGCATTAATTCAACCTATTACAATGAGTAACATTAATTATGATGAAGCCTTTGATTTTCAATATACTTTCAGGGTAGGGTTATTATTCTTATTTTACAAATGAGGTAAGTCAAGCTCAAAGGTTAAGTGTTTAAATTACACAAGCATCAGATGAAATTCTAGACCTAAGGGGCCAAACTTCTAACGACTTATCCACTACTCCACAATTCAAAATCCATTTTTGAAGATATAGCTACGTAATACTCAATGCAAAAATTATTTATTTTTAGCTGACTATGAAGTAATTTGTTCAGAGTGATCACTTTAGGGAAGGGATTTTCAGCATATGTCAACATAAAAGATGATGGTGACATAAATAATTATGATAGATTGTCTACATATTTGATCTGAATTTAGGTTTCAAACAAACTCATCTTCCTGCTATTATATTTAGGGAATTGTTTAAACTGCTTGTGGTGTGAGCTAGCTATTTGTAACCAGCTGTCTTCCTATTTGTTGATAAAGATAAATCACTCTCAGGCATTTATCATTTCTTTGTGTTAGGAACATTCCAATTCCATTCTTTTAGTTATTTTAAAGTATACACTTATTGTTGATTTTAGTCATTTTGTCACATTGTATGCCTATATCAAAACATCACATGTACCCTATAAAGACATATAACTATTATGTACCATAATAATTAAAAATAAATAAAAAGAAAAATAAAGATAAATCACTCTATAATTTTATGTGCTTTTCTTTCTAACCCCTCCTTAATCCTCTTCTGCAACCAAACACATCAAAGATCTATCATTACAAATGATAATCACCTGTAGGACACTTTAATGTACTTTTATGTTATCTTTCATTAAAATGTTATAGAATAAGTATATTTTATTTTCTGGACATTTTCAAACCCTCATTTATCTTTTCTATGCCCAAACTTTTGCTCTACAATCCTACACTATTTCTTCTATGCTTTTACATCATCTTCTGTTTCACCTTAGTTCATGCCCCTCTTTCTTAGATACAGATCCAGGAACTGTCAATACGGTAACTCTTTTACTTGTCATCTTTCTATGTTTTTATATGATGACAGTATTTTACAATAGTATCACTTATAATGTAACAACAAACACTTTAATTAACTCTTCCTCTATCTAATTTACTCCAAAGTCATCAATATACTAGATTCACACAATATTCTTTGTTACTACTTCCATCAGTCTGAACTAATTGTTAATCTCTTCCTAAGTGTTTTAGGAGATATATAGGTACTTAACATGATATTTTCATTCTTCTCCCTCAATAATTCCAAATGTTCAGGTTGATTATACAGCTTGTAACTTTAATTTGAAGCCAATGTTCATTTGCCATTCCAAAATCCTAGGTCCCTTAAGAATTATGTCAAATTTACTCTACCTGGGCTCTATAAATGGGTAAGAACAAACACCTGGAAGACAGTGCACCTGTTGCTAGCATAATTTACTGAATATTTCAAGCCCTCTGTTGAGACCCACTGCTCAAAATAAAAAAGGTTTCTTTTAAAATATTACTGCTCATTGACAATATGCCTAGTCAAGGGCTCCGATAGAGATGTACAGGAAATTAATGTTGCTTTCATGCCTACTTACATGATTTTCATACTGTATCCCATGGACCAAGAAGTAATTTTGACTTTCAAATCTTATTATTCAAGAAACACACTTTTTAAGACTATACCTGTCACATATAGTGAATGCCTTTGAGGGGTTCAAGATTTCTGTGGCTAAAATAGCAGTATATGTGTTGGACCTAGCAAGAGAAATCGAATGAATTAGCTGTGGAGCCTGAAGATGTGACTGAATTGCAACAATCTCTTGATAAATCTTGAACAGATGAGGAGTTGCTTTTCATGGATGGATAAAGAAAGTGATTTCTTGAGGTGGAATCTATTCCTAGTGAAGATGTGTATGTTTCTGAAATGACAACAAAGGATTTAAAATATTGTGTAAATTTAGTTAATAAAGTGATGGCACGTTTTGAGAGGATTTATTTCAATTTTGAAATAGGTTCTACTATGGGTAAAATGCTATCAAACCCATGGCATGTTACAAAGAGATCTTCCATGGAAACTAGAGTCAATCAGTGATACAACTTCTTTGTTTTTTTTTTGTTTTTTTTTTGTTTTTTTTTTATATATATATTTTTTTTATTTCAGCTCATCATGGGGGTACATAAGTTTAGGTTATATACATTTTCCATGTCCCACCCATCCCCCCGAGTCAGAGTCCCAAGCGCGTCCGTTCTCATTCTCCCGACAGTGCACCTGGCACTCATCATGTAGTCATACCTCCATCCCCTCCCCCCCCCACCTCCCCGGGTCTGCACCTTCAAGCATGACCATTCCCCAGAGGGTGTGTAACGCACTCATCATGTAGGCATACACCCATCCCCTCCCCCCACCCCCCATCCCAGTCTGATATCCAATTGGTATCCTTCCCTGATGTACATTTAGGTGATGATCAGGGAAACCAGTTTTCTGGTGAGTACATGTGATGCTTGTTTTTCCATTCTTTGGATACTTCACTTAGTATAATGGGTTCCAGCTCTCTCCAGGAGAACCAAAGAGATGTCGTATCATTGTTATTTCTTATAGCTGAGTAGTACTCCATGGTATACATATACTACTTCTTTGTTTTTTGTTTGTTTCTTTTTGTTTTATCTTAAGAAATTGCCACAGCCACCACTCTCATCAGTCAGTGGCCATGAACATTGAGGTTAGACCCTCAAGCAGCAAAAAGATTGTGACTTGCTTAGGGCTCAGATGATTGTTAGTAGTTTATAGCAATAAAGTATTTTAAATTAATGTCTGAACCTATTTTAGACATAATGCTATTAAACACTTAATAGACTATGGTATAGTATAAACATATCTTTTACGTGGATATGCACTGGAAAACAAAAAACTTCATGTGACTTGCTTTATTGTAATATTTGCTTTATTGCAGTAGACTGAAAGCAAAACTGCAACATTTCTAAGGTACGCCTGTATTAAAATGCTGCATTCTGTTGCATTGCTAATTATATTGAAAATATAGCCCAAATTAACATGGGAGATGTAAGTTATGGTAACCTCATTGAAACCCAATTTATTTTGTGTTCTATCTCTAAGCTTGGTTCAAAATCAGGTTTTATTTATCCCTGCAACACAGATGTGATAAATTGGTATCTGGCTCCATTTTGGAGTTCATTATATTTAATTTTCTATTTATATTACTTACTCCAATAAGACTAGAAACTTATATATTTATACTTTTATGAGATAGAGGCATATTCTGTTTTTCTTTAAATTAAATTTCTACTGTATAAATTGAAACAAAAGTTGCTATGACAATAATATTTATGAGGTGTTATATAAATAAAATATGAACCAATAAACTTCTAATGGTTTTCACAATGTATGAGATATACCCTAATGCATTATTAAGCTATGTGTTCACTTCAACTGAAAATTAGTCCAGAAGTGTTAATATCTGCCTAAAGAAAATACTGTGGGTTATTTTGTTTTGGAAATTTCACACTATCAATTAGAAGCTAAGGTTGTGTTTAAAGATAACCCTTTAAATGTGTGTGTATGGTGAAAATTATAAAAATGTATAATTCTAACTTCTTTGGCTTCTCCTTGGTTTTGATTCTTATTGCGATGACTTCACCCAATTTCTTGTGTTAAATGTCACTTGACCTTTGTTATGCAGACTCCTAACATGATGCCATCACTGAACTTTATAATGTTTCTGTGAAGGCATCTGGCCTACAGATGAGGGCCTCTAGTGCAGCTGGTGCCCTTCTCAAGCATACTATTGCTTTGCTAAAGAGAATATTCTCTATAATGTCCCACAAAGCAGAGTTATTTGTGGGGTTTCTAGCCTCACTGAGTATGTCCATGGCAAATTCTCTGAGCTTTTTATTCCCTCTTTTTCTATCACAGCAGTTCTGGTGTTTTATCTTTACTTACTACTTTCTGTGACTTTCTCCAAGTGTTAGGAACAATTTTATAGCAGAACAGTCATACCATTTCTTAGGGACCTTGCTGATATTTTAAATTTGGAATCTGAGAATAGAGCCTCTGTATCAATAACCTTTCCAATGTCTAGTTTTATATTCCACTCCCCTTTATCCAGGTCCCTCATTATTGAGTCCCATTCGCATTGTTCTGGCTAATGCTTCCCTCGCAGTTTCTTCAAGGTGCATTTCCATTTCAACCTTAGCAGATCTGACACTTCACTGGCTGAATTATGGTATGACTTATCCCTTTTTATTTGTCTATGATTTAGGTGGGGAGAAAGGGACATATTCACAAAGGATGTGGCTTTCATGCTAGGAGAGACGCTCCTGCATTACCTTAAATCAAGGAGGTTTTGCTGTCTTTTGCCTAGAAGGAAAGGTCACTTCTGTAGGCATAAAGGATTCAGAGAATATGGAGATTCAATGTTTTAATTATATCGTCTTATATTTTCTCATCCCATCTATTATGGTTTTATTCTTTCAATGCTATGGCCTTTTATTTGGTGCAGGTAGCTTGGCTAGTTTGAAAATTTAAACTTCTCTAGAGTTTTGCTATTCTTATGATTAAGTCCTTGTATGGGTACTCAGGTTTCTCCACATTTTGACTGCAGGAAATGAGACCAGCCTCACATGCTGCCAAGGGGGCCCTCTGGCTTTCACATTTACTTTTACCTGATGATTAATCAACTTCAGCCTTTTAATTTTTTCTCCAGAGCATCAGTTGCCTCAAGTAACAGCCATACTGTTCTATTGGACTTATATTAATAATGGCTACTTCCCTCATATTTCTAAATCCAATGGTACAGAATGGTTTTATTCAGGAAAGTAAAGGACTTACAACTGATATGTTACTCCTTACATAACACTTGAGGAGGTTGTGACCAAATCATGAAGAAGAATGAGAATGGAATTTAAATACAAATGAAGAGTTCAAATGTTTAATAGATCTACTAGTATACGTATTAAATAAAGCTTAATCAGATTTCTTCTTTGAGCCATCACCAGACTTACTTTCCATGCATAAACAAGAAACTTGTAAAAAATATGTGGAGCAACTTTTTACTTTATTTTATCATCTTTATTTATTATTATTTTGTTGATTACTTTTATTTATTATTTATTTTTGTTTTATTATTTTTTAAAATAACATGGACAATAGATAGCACTACATTGCGATTCTTAATAAAAATAAAAGTGAAACAAATGATGTGAACACCGTGATTATTCCAGATTCATTCCAGTATTCATGTTTAATAATGTAGTGCAGGTTAGAGGGCCTGAGCAAAATTTAGTGGTCTCGGTGACGTGAGTAGACAAGCATCGGGGTTCCAGAAGTCTGAGGAGTCTGCACTATAAGGACAAGATGCAGAAAAGGAGGGAGCTATATAGGGAGAACAATTTAGAAATCTACTTGGAAATCTCTTGTGTCTGCTGCTAAATGATAAGCTGTTTATATCTGGGATGAAACTCCACAAAGTCAGTGAAGAAACAATCGAGAATCCGTATACTTAAAAATATACAGATCTTGCACAGGACTAGAGACATTCGTGGTTCAATCAGCCTGAGTGGAGAGCCCTTGTTAAACATTGAAGGCATTCTATAACACTAAACCTCAGAGCAATTTACATCTGCTTTATTACTGCTTAAAACTCAACTTGAAAGGATTACACTGATTCCAAGTAATTTGTCTGACAAACAGATTCTGATACTCTTAAGAGAACAACATCCAGTTCTCAAAAAATGTGAAATTTATGATTTTCAACCACCAATATAAGGAAAAGTGACAATACAAGGAAATATATCCTTCATTCTCAGGGGAAAAAAATCAATCAATAGACACAAACATAGATATGCAACAATGAAATGGAATATGATGGAATATATGATATATGTGAAATTAGCCCAGTGAGGACTTTAAAGGAACTATTATAAATATACTCATGGATTTATTATAAAACATGGAACTAGAGCTCAACGATCAAAATATGGAACTTCTAGAGATGAATTTTTAAATGATTTACAAAAATACACTGGAATACACAAATACCAAATTAGACACTTTAGAAGAAAAAAAAATCAGTGAACTTAAAGATAGAACAATACACACTATTACGTAATAATTGACTTTTATTTATTGTTCTATTTTGTCTATACTATTGGTGTATTAGCTGGGCGTCTTTTCTTATTTTTTAGTGGTGACTACATTTACAATCACCTTTTTAAAAATTTGGTTATAATTTATCTTTAAATAATATCCTACCTGCTCACGTATAACATAAAACTCTCATAGCAATGCACTTCAATTATTACATTCCAATTCTTTGTGCTATTATGATCATACATTTAACTTTTATGTATATAGCAAGACATCACTATTATTTTTGCTTCAGTCAATAGTCTTCAAAATAAATTATGAGAAAAAATATCTTTTATTTTCCTCATATATTTATCCTTTTAAGTACTGTTCATTTCTTTAGGTATAGTCAGTTTTTTTTTTTTTCTGGATCATTTTTCTTTTGCCTAAGAAGACTCTAGATCAACTGACCCTCTTTCCTTCTTTCATTTTTTATTTTCTTTCCTTTTTTTCTTTCTTATTGCACATGTGCTTATAATAGATTCAATGTTCGTAAATCTAAAAAAGCCTTTATTTCACCTTCTTTTTCTAAAGATATTTTCAGTGGTGTAAAATACTTATTTTTTCATAACTTTAAAAATTGTTCATTGTCTTTTAGTATAGTTTTTAATAAGGCGTTTACAATAATTCTTTGTTGCTGTGAACAACTAAGTAAAATGTCTTTATACTCTAGCTGCTTTTAAGATTTTCTCCTTATCACTGGTTTTCATAAATTTGATGTTTACTTTAATAACCTTTATTTTAAAACATTTATACATTTACAGAAAAATTGTGAGAATAGTACACAGTTCCCATATACCTCATGCCCAGTTTTTCCTATTACTAACATCTTACAGATAGTATCATATATTGGTTACAATTAATAAACAAATATCCACATGTTATGGTTAGCTTATGCCCAAACAGTATTAAAATTTTCAAATTTTTACCTGTCCTTTTCCAGTTCCAGAATCCCATCCAGAATACCCCATTTACCCATCATTCTTAGGCTCCTTTTAGATGTGACAGCTTCTTAGATTTTCTTTGTTTTTAATAAATTTGGCAGTTTTGAGGAGTGCTGGTCAGATATTTCGTAGAATTTCCCTCAACTGGAATTTATGTGATATTAATATTTCTGTTGGGATTATACGAGGGTTACAGATTTGTGGAGGAGAATCACAGGGACAAAGTGCAATTCTTATCCATCATGTCAATGTCAACATTGCATAATAGCAACACAACTTATCCCTCTTGATGTTAACTTCGATCACCTGGCTGAAGTAATGTTAGGGTTTCTCTATAATACTTTCTCTTCACCTTTGCCATACTGTATGTACTCTTTAAAAGAAAAACTTTCTTTCTCACTTATTTAAAGAGTGAAGACTTTTAAAAATAATACAATGTTCTTTATTGATTTATTGATTTTCAATAAGCCAACCTTTTATTTGTTTCTCTAAACAACATGACCAATCAATAAAGAAGTAATGTGACTAGTCTAATTCATTTATTAAAATGCCCAGTAAATTAATTTGGGAAAAATTCCATAGTAAGGCTACTTATGTAAATACTAGCTCTAATTCTAATAATCTATGGTTTATTACATCAATGTTTTCTAGATAGCACATTGAAACAGTGATATTAAATCATGATGACTATGGTTGTTATTATATGGGTGAGCAATCATGGTGATAACATGAATTAAAACAAGATAAATGGTGTGATTCATTCATTTTCTTAATCTTTCTTAAAAGAAAAGAGTCCAGCTAGAATCTTTAAACAGGAAAAGTAGAAGAAAAGAGCAGACATTTCTGGGAAGTGGTGGATTTTGTTATAAAACAGGAAAAATGAACTGAGATAAAGACTAACAAGGTATAATGACAATGAGCAGACATGATAATGTCGCTTTTTCCTTTTCCTGGAAATAATTTAAATGAATATTGATCTAAAACAAAGGAATGAATAACTTCATGAACTTTCCCAGAATCTAGATTTTGTAATTTCAAAACCCTCTGGTGACATATAAGAAAGGAGAAGCAGATTTATCTAGAATAATTGCCTATTCCTGTTAGGTTGTTTAGTAAGTGGTAGAGAAAACAAATGAATTTATATTATTAATAGGAAAGAAACTCACCTTTCAGGTAAAAGTTTCCCACTTGTGACCAGACAGAAAAGGTGGGCTGTGTTGAGGTGACCAAAAAATTATTTAAATTCTGATACTTGGAGGATATCCACTCAAATCCCCCATTGCTCCCTGATAGAAAAAAAAAAAAAAAAAACGTGATGTACAATTGCCAATTGTAAAATGGCTTTCAGGACAATACTGAGTATATGAGATTCATTCATTATCACCATCATATTTACAAAGTTTCTTTCCATTTTCAGTTTGTAATGTTTACACTGATTCTGGTTACATTAACTTTACAGATTTTTAAATTCACAAACCTTAAATCTGATATTCCAAAACATAGTTGTTAAAATTTATTCTCACACTTTTCTGTGACATGCTTATATAAAAATATTATATTTATTTCATCAGCAAATTCTAACACTCTGGAGGAAAATGTACCTACCCTCTCTTTTTATACATTGTAAATAAATATGTATGTGTGTATGTACATGTATACATATGTACATATACACATATATATTTACATAAAATGTCCATAGCATAATTTTTTTGAATACATATTACAGAGAATATTTAATTTACACAAATTTGACATAAAATTTTTTAAAAAGCTAAAATCTTCCCAAGGAACACATATGTTCACAGATGGAAAAAAGGTCATATGTGGAATAAATGATGTGTTTCTGTGATTTTATTCTTTAAGGCAGCTTAAGGAAAAGGATAAATTTTTGTTCTGAATATTGATTGCCTGATTATTTATAAAATAGTATCAGACTGGACTATGCATATACAATAAAATCAAAATGTCCAATATGCTTATTGGAAACTTCAAAGCTTGTTAGAGTTGTAGTTCTGATTTTGCACTGAAAACTACGAAAATGCTTTTAAAACATGTTTAAAGATGTTGTATTCATTAATTACTATACATTTTGTTTTACTATTTGTTGTACATTGATATATTCCATTATTATTTTAATAAGAATAACTCATTAGCTTTAATCTTTATGCTGCTGTAGGAATTGAAAATTAATTTCTAAAAGGTCAAAAATGAAGGTTTTTCATTCTTAATTTATTACCATTATGTTAAGAAACAGTATATTTGTTTTTACATTGACCTTAAAAATTCAACTGAAAAGACTGATTTTATTCTGTCCAAGAAGTTGTCAGTAGAAACTTTTGGCTGCCTAACGTATATGACGACTACTGGAGACGATGTGGACTAGTAAATTGCTGACACTAAACACATGTTATAGGATGAAGACAGGGACAATAAACATATACACAAATATATGAATAAAATGGACCTATTGATAAGAGACTCTTGAGAAAGTACATAAAGCGTGAATAGGGTAGAGAATGCTTGTTGATGGGAAGCTAGAGAAGATATTTGACTTGAGATCTGAATGGTGATTAACAGCCAGACATGTGACTATCAGATGCAAGTATAACACAGGTGCTGAGAGTACAAATGCAAACTTTTTGAAGTAGGAATAAGCTTTATATACATTGTTAATAGAAATGGTTTGGCCAGAGAGTAAGCATAGTTGAAGTCAAAGATATTAGTGTTCCTGAATATAAAGTTGAATTAAGTAAATAATAGATGAATTTGCTTTAGTTAAACTACCCAGCCAAATCTTTAGAAGTGTACAACTTAAATCTAATGAACCAGTAGTTTGAGAAATAAGGAAATTTCTTTCATAAAATCAAGGCATGGTATAAGCATCTCCTCTTCTTAGGAATCCCTCCTAAATATATCGATGTCCATGTGCCTCATGAATTTCCACTTCTACTTCAAGTCTCAATTCAAAAGCCATCTATCTCTTTTGTAAAGTCTTATATAAACTCCCACAGGTAGTTAAATGATTCTCTTTATTACACTCCTGCTGCAATATTTAATATATGCTATAACACAATTTTATAGCAATAATATGGGGTTTGGATAGATGTCAATCTTCCTTTTAGGTTATGTCTCTGTGTCTTGTTTACTTTGTACCACAGGACTGGCATGCACAGTAGACAGTCAATATGCACTGGTTTAGTTAAATAATTTAATTTATTTAAAGCACTGCTTTTAAAGAATAGATTGTATAGAATGATTACAGGTTATGAGAATGGAAAATAAAGCGGTGTTCCACCGCTGAAAGTTCTGAGGAACTTACTAAGGTCTTTGAAACTTGTGAAAGTAGGGTGATATTTCAGAAGGGAGCATGCAGGCCCAGACTGTCACATAAACACAGCCTTTACTTCTCTATTCCCTAGACACCACAAAGCATATGGCTTCGCCTGTGGAAATAATAAACTCCATTATCTTCCTAGTAGAAATGAACATTTATAGTTTGCAATAGTGGAATGAAATTGCATAGATATATCTGTGTTCAAAGTATATTATGCACATTTTTATGCTTAATTACTGTTAGAGGTATTAAATATCAATGTAGTTTTCAAACATGTCATAGTATCTTTTCTAATGTCTCATTTTCTATATACTAATTTAATGGCATTCATGTTTTCTTCTTATTAATGCAAATTTTGCTGTATTGGTACTTGCATCTGAATTAATTATAAATCAAGGATATTCCTTTACATAATTTAAGATATGAAAAATAAGCAGAGGGAATGCCTTTTGAAAGGTTAGCACTTCTATTCACCTCCCCCGCTATTTAAAAAAAAATGATAATATAAGAGTCTACGTTAATTATGTAATTATCTTGGATCAGAAAATAGGAGGAAAAGATATTCTTATGCTACATTACAATTACCTTCACCTATTTCAGTGGAGCAAACTTGCACAATGGGAAGAAAACAAGATCTTTCACAAACAACTTAACAACATTCACCAGTATCCAAACATGATCAAGAGAACAAAGAGATTCTTGAGAGAGTGCCATTGAGTGAGCAATGCAAGCTGTTAATGTGTTTTCTAATGTGGAAAACTTTCCCATGAACTTTCCTTTCACCATCTTGGATAAAATGCAAGGTCTTTAAGATTTTTTTCTTCTCCTTCTTCTTCTTATAACAATATAAACCAACATTCAATTTTGTAGCCAAGTTATTATATTAAAAAAATTCATTTCATTTTTAACAACCAACCAAATTCAAATCTGCATTCTTTTAAGAATAAGTATTTTCCTTAAAGTGTATCCAAAGTGTTTTAGATTTTTTTCTTCTTTGAAAACATCACTGAATCTGCAAGGACTTATGAGATGAAACAGACAAAGAGAAATTCTTCTGAAGTAAATAGTTGTAAAAAAACAGAGATACTTGAAGTAGCTACTTGGGCTCCCTTGCAGTGATATAGGAATTGAATGTGATGCTTGAAAAAAAAAAAAAATGAAAGGTAGTTATAGTTACATTATGATTGTCAGATAAAAAATAAAATCTGAGAAACCCAATGAAAAATCTGCTGAACTGGGAATTATACCAAATTTTGTTTGTTCTCATACCCCTAATCTTTCATATTTTATGCCACTTCAGATATCATGATTATAGGATCTGAAATTACTTTTAAAGATAAGTAAAACATTTGCATTATTTTTATCTATCAACTTTTTAATTTTATTTTTTAATTTTTTACATTTAATTATT
The DNA here is from genome assembly GCF_020740605.2 of Lemur catta. Taxonomy (NCBI): domain Eukaryota; kingdom Metazoa; phylum Chordata; class Mammalia; order Primates; family Lemuridae; genus Lemur; species Lemur catta. The sequence continues at coordinate 49,943,318 of NC_059128.1, read as the reverse complement.
ATGGGTACATAATATCTATTAGCTTTTAATGTAGTAAGAATTCCTTACAACCATAAAGATTTATTGTTCTCATTCGGAATGGTTTATTTTACATGGGATATTTCTCTCTGAAAATATGCCCCGGAAGAGAATGAACAATTGTAGTTGAAAATTTTCCATGTTTCACTTATTTTTTGTGATGAAATGTTGGTGGATATAATAAAATACCCTCTATGCTGTAAATACAAGTCTATTTTATCATACTACTGAGGGCCTAGTCAGACCCTTAATTTTTTATCATTTCTTCACTCTATCATTTTACACATTGAATTTGCACATGAAATTGTTTGTCCCAGTAATTTATTGTATTGTTATTAAAAATAATTTGAGACTGAATTTTATTTTATCTTTCAACATAAACTAAAAATGGAAGTCTTTGCTTTGCTCTCCTTTGACTGTGTTTACCTCTTAACTATGTGGACTGCCAGGAACATTTTTTAGACTAGCTTTTGGAGTGGGATTTGGGGACTTGGAAATTAGACAAAAGGTTACATTTGAGTGAATGTGAATGTTATAACTGGTAAATCAAGGAAGCAAGAGCATACTGGGCAAGGTAATACCAAGGGCTAAAATTTCATCACTGGATAGCAATTTTACAGAATATAAAGCAGTCCATGTGTGGTTATAATAAAGATCGTGGTGGCTGAGCATGGGGGGAGTGGGGTAAGCATTCTAAGAATAGAAATGTAGGTTGGGGTCATGTTGAGAAGGTCATGAATACTTAGGAATTTTGATTGTGCACTATAAGCAATAAGAAACCATAAATTTTTGAGTACGAGACAAACATCTCAATATTAGTGTCTATAAATTTTGACAGCAGTGTATTAGAAGGACTGAATAGTGAGGAGGCTACTGGAAAGTAAGTAATAATTTCAATAATACAATCAGTATCTGTGGAAGAGAAAAACAAGGGAAATGTAAGGATGTTGGTGACATAATTTTGACAGAGCTAGACCTCCCACTAATGTGAGACTTAAAAAATAATTAAACATCACTGCTGTCCTTGGACAGTTGACCAAGAAGACAGTCAATCTCATAGCATTACATATTGTGCATTTTATGTTGATGATGGTTCAGCCATCACAACATATGGTCTTTACAGGAGAAGGGAAGAAAGAAACTGGAGTATCCCACAGGGGATTTTCAGAGTTTTAGCCTGGAAAAGACACACATCACTTCCAACATAATTCCTTGGCCAGAAAGAATGAATTGGCTCCTCCTAATTATAATGGGGCTGGGAAGTTTCCCTTGTGTTCAGGAAGAAATGGAGAACAGATATGGATTATTATTAGTAAAGTTGGCTACAGTAACCAATGGGTTTTCATGAATAAATACGAAAGACATACTGAAATACACGAGACATTGTAGTATATTTAAGTAAAAAATTATTTGGAAACAATATCAAACACTCTTGATGAGGGATAGAAAGAAAGTAGAAATAGGGCTCAAGCATGTACATGTCCATGTACCTTCCTATATACATATACATAAAAATACATACACTTTAATGATTTACACACAGTGAATTGCATGATATAAAATATAAAATAGAAACATTTATAGAAATAAATGAAATGATTTATAGGAAAGTAGTAATAAATGATATTAACAATGTTTCAGTCATTGAACCTCAGGGTCAGATGCTAATAGTGTGATTCTCAAGATATTTTCTAGGGAATCTATGTTTTCCTTGGAGGATATGTTTTGTATTTGCACATACAGCCTTCTTTTCTTCTGGACATATTTTGTATATTCATTGTGAATTCTTTCAATGACTTTGGTAGGAGGTTAAACCACAGCCTATATTCAGTATTAATTGTCTGGATTCACGATTAAAAAAAAATTAGAGATCTATCATCTGTTTATCATCTATCTCCTGTTTATAGTTATGTGTATGTCCCATCTATCATTTAGATATTTATTAATTAGCCAACATGGAATGAGTCACTCCTATTTACTTTGCTATCGTAACTGGATGTTTGCCTTTTTATGTTATGTATCAAGTGTTTGGATAAAGCTTAATTCTTTACTTATTACTTTCTCTTGAATATTTAGATTTTATATAATTATTCCAAATAACATGATAATTAAAAGTATCTTTTTGTTTCTGCATGTTTAATGATTATATATAAAATTCCTAGAAGATAAAATTGTTAATTAAAGATATCACAGGATTTGTCAACAAGTTTAATTTTAGCACTGTGTGAAGTTGCTAATCTCTGATCATCCTTGCTAATATTGTTTAATTTTATGTTCTTTAGCATTTTAAAATATTACTATTTTTATTTATATTTCATTAGTAATAATATATTAAAATTTCACTTATTTTTTACTACTTTCTCTTTATTTCTCTGAGACTTGCACTTTTCATATCTTTGGCCAACTTTAACATTTTGTAGTTAGGTTTTTTAAATATCATACATTTTTGTTGTACAGTACTTATTATTTTCCAAGGTAATGCTTCTTTTTTATGTTCTTAATGATATTCTTGGATGCTCAGAAGAAAAGTTTTACTAAATGTGTACACAAGCACAAACATTTGTTTTGCTGTACAATTTCGAAACCATTTTCCAAATTTATGTGCATTTCATATTCTTTCTGATATTTTTGCTATTTCTTTTATTATTAGATGTGGAATTTGGAAAAGTTACTTATATATACTTTAATTTATCATAAATAAAACCAATGTTTTAATTTTCTTACCATATGAAATAAATTAAAATAATTGATATATATATCAATTTATCATATATATATCAATATATATGTGTGTATATGTATATTAAGTTCTTAGCACAGTACCTAACAGAAAATAAATGCTATATGTATTTGCTACCATCAATATCATTTATCTTTTCTCCATTGTTTTTATACTTAAAAATCTTTTTTTTGGTTCAGGTAACTGCTAAATAATGACAAGATAATTTCTACATTCATATATCACTTTAAAACTTTGACAAATTCTATGACTTTCTAGATTTCTTATCCTTTGAAAATAAATCAATAATATATGATCAGTGTCATAATTTCAACTGTAATAGAAATGGCAGCTCTTCAGTTTAAATTTTCTATAATCAAGCTGTCTATTGTTTGTAAAACAGATAAAGTAAGACTAATTAACAATTTATTTGTTGGTAGAACTGTGACCTATTTAGAAACAACTGAAAATACTTTCATTCATTATTTAAAAGAAGAGTTTGACATTCAGCTGGTGTACAGAAATGTTATTTTGAGAGCAGTACTCTTAAAATAATAGATTTATACAAATATATAGAAATAAAGAGTGTCATTACATAAATATTTGCCTATTTAAGGAGTAAGTACTGAAAATAAAATGCAGAAATAAAAAGAAATACAGACATATATGAAATTTGATAGTTTCAAGACTGAGAGAGAATAACTAGACAGTTATCCATATCCATAACATTGTCACATAGTCAAAGAAAAACATGGGGTATGAGAAGATATACAGAAGAAATCTTTTTGTTTTTTGCATAGCATATAAAAAATTTGGTAGTTAAAAAAATCAGTTTGTTAATGAATAATTTTAAAATATTCTTCTCAGAGTTAAAACTTTATTTTTTGTTTTTCTTACCTCCTATGTGTCAGTGCTGTATTTTCAGCTAATTTATAGTTAATGGTGACAAAGATTGCTGTATTTACCTCTGTATCTATTTCTACCTCTATAAAATTATAGAAATTTTAGCTGGCAACATGGCTGCCAAACCCTTTTCCAGCTAGACTTGACTATGTGACAAGATAGTGAAAGAGAAATTTCATATATTAGTTGGAATAAACATTCTTAAATTCTAGTTGGCATTCATATCTTTCTCCCTATTGCATTGTTCCTTTTTCTATTCTGGGGTCTGAAACTTAGATGTTACCATCTTGAACTTGGTGATTTTGGCTACATGTTAAGGATAGTTTTTAAGTAATCTGGAGGAAGAGGACTGTATCCCAAAGAACCTTGACAAACATAGCAATAATATTATCCTTGGATTACATACATAAAGACATATGCATAGGAGAAAAATCTTTTCTTTAAAGAAATGGTATTTCAGTTTACTGTCACTCACAACCAACTCTAAATTAGTTAATGCATAAATATCTCATTTATAATTTAATTAAACCTTATATGGCACTGACAGTCTAGCCTAAATATTTTATATGTTTCCCTGTATGTCTCAGCCTTTTTGTAGAAGGTTTAGGTCCATGGGCTTAATTGTGACCAATGGTCTGTAAGTTGAAGTAATGTGCCTGTATGTATTTCATCCCTACATCGTTTCTGCTGGCACACTGCCTTTATGGGAAAAATGATTCAGACAACCCAGTTATAAATCAAGGAAGGGCACAAAAATTGTATCAGATATTTCACGAGTAAAATATAAACTTATGCTGATTTAAGCAATTGTAATGGGTTGGGGACAAGGATGACTCTTCTGATAATTGGTTGAAATGTATTTGCTTCGTTTTCTGATTACTTTTAGGTCTTTATCTTAACTCTTTCATATGAGAAATTATTGAAGGAATGCTAAAAGAAATTCAGAACCTTAAATGTTTTAAACAAAGTGTTCTAATGCACTGTCAATATTACATAAATATTTGCCTATTTAAAGAGTAAGTACTGAAAATAAAATGCAGAAATAAAAGGTAGACATGTGTAGACATCTGTTGCAATTGCAGGGGAAGAGAAGAAACAATCCTTAACATGGATTGTTTTCTTGAGGCAAATCACTATAGGATGTGACTCTCTGCAATAACACACTTAGAGAAAAAGAGAAAGGAAGAGAGGAAAGGAAAGAATAGAAAGAAGGAAATAAAAATATGTATTATTTCATTAGTGGTAAGTTTCACTTATGTCAATATTTTTAGATTTGATAATTTGGAATAAAATCAATTAAATTATATCCATATCTTAATATGTTATAAATATTGATACTTTTTCTAATGAATTGGAGGAACACTTTCATGTCATTATATAATAGCACTTCATGGAGCAGCATCATGTACAGATTGACAAATTTCTCCTTACTTTTTCTGCATATACATATTGTTGACTTATTAACATTGAACTCGCTGTCAACAACATTATATTAATATCTCACGCTTAAATGAAGCTTATCTAATATATGCATTTTCTCCACAAGGCACACTTGCATATATGAACATTAAATAGCACTTCAGTAGTATGCTTAGGGGATCATTATAAACAGCAAAATCACCAACAAAAAGCACAAAATGTGGTACTAAATAGACTGTGAAAAGAACACTTGTTTATAGTATGAGAGCTAAAACAAGAAGGCAGAGTGTCTCCTTGTGAGACTTCAGTTTTATCTGACTAAATTAATGTTTATCCAGTCATTTTCAAACTTTATTGTATCAAAGATTTATTTTTAATCCTATGAAAGTTATGGATATTATCATCATACAATGAAAATGCATATATACAAAAATATTTTTATACTTCACATCATTAGAGCAGCTTCTGAAATTAATCCATAAAACATAATATAAAAAAATACACAGGGGTACTAAAACATTAAAATCTCGAAGCCAATTGTATTTTATAAAAACAAACAAGCAAAAAACCTAAGTAAAATAAAATATCTACCTATATATTAAACTGTTAATGAACAATTAAATTGTATTTAATCCAAGATCCAAAAAGCTATTATTTTTTTTTAGAAAATCCATTGTGGTAGATTCTGCAAATTATTTAATGGTTTAAAGAAGTAACACAAATGACTGTCCTAACAGATTATAAAAGTTCATTTGATGAGGAATTCTGCTTCTGCTTTTGATATTGGAACATACAATATAATATTGCTCTCTAGCAACAAAGAAAAGCCAGAAAATATATGAAATTGTAACCTTTTTAAAGCCTATCAAATAGCTGAGGTCTAATACCACGGTTTACTGAATTCCAGAGGATGATAATTCTCCACAGAGAGACAGGAAACAAAGACTATTTTGCTTTTGGCAAGACAGGAAATGAGATAGCAGCCATGGAAGTATGTATGAAGAAAACCAAAAATGGTAATGAATTCTTAAAGGCCAAGTGTTTGCTACTATGGCCCACTAGAATTCTGGGTACTCTAGACCCAAGAGAGTCTCCCCCTCATAAGCTCTTTTGCAGAAGACATTTCTGGGTGTTCATGAGAAAGAACAAGGAGAGGACAGGACAAGAGACAGCAGAAGGTCCTACCTCAGTTGAACAAGTGCAAGTGGTGACTATCTGCCACTGTGGATAGCAATAAACCCTGCTTGCCTCAAAAGCCAAAAAGAGGCTTCTGCTTTTCCCCTGTTAAAGCATAAGCCTCTTCCTACTAGGGAAAGGAAACAGGATACCTTCCTGCTCTCTGATCTGACACAAAAGTGGCGTGCTGCTGGCCAAAGGGTAGGTAGAAAGTGCTTACATTCAAGTGCTCTCACTGATGCAAGGCACAGTTCAGCTCACAGAGGCAAGTGGCTAATGAGTTGAGCTAAAACTACTAAAAAATAATTTACTTCAGACTGCGGTGAAGTACATTTCTTTTGGTGTTCTTGGATTGACACAAATCTCCCCCATTCTTGCTTGTAGTTTTCAAGAAAAACTGCAGAATGTGCTGGGAATGTAATATATTCAGATAGGGAGGAAATGTCTAACAATGACCTAGCCTTATTCCTATTCTTTCTATGAATGTAGCATCTTGAGTTATGGAGGAACTACCTGGGACAGCTCAGGCTTTGTAACTCTCTTCCCTGGTAACAGGATGTCTTTGCCCAGCAAGTCCAGTGGCCCCTAATAGACTATATCTCACTACATGCAATAAATATAATTTCAATTGGATTTTATATCTAAATATGCAAAATCAAAAATGACAATATTAAGGAGTTTAGCAGTTAATTTAGAGAAAAATCTTAATGACTTCGATTTAGGCAAAGGTTTTTCAACAAGGATAAAAAGCAAATTCGAGCGATTTTTTATTTAAGTTCCAGATGGTTTGTAAACCAGCAAGGATAACTCACAACATCAACGATGCATTTGGCCCAGGAACTGCTAAGGAATGTACAGTGCAATTGTGGTTCAAGAAGTTTTGCAAAGGAGATGAGAGCTTTGAAGATGAGGGGCACAGTGTTCAGTCATTAAAAGTTGACAATGATCAATTGAGAGCAATCATCCAACCCAATTCTCTTGCAACCATAGGAGAAGTTGCTGAAGAACTCAAGGTCAACCATTCTGTGGTTGTTCGGCATTTGAAGCAAATTGGAAAGGTGAAAAAGCTCAGTAAGTGGATGCTTCATGAGCTGACCGATAATCAAAAAAATCATCATTTTGAAGTGTCATCTTCTTATTCTATGCAACAACAACGAACCATTTCTTGATCAGATTGTGATGTGGGATGAAAAGTGGCTTTTAGACAATAACCAGCAACGACCGGCGCAGTGGTTGGACCAAGAAGCTCCAAAGCACTTCCCAAAGTCCGAATTGCACCCAAAAAAGGTCACGGTCACTGTTTGGTGGTCTGCTGCCAGTCTGATCCACTACAGCTTTCTGAATTCCCGCAAAACCATTACATCTGAGAAGTATGCTCAGCAAATTGATGAGATCCACCGAAAACTGCAACACCTGCAGCTGGCATTGGTCAACAGAAAGGGCCCAATTTTTCTCCACAACAGTGTCCTACCACATGTCACACAAGCAGTGCTCAGAAGTTGAATGATTCATATGTAACATAAACATTTGTACCCCCATAATATGCTAAAATTAAAAAAATAAAAATAAATAGAGAAGGAATAAACAACAACAAAAAAGTTAAATGAATTGGGCTATGAAGTTTTGCCTCAGCTGCCATGTTGCCATGTTCACCTGACCTCTTGCCAACTGACTACAACCTCTGCAAGCATCTTGACAACTTTTTGCAGAGAAAACACTCCCACAACCAGCAGGATGCAGAAAATACTTTCCAAGAGTTCATTAAATCCTGAAGCACAGGAATAAACAAACGTATTTCTTGTTGCAAAAATGTGTTGATTGTAATGGTTCCTATTTTGATTAGTAAAGATGTATTTGAGCATAGTTATAATGATTTAAAATTCAAGGTCTGAAACCACAATTACTTTTGCACCATTCTAATATATAGTTTTGAGTAATAACAGAGGCCACAGATTCAGGGGAAAAGATTGCATTACCCATTATTTGATGAGAGAAAGTAAGGTTAGAACAATTTTTAATCTGTGGCTTATAATTAACAGAAAAATATGACATATTCAGAGCATATAAAGTATCCCTTAAATCAATATGAAAAGCAAAACAATTCATTAGGATAAACATGGCTCTAAATCCACAATTAGAGTCAGAAGGATGATAAATGTCCAATAAACCTGGAGGAGGAAAAGATGCTCCACCACATTTATAAAAAATATATGCACCTATAAAGATATACAATTATGTATCTATAATACTTAAAAATTTAAAAAATTAAAAAGAATATTTAAATTGTGAATTACTATATTGGCATGATGATTACTTTGATAAAAATAAAAATTACTCTTTTCTCATTTTAGCAAGGATACAATACATTGGCCACTCTTGAAAAATCTTCATATTTTAATTTGCTGAATAATTTTGCTAAAGAAATAATTTTCCCATATACTAAAACATATGGACAAGAGTTCATAGTAAGAGTAAACATTGTAAATCATTAAGTAAATTATTAAGTAAAGAATGATTTAATGCTTTATAGTAAATTCATTGGACAAAATTATAAGAAATGAGTTAACTATTTTTTTTCTTGTCTATTCTAATTTAATATAGTAATAACAATCTACTCTGAATGTATTGAAGAGATCATTCCAGATGATAATGAGAAATCAATCATTTAAAACACAAGAGCAGTATCATCTACAGAATAGACTTTTGGTAAACAAGTTAACAGTAAAGATTCCCTTGCTGTTATAACCGATGTTTAGAAGATGCACATTTATAATCATGACCATAATTTAAAACTATGTGCAAATTATTGAACTCTTCTAAGGATATCTATAACCATAATTAAATCATAGCACATACCACATGGATATCTTTTGTTCCATATTTATGATAGCACTCTTCTTGTCAACTTTGGGAGAGCAATATTATATTCTAATACCAAGGGCCATCTGCTGCTGCAGATGCCAGGTTATGGTCTATTGGCAGTTTTGATGGTAGCACAACTGAGTTAATTCCTTGCTAGGGGCAATGAAAAATGAATACATTTAGTTCCTCCAAATATAATTAAAGCAACACGGTTTGTGTCATAAAGGTTTACAATGTACTTGGGCCAGTATAGTAAAGCCACATTCGTCAGATGTGAATGTATATAAGAGCAGAAAACGCCTACCTAGAGGGCTAAAGCTATGATTTTTCTGTAGACAACATGGTGCATCAGAACAAATGTATTTCACAACCCCGGCTCAATCTCTTTGTCAGTCCCACAAGCCATGACCTCAGACTATCTCTCTGACTCTAGTTCCATGCTGTCTTCTAATTTTATGTAATGATACCTCCTATTAATTAGGTTGTTGAATTTGATCTGTAACCAGCTGTAATCCCACTCTAGGGCCTGAGTAATTCCCTCTTTGTTATATAATAGACAAATAATATTCTATTTTTTGAGTACTATTATTATTATTTGCCTTTAAATTCTCCTATAAGCCCTTAGGTCTTAAAGGAATCCTGACATATTATACCTGTGTTGTAAATACCAAAGGCTGTAGAATCATACCACATGTGTTAAAAATACTAGCTCCATCACTTAGAAGCCATGCAATCTTATGAAATATAACTTTTGCACCTCATTTTTTTCCTTCACAGAATGTATACATAATAGTGCCTGCATAGAGTTGTTATAAATATTTAATTAGAAAATCAACTTAAACTCCTTAAGACAGAGACAATTATGATATAAAATGTTAGTATTTGTTATTTACCATAAATGCTTTCCTCCCAATGTAATTAGAACATGGAGTATCATACATTCTGGAGTTAGTATAGACATTGCTTCACCTCTACAGAGTAAATCCTCATTATTCATGGATTCTATATTGTGAATTTGTCTGTTCACTGAAATTTATTTGTAACTTCAAAATCAACACTCATTGCACTTTCAGGTTCATTTGCAGACATGCCCAGAACTCAACAACTTTGAGTCACTCAACATGCTTATTCCCAACTGAAGTCTCACAAGGAGACACTCTGCCTTCTTGTTTCAGCTCTCATACTATAAACAAGTGTTCTTTTCACAGTCTATTTAGTACCACATTTTGTGCTTTTTGTTGGTGATTTTGCTGTTTATAATGACCCCTAAGCATACTACTGAAGTGCTATTTAATGTTCATACATGCAAGTGTGCCTTGTAGAGAAAATGCATATTTTAGATAAGCTTCATTTAAGCATGAGATATTAATATAATGTTGTTGACAGCGAGTTCAATGTTAATAAGTCAACAATATGTATATGCAGAAAAAGGGGAAATTTGTCAATCTGTACATGATGCTGCTCCATTAAGTGCTATTATATAATGACAACTAGAGTGCATACTAAAGCTGTGGGAAAAAATGGAAAAGCTGCTAAATTTGTGAGTGCATGAGATAACAACTATAAAATGTGAAATGAAAAGCACTGTTGTTAGGCTAATTCCCCCCCCACACACAAAAAAAATGCGGTCATGTTACCCAGGGTCAGGAAAACGTTAATCCCTTCTTGACAAATGCTGACTAGCTCGTATGTTCAAAATGCAACATAGTGTGAAAAAATGTTGAATTTGCAGGTTCAATATATAAGGCAGATTGTGTAGTTCTGGAGACTTCAGAAAAAATTTTATAATACCTGCTAAATGTTGGACAGGAGGAAGATTAGCAAGTTATCAGTGCTGATAAGACTGCCTTGTTTTATCAGGACTTGTGCAAATATAACATAAAAGACATTTTGGTTCAGAAAAATGTTGTGACCAGAGGTTTGAAGGAACTTCACCCTGATTTTCTCCTACGAGTAGTAGCTCAATATCCCCTAATTCAGTGTTCATGGTGATTTGATAGACCATAACTACCATGAATAAATAGAGCTCACTACATTTTGAGGTGTAACCAGATCTACTGAGAGAAGAAAGTAGTAACACACTAAAGGCTGGTAGACATGTACTTTCTCACAAAGTGCTATAACAAAAAGAGTTTTATTTATGATTTTTAATGAAATTTTACCTTTTCACTGCTTTAAAGAAACCCATTGCTAAATTAAAAGTTCATTTTCATGTTGGGGGCTCTGATTTAAGGTAACCAGATTAAGTTCATATATTTGTGTTATTAGTGACATAAGACAGTGTTAGCCAAGAATGGCTAAATAACTGCCAGGCCAAGGCCCCAGATAATGTTCTCCTGTCTTGAGCTACTAACTGATAAAATACAGAGCTCGATGTCAAAGATAAAGACAAAGGATATAAACACTTCATTAAGTTTAAACTCTTACACCACTCAGTGTTTTGCTGAAATTGGGAACATCTTTTACTGGGGATATTTTTTAACAGTCAGGAGATTTCTATTTTTCCATTGAGAAATGAGTCAGTCACCACTTTGATAAACAATAAAATCACATAAAACATATTCAGGGAAGAAACTATAATTGGCTATTTTCTTTTAAAAAGAAGTTTATATTGCTGATGTAATTATGTTTGTGCCAAGTCAAGCACATAAAGCCTCTGTATACTAATTACAATTTGCTTTAGTATTTACTCATTTGATATTGATTACCTACATGTGAGGTGAGTAGTTCAACCAAATGTGTATAAGAATAAATCAAGTTTGCACTTGTTTAAACATACCTTAAATGGCATTGTAAGGTTTGTTTCCCAGTATGGCTTTTTCTTGTGATTTATTATATCTGGAATATGTTTTATTTCTTTTCAATGTGTCATATGTAGAATTTCTTCTTTTTTAGTGAATACATTTTGTTTAACAAAGATGTTAGCCAATGTGACATTATAGTAGTCATCTGTTTCCTAGTTTGGGATTTATATGTAGATGAATACACTTTTTATCACGATGTTTTTTAAAGTTGTGGGTACCATTATAACCCATAATCAAATTCCCAATCTGAATATAATATAAAAAAATATGCTGTGCTATGCATCATTCCATTATGCTATTGAAAGATAGCCTCCTTTGGACTTTAATTAGGAATGTTTGGTGTTCGCCATAATTACCCAAGTCAACAAGAAATGCAGTATTCAAAAACTTTCATTGTGATTTGAGAAGAAACTGCCATATATGGAATGTAAGAAAAAAATTGACAATTTTGGAGTCAAGACATAAGTGTTCTTGACTTTTTAAAATCAGGCTTTATAGATTGGGGGATAATATTAAAGTAAGGGAAGAAAATTACACCTGTAAGCAATTCTGAACTTTAATACTGAGCAAGAAAATTTAGGAAGATCATAAACAGTGGTCTGATTCATGAAAACTATGATTGGAGAAAAATATGGAGAGGCAGATTTTTATGTGAAACTATTGGAAGTGAAGTAAAATTATAGTGTTATTAATTTATTCCTGGATTAATGTAATACGGTCATATCTTGTCTCTTTCTTCCCATCTCTCTTAACTACCATTTATCTTTCCCAGGAAATTGTTATAATACAAATCTTCCTGAAATGTCAATTTTATTAGTTTTGTTTGACATTCCTGTAGCTCCAAGCTGCCCTAATGTGTTCTTATGGTGATTAAATTGTGTATGAAGAAGACCAAAATTAACAGAGTGATTCAGGATTTAGATACTTCGAGTTAGAGTTACTGTATAGCAAACTCCAGCTGTTTCATTAGCCATATACCTTCAGCAGTTTTATAAAACCAGTGCCTTATATTGGTTATACTATACCTAACTATTTTCTCTAATAAATTTTCAAAAAAAATCTACTATTTTTTAAACCAGTTAATTTTACTAAACCGTGAAAAAATAGAGACTATTAAAGAGACAAAAATAAAAAAATTAAAAAAGTTCTAGGTTTTTAGTTTGTTAGTTTATTTGTACTAGTTTTATTGACAGACTGTTCATAAAACACAGCTCAGATAATATTTTAAAGTAACATTTTATATATAATATTAAGAACATGGTGTAAATCTGAGTAGAGGCTTTCTAGAAGGTAGGTTTATAAAAGCTAGAATATAGTTTAATCCATATACTTTTGTGTGAAACAACATATACATATATTTGTAAACAACATATACATATATAAATAAACATATGAATACATTTAAACAACACATACCTCTCCACAGATAAGAGCACAAAAATCTTAATTGTTGCTGTTATTTTCTTTGTATATAAACCTTTATAAATCAATTGTTTGTTTTACCTGAGTTTGGAGACATTGAGCTGAATTAAGCAAAATCCTAAACACTGTAATTCAGTTCTATATATTCTCTCCACAGCCTTTCTCTGACATTGCCATCTGCTGTCACTACAGACTATGGTGAAAAAATTTACCAAGGAGAAAACCTAACAATCCAAGGGGGGGGGGGAGAGAGAGAGAGAGAGAGAGAGATGAAAGAGCAATACAGGTGCAAGTGGTTAAGCTATCATGGCCAGGAAAATCAATGGGAAACAGTTGTTATCTACTGTAAGTCCAGAATGCAGGAGAACCTAAGTGAGCAAAAGTGTTTTTTAAGTAGCATCTAGGTTTTAGATAAAAACAAATGAAAATTATCATTGGGATACACAGTTTGAGATAATCATCAGCATGTCGTAATGTTATATTGAGATCCATTTGTCCCAGTTTTCCTTTTTTTGTGTTACCATTATTCTCATTCTTTCTTTAAAAAAATTCAAAGTATTATGGGGGTAAAAATATTTTTGGTTACATGGATCACTTTTATAATGTTCGAGTCATCATTATAAGTGTGCCTGTTACTCAGACAGTGTTCATTGTACCCATTTAGTAGGTTGCCACAAATCCTCTTCTTATATTGGTTATACTATACCTAACTATTTTCTCTAATAAATTTTCAAAAAAAATCTACTATTTTTTAAACCAGTTAATTTTACTAAACCGTGAAAAAATAGAGACTATCAAAGAGACAAAAATAAAAAAAATTTAAAAAGTTCTAGGTTTTTAGTTTGTTAGTTTATTTGTACTAGTTTTATTGACAGACTGTTCATAAAACACAGCTCAGATAATATTTTAAAGTAACATTTTATATATAACATTAAGAACATGGTATAAATCTGAGTAGAGGCTTTCTGGAAGGTAGGTTTAATAAAAGCTAGAATATAGTTTAATCCATATACTTTTGTATCTAAATCCTGAATCACTCTACTAAATTTTGGTCTTCTTCATACACAATTTAATCACCATAAGAACACATTAGGGCAGCTTGGAGCTACAGGAATGTCAAACAAAACTAATAAAATTGACATTTCAAGAAGATTCGTATTATAACAATTTCCTGGGAAAGATAAATGGTAGTTAAGAGAGACAGGGGAAGAAAGAGACAAGATATGACCTTATTACATTAATCCAGGAATAAATTAATAACACTATAATTTTACTTCACTTCCAATAGTTTCACATAAAAATCTGCCTCTCCATATTTTTCTCCAATCATAGTTTTCATGAATCAGACCACTGTTTATGATCTTCCTAAATTTTCTTGCTCAGTATTAAAGTTCAGAATTGCTTACAGATGTAATTTTCTTCCCTTACTTTAATATTATCCCCCAATCTATAAAGCCTGATTTTAAAAAGTCAAGATCACTTATGTCTTGACCCCTTCTTCTCCCTCTCCCTGCTCGATTTCTGTTGAGTTTTACTTCCCTCCACTGTATGCATGCTCATAGGTTAGTTCCAATTTAATAGTGAGTTCATGTTGTACTTGTATTTCATTCTTTAGATACTTCACTTAAGATAATGGTCTCTAGTTCCATCCAAATTGCTGCAAAAGGAATTAATTCATCCTTTTTATGGCTAAGTAGTATTCCATGATATAAAAATACCACATTTTATTAATCCCCTCATGAATTCATGGGCGCTTGGATTGATTCCACATCTTTGCAATTGTGAATTGTGCTGCAATAAACATTCAAGTGCAGGTGTGTTTTTGATAGAAAGACTTCTTTTCCTTTGGATAGATACCCAGTAGTGTGATTGCTAGCCCAAATGGTAGGTCTACTTTTAGTTCTTTGAAGAATCTCTGTACTGTTTTCCACAGATGTGGTACTGGTTTGTAGTCCTAGAAAGTGTATAGAGGTGTTCCTTTCTCTCTGCCTCCTCGCCAGCATCTGTTGTTTTTGGATTTTTTAATAAAGGCCATTCTAACAGGGGTAAAGTGACATTTTATTGTGTTTTTAATTTGCATTTCCCTGATGATTAGTGACTTTGAGCATTTTTTCATATGTTTATTGTCCATTTTTCTATCTTTTGTGGATCTTCTGTTGTCTGTTGCCCACTTTTTAGTGGGGTTGTTTGATTTTTTTTCCTGCTGATTTGCTTGAGTTCTTTGTAGATTCTGGTTATTAGCCCGTTATTGGATATATAGCTTGAAAAACAGTTTTTCCAATTCTGTAGGTTGTCTGTTTGCTCTGTTGATACTTTCCTTGGTTGTGCAAAGCTCTCTAATTTAATCAAGTCCCATTTATCTATTTTGGTTGTTGCTGTGATTGCCCTTGGGGTCTTCTTTGTAAATTCTTTGTCTAGGCTTATATTTAGAATAATTTTTCTGACATTTTCCTCTAGTGTTCTTACGTTTTCATGCCTTACATTTAAGTCTTTTATCCATCTTGAAGTAATTTTTATGAGTGGTGAGAGATATGAATCCTATTTCATTCTTCTGCATGTGGCTATCCAATTTTCCCAGAACCATTTATTAAATAGGGCTTCTTTTCCACAGTGTATATTGTTGTCTTCTTTGCAGTTTTTCTTGTATGAAATTTTATGGGAAAAATCTACTCAGTATTTAACATTGACAAATGGCATTTCTTATGTAATATACAAAATAATAGACAAAAAAACTAGATGACTTTTCCAAAATGATACAGTTTAAGGGCAGTTAAATAGAAGAAGAAAAACATAATGGGCATAAAAAATATACCTCCAAAAGAGTTAGAATGCACTTAAATATATCTGAAGAACATTATAGATTCATGGACTGATGATAAGGGAAAATTACTACAAATTAAGAGGATACTGGATTTCAATGTGTGTACTTGAAAAACAATTTTTACTACCACTTAGATATGGTACAGCACTTCCTTCCTCAAATGCCTAAGATCTATACGTATCAAGTATATATAGTACTAAGTTTGAACATACATTTTTATAATAGATAAAAGCAAAAGAAAATATAGGTCTTTTTTTTTTTTGCAGATTGGGTGTCACTTTGTTGCCCAGGCTAGAGTGCAGTAGTGTCATCTTAGCTCACTGCAACCTCAAACTCCTGGGCTCAAGCAATGTTCCCATTTCAGCCTCCAGGGTACCTGTGACTATAGGTGCATGCCACCATGACAGGCTAATTTTTCTATTTTTTGTAAAGATGGGGTCTTGCTATCTTGTTCAGTTTGGTCTCGAACTCCTGACCTCAAGTGATTCTCCCACTTTGGCCTCCCAAAGTGCTACGATTACAAATATAAGCCATTGCACCCATCCTATAATATCATTCTCTATTTTCTTAGTGTTTAAATTATAATAAAGTTCAATGTTCAGCATGTTATACTTGCTAATTCCAGTAGAACTAAATTAACATCCCCCACCTGCATTTTAAGATTTAGGATTTGGTACAGTTTCAAGTGCAATTTCACCAACCTTACTAGAACCTAATTGACCCCATTCCATAAGATGAGATTAATAAGGGGCCAGTGAAACTTCAGTGCAGATATAACTAAATGTCTACTTAGAATTTCATCTTCAGATATATTTCTTTTTCTTTATAGGAAGAAACTTAAAAAGCTTTTTTGACAAGGTGATTTCTCTTTTGTTAAATATTTTAGGAAATATGAGACTTAGAGCTTTATGGTAACTTATAGAATTTGAAAAGGATATTTAAAACAGCTTTTAAATTGATAGTGACTTTTAGGGATAATTTAACTTTTCAATCTGCATTTCAATTGCAGATTTTATAGGAGAAGTAAACACATAACTCCAACTACTCTACACTTCTAGGAGGCATGTTTGCAGGCAGTTTTATCTTACTAGAGCCATCTCCATATCCAGAGGAGAAGCAGCTCACATTTTTTTCCCTTTCCCTAACAGTGGTGTGGTTACAACTTTGTCAAACCGTAGAGAGTAACTGCATCAATGAAAAGAAGAGAGAAAAATGACTACTTGCAGTTATTCGAAAAATAATAAAATGTACCATGGGAAAGAAATTTTAAAAAATCAAATTACTTTTGGAAAGCTCTTAGACCTTTGAAAGAATTCTATTTCTTTTTAATAAAAGTCAGGTTCTTTATATCAAGTCTCTTATATCATAGATTTTCATAGCGCACAGGTGCTTCAAAGAATATGAAAACCACTTTTACGCGCTGTGCCGTATTCTATCGTTTTTCTTTTTCAAAAGACAAAAATATATTAAGATTTGTATTATTTTTTCCTATCATAAAACTTGGACCTGAAGAAATCTAATAGAATTCAAAGCTTTATAACAGAGGTAATATTTTTAAACTGTCTTTTATCAGAGTGAAAATCTTAGCTATCTAATATTATAATCCCATTGGCTTCTTAGTTAAAAGGCTAAACATGATGCTATTCATGGGTAGTTATTTCTTCTTTGATAATGTATATCAGAATTACTAATTTATGTGCCTAAATTTTATAACCAGCAGAAAGTATTTTTGTATTTTGCCTCTCTCATTTATTACTCTTACTTCTTTATTATTTTACAATTGTGCAATTATTTAGAATCTGTTATAATACAAAAATACAAAAATAATGATTTACAAATAGATATCTAATTGTTATTTGATAGATGTTATCATAGCCATAGTATATAAACATCAATGTACATTACGGTAATATAGGTTGTGTCTGTCATGTAAATATTTTATGTATAAAGCTGAAACTTCCTGTGAAAAATGCAGGTAATGTTTTCAACAGTGATACTTTTGAGGTACTTTGGTTAACACGTCTTCTAAAATCAGAAGTTATGAATTATTTTATTAAATATGTAAAATGATAATTTTATTATTTTATTACATTTGGTTCACAACTTCTCTAATATCAAACTATTTTTGCCCTCCTTAAGTATTTGAATCAAAATGAATGGGTACATTGATTGTGACCTGTATATTGAGTCCATTATTTTCCTTGACATGGAGATGATCCCTGGAAAATATTCTCAGAATTTTCACATACCAAAGACAATGGAAAGGCAGAGTGAAACATGCATTGCTTTGCTTTCTTCTGAACTACCATCATGATTATTAAAACTATGGTCACACAATTACACACATGCACAAATATATGTATAGATAGATAAAGGATATTGATAGAGGTAAGTTCATGTCTACAGCAAGTTTATTTATAATCATTAAGGACTGAAAAAAAAACTAGTCGTTCAATTGATTCCTGGGTGAAACTGTTTTCCCACATAACAATGATATACAATTTAGTAAGAAGTATCTACTGCTACACACAACTTGTTAATAAGTGAAAGAAGCATATTCAAAAAAGTACATAATAAAGAAGACAAATATATGGACAACAAGTATATGAAAAGGTGCTCTATATCAGTGTTGCCCAACCTTTTTGGCACCAGGGACTGGTTTCATGGAAAACAATTTTTCCATGGAACAGGGATGGGAAGGGTGGGGGATAGTTTGGGGATGATTCTAGCACATTACATTTATTGTGCACTTTATTTCTATTATTATATGTAATGAGATAATTATACAACTCACCATAATGCAGAGTCAGTGAGAGCTCTGAGTTTGTTTTCCTACAACTAGTCAGTGCCATCTGGGGATAATGGGGGACAGTGACACTGAAGTGTGTAGTTTATGTCCAGTCTACTCCATAATCTCATTTTGGTTGCTGTCACTGCAGAAAAACCTGCTTCACAATGATAGGATGTTGGAAATGAAAGCAGACTTTTCAGTGCTTTTGTGGCAATCTCACAATATTCGCCTTGACTTAAATTTGCAGCATTATCCACAATGGCTAAAATATGGAATCAACTTAAGGGTCTATCAAGGGACAAATGGATAAAAAAGATGTGGTGTATGTACACAATGGAATATTATTTAGCCATGAAAAAGAAGGAAATTTTGTCATTTGCAGAAACATGGATAGATCTGGAAAACATTATTTTAAGTGAGATAAACCAGGCACAGAAAGACAAATATTTCATTTTCACACTCATACGTGGGACCTAAAAAAAAAAATTGATCTCAAGGAAGTAGTGAATAGAATGGTGGCTACTAGAGATTGGTAAGGGTGGTGGGAAGGGGTAATGAAGAGGTATTGGTGAAGGGGTAATTCTGATTCATAGAAGGAAGAAGTTCTGATGTTCAGTGGTACAATGGGGCAACTATAGTTGACAACAGTTTATGTATTTCAGAATAGCTAGAAGTTTTCAAATGCTCCCAACATAAAGCAAAGATGAATGTTTCAGGTGAATCATGTCCCAGTTACCCTGATTTGATCATTGTATGTTGAGTGCTTGTATCAAGATGTAACATGTACTCCATGAACATGTACAATTATTAGGTATCAATAAAAGAAATAAAATAAATAAAATTAAATTTAAAAAGAACATATGGAGACTTGAAGTTGTATCAAACATACTTTTAGGGCCACCATCATTTGCAATCTCAAGTAGTTGATCCTCTTCTAGCACAGACAAAGTCGATTCATGTGGCTTATTCACAAATGAGTTGGGGATCCATTCTCTCCCAGTTTGGGGGTCTTTTGTGGTAATGCTCAAACTCTTTTGAAAGCTGAGATAGGTGTGATAATGCACCATCTGGGAGAAAGAAGGCCCTAGCTCAGTCTCCTTCAAAATCTCTGTTAATGTTTGAAACATGTCAAAAATCCCAGTGTTCATTTGTTTCCCCCCCAGTTTGACTTTGAATGCAGCCACTTTATCTGCTGACTTGAACACAGTTGTTGTTCTCCCATTAAGTGACAGAGTTTCTCTTTTTTTTTTTTTTTGAAACAGTCTCACTCTGTTGCCCAGGCTAGAGTGAGAGTGAGTGCCGTGGCGTCAGCCTAGCTCACAGCAACCTCAAACTCCTGGGCTCAAGCGATCCTTCTGCCTCAGCCTCCCGAGTAACTGGGACTACAGGCATGCACCACCATGCCTGGCTAACTTTTTCTATACATATTTTTTGTTGGCCAGATAATTTCTTTCTATTTTTAGTAGAGACGGGGTTTTGCTCTTGCTCAGGCTGGTCTCGAACTCCTGACCTCCAGCGATCCTCCTGCCTCGGCCTCCCAGAGTGCTAGGATTACAGGTGTGAGGCACCGCGCCCTGCCTTAAGTGACAGATTGAGTTCGTTCAGCAGACTGAATATGTCACACAGTAGGCAAGTTTTGTGACCTATTCTGTGTCAATGACATGTGCTGCCAGTGGTGACTGTTTTTCTAAAAGAAATCTCTGAAGTGGTTCTTGTAACTCAGAAACTCTGGCCAGTGATCTACCTTTAGAAAGCCATCTCACTTCTGTGTATAAGAGAAGACGTGTTTGCTCTGTGTCTGTCTTCTCTCAAAGCTGAACAAAAAGACATGAGTTAAGGGCATGTACTTTAATGTACTTGGTAATTTTAATCACATCCTGCAAAACATTGTTTAGTTCAGATGACATTTTTTGGTTGGCAGCATTTCTCTGTGGATGACACAATGCATAGACTCACATTCAGAAGTGACCTCCTTGACCCCAGTAGTGACACCAGAGAGCTGTCCAGTCAAGGCAGCCCCACCATCCATGCATATACCAACATAAAATGACCAATTAAGTTTTCCTGATATGTAGCCATTCAAAGACTTGAATAGTTCTGCAGCTGTGGTGTCAGTTAGCAATAAAAGTGCACATAACATATTCTCATGTGCGTCCTCCTGAAAAATATATGGCACAAAAACAAGCATTATTGCCTTGTTGTCAACTTCATTAGACTCGTCAATCTGGATTGCATACCATGGTGACTCATTAATCCTCTCTAAAATTTGTGCCTCAATATCCTCTGCTATTTCATCAATTCGTCTAGTTATGGTGCTAGCATAAAGAGGAATACCTACCACCTTTTGAAAAGTAGCCTCTCCAAGCAGCATCAACTCTTCACCAATAGTAAAGGGCTTCTTAGCCTTAGCAATGTGCTTAGCTGCTAAGAATGATTCTTTCAGTGCAGACACATTTGATGAAGTGATGACCTCAATACTTGATTCTGTTCTTTGTGTTCACATTTTTTTTTTCTTTTGAAAAACTCCAAAGGCTTGTCTTTTAATGCAGGGCACTTGGTCTCCATGCGGCAAAGCAGTTTTGAAGGTTTCATGGCATAGTTGGATAGCTGGTCACCACACAATGTACAAAGTAGGCTTGGAGAATGTGAATGACCTGTTGCAATGAACCCATACTTTAAATAGGACTCTTGCTTGGTATTTTCTTTTAAATGCAGCTTTCATTTTGTTGGCAGTCTTACAGTCTTTCACTGTCTTATCATTGGGTCTTTCTCTCTTTTCAAAGAAGCTCTCCAGTGATGTTTGTTTGTTTTTCACTCATTTTTGCTAGAGTTAGCTTGTGGGCCTACCAGGAACTGTGACTGAGATAAGTGCTCAGTGCAGGAAAGAGGCACGGATGAAAGTGGTAAATGAAATAATGGGCAGCCTACACATGGACTACAATAAGTGTTGGATTCTAACTTAAAGCCTGCTACCAGTTGCAGCTGTACAATTGAAGTTCATACATCAACTCACTTGCCACCATAAAGCCTGCCACCAGATGAAATTTAATTGTCACTTGCCACTCACTGAAAGGATTTTGATATGAGCCTGCAAACAATTGATTTATTATGCTCTATGCACAGTAAAACCTCTCTGTTAATGATAATCTATATTAGCAGCTGCTCCCCAGCACTAGCATCACTGCCTCAGCTCCACCTCAGATCATTAGACATTAGATTCTCATAAGGAGCACACAACCTAGATCCCTCACATGCACAGTTCATAGTAGAGTTCGCACTCCTCTGAGAATCTAATCCCCTGCTGATCTGACAGGAGACAGAGCTCAAGTGGTGATGCGAGTGATGGGGAGTGGCTATAAATACAAATGAAGCTTCCCTTTTGTCAGCTGACATCATTCTGTGAGGCCAGGTTCCTAACAGGCCACAGACAGGTACCAGTCCACAGCCTGGGAGTTGGGGACCCCAGCTTATGACACTAATTATCAGGGAAATGTAAATAAAAAACACAATGAGATATAAAATCATAGCCATTAGAATGGCTATTATCAATCACGAAAAGATAATAAATGTCGCCTAGGATATGGAGAAATAGTAACCCCTGTACACTATTGATGGGAATGTAAATTGTTACAGTCATTATGAGAAACAATATGGATATTCCCAAAAATTACAAAAAAAATAGACTATCATTTGCTCCAGTAATTCCACTTCTGCATATATACCACTAAAAAATGAAAACAATATGTCAAAGAAATATCTATACTCCAGTGTTCATTGCAGTATTATTCACAACAGCCAAGACATGAAAGCAATCTAATGTTTATCAATGGATGAATGGATGCAGAATATGTTTTATACACACACACACAGAAGAAATATTGTTTAGCCTTACATAAAGAAGAAAATCTTGCCATTTGTAACAACATGGATGAATCTGGATGATATTCTGCTAAGTGAAATAAGCTAGACAAAGAAGAGCAAATACTACATGAAGCCAATTATATATGGAATCTAAAATAGTCAAACTCACAGAAGCAGAGAGTAAAATGGTGGTTTCCGGTGGCTAGGGGGAGGGGAAACAGGAAAGTATTAGTCAAAGGGTACAATGTTTCATTTATTCAAGATGAATTAAGTTCTAGAGAGCTACTATGTAGCATAGTACCTGTAGTTAACAATACTGTTTTATGTACTGAAAAGTTTGCTGAGAGGGTAGATCTTATGTTAAATGTTCCTATCACAAAATAATAATAACAATAAATAAGGAGGGGAGGAAACTTTTGGAGGTGTTGGATAGGTTTATGGCATAGATCATGATAATAGTTTCACTGGTGTATACTTATCTCCCAACTCATTAAATTGTAGACATTAAATATGTACAGCTTTTCATATATCATTCATACCTCACTAAAATGCTTTTTTTAAAAAAGCTGTCAAACTATTTATGTGGCCTCCTAAAAGTCAAAACTATAGGGTCAGAAAACAATAGTGTTACTAGTGGATGCAATTAGATGGGAGGGGATTGAATGTGATGGGGTAGAGAATAATTTAGCAATTTCCTATCTTGTCTGTGGTAATTGTTACACAAATACATGACTCTGTCAAAATTCAGAATTTTCCACTAAAAAGTGTGAGTATAAGAAGTCCTCAAATAAATTTTTCAAATTTTCTTAATGATATAAACAGTAGAGGAACAAATAGGAATGTGAGCTGAGAATGTATTTACATTTTTGTAAGAAAAAACCCTAAAATTTTGAAATGTGATAAACATTTGGGTTTTAATGGAATTCATACAATATCTCCAATGGTTCATTAAATGCAAAGCACTGTGCAAAGATTTTGCACTTTCCAGTTAGAGTAATAATTATATGTCAAGTAGATAAGCTCTTGAATAATGAGGGTGAAGAAGAGGATAGATCAAATCAAATTGTGAGAGTTACAGAATCACATACATTCAAATAAGACTCATGCAGAGACTATGATAAGTGAATCAAGATTTTAAATTTCTGAATTTTACTTTTAACACATCAGAAGATTTCTTTTCTTTCTAAAAGACCAGTTTTTGTTATCAATTCTTTATACACATATTATTAAAGTATAATTAAAACATTCAAGATCGTACATGAAAAGTCAAATTATCTTTACAGGTTATTATTAGTATAAACCATATGATGTAGGAATGAAAGGTTTATGTCTTTGCATGATTATTAATAACTTTTTATTAAGTATTGAACAGATACATAATATACATTTATACACATGCCTGGAGATAAATGGAATACCTTTGTTTTTATAATAAACATTTTATAATATTTACATCTACCTTTAATAAACCTTGATCAGAATTATCTACCTTGACATTTTCTCAACTTCTTGTACATGTGATAAATAATGAGAAACATTTGTCAAAGATAAATGTTGGAGTTCAGTGAACTGACCTAAACCAATATGGTGTCGCATAACTTTGCATTTTTTCCTAATAACTGTAGCCACAGAAAATGTTTGAGAACATTTAAGTAGCTACTTGACTCCAAAAACTTTTTCCTAGTTATAGTGAAAGCAAGTCTCAGAGTATTCTGCCATGTATCATACATTTAATTAACTAAACATTTACTAGCAAGCAAGCACAAAAATATTTCATGTAACCTCTTCATTGACCCTAAGCATGTCCCAGCTCCTTATCCTTTCAGCTGTTTAGGCTACTACTTATGTAAATTTTCACTCAAGGTATATACACCAAAATTCTGAATTTGGCTATTCTTTCTAACAAGAATCAGCCATCTAACAAGTGTGTAATGAAAGCTCACTGAAGTTTGTTTTGTATTCCCCTGATGATTAGTGATGTTGAGAACATTTTCATATACCTGTTGCCATTTTTGTCTTTTTCTTTGTCCTTTTTCCGTATTTTAATTGGATTATTATTATCATTTCGCTATAGAGTTGTGTGAGTTCCTTGTATATTTTGGATATTAACTACTTTTTCATTTTGTTGATTGTTTACTGTGCAAAAGTTTTGTAGTTTGATGCAATCCCATTTGTCTATTTTTACTTTGGTTTTCTGAGCTTTGGGTGTAATATCAAAAAAAATGGCCAATATCAAACAGCCTTTACACTATATTTGCTTTTAGGAGTTTTACAGTTTCAAATTTTATGATTAGGTGTTTAATCCATTCTAAGTCGAATTTTGTGTATGGTGTAAGATAAGGACCGAATTTCATTCCTTCGTATGTGAATATACAGTTTTCCCAACACCATCTATTGAAGACACTATCCTTTCCCTGTTGTGTCTTCCTGGTTTCCTGGTGCCCTTTTAGAAAATTAGCTAACCATATGTGCTTGGGTTTCTTTCTGGGCTCTCTATTCTGCTCCATTGGTGTATATGTCTTTTTTAATGTCAGTATCATAATGTTTTTATTACTATAGCTTTGTAATATATTTTGAAATCAGGCACTTTGATGCCTCCAACTTTGTTTTTCCTTCTCAAGATTGTTTTTGCTTTTTGGGATCTTTTAGTAAAGCCATACAAATTTTAGATATTTTTTCTATTTCTGTGACAAACTACCATTGGAATTTTGATAGGGATTGTATTGAATGTGTTTATCACTGGATAGTATGAACATTTTAACAATATTAATTACTTTAATCCATGAACGTAGAACATTTAATTGTGTGGTCTTCCATTTCTTTCATCAGTGTTTTATACTTTTCAGTGTACAGATCATTCACTTCCTTGATTAAATTTATTTCTAAAATTTTACTATTTCCATGCCTTTTAGGATGACTGTCATCATGTAGCAAAAGATAGCAAATGCTGGCAGGAGTGGGAAGAAAAGGGAATCCTTTACACTGTTGGTTGTAATATAAATTGGTACAGCTTTATGAGAAATACTATGATTGGTCCTCAAAAATTAAAAATAGAACTACCTATGACCTAGCAATCCTACTTCTAGGTATGTAACCCTCCAAAAAAAATCAATATATCAAAGAGATAGCTACACACCTATCTTCACTGCAGCATTATTCACAGCAGCAAAGATATGGAAACAACCTAAGTGCCCATTAATAGAAGAATGGATAAAGCAATTGTGGTATATATACACAATGGACTATTATTCATCATGAAAAAAAGAAGATACTGCCATTTATAACAACATATATGCACCTAGAGTACATTATGCTAAGTGAAATAATCCAGACACAGAAAGAAAAATACATATAAGTGATCTTACATATATATGGAATTCAAAAAAAAGTCAAAAGCGTAGAAATAAAATGTAAAACTGTGGTTACCAAGGGATGTGGAGGGCGGGAGGAGGAGGAAATGGGAAAAGTAGGTCAAAAGATACAAATTTGAAGTTGTGTAGAATAAAAAAGTGTAGAGATCTAATATACATTATGAGGAGTATAGTTAATAATATTGTATTGTACGCTGAACTTTTGCTAATTAAGTAGATTTTAGGTTTTCTTACCACACAGAAAAGGTAACTATGGAGCATTATTAATTTGCTTAACTGTAGTAAGCATTTTACTATGTATATGTATATCAAAGCAGTATGTTGTATGCCTTAAATATATACATTAAGAAAAGAACAAAAAGAATCAGACATGTAGCATTCCCGGTTGGAGGCTAGCACAAGACCATTGAGAATAGTAGCCTAAGGCATCATCTATTAAGGTAATAGCTATAGCTCTTGCTGTTATATAACCTGTTTAGCCAAGGGTGGTGAGAATCTCTACAATAATTTACCCAGTCTGCATTTTTTAACTGACCTTATCAGTGAGGGTCCATTTCTAATATTGAATGTACTCAATAACTGCTCACTATTTGCACGAAAAAACCCATTTCTCGTATTTATCAAGCTATTACGAAAGTGCTGATCAAGATAATCAAAACAGAATCACTTTTTAACCACACTCTATGCAATATGGACTATCTGATGGGAAAGTTTCTTCGGAATGCTGACGGCTCTTAGGTTATATCTTAACCTAAGAAACACACCATATCACCATCAATTCTAAAGTGAAATGTTTTCAGAAAAATCACAGATGTCTTAAATGGTGGGAAAATTAATAGTAACATAATATTAACCATATTTTGTTCTAGTTTTATTACTTTTTTTGTAACTTTGGGTCAGTTCTTCCTATAGGAAATGGCCATTCTTACTCTATTTGAATTTAGACAGTCCCTCTTATATTAAAAAAAAAAAATGTTTAACCAGCTACAAGCTACATTTATTAAAATGGACAAAATGGTAATATTTCCATACTATCTCTTTCATTTCTTAAAAATTGCTTTATTTTTGACTATCATTATTCCAAACTTAAAAACTATTTAAATAAATACATTTTCCATGAATTTATACTAAACAATTTTAACTGATATGAATTATATGTTTCAAACTATGTTTTAACTAACAAACTCTTGAATATTAATTTAAGAAATATCTAAGATAATTAATAACATTTTAATTTTTTTCAACTTAGGGAAAATATTTCAATGGAAGCAGCAGCTATTTTCAGTCTTTTATAACAAACTGAGAAAAGAACCAGAGAAATGAATAGTTTCTTATAATAGAAACTTTATGCCAGTGTATCTCCACTGAAGGAATCACACTGCAGGAGGAAAGTAAAAAGAAATTTGCACCTAATAAATAACATTTTCCTTTATAGGTTTGTATAATTAGATCAACTATGACAAGGGGAAAATAACTTTGCAAAGATATTCAACTCTTTATAATAGAAGAACAGCCAGAGATGTAGTAAATCGCCCTAAATACTTCTACACCATTATTATTTCCTAGTAATTTCTAATTATTTCTAAGTAATTCTATCTCTCTCTCAAGTGGAAACCATAAACAAAAGGACATATTGGAAGTACAAAATGTGACAGGGCATCATCAGTGGCATCTTTGTTATAAAAGTCATCATCTCTTCAGACTTCACCTTCATCCTTTGTTTAAAATATGAAAAGTCAGTCAAGGTAACTCAGTAAGTATTCACTTTATGCACCCCTTAGCTTTTGAACAGATGATTTTAAATAGATGATTCACAAACTATACAAAAATGAAATGAGCACAAAACAAGATAAACAATCCCAGATCATACATGGTATCAGAACATAACACAGTAGTCAGAGCTGAAGTCATGTCTGTTTTGTTCTCATTTTATTATGTGTTTTTTTTTAATTTCAGAGTATTACAGGGGTACGAACCCTCTTGTTACATGTATTGACTCTGCACCGCCTGACAAGCATGCCCATCCCCCAGACAGCTTGCGCACGTACGTTAGATGTGCATTTACCCACCCCTCTCTCCCTCCCCACCTGCTCAATATCCTATGAATATCACTTCCCATATGTGTATGTTATTGTTGATCTATTAATACCAACTTAATAGTGAGTGCACGTGGTGTTTGTTTTTTTCATTCTTGTGATACTTCACTTAGAAGAATGGGCTCCAGCTCCATCCAGGATAATACAATAAGTAGTTCATCATTTTTCATGGCTGAGTAGTACTCCAGGGTATACATATACCACATTTTGTTAATCCACTCATGTATTGATGGGCATTTGGGTTGTTTCCATATCTTTGCAAATGTGAATTGTTCTCATTTTAGAAGCAGGCAGAGGCATGAAAGAATTTAGTTAGCATGAGGAACAAAATCTAGTCTTCTTGAAAACAAGGAGTGAAAGTTGGGATAATTGAGGCAAGAAAAGTTTCCATTTGAGAAAGAGGACCAAAAAGCAAACAGACACTACAAAGCACTGTGCCCTCACAGACCTGGCATGGGCAGTAGGATAGTGCCCTCTGGACCAACATTAGAACCTGAGGCAAAAGGAAAAATGTGTGCCCATATGTACACTTAGAAAAACGTCCTATATTTGGGACAAGATGAAAAAGTGAATTAAAGTTCAACAGTTAGAAAACATTACTGTATATAAAGGCTCATGTTGCCTAATCAATTCCCTAGTTACTGTCAATCCTTATAAATACAAAAGTATGAGATTATTGGAAAGACTGTTCCCAATACACAATAACTAACGGTAATAAGACAAGGCAACAACACCTTGCTATGATTTCAATTTGTATATTTTGTTCATGAATATTTTGCATTAACATTGATTTTTGGAAAGCTGCATTAAGTATTATTTATATTGATTACTGAGTTTTTGGCAGCCTTTTAAATTTGCACTCAAGGAGCATGCCTCAATGTCTTCTAGTCCTAATCCTGGCTCTGTAATAGAATACAAACACAATCTTGCAACCATCTCTGGTTGTAGTTTCAACCACAAATGATCAAGGTTGAGATATTTTCAATCATTTCTGAGACATGATCTCAGAAATGGCCTTCCCATGATGGTATGGGTGGTCAACCACAAGCAGACAAGTTTAGTGTGGTAGTTACATGGTTGCTGGGGAACCAGGGTACTTCTAGTTTTTCAGTGTCTTGGATCAGTACATGATTCTCATTCTTATTATAAAATGGTTCTTTAGACATCAAATAAATATAATAGATGTTATCAAAGAATATATTTGAGGCCCTTTGAACCAACTATGTAGAAATCATAAATGAAAACTCTTTCATTAGACCTATGCTAATCCTCTACCTTGATCCGTGGAGAATAATATTATAGCTCCCCAGGAATTTTTATTCACTTGGACCTTTTCCCAACAGTTCCTGAAACACTTGACAGCTCTCTTTGGAAAAGGCAAACATGAAAATTTATAATATGTACTGATAAAATTAATATAGGATCTTTTATTGTTGTTACCTAGATTCAAATTCATAAAGTGGATCTGTGATTGTAAATGACTCATTTCTGAGAACTGGGTGAGACACTTTAAGTTTCCATCATATTCCTTCAAGATAGGCCTCTACTAGCCATATCTAAAATTTTTCTCTGTTTGTTTTATTTTGTTTTGTTTTCTATAACTCTTTAGGCTTTTATAATCCAAACTGGATTTTAGTGAGTAGTCTTTTAGTCCCAGGAACTCCATAAGTAAACAATTCATAATTTTTGCATTTAAATTTGACCTCTGTTACCCTGTCATTACGTCATCCCATATAAAATTAGGGGAACCCATTTAAATAGTAGGATCTGCTAGCAACATCTCTTGACTTTCAAAGAAACACAACCACAGTATATTTCCACAGTATTTTCATTCCCATCAAAAATGCATTTCCTGATGCTTTCCTAAAAGCAATACCTTATGAACCATCTCTGGGGACAACAGAGAGGAACTCAGTGAAAGTAAACTGTACATCTTAAATCTATAACAACATTTATAAATAGCAGTTCTTTTTTTCAATTATTCCACTACATTAGACCAGGAATTTCTGGCATTTTTCCTTACTTACAGAGGCGTAAATAAGTGCCTCTTTAAAGACAAAAGTGCAGTCAACAAACAAAGAACTTGAAACTTTTCCATTTTTTCTAAGGAGAATATTAAATCGACAATCCTTAATCAATGTGCTCCTCAAAAATCACCTTTACTGAAATTACGTTTCTTTCTCCTTGGTCAAACACTCTCAGAATCCATACTCACAAATATCATTCATGGATTTTTTGCAATGCAAATTAACAAAGCTTTCCAGTGCTTTTACTTTTTTTCTCCCAGGTTAACTTTCTAATTGGCCTCCTGGGGAATGCTAAGTTCTCAGTCTCATTGCAGATCTGGATAAAATGATAAATTCATAGTGGAGGTGTTCATGAGAAGACATAACACCTCCAGAGGTTGTTATAGTCTTTGAGCAAGGCAGGAATGGCCTGTCGAGACCCTGGGAAGGACAGGTTGTTTCTGCCAACAGGGGAGGGGTGTAGTCAGTGGGTGTGAGGAATACTTCAACAATCTAGTTACCCACACGCAGCCCTTTCTGTCCTCATGTTCATACTCTTTCACACACTTTATTAATTACCTAAATTTAACAGGAGATAACAGTAATTTTTATATTTAATTATGACTAAATTAAGTACTATGTTTCAGACACTGTTTTGAGCATTCACAAGTATCAACTCTTTGACTCCTCACAGTACGTTATAAAACAGCCATTATTATTTAAATGAGAAAACAAGTACAGAGGTAGATTGTCCACAATTACAAAACTAGAAAATAGCTGAACCAGAACCTGAACCAAATCAGTCCAGTTCTAGAGATCCTACATTAACTACCAAACTAAGATTCAGAGTTCAGTGGAAATTGTAGTTCATAAACTCACAGGATCAAATTTGTTTATTTTATTTTATTTTATTTTATTTTTTTTTAGACAGAGTGTCACTTTGTTGCCCTGGCTAGAGTGAGTGCCGTGGCGTCAGCCTAGCTCACAGCAACCTCAAACTCCTGGGCTTAAGCGATCCTACTGCCTCAGCCTCCCGAGTAACTGGGACTACAGGCATGCGCCACCATGCCTGGCTAATTTTTTCTATATAAATTTTAGTTGGCCAAATAATTTCTTTCTATTTTTTAATAGAGACGGGGTCTCGCTCTTGCTCAGGGTGGTCTCGAACTCCTGACCTCGAGTGATCCACCCGCCTCGGCCTCCCAGAGTGTTAGGATTACAGGCGTGAGCCACCACGCCCGGCCTAGGATCAAATTTTAATTTAAATTTTATCATCCCTGACATAATTGATAAGAAATTATTTAAATTAAGTCATAGAAATGATACAATCTACTGTCTTTTACTTGGAACTGATGAATTAGGACTTTGAGCTGCTGATTCCCTTTAAGCTGTCTAGTGTGGATAAAGGAACCAGCTCATCATACATTCCTTGGATTTTTCATGTCATTTATATTTTTTTTATGGAAATAACTTCAGTTAGACATTATTCCAGTTGTCTATACATGATAATTTAGTTATTTTGCCAATGCATGCTATGGGCTGCCATGAGTCACATACTTTAATTATACTTTTAAATGACAGGATTCCAAACTAGGCCAGAAAACTGCTAAATTAAATTTGGCCTGAGACTGCCTCAAAACTTTGAGTCCCTATGTAGCAAACTGCAAACTTAGTACATAAACAAACCGCAACCTAACAAGAGTATATTCTTGTAATATACAGCTGAGTCTCAGCCAGTCACAACACTGGAGCTTCAATCACAGGCTGCCAACTAATCAGACCATATCCAAACAGGCAAACTCTGAACTGTAACCAATCAAGCTACTTTGTACTTCATTTCCATTTTCTGTCTATAAATTGTCCTTGCCTACATTGTGGAGCAGAGTTCTCTGAACCTCTTCTGGTTCTGAGGACTGCCTTTATCATGAATCATTTTTTGCTCAATTAAACTCTGCTAAATTTAATTTGTCTAAGGTTTTTCTCTTAATACAGCCAATCCCAGACTTCCAATAGTACCCTAGGCATCAATTGTTTCTATTTATATCTTCTCTCAATTAATATAGATTTCAGAGTAATTAATTTTAATAAAAATATATTGGTTCTGGCAAATTAAACAGGAAGTTAAGCAACCAGCTACAATGCCTAAAGCAATGCTGTGAATTTGCTTGATGGGATGACCGCAGCCACTGAAGTCATTCAGTCACTGGACAAAAGCATTATTGCCTCGTCATTGACACCACCCCATCAATGCAACTTGAGTGTCATAATGCAACCTTTTGCCTCTACTGATAGTGTAATCTAAAGTACCTTTGCCTGCAAAATGAATTCCACAGAAATTCTAAATACTCAGGTTGCTGACTTCTGAGTAAAAGTCTCTGGAAGTATTGCTGAAGTTTCGGTCAGAGACCTAGAGCTGAAACTACACCTATGAAGAGTCCTCACTAAATAATTGAATATTCTAATTTCTAACATGAAATGGATAGATATCATAAGAATGTGCCCAAACAAGAACATTAGAAGGTATTGAGCAGTAAGAAAATCTGACATGATAATTACTCTAAGAAAAAAGGATCACATGTTGATCTATTTCTATAGATTCAGAAAAGACATTTGATAATACTCATAATTATGTTATTGGCAAGAAAAAATCCGAAATAAAATAATAACATGATACTTTATAACAATTAAAAAACATGTTTAGTTTAACAAAATAAATGCTAGAGTCATGCTTAATTAGAAATACTACAAGCAGTGCCATTGAGGTTAGAATCTAGATGTTTTCTGTAATCACCATTGTTCCACACTGTTCTGAAAAAGAGCCTTTCATTGAGAAAGACAATACAATCAGAAATACAGAAAATGGAGAGAAGAGTTATAATAATTATTATTTACTGATAATTTTTTTATAATTGGAAAATTCAAGAAGAGCAACTGAAATACTGTAAAAAAATAAGAGACTATAGGAAGCTGGCTAGTTAAAAAATAATAAATTCAGAAATCAATAACATTCTCATATAGAAATATTCACCAGTTAGAAGATAAAAAAAAATTATTAATAATACTAAAAAAAGGGTAAAAGACATGAATAAATGTAACTAGAATTACACATTTATATAAAATAATTTTTAAAACTTTTAAAATTCCCCTAAATTAATAGAGGTGAACAAAGACAAACATAAAATAGGCTCACAGATAGGGAGATTCAAAATCATAAAATGCCAATACTCCCTATGTTAATCAACATATCTAATACACTCAAAATGAAAGTAACAGAAAGAGTTTTTGACAACAAACGCTGATTCTAAATTCTACAGGGAAAATAGAACCAAGTAAATATATCCAGGGAAATTTTGAAAATTAAGAAAAATAAAGCAACATCACTCATAACAGACAAAATATATTAGAATGCTATAGTAAGTAAATCATATGACAATAGTACATGAATAGACAAATAACTAAAAATGAAAGTTTTTAAATGTTTTCAGATGCATGAAGACCTTTAATGTCTGATAAAGGTGATGTTTATGATTAATGGGAAATAAGGAATTTTTCAAAAATAAAGAAAAACTATATCAGCCCTCTGGGTATTAATCTAACATAAAAGATAATATGGATCCTTACCTCAACCCAAAATGTAGATACATTTCCATTAGATTAAAGCAATGTCAAGAAGGAGAGTAAGAAGATGAAGAAGGAAGAGGTGAAGGAAAAAAAGAAGATGAGGAGGAAGAATAGGAGGAGCAAGAAAGGCGGAGGAAAAAGGAAAGGAAGAGAAGAAAGTGGTGAAGAAATTAAAAAAAAAAGGAACCATGAAAAAAATTTAATTTCAGAATTTGGAAGTCTTTTTTATTCAAGACAATAGTGGATAAAAACTCCTTTGACCAACATCACTCCAGTCCCCTTCCCTCCAACACCCCCAGCCTCTGATAACCACTATTCTTCTTTTTTTTTTTCAGCTTATTAGGGGGTACAAAGTTTAGGTTATGTATATTGCCCATGTCCCCCCACCCCCCAAGTCAGAGCTTCAAGTGTGTCCATTCCCCAGACAGTGCGCATCGCTCTCATTATGTAGGTATACACCCATCCCCTCCCTCCACCCCCCACCTCTGTCTGACACCCAATTGGTGTTATTCCCAAATGTGCACTTAGGTGATGATCAGGGAAACCAATTTGCTGGTGAGTACATGTGCTTCTTCTTTTTCCATTCTTGGGATACTTCACTTAGTAGAATGGGTTTCAACTCTTTCCAGGAGAACATAAGAGATTCTATATAACCATTATTTCTTATAGCTGAGTAATACTCCATGGTATACATATACCACATTTTGTTAATCCACTCATGTATTGATGGGCACTTGGGTTGTTTACACATCTTTGCAATTGTGAGTTGTGCTGCTATAAACATTTCAGTGCAGATGTCTTTATTATAGATGTCTTTTGTCCTTTGGCTATATACTCAGTAGTGGGATTCCTGGATCAAATGGTAGTTCTACTTTTAGTTCTTTGAGGTATCTCCATATTACTTTCCATAAAGGTTGTACTAGTTTGTAGTCCCATTAGTAGTGTATGAGTGTTCCTATCTCTCCGTATCCACACCAATATTTGTTGTTTTGGGACTTTTTGATAAAAGCCATTCTCACTGGAGTTTAGTGATATCTCATTGTGATTTTGATATGCATTTCTCTGCTTACTACAGCCTTGTAATATAGCTTGAAGTCTGGTAGATTGATGCCTCGTAATTTGTTCTTTTTACTCAACATTGCTTTGGCTATATGAGTTCTTCTCTGGTTCCATATGAAACATAGAATTATTTTTTCTAGATCTGTGAAAAGCAATGTTGATATTTTAATAGGGATTGCATTGAATATGTAGATCACTTTGGGTAGTATAGACATTTTAACAATACTGATTCTGCCAATCCATGCACATGGTATGGATTTCCACCTATTTACATCCTCTGCAATTTCTTTTGCAGTCTATGTTTCAAAGCGTCTTCCCATTTTCTGAAAGTCACACAGGAGCACAAGCAAAATACCAATTTCTGAGTAGTCTAGAGTAATGACTTTTTGAAATAATACATTCTTTCTCTACCACCTTAAACAATTTGATCTATTAAAATACATATTACATAATAATATCAATAGAAAAATTTTTTCCAATCTATTAACATCTTGCAGAATAGTGTTACAAGGGAAAATGTGAACCTAGAGATTTAGTTATTTTTCCCATGCTCTTAAT
This sequence comes from Lemur catta, assembly GCF_020740605.2. Classification (NCBI taxonomy): domain Eukaryota; kingdom Metazoa; phylum Chordata; class Mammalia; order Primates; family Lemuridae; genus Lemur; species Lemur catta. The sequence goes on along the minus strand of NC_059128.1, from coordinate 49,907,811 downwards.
TTCAAATCAGTACCAAGAAGATTAAGGAGAAGTGAAGCAGTGAGCTGTATGGATCATGAAAAAATATTAAGTGATAGATACAGGGTATATCAGGCAAGGCATGTGTTAACAGTGAGTGATAGGATTTGTAAAAAAACCTAATGTCCTCATTTAAATAAAAATACAACAAAAAACTACTTGGAGAGAACACTGCAGGGAAAATTTAACTTTCCATGAAGCTATGAGGTGAGTGTACTAAATGTTGCATACAGGTCTATTTGATTCTGAAATCCATCATTCTTAAAGGAAGGACAGGGTGCTTAATTGTAGCTAGTTTTAATCCTGTACCTTAGTGGACTTTCTTGAATGTTTCTATTAATAAAATCCTCACCTGCCATATATTCTCCAGCCTTTTCTTAGAATGGTTTGCTTAGGCAGATGCTTAATGCCATCAATAATCCCTTGATTTTTGTGTGTTTCTCTCACAAATGCTGGTTTTAATTTCATATTCTAAGTGTTGAATCTTGTAAGATTGTACTAATTTTGAAACAAAGGTCTGTTATATAGTCAGTTTCTGTCCCTACCTTCAACCGGAGTGGATGACAAGCAAAGCCTGGACCTAAATGTTTCTTTGTCTCACCCTTTTAATTCTTCTTTAGCCAAAATGTTATGTCCATTATGTTCCAAGCACAAGAGGAATAAGAAAAGTCAAATTTAATGGTCAAATACTAGAATAGTCTAACAGAAAAAGAAATAAAGCCCAAGATAATTAGTTTCTTTCCCAAGGTAACTTTAAATTTAGACAATAAATTAATACATAAGTGAATGGATAAAAGAATCCAAAATCAGTCCCTCTTTTACTATTTAAGAGATGTATAAAACTGTGTCATTTTATCACACAATATCATGTCTTCTTCTATCATAGAATGTTAGAGTTTCCTAAAACTATTACAATGAATTTTAATAAAAGTCATTTTATAGAGAAAATGTGTGATTATATTTTTCTATAAATACTGATCTGGAAGATGGAATATAATACTATCCATTTTCTCTTCTTATTTCTTTCACTTGTGTCTATATCAATAAAATGTAATCCGACCCAAACAATCTTCTTACTGAGTGATTGGAGTTTTGACATATCACATGGTATTAACTGGGTAAATAATGCCTGTCTCTTTAGAGTGTAACAATTCAAACTGCTTTGGTGAATTGTAGATTTTAGTACTACTTCCAGTCAGTTTCTTTGCTTAAGAGGAAAAAAATTGATTTTCCAATATATGTGAAGTATGCTGCTTGGCGCAGAAAAACTCGTTGAAAATGACAGTAGCTGTGAAAAGCTGAAGAGAACATGGGTGAGAGAGAACAGCAATTTATTTTACCTTGGAAACTGATTTGAACAGGATACATTGTATTAAAAAATCAGACCTTCTTCCAAAAGTTCTAGATATGTAAAAAAAGGGATAAAGGTGTAAAAAGCCAAACTGTGTTTGCCAAAGTAAAACTAGGGACTAGTTACTGAATAAATTTTGCCCAAGTTTGTCAAAACGAAGTAAGAAAATATTTCTACCCTTTAGGAAATTATAAGCATATATGTTTTTATTAGCAGTGAAAGACTAAAATGGCTTATGATACTTCCAGATTAATAATTAATTTAAATGTTTCCACTTAATTACTTTAACTATTTTTCTTTATAAACTGACTTATATCTTGCCTAGGCAGAGAAATAGTTGTAAGTACTGGTTTGAGGGTCAAGCAGAACTCAGTTTGACTGTTTGTCTTGGTATTTCTAAATGTACAAGTAAATTTCTTGAGCTCTCTATGCCTCAGTAATATAGTCATTATAATAGCTCCCATCTCAAGCAATTATTTTAAGAATAGAGATATACATGCAAAACTTTTAGTAGAGTTCCAGCAAATGATACCGTATTAAACATTTAATATATGACAAGGATACATATGATAATGATAATGGTGATAAGTCACAGTATAGTGTGCTCTCTCTATATATATTATATTATATATTATAATATTATATATACACACACATATATGTGCGTATATAATGGTGACTCAACACTAAAGTATAAGTACAATCGGGTCTCCGTATCTGTCGGTTCCACATCTGTGGATTCAACCAACCAGGTATCAAAAATATTTTTGAAATAAAATAGAATAATGGTTGCCTCTATACTGAGTATGTACAGACTTTTTTTCTTGTTGGTACTTCCTAAATATACAGGATAGCAACTATTTAAATATCATTTACATTGTATTAGATGTTATGAGTAATCCAGAGAAGATTTAATGTGTAAGGGAGGAGGACATAGATAATATGCATATACTAGTCCATTTTTTATAAGGGAGTTGAGCATCTGTGGATTTTGGTATTTTCGGGGTGTCCTGGAACCAATCCACCATGTATATTGAGAGATGACTGTATATATTCCACATGTTCAGTGCATTTGTAGTGCACCATACACTAAAAAACAGTAACGACTCTTTATCACGTATTGAAGACTTACCATGTGCTAGGTAATGTTCTAAGGGATTTAGAATGTTAATTAGTAATCTCAATATACCAATGAAATAAGTTATCACTGTTAGTCTCTATTTACCAATAGAGAAACTGAGACACAGGGCAGTTAGGAATTGTACTCTAAGTCACACAATAAATAGGTGGAGTACAGAGATTGCATTATATGCTATCTGGCTTTTCGCATGTGTAGTCTTAAACAATATTCTCTGTTGTTTTTCATGAAGCAATTTAAACCTTGAACCCACAGGAATTATATCAGAAGGAATCAGAAGCACTTTCTCTGTCTCTTTGGTTTTCTGCAAATGAGATTTGATTGGCATTTGTTTCACAAAGGTGGCAAATAAAGATTGAAGATCATGTATCTCTAAGGTAGTGCCTTTGAAAAACACTAGTGAATATTGTTAAAGAAATGTTGTGGCCAGCTGCTCTTCACTTTTCCTCTCCAAAAAGCATTTAGTGATCTACAATTGAGTAATAATTTCAGAACATAAAGAGAGACAATTGAGTTTTCTAGCTTTTATCTTAAATAGCTACCTAAGAGACCTGTTTCTGCCACAGAAGCCCAACCTTGAGCAATGGAAAATAAATTCGTTTTATGGATAAAATAAAGGTCTTTAAATGGCTTTTTATCATGTGAAAGGCTTACACAAATGATTATAGAATTCCAAGAGGAATTTCTAAGGCTTGAATTCTGAGGATAAAGCCTTGCTAACCATCATTGTTTGGACAATTTAGTACTGCCTGTGCTTTCGTGACGAGTTAAATTATTGATCTAAACTCTTTATAACTTTTACCCTTTAGCTACAGAAATTTCAAGAGAATAGATTATCAAGCCAATGTAATTTTCATCATTATGCACATGACACAAAAATTTAAGGTTTTTATAGAAATTTTAGATTTTAAATATTTTTACATTATTAATGTTTTAGATAACTGTGCAATAAAGAGTTAACCCAATTTCCAGTTAGTATTTTGCATTTATTTAATACTTAAAATAGAAAAAATATATTTTAAAGCATTTGTTAAATGATAAACTATCCTTTGTCCAATAAATGTTGTTTTGAACATGTGGAATATTTACTTGTAAAGTGCTCATTGATTTTCTGAACTCTTTATATAAGCAAAGACTGAATTATGTTCATTATATCAGAGTGGTGTAATTTGAGCATTTGTAAGCTAAAAATTATGAGAACACGCTTTGAGCAATCTCTGCCCATAAGCATGCTTTCCATTTAATATTCTATTTATAGTTTTCTATTTTACATATTCCGCACAACAAATAGTGTCTACTAGGTGTATGCAATAATATAGTTAAAGAGGAAGAAAAATTACCCGCCATTAAGTTTTAGTGTCTGATCCATTTTTAGGAATTTGAATTTCAATTTTTTTTGTCCAAACATAGGTCATTTGTTCATTATTTTGTAGTTTATGGCTGCTTAGCAGAGTCGTAGCCTTCTGACTTTTTGGATCTTTCTATTGCATATCTGTATTTTGATAGGAAATCACATGTATGTTATGTTCACACAGATAAATCAAAGCAGCTTTAATGTCCATAAATATTGACTAATTGTTGAACATTTATTAATCTAGTCCTTCATTCTAATTGGTTTAAAAATATCTCTATGTCCTTATGTCAATAACTCCTCTTATTTAAAATATTTTCTATTGTCCTGTTCTCAATGTTATATGTTTAGTTGTCATAATTATCCTGCAACATGTAGGTAGAGTAGAGAAGTGTAGAAAAGTGATTTGTCCTTCTACAAACACACATTTTATTTTGTTGGCAGATGTAGGACTACAACCCAACTTTCTTTACTCATCCTCTCTTCAATTAGTCTAAAATTTTTAAGAAAATTTGAGAACAAAAAGGTGTTTTGAAAAAAAGAAATGTAGAAGGATGAATGTATCTTATTTATACATACATACATACACGAATGTGTTTCTAAATAAGATATGTATACACACATGGATAAAAATGTCCAGTCAAATAAAGGTGATTTGAATACTTATTAAGATTTGTTATATTTTTAAAATACAAAATATCAACAAATACATTTAATAATATTAACAAAACATTTTCCCTAACCATTCAACTTCTGTGTACTGAGACACAAGACAGAATCTTGAAAATGACTGACACATTGTTTTTCCTGTGTCCTCCAACCATGAATCTGTCATATTTATTCTTGTTCAAAAAAGGTGACAGCAGATGAGAAGAAATTGAATGGCCTTGTAAGAAAATAAAACACATATGACAAATGCCATATGGCTTCCCCCCCATAACTGTGTTGAATTTATTTAGAAAAGAATATCAAAAAAGAAAGTAAAGTAAAAAATTATTTTAGAAATGGCCTTGAATTTCAAACAAATGTATAACAAGTATCATTTAGCGTTTAGTGACCCAATAAAATTCAGAGCAATAAATGATAAACCAGACATATGTAATGATATATAAGAATTGTATAATAAAATTTTACATTAAGAAAAAATTAAACATATTCAAAAGCAGAGAGACAAGAAAAATATATCACAGTATGCCTGTTGACTAAATAAATAAATTCTCAACTCATGGACAATTATCTGTCTGCCTACCCTCTCCTAAATCTAAATTATTTTGAGTCAAGTCAAATAATTCATACTTTCATATTTAAAAATATTCCAGCATGTTTCTCTAAAACACAAGTATTATTTTAACTATAATAAAATATAATTATTCAATATAAAAATAATAAAACAAAATGTCATTTAATGTTATTAAATAGAAGGGGAAACATTTTATAAAGTTGATATTACCTTCATACCAGAACTAGATCAACACAGTTAAAAAACAAAGCCCACTATTCTTTATGAAAATAGACACACAAATCCCTAATAAAACATGTAATATTATGTGTATGTGTATGTGTGAGCATGTGTGCATGCGTGTGTGTGTGTGTGTATGTGCACACGTGCATGTAAAGATGTTTGTTCCAGTGATGCAAGGCTGGTTTACATTTGAAAATCAGTCAATATAGTCCATTATATTATTAGACTAAAGAAGAAAAATCATATGATGATTTCAATGATGCAGAAAAATAATTTGATCAAATTCAACACCCAATCAGGATAAAACCTCTCAGGAAAAAGAAATAAGGATAGAGTGGAACATCTTCAATTTGATTTAAAAAAAATATCTATAAAAAGACTATACCTAACATTATAGTTAATGGTAAAAGACCAAATGTCTTCGCCTAAAACTCAAAACATGACAAGGCTATCTGTTTGAATGACTCTTATTTGAATTAATGCTGATTGCTCTAGTCAGTAAAATGGAATAAGGAAATAAAATAAAAGCCATGCAGATTTTAAAGAAAGAAATAAATATGCTCCCATTATCAGATGACACATTTTTCTATGTAAAAAATCCTAAAGAATTGAACAAAAAAATCTACAACTATTAATAATTAAGGAGTTTAAGAAGGTCATAGGATACAAGGTAAATATGTACAAATCAATCTCATTTCTATATGTTAGCAACGAACATGTGGACACTTAAAATAAATAGAAAATACAAATAACACCAAAAATTAAATACTTAGGTACAAATGTAATAGGATGATGTATATGCAGAATACTGCAAAGTGCTAAAAAAGAAATCAAAAAACAACTAAATAAAATGGGGATATTTCATGGTCATGGATTCAGGAATTTAATATTGTTAAACAGGTGGGAGGGGGGAGGAGGGGATGAATAAATTCACACCTAACAGGTACAATGCACACTAACTGGGTGAAGGGAACACTTATAATTTTGACTCAAACTGTACAAAAGCAAATTATGCAACCAAAATGTGTGTACCACCGTAAAATTCTGAAATTAAAAAAATTAAATGTTGATTCTTCCAAATATGTCCTATAAAATTTGTGAAATTATAATTGAAACATCCAAAAACTATTAATAGATATTGAAAATGTAATTCTAAAATTTCTATGTAAAGGCTAAAGAATAGTACAGCTATCACTATATAGTTAATAACATATAGTATAGCTGAATATTGCTGAAAGATCTCAAATGTTCTCACCACAAAACATTGTAAGTATGTAAGATGATGGATATGTTCATTAGCTTGATTTTTTTCATTCAATAGTGTATACTAATATAAAACATCACATTGTGCCCCATAAATACATAAAGGTTTTTTTGTAATTATAATTTAGTAAAGCTGAGAAAAATAAAATGCAAAAAATAAAGCAATAAACTTATTTTCTAAAAAGATTTTTTTTTGTTTACCATTGATAGTTGCTTCAGAAATGTTCAGAGGTTTTGTCTCCCAATGACATTTTTCAAATAGAAAATTTTATAAAAAAGAATTTCATTGTGAAAACTGTCACTGTCTTCCCTCCTTTTCTCTCTTTCTCTCTTATTTCTTTCTTTCAGACCACTTTATGATTCCCTGCTTTTTCTAGAATAATTTATCTGTTTAGATCTTATTTTCCTATAGAGAATTATGTGTGTGTATATACATGTATACATGAGTGCACAGACGCACAAATACACACACACACAAATATACATATATATTTGTATTCCTGATGTAGTTGCTTGACAAAATTGTTTGATTATATGTCCCATTACACTTTCAAGATTTATGAAGAACCTCATAGGATTTTGTGTTATTTTTTACCAATGTTTACTATTACTATATTAGAAATGAAAACTAAGGTATTTTTTAAGGTCAAAATATTAATATATTCATGTATTTTAAATAGCAATAATTCATATTTTACATATATACATACTTATAAATCCAAACCTGAATAAACAAAACATATATTTTAGTGAAAAATAAGTATATTTTCCAAAACCAAAAGATAATAAAACTGTTACTGCCTTACAATATTTTTCTTTTTTTTTTAAAACCAATCCTTCCACATTTGGCTTAATATAAAACCACTAATTCTCATAGAAGTGTCTGCATTGAATTTTTTGCAATATGTTGTTTTGGTTGAGTACACAAAGAACATCAGGCTGCATAAAGTTATATAGTTAGGAAAATATAGGCTATATCAGTAGCTTGTCCGGATATGTGGATGTACTTTGATATTACACACAATTTGCCAAGTGGTCAATTATTACAGGTTGTTAGAGAAAGGAAATAGAAAACATTGATCAAATTTTATTATCTATTACTTTCTAACCTTTGGTCTACCTTGTACTTTGAATCATCTTTAACCTACATATTATTGTCCAATATCATGCATTGGTCATTTGCAAAATAGTAATTTACTAAATTGTGCATATATGAGTAATACTTTTATTGAATAATGAATATTTGATAATATATTTCATATTAATTATAAAATGCATTGATGTATTTCATAATTCAATCCAAAATAATCACATTTGTTTAAATAACATCTCACTTTAAATCAATTTAAGAATTGGTAAGCTTTCCAGTAAACGATGCCATGTGTGTTTTCCAAAATTTTAATTTTCACTTGAACTCTCTAATTTTATTATCGGCAACAAAGAGTGTCAATTATTTACCTGGAACTGGCACACTTAAGTCATTTTCTAGAAAATATCTGGCAGATTATAAATCTAAATAAACATATGCAAAAACAAGCAAACAAACAAATCCAGTTAATTCGTATCACAACTCAAACAATTGCATAAGTGTTTTTCCTGCAGACAAAAATAAGTGCTTTATGTGTTTTTCCCATTTACTTTTGCAGATTTTTAAAAAGATCTTCACAGTGATTTGTTATTCAGGAAGATTATATTTTGTTCTAAAAGAAAGAAGGGGCTGGAGGTGGTGGTTTAGGCCTGTAATCCTAGCACTCTGAGAGGCTGAGGTGGGAGGATTGCTTGAGCTCAGGAGTTCGAGACCAACTGTAAGACCCCTTTCTACTAAAAATAGAAAAAATTAGCTGGGCATGGTGGTACACACCTTTAGGCTCACCCAGCTACTTTGGGGGCTGAGGCAGAATAATCACTGGAGCCCAGGAGTTTGAGGTTGCTGTGAGCTAGGCTGATGCCAGAGCACTCTCGCCCACGCAACAGAGCGAGACTGTCTCAAAAAAAAAAAAAAAAAAAAGAGAGAGAGATAGAAGGAAAGTAGACTATGGAGTTTATATCCTTTCCTCCAGTTTTTATAATTATTAGCCTTATTACTAACATTTTATTGTATGATATATATTTATAAATGTGCATATTTAATTTTTTAACATGCAATTTTTTATATTTGTTCTAATTTCTCTTATGTGATACACTTTGTCAAATAAACTACTTAAGTCAAGAAGACGTTAAAAAACTGGACGAAATTTCTCTTCTACTTTTGATTATAAATTAGAATGATAAATAATTTTTAGTGCATTTTTATTATCCAGTTATGCCATTGCTTGTAAGTCAACTATTTTGACTGAATATTGCCTTCTTGTTAATTACATGGATGAACTCTGTGGTCATACTCTATAATAGGAAATGTAAAAATAAAAAGACAGCATGGTATTAATTTTAGAGTTTACAAATCAATAAGTAAAGATGTCTTTTAGAGTATTTTGACTACACATATGTATCTATATACATGTACAGACACCTTTAAAACTAAAGAGTATTAATTCACCAAAAGTCTGAATTTTCTTATTTACATTAGTGTGTGTTCTTGCATGTGATTACCATCTGCCTGCACAACTAAATCACGAGACTATGAATTCACCATTAGTTTATAAAACTCAGTAATTATAGAGTATATGACAAGACCTCTTGGTTTATATATATTTCACAGATGAAGGAACATACATACTTAACTGCAAAAAGATGACTTGCCCCAGGTCACAGAACATTTTCTCTATTTATATTTGTCACCACAGTGGATTAGAATATTGTTAATAATTCTGTTTTGAATATTTCACTACAAATTTATTCTAACTTATTTAAATTACGTTTAAATGTTTGATTAATGAAGCAATTGTAAAAATTGCTATGAAACAGAATGAGGAAAATTTTCTTGGCATTTTGTCACACTAACTTTTGTGTTATTTCATTATTTAATTAAGACATATTAATTTCTATTTTCATCAGTGACTTTTAAAGAGGCAAAATTTAAAAGATTCTGGATTTATATTTTTAGAAAATAACTTTTATCCTTGAAAGTATATATTATCATTCAAAATCAGTTTTCTCGACTAGGTAGATCTAAAATAATAAGCCTAGTCCTTTCATATCATGAAATCTCTTCAGATTTTTTGGCATTTTGAGGCTCTAGAAGTTGCAAACTAGTTTCTTTAAGTTATGTAATGATATTCTTTTCACAGATGTTAATAATATTTTGTGCTGTTAAATTAAAATTTGTTATTACAGTTAACCTTTTTCAATATGACCTAATTTGGTGGGATCAATTTCTGTTAAATTTATTTGTTTTCAAATTACTATTTCAACATTAAACAGACTTCTTTTCCTGCATATTGGAAAATACATAGACTGTAATTTAAAATTAATGCTTCACAGTATGAATTTAATAATATTATTCATATTTTAATTATGAGTAGTAACTGATTTTTTCTGTTCAAATATTTCTTGTTCTCACACTACATGAATTTTCATAACTTTTGGCAAACATGAATATATATAATATAATATATATTATGGGGGTACAAACATTTTGGTTACATGTAATGTGTTTGCCCCACTCAAGTAGTTGTTTTTTTGGCCAGTGTGAACTGTGATGAAGAAAATGATTAAATATTAATTCTAATCTATTAAGACATAGATTATATATGAGTTTATATAAATATGTATACACACACATATATATAAATAAAATATATATCTATGTATATGATTGATGGTTGCCAAAACATGAAACAATGTCTCAGTCATGTTTTTCTCATTTTATAATTTTGAAATAAATTTCTAAATTTTAAGATAGAGATCAAATCAGCCATTCTCACTCTAGGTTGCTGAAATAAAAAAATACATGGCTCTGGAATTCAGCTGCATGTTTGTCTATGTTCCATAGAGCTCTAATCTCATAATTGACCCCATTCTTCATAATATTTATAATCCAGATGATGAAAATTAAAAAAACAAAAGTATTTGTTTTTTTATTTTGAAACTGAAAGCTTCAAAGTGGACCCTTTCAATAGTAGTTACATTAAAAATTCGTGGCACAATAAGAGAACATTCCTAATTCAAGAACATTGTGGTTTTTCTATAAATATTGTTAGTTTTTTATTCAGGATATTATGGGGGTACAAACATTTTGGTTACATGTAATGTGTTTGCCCCACTCAAGTAGTTGTTTTTTTTTCATATATTTATTTATTAGTTTCTCAGTTTAGCAACATGGATGACCAGGGCAATATGTATGAACATGTGTGTGCATTTGTGTGTGTGTGTGTGTGTGTGTGTGTGTGTGCGCATATGCAATGTGTAAAACATTTATACACCTTTTGCATATTACATTGTATGGAAATTTACACTGTTATACATTTGATTATATATAACTATACATTATACCACAATTATAAACATTACATATTTTGTATGAATTTTACATTTTTATTCATAATGATTTGGTTAGTTAAGGGTACTGCTGAATGGTACTGTTTATGAGATAGTTTTAACCATTCAATTAAAATTATAATTTTTCCATATTGCATTTATACTATACTTTTCCCATACGATTTCAATAGTTATATTGAAAGTTTATATATATAAAACATTAAAAATTAAATCCTTTTATGGAAGGACATGGAGAACAAAAATGTTGCTGGAAACTTCTATAGGATAAATATGAATGTTTGAAATTCATTTTGTACCTTTCACTGAAATGTACATATATGAAATAATTGACACTTTTTCTAAAAATTTTTATTTGCAATCTATATGTTTCATCATATTAGTAGGAACTCAATAAATATTGATTGATTAGTTATTTAAAATTATATATTCTCCAAGTACAGATGAAATCTATGGAAAATATTTCTAACCATTTTAGAAAATTAAATTTAGTACGTATGATGTTTTTCATACTAATTAATATTTTTCTCTGAAGTTAGCCTCTGATTTTTTTTAAAGTAGAAACTGAACTTACAATTTTTTAAAAATTGAATTCAATATATAAATTCTGATTTGATATAATCTAGGGCAATATATTAAAAATTTGCTTCACAGAGATATCACTCAGAAAAATATTATCATTAATATTTTGTTATTAAATTTATAAAATTGTAGAAACCTTCAAAGTTATTAATACTCAGTTTAAATTGTCTTAAAAATCTACTTGGACATCAACAATAGCTTAAGTTTGATGGCAATAAAAAATTAACAAATGTGGAAATAAACATAAGAAGAATGAAATTTTAAAAAGAAAAAAGTAAATAAATAAATTGAAAAAAAAAAAGAAAATACTATCTTTTCTGATTTCACTGTAGAGCACTAACCCCTCAGAAACTGTCATATTTCTATATTGCTGAACAGGACTGTTACTCCATTACTCCTCATTTGTGCAAAGTGACCCCTAAATGGTGCAACATACAGGTTTCAGTGTGGACTTTTCATCATGATTTTTGCAAATACTTGAGTCTTATGCCTTGTAAAATTTTATCAACCTTTATGTACCTATATCCATTTCTTCTCCAATTTACAAAAGCACTCCAGAATATCATGTAATTTGAAAATGCTTGTTTGATAAATTTCATATACAGTTACAAATAATATTGTTTAAATGTATGTAATATGTATGTCTTGTTCAATCAACTTTAAATATATTGTTTGTTTTTTTTAATTTGTCCTCATCCTAGTTTTGAGACATTTAAGGAGAATATACAATTCCTGGAAGAATAATGATTTGAACCTTACACACTACAAAGAAATTATGCAACTTGATTTTATTTTTTGAAGACATTTAAACATTTTGTTGATAAAGTTTTTAGAAATAATTAATTTAAAGTTATTAGTATCTATGAATCTAGTTGTATTTTACATACATTAATAATACTACAACACAATCTTAACTAATGATTGTAATAGTAAAGTAAGCCTTGATGATATGAAGACACACAATCTTATTTCATGAACAAAGCAACCAATAGTAATGGTGACTACCATGCACTGAGCACACAGGAAGTGATTTTAGCAGGTTCACCTTGCCCTTATAAAGAACTTGACCACAGAACGAATTAAACGATCAAGACTCCATTTTCCTTAGGAACATTGCTACTCTCCTGTCCACATTACTACCTGGTTTACCACAACAAAAATTCTAAATGACAAATGTAATCCCCATGAATAAATTTTCAACATTCTTTAAAAAATATAATCAAATAATTATTAAAGATCAAAGAAATCCTTTAAAGCATTTCAATTATTTGAATGGCAGTTGATATAGTAAGCTAAATATTGTATATGTGCAGAGGGAATTTTTGTTTTCTTTATTAAATATTTATGTACAGCTTTTTTTTTTATCCAGTCACTTAGGCACTTGCTATATGGCATAAATTTAATGGATATTTTATATTCTCATTATGAGGATAGTTGATTTTCCACATTATTGAATTGGAAATCACTCATCTAAAGAGATATCATCTGTGCATTAGCCAACATAACTTTATTTTATTGCACTTGATATACATGAGGGAGTGAAGTGATCATGGTTAGTATCATTAAACAGATGGCAGTGAATTTTCCTTTATTCTTTATAACTCAGAAGGAGTGCCCTTTTTTATTCTACTTGAAAATTGAATTTAACCTAAAGAATACCTAAGAGTCAATTTCATGGTGTTCCACTTTGACTTAGAATGTGAAACTTTATTGATAGCCATCATTTCATTTATCAGTAAGAACATGTCAGATGAATTTAAAAAATCTCAATATCTAAAACGAGTCATGGATTTAAGGCCATACAAACACAAAAAACACAACTGAATGAATTAAATATTAAACAGTATTATACCTTTCCAGTACATAAGCAATCTATGGCTGTTTTTAAACCTGGAAGATCAAAAGTCTATTTTCTTGGAGGGCTACATAGTATGGATACTTAGTCTGTATTCTAATTGCCTTTTTATTATTTAATGCATTTTATGTTCTCTAATGTGTAACTTTTTACATAAATTAGCTATTAAATATTATTCAAAATGTTAATATAATCACCTAGGTCCTGGGTCTCAGGGTAGTTTTTCTGATAACTTATCGAGTCAACAGCTATAACACTATTAAGATGTTGTTCCTAAATTGTTTGACAATAAATATTTTTCTATGACATTATTCATTTCCTATTATGTTGTCCTTCTCCAAGTTTACTGATTAATTGGAATAATTTATAATAGTCCTTTTTGTATTTTCACTTCTATCTTTAATCAAGGCTCATGTTTCATGCCTAAAATTGCATATTTCTTTTCATGTACCAACACTGTGAATTTTCTAAACTATTAACTTCAAAGATAACAGTTTTAATCTTGTTTCTTTGATTTCTATTTCATTATCTTTATTATGATTTTTATCTTTTTCTTCTACTTTTATTAACTTTTCTATTCTTTTTCAAAATTGAGTTTGGTTTTTAGATCATTAATTATAATTTTCTTTTTATCCTGTATGTACACTAAGGCTATAAATTCCACCCTATATATTTGTTTTTCTGTTTGCTACATTTTATACATATATTGTCTGCACTGAATATCAGTATAAAATATTTTCTAATTTCCATTAAGCTTTCTTATCTGAATCAGCAGTTATTGAGAATAACTTATGTGAATCAGCAGTTGTGTTTTTAAATTTATATATAAATATATATATGTGTACACGCATACACATACACAAAAGTGTTTAAAGTATTTTTCATATCTGTGTGTGTACATATTTGTAGTCAGGGAATGCAGATATTATTGATTCATCAGTATTTGTTCAGACTTGTTTATGAGCTGGTAGTTGTAATTTATATAAACATTACATAGGGCTGAATATAATGTATGTATATTAATTTGAGATTCTTTATTTATATGTATATATATACACACACAGTATTTTAAATTTATTTTTGTGTTAAAATCTACTGTCTTCATTATTTTTAATTTTGTTTCTTGTTATATCAATTTACATAACAGTAGAACTTTAGCCTATGAGTAAGAAGACACTTTCAATGCTGGTACTATTACCTATAAGAATCAATCCATGCTGAGTGTACAAGGACAAGTAGTAGAGTGCTCTTCTCAAAAGCAAACATCATCCGCAAGTTTCATATAACATGCTATCAAACAGAATAGGAGTCATCGATTGCAGGTAATATAAATATATTTAATCTAAAGTTATCCAGAAAAAAAAGTTATCCAGAAATATTAAGGGATGCAGGACAAAATAAAGGATAGTAACAGAGAGAACAAAATGCCAAATGAGTTATATGGGAAAAAAAAAAAACACCAAGGGACTGAATAAAAGGCTTGTGAGAACTTATTAAAATTATGGTTAGCATCTTGAACAAACTTAGGGAACTATCCATATTAATAAAAGCCTACTTTAACATTTTTTATTCCTGTTGAACTTACTAACAAAAACACAAATTATTAATAACTGAAGGAAAAATATAAAGGGCCAACCCAGAAAATATGAGTATTTCTTAATAATCCTTTCTACTCTATATATTTGGGAAAAATAGTTTTTAATGGTTAACTTCTAAAATGTCAACTTCTGTTCTGAATATTAAATTTATTTATCTTTAAATAACATAGTGTATCTTGGTCAAAAAATCATAGCACAGTTTCAATGCATCTAACTCAATGGTCTAATGTGTGGCCAGAGTAGGAATACGGCAAGCAAATGAATTTGCATTTTAAAATTTGATAGGAATTGTAGAAACAGATGGCAATAAAAACTATTAGAATTAATGGGATTTATATAGTCTTTAAAATGACAGTTTCTTTAAATTATAGAGTAAAATCATTTCCACTATTCAAAGATTGAGTTTCTTTTTATATTATAAAAAAGACCAGGGTATGGAGTCATTCAGACACATTATTTGATCTCACTTTGATTATATGAGATCAAAAAAAATTTTCTAATTGGAGAGAGAAATGAAACTGTCATTCAAAGAATACTCACAAGAATAAATTAACAAATAATTTAAAATTAATGTTCTCACTTATAAGTGGGAGCAGAACAAGAGGCTTATATGGTCTAAAGTGGTGTGATGGACATTGAAATCTAAGCAAGGGGGAGAGAAGGAGGGAGATGGAGGATAAAAATCTACCCTTGGGTTCAATGTACACTATTCCTATGATGGTTACACTAAGAGCTCTGACTTCAACATTATACAATTTTTCCATGTAACAAAAAAACACTTGTACCCTCTAAATCTATTAAAATGAAAAACAAAAACATAAATCATATCTTTAAAATAGCATTACACCAAGGCCAAATGGGTTTCTTGCTTGGAATGAAATACAGTTTAATATTAGGAAATTTAGCAATATAACTTGCACATTAAGAGATTAAAATTAAAAACTCAATTGATTATCTCCGTAAGTACTGATGTTTTATTTGTTAAAAAATCAATATCTAGTTTTTAATTCTTTTTTTTTTTTTTTTTTTTTTTGAGTCTGGCGACTTTTATTAGTTTTGCATAAACTCACAGGCCATAGGTTCCAGCAAGGCTCAAGGTCCTTTTCTTATGTTTCTTACAAAGTGTGCTATGCACGGATCCGGACCCCGCACCTCAGGCTTCTCTCTACTGCTTCTCACAAAGCGTGAGACACCTATAACGCCATGAATTCATAGGGAATAGGTTCCAGCAGCTCGGGCTCCTTTCCATTGCTTCTCACAAAGTGTGCTTCTCTGGGTAGAGCAGGCTGGTGCTTCAGTTGAACCCAGGTACCTTTCTCTTTGGCTTCCTTCTTTTTCTGATCATTTTCCTTCACACGTTTCAGGAAGCTATCTCGGCTCTTAGAGTGCTTAATGTGCTCAATACTCACACTAATCCTCTTGGCAAGAATCTTGCCCTTAACTTGTTTGTTTACAACAATTTCAACAGCATGCTGAGTAACATTGTAGACTCTTCCAGTTTTACCGTGGTAACATTTGTGGGGCGTGCCTTTTTGAACAGTTCCCATTCCCTTGATGTCTACAATATCACCTTTCTTGTAGATTCACATGTATGTGGCCAACGGAACAACTCCATGTTTTCTAAAACGCCTAGAGAACATGTACCAGGTACCTCTCCTCTTTCCCTTTGTGTTCGTCATTTTGGCGAATTACTGGAAGATGGCGGCTCTGGCCGAAAGAAAGCTTTAATTCTTTTTTGTCTTTTTTTATTATTATTTCAGCATACTGTGGGGGTACATAAGTTTAGGTTACATATATTGCCCTTGCTCCCCCACCCCCACCCCCCTAGTCAGAGCTTCAAGCATGCCCATCCCCCAGACAGTGCGCATCGCACTCATCATGTATGTATACACCCATCCCCTCCCCCCCCATCTGTCCGACACCATATTAATGTTATTCCTAAATGTGCTCTTAGGTGATGATCAGTGCAACCAATTTGCTGGTGAGTACATGGGGTGCTTATTTTTCCATTCTTGGGATACTTCACTCATTAGAATGGGTTCCAACTCTATCCAGGAGAACATGAGATTCTATATCACCATTGTTTCTTATAGCTGAGTAATACTCCATAGTATACATATACCACATTTTATTAATCCACTCATGTATTGATGGGCACTTGGATTGTTTCCACATCTTTGCAATTGTGAATTGTGCTGCTAATAAACATTCGGGTGCAGACGTCTTTTTTATAGTTTTTAATTCTTAGTAAAACTATAATATTTCCTTACGTCCAATGTGTATATATGTAAAACAAAATATATGATAGAATGAATGCCCCTTTATGCCAGGTTTTTAACATTGATTGTACTTACCTAACAACATAGATCAGACAGTAATAATTGTTTATAGGAGGCAGAATAATGGCCCCCAAATGATGTCCATGATCTACTGGAGCAAATGAAAATGTTATAGCATGTACATGGCAAAGAGAATTAAGGTTGAAAATGTAAATAAAGTTGCTCTTTCACTGACCTTAAAATAATGTTATTCTGGATTATTTAGCTGGGCCCACTGTAATTGTGAGGGTTTTTTAAACATGAAAAAAGGCAGAAAAATTAGCATCAGACTGATGCAGCAGGGGAAACACTCCACTGGCCAGTGCGGGATCTGGGCGTGGAAGGGAACAATGAGCTAAACTGTAGTCCCTAATCCCTGGGCAGTGGCCTGGAGGCCTGTTAGGGACCAGGACGTGGAGCTTCGCCACCAGCCCCATCCCCGCAACCCCCTTCCACCGTCCGTGGAAAAATTATCTTCCCTGAAATTTAGGAACCCATGGCTGCACGGCAGTAGGTGAGCTGCGGGTGAGCGTGGGCGAGCAAAGCCTCATCTGTATTTACAGCATCTCTCCATGGCTGGCATCACTGTTTGAGGCCTCCCCCACCACTCCTGTCCATGGAAACATTGTCTTCCCTGAGACCGGTCCTGGTGCCAGGAAGGTTGGGGCTGCTTAGCTAAGGGATTTCAGCAGCTTCTAGAAGTTGAAAAAGGCAAGAAGATGGATTTATTTCCATGAGTCTCCAAAAAAGGAACACACATCCGCCAACATGTTATTTTAGCCCCCGACAGTGAGAACATTTTGGATGACTGACCTCCAGAACTGTAAGATAAATTTATTTTGCTTGTTAAAGTCAATACATTCATGGAAATTTTTTTTACAGCAGCAATAGGAAACTATTAAAGTGCATAAAAATTTAAACACAGTCGTAAATGTTTAGTTATCTACAGATATTATATACATAAGTTTGTGTTATATAATTGGGAAATCTGAGCATATTAGAAATTTTACAAAAATAAACCATTTACTAAAGAGGCTAGAGAGAATTATTATCTAAAAGTCAATTGTTTTTCTGTTTAGAAAAAATATAGAAGTACAAATGCACCTAAAAGAACAAGAAAAGTAATGAAATGAGTACAAATGAACTTTAAAATGAATTTGAAATATGTATGTAAAAACTTTAAAGATTGACTTGTATTCTTAACAGAGCCTTGAAGAAATGAAAATGCAAATAGATAAAATTTAATTCATATGTATTAATTAGCTCACTATATTAATCTACATATGATCCTTAATCCAAAAAAATTGCAAAGTTAATTTTGTAAACAAACAATCAAAATATACATGCACGATTTAACAGGTGACTCTGAAGAAAGAAGAATGACCTCACTAAAAGCACTAGCTTTTTCAAATCTTAGAAATCCACTATAATTGATACAAAATGGTACTGATGACACAATAGAGCAAAACAACCAATATTGTAGAATGGGAAACTCAGAAGTAGACTCAAGTGTGGGAAATAATACACAATAAACCTTTATAATTGTACATAATGGCATCTTTTCAACAAAATAAGAATCTAATTTTCATAATCTAATTTCAGAATCAATGTTGTTAAAGTACCAACTCAAGTAATAAAGAAATTGAGTTTAGCAATGATAATCTATTTTGTAACATACAGTAATTTTAAATGATTTCAGTAGTTCTAATGCTGAGAATTAAATATTGGTTGGAAAATATTTCTTTAGGCATGGCATTAATCCAGAAACTTGTCCTGTGGGAAAATATGAGACTTTCTGGTAATTATCATTTTCCAGATTAGGTTTCAATGATAGCTAGGTCGTTTCCAAGTCCTGTCAATACTAATTAACATTTAATTGGCTAGTGACACATTTGTGGGGTTCAAAGTTCAGTTTCAAAAAAATTAATGTAACCAGCATTTTTTCAGACTTTTCTACATTATGAATTATATCATTTGCATGATTTGAAAGTAACTTTAAAGTTAACACTATAAGTACTTTCATCAGTTTTAAAACTCTTGTTCTGTGGCTTCTTGGCATTACTTTTAAGATGTAAAAAAAAAAAAATTCAGATACTCCAATAAATATTCACCTGAATTACTTTAAACATTTATTTCATTTTTAGTGACTTGCAACTTATTCACATATAATATGTCTCTTCCACTAACATCTGCAGTAATGTCATACTGGGTACAACTGGAAAGAAACATTCAAATAAGAACAATTAAATTGCAGCGGGTATACATTTGAAAGAAACATAATAGTTATTAGTAAATTATTCAGTAAAACCTGTTCTTCCCATAAGATCTGCTGTTAAGCTCTGTAGTATAATTTCCATCTGAAAAACATGATGATCTTAATGACTCAAATCTAAATGTCTTATATTCTCCTCAGGTGGGCAGGTTAATTTTCTAAGCAATTAGTTAATTGCAAAAACTTCTATTATTGCTACCTACTTTAAAAAGGAGTATTACACAGTCCCTTTGTATTTTACATACGTTATTACTGAAAATGCAACAATATGCAGCATATTTTCTGCCTCTGAACAATTTTTAAAATATTGATGAATTTCTCAGTTCATAAGGATGAAATATAAAAGTTTCAGAAACAGGAACTTTCCATCTTCTATCATTTTGAACTTTCATATATTAGATATTATGTATTTTTCTTAGGTCATATCTATATCTGAGAGAATATCCATTACAAAGTAACATAAATGATTTTATTGCCAAAACAGTTTCCTTTTTCATATTCTAAGATTGAAGGAAATAGAACAAAAAAAGCTTTATCTGCAACAAATTGGAAGGCATGCCGTGTACCAACACAATATGTAGCTATAGAGCAATTGGTTGGTAAAAGTCAAAATGTTAGTGTATGTTCTGTCTATTCTTGGCTCTCATTAGCAAAGTACTACTTTGAGTATTATTTCTCATTACTGTGTATTACTTTAAATCTTACTTTGTCATCCCAAATGATTGTTTCTCATGGCCTTCTTGCACTTATCAGTAAGTTATGAAAGACAGTCATGAGTTATGGAAGGAAAAAACAAAAACATGTCTGTATCTAGGAAAGAACTTACTGAAAGCAAGTAGATCAAAAAGTCCCATGCTAAAATTTGATGTTATTGCACTATTAATGAAGCAATACAATGGAAAAATATGCACCACATGTACTCGCCATCAAACTGGTACTAACTGATCAACACTAAGGTGCTCATATGGTAGTAATACTCACTGGGTGCCGGTCAGGTAGGGGGGTGGGGGGTGAGCGGGTAAACCCACAGCTAATGGAGACGAGGCACACTGTATGGGGGAAGGACACGTTTGTTGCCCTAGTTTGAGCTAGACAAATGCATTTCATGTAACCAAAATGTTTGTATCCCTATAATATCCTGAATTCAAAAAAAAAAAGAGCATTCTCCTCCAAAACGCAGATTCCCCCAACTAGGATCTATGAAATCAATGTGGCAAGGAATGAACCAACAGTTCAGTTAATTTGGTCTTATTATATATGGTGTCTACTGTTATTGAGTTCATTCATTTTTGTATCAGTACTCAATTTTCACAAAGTAACTTACACTCGTGGGCATCTTTAATAAAGACAACACAACCAAAAAAATAAATAAATAAAATAATCCCCTTTCTTTACCTTCTTTTTCTCTTAACTCTTCATTTTAGTCTTCATTTCTGATAATTATTTTTAAAATTTCCATTTCTTTCCTGGATTCTGTAACTTTATATCTAATTTCTACAATAGTCTTTCTTCTAGATATTTATCAAGATACTCATCATAAAATTACCTCTGTTTTCTGACAGCAAAGCTCCACTTTAGTAAATGCTCTTCTGAAATCATCTATCATGAACCCACATACAATTGTAAGTCCTTTCTAACATGCACTTACTGAAACATTCCATAGTTCTCCATGGTGTATGGTCTCCCTCATTGTAATGAGCAATAAACTCAACCTATTCAACAACAGGCGCATTCCTGATAATCTTTGGTTTAAAGGCATTGTTACTGAGGATCCCATTATGTTTTTGTCCCTTTTTTTATAGTAGGATATGAGTTATGATGTCAACACTTGGCTGGTGTTTTTTAAATGTAAAATTGGTTTTCTTGATCTTCTAGGAGGAAGTATAGTTCAGAATATGTTTATTAAAACTTCAACCAGCTTCCTATTCTGCTTTTTTTTTTTAACAGTGCTCAAAAACATGGGTGGTTTATATTCTGAGAGTTCTTTTTTTAATTATTATGGGTACATAATAGTTATATATCTCTATAAGGCACATGTGATGTTTTGAAACAGACATGCAATGTGAATTAATCAAATTAGGATTATAGGAGTATCCATCACCTCAGGCATTTAACATTTATTTGTGTTAGAAACGTGCTAATTCTACTCTTTTAGTTATTTTAAAGTATACCTTCACTTGGTCTTTTCTATATTCCCATGACTCACCTTTATCTGGATTTACTTCTTTCTTTATACATAGTGCCTTGATTATTCTCAATTTTGTGTCCACTCCTAGCATTTTATCTTAGTATGTGACTATATCTTGTAAAGAGCCAATCTGGTTTATGAAAATTCATAGTTCAAAAACCTTCAGGTGTAATGTTGAATAAAAGCCAGATACTGGATCTCCTTGTTTTATTCTGTCTCAGATGAAAATTTCTAAAAATTTCACTTTGTAGAATGAAATTTTCTGAGGTTGCTTCCTTTTCATATTTTGTCAAAACTGTTTTTATCATCAAGTTTTCAATTATATTGAATGATATGTTTGTATCTGTCAAGATAATTATATAAATATTTTGCCTTTTCACTGTCAATTTTATGAACAATGGTAGGTTTTCAAGTATCAATCCGCACTTGCACATATCTCTTGTTAGTAATATATGGTTATTCTTATATACCACCAGATTTATTTGCTGAATTTTTCTGTATAACTTTTGCATCCATATATGAAAGAGACTGCTTTGTAAAATTCTTTCCCTGTAATGTCCTTGTCAGTATTTGTGGCCAAACCTATGCTGGACATATCAAAGGCATTCAGAGACAGGTGTTTTATATTTTTTTCTAACCTCTGAAAGACTTTAATATTCATTTAAGATTTGGAAAATGTAAATTTATGTTAAAGTTATATAAATCTATTTTTCTTCATTGGAAGTTTTTTTGAGGACTCAATATATTCAAAAGATACAGCATCCCTCAGATATTATTTTTTCTGTTTACCTATAGAAATTGTGTTTTCAAGAAATTTGACCATTTCATCTAAGTTATTGAATTTTCATCATAAAGTGTTGCATAATGCTCCCTTATGTTCTAATGTTTGTAAATACTATACTGAGTAAAATTTGCTTGAAATAAAATACACCCATTATAAATGACAGTCTGATGAGTTTTGACAAACGTCTATACTCTGTTAGATTCACCACCGTTAGATTTCAAGTAGAAAGCTTTACCATTGACCTTTTTTTATCTTTAAAGACTATCTTCTTCATACCTTGCCTCAAGCAACCCTTGATCTGCTTTCTGTTACAAGAAATTAGATTTCACTTTGTTAGTGTTTAACAATTATTTTATCACTCAGTAATTACTCTTTTAAATGTATCTGAGATGACTTGGTGTGCTTTTGAGATTTATGTGAGCCGCTACATTTATAGCATTAGTTTATAAATATTTGAGAGTAGTTTCTTTGGATGGATAAGCTACAATATGTTTATTCATTTCCACGGTGGTGGTTAATTGGATTGTTTCCAGTTTTTGATCCTGTGATTAAAACTTCTATAAACATTAATTTAGCAGACTTTATATAGATATATATTTCATTTCTCTTGTATAGATACATAGAAATACAGTTTCTGGACCATATTATAAGCTTAGTACTTGAGTTTATTATAACTTACAAATGATTTTCCAAAGCAATTATAAAATTTTACATTTCTACCATCAAATTATGAGAGTTCAAGTTGCACAACACTCCTTTCTAACACCTGGAATTATCTTTTTAATTTTAGAAATTCTAGATTTTGTAATATCTGAGTATGTGATATCTCATTGTGGTTTTATTTGATGACTACTGCAATTTGACACCAGTTTATATAGTTATTGAACATTCATATATCCTTTTATTCCCTGAATTGTCTGTTTAAATATTTTGGCAATCCATACTGTTTTTTGTGTGTTTTTTTATTGTGGCTTTGCAGTTCTTTGTATATTTTGTACACGTATTCTGTGTCAGATATATGTATTACAATTAATTTCTTCGAGATATTTTAATTTTCTTAACAGAAAATTTGCAAGAGTGAACTTTTTCATTTTGATCGAATTCAATTTTCAGGGTTTTTTCTTTAGTGTCTCCTGTTTTATATGTCCTACTTAGAAATCCTTGAATGCAAATTAGTGTAAATAATTGCTACTATCATTTAGGAGTTATATATTTGTAGTCTTTAACTTTAGGTCTATAATTTGATATAAAAGAGAAATAATTTTAGTTATATACAGTATCTTCCACAGAGAATAGAAACTTTAGATTCTCCATTCTTTATATTGAGAATTTCAGTTTTCTCTCACTCTTGATTTCTTGCAAAGAATCATAAAGTGTATTCATATTTTGAAGAACCTACTTTTAAATTTGCTGTTCTCTATCAACTGTCTTCTATTCCACTGATTTCTGCCATATATGATTGTCTTACTTCTTTTTCCTTAGGTCAATGTCAATTATCATGATGTTTTCAATACTCTCATTCATATTTTTCTTTTCTCCCATACGTGAATTGAAAGCTTTGAAATGTCTTATGTTGTTTTGCCTGCATCTTAGAAGTTTAATATTTTGTATCATGTCTACATATATTTTAACATATATTTTCTAAAATTAATATTATTTATTTTTAAACAATTGATTCATTATAAGTAAAATATCCTTTTACAAGCAGTTAGGAATATTCTAATTTATTTTATGTTATTGAAAACTATCTGACTAATCTTATGAACAGAAAAAAATTGCTATATTTTTTGAAATATATTAAAAATTTATTTGTAATGACTTGGCATCAATTTTGATAAATCTTTTATGTACACTGAAGAATTATGTGAATTTCCTTGATTAGGGGTAGGTTGTCTTCATTTAAATTAGATCAAGTATGCTGCTTGTGCTCTGAGATCTACTATGCCATTACCAATTCTTTGCATCTTTATTATATTAGCTAATAACAGTGAAGTCTAAATGTATACCATTATCCTTTTGAATATGTATGTGTATATATTTATATTAACATATATGTGTATACATAAACATATGCATATATTTATGTAAATGTATATATATTTATGATTTCTATTACCAAATATGTCTCCATTCTCTAGTCATTCGTTCTTTCCCTAAAATGTACTTTGATTTTCATTAGTATAATGGCAATATCATTCCTTGTTTAATGTTTACATAATATATTTTATTTTTTGTTTTTATTTTATAAATATTTTATTGTTTCTATATTTTATTTTAAATGTTTTTAACATTTCCTTGCTCTTACCAATAGAAGGTAAATTATCTTTAAAGAAATATTATATAAGATTATGTTTTATATTTTATGTTTTCTGACAATCATATTTTTCTTAAAGTATTTTCTATTTGACTCATCTTTTTAAATATTCCTTCATTTTCAGTTAATACTCTACAGAATTATTATTCCACTTTCTCTGTGATAATTTTTGAGTTCTGTAATTTTTAAATTGCTTTAGTAGTTTCTTTGAAGATTGCAACATGACCATTTTAATAATATTAATTCTTTGAATCCATAAACACAGGGTAACTTTCCAATTATTTTTGTTTTCTTCAGTTTCTTTTATCAGTTTTTTTGGTTTTCTGTTTATACATTTTCCACCTTTTTGGATAAGTTTACAATTAAACAAAATTTCAGATAGACAGGAATAGGAAAAATTTTTGAGATTTATTGCACGACAGGGTGACTATGGGTAATAATAATAATGTAAATTTCAAATGTCTCATTGCAAAAAATAATTGAAGTGAAAGATATGTTAATTAGCTCAATGTAATCACTCCACATTGATTGCATTTATCAAAACATTACATTGTACTCATAACTGTATACAATTATGACTTGTTAATTAAAAGTAATAATATAAAAAGTACAATGTAAATAATTTCTAACAGTTCAATTCAAATTAATACTTTTCCACTTTCCCAAACATGCTAAAATATTAGAATTCTTAAATTCTAGCAATTCATCAGGATTTTGAGTAATTTTTATTTCTATCATATGGCAGGTATCACCAGTCATTTCCATTATTGTTTTTGGACTGGCAATAAGCTTTCATCTTTATCTCTGTTCTGCTATTAATATTTATTCTCAACTGAGAAGCTTTTGTGTTTGTTAGGACTCAACTTCACAGGTTCTAAACCTTAATACATATCCCTCAAGGCTGCTGAAACTTCTCTGTTTAACAAAAGATTTTTCTGCTAGGTTATTAACTTCTCATCCTACACAGTCACAAATGTTTTCAGAATAAAAGTAGCAGTTTTTGAGATTTTCCCAAGGCTCCAAAATCTTTGGTGCTTTTTCTGAGCAGGAGTCTTTTTCAGATGCAATGCCTTCTGCTTGTGCTCAGATGCAATACTTTCTATCTTTGCCTGGAATTTAAAAGGGCGATTTATGATGCTTGCAAACTACCATCAAGATAAAAGTAGATATAAATGTAAATTCACCTTTCTGAGATTGACCTTTCTCTGGAGTCTTAGCCTGTCTAGTTCTTATTTCCTCACTTTTTTTCCTGCCATCACGCAGATGGTTTCTGTAATTTGTCTGTATTTTCTTGATGTTCTCAGAAAAAATGCTCTACACCTACTTTCTCCATTCCCCCAAATATCCATTTTAAAAGTCTCAGATATATATTTTTTTTATTTCAGAATAATAAGAGGGTACAAAAATATAGGTTCCATGTCTGTTTTTGTGCAGTTTGAGTCAAGTTATGTGTGTCCATCACCCAGATAGCATGCATTGTACCCATTAGGTGTGTATTTACCCATCTCCCCCTCCACACTCACTTGATTTTCTTTGAGCTTAACTATCATATGTGCACATAATTGTTGATCAATTAGTTCCAATATAATAGTGATTACATGTGGTATTTGTTTTTCTTTCCTTTTTTTACAGTTTTTTAAATTTCAGAATATTAGGGGGTACAAACATTTAGGCTATGTATATTGCTTTTGCCCCACCCTAGTGAGAGTTTCAAATGTGTCCATCCCCAGACAGTGCACACCGCACCCATTAGGTGTGAATATAACCATCCCCCCTCCCCCCTCTCACCTGCCTGACAACCAATGAATGTTACTACTATATATACACATAAGTGTTGATCATTTAATACCAATTTGATGGTGAGTACGTGTGGTGCTTGTTTTTCCATTCTTGCGATACTTCACTTACTGGAATGGGCTCCAGCTCTATCCAGGATAATAAAAGAGGTGCTAGATCACCATTGATTTTGTGGCTGAGTAGAACTCCACGATATACATATGCCACATTTTATTAATCCATTCATAGATTGATGGGCACATGGTTTGTTTCCACATCTTTGCAACTGTGAATTGTGCTGCTGTAAACATTCTATTGCAGGTGTCTTTTTTATAGAACGTCTTCTTTTGCTTTGGGTTTTCTACAAAAAGGGAAGAGTCCTTTAACACTAATTGGAGCATGATGTTCATTCTGTTAAGCCATTGGAAGTTTTAGGTAATTTACTAATTTCCTAAAAATGTAGAGCCAAGGCATTGTATATTTGTTTTCTTCCTTTCATTTTATTATTTAAAATTTAATGTTAACTCCTTCTTCCTCTTAGCTGAATATAAAAAAATTAAAATAAAATAATTTTTGGCTGCTAAATATTTTACATACATTTCAGAAAGGACAGTTGATTTCTGCTTAATTTTTATTCTAACTTATAAGGGGCACCTCTTAAAGCACACCATTAATATATTCTTTTCATTCGAAGCATGCTCCTTGGGATACTAAACATATCTAGAAATTTCTAGAGAAATTTTCCCCTTATGGTCAAATATTTTTAGAGCATATACAATTTATAAGAGTCCATACATTTATCCATTAATGGACATTATAGGTAACCCCCTAGTTGTTGAGTATACAATGGTGACATGAATAATCATAAACTAGTTCACTTAAAATATGATGGGGAAATAAAAATTGGGAAAGATTTTGAAAGAAATCAGCTAGCAGATATAAATCACTACAAATTATACCTTGTACAATCAAAGAAAAGCATAGACACCATTCTATGTCAATATTGGTGGTGGTTACAGTATATTCAAGTGGTAGAGAAGACCTTGCTGAATAAATGGCAGATAAACTGATACAGAGAGGATGAAATAATCTCTTGAAAATTCTTTAGAACAGGGTTATGGTACATTTACATTGATTTCATATCAATGCTAAGGAAAATGTGGTATATATACAAAATGGAATATTATTCACCCATAAAAACAAATGAAATCTTTTCATTTACAACATACATGACTCTGAAAGATATTTTTGTTAAATGAAATAAGCCAGGCAAAGAAAGAAAAATATTGCATATCCTCATTTATATGTGGGAGCTAAAAAGAAAATAAAAAGAAAAGAACACAGGGATAGAGACTAGAATAATGGTTACCAGAGGCTGCGAAGGGTAGTGGGGAGGAGGGGATGAAGAGGGGATGGTTAATGGGTAGAAAAATACATTTAGATGGAAACAATAAGACCTAGTAGTTGGTAGCAAAATAGAGTGATTGCACTTAACAATTTACTGTATATTTTTAATAAATAAAAGTTTAAAATTGGAATGTTCCTAATAAAAAAATGATAAATGCTTAAGGTAATGGATATCACAGTTGCTCTGATTTGATAATTATACATTGTATGCCTGTAGCAAAACGTTACATGTACCTCATAAATATGTAGTATTGTGAATCTATAATAATTAAAACACAAGTAAACAAACAGATGAGAGTTATGGCTAGAACAAATAGCACAAAATTCTATAATACCTGCAAAGAAGTGTTTGGCATTTTAAAGGAATTCAAATATGGCCTGAACTGCTATAGCACAGAATGAAAGAACTGGCATTAGATGCTATTAAATAGGTCATTAAATATCTTACTAGACTCTACTAAATTTGTAGATAAAGAAATCTGTATGCAGAATAATATTGGAACACATAACTTTCTTTTCTTTTCTTTTCTTTTTTGTATTCAAAATCTAAAAGTATCCCAAGAATGAAGTGCTCAATAGAACATATTCTACAATGTACTCTTATAATTATACCTTGCCATAGTTACAAAATATAGGCATATAAATATTTGTAAATCTTTATAAATGAAATTAGCAGGTGCTAAGTGTTTACAAGATTTATGTTATAGCACAAATTGCTTAATTTTGATTATATTTGGAAAATGCTGCAACAAGGGTAGCCTTTACAAGGATGTAGTTATGTTATGATTGTGAGATAATGGATAAAAATATTTCCAAGGATTATGCCAAATTATCGTGTAGCATAATGACACTAATTGTAATAAAAACGTATTTGCACAATTCAATCAATTGCTGAAAGCCTATTTTTTTAAATTTGCATGGCTCAAAGCAAGCATCCTATAAACTTTGTAAATAAAATCTCCAAAGACATCATTTCACATTATAATCATCAGGAGCATCTTCTAAATAAAAATCATTTCATAAATTTTTTTAAAAAATATTTTACATTTTGTATGATTAATAGCTGTAGAGCTCTGAAATTTCACAAATGAGTAAGTTAATAATGTATTCAAAAAACATTTTCCAAAAGGTATTTCAATTCACTTTGGTACATTCACTTTATCAATGATTATACATAGAAATAGCAATTTTGCCATATAGTAATTTACTTATCGTCTGGTGGTAAGAGAAAGCGCAGGCTTCTTTTGAAATGAATCAAAAGTGGGACTGTTGAGATGAGACAGTAATAATGAAAGATATTTTATTGTGACTAATCTTTTTAGGAATTCCCAGGTACAGTACCAAAATATCACTTCTCATTGTAATGACTCTTAATATCAAATTTTAGTAAATAAATATTTTAAAACTTAACATTTTTACTTGTTTAACAATTATGGGAATTACCAGTAAGCATAAATAATAAAAAGGAAACAAATGATATAAAACAGGAAAAGAATATTCCAAACTGAAACTATATTTGACTATGAAATGCCTGAGTTTGGTTTTGCTGCTTATTTAAGGATTAGTAGAATCACCTACCTCAGGTTTGAAACACAATCACAGGTATACTCATACCACTCATATGTAATTTCATACCTTAAGTTATCTAAGATTTTTTCTTTGCATTACTATAGCTTGATAATAGTATCTGACATACTAGATTGTATAAAAATGAAGTCTCTGAAATTAAACAGATACAGTTTTCAAAGTATAACTCTTTCGACCTGATTTTTTATTTTTTTATTTTTTTTACTTTCAGGGACTTTCAGAACAAAAACATTTATCTCATAGACTTTTTAGTAGGCAGAAGGTAGAAAAACATCAATAATAACATTAGTTTTTATGTCTTTAGTAATGGCTATGTAACAGTAACTATTCTAAGTACTCATTTAATCATTAGGCTTAACTTATGAGGAAGATAATTTTATTATGATTATTTATAAACTAGTAAACTAAAAATATGCCCAAGATCCCATAGTTAATGTATGATAAAGATAAGATTTTAGGGTCAAATTCTTGACACACATTTGTATTAATTAAAAATATGTGATTAATGTATAGAGAAGACTTTGTTAAAAATATTACACATAAAATACTGTATTGTAGGAGGTAAAATGTAAAAATTCCTTAGAAAAGGATTATGGGCCTCTTCTAAATTCTGTAGTCTCTCAAAGCATGCAGTGGTGATTATGGATGACCATAGAGTTAGTTGAATATTTGCTTTCAGTCTTTTGCTGGCTTAGTTGCCCTTGTTAGATACCCTTTCTGTCAGTGCTGATACTCTTTTATAATTGAAGTTTCTTGCGTAAGAATAAGACTGAAATAGGCATAATTCTGGTTTACTGTCTAGCAACTGGCAAGCTTCTCTTTTGTATTTTCCCTTATCTGTTAACACTATTTTATTTATATTATATTTAAATATATTCAATTCTTTAAATTTTTTTTATTTCAGGAAATTATGGGAGTGCAAACATTTTAGTGACACGTTATGACTTTGCGACATCCCCAACCATGATTTGAGACCCGCCCTTTCCCTCCTACAATGCTCACTGCATCCATTAGTTGTGAGTTTGCCCACCCCCAAACCCCCTACCCTATCAGCACAAAGACTATCATTATATAATGGTAAAGGGAACAATTCAAGAAGACATACTAATTCTAAATATTTATGTACCTAACTCAGGTGTGCCCATATTCATAAAGCAAATCTTACTTGATCTAAACAAAATAATAAACAGCAGCACCATAATAGCCAGGGACTTCAACACCTCTCTCACAGAACAGGACAGATCCTCCAGACAGAAAATAATAAACAATATGATGTGGATTTATAAATAATCTTATATTAATTCATATTGTATTATTTATTTCTCATAGTTTGCTAAAGACTTTATTATTCATCAAAATAAGGAATCCTTTATTACTAATAAATTTTAGTTTCAAAATGAGAAAGTGAGTAGATAAGCTAAATTTTAAATATTTTTAATCATGCAGATATTGTTAATAAGAATTATGGAACAGTGAAGACAATAAAAAATTAAACATATAAAATCACATATTGTACTTTGTACATGTTTGTAGCATTTATAATGCATTTTTAGGATTACTAGCTTGGGCAGAATTGTCCATGAGATTCAGTGAGTTGGAAAGCACAGAAAATTTTATGGAAAATATGTGTAGAATAGGAGAAGACATTTCGGAGGGAGGGATGGGGTATGAAGCTATATCCATATCTAACGCAGCATGGCTACTGTAGATAATTTACCTTATGTAGGATAGTTAACTATTGACAGATTTTAGTGCTAGAAAAGAAAATGCCTTCCAAAATACAAACTTTTCATAGCATTTTATTTCATAATAATCTATATTATCTTTATTAATAATATTCCTTCAAGTACATGTTAATTACTGTTGATTTGATAGTTCTGATTCTACACACCCGTGTTCATAATGAGTCCAAGTTACAACCAAGAAGATTAAAATATATTCCAAGAGAAAATATTAGTAGTAGTATAGTGGTATAAATTTTAGAAAAAGTGTCATGTTATTGTAATGATCTCTGTGTTATCATTGTGCTATATATGGTATGTGGATGCCTTGGATATTTAAATGACACCAATATTTCATGTGTTTAGAATGAGTTATTTGAATATTCATGCATTCATTACATATCTATTGTTTTCCTTCAGGAGTTTTAGAGTCTAATAAAACACTCAAAGAATTTTCAGCTGAAATGAATAAATAAGTGAATGCTTGGGTTCTTTTCCATTCTATAAATAAATTTAAAACAGTATAATTTTAAAACTTTATAACTTTTAAAACTTTATCTTCACCCCAAAAATAAGCTCAAATGAATTGCGATCCTAACATGATGAAATTCTTGTTTGTTAGGTAAAATTCATCGACTTGATCTAGAATTACTTAACTGTATGTCTGTAATTTCTTTTATGTAAAAGAAAGAAATAAATGAGTAAATTAACCCCAAATGTTTTTATTTCTTCTAAAATAACCATTGCAAAATTAACATGTGGGACACTAAAGTGAATACAGAATTTTCATTTCTTCTTAACCACTGAAATATAACCAGATATAATCAACTGAAAAGTACTTTTAGAGTAGGAGTGTAAACTTTCTGAAAATCTGCTCCTCCATAACAGCAAGGAGAACACTGGAAAAATTTGTCAAAATTAACTTTTTCAGAACTCCAGAAATCTCCCTAATCCTTGCAATAATCCAAGAATGATTTATTTAAGAAAAATTACTGATTCTCCATAAGAATGGTGAACTCGGTAGTATACTAACAAGCTCTATATTCTATTTTTCCTGCCCCCAGCTACATAGTGGCCTTACAAACCAGCAACTTAATGAATACCAAAGGGCAGAAAATTGGTTTTGAGCTCTCCTATTGCTCCGTCTCCCTGGAATTGTCTATCTGAAAACTCCCTGAAAGAGCTGCTTTCACTGTGCTTATATTTATTTGATCTGATCAGACATACCTTTGACGGAAAAGCCCTATCCTCAGAGCATTTGTCAAAAGAAATTAGCAGCAAGTGTTTAACATTTCAGCTTCCTGAAGTGGGAATACCAGTTGGGGCAAATAAGAAGGCGGTCAAAAAAACTTAAAGGAACATTCTGGGAGAAGAGATGTCCGTAGTGCTCTTGAAAACTCTCTAAAATATTCTAAGTACTCTAGAAGTCAATGAACATACGCAGGGAAGACCTGGGATGACCCTAATCTCTAAATCCTGGTTGATCTTGAAGCTCCATGAAAGGAGAAATTAAACGCCATAGTAGAGCTATAAACTGCCAGAGAGTTGAAGTTGTGCCCCAAAACATACACAGAAACCCTTGGAAAAGATTGAGTGACTTAAGTGTTTCAAGATGTATGTGGAAATCTATCAGCAGTGGTCACATAAGACAAATAATACAGACTTTATAGAATTATTGCAGGATGTTCAATATGCAAACTGCAGCAATAGCAATAGCAAGTATAAATTGTAAGCAAAATAAACCCTGGGAAGGGAGGTGTTCTCATTTCCAGATTTGCCACATTATATTATTTAAAATGTTCAGTTTTTAAGAAAAAAATTATGAGACAAGGAAAAAATAGGAAATTATGCCTTATACACAGGGAAAAATTCATTCAATCTGAAGAAAGCCAGGTTTTGCATATATTATACTAAGATTTTGAATCAGCTATTATAAATATATTCAAATAATTAAAAACCATATCTAAATAAGTAAAGTATTAGAACAATGTTTCATCAAATAAAGAATATCAATAAAGAGGTAAACATAATAAAATGTAACCAAAAGGTATTATAGTTATAAATAAATTAATTAAAATGAAAAGATAATTAAATGGACTCAAGGGAAGGTTTAAGGTTTTAGAGGAATCAGCAAAGTTGAAGATAAGTCAGTTGAGATTACCCAGACTGAGGAACAAAAACAAAAATAAAATATACAGGAAAACAAACAGAACTTCAGGAAATTGTGTAACACCATCAATTGCATAAATATACCCAAAAAGAAAGAGAAAGAAGAGGGACAAAAATAATATTTGAAGAAATGCCTGTAAAACTTCCCGAATTTGATGAAAATCATTACTATATGCATACAAGAAGCTCAATGAAATTCAAGTAGTATAAACTCAAAGAGATACATTTCTAGACACATTGTAATCAAACTATCAAAATCCAAAGCCAAAGAGAAAATCTTGACAGCAACAAGAGTGAAATAATCCACCACACACAAAAGATCCCAGAAAAGATTAGCAGCTAAAATCATGTATAAAACATTGGAAGCCAGAATTCAGTGGAATAACACACTAAAAGTGATGAAAGAAAATGACCATCTACCAAAAATTTTATAGTCAGAATAACTATTCTTTAAAAATAAAGGATAAATAAGACATTTCCAGATAAGGAAAAACAGAATGTGTTGCTGGAAGCCCTGACCTTTACAAAATACTGAAAGCAACTCTTCAGACTAAAATGAAAATACACTGAAGAATAACACAAACCTATACAAAGAGGTAAAGGACATAAGTATATATAAATAAACAGATAAATAAAATAACGCCTAAATATATTTTATTTTTACTCTTTTCATTCATCTCATTTAAATAACTACATAAAGAAACAATTACAAGTCTGTTTTTACAGGCTTATAATGTTTAAAGATGCAAAACATAACATAAGACAATAGCATGAAGGAGGAGGAAGGATTTGAACTATAATATAGAATATTTTGTATGCTATTGAAATTAATATAAACTAAAGTGTTTTAATTAAGATGTTTATTGTAATCATCAGGTCAACAACTAAGACAATAACTCAAAATATATTCTAAAAGAAAGAAAAAGGAAATAAAAATGGTACAATGGAGAATATCTATTTAAAACAAAAGAAGGCACTTCTAATGTTCTAATTGACTCAGTTATGCAAGGATGACACATGAAGCCTCACTAATACCTGAAATAAAAATAAACTAATGAGAAATATAGTAGAGTATTTAGTGGTTTTAATATTTCATCTACAGTAGTTTCCCAAAATGGTCAGCATATAATT
The DNA here is from genome assembly GCF_020740605.2 of Lemur catta. Taxonomy (NCBI): domain Eukaryota; kingdom Metazoa; phylum Chordata; class Mammalia; order Primates; family Lemuridae; genus Lemur; species Lemur catta. Next base: position 49,873,092 of record NC_059128.1, on the reverse strand, counting down.
GCATTGTTTAAGATAAAAAACTAGAAACTTAATAAATTTTAGCTTGCATGTGAGGCATATTTTGACAATAGTCTCTAAAGTTTTGTTGTTGTATTATATTGGTTTTTAACAATTTTTCAGGGTACTTTCACCCTACAAGAGTCATATTTATGTTATTTTTAAAAAGATGATAGTATGCTATTGCAATGTATAGTCTCTATTTGCTATTAACACATGCAAGAGAAGTTTAATGCTATTTTTAAAATTGCAATCAATATAGACAGAAACTAAAAGAGTTTTATTCTAAAATATGTTTGTGATTTTTGTTACTATCTGGATAAAGCCTATTTTGAACACTTGATGATTCATTCATACATAATAGGTATTAGGCTTCATTTACTATCCCTGAACATATAATTAGAGACTATATAAAATTAAACGTTATCTATAATAGACCATTGAAAAATATTTTAGAAATGATCAGAACACCATAAATATCTTTCTATAACTAATATAAAACTTAGTTGATAACCTTGGAAGTCAAATCTCAAATAACCTTAACTTTAATCTTAAATTAATTACTTTTAATTAAGTTGCTGAAGCAGAAAAAATGTAAAAAGTTCATTTAAAAGCAATAGATTAATAAAATCAACAACTGATTTTAAGGGATTTTAATATTGTGAAAAAGGAGAAAATATTCTTAAATACTTCATATTCAGCATGCAATATAGAAAAATAAAATATTATGTAATCACTCTTTTGTTTCATTATTCCTCTGTACTTGACCTTAACAATACATTCATTGGATTGGTCAGTATTTCAATGATACATTTCAATGAAGCTAAAGCAAAGACAACATGTTGATGAACACATGTATCTTTTTATCCCAGAATGAATTACATTATCTATGTACCATAATCAAATCTTTGTTTATAAAAGGCTTTCTCCTGTGAATGGAATACGTTGTGGGGAAGAAAAAAGATCTGTTTACTAAATGTATACTAATTATAGAACTCAAAATGCCCGTACTGGATATATACGTGATATCACATTCACTAATAAAAGTGAAATGGGTTTAGGCAGTGTAACTCATATTAAAGAGTCTTAGTGTTCTTTACATTGCTCCACATAAATACAATTTTAATTAAATTTTCTAAAGAATTTATTGTTTAAATTATTAATCGGAATACTTGCTTTTTACTCTGTATTATCTTAGTATACCCTGTTTACCATTTTTGTGCATTATTCTACATTTCATAGCTATTTTATGAAATATGAATTTTTAAACTTATGTTTTAAACACATAAAATGTTTTAAAAATGTTTAACTATTTAACAGTGTGTTTTATACTTTAAAATATGTGTTTTAAAGCCTATGTAAGTAAACTCAAATATCTGGTCTTATATAAGTCTGTTTCTCTTTTATCTTTTTGTACTTTTTTTGTGTACTTGGTTACTTTTTATAGGTTGCTGATTATTTTGTTTAAGCATGTGTAACATTAGTTTGAGGATCTGAATGATGTTATATTCTTCCCAACAGGAGTCATGTTTTCTTCTGGACAGTAGTTATGGTAGGGTCAGAGCAACCTTTTTGAATCAATGATTGAATTGACAGAATCAATCACTGATTGATTAAAGCTGAGGTTTCATATTTGTGTGGGCTGGGGTATTGTATGGTTTACTACAATGTGACCCTTTGGGGCTCATTCTTGCTCTTGCTTTCAAGTTGGCAAATGCAAGGAGAAAAGCCACATCATGTGGTATGTTCACCCCAATGTATTCACCTTAACACTAATAACTCTCTGTCCACTCTGTGCTTGCTGCTTTGATATCTTCAGGCAGATTCTGCTTTCAAACATTCTCTAGATTTCCAAGCTAGCTCTTCTAGATGGTAAGACTCATTTAAAAAATCAAAAACAAAACCAAATATAAATAAACAAACAAGCCTAATGCTGTTAGGAGTGGAAATGAAAATAACTCTTGACCAGATGTTCTCTAATAAAGACATCTGTGCTCGAATGTTTATGGTAGGACAATTCACAATTGCAAAGATTTGGAAACAACCTAAGTGGCCAAAAATACATGAGTGGATTAACAAAATGTGGTATATGTATACTATGGAATACTACTCAATTACAAAAAACAATGGTGATCTAGCACCTCTTAAATGATCCTGGATAGAGCTTGAGCCCATCATTGAAAGTGAGATACCACAAGAATGGAAAAATAAGCACCACATGTACTCACCATCAAATTGGTACTAACTGATCAACATCAAGGTGCTCACATGGTAGTAATATTCACTGGGTGTCAGTCGGGGGGGGGGGTAAATTCACAACTAATGGATGCTATGCACACTGTATGGGGGAAGGGCACGCCTCTAACCCTGGCTTGGACAAGGCGAAGGCATTACTTGTAACCAAAATGCCTGTACCCCCATAATATCCTGAAATAAAAAAGATAACTCCTTTTTTCTCTATGCTGTTAATATAATGAATAGAGCAATACAATAGCATTATAGAACTCATTTATATTAAAATATCAGATTTAAAATATGGAATCTGTGAAATTAAACAAATATTATAATTACATTTTAACTTGTTAATGAACTAAGAAAATTGATAACTACTGGGAATAAAGAACTATGCCCAGTAATTCAATTATGGGAAAATATTTTAAATAAATAATTTTAAATAGCCAAATATTTATGTACAAAGACATTAATTAATATATTGGAATGTTTCTATAAAATTAAATACTCAAATATCATGTCGTTATTATCTTAATTACACTATACCAGTATCCCATAATGAATACAATATGACATGCATTTATAAAATCATATTTATGTGAAATTTTTCATGCCTTTAGAGCATTATATTTTTATAGTGTTCATTGGGGAAAATTAGCACAAGAATTTATAATTATAGAAAAATTTCTAAAATACAACACATTTATAGACATGAATATGTAATAACATATAGTCTCCATTTAACATTATATTCTGAAAAAGTTCATAACCTCTTATTAATTTAGCCTAGTCCACTGCAGTGAGAACATTTTATTTCTCAAGTAACTCCAAAATATATATCAAAACTTCATTAATGAATGTTACTATTTAAACTGATTCCTAAACAATTAGCATCAATCTTAATCACTTTCATTAATAAGGTAAATATATTAAAGTAATTTAGAGTGATTGAAAGCTGAAAAACATTGCTTCAATCATTTATTTCATTTTAATTTCAATGGATTCATGTAATAAATTCATTTTAAATATTTTATATCATCTAAACTGTATAATTTATTGTCTTAAATTTATGTTATAACTTTAACATGGAATAAAGTCATATATATACTTATATATAATCTTTCATAAATATTAAACTAGTTCTTTAAATATCACATGACAAATTCTTCTAGAAACAAATAAGACACCATTTTCATTTCTTTTTGTTCTTAGCAGGTGAAAATGACAGCAAAATCAATAAAGAGAATTGTAAGGTCAAGAGGAAGAACATTCCCAGTTCAGATCTTAATTTCAGGAACAATTTGCCATGACATCTCTGTAGTCGCTTTATGGAAGTGTAGCAGATCTGACAGCTAATTAATTATAAAGCAAGATTAGAGACTGGACACAAGTGCTGGCAGAAGAGAATTATCTTTTGTGTCAGCATGTTCCAGTAAATTCATTTTCTTGGGCCTGAAAGACATACCCCTAGTAAATCATTGTTTATCTTTAAGCTCAAAAAAGAAATCGAACATGACATGAACAATTACCAAGATATTCCAGAGAAATGCATTCCCAAAAAAGAAACATGAAAACAAATTAGAACTATGTGACATCTGAGTTTTCCCTGAATATTTTTTCCTAAATTATATTCAATGTCAAAAATCACTTATTCTAAAATCATGAGAAAGAATTACAAAACTATCAATAGCAATCAAGCTATTTTATAAATGTAATAGTCATGAATTAAGGATACAAAAACAGATTATGACTTAAGAATGCAAAGTTCAAAGTAATAATATCATTTAAATAGAAAAACTTAACTGATAATATATTAATATTTCATTGTAATTCAGAAATATATGTCATCTAGTTAAAACACTATTTTTATATATCTATGTATACACTAGAACAAAGCAAACAAACAAAAAGTTGCTACATCCAGTCAAATGTTATTCAAAAGTATATCCTATTAAAAATAAATGCAGAGATTTCCAGTTTCCAGTCCAGTATGTATGCAGGTTTGAATTTTCCACTGTGTCCTGAAAACGAGTAAAAAACTGAACAAGCAAAAGAAGTCAACAATTTTTCTTATATACCTCAGAAAAAGGAAGTCACAGGACAAACATCTGTCCCCAAAATTGGAGAGACAAACAGTCGAATACAGAGAATCACAACCCACCAGAACAAAACTGACCAGCAGAAACCTCCTTGGGAGCCAGTGCCAGAGTAGGAAAACTTAAACTGTAATTGACAAATTACTAGAGCCTCAGTGTGGACAATTCTAAGAGATAAAAACTTCAAGGAGATCCATTCATGAGGAGCTACCTAAACTTTTGAGAGTTTTCCTCTAAGAGCTCTATCTGTTTCTCACGGTGAGTACTGGAAAAAAGTACCCTAATGTTTCAAGCAGAGGGAGGGGACATATTTAGGGGAATATGCCACAGCATTCTGTTCTTCTTAACAAGGTCTGACCTTAGGAGGAACTATTTAACCAGAGTCTAACTTGATGAGTATTTATTAGAGCCGAACTGATCTTGGGGAAGGGAAAAACCCAACTGTAGCTAGCTTTAGCCTTTCATATGAAAGAAGGAAATACCTAACACCAGTCAACTATACTTATCCTGTCCCACTTTAGCGGAGTGGGAGGATCTGAGAAACAGTGGTGAAGTTCACAGTTCAGAATCAAAAGTTCACTGAAGAGGATAAGCCCTAATCAAAGGACTAGAGAATGCTCCTCTTTGTTCCACACATTACCACTATATTACTAAAGGTCTATTTACAACAGTTCTCTTTACCCAATACATCATGTCTTCCTAGCAAGTAAACAATCACAGGGCATACTAAAAGGCAAAAAGCACAGTTTGAAGCCACAGCGAAAGCATTAGAACTAGACTAAGATATAGTAGGGATGTTGGAATTAACAGACTCTTTTTATTAATAATAACTGCCAATAATATATCAAGAACTCTAATGAATAATGTGAAAGCCATGTAAGAACAGATGGGCAAGGTAAGCAGAGAGATAGAAATTCTAAGGGAAAAAAAAGACATGTAGAGATAAAAAACAATGTAACAGAAATAAAGAATACCTTAGATGGGCTTATAAGTAGATTGACACAGCTCAGGAAAGAATCTCTGAGGTTGAGAATATACAACAGAAACTGCTCAAACTGAAAAGCAAAGAGAAAAAAACACTGGAAACAAACCAAAAAAAAAAAAAAATCAGAATATCCAAGAGTTGTGAGATAACAATAAAAGATACAATATTTAAGTAATTAAAATACCAGAAAGAAAAGAGAGGAGGTAAAAAAAACAGAAGAAATATTTAAAGTAATAATGAGTGAAAATTTATTCAAATTAATGTTCAGAAACCAAACCACTGATCCAGGAATCTCAGAGAACACAAAGCAGGGTAAATGTAAAACAAAATAAAACTAAACTAAAAAAACTACACCTATGAATATTATATTCAAACTTCAAAAAATGAAAGATGAAGAAAAAATATTGAAAGAAGTCATAGCAGGGAAAAAAACAAAAACCTTATATTTAAAAGAGCAAAAATAAGAATTACATCCAACTACTTCTCACAAACCATGCAAGCAAGAAGAGAATAGAGTGAAACACTTTAATTGTTGACAGAAAAAAAACCCACCTAGAATTCTGTAACCTATGAAATTAACCTTCAAAAGTGATTAAAAAAATACTTTCTCAGATAAACAGCATGGAGGGAATTTTTATTAGTAGATTAGCCTTCCAAAAAATGTTAAAGGAAGTTCTTTAGAGAGAAAGGAAACAATAAATGGTATAGATCAAAAATTTGAATCTACCTAAAGAAAGAAGAACATCAGAGAAGGAATAAGTGATGGTAAAAGGAAAAAAAAATTTTTACTTTTCTTCTTAATGTAACAGCTAACACTTTGTTCAAAATAATAATGACAATATATTAAATTATATATATATGTGGGTATGTATATATATACACATATGCTTATGTATAGGTGAAATTAATGGTAGCAATTATACAAGAGATGACAGAAATGAATTAAAATTATTTTATTTTGTAAGATAATCACATGACTCTTGAAGCAGTATAGTATTATTTGAAAATAGACTTCGATTATTTGTAAATATATATTGCAAATTTTAGTGCCAATTACTAACAAAATGTAAAAAAAAAAAGTCTAAATGATATGCTAAGAAAGAGGAGCAAATGGAATCATGTGACATGCTCAATTAAAACCACACACAAAAAATAAGAGTGGAAGACAAAAATTGTAACAAAGAATAAGAGCAACGAATATTAATAGAACACAGCAACAAATATGATAGTTATTAACTCAAGTATATCAATAATCACTATAAGCATCAATAGTCTACCAATTAAAACACAGAGCTTGTCAGAATGCATCAAAAAAACAATTATATGTTGTCTTCAAGAAACCCATTTTAAATATAAAGGCAGATATGAATTAATAGGAAAAGGATGAAGAAATATATGAACACTAATTAAAAGAACACAAGAGTAGCTATATTAACTTCAGGAAGATAAGACTCAGAGAAAGGAAAGTTATCAGGGATAGAGAGGACCATTACATAACGATAAAGGGGTTAATTGTCCAAGAAGACATAACAGTCCTTAAAATGTATGTGTCTCACACTAGAGCATCAAAATACATGAGGCAATCACTGATAAAACAGCAAGGAGGAATAGATGAATCCACTAACAATTGGAGAAGTCAGCACTCTTCTGTCAGAAATTAATAGATACAGCAGGCAGAAATCAGTAAAAACATAGTTAAACTCACCAACACCATCAATCCACTAGACATAATGGACATCTATAAACTACTTTATACAACAATGACAGAATATGTATTCTCAAGCTCAAATGGAACATTCACCAAGATAGATCACATTTAGGGCCATAATTTTTAAATTTGTCAAGAATAAATTTTTAAAAATAAGAATCATATAATGTTGACTCTCAGACAACAATGGAATTAAACCAGAAATTGATAATAGAGAGATAGCTGGAAAAATCTCCTAATACTTTGATTGTAAACAAAACACATTTAAATAACATGAGTCCAAGAAGATATCTCAAGGAAAACTTGAAAAATACTTTGAACTAAATGAAGAAATAAAACAACTTAACATTTGTGCAATGCAGCAAAATATTATGCTTTTTAACATATAAAACCAGATCAACTTGACACCCAGGCTCAAAAAAAAAAAAAAAAAAGAATCTAGACACAAAACTTACACTCTTTATAAGAAATAACTAACATGGATCATAAACAAAAATGTAAAATGCAAAATTATAAAACGTCTAGAAGATAACCTGGTAGAAAATCTAAATGGTATGGAATTGGTTGATGACTTTTTAGAGGCAGCATCAAATGCATGATCTATGAAAGAAAGGATGGATATACTGGATTTCATTAAGATTAAAAATTTCTGCTCTGTGAAAGACAGTGTCAAGAGAATGAAAAGGCAAGTCATATACTTGAAGAAAATATTTGCAGAAGATATATCTGATAAATGACTGTTATCCAAACTACATAAAGAACTCTTAAAACTCAACATTATTTTATAAAAATAATAACCTAATTAAAAAATGAGCCAAAGAACTCAACAGACACCTTACCAAAGATGATTTACAGATGGTGAATAAGCATGTGAAGTGGTGCTTCATATCCCCTGTCAATAGGGGAATGCAAATTAAAGTAACAATGAGATACCACTACCAGACCTATTAGAATGGCCAAAATCCAGAGCAATGACACCACCAAACACTAGTGAGTTGTGGAGCAAGAGGAACAAACTCTCATTCATTACTGTCAGTAATGTAAAATGTCACAACCACATTGGAAGACTTTTTGGAGGTCCATTATAAAACCAAACATTCTCTTACCATATGATCTAGCAATTATGTTCCTTTTATTTACTCAAAAGAGGTGAAAACTTATATCCATACAAAAACCTGCACACAGATGTTTATAGCAGCTTTTTTCATAATTGTCACAACTTGAAAGCCATAAAAAGAAATGAGCTACCAAGCTATGTATGTACATGAAATAGACTTACATGCATATTATGGAGTGAAAGAAGCCAATCTAAAAAGGCTATAAACTGTCTGATTTCAACTATATGACATTCTGGAAAAAGCAAAACTATGAAGATTTGTAATAACTATTTGCTAGGAGTCCACAGATTTTCATATTTAGAATAATATGTTCCCTAAAATCAGGGAAAAAACTTAGTATGTAATTCTGACCCCGTGGCCACTGGCATGTCTCCTCTGAGCATGTAATGTATAAACAATAATAATAGTTATCTCAGAGATGGTAAGAATACAAAATGTTTTGGGCAGTGTCTGTCACATAGCAACCTCTAAAGCATTACTTTTCATTTGTCTTGAATCAACAGACAATTTTGTTTTGTCTATTTGTAGTCTTAGCCAATAGACTGCAAATAGGTGAATCTCTTCTGATTTACTCTAGATATTCAAATAACCATCATTATATAGCTGCATTTATTAATGACATAGCATTGAAAAAAGTCTTTTTCCATATTTTCAAAATCTAAATTTTTAAAAAGGATGTAATTATTTTGGTCAAGAGTTTATGTTCTCTGGTGTTAAAAAACAAACAAAAACCTTGATGACTTATGAAGTGTAAGTTTTCTTTATAAAATTATATTTCTGTGTTTGTTGTCTTGAATTAACGTCTATGGATCTTCCCCACCTTTCCTTTCTCAGAGGTTTGATGTCAATATAAGTTTCTACCTTGCAATGAAAAAAGCACCTTGCAGCTGAACTAGTCCCTTGACCTCTCTGGTCCTCATCATATTCAAACTTTAAATGATAATGAAAGGCTAGATTCTAAGTCACATTATGAACTAGAAATTAATTAATCTATCAGCGTTAACTGTTTTTTTTTTAAATCAGGTCTGTTTCCTAACTAAAAGCTTTAAAGGATCCCGTCTCTCCAACTAATCAATTGTGAACATATTCTCATAGTAAACATTGACGGAAGAAAACATAAAACTTTTCTAAATAAAGAATATGTGAGCAGCTAGTTTAGTTGGAAAGTAATTCCAGCAAGTAGAAGTGAAGCAGTGGTGAAAATAAAACAGGGACATGGTAAAGGCCAATAATTTGTGTGTGTCAAGAAAATGTGATACATACTCACAATGGAATACTTTCAGCCATAAAAAAAGAGGAAAATTCTGTCATTTGCAGCAACATAGATGGAACCTGCCTTTCAGGCACAGAAAGACAAATACTGCATCTCAGCTATATGTGGCATTTTAAAAAAGTTAGCCTCACAGAAGTAGAGAGTGGGATGTAGGTCACCAGGGCCTGGGGTGGTTAGGGAGGGAGTTTGGTGAAACATTGGTCAAAGGATACCAAATATCAATTAGATAAAAGGAATATGTTCAAAATATCTATCATTCAAAATGGTGGTTATAGTTAACAATAGATTGTATTTTTAGAAAATGCTAAGAGTGGGTATAAAGTGTTCTCACCACAAAAATGATAATATTGTGAGGTAATGCATATGCTAATTAGCTAGATTTAGTCATTCCACATGTGCACATATATCAAAACATCATGCTGTACACAATAAATACATATAATTTTATTTATCAATTATAAAAATGAGTAAGATTTCAAAAATAATACATTTATAAGCTGATTATCACTAAGGAAAATGTGGGCCTTGGATGCATGTTTGATATGAAACACTGGGCAAATGTAGGGAGCTGTTGCAGAAGCACTTATTACATAGCAGACATTGTTTAGGTATATGTTTTAAAAATATTTTTTTTTGTACATTTAAGGTATACAACATGATGTTATAAGACATATATTTGTATGTAATATTTACTGTAGTTGAACAAATTAACATATTCATCATTGCATATAGTTGCCCATTTTTATCCATCTGTGGCAAAGGTAGCTACAATCTACTCATTTGGCAATCACTGTTTACCTTATTTACTCCATGAGAAACACACAGATATTAACCATGTTATACATATGCAGAAATAGACGTACAGACAGACCAAACAACATCTAATATCACACAGCTAGTAAGTCATTAAATCAGAATTTCACTCCTAGCTGACCAGTTGTGGATCTTAAAGCATTGTCAGTCACTAGATAATAATGGCTTTAACCACATTAAAAATGTGTTTAATCTCAGTTTGTTTATAAGCAGTTTTCCCCCAAATAAACACCACTGAAAAACTGCTGAATCTCAGATAATCTAATATGTATAGCCCATGATATTCCACAACAATGTCAACTTCTATTCCATATGAGATTCACACGTATTTGTTTGTCAAAGCACAGGAATACATATTACTATACTGGTTTGTCAATAAGAAATAACATTGCCCATTAAAATTCAGTAGCATAGAACAAGGCAAGAGACAAAATCACTGCCCAAACTATTTTTGTTGCTGTTTGTTTTTCTTCTTTCTTTATTTTATCCTGTTTAATTAAGTGACTCTAGAGTTCTGTATTTGTTTTACCTCTTATTTGTCTTGATGTTATGTGTTTTAATTCCACTTTTGGTTATTATCTTACCCCTATCAAATATAAAAATGTCTCTATTAATATATTAAATTATGACTTGCAAAATTAAATATATTTTAAAGGAAATCTAATATGCATATAAAAACATCAGAAAAAAATTAGAATGCTTTTACTAAAAATCTTGTCTAATTGTGTTTACATTTTAGTTAGTTTTATTTTATTTGTTTTGTTTTGCGTATTTTTTTCTTCCTTATACAATCACTCCCATATGTGACATTAATCTTCCCTAGATGGAGATTTGGCTGGAAGTTAAAGCACCCAATCACATCTATGCCTTTCTGGCATCAGAAATACTTATATTTAATTCTCAGTTCAACAATCAGTAGATATGTAATGCTAGTCAAATTGAAACTACACATATATAACGGGAACACAATACCGTTCTCTCTGAATTCCTAGAAGTAAAGATGTATTTCTCCTATGATAGAAACTCAACAAATGCTTATCAAAGATAGGGTTATTTTAGAATTGCCATTGGAGAACTGGGAGATATTAAGAAAATACTGATTTTAACAAAGCTCAGAGTGTATTTCAAAAATAACATTAAATCTCAGAGATGCACTTTTAAGTACAACACTAAATGGACATAAATCTCATGAGTTTATTCCTAGCTTACAAATAAATATCAGGCATGGGAATCCTCAGGTACTCAAAATGATTTACTTGTATTCATTTTAATAATTTATAGGCAGACTTTTGCAATTCTCCCGTGGAAAAATAAGGCAAGTAGCATCTAATACAACGCATGTGGAAAATAAGTAAGGACCTTGACCCACTTGCAAGGCAACATTCTCCTCATCTGCCCTTGGATAAAAGATTCTCAGCATGTACACCCTCAGAATGGAAAGCTGATGGTTTAACTCTCCTCCTGGACCATGGTTGCACACTGTTCCAACTCATCTATCCTGGGAGAGCTATAAGAGCAAGGTTAGGACTCAGGATATCAGGTTAATAACATATATTTAAGGCTAGTGCATCAGTACTGTTCTGAAACTAGGCTCAGAGATTGCAGTAACTGCCCATCCTGATCAAACTCTATAATCTCTATTCTCTAAATTGCACTGATTTTTCACTAATGTCCATCATTCATCCATGAGAACCTGGGTTACAGGAGTAGGTTCTCCCCTTTCCTTATCTGCTTTGAAGAATTAGAAGAGAAATGATCTAAGTTTGTTTAGCTCAACTATTTTTATCATAGGAGATATTGGTTCAGTAATCTAAAAAGAAATACATTCTTTTGTCTGGGTCACTTTGACCAGAACAACATTATTTTTGATTCGTGACACATATTGAACCAAAATACACTTGCTATAAGACTGATAAGCAGTAAAATGACCTTGGGTCTTCTTTTACTAAGTAAACCATCTGTAGCGGAAAATTGCCATATGTAGACTGTAAGCTGCAACACCTTTTCCTTCCCCAAATCCAAATTTAGATAATGACAAACAAACTTTAAAGAAGAATATTTTATACCCTCAAAGTTGCTTAAAAACATCATTCATTTGAGGGATATTTGAGCTCCTTTTATGTGTCAGCCTAATTGTTTCCTACATAGCATTCACCCATTTTGTTTTATTTTAAACTTTGCACATCATATTTTGTTGAGTATGTGTAACCACAAATATTCCCAAATAACAAAATATATACAATCTATTCATAGGCTAGCCCAATTAACTTTTACTTGGAATATTTTTCCAGTGTCCAATTATTATAATCCTTAAATAAATATGATGTCATTTTGAGTTTAACATGACCATGAAAGTGCTGCTATCAAATTATAAAGCCCTTGGTCTATTTCCTCACAATACCTCTGATTCTTACGGTGAGATTTTTCTTTTGTCAAATTCTGGCAAATGGCTCAGAGGGAGTCAAGTAGATATCAAGCTTATGTTTTCCAGCTGACTACCATTGAGAGAAATAGTATATTTTGCAATGTAAGATCATACTTATTGTTGCAGGAGCTATAAAAGAAACATCTATGTCTTTTCCTTTGATATTTAAGTACAGAGGAAAATATACCTCCTAGTTTTAAGTAACATTTTTAAATCATCTATTCTCTAATGTATACCTCTTATTAAAATATTAAAAATGTAAGGGAATTTTAAAGAAAACAATAAAATACACCTATCAAAAAAATTATTTTTTTCAGAAAGCAGAGAATTTAAAATGATTTACAGAAACATTAGATAGCATTTAATTTTAGACTATAAGTTAGCTAATTCTAAGCATTTATGCCCCAATAGTTAAATAATATGATTAGTTTTGAGTGACTTTTAATAAAAGTTGTATGAGTCAGGATCTAGTGAATGAAAAGGAAACTGTACAAATTATTTTAACAGAAAAAAAAATGCAATGCAATTATTTGGAAAAAAATGTGCTGAAAGTAGGCAGAGACAACCAAGAATATTGAGATGACACTGAAATGTTAACTGCAAAGAGCAGATTTCACCTATAGTTTGGGGAACAAAGAGAAAATTTTGGGATTATCAGAATTTAGGATTTCAGAGGAGGGTTTCTCTGGAGGTAGACACAGTCCTCCAAGTAACAGATGCAGCATGGTTGGTTCTGGTGCCTCTGAAGGAGTTTGTTGTGGTTAGTTCTGTAAGTTCTAGTAAATAACTGGAGGTGAAAAACAATCAATACTGGAACCAAGCACTACTGTCAATAAACTAACAGAAAAAGGCAAATCCTATTTTACTCTTTCTGCCTTCCAATCTCCTTCTGGTACCCCATATCTGAAGAACCTAACAGAAAGCTACTTGGCCAAGAAGAAGTACAACTCACAGAGTCCGAGCCCCCTGTTAAGTGTGATGCTACTGGTGGGTCTGTCATATATAACCTTTATCGTGTTCAGCTACATTTCTTCTATACCTCATTTGTTCAGGGTTTTTGTTATGAAGGAGTGCTAACTTTTGTCAGATGCTTTTTGACCTTACAGTTTTTGTCCTTCATTGTGTTAAAGTGTTGTAACATGTTTATTAATTTGAGTTTGTTGAACAGTCCTTGCATCCCAGAGATAAATCCTGCTTGATTGTGATGAATGATGTTTTTAATGTGCCGTTGAATTTGGTTTGCTAGTATTTTATTAAAGATTTTTGTGTCTGTGTTTACCAGGGATATTGGACTGTAGTTTTCTCTTTTTTGCTTTGCTTTTGTCTGGTTTTAGTATTTTGTCTGATATTAATTCAGCTAATTCAGCTTTCTTCTAAACAGCACTAGCATGATGTATGTTTTTTCATCCTTTAAATTTTAATGTATCTAAAATTTTATATTTAGATTAGGTTTCCTATGAATATCATGGAGTGGGATTTTCCCTTTTTAGCAATTTATGCCTTTTAATTTGGTTGTTTATACATTTAACGTGATTATTTACACATATGGATATGATGGTCTTGGAGCACTGTCTTCCATCATGAAGATACAGGTCATACCTTCAGTGTAAAGAAAAAGCTAGAAGTGATGTCAAATAAATGATAGCTTAGTTGCTATGACAGTGATATGAGAATAAGACTGTCTTTCTCTTCATGGTTTTGATTAAAATAAATTATTTTAAGAATTTTCTTTTTTACTACATTATTTTCTAAAATCAGTTTAATTCTAAATATGCCTTACATCTTCAAATACATCTTTAAAATAGCTATGGCCACATTCAATAAATAACCAACTAAAAATGCCAAAATGTGTAGCAAATATGCTTCACTATATTTCTGAGGTAGAATAACCTAAAAATGTACATAAAACTTTTTGTATATTTTCTGTTCTAGTATAATATCTCTGTTATACTACATGAATTCTGTCTGTCTTTGACTATAATTTTTTAATATATTATGATATTGTATTTGTAGTAGTAGTACTGAAGATTAGAAATATGTTTGAATTTTATTTCATTTACCATGTGCACGTTACCTCTCCATTTTAAATCAACATACTATTAAATTGAAATTATCTATCAATACATGAGTGGATTAATAAAATGTGGTATGTGTATACCATGGAGTACTACTCAGTCATCAAAAATGGTGAACTAATACCTCTTGTATTAATCTGGATGGAATTGGAGACCATTCTTCCAAGTGAAGTATCACAATAATGGAAAAACAAACACCACACATACTCACCATTACATTGGACCTAACTGATCAACACTTGTGTACACATATGGAAATAACATTCATCAGAAATCAAGCAGGAGGGTGGGTGTAGGAGGGGATGGGTAAATTCACACCTAACAGGTACAATGCACACTATCTGGGGCATGGGCACATTTATAACTTTGACTTAAACGGTACAAAAGCAATTTATGTAACCAAAACGTTTATACCTCCATAATATTCTGAAATAAAAAAAAGAAACTGCAAAAATATATATTTATTATAAATTTAATAAAGTCAGCTTTTTAAACAAATGCATTTTAAAGAAAACATTATTTAGGCATTTCGCAAACTGGTTTAAGTGTTAAAAAATTTAAATTCAGTTACTGTCTAGAACAATTGCTTTAATCCATTTAATTTTCATAACATTATTTAATAATAAATTTAAAAATAATAATTTAACAATAACATTAGTTCCAAGTTTGATTCAAACATATGAACTAGTTGCAGATTAATACCTTAAATATGTAAAACACGAAGGATAAGATTTGAAATACAAAAATGAGTACCGTGTATTTCATGTCATCAGTATCATATGACTCTCACAATAGAGCCACAAAGAATATATTTTATGGACTAAATGCCTATGGTAAAATGAAGCAAATAATCCTATAAGCCCATACACACTTATGAAGAAATATATTAAGCATATTGATTTTATTTTTAGCACAACACTTATCTTTGATATAAAAACAAATATTCCATGTGTTTGCATTGAGATTATTAAGATAGTTACTTTATTCTATGATGGCCTAGTTTATTTTTATACTACATTTATTTTTATCTGCACACTTAGATTTCTAATATTCTTTCTTACACATATAAATTAAATATGTTAAATATGTCCCACAGAAACCTAAAGGTATTTTTGCCTCTATTTCTATGCAATGATTCTTGCTTATTGGTAGATAGATAGTTACTAACTTCACTATTTTAGTTCTGACAGTCAAAGTCTAAATCTTTCTGAGAACATTTGCTTTAAGAGAAAACAAAAATCCCCTGTTCTTAGAATATGCTCTGTTGATAAGATTCATGTTTTTCCTCTCTTTGATGACCTTTTTATAGTTGATCACATCTTTCAAGTTACCTCTTCTTTGAAGGTTTGCTTTTCTGAAAATATTCTCTACCTTCTGAAACATAATTCATTACTGTGTACCTCAGGTGAAATGGAAATTTTGTAACTGTAGCTATAATGGAAAACTGTTTTTCCATTACCATTTACCAGCATCTGCACAAGTACTTTGTCTTTGGCTTGACTTCATATAAAATTTCTGCAAGAAAATTCAAACTTGTGCCCAATTATTTTTTAAATAGATTGTGTTTTCTTTTATTCTTGGATGTCTCAAACTTTTACTTAAAATGTCACATGAAAAATCATCTTCCTTCAACTCTCCTCACATCTTAACTATATGGCCTTTTTGAAACCCAATACATATGGATCACACTATAATATAAACTTTATTTGAAAATACTGTCTTAATTCAATTGGTAATGTATTAATAATAATATCTTGGTCTACTCAATCATGTTTCCCTATAGTTTATACTATTAAGTACATTATCTTTGGCATTGAAATGAATCTAACTTGTTCTTTACTTCCTCAATCCCTTCCCTTTTCACTATCATTGTAAGAATAATCTTTCTTGTCACAACTTTAACAGAGATCACATTCTTGGTTTTAAGCTTCTGAGATGCATTTATCTGACGGATTGCATGTTTGAAACACTAAATCATCAATTTCTTTTGTTCTACCTTCATGAATGTTTGTAAAAGACTGATTATTTAAAGGAGCTATCTGGGAAATAAAATTAACTTCTTTATAATTTCTTTCTATGTTTCTTCTCACACTCTGAAGGTATTAATGAAAATAGTAATAGTGGTATTAATTAGTAAAATTATTTTTTATTCCAAACATGTTGAAAGCTGTGATTGGTACTCATTGCCTTAAAAGTGATATTCTGAACTTTGCTTTGAATACACCTTAAATCTCTCTGAAGATATCAATTTTAGAACCATGGAATAATATTTATGTTTATACTTTCTCTGAAATCTTGAAAATTTTTCAAAGTAGCTGTACTAAGTTATATTTCCATCAACACTGTACAAGCGTTCCCCTTTCTCCACATCCTGGGCATCACATGTTATTCCCTGTCTTTTTGATAAAAGCTATTTTAACTGGGATGATATCTCATTGTGGTTTACATTTGCATTTCTCTGATTATTAGCAGTGTTGAGCACTTTTTCATATACCTGTTGGTCATTTGTGTGACTTCTTTTGAGAAATGTCTATTCGGATCTATCATCCATTTTTAAATAAAATTATGTGTATTTTTTCCTATTGAGGTGTTTAAGTTATTTATATGTTCCAGTTATTAATCTTTTGTCAGATGGATAGTTTGCAAATATTTCCTCCCTTTCTGTGGGTTGTCTCTTTACTTTGTTGGTTGTTTCCTTTGATGTTCAAAAGCTTTTTAGCTTGATATAATCCAATTTGTACATTTTATTTATTTATTTTTTGCTTTGCTTGTGTATGCTTGTGAGGTCTTACACAGAAAAAAATTTTCCAATACCAATGTCCTGAAATGTTTCCCAAAATTTTCTTCTAGTAGTTTCATAATTTCAGGTCTTTGACTTAGGCCTTTCATCCATTTGGATTTGATTTGTGTATATGGTGAGAGAAAGAAGTCTAGTTTCATTATTTTGCTTATGGTTATCCAGTTTTTCCAGCTCCATTTATTCAAGAGACTGCCCTTTCCCAATTGTGTTTTTCTTGGAACATTTATTGAAGATGAGTTGACTGTAAATGTGTAGATGTATATCTTGGTTCTCTATTCTGTTACAGTGGTCTATGTGTCTGTTTTTATTCCAATACCATACTTTTTATTAACACACAATAGTTCTGTTCATGTCCTTTGTCCACTTTTTATAGGGTTGTTTGATTTTTTTCTTGCTGATTTTCCTGAGTTCCAAATAGATTCTAGTTATCAGTCCTTTATCGGATGTGTAGCATGTGAAAATTTTTTCCCATTCTGTAGGTTGTCTATTTACTCTCGTGACAGTTTCTTTGGCTGTGCAGAAGCTTTTTAATTTAATGAGGGCTCATTTATTTATTTTTGTTGCTGTGATTGCCTTTGGGGTCTTCTTCATAAATTCTTTGCCTAGGCCAATGTCTATAAGAGTCTTTCCCAGATTTTCTTCTAGAATTCTAATAGTTTCATACCTAAGGTTTAGGTCTGTTATCCACTGTGATTTGATTTTTGTGAGAAGTGAAAGGTGTGGGTCATGTTTCAGTCTTCTACATGTGGCTATCCAGTTTTCCCAGCAGCATTTATTGAATAAGGATTCTTTTCCCCTGTGTATGTTTTTGTCTGCTTTGTCAAAGATTAAATGACTATACAGAACTCAGGAAAATCAGCAAGAAAAATTCAAACAGCCCCATTAAAGTAGGCAAAGGACATGAACAGAAACTTTCAAAAAAAAGACAGACTGGGCCGGGCGTGGTGGCTCACGCCTGTAATCCTAGCTCTGGGAGGCCGAGGCGGGTGGATCGCTCAAGGTCAGGAGTTCGAGACCAGCCTGAGCAAGAGTGAGACCCCGTCTCTACTAAAAAAATAGAAAGAAATTATCTGGCCAACTAAAAATATATATACAAAAAAATTAGCCGGGCATGGTGGCTCATGCCTGTAGTCCCAGCTACTCAGGAGGCTGAGGCAGTAGGATCGCTTAAGCCCAGGAGTCTGAGGTTGCTGTGAGCTAGGCTGATGCCACGGCACTCACTCTAGCCCGGGCAACAAAGTGAGACTCTGTCTCAAAAAAAAAAAAAAAAAAGACAGACTGATGGCCAACAAACATATGAAAAAATGCTCAACATCTCTAATCATCAGGGAAATGCAAATCAAAACCACAATGAGATATCACTTAACTTCAGTGAGAATGGGTTTTATCAAAAAGTCCCAAAACAATAAATGTTATGTGGATGTGGAGAGATAGGAACACTTGTAAACTGCTGGTGGGACTGCATATTAGTGGAACCTCTGTGGAAAGCAATATGGAGGTATCTCAAAGAGACACAAGTAGATATACCATTGATCCAGGAATCCCATTACTTGGCATCTACCCAAAAGAACAAAAGACATTCTATAAAAAAGTCATCTGCACTCGAAAGTTTATAGCAGCATATTTCACAATTGCAAAGATGTGGAAACAACTCAAGTGCCTATCAATACATGAGTGGATTAATAAAATGTGGTGGATGTATACCATGGAGTTCTACTCAGCCACAAAAAAAACAATGGTGATATAGCACCTCTTGTATTATCCTGGATAGAGCTGGAACCCATTCCACTAAGTGAAGTATCACAAGAATGGAAAAACAAGCACCACATGTACACATCATCAAATTGGTATTAACTGATCAACACTTAAGTGTATATACAGTAATAACATTCATTGGGTGTCAGGCAGGTGGAAGGGGGGAGAAGGGGATGGGTATATACACACCTAATGGGTACGATGCGTATCATCTGGGGGACGGACACACTTGAAGCTCTGACTTGGGTGGGGCAAGGGCAATATACATAACCCAAACATTTGTACCCCTGTAATATGCTGAAATAATAATAATAATAATCCTTGGAAAGGCAGTCTTTTTGAAGTACAGCAGAACTTACCAGCATTTAAAGTTGTTAAATTAGATGCTAATTTTTGTTGAAAATATCATAATATTCTTAACATTCTGGACATTTATACTAAATATTCTTAGTAGTGATTGATTAACTCTTGATAACTTTTAATAGTAGAATTTTGAGTGATTTCAGTTTCTTTGCATGTATATTTCTCTTGCCAATTTCTGCAAAATAAGCACATTTAATTTTTCAGTCATGTTTTAACGCAGAAAATAATTTTTTCTAAGCAGGAAACAATATTTTACTCTCTGAGCACATAAAATCTTCCAGGAGCACAAGGGACAAGGTTTATCTGGAATTTCAGAAATATCCCTCCAAGCAATAGAAAATTGACTCATTAGGAGAAACACTAATTCTGAGATAATTGATGGAATTGTGTGCCTCAGTTTCATAGCTATGGAAAAAGGATCAAAAATTCAGGAAGAAGCAGCCTTTTCTTCTGCTAAAATGGGCTATCACTGAAAGAGCCCACAGAATTTCCAAAGTAGCTTGATGGATATCATGTCTTCTATGTCTGTTACAAACAAATACAACCCTGATATCTTTTATCCCAGGAGTGAAATGTTCACATTCACTGCCACCAACACATACATAAAATAAAATGTAAGAAGATACAAACAGAAAAAAATAAACTATGAGTAGTGTCTTAGGCTGTTTGAACTGCCATAGCAAAATACCACAGACTGGTAGATTATAAAACTGAAACTTATTTTCTCACAGTTCTGAAAACTAGAAGTCTCAGACCAGGGTGCCAGCATGGTTGGGTTCCTGTGGGGACTCTCTCTCTTCCTGGCTTGTAGATGGTTGCCATTTCTCTGTGTCTTCACCTGGCAGTAAAAGAGAATAAGAAAGCCCTCTGATATCTCTGCTTATAAGCTAACTAATCTCATCATGAAGGTCCCCCTGTCATGACTTTAGTAAACCTAATTACCCCCAAAAGTTCCCATTTCCAAATACCGTCACAATGGAGGTTAGGGCTTCAACATATACATTTCTTTCCAGGGTGGAGGGGACAATTCAGTCCATAACACTTGGGAATTAAGACTCTGAAACCATCAAATCTCAATGTCTTATAGAAAGGAATATAGTGATTTTGAGTGGATTCTTAGATATGAAAAAATACCATGCCTATTTCCATTCCCTCGGTACTTGGACTCCATTCATCAAAAGGTCATTTTAACATTCTGGGAAGGCCAAATGCTACTGATAGTTGGGACACAGTAAAAACAGTAAAATCCATGCTCATCATCCTTTCTCACTATAAATCCAGTGCTTTATTCTCATGAAGAAGATTTTAATGCTATAGTTTTCAACCTCCCGCTAGTGTCAGCTCAGCAAGCAGGACTATCTGTAAAGCAGGCCAAAATGCTGTCTCCCTCAATTAACTTTCCATAGCAAAGTCACTATGGTGGTGGGCAAAGTAGTGAAGGGCAAAGTAACAAGGGTAGTTTCTCCAGGAGTATGATGCACATTAGCTTGGGCAACTTACTTGTGCTTTCAGGACAAACATAAGGCCAGTCTTCTCTATGGCATTTTCACTGATGGTACACGAATGTTGTTCACTTTTTTATGATTTGGTGGATTAGGTAATGCCCATGCATTGGCCAGCTCAATTTGCATCTTTACTTGTAGGCCAATGGTGTTTAGCCTCCCCTACAGCCAAGCTGGGATTTTCTCCTAACCCTAAGGGCCTGCAATGTAATTTTCTTTGCGGGTTTGCAACAGATTATATGCACATTCTAATATGCTACAGGAATTTTGAGTGTCATTGGCTCTGCCAAGTCGTATGTGGCATAATGATATTTATTCACTATAGTTTGGGCCAGCTCTTAGAGCCAATGTGAAGTTTGGATTCCCAAATCAAAATCGTGTAGCTTTAAAAGTTCATTGGAAAAAGAGAACATATTCAATTTGTCATATGTTACCCCGCAAGTCAAAGGAGGTCAAATGAATCCTGTGTCCTTTGTTTTAGTCCTAAGGAATGCAATAACTTTGTCTCTCACTTTAAGGGGAAATCCTAGTATGAACCAGGTCAGAAGCACCAACAATGCTAAAAGGGAAAACTAGAAAACTTCTGACATTTGATAGTTTTTTCTTTTCCCTTAAATAGCATGATTTTTGCCAAATGTTAGAGTGTGTATCAATTATGTCTGCCTCACCATATCTTATTGGCTTATAGACATCAATGTGGTGAACCAGCATAATGTCTTTTGAGATATTACGTTAGTCTAGAATGCTGCAAACTAAACTATGAGAGAAAACTCTAAAGGGAAAAGAGACAATAGAGGTTTAGTGCTGTCATTACAAGATGAAAGCCAAGTACTGCTGGTATTTTCTACTCACTGGAAGAGAGCAAAATCTTTTGGCAGTTTGATAGCTTCATAATGGGTGCCAGGGGCAATGCTAATTGCTCCTATAAAGAGACTACATCTGGAACAGCAATTGGAGTCATCATCAGATTTTATGTGCTTTGTTTCCCATTTCTGCCATGTTTCATCTGTACAGGCCAAACAGACACTTCAAATGGAGTTGTGATAGGAATATTTTCCTCAGGAATGCAGTATTGCATTTATTGCTCTTTTTTCATGGGGAGAGTCAGGTTTCAGGGCTAATCCTTGGCTCCTCCTAAACCACTGAATCCACTGTGAAAATGATTCATGCCAAAACTCTCAGTTGACTATAAGCCCTACTATTTTTATTTTTTTCCAGAATATTATGGGGGCACAAATGCATTGGTTACATGGATTGCTTTTGTACTGCTTGAGACAAAGTTATAAGTGTGCCCATCATGCAGGTAATATACATTGTACCTGTTAGGTTTGATTTCATCCATCCCCCTCCCGCCCCCTCCCACCTGCTTGATTTCCATTGAGTTTTACTTCCATCAGTGCACACGAGTGCTGATTGCTTAGTTCCAATTTAATAGTGAGTACATGTGGTGTTTGTTTTACCATTCTTGCGATACTTCACTAAGGAAAATGGTTTCCAGTTCCATCTAGATTGTTACAAAAGGTATTAGTTCATTTTTTTATGGCTAACTAGAACTCCATGGTATTCATATACCACATTTTATTAATCCACTCATGAATTGATGGACACTTGGGTTGATTCCACAACTTTGCAATTGTGAATTGTGCTGCAATAAACATTCTAGTGCAAGTGCCTTTTTGATAAAATGACATTTTTTGTTTTCTTTTCCTTTGGGTAAATACCCAGTATTAGGGTTGCTGGATGAAATGGCAGGTCTACTTTTAGTTCTTTGAGGAAGTCCTACTTTTGATAGTACACTGGCATTATGAATTCTCAAAGATTAGCATAAACTCAGAGCTAGTGACTAGTTACACCTGTAAATTATACCAAAAAATTTCTAGTATATCACATTAGTTTAGTGTGGGACACTTCTAACTCTAAGACAGCAACTGAACCAACTGCTACAATCACTCCAAGCTGCTCTAGGTAGCATGTTACATTCAGAATTTCAAGTAAATATATTCATATTGATTAAATGTCCCCACGCTATTATTTTCTTCCCTGTCTAGCACATTTAGAAACCGTTCCCACATAAATTGCTCAGGATTTTTGCCAATATAAATGGTGAAAATTTTATAATATTTTGTGTGTGTGTGTGTGTGTGTGTGTGTGTGTGTGTGTGTGTGTGTATGTATTTTTACCTTGATCTTATTTTTACTTGTCCTCTGGGACAAACTGTTAACAGAATCTACTTTTTGGCCTACAGGCTATGAGGTAGCAAGAGTGTAAGAAGTATAAGAAAATTGACACTTCTGTCCAAAACAATTATCTCAGGTGAATAATTAAAAGGTCTTCACCGTGACACGAAGAGCCCTCAAGGGATAAACAGAACTCATATCCAGATAAATCCACCTAAAAGACTCCGTTTCAATTTTCAAGCCCCACTCTTTCCCAACCAACAAGTAGGCTTTCACATGATAGACTAACAAATTCATGAATTCAATTACATTTTAATTCAATAACTCACAGGATAAAACGGCATTTGATTGCTGGCTTCATTAGCCCGGGCACTACTGGAAATATATAGATATAGATATAGACATAGACACAGATATAAATATACAGATATGAAGTCTGTCTTGAGCTGTGATTGAAAGCCTGATACTAGTAATTGTTTTTCTTTTAAACTCTCCAGTGTTGTCAGAAGCAGCCAGCAAACCTCCCAATTTTTATATTTTCCATCTTCAACATAATAGCCTAATGTAGCAGTCGCTCTATTCACTAAAGCATGGCTTCCTTAGTACTTTTTTTTTTTTTTTTATTTCAGCTCTTCATGGGGGTACAAAAGCTCAGGTTATATATATTGCCCATGTCCTGCCCATCCCCCTGAGTCAGAGCCTCAAGCATGTCCATTCTCCAGACAGTGCGCCTGGCACTCACCATGTAGTCATACCTCCATCCCCTCCCCCCACTCCCCACCCCCCACCTCCCCAAGTCAGCACCTTCAAGCATGACCATTCCCCAGACAGTGCGCAACACATTCATCATGTAGGCGTACACCCATCCCCTCCCCCCACCCCCTGTCTCAGTCTGATATCCAATTGGTATCCTTCCCCCATGTGCATTTAGGTGATGATCAGGGAAGCCAATCTTCTGGTGAGTACATGTGATGCTTGTTTTTCCATTCTTTGGATACTTCACTTAACATAATGGGTTCCAACTCTCTCCAGGAGAACCAAAGAGATGTCGTACTTTTTTGCTACTGCTCTTTGTGGACTATATAAATTGTCACCATCCTGTTTTACCTGCCAAGTCACTTCAAATCTGAACAGACCAGGTAGCAAAACCCAGGTTTCCATACTTGAGCATCTGTTTTCTGCATCTACTTCTGGTATCAGCCAAGTCAAGCACTACGAGAAACAGAAGGCACTCTACACAGGTAGCTTTAAACAGGTACTTCCAAAAATCATAAGCACTAAAGAAGCAGGATTTTGGATATCAAAAAGAAATGATTGCCAGTTAATTATCACAGCGCTTTCTTACTGCCACTGAG
Source organism: Lemur catta (assembly GCF_020740605.2). Taxonomy (NCBI): domain Eukaryota; kingdom Metazoa; phylum Chordata; class Mammalia; order Primates; family Lemuridae; genus Lemur; species Lemur catta. Next base: position 49,848,418 of record NC_059128.1, on the reverse strand, counting down.
AATTAGAGTCATAACTTCAAGCATACAACTCTGACGATGAAATTCAAAGGAAAAAAAAAATGGAATCAAGAAGCTGCCACTGCTGATCTAGCAGCCATCTTTCAAACACATTGGACGCTAAATGAAGAGTCCTGACTGGGGATACTAAAAATCCCCACAAGTCTACAACCTCCCCATAGGATATTTTTTATTTTTCATGAATTCCAATATTTAGCAAAAAGTTTTTGCCTACATGTTGTGTATTAGGAATCGTGTGAGACAATGGAAAAACATGACTAGAGAGGTTTTCGCTAATCATATTATCTAAGGTAGACCCCTTTTCCCTTCAAAACACATAGCTATTAATTAACATAAATCAGCATGTGTGAAATTTGAAAACCAACATTGCAACTAGCAAAAGCTAATGTAAGAAACTTTCATATTCACTCTAAACCAGACAGTATTTTGAGTAAATTACAAACAATCCCTCTTATTCACTTCTCACAGGTGCAAGATAAAAGTGAAGCAGAGGTTCTGATTACCCCTTTAGAACAATTGCAGGAGATGGGCTTAAAGAGAAGAAAGCACTTGTTTAAGATCGTACTAACCTAGAAGGATAATATAACTGTTGTATTGCCTTCATCATTCTTATCGCTATCTGAAAATATCTATATTTCATTCATTTATTGTCTTTCACTTTCTGAAAAGATGTAAATTCTGTGAGATGTTAATAAAAAATGTTACGGCCTGGTTGCACCATTTATTGTTGAGGTTGAGAAAAGTTCTTGCCCAATAAATATAAGCTGCATGAATAAACTGAATAGAGAGAGTCTTTCACTTAAGGAATTTAGAGAATGGACTCCAAAATTTGACTATAATCATAGAAATTTTTGTACATCATAATGAAAAACTTATCTGTATTTATCTCTAAGAAATAATTCAAGGAGCAATCAAATAATGAGTAAATCATTTGCAAATTACAAAATATTATGTATTTTGAAATAATATTTAATGTGCAATTATTGGGAAAAATTAGTATTTATTTTACTAGAATCTATTTTTAACATAAAATAAAGATGATCATAAAATTCTTTCCAATTAATTTTTTCTCAAGTAATTAACATTTTTGCTTGGTTTTATTTTGCTCAAGACCACTATTGAAACCATCTGCTACTTGTTAATATTTTCACCTGATTGGGGCTCACTCAATGATCCTAATCTTAATCATTTTAGTATTTCAGGTATGGGGAGTTAATGTGCATCCAAAGAGGGGAATAATTTTATTTTTCCATCTTTTGAATTTTTAGACAATCAACCTACCAGAATAAGCCATCATTATACAACACTCCTAATATTATTACTCTAATGTGTGTTAATATTATAATTGTAAATTATATTGTTTCTAACACATTATACTTATATTGGAGTAGTGCAAACTATTAAAATTCCTTAGTCACGTAATTTTCCTCTCACACACACATACAAGATGGTGAAGTAAAAAAATAAGAATTTTTTTCTACATTTAACTAATTTTGTGAAATTTTGTTATGTTAAACAAAAACTCCTTATTCCAAAATAAAAATATAATCCCAAAACTTATAATATATACATGTTTGTTTTCATAATATCTTATGCTTATATTGAAATAATCATGTGGTAATTGTCTATTAAACTATTAGTATGGTATATTACCATTTCATATAAAAATATAAATATATATCATGTTATATAAAATATGTGTGCATATATTTGCATATTTTATTTATTATCTTATATTGTTTGTATATTTATATATAATTACAAGTATTATTATATATTATTTATTTATATATTTATAGTATTGATATATTTATTAAATTTAAATATATTTACACATTTACATATATCAATTTATTTAATAAAACGTATGTGGTATATATTTGTAATTTTGTATATATGTAAATATGTGATACATTTACATACATTAATATGTAAATATAGCAATATATTTACATAGATTTTATAAAATTATATATTTTAATATATAAAATATAGGTATATATATTTATTTTAAGATGTTAAACTATCTTCGATTTCCTAGAGTAAATCATATTTGGTCATGATACATGTTTTTATTTGTTGCTAAATTTCTTTTACCTCCATTTTGTTAAGGAGTTTTGAATCTTAGATCTATAATGGATATTAGTCCTTATTTTTTCTAAATATGACTTTATCTAGCATTAGCATCAGCGTAATATTGACCCCATAAATAAGTTGGGAAGTATCCCTTTTTTATTTTCTGGACAAGTTTGTCAGAGATAGGTGATTTTCTATTTCTTCTTAATTCAATCTTTATACTTTGGGAATTGTTTCATGTCATCTAAATTGACTAATTTATTGGCATAAAGTTCTTTCTAATATTTCCTTCTAACTTTTACATTTCTATAAGTCTGTAGTGATTCCCCCCGCTTATTCTTGACTTTGTAAATATATATCTTCTAATTTTCTTGATCATTCTAGCTAAAGTTTGTCAATTTTGTTGATATTTTCAGATAACTAATTTTTTTTCCCATTGCTTTCTCTATTGTTTTTCTGTTACCCATTTCAATGATTTCTACTCTGATCTTTATTACTTTCTTCTTTTTGAAGTGGTTTGGCTTGCTCTGTTTTTCTAGTTTCTTAAGATGAACTTAGATTATTGATTTGTTTTTTTTTTATTTTTTGATGAATGCATTAAAAGCTATAGGTTTCCCATTTCTAGTCTTTAGGTGAAGTGTTATTTAACTGTCAGTTAGGGCAAGTTGGTAATGGTGCTCAAGTATTCTGTAGACTTGTTTATTTTTTGTCTAGTTTATCTACCAATTATTGAAAGTGGGATATTAAATCTTCAAGTATGGCTGCTGAATTATCTATTTCTTTGAATTCTATCAATTTCTTCTTTACGAATATTGTGGCTCCTTGTTAGCTGTATGTGCATTCTAATGGGTACCATTCCTGGTATACTGACTCTTTTATCATTATGAAATGTTCCCCTTTGTCTCCAGTAGTATATCTTGTCTTAAATTTTCTTTATTTATTTTTAAAACAGAGTCTCACTCTGTTACCTGGGCTAGAGTCTAGTGGCATCATCATAGCTCACAGCAACCTCAAACTCCTGAGTTCAAGGGATCATCTTGCCTCAGCCTCCTGAGTAGCTGGGACTACTGGAGCCTACCACCATGCCTGACTAATTTGTATTTTATTTTTGTAGAAATGGGGTCTTACTATGTGGCCCAGGCTGGTATCAAACTCCTAGCCTCAAGGTATCCTCCCGCCTTGGCCTCTCAAAGTGCTTCAATTATAGGTCTGATCACTGAACCTGGCCTTAAAATCTATTTTGTTTGATATTAGTATAGCTATTCAAGATCTATTAGGATTATTGTTTGTATGGTAATTTTCTTCACCTTTTTACTTTAAACACTTTACTTTCAACCTCAAATCTAAGCTTTCTCTTTTGTGGACAGTATGCAATAGGGTCTTGCATATTTACCCAACCTGAAAATCTCTGCCCATTGATGAAGTGTTTAGTATATTCACATTTAATGTTATTATTGATGTGGTTACATTTATATCTTCTATTTTGCCATTTGATTTTTATTCGTCTTGTGTCTTTGTTTTTCCTCTGCTGCTCCTTATTGAGTTAGTTAAATAAATATTTTAGTGTATAGTTTTTATTTTTCTGTTGAATTTTGTAAGTTCTCTAAATGACTTTCTAAGTGGATTTTGTTAGGCATGATAATATCCATCTTAACATATCATAAGGTATTTCAGGATATCAGAATAATAGAAACTTAATTCTGGTAAAATACAGAAAGTTTACACCCATATATCTCCTTTTTCTTTTTCCTCCATTTTATGAGAGTTCCCGTTGTTCCATAAACTCAGAAAACTGCCATACATGTATATTTTCAAATATCTGTCAGTTTGTGCACTGAGGAGGGACTTACTTTTTTTATCTGCATGAAAATCATATCAACATGTTTAATGATTGCTGAGGAGCAGTGGTGAGGATTATTTATGAAAAAAAAAAAACCTAAAATACTTTCCTAGAGGGCAAGAGCCAAAACCTCATTACCTGTCTCCCCAAATTTGCATTTATTTAAACATGTAAAGGTGAACCATAATGTGCAGTAGAGAAATGAACCCCCTGATATAAAATGGAGATATAAAGATTATAGAAATTAAAGCCAAAGAATTGATCCTCCAGAGACAGGCTAACAGTCAGGAATATGAATCTTCATCTATGATGTAGTTGACATTGGAGTCTATCATAGTCTAAGCTTGCTATGAGAATGTAGACTTAAATACCAGTTAGGCTGGAATGTCAGCCTAGGTTTTGTATGAAATATTTTGGACTGATTATACCACTACATGGGTGGTAGGAAGTTTTTTTTTTTCTTTCTTTTGCACTTTGAAAGACTATAGAGGTGTTAGGCAGGCAGTCACAGTAGTTGCTTTCCAGGCTCAAAGGTGGGAGCAAGCAGAACTAATTTTTTGGACAAGAGTTAGAATTCAGTTGTCTTCTTGAATCATCATACGAAGGAGAAAGCCAAGCAGAAGAGTAAAACACTATAGCATAAATGAGACTGAGAATGAAGCCATGTAATTTTAATAAGAAAATCATGTGTAAACATCCTTTGTACCTCACATTGGTATAATAGAATACGTATTACTGATAAACTAATAGAAGCTTCCAAGTTCCTAAAGTAAAACACATGTAACCTATTTTCTCCAACAGATGGGTTGAAGGACTCATCTGACTTTTTTTTTTTTTTTTGTAATTCAAAAAATTCTGATTATAAAGCATTGTAAACTTTGGTACACCTGACAACCAGGCACTGAGTTTACTTAAGAGCATGTGATAACCAAAGGGAAGCTGCTTTTCTAGACTCAGACACTGACTGTTACAGGAGTATATAGTGATAATAATAATCTAGTCAACTGAAATCACAGAATTTTATGTCCTATAACTAAGAAAAATAAAGGAGTTAAAAATGAGTCTTAAAAGTTAATCTCAAAGTCACTGGATAAACTGTTACATTTAATCAAGAAAAAACCCTTACCATAAAATGCCTATCATCCTTTAGCTACATGATATGTGTGCTAATTAATAATCAAAGTGCAGCCTCAAGGAAGTTTGGTACAGTAATTTGTTAAAGTAAAAGTGGAATTTGAAATGTGCTGTCAGTTCTAATTGAGTTATGACAAAATCCCTAGGAAGACTTTTTTTTTGAAAATAACAGTTTAAATTTAAAAGAAACCTTTTAATAAGAAAGTAAAACTGACTGGAGAGTAGTTTTATAAAATATATTCTAGAACTTTAGTTTTGAAGACATTATGATCAATAGGAAACAATGTTTTTCAGGAAAATCATCGTGAGCTAATGGCAGATAATGGACTAATATATGCTAAAAGAACAATACAAAAGAACCGTAGCAGCAGTAATCACTCATCTGAAGAATCTCTCTTTCCCTCAGGGGGCAGATAAATTGGACTATCTTCTGGAACAGAGTATTGTCAGAGATGCTGTAGACAGTTACCTTTGTATAGATAATCCAACTGCATAACCGCATAAATATTATTTTGTAAATACATTGTGTTGAAGATTATCCTGAGTGATGTAATAAGTAAAAAAGAGTGTACAATTTTGTCCGTTCAAGAAGATTATATTATTCTTGACAAAAAACACTTTGCAAATATAAGCCATTTGCTAATGAGGAAAAATATGTAATATGTCAAAATTGTTGGCTCAAATTGTTAGAGTAGGTTAGAGTTTTAGTGCTTTTATAGTCAATAAGTAAGGCATGTATGGGGCCTGAAAAGATGGAAACTATTCAAATGCCAGAAGTATAAGGCATATGAGAATTAGCAAAGAAAAACATTCATCACAAAGGAGAAAATAAGTAAAGCATGTGAAATAACTCCCTTGGCCTAATGAACTCTTTTTTTTTTTTTTTTTTTTTTTTTTCAGGAAAAATGGGAATGAAGTTTTGAAAGGGTAGTTTTGAAATTCTTTAAAAGCCAATTTCAGCAGCTTCCCAATGGAGCAACTTCTGTAAAAGTGTGAGTCTATAAAATAGCAATAATTTAGAATATTTCCAACTTTTCTTGATATTACTTTAAGGCTAAATATTGAATATAGCTATGGACTCTAAATAACTTTGTAATGAATAAGAAGCCTATTCATGATGCTATGTAATCCCTTTCTACATCAAATAGGGCTGACCTATGCAACCAATAGAGTATTGCAAAAATGACAACATGTGTTTCTGAGACCAGGTAATCAAAGGTATTGTGGTCATCTTGCATTTTAAGGAATCATTCCATGCAGGGTATCATCAGTACACTAAAGCAGTCCTATGGAGAGGCCCAGGTGATGTGAAATTGTCACCGTGTGCTAAGAGCCAGAAAGGAATTAGTTTCCTTTGAGCCATTTATGAAAACCCTCTTAGAAGAGGATTCTTCAGTTTAGTCAAGCCCCCTGTTAACTGCAGCCCCATTGACATCCAAATTGCAACCTTATGAGAGAACCTGAGATAGAACCATCTGTCTAACTTACTTCCAAATACCCGACCCTCAGAAATGGTGCAATAGTAAATATGTGTAATTTAAGCTGCTAGTTTTGTTGTAAGTTATAATGCAACAATAGGTAACAAATACAAAAGCCTTAATCCTAACATCAGTGATAAAGTAATGCAAGAAGCAAATAAGAAACTGTCAATTCTTTGGGTGTAGTCTACTGAATAATCTAAACATTTTCTGGTAATCAAGGATTTTTTTCCTTATTAAAATATTTATTCCAAGGGCTGATAAATTTAGACATGTGAGTACTTATCTAAGTTATGAACCTTCCCCCATTAACGCAAACATTCCTATTGTATGGATTCAATAAAGACATTAAATAGGAAATTATTAGAAATAATCATATAACATCAAAATCAGAGATATCAATGATCCATCATTAATATAATTGCCATATTCCCAGAGCATCTGAGCCAGTCCTTTATACTATTATGACTAAGTTAAACTTTGTTGATCTCAGGTTAATGCTAACCTCATGGATTAAACAACTCTAATTCTAAACAAGCTTAATTGGTACCTTTGGAAAAATATGACTATTCTTTATTCTGAGACAGAGTAATGTGCTGCTTGAGCAGGTGGTGAATTCCGGAGGGGATGAAAATATGCTTAAGTCAGAAACTATTTTACTTATTAAAATTCTCCTTCTTTGACATTTATTGTAATTTCTTCAGAATAAATGCAGTGCTGACAAGTTTTAAATAGCATGGAATCTGCTATTAAAGGTTTTGAAATTCTGAACAGAAAATTAAAACATTGCAAGTTTTACCAGAAGTTTTCATGTTTTACTTCAAAGTCTTATTCATTTAATCAACCTCATTCTCACTTGTGAGGCAGGAGAGCTGCTTTCAATTTTACATTAGTTTTGATTATGTGCTTTCACACAAAAGGACGATAAGAAGAGTAGTATAATAATCTCCCCCAAAATAGAGAGAGAATGGCCATTCTTCCTGGTCTGCACAGAAAAGAACAAATTTCACTAGGGAAGATGAAGGGAACTATCAATACCCCTTTTTCTGTGTCACAGCTCTTCACATTCCATATCAAAATAGGTTTAGTTATTTTTTTTGAGTGATCTTAGTTATATTTCTCTAGATTATATCATTTCTTTCTATAAGAAAAGTTGGGAGTATCTAATATTTTAGAATACACACCATTCAGTCTCCCAAGTGTAAGAATGAACATTAGTGGCAGGAAATTACTCTTATTCCATCCTTCTCTGATCTGAAATCCTTCTCAGTTATGTGCTTGGTTTCAAATGAGTACATAAATTTAACAATTAATACTCAAGTACAAATGAACACATTTAGGCCTATTACCATTTAGAATCATGAGAAAGAATTGGTCCATGCATGTTTAACATACCTTTAAAGGAGGTATATATGTGAGTCAATGAATTGGTATACACACATCCCATTTGAAATTTGGTATACGTTTCAAAGTTTTCATTCAATTTATTTGTGTAACATGGATAAATGCACATAAAAGGAGGTAGATGCTATGATACAATGATGATATGACTTATAGAGTTAAGGAACAAAAGCAATATTAAATTAATGATCAATAAAGTATATCTAAATTTCCTTTAATAATTATAATGGATTGTGTAAGAATCACTGAATTGGACTGTGACAAAACGACAAATCTCATAGACATGCACTAGATGATAATTTTAGAAAAACAGCTAATTGAATCAAGTCATTTTCATATTAATACTTAAAAATGACAAGGATAGAATTTTGAAAAGAAAATGTAAATCACACTGGAAAACATCAGACTTTTTAATCAGAGATGAAAATATTATGTAAATCAAATTTTCATTCCAAATTATAAAACACTATATACTTTGTTGCATTCTTGCTCAATTTTTATTTTAGTAAAGCTTTGATGTAATTGTAATTTAATGCAATTGTATCCTACAATAACTAGAAAATATGTACATATTTCATAAAATTTTATGTATTGGATATACATATTCATATTCTTTAACAAGAAATCCAGACACCAGCATCAGTAGAAGTGAAAAAATATAGGCTCCTCTGAGCTCCCCCGAATGAAAAAGAGTACCATCTATTTGTCTGTAGTTGAATAGGGAGAAGAATATATGAGGGAGTGATATATGTAAAATACTTTAAAAACAAATAATCACAGAGGCTAGTGAATGGCTTTAGTGGTTATACCTATTCTAAATTATGGATGAAATATTACACCACCTATTTAAATCAATCAGTTCACAGACATATTTAGAAAATACATTTTATATGTTTAATATTTTTGTATAGTTAAAAAAGTGAGGGATGAAGGCACTAAACTTTCAAAAATGGAAACAAAGTCATTCATTATTGAAAGCCACTTTCATTCCATAAATCTAATTGTCATCACACATGGGGAGGGGTAGAGGAGAGAGAACTCTATCATTAAATAAATGACAATACAGTAATAGTACATTCGAAACTCAACAATCTCTTAAATATTCTGAACCATCATAAAATCAGTTACATGATACACTAGCAATATGAAAAAAGAGCCCATTTATCTTTTCATTTTGTCTCAGAACTAAATTTGTTTGAGAAAAAGAAAGTTGAATACTATACCATTTGGCTGAGGATTCAGGATAATTGGTATTTGTTATAATGCAATTGACAGAAAGTGTTAAAGTGAAATAGTTAGACCTTTTTTATATTCCCATTACTTTTAGAAATAAAAAGTTCCCACCTACAATATTGTTAAAATTTCAGTATGTGTCATCTATTTATTAGAAAGTAAATATATATTTTAGGGTCATCTAAATTCCAAAGAGCTGAAATACAAGCTGCTGATGTATTCTATAAGACATAATTTTTTCATAACCATTTTTTACTTTGAAATCATCTTTAGTTTATAGTTCTTTTATACAGAAAGGAAATACAGTAATGAAGAACAATAAAAATGATAACCTCACTGATTCACAATAGTGTGCATTTTTCAGCAAGAAGAATGAAGCACATTTTATCTGTGATGATATAAATGATCCTATTTTATTTCATGAATGGCAAATTTATTTGCAGTAAATTACTTTTAGGCAATGTTATTCATGAGAAATCAAGAATATTCATTGTTTGATCAAACCTAATCTTTGAGAGTTATATCTGGAAAATAATTATATACTATGAGAATTATATATTATATGACTTATACAACCCTTGATTTATAATGATATACTTATATGTTTATAAAGGAAAACCATGTAATGGTAGATTATTTCAATTACAAGGGATCATAATAACAGAACTCATATTCTAATTCGTGACCCAGTATAGAGATACCAACTATGGTACAATTGCAAGAGGGTCATCTATCTATTGACAAAAAACCTCTGGTAATTGAGAACATGTTGTGATACAAGTACAGTGTCCAGAAGTTTAGGTACATCCTTTAATTTGAACCAAATTCTTCTTGTATGTAACTCCCAAATTTAGTCTTTATTTTTTTCTGTTACAATATTAAATCTATTACTTCATCTGTATGTCATGTCTTTTAATAGTTTGACATACTCAGCAGTTTTCATTAAATGTACTAAGCTCATGAATTATTTTTAAAGAACCTTATTTCTGAGCCTCCTCACTTTGTTTTCATATTTAACTTTATTCTAATTTGTAAATATTTTTAAAATTAAGAATTTAAAAATGTTTATTTCACGTAAAAAATTTGAATATGTTTCCATATGTTTTGTAGGTAGACATTATACCTAAGGTATTGCCACTTAAAATTACCTTCAATTTTATTAATTCACACAATAATTTGGAAGGTATTAATACATGTATTTATTAAGTCACTCAATATTTGTTTTAAAAAATTGATAAGCAAATCTTCACAGTCATCATATCAAAACTCTCGAGGTTATTATGGAATTATAAAATTTGAAAGTGTATCTAAGAATATCTCTTTATTATTAGTTTGTGGGGATGCATATTAAAAAATACACATTTAAAAATAAGAGTCTTGAAGATTCTACTCTTCAAATTCAGTGAAGCAGAAAATACACACAGGGGACCAAAAACAAAAAGTTAAATTATAGGAAGACTTATTTTGAAATTTATTAAAAAAAAACAACTCAGCATTTTGTGAATATTTTTGATGAAAACACACTTTTTTGGTAGTAACATATGAAAAATTCAAAACTTAAGAGATATGTGGCAATTACAGGTATTAACCAGGTATATTATATAAACATAAATAATCTTGACCACAGGAAGGAGAATTCTAGCATTGACTGGCATGACAGAAAAAGATAGAAAAAAATTACTAATATTTATAAAATTAGTAATTTATAACAAAATCTAACAAAAGTTTTGCTCATTTTGTATATATTTATATTTAAATTGTAGGAGAGACAGCAATGTGGCACTCAGGTTCTCCTCAAGAAAAGTCTAGCTCCTGAGCTGCAAGAAGTACCATTAACTGACATCCTCCAGCTATTAGAACATTTGAAGTCATCTGAGCTTTCCAAACAAGGATAGGGACAGTTGACATATTTCCTGAGTTATGGATAATGAACTTGCAAATATTTGTGCCTTGCATACTTTGAGTGTACCCCAAAACCATTAGGCTATTTCATTCTTACCTCCCTCTAAGCAATTTGGATCAGTAGACTAAATCTGTTGGCCACTTTAACTTTCTCCTTCTCAACAATAGTTTTATCATACCAGCTCATATTTCTTACTATTTTTTAAATTTTAGAATACTACTAAATATACAGAAAAGTTGTGAAGAGAGTACAGAGAATTTACATATACCCTAAAATAATTCCTGCAATTAATATCAATAATATCACATAGTATGGCAATTTGTCACAATTGAGGAACAAATTTTGTTACATTTAATGTATTATTGGAATTATTTAAATTAATATAATGTCAATGTGAGTACATTATTATTGATATAGATTATTATTACTTAAATTCTATACTTTATTTAGATATCCTTAATTTTTAATCTAATATTCTTTTTCAGCATCTCTTCCATTATAACATTTAATGATCATGCTTCTGTAGGATCCTTTTTTGCTGTGACAGTTTCTCAGACCTTTCTTGTTTTTGACCACCTTGATGGTTCTGAAGGATATTGGTTAGGTATATTGAAGAATGTTCCTCTCTTGGAATTTGTATGATGTTTTTCTTTGATTGTACTGGGATTATGAGTTTTTGGAGAAGAAGTCCACAGAAATAAAGTTATCTTTTTGTCCATCATGTGAAGTATATATTATCAACACATTATTATTTATATTCATCAGGATCACTTAGCTGAGGTAGTGTTTGTCAGGTATCTCTGTTATAAACTTATTCTTTATTTCCCTTAACTTTCCATATCATACTCTTTAGAAGAAATTCACTATGCACAGCCCACTCTTAAAGAGGGAGAAGTTTTTCTGCACATGATATTTGTTTATGTGGTTACATGTTTATTTAATATAACAATGTGGATCAAAATATATATTTTTATATTTTGAGTCATAATACAATATTATCTTATGTCTTTTTGTGCTCGAATTGTTTAGCTCTTGCCTTGGGAGCTCATTCAGCTGTCTCCTGTGTCTTTTTGACACACTTCTATCAAAGTGCTTTTTTTTTTTCCATTACTGTGAGCAGTTATTTTCTGTCACTACAAGTTCCAGGTTCACCTTGATAAATTTCCTGCCCCAGTCATAGCATCAACCCTCTAAGAAGCCCTGGTTCCCCTTATGGGATTACATACCATAAATATTGCACTTATGGTGTGGTATAAATTGTGTTATAAAACAAGATCTGGACTCCAGTTTTATTGTTGCTACTGGGATATCATTGCTTCTATACCCTCATAGCTGAAAGAGCAAGGAAATGTGCTTACGCCCATTCATATTTCTTTATATAAATATCTGTACTCTTTTAAGATAAATACAAGTTTATACTGATATCTACACTGTAATCCATTCCCACAGTAATCATTCTAGTCTCCTTTGCTCATCTGCACCTTTGACTCCAAAAGTGGAAATTTAGCTTCCAAAATCCACCAGCTATTTGCTTAATTTTGGATTCCAGTATTCGCACAGAGTGGTTTCAGAATTGTTAATCTGTACTTCATAGGATCTTTATCAACAAGACTACAATGCTTATTACATACAGTGCCTTTGCCTTTTACCTTTAATCTTATAGACTTCAATCATGCCCAGAGTTACTTAGCTCACCACCTTGTCTTTCACATCTGCTTCCAGGAAGTTGCTTTACACATTTATAATTATTTGATTCTTTCGTTAATTTTTTTTTTTATTATTTCAGAAAATTACAGGGGTACAAACACTTTGGTTACATACATTGCCTTTGCACCACCGGAGTCAGAGAAAAACTCTTTTGTCAAATTCTGAACTATATCCTGGAATCTCCAACCTCCCAAAGGATTTTTTATGATTTGCACACATTAGGGTTGTATCTTTGGGCTCTAAAGTTCTACAGGTTTTGAGAAATGCTTAATGCCTTGTATTCATCATTGTACTGTCATACAGAATGTTTCCACCGTCCTAAACATCCCTTGAGCTTCTATTCAATGCCCCTCCAACACCACTGTCATGCAAATCCTCAGCAAACATTGATCTTTTTAGCATCATTATGCTTTTACAGAATGTCATATAATTGGAAACATTCAGTATGTAGTCTTTTCAGACTGGCTTCTTTCAATTACCAATATGCATTTAAGATTCATCCATTTCTTTTATGGCTTACTAGCTATTTTTGTGTTTTTTTTAATAATTAAAAAATAATCAGATTGAATGGACACCTCACAGCTTGCATACACATTCACCCATTGAAGGGTCAATTCTAGTTTTTGGTCATAATAAATAAAGTGACTACGTATATTCTTATATATTTCAAGCGGTTCTAAGTTCTAAAATGAATTAGCTAAATACCTAAGAGTACAATAACAGATCTTATGGTAAGACAAATGTATACACTTTTTTTGGATTCCTAAAACAAATTAGCACAAATTTGGTATCTTAAAACACCAGAAATTTATAATTTCATAGTATGGGAGCCCACAAATCCAAAATTAAAGTGCCAGGAAGATTGGTTCCTTCCAGAGGCTTTGAGAGAGAATTTATTCCATTCTACTCTACTAACTTCCAGTGGCTACTGGTAAATTTTGAGATGTGTTGACTTTTAGGTATTGCACTGCAATATATGCCTCTATCTTCACATGGTCCCCTTCTCTAGGTATCTCTGTGTCTTTTTCTTTTGTGTGTCTAATAAGAGTATTTATCAAATGATATAAAGATTCTAAATAAAGAGTGATATCATGTCAAGATCATTAACTTAATTTTATTTGCAAAGAATGTACTTCCAAATAGGGCTACATTCTCAAGTACAAGGGGTTAGGACTGGGACGTATTACTTCTCTTTTTCCTGCAGCATGTATCAAACAACTTATGAGTCTAGAATCTTTCTTAGCTGTCCGTCTATGTGCAAGATACATTCACCCCCTCCCAATATCCCCCAAATTCTCAAACTATTACAACATCAACTCTAAGTTCAAAATCTTATCTAAATAATTTTACCAGAAAACAATCCTAAATTTCATTTGCTAATTTATTTTAAATTATATAAAGCAATATGAGTGAGAATCTGGATATGATCCATCCTGGGGCAAAATTTCTCTTCATTTGTGGACCTAAGAAACTTAATTAAAAGGTTTTCTGCTTCTAAAATACAATGGTGGGACAGGTATAAACTGAACATTCCTATTCAAAAAGGGAGAAAGTCGACATATGACATGTTTTTTTTCTAGTGTAGGAGGAGGCATGAAAAAAGATGAAGACAAAGTAGTTGAGAATAAAGATGAGGGAGTAAGTAAGATGTCAAGAAAATAAAACAACAACAACAACAACGGTAGCAGCAACAAAAACAGGCCAGGAACCAAATTATATAGGTACAAGATTAAGCCCATTGGGGCGAATAATTGCATTTTACTATTAAAACTTAAAGCAATCTAGTTATGAATCAGAGTCAATAAAATTAAATATACTTGGCTACATTTTCTATAGTAATAAGATGTTTGGAATGATAAAATAAATGAAAACCTAACTCCAATATATATAGGCACATAAACTGATCTGGAGGCATGCAATTTACTTGAAACCCATGTATATACATCAGTGCCCATTTATGTAAAGACACTGTCAGTTTTAACTAACAAATGCTAAGAAATATTTTCATGCTAAATCCACCCACAAAGAAATGTTGAGCAGGTGCCTGACTGTACACATTGCTATGTCATTTTTAGGTGAACATATTTTCTTCATGATTAAAGAAGTTTTTAAAAAGTCTCATTATTATAGATCAAGAGTAGGATTGAAGTAGAAGCTGGTTGGTTAAAGTTTTTAAAACGATACTCAATAAATTAGTCCTGTAATTAGGTTTTTATACATTGAAAGTGTGAAAAATAAGAAAAAAAAAAGACAGGTGCCCACTTAATAAAAATAGTTTCCTGTCGATCAAGCAAGGGCAGTTTTTTTTCCCCCCGTGCAATTAGTAGGGTAGAAATATGCATATGAGACATTCAAACAGTGTTCTAAAACTGAGAGCTAAATTGTGTGATGTCCTAAGAACATTATATAAGAAGCACTTGTGGTTGTCTTTGTTTCTGAAGAGGCATTTGTTTTTTGTATCCCTTTTTATCCTTGTACCTCTTTTTGTGGTTATTTTTGCTGTTCCTTTTATATTTTACAAATTATATCAAACTCAATAGAATATCAGTACCCTTTTCTATAACTGGGATGAATGATCACTGGCAATCAATACAATTGGCTAATATTTA
This sequence comes from Lemur catta, assembly GCF_020740605.2. Classification (NCBI taxonomy): domain Eukaryota; kingdom Metazoa; phylum Chordata; class Mammalia; order Primates; family Lemuridae; genus Lemur; species Lemur catta. Next base: position 49,833,019 of record NC_059128.1, on the reverse strand, counting down.
TTTTTTATAACTTTACCCGTGAAATTTACTTTACCTTTTTATAATGTAACACATACAGAAGAGACCTTGGCATCAATTACATGTTTCTGTATACAGGTACTTGATGATGCACATTTTAGAATGTAACATCAAGAGCAAGTGTACAGAAAGATGTACATTTTTGGTACTTTGTCATATGTAACATTTTCTCAAAAGATAAATTTAAAGTTTGAAGTTGATATTAACATTTCTTCATTTAAATTGCAATCAGGGTAGATAAACAAAATTTCACAATTTAAAACAATCTAAATAAAACAGTAACTTAGAAAATTGCTAATAGAATTTCTACATATGAATGATTTTTGCAAAGAAAACGTTGACACATCTGAATTAAAATTTCCCTGATGTAGATTGGGTAAAATAGGAAAGCCAAATATTTGGATACATTTTTATGCAGTGATTATTTCTTGTTCTTAATAAGTTTTTTCTGGAACTAATGCATGCGCATAGAGAGAACAGTGGCTTTCCATAACTTGATGACAGCAGAAGAGATAGGCATCCACAGATTGATGTTTTAGCAACTGATTCCTTAGATTATTTTTTGTGAAGTAGTTGATTTGAGCTGCTTCCTGGATAGTAAAAGCTGGGGCACAATTGTTCTTCTCCCTGATGAGAGCCTAGTAGCTGCTGCTGAAGCCCTTGGATGGTTTAACTCATGATCTGGTCATTGTCTTGGCCTGGTCAGGGCCTCGTGGCCCTGGGTAAAGTCCTCTGCAACATATTAGATTTCCTTTATCCCAAGCATTCTAAGTCTTTTTAAATATTCTCTCTGTAGCCCTTGGCCCAGGATTTCAACGTTGCTTCCTCAGCTGTGGGATCACCTCATCTCCTGCTAGGGGTGGTAGAGGAGATTTAAGACACTTAGATCTTAACAAAGATCTATAAATATCTGTGTGCAGATTTTTGCATAGACATAGGTTTTAACATCATTTTGGTAAATACTTAGGAGTGTGATATGGTGAAACTGTTTAGTTTTGTAAGAAACTGCCAAATTATCTTTCAAAGTGGCTGTACTATTTTAAATTCTCACAAAGAATAAATGAGAGTTCTTCTTAATATGCAGGCTAGCCTACATTTGATCTTGTCAGGTTTTTTTGGATTTTAGCCATTCTAATAGGTGTATGGTGTTATTTCATTGTTTGCTTTTCATTTGCAATTTCCTAATGATGTGTATGTTGAACATATTTTCACGTGCTTATTTGCATGTAATCTTTAGGAGATGTCTGTTCAGATCTTATGCCCTAAAGTTGCTTGTTTCCTTACTGTTGCAATTTTTTTTTTGTCAGAATGGCCACTATTAAAAAGTAAAAAACCAGTAGCTGTTGGTGCAGATGTGGTGAAAGGGAAATGCTTATACTCTGTGTGTGGGAATGTAGATTAGTACAACCCCTGTGGAAAACACTATGGTGATTCCTCAAAGACATGCAATGGTAAAATTTGAGGTTGAAAACAGTGTTCACCTCCAATCTATTTATTCTGTTCATTCATTATGCAGCATTTAAATATTTAGAATTTACATCAAGGGAAATAACAGGCCACTTTTCTTTAACAAAATTAATTTTGTTAACTGTTGCATGATTTCATACTTCCTGAATGAGAACCAAGAGCCCTTTGGGATGTTACTATTAAGATTTGGTTACAATGCTTCCTGCACACCCTCATAGCTTAAGCAGTATCTTTCTATGAATACCAGCCAATAAATATATTTCATCTAATTTTTCATTTGAAGAAATATGCTGTTATAGATTGATTGCTATTTCTTTTGCATTATAGTTTCAATAAGGTTTTAGGAGTGAGACTGATAAGTGCTCAGTATCTCTGTCTGAAAGTAGAAGCTAAGTTGTAGTTTTTTGTCTGTTTTGTTATTTATTTTTTAAGTAAATACATTAAATAAATACATTCTTTTTCAGAATTGTTAGCCCACACTCCCATGGGAAGAAATTTTATTAACTAGAATACCTATGTGCAATTCATTTTGCCTTTAATTTTACAGACTGTATTCATTTCCAAAGTTAGTTAAATCAGCACCGTTTCCCTTACTCTTTTCAGAGAGGTTGTTTTAAACATGTATAAAATACTTATATTCATTTTTCTAGTCTGCATTCCATCTCATAATATCTCAACTTTCTAAATATTTTAAATATTCATATATTAAGGTTCACTTTTTGTGATCCAATGTTCTATGGATTTTGACAAATGCACAATGTCATTTTTATATCATTACAGTCTTATAAAGAGCATTTCTACCCCTAAAACATTGTTATTTTGATCTATTCAACACTACCAACCCATATCCCTAGCAACCTCTCATCTGTTTACCAGCTCTATAGTTATGACTTCCCAAAATGTCAGATAAATGGAATCATATAGAATGTGGCTATTTTAGACTTGCTTCTTCCTACTAGCATATATATATATTTAATATTCACCCATGTCTTTTTTTATTTCACTAGATTTAGAGGGTACAAGTGTTTTGTTGTTGTTGTTGTTACATGAATGCATTGTATGATGCTGAAGTTTTTTTGCACCTTAATTTCATTCTTTTATCACTGAACAGCATTTCATTGTATGGGAATACTACAGTTTTTTTTTTAATCCATTTACTTATTGAAGAACTCCTTGTTTGCTTTCAGGTTTTGACAATTATTTTAAAAAGCTGCTATAAATATCTAGATAGCCACATGTAGAAGACTGAAACAGTATCTGCAATTCTCACCACTCACAAAAATTAATTCATGATGGATTAACAGATTTAAACATAAGACATAAAACTATAAGAATTCTAGAAGAAAATGTTGGAAAACTATTCTAGACATTGGCCTAGGCAAAGATTTTATGAAGAAGACTGCAAAGGCAATCACAGCAACAACAAAAATTAACAAGTAGGACTTGATTAAACTAAAAAACTTTTGTACAGCCCAGAAAACAATCAATAGAGACAATAGACAACCTACAGAATGGGAGAAAATATTTGCATGCTATACATCTGATAAAGGACTAATAACCAGAATATACAAAGAATTCAAACAAAATAAGCAAGAAAAATCAAGCAACCCCATAAAAAAGTAGACAAAAGACATTAACAGAACTTTTCAAAGGAAGAAAGACTAATACCCAATAAACATATTAAAAAGTGCTCAAAGTCTCTAATCATCAGGGAAATGCAAATCAAAACCACAATGAGATATCACCTAACTCCAGTGACAATGGCTTTTATCAAAGAGCCCCAAAACAACAGATGCTGGTATGTATGCAGAGAGAAGGGAACACTTATAAACTTTTGGTTGGACTGCAAAGTAGTATACAACTTCTGTAAAAAATAGCATGGAAGTAACTCAAAGATCTAAAATTTGACCCAGCACTCACACTATTGAGTATTTATCCAAAGGAAAAAAAGTCATTTTATCAAAAAGACAAGTGCACTCAAGTATTTATTGAAGCACAGTTCACAATCACAAAGATGTGGAAACAACCCAAGTGCCCGTCAATACATGAGTGGATTAATACAATGTGGTATATGTATGCTATGGAATATTATGCATCCATAAAAATGGTGAACTAATACCTTTTGTAACAACCTGGATGGAATTAGGGACCATTCTTCTAAGGGAAGTATCACAAGAATGGAAAAAAAAGAACCACCACGTGTATGCACTATAAAATTGTAACTAATCAATCTACCCCATGTGTACATATGGAAGTAAAACTCAATGGAAACCATGTAGGTGGGAGGGGATTAGGAGACTGGTAAATTTACACCTAACAGGTACAGTGTATGCTATCTTGGTGATGGGCACATTTATAACTTTGACTCAAACTGCACAAAAGCAAAACTTGTAATCAAATAGTTTGTATTCCTATAATGTCTGAAATAAAATAATTACATCATTAAATAAATAAATAAATTTTAAAAGTCCTAAAACAATAGATGATGTCATAGATGCAGAGAGAAAGGAATGCTTACACACTCTTGTTGAGAATGCAAATTAGTACAACCTCTATGGAAAACAGTACGGAGATTCCTCAAAGTACTTAAAGTAGACCTACCATTTGATCCACAATCCCACTACTTGGTATCTACCGAGAGGAAAAGAAGTCTTTCTATTAAAAGACACCTGTATGCAAATGTTTATCACAGTACAATTTACAACTGCAAACATGTGGAATCAACCCAAGTGCCCATCAACTCATGAGCAGGTTAATAAAATTTGGTATTAAATACACACACACACACACACACACACACACACACACCATGGAATACTACTCAGCCATAAAAAAGATCAATCAATGCCTTTTGTAGCAATTTGGATGGAACTAGAGACCATTCTTCTAAGTCAAGCATCTCAAGATTATAAAAACGAACGCCACATGTACTCATTATTAAATTGGATTACCAGTGAGCACACATGTGCACAGAGGGAAGTAAAACTCAGAGGAAGTCAAGCAGTGGGAAGCGGGTAGCTTGGGAGGGGCAAAAACCTACCTAATGGGAAAATGAACCTAGCTGGGTGATGGTCACACCTATAGTCTTGACTAGAGCATTACAAAAGCGATCCATTTACCAAAAACATTTGTATCTCTTTAATATTTTGAAATAAAAAAAGAAAACCTCTAATGTACATACTCAAAGAAATGTGAAAATTAACATCTTTGAAATAATAAAAATGATGTTATAAAAGGAGAATAAAAGATATGAAAGAGCCCTTGGAGATTAATTCTGTGATCACCACCACCAAAATAAAATACTGGAAACCTTTAAAATATGTTTATATAATCTTACAGATGGTATTAACTTGGAAAAGAATTTAAAATGTGAGAGAAAGATTAAGAGATAAAGAGGTTCAATTTTCATTTCATCATTATAATATTAATAATATGAGGAAAATGTAATAAGACTATTTTTACATTAAAATGAATTTCAAATCTAAGTATGTTATTCTCTTCAACTTTAATAACTCATATGTTTTCCTCACTATTTTTGACATTGAGAGCCTGTTCATTTATTCATAAATTTTATGTTAGTGTTACACATTCACTTAGTTTAAAAAACATGCTCTCCACATTTGCAAAACATGGGTAGGCATATTTTCTATGGAACCAAACAAAAACCTCCAGGTTTATTTCTCTTTATTTAACATGTTTGAATAATGGCAAAATTTTTAAAAAGACAGGAAAAGTTAAAGAAAAATAAGAAAATGCAAGATAAAGAACTTGTACTCTTTAAATTATTAAATTGCAATTACATGAAACTTTCTTGACCAGTAAAATTTACCAAATACATTGAGTTGGCAAATTCAAAACTAAGGCTATTTTATAGGAAGAGGCTTATGTATCTGAGCAATGAGTCTTCAAAATTGTATATTTACTGCTTTTATCCACATAACATCCTTTATGCCTAAATGAATATTTATAATTCCAAAATGTATTTCCACATGTGTATAATCTCTGAGGATGTTAACAAATTCTACTTCTAGAAATCAAGAAAATGGTAACATAATTGTAACCATAGTGACCACACATGGATTGATGTACTAGATGCATTTTAATATTGAAAGACATATTTACCTGCCATTTGTAGCCCTATCTTTCCATCCTCCTGTCTCTTTAATACTAACCTTGGCAGGTACTAGAAGGCTCATTGAGATTTCCTGTAGTTTATGACCCACGTTGACAACTGTGACTTCTTCTTTGTGGCTTTCTGATGGTTATACCATATAAGAATCACCCTGTATCATCTGAGAAGCTGCTGACACAGAGCACCAGTTTGATGGATAACCTGAGCTGCCACTATTCCCATCAGAGGGAAGCGGCAAGTTTTATGGGAAATTATTGGAGGAAGATACAGTGAACGAGAGAAAAAGAAAGTAATGTGCATTACACATTGACTGACAAAATGATTTGCTTACAGTTCCAAGCTGGCTTAGCTGAGAAGAGCAGTGAGGAAAAAAAAAAATGTCTCATCAATATTTAAATAGCTGATCATATAACTAACTTGACAGGCCATTTGTAAGTGAAAATTATAGAGCAGGACTGTAAGCCATAGGGACCATTCTGCCCTCACTTATACTTTTCATATTTCAGGTTTCTGTAAGTACAAAATGAAGGAAGTAAAATCATGCACTTGTTTTATTTCTTTATACCAGTGGTTCTCAAAGTGTGGTTCCCCAAAGCAGCAGCAGTGGTGAGAACTTTAAAAGTGCAAATTCTTCGACTATACTCCAGACCTACTGAAGCAGAAACTCTAGGGTGGGCACAGCAACCTGTGCTTTAACACTCCCTGCAAGTGATCATGATGCAAAGTCAAATTTGAGAATGCCTTTGACAATCAACATTTACTGTCTTGAAATTCCCAAAAATGCAATAGCCATGTGCATAAATATACAATTTTCTTAAAGTATTATATAAAGTAAGTGATTTATAAGAAAATAACAATGGCAAGATTAAATTAATCAAATTCTATTGTATGTATACACAGAAAGTTAAACATATGATATGTAATCCTGCTAGAAACTGTTTTAGCAATACTGTTATCACAGTAGAAATATAATCAGAGAACAAAAGATTGTAAAATAGAAAACATAAACCATGTTTAGAGTATATTAACTCTGTAATCAAGATGATACTCCAATCAATAAAATGTCTTACATATGTATTTTACCTAATTTGCAATTTAGCACTCCTGGTAATAGGAAATTTACTACTTTTTAAGGCATTTCAGTCAATTGTTAGGCAATAATCCTACAACAGGGGAGGAAAAAAAAGCCAAACATTACAAAACACAGGCCGGGCTTTAAAGGTATCTGAGAACTACGGGACCAATGAGAAACAGACAAATACAAACCCCAGAAAGCAGAACTATTCTTATCTGAGCAGAGAATTGTCATCAAAATTTTTCCCGTAGTGTATTTGCTGATTCTGGGTGGAGATTCTGGGCCTCTGCTAGGCTGCTAGGGAAAAGAAACACCAGAGGAGCTTCCAATGATCCTTCCAGGCTGGAAAATCTAGAAAATGCAAGTGCCTGGAATGTATGGTCAGTTTTTTCATGGTGTAAGGCTAAATTCCAAGTAATGTAGAGGACTGGAGAACTAGGTGAGAAGCTTCTAAAAGGCAAGTTAAATTTTTCTGCAATCTTTCAGTGTCCAGTAAACAAATCGATAGGGATGAGGAATAGAAGGCAGGAGCAAGACAGAAAGGCAGCTTTCCTCAAACACATTACTGGCCTTCCCTCGAGACTCTCCAGGTTGGGAACCCAAGTCCCCCAGTTTCTAAGTTTTTGTGTTATTGAGTTTTCTTCAGGAAAACAGAAAAAAATAAAGACAGGAAAATTGAGCAGGAAGGGATTTCATAGAGTGAATTAGAGGCTTACAAACTGTTGAAAAGGCTAGAAAAATGAAATTTAGAGACCCACCTGCTGGTGTTCAAGAAATCAGAATTGCTGAAAGCTGCCACCAATGATCCCAGCTGCCTATAGCAAGAAGGTGATTCACAGAAAAATGACAGTCTTACTTTTGCCATGTGCCAAAATCCATTTTCCAGGCTGCTGCTGCTGGAGCTATAATAATTTCCCCTCATCTGCCACATTGGACATTATGCATATGCTTCTTGTTGGTAAGTCCTAAACTGTAAACTTGCTGGCAAAGGACCTTTGAAAATTTAGTGTCTAGTCTTGGACTAAATTTGTGATACTGGGGAGGGCCTGGAAAGGAATGAGAATAGTGTTGAAATGCCAGTAGACTTCCTGTTACTGTCCATTTCTTAGACTGATTTTCATTCTTATCCATCCTTCCAAACTAATGTTATATAGCGACATACTTCTGCTTAAACATATGTAAATATCCCTTCACAAATGAAGACACATGCACCTTTTCCCCTAGAAAAAGCATACAGTCCCACTCATAAGTGTATTTCCTAGATATCCCTATAACTGTATCTATTTGGGGATGACATAATTTCTTTTCTAGCTCAGCTGTACTCTCACTTTGGTATTGTGTAATCAAATGACCAAATACATGTATAAAAATAAATTTATATTTGTGTGTTGTGTGTATGTGTGTGTGCATGCACGTGTACGTGTGTGTACTAGTACTACTAGTACCACCACTAGTACTACTAGTACCACCACTAGTACTCTATACTCTTTTGAAATAGTAGAGGGAGGGGACAGGGGAAAATGATTAATGAACACAAATACGTGCATAGTAAAGCCAGGATAACTAAGCATATTTGCTACTGTCCTCATTTCTATAATTGTTCAAAAGGTATTTACACCCTTAGTACTCATAATTTCTACTACCACTTCCATATTCCTTTCATCCTCAAACTGCAACAAATCTGGATATGGTTCTCCACCTGGCAGGGAAATTCAATTTCATTCTTGAATACCCATGCTTGTATTTGTTTGTTTTGTGTTGCCATTAACTTTTACCACTTCATAGGGAAGTAGCTTCCTGAGAATGGATGCATGACAAGTTAATTTTTGGAACTTCTCCTTGATCCTTAGCAGCACCTTTGTGGCTTAATTGGCCTAGCTATGGGATGTGAGAGGGGAGTGGGCCAACCAAGAAGCTGAGAAGCTGTGGCAAGGCAAAAATTCATGTTATTTTAGAATGTGAGTTCCGTCATGGAACTCACATACAGTGCACACAGCTCAAAATATCAATGAAGGCTTTGGGAAGGATGTGGCTAATGAAGGCACAGTACCTCAATGGTTTGAGAAGTTTTGTTCTGGTGATTTTAATCTTGAAAATGAGCCACATGGGCAACCTGAGACTAAGGTGAATAGTGAATGGAAGCGAATCCATCTCTACCTACACCTGAATTAGCAGGAAGGTTTGATGTTTCTATACTAATGTTGGACCATTTGAAACAAATGGGCAAGGTAAAGAAGCTGGATAGATGGGTTTTGCGTGAATTAATCAAACTTCAGAAGAGAAATCCTCTCAAAGCTTACCTTTTTTTGCTGTCATGAATTAAAGGCAAATCATTTCCACACCGTATTGTTACGTGTGATGAAAAAATGGATTCTTTTTGACAATCATAACCATTCAGCACAATGGTTGGATAAAGACAAAGTGCTGAAACAGTCCAAAACTGAATATTCATCAGAAACAGCTAATGGTGTCTGTCTGGTGGTCCAGAGCTGGTATTATCCACTACAGCTTCATCAAACCTGGTCAATCCATTACAGCAGATGTCTACTTCAACCAATTGGATGAAATGATGAGCATGCTTGTGATTTAGTAGCTGAGATTTGCCACTACAGACAGGCCAATCTTGCAAGACAATGCTCTACCACATGTTGCACAAACAAAGCTGCTCAAACTACAGCAGCTGGACTTGGAAATTCTCTGTCATCCATCGTATTCACCAGACCTTGCACTAACTAACTATCACTTCTTCCAGGCTTTAGACCACTTTTTGCAAGGAAAAATATTCAATTCTCAACAAGCCGTGGAAACTGCCTTTTACAATTTCATCGCCACTCTCCACACTTTGCTGCTGGCATAAACAAGCTACTGTTAAGATGGCAAAACTGTGTCTATAGTTTAAGCACATGCTTTGATTAATGGTATTGCTTCTTGTTTTAGATGTAATAAACTACACTTTTGATTCAAAATCAAACATTTCATATTTAATCACCTAAATATACAAAGACATTTGAGACAAGAAAATCCAAACTAAAATTAACTGTTTCTACTAAAAAGTTATGTTCTGTGTAATATGAGCCCTCCTATGAACATCTGCCTCAATTTTCTAAATTTTCTTCCTAACCGAAGTTTGCCTTTTAGGGTCGTATTTCTTTTGGAAGGCTGTATTGAGACTAAGATTTCTGTCAAGCTTACATTAGATTTTAATGAAAGCTGTACACTGTATATTAGAATTAGAAATTTTTTTAAGAAAAGGACAAAATCATCATATTCCCAAATAAATAAGACATAAATGAATGCAAATAACCTTTTAATATCTAAGAGGTGGGAAGAGTAATGAAGGTAGAACATTAGCACTGATGTAATTATACCAGTCCAGTCATGAAATACCAAAGCATGAGCCAAATTGCAAGCTATGGTACCTCTCTTTGATGTTGTTAGAGAACTGATAGTCGTGGAAATTTAATTTATCTTGAAACCAAAAGTCTGAGTTCGCATACTATCACATACTTACTCTTTGACCTTGGGCAAGTTGAGCGTGTTTCTGAGTTTCTCTACATAATTGCAATATTTATACAAGCCATGCATTCTTTTCAGTGTTGTTTTGAGAAACAAGTAGTAAAATGACTTCTAAAAGTATTTAGCACACTGTAAAGAATCTTTTGGTATGGAATTCTTATTGAAAGTAATACTGCCCAGCATATGGGTGACACAACATTTAGGATAAATTGCACAAATGATATGCTTTAGAATCAAATATCATGTATTTTACCTCCATTAATCTGTGCTTTTCTATAACGTGAAAAGTGTCTGCCAATAAAAAATAGTAAAAAAAAAAGCATTGAATTTGAAACATGCGTATATCCAGAATTCTGCATAACAGTAATTTTTGAGATAAGTCTGCATTTACTTATATGTAAAATGTAGGGGAAAGAATAAAATAAAAAACACACAGAAGATTGTTGTGAGGATTAATGTCAAGGGATATAAACAACTAGGAGAGCTACTAGCACATTGGACGGACTCAATAAGTTTCAGTCATTATTATTATTTTCCTAAGTTAAAGTTTTGTGAAGGTCATCCTACAGAGATAGATAATCAAAATAACTGTGTAAAAATAATATATACAAATAAAATTAAGTAAAACAGAGGAGAAAATTTTATTTAACAGAAATCTGTTGTGCTAAATGTATATGTTGAACTATTTCTGAAAGAGGCTTTGACAGAAACTTTAGTAGCAATAACAGTTTCAAGTTGCATCAGTACTAATAGCAATAAAATTATTTATCATTCAACAGAACTTATAATTTCTGTCAAAGAAAATGGTATTCTTTTTTTCTAATTCAGAGTGGTCTTTTCCTAAGGTAGTCTTATTTGGAGAAACTATAATTTCTAACAAATAAATTAGCAACTCCATTTTCAGATTATAAAACAAATACTCTCCAATAACCTAGGTTTATTAAGCCTTAACCAGTTCTCGGTTCCATTCTTCGGCTCCGATTACAACCTCAGGATCAAGCCACAGGCTAGGCCCTCTGCCATAATGTTCTCTCATTATCCAAGAAGGTTGCTAAGCACTTTGTTACAGTTCACAGTGTCACCAAGTGCAGTGTCTTGCAGTTTTTGTGCAAAAATGTTCCTGAAAAGAACATCCTAACTTCCCTCTCATTTTCTTTCATCACTTATGTTCAAAAAAATGTGTTCCTATTAAATAATGACTAGAAACAGAATATGGAGTTATAATGGTACATTTGAACTTCCTCAGTTCCCTCAATCCTGCTCATTCTCCAATATAGCCACTATCTTGAAGTCAGTATGATATATCCCTATGAAATCTTTTTTAAATATTTAGGTAGTTGTTAAAATCTGTGCATGCTTTGCTAATCCTAAACTAAAACAAAATTTAGATCATAAAAACCAAATAATCTTGAAGTGTAGATTCAGAATTTGATCATAATACTGAATAGTAACAATGACTTTTAAGTTCTTTAACACATTTAGTTCTCATAACAACTCTATAATGTGAGTTCTGATATTGTGTCCATTTTATTTATATTGTAACCGAAATCCAGAGAAGTTAAATTCCTAAACCAATAATTGAATCTTAACTGGAACCATAAAATTCCTATACCAGAGCTGCCACTCTAATAAGTACCATATATTGCTTCTCAGTAAAACATAAACACCGAGAGGTCGTTTCATCAGTTGTTCTTTACTATCTATTCCTCAATACTATCTGCTAGGAAATAATTACAAAACAGTAATTTTGAGGTGCTACTATCAATTCAACCAAAACTTATTGCTACTACTTCTTCCCCAAATGTTTAAGTCAAACTTTAGCAACTGTCTTCAAGAACCTCGGTATTCAATCGTAAGTCCTACTCCCCAGAGAAACAGGCTCTCAGTTGAGAATTTTGTCAACTTATTTTCCAAAATTAATAACTTTTTAGTATTCTTTTAGTCCTTGTATAAGAAGTGCCCTTAGTCCTTGCCAAAAATGAAATTTTCATCTGGCTCAGGATTAAACCAACTCCTAGATGTTAGGAGGATAGTGTTAGTCTCTAAATCCTTCAGTCATTCCTTTCTAAATTTTTTAGATTCTTAATTATTATGTCTACATAATATTAATAGTTGTATGTATTTATAGGGTACATGTAATGTTTTGATGCAGGCATACAATGTGAACTAATGAATTCAGGGTAATTGGGGTATCCATCACCTCAGGCATTTATCATTTCTTTGTGTTAGGAACATTCCGTTTCCACTCTTTTCGTTATTTCAAAGTATGCCCTAATTTATTGTTGATTGTAGCCACTTTGGTCTTTCAAGAATGGTCCACTCTGCCTCTCACTCAGGTCCTCTCTCTCTGCACTGAAGCAAGAGTCCCCTCCTAGCCACCAGACCTTAGAATTAACACTCATCTCTTCTTCCATAGCCAAGATTCTTGAAAAAAAAATGTACAAATGTACACTTATTTTTATTTTGTTCATTAGTCTGTTCTTGGCCACAAAACTGCTTTAAAACTGCCTTTATGATAATCACCTAAGATATTATTTATAAAGAATTATTTAGTTAACAACAAAACACATACTACTCATCTTTATTGTTTTCACCCCTTATTTCTCAAACATCAATATACCATTGTTATATTCTAAGGACTTTTAAATATTAACTCATGTATTCTTTATCACACCCCTATGAGGTATATACCATAACTATTCCTCTTTATAAATAAGAAAATAGTCACCAGAGGTTACCTAACTTACCTTAAGGTTACGCAGTTAGTAAGTGGTAGAAGTAGGATCTGAGCACAGTCATCTAATTCTAGAGTACTAACATCTACTTTCAGCTGCCCCTTAAATATTGGCATTTTATACTATTTTAATAATATTTTTAAAACAAATAGACACAGCTATCCTCTTTACTCCTTTCTCATCTCCCCAAAATAATAGACACTCTCCTCAATATGGTACCTGCCATTCCATGTATATTTTCATATTATTGCCAATTATATGTGTCCATAAACTATACTCTCCATAAATATTATTATATTGTCCAAAGCACTTTGCAACCTATTTTATTAACATTTTTTCATGATTTGTACATTATGACTCATGTCTTTTTACTATACTCATTTTCACTACTATATAGAGTCTGTGGTACCATACTTTAAATTTCTTTAATGAATTTCTCTTTAATTGCTTAAGTTGTGTCAATGGTTTTTATTATTATCACAAAACAATGCCACAATAAATAGTCTTCTTACACATATGTAAGGAATTACTTTAGGATGTATAGAGCAAAATAAAATTTCTGGATCAAATAGAATATATAATTTATTTAAAAGAGAATTACATATATTTTGTAGTGAACATGTTTCCTAAATTCTACAGTAACACTTCCACATAATTCACTCCGAAAGCAGTGAAATAGAGACCCCTTTTCTCTTGTTAAATTTGTATATTTTACTCAATAAATTTTAAGATGAACAAAATAATTCTGAACTTAATGTAAACTATGTAAAGATAACTTTTCTGTCAAGGATGGAGAGATAACTATACTCAACACGAAGCTTAATTAGGGAAAGAATAAAGCTGGACAAACTTGGATTGAGGTAATTCAGTATCATGGTAATTGTCAACATCTCCTGACACTCATCCTGCAATAGTCCCAGTGAGGCTAACTTACCCTCAGAAACGCCACCCTGCCGCCACCTCTATTTTGTCCTTTACATGGTTCATATCACTGATGAGGAAAACAAAATGTTATTACATTCTGTCAAGAATAACACCTTAAAAATTAGAAAAACCTGATATATCCTATGAAATGATGAGTAAATACTATTGAATGAATTGTTTATAGAACATTGCTATATCAGTACCTCAGGTAAATTACCACTGTGTACAGATTGATTTATGGGAGATATAGAAGACATTGTTGTAAAATGGAGGAGAGAATAACACATAAAAACATGGTATATGTTAATACTAGTAATACTCGATTGTAACTAGGAAGTGACTTAATAAGAAAGCTGTAGAACCCATATTTTAAAGTTTTAAAACCCTTTTGAGTTAGTAAAACAAATATACAAAAGTTGAAAAAAAATTTTTAGGTAAGAGGCTTCTATATTGAAAATTAGTCATTCTATTCAACTTAAAACATTCTAAAACAATTTAATCAAACTCTCAAGAGTATTTTGTGAAATATTAGTATAGTATGAAGTATCTGAAAAAAATCCAGAAATAGTTTGCAAAGGCATACTTACTATATTAGAAATGATAATGCATATTAAAATTGTCTATTAATTAGTCTAGTACAGTCAGCATAACTGATGGACAGATCAGAGGAATTGAATGCATTCTTAAAACAGATCCAAGTACTTATAAAATTTGTGTATGAGAAATGTGGCAGTTCAAATATGTAGACAAAGATTTGTTCCCACTATAAATCATGGGATAGTAAGTTAATAGTACAGGAAAGTTACACAGCCATTATGGAAAACAATATGGGATTTCTTCAAAAAATTAAAAGTAGAACTACCATATGATCCAGCAATCCCTCTTCTAGATATGTATCTGAAGGAAACAAAATCAATATCATAAAGAGATATCAGCCCTCCTATATTCATTGTAGCATTATTCACAACACCCAAGACACGGAAACAACCTAAGTGTCCATTGATGGATGAATGGATAAAGAAAATGTGATATGTATGAAATTTATAACATATATAATAGTATATAAAGGATATATAAAATATATTACATAAGTATATATAAAATATATAACACATAGATACATTATTCACCAAGAAAAGAAGGAAATCCTGCCACTTGTGACAACGTTGATAAACCTGGAGGCATTATGCTAAGTGAAATAAGACAGAGAAAGACAAATACTATATGATGTCATTAATATGTGGAATCTAAAAAAGTAGGACTCACAGAAACAGGGAGTAGAATGGTGGCTACCAGAGGCTGGGAAGAGGTGGGAAATGGGGAGATGTTGGTCAAAGGGTGCAAATTTTCAGTTATAAAAAGTATAGTTTCTGAGAATCTAATGTACAGTATTACAACTACAGCTAATAAAACTGTATTGTATACTTGAAATTTGCTATGACAGTAGATCTTAAATGTCCACACACACACACACACACACACACACACAACTAGGTGATGCATGTGTTAATTAACTTGTTTGCGAGGATCATTTCACATTGTATACATAAATCAAATCACATTGTACATCTTAAATAAATACAATTTTACTTGTCAATTATACCTCAGTAAAGCTGGTAGGGTGGGGGAACCAACACAGAAGTAAAGAGGGGAGGGCCAGGCATTGTCCCCTGTCTCCTGCTTCTGGATGATTAAAATCAAAATTCTAGTTCCTAAAGGATTCAAACATGACCTCAGGGCAGATTCTTGCTATAGTACTGGTAGTCTGTCTGTAAAAATAAAAAAAATGCTTTCTTCTTTTTTTGGTATCCTGAGGATTCTCCTTACTTTCTTTACAACTATATATTTAAACATTTTTAATTCAACCTTGAAGTTATGTTTAACCAGAATATGATGTTTAGGCTATCTAATCCTCTATATGACAAGAAATAGAAAATATTTACCATCATTTCCAAAATGTTATAAAATAAAAAAGACATCTAGGAAGTTTCTTCTTAACTGCCTTGTTTTATGAGAAAAAGAAAACACAAACAAACAAACAAAAAAACCCACAGAACTTTCCTAGGACTCATCTCTGACGTTCAACATTTATTAAAAATCCACAAGATACAATACTGATTTTAGAAATTAAATAGGAAGCGTAGAGAATGTAGTCTGCAGTGGTCCCTAAACTTTTTGGCACCATGGATCATTTTCACAGAAGACAATTTTTCCACAGGACAGGGGGCAAGAGGGGTTATGGTTTCAGGATGAGTCAATCTCATTAAATTTATTGTGCACTTTATTTCTATTGTTATTACATTGTAATATATAATGAAATAATTACACAATTCACCATAGATCGGGAACCTCTGGTCTCATGCATCAAACAATTTATGGTTTAGGAATAGTAATAGAAAAAAACAACTAAGTTTAATTGGTCTCCCTTGTTTGGAAACAGATGTTTTACTTGATGCTTATTGTTTCTTTTTGAAGTGGCTTAAATCACAATCAATCTTTTGGCTTTTTTAAAATATCATGTAAATTTTTCATTATCTTTTACACCAGTAAAGACAAAATAAATAATCTAGCTTAGGGTTCTAAATAAGTGTTCTTAGCCTAAAATTTATTTTCTCTTAATTGTGCATACAAAATAAAAATGAGTATTTATTTATTGATAATGCTAGAAATTGAATTAAAGACTTAAATAATAGATATTTATGTAGTCTTGAGAAATTATGGATACAAATTATTTTTTCTTGAAAATATTAGTATTGGACATTAAAGTACTACCAATATTCATATATGTAACTATATTTATATCTATACTTTCACATAAAAAGAAACATCTTTCTTTATTCCCAGTTGTCCTATTATTACACAGACAAGGTTCAGATAGATTAAGTTACTTGCTCAAGGTAATTGAGTGAATTTATATTTCAACCAGGTGTTCACGGAACCCATGACCTTGTGCTTTTGCTATTAGAAATATGTAATAATTAAAAACATGCCCCACAGAGATCCAAGAGTAACATATATAAGGCATATTGTCTAAATAGTAAGCAACTTCTGTGATTTTCTTCTTTTTTAATTTTTTTAAATGTTTGGTTATTCTTAGAGACAGGGTCTCATTATATTACCCAGTCTGGTGTGCTTTTTATTTTTATTTTCATATGTTTCTATTTCTTAAATGAAGAATAGTATTGGATCTTGAAAAACCCATAAACTCATTATGGACAAAGCAATGATTGAGACTTGGCAACTCTTGACTTTTGACTGAAGGATGCATTGTCTCAAATGAACCTTAAACATAGTTTTAGAATTTGATAATAATTAAATCTTAAATACATCAATTTTTTTAAAAAAATTATACACACACAGGTGCTTAGAATGATTGTCATCAAAAGGAAATGTAAACTGAATAATACTACCTCCATTAAATCGCCCTTGAATGAAAGCCAGTAACATAATATATTTGAATATCTATAGTTAAATACTGTTAATAGCTAAGTATTGACTCTGAGCAACACACACACATGCATGAATGCAAACACACAGCAGGAGGGTTAATGCCTACATCACAAGGAAGTTGTGAGAAAATGCACACAAATACCTACCATGCTATTTTGTACATTGTATGATTACAATTAGCAATCACTTTTGCCTTTAAATAAAATTTAAAAAGAAAAACAATCGAGGAATTCATTTTATTAATGGTTGTCTTTTATAATATCCTTTGACTTATGTATAAGTGAAATAGTGGATTCATTTTGCCTTTATCTGATAATTATTTGTCTCTTACATAGATTAAGCATATTGTCTTCTATTAACTGCCTCTGCTTGCAACCTCAGCAAGCTTAGGTAATTCACGTTAATTTCAGAAAATATCAAGAGTATTATATGCTTAACTCACATATATTTTATACTTTTTAATAGCTACAGTCCAGAAAGAGTGATATTTTAAATTTTCCTTCTTTTAGAATGGCATCTTTCAAGTTTTATTAATAATAGGTAATCTTTTCTGTCTTACATTTTTTAATTCACTATTAACTTTACCAGTGTCATTTTGGAAGGAAGAAGAAAAGGATATGAATTGCCAGGTTCTGTAAAACATGGTTTATAAATGAGCATAAGCATTTGTCAGTAATTTTATTAACAAGAAAAATTTCCTGGACTCAGACATTTCAGCATATGAATCAGAAAACCTTCTTAGTTTCCCAGCTTCTACCCTCATAGGAGGCATAGGATTTGCTTGTGGCATTTTGAGACTTATTTAATTTACATTTTCAAAGTGATGTCTAACTCTCACAAGACGGAACGCAATGGAAAAAGTCATTCATTGAGGTCACAAGTGTAAGGTATTGTGTTCAGCCTGATATGAGCTGTAAAAGCAAGTCTCCTACATTCCACAAAGGGAGAATAATGAGAGAGAGGCTAGGCACAGTGTGTGCCCAAGCACCAGGTGACAGCACTGGGTGCTTGAGGAAGGAGCCATCTGCTGTGTGGCCCAGCAGGGGCTGGCCAGTGCCAGAGACAAGGTAGTTTTGCAGCAAGATCATAGAGCATGAAATGCCTGGCAAAGGTGTTTTGTTTTTCCTTCTTTGTAGTAAATGTGATATGAATTACATAAGCTTATAGACAATCCATTTCTGCCTGCTATCTGATTATCCTGAGAAAAAACAGATTGGAGAACAGTCAATAGGGTAACTCATTTGGATATTCTAGTGAAAATAAGGTAAATGTGTGTTCTCTTGGTTTAAATTTCATTTGCCTTGGGAATTCCATTTTGCTTTTGTAAGAATCCGCCGCTCATTCTTAGATTTTTGAAAGGATTAGGATCAGAATCCTGAGTCCACAGAGTGGCAGAATTATCTCAAACCAGGTGCCAGAATGGTTTTAGAGCTCTCATGCAAAGTTTTCCTTTTTTCTGGTCTAGATAAAGCCATGGATTGAAAAGATATTATTTGCCCGATACCAAGGTCAACAGAGGTTGTTCCTCTATGAAAGTAAGGATGTCATGTCAAGCACAGCACTGCAATTGCACCTACTGAGTCATGGTGTCAACCCAGAAACCACCTGTTGTAACATAGAGGTGGGGCCGCTGGGACCAACAAGAACAGTGCAGGGCACATGAGTAAGCTCTAATAGCAAGTGGGCCAGACTCCCATAAAACCTAACACTGCTTCACTGGTGCCATGTTCTCAGCTCATATATGTACCCATATGGGGCCACTCTGGTGGAGGTGGTTCTTCTTCCTGACAGAAGAGGGGAATCCCTCTCTGGAAATTTCTTTTGCCTGGTAAAGGTTATACCCTCTTTTCACATCCAATGACTGGCCAATATGAGGTATTAACACCTGAGCCCCTAGCCTCAGTTTGGGACAGTTTGAAGGGCCATTTCCATTCCAGAGCTCCTGTGGGATGAGCAGCCTTTTGCTTTGCTTGGAGCACTGTTCAGTCCCTCCTCTTGCCCTATACTGTTTTCTCACACCCTCGCTAATGCTGTTCCCCAAAGCACTCCCCTACAAACTCCATGCAAACAAATCTTGATTTCCCAGAGCACTTGACCTGGGACATATACCTGGTGTGCAAACATGCATATACTTATCCTATTATAAATTGTTCTGGTAATTCCCATCTGCAAGGCATTATGCTAGGCTAGAATCTACTCACCATGGGGCTAGGGACTGTGCCTGCCTTGGTTGCAGAGAAAAATGAAATGCCTAGCCCAGAGCAGACCATCAACAAGCCCTTTGGGGAATGAATGAATGGAAGATTCTACCCATGCCTTAGGCTCTCCTTAGTACAAATGCCTTTTTAGAACATTCCTTGGAACTTTTTAATTGGAATAATCTTTTTTCCACTTTGTTTCTACTTAGCATTCATAGCATTTATGTGTACAGAGATGTGTACAGACACACACACACACACTAAATAACTACTTAGAATTTTTGTCCAAGTTGCTGTAATGTGATGAGGATTGATTCCAAGAGAAAGAGGTTTCTCCTCCCCATAAGGAGGCAGTTTGAATGACTCTGAATGTCACCAGGCAGACAGAGGGACCCAAGACAATCTTTGGTGTTTCTTTCTCTCTAGGATGCTGACCTCCAGTCTCTCCGGGGCTCGGTGCTTTTAGAGAATGCCTTTGTATCTCCTCCACCCGCCCCACACAGGGAGAGGTAGCCCTTGTGCCATATTCAGGGTCCAGAGAGCTACCATCACAAAAGTGAACAAAGAAGACTGAGCATACATTATTGTTGAAATATTACTTGAGGAGTAAACACTAATCTGAAAATGGTACTTAATGAGAAAATGTGGAGAGAGAAGAACGGAAGGTTCTTCAGAAACGATGAACAGTGAATCCAGGGAGGACAACAGTGATAGAATAATCTCCATATGGCCAGCACTGCTCTGTAAACAAAAAAATATCTTTTGTCTTAGAAAATGGTCTTTTTCTTTCCATTTTTATTTTCTTACACCACCAAAAGCAGTAAGTGTCTTGTGTCCTTTATGAATGTCTTGCTTTTAGTCCTTATATGATCTCCTTTATACGAATCAGTAACCAGGTGGTCAACTCCCTGGAAGTAAGTGGTCCTGGGTCCATTAGGACTTTGGCATCAAGGTGTGGCGGCCTCTGATGCCTCAGCTTCTTTCAGAAGAACATGTCACTCATTTGGCCTTGGGAGCCTTTATTTATAGAGTGGCATCATTTCTAATAATTATTTATACTTATATGTCTCCCAATATTTTCAAGACTCATTGAGAGTGGTTTATGCTTTACAAAACTTAAAATTTTACTTCATTGCATTACTGATTACTGTTTGTAACTTGCATACAAAATAATTGCATTATATATAAAAAGTAAAAAATAATTATTGATAATAACACTCTTTAAAAAGGATATATGAAGTATTATAATATTTATTTTTTACCCTACACAAATCTTAATTATATGCAATACCTAATATTAAAATAATCAAAAACTTAATATGTTAACCAGTTAATAAATATATGTTATTTCTAAAATAGTAGGGATACATAAAACAGAATCAAATAGTTAATTAGAAACATTTTGAAGAAATTTTGAATAAATAAAAATAGGTAAATGGCTTGAAGTGTTAAATAAATTAAAGAATTGGGTATCATGGGTATATAGGGAATGCATTTTTTTATTATTTCAAAATATTATGGGAGTACAAATGTTTTAGGTTACATGGATTGTTTTTGTAATGCTTGAGTCCTGGCTATAGCTGTGTGCCCATGACCCAAATAGTGTTCATAGTATCCATCAGGTTGGTTTATTCCCCTCCCCTTCTTCTGCCTCTCCCATGATTGCCTTACACTTAGATTTACTTCTCTCTGTGCACACGTGCTCATCAGTTAGTTCCAATTTTATAGTGAGTACATGTGGTGTTTATTTTTTCATTATTGTGATACTGTACTTAGGAGAATGGTCTCCAGTTCCATCCAGATTGTTGCAAAAGGTATCATTTCATCTTTTCTTCATGGCTGAGTAGTACTCCATGGTGTATATATAACATTTTATTAATGCACTCATGAATTGATGGGCACATGAGCTAATGCCACATCTTTGCAATTCTGAATTATGCTGCAATAAACATGGTAGTGCAGGTGGTTTTTTTTTCTTTCTTTCTTTCTTTCTTTTTCTTTCTTTCTTTCTTTTTTTTTTTTTTTTTGATAAAATAACTTCTTTTCCTTTGGCTAAATACCTAGTAGTAGGATTGCTAGATCAAATGATAGGTTGACTTTTAGTTCTTTCAGGAATCTCCATAGTGTTTTTCATATAGGTTGTACTAAATTGTATTCCCCCTCCCCCGACAGTGTATAAGTGTTCCTTTCTCTTGCATCCATGCCAGCCTCTACTGTTTTTGGACTTTTTAAAGAATGTCATTCTAGCATTCTTCATAAGTTGATATCTCATTGTGGTTTTAATTTGCATTTCCCTGATTATTAGTGATGTTGATCATTTTTTCATATGTTTATTGCCCATTTGTCTTTCTTCTTTTGAGGAGCTTCTGTTCATGTCTTTTGCCCACTTTTTAATAGGCATCACATAGAAAAAATAATTCTGTGCTTCATTTGGAACCAGAAAACAGTCTTAATAGCCAAAGCAATTTTAAGCATAAAGAAAAAATCTGGAGGTATCACATTACCAGACTTCAAACTATACTGCAAGGCCATAGTAACCAAAACAGCATGGTGTTGGTACAAAAATAGAGACTTAGACCAACGAACAGAATAGAGAGCCTAGATATAAAACCATCTATCTACAACCAACTGATCTTTGACAAAGCAGACAACAATGTACACTGGGGAAAAGAGGCCCTATTCAATAAATGGTGATGGGAAAATTGGGTGGCCACATGCAGAAGAATGAAAAAGGACACCTACCTCTCACCTCTCACAAAAATTAATTCAAGATGGAAAAAAGACTTAAATCTAAGGCATGAAATCCATAAGAATTCTAGAGGAAATTTTAGGAAAAACTCTTCTAGATATTGGCCTAGACAAAGAATTTATGATTAACATCCCAATGACAATCATGGCAACAAAAAAAATTAAAAATGGGATTTGGTCAAACTACAAAGTTTCTGCACAGCTAAGGAAACATTCAACAGAGCAAATAGATAACTACAGAATGGGAGAAAATATTCGCAAGCTACACATCTGATAAAGAGTTAATAACTAGAATTTACGAACAACTCAAGCAAATCAGCAAGAAAAACAAACAACCCTATTAAAAAGTGTGCATGCTATTTTTGTCCTATGAGAAAAATACATCTAGTTTGCTTTCCTTTTAGTGCCCTTTTATGGAATTCTAGTTGTATGTATCCTGATTCAGGCTTATATGTCATTATACTTCAGAATGATTTGATACAGTAAACATTTTCAAATGTCAAATATAGAACATATTTGCAAACATTAACTAATACTTCTTTAGCTTTAAATATTAAAATGTTAGACTAGTGCATTTCAATTTTCTTCAAGTACTGTATATTCTAATTTAAAAATAAGTCAATTTATAATTCATCATATAAACTAAATTATAGGAAATGTAAGTTACAATGACAATGTAGTGATTAGACAAAGTAATATAGCATTGCATATATTCCTTTTAAAGGGACATAGAATTTCTCACATAATGTAATGGTGGGTGGCTGTCTGTAGGGTATGAGGCTCTCAGTGGTACTGAAATATTCCATTTTCCTTTAGCCACTTACTGTAAATGTGCATGACAACTGCTTTCATTCAGGTGAACAATGGAATAACATTTTAATCCTCAGTCTAAAAGAAGGATTGGTCACAAAGAAAAGTGACTTCAATTATTTTCTAAAAAATAAAGGTGAAGGAAATTGTAGTACTTATAAAGTGGTCATTTCCTACACAGGGATATTTCATTCAACATATATCAATCTAAAAAAATAAAATAAAATAATTGACAAGGTCTTATGCGCCATATACCCTTAGAGTCCTCTCACTTCTAAAAGGAAGACTGTTACTATTGATTTTTCTTTTTTTTGCAGAAGAGCAATTCCATATACTCAGCACTTAGTCATTATAGATGACAGGAGACTATGAGGAATAACAACGAAATGCTTTATTTCAATATATTTTTCCCTTTAAAATTCTGAAAGTCTTTCAGAATCATTGCTAGTATTATATAGTGCCTGGAAAACTAAAATAATAAATTCAAAAAATAACCAATATGTATCTAAGTCCAAAATATATTGTCTCT
Organism: Lemur catta; assembly: GCF_020740605.2. NCBI lineage: Eukaryota > Metazoa > Chordata > Mammalia > Primates > Lemuridae > Lemur > Lemur catta. The sequence continues at coordinate 49,809,417 of NC_059128.1, read as the reverse complement.
CTGATTCTTTCAAAAACACAATCAATAAAAAGGGCAACATTGACAAATAACACCATGTTTCTGAGAGAATACATTATACATATTTTGGTAGAATTGTGTATTTTTCCCTTTTTTCTACTGCAACACAATTATTGTTTCCTCTTCTCTCCTTTTATTTGAGGTTGAGCTAATAATAAAGTGGAATGTTTGTAGATGATCTCATGATTTTCCGTTAACTTTTATTTATAACCCACTATGTTGCATACTCTAATATTTCTCTTATAATAATTAGAAAAATAATTCATTATTATTATCTAGTTTTTATCATAATACATTAAGGGCACATAGAAGATGTTCCTTTCCTGATTATTTGATGGAAGAAATGAAACTATAACTTAATCATAAATTTTCTTAATTCAAAAATTTTTAAAGAAAAATCTTTATTTGGTGTTATATATTATCATGTTACTACTATCCAGAGAAAAGTTAGGAAAAAATAATATAAAATTTGTGTAATGTCTTGAGATAGATGGGAAATTAAAGGTATCGGAGATATGAAAATATTACTAACAATACTATCAACATATTTTTCATTACTTGAATTAAAGCTACTAGAAGAAAATAGAGTCAGCAAAAATAACTCATTTTTAATTGGCATCATATTTATAAGGTCATTTTCATATACTTAATTGAATATGAATTCTAAAACATCCTATCACCATCATTAATTTAGAAATGAGGGTGATAACATTCATAGTATATTTCAGTTGGTGAGGAATAGAGACAATGTTCTGAAAATATTTCATTATATAATTTTTCTTTCTTTACTGTGAAAACTGTAGTAAAGGATAAATTGTGTTTACTTGATTGAATTCTTCTATTTTGGATTAGACATATCTGTATTTTTGGATAATCAACAACTAAACATTTATTACTTCATATATTTCTCAATTTATGAACCCCTATCTCTACCAAATGTCTTTCCATGTTTGGGAAATATTAATAATTATGTCATTCATAATTATAATCATTATTTCTATAAGAATAGTATTAATCCTAGAGATAATGAATCAAATAGAAATATGAAGCCTATACTTATGAGATAATTTATAAATTAAAAATATTAGTTAAATTATTTTCTAGAGGAGTTAAATTTTCAAGGGTCATTAATTTATCATCAACTTCTTGTGGTTCAGCCATCTAATAATAGCTAACCATGTCAGTTTCAATATTTTACTAAAATTAAGAAAACTATATAAAACATTTGCTAAATATTGAAATTCAGAAAATAAAATGAGCTAAAATAATTATTTTCATATGAAATGCCCTCGTTATAATATTAGGTTACTTTTCAGCTCTCAGAGAGCTTAGTATGAGATGTGCCTATTGGCAATGGTCTGGAAGTAATAGAATGCTATGCAAGTCAGTAGGGTAGAATCCAGTGGGAGTAATAAGTTATGAAGGGAAATTAATTAACTCCTCTAGAAAATAATTTTCTGAGAGGGCCCAGAAGGAATGATCAAAGGGGTACATCAAAGGGGCATAGGAACTAACTGAAAGCCAATGGCCAGAGTTGAAACAATCTGAGCAAAAATAAAGTAGTATGGGTTTATAAGATACATAAAATAAATATCCATGATCCATACTGATATGAATGATTGAACAAATTAATAAATACAGTAAAAGAGAAAGATATAACATGCACAAGAATCCCAAATATTTATCACTCCTTAAGGATGAGGTGTGCATAATGACTTCCTTCCAATGAATACAGTATGGAAAGGTGGATAATAAAGAGCCATGTTACAACTGAGAAACCTGACAAACATTACTTCAGCCAAATGACCAAAGTCAACATCAATGATGATAAATCGGGCAGATAACATGTACCCTTGATATGATGTGGTAAAAAGACAACTTTACTTCTGTGATCTTCCTCCCCAAATCTATAATACTCAGTCTAATCATGAGAAAAACATCAGACATATTCCAATAGAGGACCATCCTACAAAATACTTTAGCAGTACTTCTTAAATCTGTCAGGTAATCCAAAACAATAAGGAAAGTCTGGAAAAATATCATAGCCAAGAGAAGCCTAAAAAGATGTGACAATTCAATATTAATCCTGGATGGAATCCCAGAACAGAAAAAGAACAGAAGGTAAAAATAAGGAAATCTGAACAAACCAAGGACATCAGTTAATAATAATGTAAAAATATTGGTTCATTAATTGTAAAAAAAAAGTCATAGTAATATGAAGTGCTAATGTTATAATTGAGGAAACTATAAGGAGCAGGGATGATGTGGGAATGCTGTACCATTTGCCCATTTTTATGTAAATTCAAAACTGTTCTAAGAATCATCTATTGAAAGTATGTTTGTAATTGATCAAAACTTTCAGTTTGATAGGACCTATAATTGGCTATATTATAAAAGTTGTTTACTTGTGGCAAGAACATCTGCAGATAATCACAGCAAACCAAGTGGCACAGTATATATTCTATTATCCACACATCAAGGGAAGGTAATTCTATACTCATATCTTTCCAGGCAGCATTTTCACTTCTAGGCAGCTCTAGTGAATGGCATTGCTTATAAAATTTCAGAATTCCTTGATGATCACATCAACTCTCCTAGTTTGAAATATTGTATATGCCTGGAAAACTCACAAGTTAACACTGTTAGCCTGGACCACTCACAGATCCCGGATTCTTTTCTACCAGCATGTTTCTTTCACGCCTAAATTTTAACACGTCCAAAAACAAACTGAACTCCCCACCTCATGCCCCTCTCTCAGTAGGATCTGCATCCCTGATAGCAAAGCCAACCTTCCGATTATGCCAGTCCAAAACCACAGTTTCCTTGATTTCTCTTTTGAACTCTCTCTGTCCATCAGTAAATTCTACTGCGTCTACTTGAAAAATATCACGCGAGTCTGACCACTTCTTAAACTTTCATTGACATTACCTTGGTCAGCATTTCTTTCTTATATTTTTGCAATAGCTTCATATCTTGTTTTCCTGCCTTTGCTCTTGAGATTCCAACATTGGAACAAGAGTAATCATATTAATTTTAAAAGTCATATAATGTAAATTATCTGCTTAAAACCCTCCAATAGTTTTCATGTCATTAAATAAAATTAGAAGTCATTACTGTGATACATAAAGACCTGTTACTGAACCCACAAAAGGGCTCAGCCTAGATGCTGTCACTCATCGTACAAAAAGACAATTATTGTGACAAGAGGGATTGCCAAAGAAGAAAGGAATTTTAATGTGAAAGACATCTGTCTGGAGAATGAAGAAATAGTCTCAAATCCACCTCCCTGACTAATGACAAAGGCTTTTATAGTAGGATGTGGAAGGAAGGTGAGGTTGCATGAGGTTTGAAGTCAGAGGGTCTTCAGGTGGTCTGACTCTAGCATCAGCCGTAAGTGATGGATGGTGAGCCTGTGAAAAGGCTAGTTAAGTCTGGTTGTTAGACTGGACAGGTAAAATCTGAGGAAACAAAAAATAACTTTTTCATTTTTCAGGGCCAATTAACAGATCTATCCTCACCCTGTGATCCCTCAAAACTCTTCCCCTATCTTCATTCTTGCTCAGTTTTGTTCCCTTTTCTATTCTTGGAAAATTGTATAAATTCTTCCAGCTCAGACTTTTGCACTTTTTCCTTCTGCCTTGAACATCCTCAAATATATCTACATGTCTGCTTCCTAATCCATTCCAAGCCTTTGCCAAAACTCACCTTCTTATTGTTGACTTCCCTAACTATCTCATTTAATCTTGTAGTAACCCTAATTCCCGTCTCATCACTCCTTACACCATACTGTGATTTATCTTTCTCCATGAGACACATCCCAATTACTAGACTATATATTTTACTTATTTATTTGTTAATTATTGCTATTTCTCAACTAAAATGCTAGCCCTGGAGTCAGGTATTATTTTTTGTCTGGTTCATTGTTATATCCATGCACTTAGAACTAGAACATCTCAACAACATTTTTTAAGAGAATAAATAAATAAACAATGTCTAAGAAAAACTATCCAAATATTGGTCCTCAAATCTTTATGTCAAGAATGTCAAATGGCCAAAAAGTTTTCTAATTAGACTAGACATCATGAAGGCCAAAGCCCTCATCCAAGCAACTCTATGGAAATGATATTATTTTGCTTCATTTAAGTCTCTCATTTAATCTCATAACTGCCTCATTTAATCTTTAATTTTAATTTTAGACTATTTTTTCCAAAAGTCTATTTAACCTTTTCATGTGAGAAACTATTAGCACCTAATATTCCAAAAGCCTGAAATGTGTAAAATAAATTTCAAAATCTTTTAAAAGTTAATGAGTTGTTATGATAGTTTGAGATGATTGCAAAGCTTCTACACATACACACACACACACACACACACACACAGAGTATAAAACTGGACATAGTTGTCAACAAAATAAAATCACATGTTGAGGCTCTGGAATCCAATAAAAGGCAGACAATTTGGTAAGTGTTAATTCTTGAATGACTGCCAGGATATGCTAGAAACCGCAGGCATTTACGACCTTTTTCCTTGGAGCTCCACCATCTCCTACAACTCAGTCAGGGAGAACAATAGCCTGTGTAAAGCAGAACTGAACCAAAATGATCAGATCTGCTCTCACCAGGGGCTGACTTAATCTGTGGTGGATGGCAAAAATCTTAGCTTCGTCAGCTAAAAGTAACAGGCTTTGCTGGACACAAATGTTTAAAACCCACAGATTTGCTTGCCTGAGCTGGTAGACCAGATAGAAATGAAAGAGGGAGACACTAGATAGGAGAAAGCCAAAGAACAAGATAAATTTTTCACATGACTTTCCTGGACTGGGACATCATACATGAGTGGGACATATATCCTTACATAAACCCTGAGAAAAATAAAAGCTAAACAGAACTTGAGAACTGAATGAGCTTTTGTGTGCACACTAATCCATGCTCAGATCAATGAAGATCTTATAGAAGTCTTAGGGGCTCACAGCATTTGAGCATGACTTCTGCCCAAATCATTGACTGACCACTATGTTATGTAGGCACAGCAGGGCTAACACTTAGAAAGCCAAGTTAAAAATAAAAATAAGATGAGAAACCTGGAGCAGAGAAATCAACAGCCACACTACAGAGGGGAGACACATTCTACGGTGTATGTCCAGGCAAATTTTTAAAAAGTCAAGTACAAAAACAACGTGGAAGAATAAATATGAATGCACACTGGGCACAAAAGGTACAAAATATCAGAAAAGTCTGCGCAATACCCAGGAAGAAAAGAAGTCAGTGGAAACTGACATTGAATGGATCCAGAAATTTTATTTAGCAGACAAGAACGTCAAAGCAGATATTATAAATATTTAGTTGACTTCAAGAAAACTATTAGTAAATAATTCATTAAAATTATTTTAAAAATACAAGTGAAAATGCTATAGATGAAAATTATAACAGAAATGAAAATACAAAAGTTGGACTCAACATATTTGCTACGTCATATAAAAAAATTAGTGAAATTAAAAAATTAATACAAGTTATTTAACCCACACAGAGTGAAATATATTGAAAAACACATAATTAGAGCCTCAAAGATCTATGAAACCAAATCAAAGACCTGTGAGATAAGTCAATCAAAGAATATATTTATATAATGGGAGTACCAGAAAAAGCAGAGAGTGATAAGAGTTAGGAAAAACTAAAAAAAATAATAATGGCATGAAAGCTTCTAAAAGCCAAAGATAAGTTGAAAATCATTAAAGCATCAAGAGATAAATGACACAACACTTAGAAGAGGACAATGATATGACTAATGGTAGATTTCTTCAAATATAATGAAGGTTAGATGCCTTTGAATGTCATGTTCAAACTCCTGAAAGGCAAATATAAAAAAAACTATAAAACATTGCTGAGGAAAGTTAAATATTTATATGAATAGAGAAATATGTATTGTAAATCATGTTATCTCATTAAAAAAATAATTCACCGCAAACTGATTTATAGGATCAATGCAATCCCTATCAATATTCTAGTAATATGTCTGTTGTTGCTAAAATGACAAACTTCTCTTGAAATTTGTATGAGTTTGAAAATTATCTAGAAGAGACAAAACAATTTTGAAAGACTTAAACAAAATTGGAAGACTATTACTACTTGGTTTCAAATGTTATTAAAAGCTGTAGTGATTAAGACACGTAGGATTGGTTTAAAGACAAGTATATAGATAATAGGAGAAAAGAGAGATTTCAGAAATAAACTTATTTATAGTTGACTGATTTTCAAAATGTACCAAGCCAATTCAAAGGGGAAAGAAGAAATACTAACAAATAGTGCTAGAATACCATGTCTCACCTCATATATTAAAAAAGACTCAAAGTGGATTATGGAATTAATTTTGAGAGCTAAAAGTATAATAGTTTTAGAAGAAAGCATAGGAGAATCTTTGTGACCTCGAATTAGATGAAAATTTCTTAGCTATGACACAAAGTATGGTACCTTAAAATGTAATAACATTATCAAATTTTTAAAGTATTCTTTAAAATGTACTGTCAAAACAGTAAAAAAAAAAGCTTTAAACTGAAAGAAAACATTTGCAAATCATACATCTGATAAAGTAATTATTATTTTTAATATATTAAGAACTCTTATAATTCATTTAAAAATTTCAAAAAAATAACTGACATGTAGCCAAATACAATATGGCTTTCTCAGATGCATGGTGTGTATTTCTTATGAGAAAAGATGCCCAACATCAGTCTTTAGGTCTATAGACTAAGAGACTGACTATATAATTCTGACAAAGATGAGAATAAATTGGAACATTCATACACTGATAGTGGGTGGGTAAGAAATGGCACAACCACTTTAAAATAGAGTCTGGCAGTTTCATAAAAACTTACACATAAAAAAGTTTCAAATAACTCAACCTTTCTACTCTTAGCTACCCAAAAGGTATATAAAATCTTACCCGTAATCAGATGCTCCCTGGCTTACAATAGTTTCACTTAATGACTTTTTGACTTTACAATGGAGTGAAAGTGATACACATTCAGTAGGAAGTATAATTGGAGTACCCATATAACCATTCTATTTTTCACTTTCAGTACAGTATTTAATAAGTTATATGAAATATTCAATATTTACCTATAAAATAGGCTTTGTGTTAGGTGATTTTGCCTAACTGTAGGCTAATGAAAATATTCTGAACATGTTTAAAATGGGCTAGGCTAAAGATGATGTTTGGCAGGTTAAGTATGTTAAATGCATTTCGACTTACAGTAATTTCAATTTAAGATGGGTTTATCAGGATATAATACCATCTCAAGTAGAGGAGCCTCTGTAATGACTTGTATCAGAATATTTATTTAATGTTTATTGCAGAATTATTCATAGTAGCTAAAAACAGGAAATAATCCATATGCCAGTAAACTGCTCAATAGCAATAAAAATAAATGAATTTCTGATATATGTAGCAATATGAATCACCCTCAAAAACATGCTAAGTGAAAGAGGACAGATCAAAAAGACCATATTTTTGGAAATTTGGACTAAAAAAAATGATGTGAAAATAAAATTTTTATACAAGTGATTTTTTTCTCGAAGTTTTACCATGAGTGCTCCTTAAAAATTTCAGGGCAAATTCTCTGTTCATTCCTTTGTGATTCTTCAGAGAACTGATTATGTCACCCTTCAGATACACTAACAATTGTTCAATAGTTTCTGGATTTCGTAAGTTAAAAAAAAAATTCTCCTTTTTCTCCTTCTAAAATTTGCTGAACAAAATACCTCTGAAAAGTATTCTTAAATAGCAGTAAGTAAATGATTAACTAATTTATTTTAAAGAAACAGGGTCTTACTATGTTGTGATCCTCCTGCTTCAGCCTCCTGGTATTAGTTAGGCACCACCACAACCAGCTCCTAAATATTAATTTTTAACCAAACTAAACTGTATATGTAAATGTATAATTGTACCATTTATTTGACAGCACGCTAAGTGAAATCAATATTATTTTCAAATATTCTGCAAATTATATCCCAATATGTAACATAGTATGGTAATATAAAAACCAGAATATTCCAAGCCATCTGATTTGTTTAGCAAGTAAAAGGGACAAATTTTTGAGTAGCGTAGTATTTCTGAAAGGAAAATCATTTCACACAATGTTAAACTTACATCAGAGCAATACGGTGTAGGTGAGAAAAAATGAATCAGATAAATTCCTGAGTGTCCCTAGAGAGAAGATAAGCACCACAGATTGTCTCCTTTTGAGAGAAGAATATTGAGGTGAGAAGGTCATAGTGAGCAAGCCCAATCAGGTGATTGACTATTAAATTCAATAACCTCTGCAGTTTTCTTATCGACTTCTCAAATCTCCATTAAGGAAATGTCTCAAGGGAGAGATATAAATAAACCACAGAGAAAATGACTGGAAGTAAAACCAGCTCCAGAAATATATGTCCAGTTACAAATGAATATGAAAATAAAAACAACTACAAACTATAAGCAAATTATGTGCTGTTTAAATAATTACAAATGCAGGCTTAAATTAGTTGGTTCTACTATTAGAAAACCAAATAATCACTTGTTTTTGGAAATCTTAATGAATTAAGTAACACATAAATTATAGATATTTGGAACAGCTAAATTATATCTGAAGAACCATGTTCTTGTTTAGATTGTAAAATAATGCATTGTGTTCTTAGAAATATGGAACTTTTTAATAAGAATTTTTTATAAATAAATGTAAAGTCAGGAAGATTTCTGATCATTTTTTGCTTTTTTCATGCACTTCATCCCTAGGGAAAATGAGACTGAAATAATCAGAATTTCTAGACTCAAGATGACTATCCCCCAACTCCCCCCAAACAAAGATGTTTCAAACAACCACACTCTATTTTGACAACAATTTAATAATCTACAGTACAACAAAAGTAGCCTAGTAATGGAAAAAAAGAATCTAAAATAGAGATTCCCAACATTTTGATTTTAAATCTTATATCCCTAAATTTTATTTGGAAATACATAAGCACATTGTTAATGGTGTGAATGACACAATTGGTCAAATTTTCAATGTCATGAAACATCTATAATTCCGGCAACATTTCAACGTTCTACAAACAAATTGACTCTGCTTGTTTCTTTTCTAGCTCATCTCCAGTGTTAGGGTTATAGAGAACCGAAAAAGATCTCTCAAGTGGAGGAAAAAGCCTTTGGTTTTGATCATTTCATACATTTTACAGTTGTCATACAATCTAAAATCTAAAATTTGGTAAATTTAATATTGTATCATTATAATTAAAGTGCATAAATTGAATATTGATTCATCATATATCCATAACTTAAGTTCTAAAGGGAGCTATTAATATTGCTTAATAAACTCAGTAGACTTCATTAAGCTAATCTAAGATACTATGCTAAAATCTGGCCAGCTGTCAGTAGTTGTGCAGCTGTCTCAGGTTCCTGTTGTGTTGTTTTATTTTGAAAGATATATAGTGCATAGCTCTTGGTTCCCTGTAAATTTTTCACTGCTTACTCTGCACAATTGCTTATGGTGATGGTTGTTCATCTATAATTAAACTCCATGTGAATTATAGTCATCCAATTACAAGGATTCTGACATAGTGTTTTGAGAGCCTAATTTCCTATTTGAGGAAGTAATTGTGAATATAGGCTCCTGTAATAAAATAAATTTTGATAAGCATATTTAACAATGACATTGATATAACTGTGAATAAACCATTTATAATTACTAGAAATAGATGAATGACTCTCACAACCATAATTTGGAGCAAAAGATGCCAGATTAAAATAATACATATTATATGATTTCATCTCTGTATTGAAAAAAATAGATCTGTGCTGTTAGAAGTTAAAGTAGTATTTATCTTTTGGTTTTGTGTAGTCTGCAGGAGGTGCACCTGTGAGTCTTGCAGATTTGGAAGCCCTAGTGGTCTCCTATCTACACAGGGATGATAGTGGTGGAGATATGCAAAACAGCAGACTATGGGGCCAGGGAGGAAGCACTTAGGCTGTTCTTGGGGAGGCCCCAGATTTTCACTTGAAAGGGTTTACAAAGCTATGCTCTTCCCATATAGCTACTCTACCTGCCCTGGATATAGTGCAGCATATTCCCTCATTCCCAATAACTCCTCCTTTCTGCTGACACAACTTCTTCCACCGGCTTTCATTCCAATTGTTTGATGCCATTCTGATTCTTTATCTGAAGGTCCATTATGTGTGTTCAGGGGTATGTTCACAGAGTCAAAATTCAGAAAGCTCTACATTTAGAATGCATGCTCTTACCTATATGTATATTGGACAAAGATGAAAAATTCAAGTAACCAAGAATAAATCTATTAAAAAACTTTCAAGAATTCTACACCCAAAACTACAAATCATTACTGAGAGAAATTAAAAGAATCACAGAGAAAATTGAGGGTTATACAAAGGTCATGGTTTAGAAGATTCAATAATGGAAAGAAGCCAGTTCTCCCCAAACTGACATTCCACCTAATAAAAATCTTAGCACATTTTTGTTTTAAAAGTGACTGGCTGATTTTAACATTTGGCTAGAAATGCACAAGTCTGGAAATTGTCAAAGCAATAAAACTTAAACATTTCTAGATATTAAAAATATAAAATAATAAAAAAACCTAAATTCAACACAAGAAAGGGAAAAAAGATAAATGGAACAGAATAAAGACATCAGGAAAAGGTACTACCACATATTTTACCTTGATATATGACAATGCTAACAGGAGTTCAAATAAAAATTATGAATATTTTCTAAGTAATAAAAATAATTAAAAAATGACTCTTCCTTTTCCTTTTCATGGAGACATATAGTATGATAACTTAAAGTAGGTTTGTCTAATATATTTTGGAAAAAACTCCATCATCACAGCTAAGTGAAATCATGCTTTGATTAGGTGCTCAGTACATATTGATTTTGTATTGAGGTTAGTTTCTGATGCAGAGTTAAATTATTCTGATATTTTTTAAATATAGCTTTCTTGTCCTTTATAATAAAGCATATATGGTTGTGTCTTCTTTCAGAATAAACAAGATTATGATTTCAAATTCTTACTCTGTTGAACTTAGAGAAAAGAACTTTGACAAAGTAAGCATAGGATGATAAAACATGAGGCAAATTTATTTGAAACTCTTATATCTGAAGTTTATAGTTTCAAAGAATTATCACAGATTACATAGCTAGTATTTCCTAAATAGCTACTTTTTCTATGCATATTTTTATGAAAAACCTGGGAATTCCTCCACCCCAGTTTCTTCAATGCTCCATAACGCCACTTTTGACCTCTCAGTTACCTAAAAGTACATGCTAAATTAAAAAAGAATACGTCACCGAGTACCTTCTTATCCTCTCAGATGTGAACAAGACTAAGTTGGTGTTTATGTTAAGCTTTGTTTGAAGCAGATCTAGAAAGGATTTTCAGGAAAAATATTATTTTTAGTGTGCTTTGTGACAAATTATGACCATTTTCCAACTTCTAACTGAACCAAATAACTATATTCTTCCTCTCAACTAGCCAGTCTTTTTTCCTCTTTAACAAGTTTATTCTTTTCAGTACACTTAGTACAAACTGAAATGAATATTGTATTTAAAGAAGTAGCATGGAATCAACAGTTTTTGAACCAACACAGCTATATTTTCATTGCTGAATGGCTTATTTTTTAAATTTGTAGTTAGTAGCAATACACCTGTAAAACAAAAAGAATAAATTACTTGTCTAATCTATATTTTTAAAATAAAGGTAAGTATCCTTTTTATGTGTACTAAGGGCTTTCATTATAAAAGCAAGACATGATTTTACAATAACTTCATCCCACTTTGTCCTTAAATTGATATAAATTTCCAAGCATATTTATCTATGGCACTTACTTTTCTTATGGACTTCACCAAGCCAGGACACAATAGAAAAACTAGTTTATATGTCAAATGCCTCAGATAGTAATTAAACACAAATTTTATATTCTAATACCTTACTAAGTGAAAATATCTACCCACATCCCACATAAGTAGTATGTGAAATGGTAAGAGTTTTGGAAGAAACTCTGATATTTAGGATAGTAAGTTTAATATTATATGCGCACATAAAGGGATTGGAGGGGAAGGAAAGGAGAGCAATCACAGAGGATAGGAAGCTAAATTTTCATGAATACAAATCATTAAACAATTTCCTGACATGCCATTCTAGAAATGTAGATATGGTCTAAAGGCAGTAGAGACCTATGTAAGATTTCTACTAGAGAAAAAAATTTACGAAATTATTGTTTACAAAAGATAATTCATAGAGTTGTAAAGAATGAATTAATCTCAGTCCCTTACAAAGGAATCTGTGCACTGGATGACAGTCCATTACTGAATGTTCCCTTTTCATCTATTTTTTCAAGGAAATGGCTACATTATATCATTCACATTCTTGAATTTCTACATCTCTAAACCTATATGAACTTACTAGGTCCTATAAATAATTATTGACTATCCATATATATATACATACATATATATATATATAATTAAAATGCTTATGTCCTATAGGAGATTTATTTCATCTGTAAATCATATCCAAATGGCTTTCCCAATATTTGATAAAACTGTCACCCTTTACAAATATTTTGCACCATCTCTTACAACATCCCAAGGTTATCCTCCTACTCTATAAAATTCTACAGTTAGCTGAACTAATCCTCTTCATTCACCAGATAAACTTAGATAAAAGGCCCATAAATTTTCCTCCTAAAATAAAGTGGTTGACTCTGGTGTGCCTCAGCAAAGATATACTACATCTGTCTAACCCTGGCAATGTTTGTAAATCAGCAACTATAGAAACACACAACTTTCAAAAAAAAAAAAAAAAAAAAAAAGCAGCAGCATCTTATAGAGCCCTGTATACTCCATTATGGCTAAACTTTTTGTCATTAAATGCGGCTTACCAGGTTAAAAGTAAAAATAGCCTAATGTGATAACCTTATATATAATTAGCTCTATGGTTTTAGAAGAAATTACATTTAAAAAATATTCTGTCCACTTGTCAAAGACATTTTAGCAATGGAAGCCTGATCATAAAAATCATGGTTAAAGCCCCCCAAAAGATTTATTTTTTATTTGATGTGGAAATAGTTCATTATGTAAATCTTCCTTGGCTATTCAGGAATGTGGACCTCATTTCAATGCATACATTGCTCAACTAAAAGTCCAGGTACTCCCACTAAATAGTTGCAATTAATAAGGCTTTGAAATTTACAATTTAAAGGTAATATTATCTGATATAATCTGGAGTTTTTAAGTGATAATAACTAATACAACAAGTATAACAATCAGAATGTAAATAATGCTGTAAAGATTTTTATTTTAGTTTCATAAAATATACATAATATAAAATTTATCATTTAACCATTTTAAAGTATACAGTTCAGTGGCATTAAGTATACTCACATTGTTGTGTAACTGTCACCATTATCTTTCTCCAGAACTCTTTGTTCATCCCAAGCTGGAATTCCATCCCTTTAAATAATAATGCCCCATTCCTCCCTTCTCCCAGCCCCTGGTAATCACAAGTCTATCTTCTCTTATCTTCTCTTTCTACGAATGTGACTATTTGAGCAAACTCATATAAGTGCAATGGTACAATATTTGTCCTTTTAAGTCTAACTTGTTTTACTTAGCATAATGTTTTCAAGATTCATTCATGTTATAGAATGAAGAAGAATACCCTTCCTTTTAAGGCTGAACAATATTCTATTCTATGTATACACCACAGTTTGTTTACCCATTCATCCTTTGACAGGTATTTGGGTTGTTTCTACCTTTTGACTATTGTAAACAATGCTGATATGAACATTAATGTACAGATACCTGTTTGATTCTTTACTTCCAGTTCTTTGTGGTGTATACCGAGAATTGGTAGATAATATGATAAATCTATTTTTAAGATTTTTAGCAGCATTTAGCTGGAATTCCTTACATTAGTTTAATAATATATTCTATTGGCAAATGCATATGTGAGTTAACAAATTCTCAAGTCAGTTTATTATACGTTTATATTCTTTTCTCAGTCTGACTGCCATCTATATTTCAAGCCAATTTTCTCATAATTTGCTTGTGCCTGATCCCCTCAGTCCAACCAGTAATGTTGGGGAAACACTAGAAAGATTGTGGTCATTTCTCACCTCCATGAAATTCATAAGTTTGTTTCACAAGGCTTTTAATATAAAAAAAAAGAATTAAAATAATTCTAGCATCTAGTTCAAATTTGACAATATAGAAATAGATACAAAAGCAGATTTAAATATTTTTTTTTTATTTCCTGGCAGATTGAGAGTCTGAATTGAGCTTTAAAATTCATCATGTAGAGAGTCACTTTTATTTTACCTTGTAGAATTTTAAACACATAATAAATATGTCTTAATCAGTTTCCTAACTTCGATAAAATTTGAACAGTTATTTTATATAGTTTTAATACATGGAAACTAAAATGTGGGCTCAAATGAGTTAATAATACAAGGTGGTTAATTAGATCTGATACACTAAAAATCATAGAATTCTATTACCACAATATTTAAGTGAACACATTATATTTTCTTCAAAAATATTTTAACAAATGTATTTTTATTTGCCAGATATATTAGTTATAAAGATAAAATATCAACAGTTATTGGAGTTCTTAAAACTTCTCAATATTAGAAGAAAGTTTAGTTCCATTGCTAGCAAATAGATTTTGTTTGAATCTTAAATTTCTGATAACAAAATATAGGAAAATAAATAATTTACTTATTTTTTAGAATTGCATATTGCTTTTTATTTATATATTTATTTTGTTTCATTTCAGAGTGTTATGGGGATGCAAATGCTTTGGTTACATAAATTGCCTTTGCACTGCCTGACAAGCCTGCCCATCCCCCAGACAACAAGCATCCATTAGGTGTGGATTTACCCATTCCCTCCTCCCAGTTCCCAACTGCTGGACACCCTATGAATATTATTTCCCATACATGTACATAAGTGTTGATCAATTAGTACCAATTTAATGTGGTGAGTACATGTGGTGTTTGTTTTTCCATTCTTGTGATACTTGGAAGAATGGGTTCCAGCTCCATGTAGGATAACACAATAAATAGGCAGTTCATCTTTTTTATGGCTGAGTAGTACTCCATGGTATACGTATACCACATTTTGTTAATCCATTCATGTATTGATGGGCACTTGGGTTGTTTCCACATCTCTGCAATTGCGAATTGTGCTACTATAAACATTGGGTACAGATATCTTTTTTATAGAATGTCTTTTTTTCCCTTTGGGTAGATGCCCAGTAGTGGGATTACTGCATCAAATGGTAGTTCTACTTTTAGTTCTTTGAGATATCTCCATACTACTTTCCATAGAGGTTGTACTATTTTTTTTTTTTTTTTTTTTTTGAGACAGAGTCTCGCTCTGTTGCCCGGGCTAAAGTGAGTGCCGTGGCGTCAGCCTAGCTCACAGCAACCTCAAACTCCTGGGCTTAAGCGATCCTACTGCCTCAGCCTCCCGAGTAGCTGGGACTACAGACATGCGCCACCATGCCCGGCTAATTTTTTCTATATATACATTTTAGTTGGCCAGATAATTTATTTCTATTTTTTTTTTAGTAGAGACGGGGTCTCTCTCTTGCTCAGGCTGGTCTCGAACTCCTGACTTTGAGCGATCCACCCGCCTCGGCCTCCCAGAGGGCTAAGATTACAGGCGTGAGCCACCGTGCCCGGCCAAGGTTGTACTATTAATAGTTTGCAGTCCCACCAGCAGTGTATGAGTGTTCATATCTCTCCACATCCACGCGAACAATTGTTGCTTGGGGACTTTTTGATAAAGGAAGATATACAAATTGGTAAAAAATATATGAGAAATGTTCAACATTACTAATAATCAGGGATATGCAAATTAAAACCACAAGGAGAAACCATCTTACCCCTGTCAGAATCATCATTATTCAAAAATCAAAAAAAAAAAATATATGTTGACACATAAGCAATGAAAGGGACACTCTTATACACTGCTGGTGGGAATGTAAATTAGTACAACCTCTATGGAAAACATTATGAAGATTATTTAAAGAACTAAATGTAGACCTATCATTTGATCCAGCAATCCCACTACTGGGTATCCACCCCAAGGAAAAGAGGTCATTCTATCAAAAAGACACCTGCACCCAAATGTTTATTGAAACACAACTCACAATTGCAAAGGTATGATATCAACCTAAGCAGCCATAAGCTAATGAGTGAATAAAGACAATGTGTGTATTTATATATATTTATATACACACACACACACATGCACACATACAAACACACCATGAAGTAGTACTCAGTTATAAAATGAAGTGAAATAATGTCTTTTGCAGCAACTTGGGCAGTTATAGACACCATTATCCTAAGTGAAGTATCTCAGGAATGGAAAAACAAATACCACATATTCTCCTTTATAAGTGGGAGGAAAATGATGGGTATATTTGTTCATAAAGTGGTATAATACACATCAGTAACTAAGAAGAGGGGAGGTTGGAAGGGGAGTGTACCTATTGTGTACAATGTGTACTATTCTAGTGATGGATACAATAAAAGCCCTGATTTTAGCCTCATATAATTCATTCATGTAATAAAAATCACTTCTACCTCCTTAATCTATTGAAATAAAAAGAAATAACACCATCTTTGGATAAGCAGAAATCTTTCCTACTAACAGAAAATCCAGTCTATGGTAATGCACAAAGATATAACTAGTTTTTGATATAGATAGATATATGATAGATAGATAGATAGGTAGATAGATGATAGATAGATAGATTAGACACAAATTGGAGGCAAATCTCTAATGGCTAGATACATGATTACAAAATAATAACTTTGGAAGAGATAATAATCCAGAGTGTAAAACAATGGTGAGAGTTCTTGCATCAAGTATAGAGTGGAAGTCAATTCAGGTATGGTAATCAAGCAACAAGGAGGAGAATTGGCAAGTCAAGTGTAGAGTATCAACCCTAGAACTACTATGGAGAGTATCAGAGAAACTTTACTAAACATGGAATGGGGAAAATAGTAACTACATTCATTTAGAGTGTCCTAGGTGCTAGGGACTATACTAAGCCTTTCCTGAGAAGCAGCACAGCAAAGTGATTAAGAGAAAGGTACTAAAGCCAGAGAACCAGAGCCTTGCTACCACTTACAGCCTAACAACCTCAAACAAGTTAGTTCACCTTTCTGTGTATCACTTTTCTCTTCTGTGAAATGTAACTGAAAATAATATTACTAAATTTATTTTGATTGCTGCAGGATTTTATGTGAAAGTTCCTATGCAGGCATTGTTACTGAATAGATGATTGATATTATCATCACAGTAATCAAAGTCATGTGAGAAAAAGCAGAAACATTAAACTTCAGTTGTGGGATAAGACAAAGAAATCATAAGAAATAAATTTCCATGGATTGACAATAAGATAGAAAGTGAAACTAGGAATTAAATGGGGGAAAATTTAATGCTGAGCCATTGAGCTTTTAACCTAGATTTCCTTATATTAAGTCTCTAATGGGCAAGATGAATCCTATAATGTGAAATAAGTTTGAAATACATATGAGGATTTGATTGGCTGCAATTGTGAAAAGACAGAAAACTAATCCGTAGCAAATTCTCAGGAGCAAAAGAGATAAGAGTTACATTCATTAAACACTTGATATATGCTGGTCATTATTAAAAGTACCTTAGATACAGTATTTTATTTAATCCTCACAACTATCATGTGAATTAATTACTTTAGAAACATATATAGAAAATTTAACTAAGTCAGGGAAATATTACAAGGTAATAAGTGGTGATATTTATTGTACTCCTGCAGTAATCAGTCATAAGCTGCCTGGAAAACGGTATACATAGTGGTAAAATGATAATTCAAATTGTTAAAATGTGAATTCATATAGTGTTTCTCATTTCAACATATGTTGTGTCATGTGTGTGTTCATATCACTGCAGGTAACCTTATGAGACTGAAAAGGAAGATATATGTAAAAAATGAACGATAAATGAGAAAGAGAAGATAAATAGGGCCAAACAGGAACATGATTTAAGTCTCCCCTTAGAAATGATTAATTTACACTTAAAAAGTCATATAAAGACATAGTATAGTACTAGTTAAAAGAAAAAAAAAGAAATTTTGCCTACTTTATGGTTTATGAGTTTTAATTTTATTAATTATTAATAAACCACATGTTTTTCATATGCACGTCTCAGCGTTCCATGGGCCATGCTAACTGGAAAGAAATGATAGCAAGTTTTCACTGGCTGGAGCTTCCACCTGCAGAATGCAGGATCTTGGCACCTAAGAAGTCTTCTGAAAGCATGTCTGGGACTTTGTGGAGGATGCTTTTCTAGTGTTTGTGCATATGTTCAATCTGAATGGACTTAACAATTGCTATTATTGCATTTTTCCTTTTGAATGTGGTTGTAGCTCTGTAGCAAAAAAAAAGCTAGTATTTTCTTCACCGGGTAACCTCAGAACTGCCCAACTCTACCAGGCTTCACATGGCCATCTGGTCATCTCCACACTTTGCTCTGATCTGCACAATTATTTTCCTGCTCTGCTGTGCAGCACAGTCCCAACAGGGGCTGCTTCTTACTCTCTATTAAAGACCAGCCTAAAGGGGATGGGAAAAACACCCCTCACTTTTGTCCTGGGTTTCAGGAGGAAACTCTGCTTTTGGAAGAGTCCCAAAGCAGGGCCACATGTACTTCAGTTCTTCATTAATTACTTATAGCACTCTCTTACCCTAGGATCCACCTAGACACCCAGGGTCCTGACCCTGGGAATGACTGGTGTGACAGACAGTATGCTCCATGACAAACTATTGCTTCTTAAAATGAGTAAGAGTTTACAATAATTCTATTATGTCTGGATCTTTACCTCAGAATTATGTCTATCCTTAGTCTTCATACTAAGGGCCCAGTCCTGAAATCTCTCAGATACAGTAAGAATATGTGTGAATCCCAATGTCTGATATGTCTCTGCTTGTGTGTGTACATACGTGTATATATTAATAATATATCTAGGTATCTTTTCACATTCTTTTCATATGAATAAGGAGATGCCTTGATGTGGATGAGTTATGGAGTTTCAACACTGCTATGAGGCTTTACTTGTCAAGTCATTTAAATTCTCTTGGATTCAGAATATGAATTACAATTAGCAGCATATTTGGGGTAATGACACTGATAATGCCATAGTCACAAACATCCATGAAAATGTGGGTAGCTTGATTGGAACCATTCATTGTCTGGCTCCATCTACACCCTGCAGAGCAATTTAGCTCCTTAAATAACCGTCCCCTACTGCTAAAAGCAGCGATGTGCCATGAAAAGTAAATCAATATAGGTCATTTGTTTATAACAACAATTCTTAATTTGCTTCATCACAAGAAATTTTTAAAATCTTAATTGAGACCTGTGTATTAAGAGAGGATTTGATCTACCTTAAGATGAAAATATTCCCAAAGAAGATTTCATAAATGACATGCGTACTAGCATCATAAAGGAGAAGTGCTAATTGAATTTTTTATATAAAAGCTTCTTTTTAACAGGAAAAAAACTTCAATAAGGATATAATTTATAAGAGTTTCCCGTGAAAGTCAGTAAATGAATAATTTATTGCCCTAGGTTACTCATGAAAGCTTCAAATTGTTATTGTAAGGTATTTGGATTTACTCATCTTTTTTTGTGTGTTCAAGCCTGAATTCAAATACTTATTTTTGAGAGGTTGGTTGCAAATTTATTACCCACTTAAATATGAATGTCTAAGTTAAAATTTTAAATTTTGTACTTTATTTTAATTTTTACTGTTTCATATCACAAAATCAACTGGCAGTGTCATTCGTACATACAATGTAACATGATGGCAGTGGACACTGGTCTATACTAAGATAACCTTGATGATTTATTAACTTAAACTGCATCAGAAGGACAATATTGTAAATAATTCAAACTTACTTTTTAGTAAATAGATTTCAAAAGGAAATAATTATGTAAAAATATTTATATTATTTGTCCAGTGAGATCCAATGAATAGCATCTCTTTTTCACAAGATCTGAAAAAATTAAAAAAAATACAAAAGAATAGGATAAGGAGATCAACCTATTGAAAGTCATTTATATTAAATTCTAGGTTTAAATGAAGTAGCAATCTAATAGTGAACTCCAGATACAAGCTGACTTTCCCATTCAGTTATAAGCATCACGAATTAGGGCAGACCTCCTAATACTGGAAAACAAATTGCAAAAATGAAAAGGCATCTCTGTAGAGTAAGCCTCAGTTATTATTTTAAAGAATTAACAACCAGGTAAGTTATTCTACTTTAGAATGAATAAAGACGCTAAAAGACATCATTACTATGCTTAGAGAAATATCTCATCTTGAAACTAAGGGTAGAAAAAAGGCAATTCCTTTAATAATCTGTTCCTAAGTCATGGTTTTCTCTTTAACACAATAAAAATCATGATAAAGAATCACAATATTCACCATAGTGGTGTTTCTGTCTTTGTTGTTTTACAACCTAGTTGCATGTATTACTGAAATTTCTTTGAAATCCAAATTTCTTTGAAACTTTTGTAGTTAAATGGATAACTATTCCTAAAAATATCTTCATATCTATTCAAGTCATTAATTTATTGACAAAATGAAACTTCAATAATCATCATACTAGTAAGAGTCAATATTATTGTTTCAAGCTAGAATTGCATTGTAAAATAGGGACAGCATTAGCCCCTGCCTCACAGAATGATTTTTGAAAAATAATAGAGTTCATCCATATAAAATACTTAAACAGTGTCAGCTACATAATAGGTGTTCTTTAAATATTTTTGTTGCAACAATTATAATAATAATAATAGTATTGCATTTGGGATATATTCTTTACAAAAATCCATGAAGACAAATCTAGTTCATCCCTATGACCAAGCATTAAACAGTGTACATGGCAACAGTATATATCTTATAATTAATTGTCATATAAATCAATGTTTTGCTAAAAATAGTAGTAAAACCAATTTTCTTTATGAGAATTAAGCCTAACATATCACTTGAAACAAGAGTCATTAGCACAGTCCTTTTGATGATCCTGCCCTTTTATATGGGGTATTTTATATATTAAAGACCTTGGTCAATCATTATTTCAATTTGTGTTCTATAGGAAAAGGAAACAAAACCCACCACATAGACATTAATAATTGGGTTTATTTAAGGTTAATTTATGGCAGCTATACTTAGTGGTTTGGTTGTGTTTGTTTAAAGAAAAGAGGAATAGTAATACTTTGGAGTATAGAATGTGATTTACAGTTTTATAATAGAGGACTTAAATAACAAAGAAGCACAGTTACTTAAGGACCTGGGAATTAATGCAAATTCAAAGGAATTCTAATGGCTACATTTTTAATTTTATGCAAATTATAAATTTTAATTAAAAAAATAAATATGATATAATTACCACATGACTACCACCCCAATTAAGATATAGAATGTTTACATCACCTTAGACATTTATTTTTATCCTCATTCCAGTCAATCCTCATCCCCACACACAAACTCTGATCTTCTTTATATCTCCAAAGATTAGTTTTGCCTGTTTTAAAACTTCATATAAATAGCCATACAGCCTATACTCTTTTGAGTCCAGGTTCCTTCTCTTAGAATAATGTTTCTGTGATTTTTCTATGTTTTATGAATGAATAGCTTTCTTTATTACTCAATTTTATTACTGAGTAGTATCCTATCATATAAATATATCACAGAATATTTAGTGATTCTCCTGGTGATGAACACTTGAACTCTAGTTTTTGTTACTATAAATAAAACTGTTATATATACTCTCATACAAATAAATATTTTATGTACATATTTTTTATATCTCCTGGTTAAATATGGACAAATGGATGAATGGAGTTTCAGGATCATAGGACAAATATATGTTAATTTAATTACACAACATCAGTTTTCAAAACTGGTTGTACCATTTTAAACCCCCATTGTCAGGAGCTTAGCTGAGCTGGAGAGAATGAGCTGAGCTGGTGTCAGGATAGTCAACTAAAGCAACAAGCCAAAAATTAAGGTAATAATCAAGGCTTTAATCACTTATTACAATAGTATAAGCAAAAGAATAAATGGGAAAAAGCACCAGATTCCCTTTGTTGCATTTCTCCCCATGGAATGGCACACCACTCCAGGTCAGGTGGATCAGCACAGACAAGGAAGAGAAGGGGAGGGAAGGCTGTTCATCTCACCGAAGCCCTGAACAAAAAACTCCTCTAGTTTTGTGGTGGGGGCACTAGGAGTGGAAAAGTACTGAATTCTGAGTCAGAGTA
Organism: Lemur catta; assembly: GCF_020740605.2. Classification (NCBI taxonomy): domain Eukaryota; kingdom Metazoa; phylum Chordata; class Mammalia; order Primates; family Lemuridae; genus Lemur; species Lemur catta. The sequence continues at coordinate 49,787,033 of NC_059128.1, read as the reverse complement.
GCAAAGTTTTTTCCTTCTCCCCTTATTCTCATAGAGGTAACTGAGGAAGGCCTTTGCTAAAGGCCTCAATAGTCTTTGTAATGTAGACACATGGATTAGGAATGCAGATATACGTAAGAGCATGGCTGACCAGGAGGGGCCTGAGTCCTTGACTGTAACTTTCATCAGAGACTGCAATAAACTGGCCGTCCACCAATTCTAGCATGTGGAGGCCTGCCAGGTAAAGCCATTGGAATTGCCGGTGGTTCAGACCTGAAAAATCACATGTCTGTTTTTGACCCAGAGTTGTACTCCTTACTGCCACAGCTACATTTAAATGTACCTTTTCCTGATAATAATGTTGATTGCTTCTTCATATACTTATTGGCACAATGTTTAACTTTCTTTTTGAAGTCTTTATTAATTTGCCAATTTTCTCAGTCACACATTATTGATTTGTGGGAAGTCTTCATATATTCTGGATATATGTCCTTTCAAAAACATGTATAACAATTTTTTTTTCCCCACTCTGGGGCTTGCTTATCCATTTTCATACCTGTGTTTCTTGGTTAACATTTGATTTTCAAACAAAGCTGTTTATTGCTAATGCTTTCTGGGTCCCCTCTAGGAAAGCTTGACTATGACAAAATTGTAAATGTATTACACTTTCTTTTCTTGTAGAAGATTTGTGGTTTTAGCTTATAAATTAATGTCTAAAGTCAATCTTAAATTGGGTGTGGTTTATTCTTTCTACTTATGAATACCCAATTGTTGCAGAACAATTTGTTGAAAAGTTTTCCTTTCCCCTTTAAATAGATTTGGTACATTTAAAAAAATATGTTAGTACTATAAATATATGTTCATTTATGTACACTCTGGTTCAAGTGATATATTAATACTAATCCATATGTCAATAGCACAATATATCTTGATTATGAAATAAGGTAGTGTAATTTCTCAGAATGTTTACTTTTTTTTCAAAATTGTTTTGGTTATTTTAGATTCTTTGAATTTTCAAGAGTTCTCAAATAAATTTGTCCACTTCTAAAACAATTTTTATGGAATTTGTTAGGATTTGTATAATTCAAATGATAATTTCTGGGATAATTGACATTTTAACAATATTAAGTCTTTGAATTTATAAACATTGTATAAATCTCTATTTATTAATATTTAGGGATTCGTTAACTTTTATCACCAAAATTTTATACTTCTTATGGTAGAGGTCTTACACATTTTTCTGTTAGTTTAATCCCTATATATTTTATATTGTTTAGTACTTTTGTAAATGATATTTTTACTTAAGTTGCATTTTATAGTTGTTTGTTGCTAGTATACAGAAAAACATTTGAATATTCTATAGTAATATTATAACAAGGGAACTTTACAAATTAATTATAGTAATATTTCTGTATATTCCTTATGTTTTCATATGTAGAATACTGTCTTCACTATAAATAAAACTGATTCATATCTTCTTCTATAACCCTATATTCATATTATTTCCTTTTTTCTATTGTTGAACTTGCTAAAATCTCAAGTACAATGTTGAATAGAAAGTGTGAAAACAAAATTCCTTGCCTTATTCCCTAAAAGCATTCAGGGACCAACAAGAGCATTTTCACCAACAAGAGCATTAACTGCGTTGTTTACTACAGAATTTACACAGGTGGCCGCCATAGGATGAGAACATTTCCTTCTACTCCTACTTTGCTTCACACTCATTTATAACCATTTTTTTTTTTTGAGGATTGTGTTTCTGAAGTCAAACAAATATTAAAACATTTTGGCTGAACAATAGCTGATAAGATAAAGTAGGAACGTGAGAGGGAGTAGGTGAAAATAATATAGATGCTAAAACAAAGGTAGACTACCACGGAACACTGAGTCTTGTCTTATGAGCATGTCTGTATATCCAATACAGAAAACAGACACACTGCCACAACACCAGCTTCTGGCACTTTCTCAACCAGTGTTTGCATTCTCAATATCGTCAGTTTTAGAATCAGATGCCTACTTAATGCTATTTGCTTGACTGTTCAGTCACATTTTCTCAATGAGCAAAAATAAAACCCAGAGTTGTTGTGATTTTAAAAAATGCAAAAACAATACATGCACATTCTCAATTCAATTACTGGCACATAACAATATATAATTTTCATTATTTGCTCTTGTGGTGATGTTTCTTATGGGGAAGATCATAACCATGACCATTGTAAAGAAAAAGAAGATGGCAAATAATGATTATTTAAACCTTAGATATACAGTTGTTTTCAAAGCCATGGTAAATTAATAAAAGAAGAAATACTAAATAAAAATAAATAATGTAGAAACTAATGACCAGTAAAAAAATAAAATGCATTGTCATAGTGAAAAAGTAGCAGCCAGGTCTGAACTACCTTCCATACAAGGTGTCTCAAAGTAAAAATAACTGACATCTGAAAACATCCACATCAAACTTAAATCTATAATGTAAACTGTTTAAGCAGTTCCTGTAATTTTCCTCTATAGTTATGTAAACTGCCAGCCTTATCAATCCAGTGTTATTTGATTCTATTTTTTCATTTATTCCCTGCCTCATTCTAAATAAGTGATTTATTACACTCAATACTTCAAGTTGAAATGAATTTAAGTAGAGAGAACAAGGAGGAATAAAGAAAACAAGGTTGAGTGAGGTTTGAGCACATTATGCATGCACCAAAGTTCTGCACTTTTAGTCAAAGCTATCTAGTAGCTAGGGACTGATCAATTATGTAGCTCAGTGAATTCACAAGATAAGACACAAACTAGGATTTTTCTTAGAAAACCTTGAAAAGCATTTTGAAACCTAGTAACATCTAAAAGAAAATATTTAGTGATGTAAGAGGAACTTATATTACAAATGTCCTTACATTACAATAATCACAGCAATAAGTTATTGAATAATAGTTGGTAATACCATCGTCTGTCTAAGGTGCTCACACTGTACCAAAAGAGAATTGAATTAAAACCTTCCATAGGGGCCCAATGTGATGAAATTCAATTATATGATTCTGTTTGATTTTATAAAAGTTAAGCATATTTGAATATCTCCTTATGTCTTTGAAATTTTCCTTATGTATCTCCTGTCAGAGATTTGATCTCATTCAAACACCAGTATCTGCACATTGTCCTCAAACAATAGTTTCTTTTTATTGAGGATGACTATTGCTTTTCATTGTACATGAACTGATTTATGCTTTTTGAAAACCACAGACTATTACTTACACAATAGTAATATTTTTTTTCTGTGAGGAATTGATATAAAGATATATTTATTCTTTCTGTGATGAAATCCATCAAAGTTGCCCGTAACTTGAAAAAACATAACATTAATTTTTGAATATATTTGACTATATGAAAATTGATGACAAAATTTATTCAGAAAAATATTTAATTGAAAGAAAATATTCTAGAAAACTATGACAAATGTGTAGGTAAGACATGACAAATAATGAGATTACTGAGTTATATTTTCAATAACAGTCTATGTTAGTGGTATGTGAATCAACCATTAAAATGATTGGTGAGAAAACTAGTAAAAATGTTGCCTAGAAAACCTTTTCCAGAATTCCTCTCTTCTTTGATGTGTGAATTAATAATTTATTAATTTATTATGCAGACTTTATCAACTTAACTGCCTATTTTTCATTCTTGAAGAATTCTGACTGATAAATTACCTTCAGACAACCTTGATTACTCAGGAAGACTGACCTTGCAAAATATAAACAAACTCTAAATCTTTTCTCGTCTTTGCATTCTTATCATTGTCTTCTATACAAATTCAGTTCATCTACAGTATATTTATTAATATTACTTGACTGTATATTGGCCATTCAGACTCTATATTACATAAGGACTGAAACAACCATCACAAGTTCCTTCTGCTTTATTCATATAACAATAGCATGCCTGGCAACAATAGAAAGATTACTTGAGAAAATATTAACTGAAAGCCTTTTTGCTTAATACTGGACAGAGTGCTTAGAAATTAGTTAAATTTGAGACATTCTTAAATTCCATTTTAATATTGATCTTTTCCTTTTATAATATATGTGAAAAATGTGCAGGTAATATTTTGACAAGGGACTTGAAAAGTAGGGCAATAAATGTGTATTTTAGGAGCACATGTGTCACCATTTCATTTGTTATAGAGACAAGTTACTCTCAAGGTCACACTTAGTGACAACCACGTTAAAACTAAAACTTTCTTTCAGAAATGGCAATAAAAGTGAATATTTTTTCTTTCAAGCAAGAACAAGAAACCTAAAAAAGAAAAATTTTCCCTACAAAGATCCAAATATTAGATGTTTATAGGTGAGTTGTACTATTAATTTCAGAACAAAGTAATATCATACACATTCCATAGTTTCCATACTTCCACAGTTCACCTGACAGAAAGACAGTGCTTCTATGAATTTCATGCAACTGACTTGGTAATTTAGTCAAACTTAACTTGTAGATCTTAACATAGAGCAACTTAAGGTAAAATAATAGAAATGAAAACATGCAAAAGCAAGTTAGTTGGCACCACTTGAAATGACATAGGAACACAAGAGCAGGATGCCAACCTGGGGAATCACTGCCTTGGTGAAGAAGCAAAGTAGGAGCAAGCCAGGAGGTTTCCTGTCCTTTCTGGCCCAAGCCTTGCTGGTTCCCACGTTACTGCAGCCATAAGAAGTTAAAACACATGAAGCAGCTGGCCACCAATCAGTGGTAGAGCCAAGAAAATAGAAGTCCTCCTTGAAGATCTGTCCTACTGCTGCACACACCTGCAGCAGATTGATCTTTGCACTGTTCTACTTTATTTCCAGCTTCATCCATCACTTTCTTTAGGGTATCTATTTTGGGTGGAAGCCCTTGAATGTTGGCTGCTGAAGATTTGTGAGCTTAGTTACACATGACTCTGACCAAATCCCAGTCTAACACAAATGCAGCAAGTTGTCTCCTCTGTGTCCAATGTTAGGGATCCCCCTTTGCTATGCCATACAGAGGGTCTACAGTCTCACTTCTAATAAAGATTTCACCCTGAGGCACAGTACAGTCAATATGCCACCATTCCCATAAGCGTGCTTCTAGGGTTAGCATGGAACTGATATTGAGAGGAGACAAAAATTTCCATAACAACTTTCACTCAGAATAGGAAAGAAGCTTCAGCTCAACTTGAAGAATCTTTTAAGGAATATTCTGGGTATGAGCAGAGATACTGAGAATCAACTGTTTCTAGAAGTCTCTCAGCATGAAACTTTGATGAAACTGATGGACTTCTAGGCTCATGATCAAGGTGGCAGGCTTTGCTCTTTTCTCTTATTTCTCTGTTCTATCTCTGCGACTGACTTATTTAATTGCAAGGTGTTATCTTCAATCCCTGAGATTCTTTCTTTTGTTTGATCTACCCTATTCTTGAGGTTTTCCATTGTGTTTTTTCATTCCTGGAATGAACTCTTCATTTCCAGAAGTTCTGTTTTTCTTTAATATTTCAGTTACTTTAGTGAATTTTTCTTCCAAGTCCTGGATTTTTTTGTGGTTTCTTTGTGTTGGTTATCCATTTTCTCTTGCATATCATTGAGTTTGCATACAATCCATGTTCAAAATTCTTCTGTTGTCATTTTAGTGTTCTGAATTTGGTTGATGTCCATTGCTGGGAGCTAGTGTTCCCCTTTGGGGGTGTGCTTTCCGTTTGATTTTTCATACTTCGAGAGTTCTTTCATTGATTCCTTCCCATCTGGATCAGCTGTTGCTTCTTACTTTTAGATTTTTGTTTGGATAATGACAGGCCCTGTTTAGTCTCTGAGCCAGTAGGTGGTGTTTGTGGGTGAGATTCCATTACACCCTGTATGATGAGTCAGTAGATGCAGTAAAAGGGTGTGCAGAATGAGCTCCCTGTCAGTAGGTGGTGCTTGCTGGAAGGAGCAGGCTGCAGTGTTGTTTTGGGGCCTGTGACCAGCTCTTGTTCCTCTAGAAAGGCACTCTAGTGCCTCAGGTGGTGAATGGGGCCCTGGGACTTCCAGGTGTGTCCTTATTCTCCACCTCAGTGGGGCAGGTGGGGGAGTGAGTCTGGGCAGAGCTGAGTTGGGTGAGCCTGCCCTCAAGTTCCACAAATGCTGTTAGCAGGGGTCAAAGGTCTGTTCTCTGCTTCTGGGCGAAGCTGCCAGGGAGGGACTGAAATGGCCCCTCTCAACCGAGAAGTCTGCATATCGGGGGTGGGGCTGTCTGAAACCTACAGTCTGGACCAGGCCTCATTCCTTTCCACCCTCCCCTATTCCGCGGTTTCTCCCCGGCCTCTGCCAGCAGGCAGGACCACAAGCCAGCAGTTCTCCTTTGGCTGTGATGCAGGCCAGGAGGTTGCCTGCCCAAGGATCGCAGCCTGAGCTGGGAGCACGGCCCTCTCATAGGAGGAGGGTTGCCCCTCAAGCACGCTGATCTGCCCCTGAAGGCACACACACCTCAGTAGGCTCATACACAAATATCCCTTCTGTGCCTCAGAGCAATGCGATTGAGACCTGGGTGTATCGGATCTGGTCTGCAGGCCTGTCCCCTGGACCCTAGACATCAATCCTTGACCCTGCCAGGGAGAGGAGTGCTGGTCTCAAGTCACCCATGGGGTGCCCAAGCTGGATCAATGTCTCTCTGCCTTGGGATTTGCCCCACTCTCCTGGAGTCACCAGGCAAGCAGCACCTGGGAGGGCTGGCGCATAGGGAGCTCACAGTCTGCGTAGCCCTCAATCCAATGTAGGGCTCCAAAAGGAAAGGTCCCATTCCCTGCAGATACCTCTGGGCGGTGGCTAAATTGTCTCTCTAGGCAGCCTCGGGTAGGGAAGAGGAAGGGGAGAATGAAGCAATATGGCGCCTACCAATCAGCTCAGGTCTGTGGGCCGGGAGGTGCCCCAAGGGACCCAGGAGCCTGGCAGCCATCTTTGGGTTGGCAGGTCTCTCCAACCACTCAGGAGCCCACCCACAGTCTGAGAAGCAAGGGAGGGGAAATTTAACCACTCCACCTACCCTTGTCACTGGTCTCTGAAACTCTCAGGGGCCTTTCTCCTTCCAGTTCTCCTCCGCAACTTCTTCCCGTGGAGTCTCCTGTAGTTTAAAGCACCCTTCCTTCTGACCCTCATCCGATCTATGTTTGTCTGTTTATTTTTTTTTACTTTCTTCTAAAACCTATCTTTCTTACAGATACACTCTGGCTGGTGGTTTTTCTCATCTACCATCTTGCTTACAGAGTTCTTTTAAAATGGTTTCCATAAAGTGTGTGCCTTAGTCACATGACATAAAGTTCGAAGGCCCCAGATTGGAAAGAGAAAGTCAAGTAGCATTTCAGGGACTATTAGGGCTGTCACGTTTTTAACAAAGTAGTGCTTCAATCCATTTTGAATATAAAAATACAATAATTAAAACATTTTCAAATCCCATAAAAAAGAGAAGCTGGATAAAATTATTTGAAGTAGCTCAAATAACCTTTGAGAATTTGCTTCCAGGCCATGTCCCACCTTTACACATTTTCCAGGATTATGTTGTTTACAGGTGAAACATGACACAAAAATAACACCAGCTGTCTTTTTAAGGTCTATAATTAATGTTGATTTGAAATAGTAAACAATTATCTCTGCACTATGATGAGTACTGAACACATCTGGTGCCACCAGAAAGGTCTATCTTGGCAGCATGAGAGATTATCAAGTGGAGGGTGAAACCTGAGAATGAGAACCTCCTGATGGTCTCAGTGATGGAGTGGGGAGTGGCAGTCTAGGGAGAGCACAATCTTTTTGAGCTATTCCTTCGAGAACCCAACCAGATTCTCATAATGAGGATGTGAGAAAGATCCCCTCATGGCACTAGCAGATGAAAGGAAAAAGGAACCATTGTGAAACATGAGCAGAGGCTATCAGTAAGCAAGGCCTACATTCAAGCAGGAAGAATTTCAATTGCGAGATTTGCAAGAACAAATGCAATTCTGGAGTCATATTTCACCTGGAAGAAGAGAATTCCTACTTGCTCCAACTCCTCTAGCCTTCCTGAAGAGGTGAAAAAACACAAAATAACAGTAACAAAATCATTTGTAGTCCGAGACAGGGATCAAAGGAAATAGAGTAAGAATGTCACAGCTAGAGAAAGGAGTAGAGCCTGAAGAGACAAAAGCCAAACCACTGGAGAAGGGACAGAAACACTTATGAAAGTCAGTGTCCTAAGACATAGGACCACTAAAAGAGGAAAAGAAAAATCTGAAGAATTTATGTAATGCACATAGGGACTCACACCTTACTTACCTCCACAGGAACAGGGCTCCAGGTTAATTACAGTGGATTACAGCTGAAAGAGATTCAGGACACAGTCTTTCCTCCAGGAGCAGTATACAGGAAATCCCCAAAGCCAAATAAGGAGATAGAACAAAAGACACTGGAGGAAAAATTGAAAAATTTTATACCTAAAGCTAAAACAAACATTACACAAATTATTCATTGACCAATACACCCCAAGCACTAGCCAAATTAGAATAAAATCTTACAATAGAAACCTATTTACATAAGTGCCTATTACCTGATACAACCTGGCAATCTCTCAATAAAAAAATTAAAACATGCCACAGGACAAGAATAAACACAACGTGAAGGAGAGTGCGGGATTTCGGGCGAGAGCTGGTGGCAGAGCCGAGACCACGCGATTCCCGGAACGGAGGAGAAGTGGCTTCTGGGGCTGTGGCTGTGAGTCTGGACAAAGACATTTATTATCAGCAAGTTAAGAGATTGTACAGCAATTGGTGGGTGAGGAAGATCCCGTAATTTTTCCTAGGGAGCCGCCCTCGGCCATCCCATAATAACCCTGTCTCTTGGCGCCCTTTTTTCTCTGAGCAAGCTGCCTAGAGGCCTTAGAATTGTCCCACATGGAACTACTAACACCAGTGCCAGTGTACGATGCCGTGGGGTTCAAGAACAAGTACACTTTCCCACCACTGCTATCACTGGGGTCTAAAAACTGGCCCACCTGATGTCCTCATCCCCAAGAAAACTTCACCACAGCCTCCACTAACAATGACACCCTAGCCACTGAGGAAATCACAGATACTACTGACATTGTTTATACCTAAAACAATTCATACAGAGACTACACAATGCATGCACACAGAATCAAAGCTAAAGTACCCAACCAACATAATAGATACAACTTTAAGAAAATGTCCTTTCCTATGAAAGAAAATTTATAAAATTGGAAGAAATGACTCAGATATCACTGTAAGGACACAAAAAACATGAAAAAGCAAGGATATATGACACCTCCAAAAGAACACAATAATTTTCCAGCAACATATGCCAATCAAAAATAAATTTATGAAATCATGAATAAGGAATTGAAAACAATGATATTAGAGAAGCTCAGTGATATATAAAGGAGATCATAAAAACAATACAAAAATCAGAAAAACAATTCAGGATATGAACTAGAAATTTATGAAGAGATGTATATCATAAAATAGAACATAACATAAATTCTGGAACTGAAGAACTCATTAAATGAAATACAAAATGCATCAGAAAGCTTCAACAATTGCCTAAATCAAGCAGAAAAAAGAAATTCAGAACTTGAAGACAGATCTTTTGAAATAACTTAGTCTGACAAAAATGAAGAAAAAGAATAAAAAGAATGAACAAAGTCTACGTGACATATAAGACACTATAAGTTGATCAAATATTCAAATTTTCAATGTCCCAGAAGGTGAAGAGAAAACCAAAGGCATGGAAAACCTACTTAACAAAATAAAAGATGAAAATTTCCCTTGTCTAGGAAGAGATTTAGACATCCAGATACAGGAAGCTCAGCCATCCCCCAAAAGATACAATGGAACAAATTCTCTACAACACATTGTAGTCAAATTGTCTCATTAATGCAACAATGGTTCAAAATACTCAAATCAGTAAATCTGATACATCACATCAACACAATGAAGGACAAAAACCATATGATCATCTTCATAGATGCAGAAAAAATTTGATAAAATTCCATAACCACTAGTTATAAAAACTCTCAACATACTAGGCATAGAAAAAACAATCCTCAAAAAAATTATAAAAGCTAAATATGACAAATCCAGAGGTAACATCATACTGAGTGGAGAAAAGCTAAAAGCCTTTTTTCTAAGAACTGGAACAAGACAAGGATGTCATATTCTATCAATAAAAAATCATATATTTTAAAATATTTTTTCTGAAGTACTTTATGTGCATATGTGTGGTAAATTCCCAAATGTCAGCCTTTGAGATGCTGATGCTGGGCTTATATTTATCTGTAAGTGTATTTCTGAGGCTGTCTATTCAGACCTGTCACTGGTTAATTTGTTGTAAAAAGAGTAAATAAAACCTAAATTTTCACAGACATTTTCTATGGCATCATCAGTAAATTTCACCATTTTCTAAATTTATGAATGTGGTCTTTCAGATTTTCTGAAAGTGCATTTATATTAAAATAATAAATGTAATTATGAATATAAATAATACATACCTAGTTGAATTCAAGAAGACTCTTCTAACTGAAAATATGGTTCTTATTAATTATAAGTGACTCAAGAATTAAACATGAGAAAAATAGTAATGTTTATAATGTTAATATAAATAACTGTACTCAAATATTCCAATAAAGTTGCATTTCCCAAAGCTAAATTCTGCATAGTTGTAAGCTTAAAGAAATCCATCAGGAAGGTTAAACTTATGCACATGCATTTGATGATTGAAAATGCCCTGAAACTGAATAGTTTAGATAAAACCGTTCACTATATTTTAAAATAATATTCACTTACTTAACATCTTATTTGACCTTTTAAAATATGGAAATATATTAAAATATTTTTTCTGGGTAAAGCCAGAAAAATAACAAAAATATTTTAGTAAATTGCTTTGTTTATTTGTTTCTTTACAACACAAAGATCTTGCATTTGCCACCTTGAGGAAAATTATTGCCAAGTAAATATTATATTTAGTGATGTTATATAAGGAAAAGGAAAATACCATTAACAGTTGTGGATTATCACAACATATTTTACATTTGTCTTTGACATTTTTATGTGAGATTTTTCTTACTGATTTAATTTAAATTGTTGTTTTCAGTAAAATGCATATGAATTCATATATTTATGGCAAATAACAACTTTATGAAATTATATTTATTCTTAAAACATTTAATTAAATGATAAAATGTCTTTTTTTCCTTCAAAAGATCTCTGTGTTATTCTCTAACACACTTACATATCCATTATTGTGATAAAGATAGATTCATATAATACCTCAGATATCAGGTTGTCACCAGAGTGCACCAGCAGTTTTATAAATGTCAACTTTTGATTATTACATGTGAAAATGCAGCAGCACAGTAAAAACATCGAACTGGCCTTTTGGCGGTCACTGGAGTATTACATTTTAAAGGTCAGATGTACATGATTACTTTACCTGAGCCCCTTTGTTGGGAGGAGCAGAGCTGAAGCACTCACAACTTGTTCAATTTTTTCTTAATAGTTCAAAAGTTAAAAGAAAAAATATGGAATTATAAAGTAAAAATCCATACTAAAAATGGAAAATAAATTATTTATTATAAGACTTTATTTTATATATATAAGTATTTGCAGGTAAAAGTCAGGGATGATAAAAAAATTTATGCTTAATTAGAGTAAAAATATATAGAATTTTAGATTTAATACATTTATCCTAAATAACTGGTTGTGAAATGGCGTAAATAATTATTATATATCTTATTCTATATCTACATATTTTTGACATATATTCTGACTTGTATTTTCTGTTTGTTTATTGGCTTTTAGCTTATCCCTATTCTCCCTCAAAAAAAAAAAAAAACCTGGAGGTCCATTTTGACATACTAAGAAAACATTAATTTTTCCATCATAAGCAATTGACACATGAATAATTTTGGCAACAGTTTGCATATACAATACTCTGACTTATTATTGCAGTTAAATACTTCCATATTTTTTAAAGTTTCTTGAGAAACAAGAATATTATTACCTGTGAATGTTTCTCATTTTACATGATCTAAGGTAGAACTACATTACTTTAACCTGACATCAATACGCAGGACCCAGAATAAGTAGATAATAAGTATATAAATAGAGGCATATTCCTAGATATTCATAAGAATTATCATGGGTAGAGCTTTTTTATTTTTTTCCTGAACTTCATTAAGGAGTCCACATTTACAGGACTCCACATTAAGGAGTCCGCATAATACATTTACATAATTTTTTTCTAATATTCTAATACTATCTAATATTCTTTTCACAAAGATGAAGAAGTCTGAATTCAGACTGAAAATACTATCATTTGAGAGATTTTAACAAAAATGAAGTAGCTAGTAAAGACCATGGCATCCATTTAAATGCATTAGAACATAATATTTATAGACTAATTAAATGTTTTATATCTTTCAGACAATGGGATATTGATGTGTTCAACTTGTATTTCATCATCTCTAAATCTTCTTATGCAATATTCATACATATCTTCTATATATAAGTGAAAAGATACTTTAAAAGCAAATCTCAAAACAACCTAAGAACTACAAATTTAGAATGGATGTTATTTGTTGCTACTGAAGTCCTTTAAAAGCGGAGATTTCTTTAAAACAAACTTTCTTTAAAATAACGTTAAAAAACAAGCATTTCTAGAATGATGGAATAAGAACTTCCAAAATTGGCTATACGTAAAAGTGATAAGATTACTGGCAAATATTGTCAAAATCAAATTTTTCAGAATTGTTAAAATTAGTCAAAGCTTACAAAAATCGAAGGATTACTTATTCAAGAAAAAAATAGATGAATTTCAATTAGAACAGAGATATTTGTTGTGTTTTAATGCATCTTATTCCCATATTGCATTTTGAGATACTCATGAAAATCAGTAGCATTAAACCATGGCAGTCGAGAAAAGCAGCATCTAAGCAGATACTTGAAAGGATAGAACTGATTTTGTGTTCCCCAAAGACCCATCCCAAGAGAATTACAACCATTTCACCCATCTGGCAATTCTCTGGAAAAGCCCTATTTTATTTGAACTGAGTCAGATCTCACTCAATGATAAAACCTTATCCCCAGAAAATGTGTTTAAAATAATCAGCAGCAATTGTTTAGTATTATTGCTATATAAGGCAATAACACCAATTGAAGCAAACAAGAGGCTGGCCAAGAAATTGTAAAGAAAAACCTGGGGAATGAGATATCTACTGGGGCCTTTGAAAAGTTCTGATGAGGTCTTGGGAATCTAGCAGACCACACACAGAATAGAGGTGAGAATATGTATAGATTGATATATAGACTCTGTGCAAAGAGGACGTGAGAACAAAGGCAGAGTTATAAGCTTCCAGAACATTGAAGGCTTGCCCCAACAGTAACGGGGCTCCTCAAGAAATACTGAGAGGTCCAGGACATTGAAAATAATAATAATTAATTAATTAAAAACTCTGTCCAAGAATTAGCAAATCACTAAGCCAATAAAAAAGAGATTTTAGTGACCAGCCATGACAAAGAATACAGATTTTAGAAAATTAGTTCAGGAACATAACTTCACAAATAATCAGCAGCAGCAGCAACAAAAACAGTAATAATGACAAACCTGGGGAAAGGAGGAGGCATCTGATTTCCAGAGATGAATACTACATATTTATAATATCCAGTTATCAACAAGGAGTTATAAGACATCCAAGTAAATAGAAAAGTATGGTTGATGCAGAAGGAAAAGGTTGACAATAAACTGTCCCTGAAGAAGTCCAGATATTGAACATCCTAAACACATTAATGTGCTGTTACAAACATATTTAAAGAAACAAGGAAATCTTGGCTGAGTGATTAAAACAAAGTATGAGAACAATGCCTCATCAAATAGAGAACACCAATAGAGATAAAAATTATTTTAAAAATATTAAATAGAAATTTTGTTGTTGAAAGGCACAGCAATTAAATTAAAAGATTCACTAGAGTATCAAAATATTATGTTTGAGAAAAAAAAGTAAAATTGAAGATAGGTCATTTGATATTATCCATCTGAGGAATAGAAAAATAAAGAGAAATAAAAAATATTTGCATAAATAATCATCAAACAATTCCAAAATTTGATGAAAACATAAATATGTGCATCCAAGGAGCTGAATAAACTTCAAATATGACAAACAGATCCACATTTAGATATATCATAGTTAAACCCTAGTAAACCAAAGGAAAAAAGATAACTTTGTATATGAGGATGAAAAAAAATGGCACATTATACACAACTTTTCATCAAAATAAATAACGTCTCTTTGGAAACCACAGAGGTTGGAGGCAGTGGGATGACATATTCAAATGAATGAGAGAAAAACTGTCAATAACTAAATGTACTTATTTATTTAAAGATATAAAATCTTTACCCTACATTAACAAATTATTCAACTCAATTACAGAATTTTTGCTTCTAATCTTAGCAAAATTCAAGTGGGTTTTTGAGATTTGGAGTTCTTAATCCCCAATAATTCCTTAACCCTAGTAATTCTTTAACCAAGGGGTACAGCACTGGTTCAATTGAATTGGAAGATAAGAATACAACCCAGCATTTTATGTTTCTTATGCCACTGAACCAACAGGTTGAAAAAGGTATTAGACTATAAGCTCCAGTGATTGATCCTAATTACCAAAGAGAAATGGATTAGTCCTACACAATGAGAGCAAGTAGCCCTCTTTCTGAAACTCAGAAGATTCTATGAAGTGCTTCTTAGTACTGCTATGGCCAAGAGTTAATGCAAAACTACAGTAAAAAAATAATAATAATAAAATAATAAAAAAAGAAAATTTAAGACTCAGTGGGTTCAGGTTACTCTATTGACTAAAAGACTTGGCTATTTGAGGTTCTGGCTGAGCGAAAAGAATATCAAATGAGTGGTAGAAGAAGGAAGCCATAGATATCAATTACAGTCTATGACCAATTACCTAGTCAAGGTCTGTAGTAATTTATATTTTCTCTTTGCTTATCATGTCATCTGTATTTGTCAATACTAAATATTTCATTCTTATTTCTCCTTTTTAAAATATACATATTATTGGAGGTTTAGTCTTGAGTTAGAACATTTGGTGGGAATGCAATAAATTTGATGCATGATTAATACAGACAGCAATGGCTACAATGATTGTCAGGATTATGAATTCCCTCATTTGGGAGAGAAAGTGAGAACTTCACTTGTAACAAGGACAGCTGTATTTCACTAAGTGGAAATATAAAGTTATTTTATTATCATTCAAAGTCTGTAAAAAAGAACATATAAGATGAATACCCTCCAAATGGGTGGAAAGTATCATTTATCCATTTATTGATTGTCAGCTTAAAATCCACCTTTCACTGCTTGCTCTGAAAAAATGGAGTTGTAAATATATCTGCTTTCCTAGCTGGCATGATATTAAATTTTGTCAGTAGAGGACATCAAGGGACAATGATAGAGAATGGGATTTCTCCCCCTTTTTTTTGATGTGCTTTTTTCATCAGGAAATAAGTACTTTTTTTTCAGCACCCTGCTGCCAAGAGACTGTGGCATCTTCAAAAGGTAAATTGCTCAGCACACACAAAGACAGTGTTGCGGTAGGCATAGAATGACTGACATCTCTTCGTACACCCTACTCGGGTGGCTTTGGAGCAGATTGTCGTTGGCAGGGCACCTCTCTGTGATAGGCTTCTTTGGGGGCTTTCTTAGGCAGCTTTGTAGCCAAATGCCACCATGAGGGCGCCTGACTGTGACAGCTACTCTGAACAATACAGTGAGAAATCTTGCAAAGAGTCCCACCAGCACAGCTTGTGGGATACATAGAAATCTCTTTGCTGTCCACTGAGCTATGGCTGTGCCCTTTGCAATTAGATCTGTATTTTAGTCCTGGGATTTGTTTTGTAGGCTTTATCTCAGCCCTAGAGGTAGTGGCTGCTGCCTATATCTGCTATTCTTGTATTCTTTAAACTTCTCTTTTCCTCTTACTAGCCAATTCCTCATTACACCTCCAATCTTCTGCTGATAATCCTTGTGGTAGGCTGCATGATGGCTCCCAAAGATAGCCGCATTCTAATTCCTGGAACCTTCAAATATGTTACCTTTATGTGGAAGGGGACTTAGCAGAGCTGATTAAGTTAATAATTTTGAGATGGGGAGAATATTTGGTGTATCCAGATGGGTCCTAAATGTCATCAAAAGTATCCTTATAAGAGACAAAAGGAGTTTTGAGAAGACAATGTGACCAGGGAAACAGAGACTGTAGTGATGCAGTCACAAGTCGAAGAATACTCACAGATACCAGAAGCTAAAAGAGGCAAGAAAGTGGCTGTCCTCTGGAGCCCACTGCCACCCTCTTGGCTTTAACACAGTGAGACTGATTTCAGACTTCTGGCCTCTAGATATTCAAGAGAATAAATTTCCATTGTTTAAGACACTAAGTTAGTGGGAGTGTGTCACAAAAGCAATAGGAAGCTAATGTAATAGTTTATAGTAAAATTTTCTATTCAAATTACTGTCTAGTTTCTGTCACCTCATAGCACTCTGACTAAAATAGTCCTACATAAATGTGAAATGTTTCTGATCTTCATTCCTAATTGGTAGAGAAAAGAATGCAATTTAAAGATCAATGGTTGCATACCATGTACTGAAACTATAACCTGCTCTTCAAAGATGCTACATCTAGCATGGAAGCTCCAAGAGGAGATACTTCTAGATTAATCTTGTGATATAAATTTTATATGGCAGAATTCATCTAGCTTTTATGGTTATGAACTTGTAAATTAAATGGGTTTATGGTGGGACAACCATGCCTGCCTCCCTTAAGGGTGCCAGTGTTATCCACCATACCCCTGGGATATGGCATTTTATTTGATTTATTATCTTGGACAGGATGGAGACAAAAACCAGAAGCTTTCATTTGGCTTTCTCCACCACAATAGCTCTTACTCCAACTGCCAAGGACAAATATGAGATTTTTGCAAACTAAGAAATATGTACATTCTAATTTTACATTTTGAGACCTGAGAAATGACCACTGTTTTGGTCTATGAATGGTGCCAGTGCTCCTGGCTTCCGTATCATATACTCCCACTCTGCTGGGAGGTTGAAGGGCATGATAATAATTCACATCCCTGCATATCGATGTGAACTTAAACTCTGTCTCCAAAAATCTTTAGAATGTCTAGATATTCCCATTTTGCCCAGTGTGATTATCTGAATAAATGATCATTGAAGAATTAGACCTACATAACCATAAAGAATCTTTTTCATTTAAATTAGGTCTCTTCTTTAGTCAAAGATTTACAAGTTCAGAAAGTGGCTGAGCTTTAGAAAACAGGCATGGGATAATAACTTTAATAATGTGGCTGGCTGATCATCCATTCTTGATTTCTTTCCATTCTGTAAATTTAACAACAGCCCTGTTGTTTGCCAATCTGTTCTTTGCCTAAATTCATCATGCCTCTTAACCATCTCCATAATTCTCTGCAGGTCATGCGCCTCTGGTTGCCACTGTGAACTTGAAACTCATTACAATAATTGTTCCCTCATGGTTTCTGATAATTGAGCACCATGTTTTGACCTCTATTATTTCAGGATCCTGTTATCTCTGTTACTAAAAGAGAGCCCAATTATATAATAGTACCTCTGGTCATCAAACCTGGCCTACACAAGGTAGTTGCCACTGAGCTTCTCATTGCACCTGGTGCCTCCCTGTATAATTTCTTACCTGTTTGGTAAATAGAGAGCCCTCTATGCCTCTCCATGGAATATTTTATGACGGTGGTTTCCAGCTTTAAGAAATGTATTAACACTAATATTGATCAATTCTCTAAACCTTTTGATCTCTTTCTACATTCTCTGATATGCTGTTCTGACATTTCTACTTCATTTAATATGTGCCACCTTTATTCTTCCACTTTTTCCTTTCCTGCCTTCTCCTCCTTCTTCTTCTCCTCTTTCTTCTTCATCTAGTATGGACCATTAATTTTCCTGTCTATTCAAAAGCCATCCTAGCAATGTATTAACACTTGTATGCCTCAGGATTCTGCATAACATAACTAATGGGATATATATATATACATATACATATATATATATATATGCATGCACAGTGACCCTTGAACAACATGAGGGATAGGTGTGCTGACACTGCACAGCTGAAAATACACATTTAATTTGTAACTACCCAAAATGTAACTACTAATAGCCTGCTGTTGAACAGAAGTCTTATCAACAACATAAACAATCAATTAACACACATTTTATATGTTATAGGTATTACCCACTGTACTCTTACAATAAAGTAAGCTGGAGAAAAGAATATTATTGGGAAATCATAAAGAAGAGAAAATATGTTTATTATTCATTAAGTGAAATGGATCTTCATAAAGGTCTTCATCCTTGTCATCTTCACATTGAGTTGGCTGAGGAGGAGGAGGGGAAGAAAGGGTTGGTCTTGCTGTGTTAGGGGTGGCAGAGGCAGAAGAAAATACTCTTATAAGTAGACCCATGCAGTTCAAAATCTGTTGTTTGAGGGTCAACTGTATATAAAAAGATATCTGTTATGAGGAATTGTCACTCACAATTACAAAGACTAAGAAGACCAAAATTTACAGTCAGCAAATTGAAGACCCAGGAGAGCTGAAAGTAAATTTTACCCTGAGTTCAAGGCCTGACAGTTGGAAAAATGGTATAAGTTCCAATCTTAAGATGAGTCCCTAGGTAGAAACAAATGATCTTCTAGCTCAAAGACAGTCAACAGAGATAGAAAAAAAATTCCCTCTTCCTTATTCTTTTTATTCTATTCAGGCCTTCAACAGATTGGATGAGGCTCACACGCACATTGAGGAGGGCAATATGCTTTACTTAGTCTACTGAGTCACATTTTAAACTCATCCAGAAACACCCTCAAAGACACACCTATAATAATGTTTAACCAAATATTTGGGGAATCCCTTGGCCCAATCAAGTTGGCACATAAAATTAACTATCACAAGTCCACACATTGTCCGTTTGGCATTCACATGAGCCTCCTTAAACCACACTTAATTTCCAAATAAACACAGTAACAAGATCATAATTCTGCTTAACATTACACAACTATTCTGCATACAACTGAAAACACACTAGTCCCTTCCCTGGAAGAGAAGTTAACGTCATTGAGTGATCATTACTCTTCTTCTTCATATCCCATTATTTAAATACCATGATATAAAACTGACAATACTTAAATACTTTAGTATGAAGTTAATATATCTCATGCTACATATTAAGGGAAAAAGAAAGGGAAGAAAACAAAGATATTTGCTCTCTCCATAAATACATATATAAGTATGTATATGCACACACTATTCATGACAAAATGAAGAGGAAATGTTCATGACAATTATAGTTCTTATTTTTGTAACTGGTCATGTGGTCATAGATGGTATTTATAACTATACTCTTCTACTGCCTATGGTATATTCCCTTTGCCTTCAGCAGACCCCTTAGCTGGCTGTAGTTCTTTAAGTGATGGAGTAACCTAGATCTGCATTCCCGAAAGGTCTGGGCCATAAGTAGTCATGTCTGGATTGGGTTGTTGTAGTTTTCCATTGACCTTAATCAAAGAGTGCTATAATGCTAAGAAATGCTCTAAGGAATCCCCTGTATTTGGAGACATGCTCTTCTTAATGTCTGTCGTGGAGTAGCAGTCCAATTTCTTCTTGATCATTAGGATTAATCACCCCACTTAGCACACTATTTCCCTTCTTTGTCATTGACTCAGATGTGTAAGAAACCCAAAGTGGCTGATCGTTAGTCTTAACTTTCAGTTCAATGAGATCACTGTCATGTCTCCTGGTGAAAGAATTCCTTCCATTGGAAATAATACCTCTAGGCCAACAAAACACAAGATCATGGCAGTAAGAAGCAAAAATTTTGCTAGTGGATCACCAGAGGTAGTAGTGAGTTGATTACTTCCATTTCAACTCTTTGGTTTCTGGACTTGTGAATCCTGTCTGTGGAAGAAAGAGTGTCATACATTTGGTGCTGATTCAGATTACATACAGCTTTCTAGGGAATCTTACCCCACCTGGCTGGTGCTGTAACTGAGTCTTCAAAAGCCCATTCCACTATTCTATCAAACCAGCTGCTTTAGAATGGTGGAGAATATGGTAAGGGCGCTGAATTCCATGAGTATAGGCCCATTGCTACACTCCTTTTGCTGTGAAGTGAGTTTCTTGGTTAGATAACAATGCTGCAAAGAATACCACAGTGTTGATAAGGCATTCTGTAAGTATATGTATGATAGTTCTGGCAGAGGCATTGTATGCAGGGAAGGCAAATCCATATCCAGAGTAAGTATCTATTCCAGTATGAAAAAAACACTGTTCCTTCCATAATAGAAGCTATCCAATATAATCAATCTGCCACTAGGTAGCTGAATGATCACCCTGGGGCATAATGTCATATCAGGAATTGTGTTATTCTGTGCTGCCAGAAGGCTGTAGCCAGGTTGGCTTTGGTGAGTGGAAGTCTGTGTTGCTGAGCTTGTGCATCATCTTCTTCCCTGATACCATGGCCACAATGTTCATGAGTCCATTGGGCAATGACAGGAGTGGCTGGGAAATGGGCTGACTGGTATTCATAAAACAGGCTGTCCTAGTCACTGGACTACTAAACTGTTTGTCTGCTGAGGTCACTTTTAGGTAAGCATTAACATGAGACGCAAATATCTTCACATATTTTCTCATTCAGAGAAGTCTATCCCCATACTTCTTCCACAAATTTTCTTCCACCAATTGTCCAATCATATTGCTTCTAAAATCTTACCATTAAGCCAAACCATTAGGCAAAACAGTCTATGAATCTGTATATAATCATATGTCTGGTCATTTCTCCTTCAAGCAAAGTGAATAATCTTTGTACTGCTTGGAGTTCTGCATATTGGGAAGATTTCCTTTCACCACTGTCCTTCAGGAAAGTCAAAGAAAGGGATGGTAGTGCTGAAACTGTCCACTTTGTCAATCAACATCAGAAAAAACCAACCCAATCTCATTCTAGTTGTTAAGTTTTCCAAAAATTTTCAAAAGTATAATATATACAGTCACCCAGACCCTTGCTTCTTATAAGCTGCTGATTAAGAGTATCCAGCAAAGATATTTTACATATCCCTATCATCAAATCATGTTGTGGGCTATCAGTACCTCTTTACAACTGGAAATGAAGCCATTAGCACCTTTAAATCTAACCATATTAGAGAGCTAATTCCAGAAACAGCAGACCAATTCTGAAAACTCATCCTTAACATCTGTTTCTCTAGAATCAGTCTTGATACCAAAATCTGTATTAGTCAGGATTTTCCAGAGAAGCAGAACCAATAGAATATCTCCTATAATATAATACAATACAATATAAAAGTCCAATTATATTATATACAATATAACCTATACACATATTATAATATATATGGAATTGTCTCATGTGATTATAGAGGCAGAGAGACTCAAGACATAACAGTCAGTGTACTGGAGACCAAGAGAGCTGATGATATAGTTATGTCCAAGTTCAAAGTCTTGAGAACCAGAAGAGTCAATGGTATAATTTCTAGTCCAATTGTGAGTCCCAGGTCAGAAGAAGACCAACATTCCAGCTCAAAGACAATCAGACAGAGAGTACAAATTCCCCCTTTATCACCATTTTTGTTCTATTCAGGGCTTCAACAGATTGAATGAGGCCCACCAACATTGGGGAGGACATTCTGCTTTACTCTATCTACCAATTTAAATGTTAATATTATCCAGAAACACCCTCAAAGACATACCCAGAATAATATTTAGCCAAATATATGAGAACCCTATAGCCCAGTCAAGCTGACATATAAAATTGCCACCACAACACTTTTATGAGGATGTTGCTAGGTATTAAATGATGTGACATAGGTGACTATTTCCATAGTGATAAGTGTTCTCTGATTCAACTTCATATTTCACCTCCATTGAATATGTAGCCATTCTCAGACAAAATTGACTTTAAATCAATAATAGTAAATAAAGATGGTCATTATATAATGGTAAAGTGAGCACTTCGACAAGAACACATAATAATCCTAAACATATACGTGCCTACCACAGAAGCTCCCAGATACATAAAACAAATTCTACTAGAGTTAAGCAAGGAAATAAATAGTAGCATCATAACAACATTCCATTGTCAGAGTTGGGCAAATCATGAAAGCAGGAAATAAATAAATAAATAAATAAATAAATATATACTGGGCTTAAAAGAAACCCTAAAACTAATAGACCTTTACAGAACATTCTACCCAAAAACTACTGAATATAAATTCTTCTCATCAGCACATGGCACATTCTCCAAGACTTATCATATCTTAGTCCACAAAACATGACTCAACAAATTTAAAAAAAAATAGAAATCATACCGTGTATCTTCAACCAATAGGCACAATCTTTTGGCTTCTGCCAAAACATGGTGGCTGGTCCTGCAGATACTTCAAAACTTATGGTTCTTCTCTTCTCTTAGCATGTAGAGATCTTCAACAGCTGTGTTAGGTTGTGACCCAGCTGTAATTAGGGGTTTGGGAGCTTGAAGGTGGGAATGTAGACTCAGTTTTTAAGAGGGTATATGTTGTTTTCCAAGGATGAAGTTTCTGCGTCATCTTTAAGCATAGCAGTCTAATGATAAAAATAAGAGAGAGATGTATGTGCAGGATTAGTGGATTCAGAGCACTATGAATCCATTATTTCAAAGTTATTGAATGCATTGATACATATTTCTATACCCTTTGCCTCAGGATCCCACCCTTTTCAATCCAGGCCAGACCTTTCCCCAGGAAATTTACCAGAGTAGAGAATATAAACTTCTGTGATTCTCTGATACCCTCATAATTAAGTCTAGGGCCAGATCCTTAGCTTCCTCTGCTCTCTAACTATAGAAGAGATGAGTTGTTGTTTTGTGTGTATGTGTTTCCACATGTCTGTGTGTGTGTGTGTTATATGATTTTAAGGTGAGCCTCTGACTTTCACAATTCTTAAATTGGTGAGTAATCACCCTCAGGATCCCATTGTTTTTATCCAATGCATTGATAACCAGTATCAGTCACCCAATTCAAAAGTACTTATATTTACTTCCAAACTATCTAAAAATGCTAAGATACAGTTCCAGTCCTACCAGTATATTTTTATCCATCAATATTTCACCTTAGTCCAACCCTAGTGAAAGTTTTAACAATAGCATCATCACAACTTTCTTGGTGCTACCATTACCCCACCAGCACCAGTGATGTGATCCTTATCGACAGATGGCCAAAAAGTGATCCTGCTCCAAAATCTAAAACTATTTTTTCTTTCTTATATTCAATTATTATTTTTATACTAATTTTTATTTAAAAATATTAATTATGAGATTATAAGTATTTTTATTGCATGGATATCTTATATAATGCTTAAGCTAAGGCTTTTGGTGTGCCCAGAATAGTGTTCATTAGAACCAATAGGTAAGTTTTTCTCCCACACCCACCCTACCACTCTCCCCTTTTCTTGGTTTCTCATATCATTTATATTGCACTGTGCCCATGTGTACTCATTTATTAGCTCCCACTTCTTAATGAAAATATACGGTGTTTGGTTTTCTATTCCTTAGATACTTCACTTAGGAGAATGGTCTCATTTCATCTAAGTTGCTGCAAATGACATTATTTCATTCCTTTTTTATGTCTGAGTAGTGCTCCATTGTATATATTTATACCAAATTTTCTTTAACCAATTATGAATTGAAGGATGCTTAGGTTGATTACATATCTTTGCAAGTGTAAATTTTGCTGTGATAAACATTCGAGTCCAGCTTTCTTTTTGACAAGATGACTTCATTGCCTTTATTATGGGTACATAATAGTTGTATACCTTTATAGGGTGCATGTGATGTTTTGATATAGGTATGTAATGTGAATTAATCAAATCAGCATGATTAGGATATTCATCACCTCAGGCATTTATCATTGCTTTGTGTTAGGAACATTCTAATTCAACTCTTTCAGTTATTTTAAAGTATACCCGAACTTTTTGTTGATTATAGTCACTTTTTTGTGGTATCAAATATTGCTTATTGTATCTATCTATCTAACTATATTTTTGTACCCATTAACCATCCCCACTTTATTCCCAGTTCTACACTGATGGCTACCAGAGGCTAGGAAAAGATATTTAAAGTCTTTTTCTTAGGATCATTCCTGGCACTGACTGGAAATAGGATTCTTGTGAAAGAGACTGAGATAATAATTTTAGGTAGGTAGATTTTTGGGAAGTGCTCTTAAGGACAACTGCAAGAGACTGAGGGAATCAGGATTGGTCACAAGTAGAAATGGAACTAGGAAGCCATTGCATTATAGGCCTTATTCAATTTCACAGAAAGCTCTGGAACTGGAATATCCCCTCAGAGTTGTTTCCAATTTGAGATAATGAAGCTATGTGTTTGCATACTCTATATTAGCCAGCTATTGTTTATAGGCTTCCCCTGGAGAAGAGATACTTCATTAAAAAGAATATTAAAATTAAACATGAGAAGATGCTCAATTGTATTAGACATAGGGTAAATGCAATTAAACTTACAATGAGATACCAGTACACACCACATGAATGGCTGAAATTAAAAAGGCTGACACACCAAGTGTTGTCAAGGATGTAGAACAATTACAAAATATTATACACTGCTGATGTGAAAGTAAACTTGTACAAACACTTTAAAATATTATTTGGCAATATCTATGAAAGCAGGAAGAATGCATACTGAATGATTCAACAGTTTTAGTCTATGATAATATACTCAAAAGAATTATGTTCATATATTTACAAAAAGACATATAATAGGATATGCCCAGCTACCTTATTTATAATAGCACCAAACTTCAACTACCCTAGAACCATTCATCAGTTGAATTGATAAATAGATATTGGCACATTCACATGAATGCATATCTAGCTTAGATAAATGAGATTTAATGATCTATAACCACACACAACAATGTAGATGATTCTCAAAAATATCTTGTTGAAAAATTAAGTCAGACATAAATGTGTGAATAATGTACAATTCCATTTATATGAAGTACAAGTACTTTTATGCTGTTACAGATAATTTATGCTGTTACAGATAATTATGAGGCCTTTTAAACATGTGAAAAAATGTATAAATAACCTCAATGGTAATAGTTCAAATAAAAGTCAAAATGATGCCATGACACTATTAGCTTAGTAACAACGCCAAAGTCTGATAATATCTTTCATTATGGGAGGAATATATTACTGAAAAAAATGTAAATTGATGCCAACCTTAAAGAGGGATATTTGCCTATAATGTGTGAAAATGTTTCCTCTGGATCAACATGTATAAGTATCATCTGTAGTTCTATTGAAATACAGATTCCTGAGTTCCAACTCTGCAAATTCGGCCTCAGTTGGCCTGGGGTGGAGAGTAATATTTTGCATCTCTAACAACTACCAGATGTTGCTGATGCTGCCTCTTTGAAAATGCATTTTAAGTAGTACTGCCTCAGACTCAATGTTACTTCTAAGAATTTGTTTTCTAGATATATACTTGTGAATGTTTGTATCAGGGAAAAATTACCAAAGTTGAAGTAGTCACACCTTTAAAAATGTTTGTTGTTTGAATGAGAAGTACAATCACAGTCACAGTTTTAAAAAATAAAAAAAATATGAAAGCTGTGTAGTGAAAATTTTCCACATATTTACTTCCATCAATGGTTCAGCCCCCTAGCTTGGTAACAGTGCCAAAGTTTGATAATATCTTTCAGTATATGAGGAATATATTACTGAAAAAATGTAAATTGATGGCCAACCTTAAAGAGGGATATTTGTCCATAGTGTGTGAAAAAAATGTGTGAAAACATACATTTCAGCAAAGCAAGTAATTATCCTTACTGCTTAATAATTTCTTTTATTTTCTTTAATAGACTTTTAAAAATTAAAATAAATATGAGTATATTTTATTATACCCTTTGTTAAAAATCAATGGACACTACAAAGAATGGTAAC
Source organism: Lemur catta (assembly GCF_020740605.2). Lineage (NCBI taxonomy): Eukaryota > Metazoa > Chordata > Mammalia > Primates > Lemuridae > Lemur > Lemur catta. Next base: position 49,760,988 of record NC_059128.1, on the reverse strand, counting down.
TTAGTTTGTTTTAATACAAAGAAAAAAAAACCATGTGAGTGTGATTATATTTCTTATTCAAGGAATAAACTCTTTAAAGATGATTATTGTAACTTTAGCAATTAGTCTCTTCAGGTAGACACTTAATTAGTCTAAATTAGATACTTCAAAATGTACCACAAAGTTTTCAGTCAGCACTGTTTTTACACTGTTGTCAGATGTTATTTGTTGATATTCAGTATCTTCTACTGTTAGAATAAAAATACTTAATGATTTATCACCCAGAATGTCTTGCTAGTAGGATTCTACTTAATTCTAATCAAGGATAAGTAGTCACAAAATTTTGAAAAATGGAGGAAGCCATTATTCTTCCAAGCACCTGAGGCAAGGGCATGGATTTCAGCAAATGGCCAGTAAGAGATTATAGCCAGAATCTTAAGGATTCTACTAGAACCACATTGAAATTCCAGGCAGCAAAGATTAGTGGAAGGCTTCATGCAAACATTGCTTTTCCAATCAATCCCTGCAAAATCCCTGGATTTAGCTTTTCTAGCTTTCTAACAGATGTTAAGCTGTCACTTCTCTGTATTAACCCACTTGCTCTAGGTAAGTAGTGTGACTTCTGTTTCTTACTTGAACCTTGAATAATAAGTACAGATACCAAAATCCCAACAGTCTCTGTTCTACAAAATTAGTGGACAGTTCAAATTTTCATTACAATATTTTGCATCATTTGTCTCCCTGTTATATTATTCTTCTTATATAGCATTGTGTGTGCGTACACGTGTCCGTATGTGTGTGTATGTGAAGGGGATTAAATGTAGAATTACATTTTGCATTGTCAGAGGTCATCATATAAGAATATTTCACAAAAAAACTAAAGAATTTTTTTCCTCTGATCTCACTAATCATGCAGATTAAAGATAAGAGCATTTTGCACTGGGCATTGTCAAACTCTGGATTTGTCATGTTATTCAAATAAAAATTGCTACTGGATTTTATACAAGTATATAACTTTTAAGAAAGACTATATTTTAGCTAGTCTATCCTTTCTAATAAATTGCACAATATTCTCATTGTATGTGATAGCAGTCAGCTTTTCTAGAGAATTGACATAAACATAGTAGTACCCACCAAAATTAAAACTTATTATCCTCAAATAAAAGACTATTAATTATGTCACTTATGATACTCTTGAGTATCTCTAGATGTAGCATAAATCTCTAAACTTGGATTAATTTATTTATAAAGCATTGAGTATTCATTTCTAAAATTATTCAGTTTTTATTTCTATTTATGAGATAAATACACATTTTATGCCTAGGAGTCTTACTGAGGTCAACAGAACATGATCAATGGATATACATAACACTGCAAATCAGATAATATTTCAGCCAACACAAAACATATGAGCATAAATGATCTCAAAAAATAGTTTATTTTTTTTATTTCAGCTTATTATGGGGGTACAAAAGCTCAGGTTATATATATTGCCCATGCCTCCCCGTCCCCCCAAGTCAGAGCTTCAAGCGTGTCCATTCCCCAGACAATGTGCATTTTCAAATTTTCAAAAATCCTGCTAGTGACAGTGAGTAACTCTTCACCTTAGATACAGGAATTCTCAGAAAACTTACATTTTATTTCAGACATGTTATGCTCCATGTCCTGTTTCTATAAAATTCTACATCTTCATTTTGGTCATAATTCCTTAGAAAAGCATCATCTTCCTAAACGGTTTTTCCTCTCTTCTCCTTCTCCTTCTTCTTCTTTATTTCATCAGGAAATTTAGTTCTTGTTTGGGATTTCTGTTTGGAGAAATTCCAGAGGATTAAACATTGCATAGTACAGGCTCAAACTTAAAATTGAATATTATATATCTATCTTAAAAGATCTCTCCATGAAATCTTTTAACTGGCTGTGTATTGCCTCCTTCTGTGTCAGTGTCTCTTTTTTACACCTTGCCTCTTACTATCTTACTCTGTGTCCCCTCTCCAAGTACCAACAGAATCTCTCCCTTTTCCTTTCTCATGCATTAAATCTTTTTTTTTAATTTTTTTTTAATTTCAGAATATTATGGGGGTACAAATGTTTAGGTTACATATATTGCCTTTGCCCAGCCCGAGTCAGAGCTACAAGCATGTCCAGACCCCAGACAGTGTGCACTGCACTCATCAGGTGTGAATATACCCATCCCCTCCACCCCCCTCCCACCTGCTCGACACCTGATGAATGTCACTATCATATGTGCACGTAAGTATTGATCAATTAATACCAATACATCTGCACTCGAATGTTTATAGCAGCATTCACAATTGCAAAGATGTGGAAACAACTCAAGTGCTCATCGGTACATGAATGGATTAATAAAATGTGGTGTATATATACTATGGAGTTCTACTCAGCCGCAAAAAATAATGGTGATCTAGCACCTCTTGTATTATCCTGGATGGAGCTGGAGCCCATTCTAATAAGTGAAGTATCACAGGAATGGAAAAACAAGCTTTAAGCCTTAAACCTTCATTAATTTCATGTAAGAGTTTAAGTGTCTTCTCTAAGTCCCAAAATATTTCTTGGCCTTCCAATACATTGCACAACCATTAAGATGCCCTCCTCAACTAAGAAAAATCCACTTACAACATTTTACATCATGTTTTAAGCACTAAGAGATTTTAATTTCTAGCCTTTTAATTTACTCTATCCCTAAATGAGCTCAACCATTCACCAAAGCAAATTCCTAAGCTTTGTGGAAATTTTATTTTTTCGCTTGTAAATGTAGGACTAATCCTAACCAAGGTTATTTAGGTTAATCAATTCTATTTCACAGCTCTTTGAATGCTAACATCACAAGTGTCTTCACTATTTTTCTTTCATTCCAGAGCTCAAAATTCTTAACACAATTGTTATTTCTCTGAAGGCACACTATGAAATACAAAATGTTCCCTGTGAGAGCCTATACCTAAACCACTATCGCTGTTTTCAAACTAAAGCACTCCAAGACTCACCCAGGAAGAAGAAATGAAGGGGATGCTGCACTACTTTAAAATTCATTGATTCTGTTCATACATATATATGCAGATCATTTAGGAAGCAAGTGTGAATGGGATCCCACACAATCTGGGCAGTCACCTAAATAAATGTTAACCAAAGTACATTTCTTTGGAGAAAAGTAAGAAAAAATAATAAGCCAAAAGCAAAATAATATCAAATATATCAGTCTAGGACTCCTGCCAATTTCCACAAACTGCTTAAGATAATTCAGATTTCACAGTTTTGTAGGATCATCATTATCAAACTCTTCATCAACTTTGAACATAGACCATATGTTAACCACATGAAGAGAAAGCTTTTTTCTCTCTGTTTTTGTCTTTATCTTATATGTAAGATTATGAAAGTAGCCAAGACAATTTAACATCCTAACATTTTTCCTAAAATGTTTCCTGTTGCAACGTCCTCAGTGTCACTATGATGCTTCACAATGTATATGTGATTTTTCAAAGAATTGTTTTAGTTTTAATTAATTGACTGATAGATTTAGAAGGATACTGGAAAAATCTTTTTATAGTCATGAAGATTATATTTGCCATTATTTGACTTCTTTTTGTTCAAACATTTTAGAGCACACTGACAATATTTTCAAGAAATAAAGATTGGAAAGAAATATTTTTAAAAAGCATACTTAAATGCCAGTAATAGTTCTAGGCAGCCTCTTTCAAGAAATCTTTACATAGTACATTGTAATAGATCATTGTCAACTGTAATGTGCCTCACCACAAAGGTATTTAAAAGTGTAAATGTAATTGTTTGAGTTTGCTGGTGTCATTATTATTGTCACCATCTCTTAGATGTTTACTTTTAATTTCATTATATTTTCCTTTCTGTGGTTCTATTTTTCACTTTCTTCCTTCCATCACACCCACATTTTCTGATGATCTATTCAGCTTTGTAATATTTCTTTCTCTAGCTCTATAAAACATTTTCTGATGTTTTTTCTTTTTGAGTTACTGTTAGCTTATTGCTCCCCACTTGAGATCACCTTCTTTTCTTCTATTTAATAGATTAATTATCAACATTTTTCTGTTTCTTCCCAACTGACTATGCTTTGTATTTGAACATTTTTAACCAGCTTCTTTAATATGGTTTGAGAACTTGATATTGAAATTTATTACTTGAGCCTCAAAGGCATTTTACAAACTACTTTCAGAAAAAAAAATAGATTTTTATTATTGCTGTTGTCATTGTTCTTTGTGACCTACATACAATAGCTAAATGGAGTTTTATTCAGTGAAGTTTAAGTAACAAATTGTCTACTTCCTTTTTTAATATGTATTTTTTAACCACATAGGCTCTAGTTCAATCAGATTTTGTATAATTCTGATTTTGCTAGGATTTCTTATCAGTAGTTTAAAAAAGGCAATACATTGAGAACTACTTAATAAATATAATTTGAAGAGATATAGTAAATTTCTACTCAAAAATAATAAAGGCATCGTCTGTCTTGCTTTATTTAAAAATGTCATCTTTCTTTTATCATGGATGTCTGAATTGTAGAGGCATTCTTTCTGAATTTATTCATCATTCAATTACTTATTATTAAAATATTTTTTCTATGTGAAAACAATTTTGGCCTGTCTTCAAATAATTCTCAATTTGCCTTGTTTTTTCTTTCTTTTTTTGTTTTTTTTTTGTTATTTTTTCTGCTATGTGGTTTTATACTTCAGTCGGTATAATACATGCTGCTGTGTTTCAAGTTAGACCTTTTTTCTCCAGTTGAGCTTAAAGTCTTATGAGTCCAGGGTAAAAATTAATTATATCTCTTTGAAGGTATAATTTTCAGGGAAGATAAAAATCAGGCAAATAAATAATGAAAAGGTGTGAAAGATTTCTTCAATTCATTAACATGAGAACCTTTGAGATGGTAAAACTGATTCAGCAAGCCCTTGAGAAACTGAGTACCAATGCTGTTAAAAAATGTTGGAATGAGGTTGATAGGTTAGATACAAAACAAGGTATAATTAAATCATAAATCTTGTGATTAATTTTTCTCCGACAGGACAAGAAACTACAAGATAGCATCTAACTTCATGAAAACCTGGGCCTAAATAAAGAGTAAATATCAGGTAAAACAGAGGTGTATCACTGGGAATATTTAAATCTCCTGGGTAGGACTATTAGACAATGCTACTGTACATTCAGAAAACATACAGCCATCCTTTTGTCATATGTCTAAGTTTTTTCTTTTTTTTTTTTTTGAGACAGAGTCTCGCTGTGTTGCCCAGGCTAGAGTGAGTGCCATGGCGTCAGCTTAGCTCACAGCAACCTCAAACTCCTGGGCTGAAGCGATCCTACTGCCTTAACCTCCCGAGTAACTGGGACTACAGACATGCACCACCATGCCTGGCTAATTTTTTCTATATATATTTTAGTTGGCCAGATAATTTCTTTCTATTTTTAGTAGAGATGGAGTCTTGCTCTTGCTGAGGCTGGTCTCGAACTCCTGACCTCGAGTGATCCACCCGCCTTGGCCTCCCAGAGGGCTAGGATTGCAGGCGTGAGCCACTAGGCCCGGCCATATGTCTAAGTTTTTGACAATTTTTCTTAACCTCTGTCTCCTCCCAAGATTATGAACCAATTGAGGAGATTCAAAATATGAAATAAGCTATCTTGATTAGCTGAGGCCAATAATACTCCCTATACCCTCATGCTCCCCAAACCAAACCAAACAATCAGACAAACAAACAAACAAATAAACACCTTAAAAGAGCGTGACAGCTACAGGCTTTGTTCCAAAGGCCAGGGCCTGCTGTGGTGTATTAACGTGGAGACGGCCACAGAAGTTTCCTGCAGGTGGGCACCCATCATTAACTCTTCTGCTCAGCCCAATGAGGAATAAAATCTTTCATTCCTAATTCTCTGAACCAATAGTAAGGGTCAACAGTTAAAGAAAATGGAAAGATATGGAAAATATATATCTAATACTTAATATATATGTGAATATCTCCTGTCTAAACAGAGGTATTTATATATTATGGGTCAAAGCATAATAAAACATAAACATTGAGATTATCCTTTGTAATAGACAACAATTTACAAGTTCATATCTAACTTTTTGGAGACTGGCCCCTAATAAATAGTAAACAGCAAGTAAAACAAAGATAATTCCCCCAGAGAATTAAAATCTCTTTGACCCCTTTTACAGAATGCATATTCTTCTTTCTTTTCTTCATGCTCACCTGTTTTATCCTATTAAGATTTTTTTACCTCCAAACTGAAAGGATCTATTTTCTCCCTACAAGGCAGATCCTAAGCTTCCTGCTACCTTATGATCCGATCTCACTTCCCTGATATTTGGGCCAAAAGTCAGATCTAACTTTTCTCATTATTTTTTTTTTTCCTTCCTTATTATGTCATGAATTTGTCATTCTATAATATTTTGGCAATGGAGGAATAAAATAGACTATTTGGGAAAATGACTTTTAGAAATACAATGGAGGCAAAAAAGGAAAATTTATCTCCATGAGAGTTCCATTTTCTTTAACTTAAACCCTTATTAAATCTAAGTAGCAGATTAAGTAGCTTGAGAGTTAAATAACATGCATAATAAGATGGAATTTTTTTAAAAAAGGGAAGAATTGACCAAATGGCCCATGATGACAGAGTTTTGAATTCAAGAGCATCTGTTAGAGTAGAATTATTTATATGAACTGTAAGAACTGTGAAGGGTATGAGATTTTTCCATATCTTCAAGCTAACAAGTTAGCCTGCCACAGTATCATGGAGGCTGAAAGAAGACACAAGGCTCCTGGGGAAGAGAATAAGGACATTTATTACTCACAGTAATAGAATTATCATCACGTTGGCTCTTCCACCTCCTATTCCCACAAAGTGATGGAAAGTGGGTCAGGTGACACCTGAACATCAAATGGGTTTTATTATAGGAGAGGCATTCTGAGTATAGGAAAGTAAAAAAAAAAAGAAAAAATAGGCATTCAGCATGCCAGCCAGCCTTTTACTCCAGAGGGAAACACTACCTCTATTTTCAAGTTTATAAGCATACCTTGCATTTTTCCCCCAAGAGGATGGTACTATTCTCTTCTCAGAGGCTGTTTGCTATACAAACATGCTTAGAAAAGATAGTCCAGAACAAAGGCAATCAGTGTCTCCGCTTAGAAAATGTGCATAAATGCAAGAGACCCATGAAGACTCTACTCTTAACAAAATCCACCTCTCAGTCCTACACCGTCTTGGCTTTTACTGTATTTTTCCAAGAATGTGCCAATTTGTCCTTGCTCTGATAAAGCTGAACAACAATGGCTTAGTGAAAATCTCTTCAATTTGTCCAAGGGCAATTTTACAGTATTGACATCAGTGATGCTCCCAAGGGAACAAAATCTACCAGATGAAAAAAAATTAATAAACTATCAGGGTCTACCTTAGAAAGCCATGTAGCTTTCTCCATAAATTGTTATTTTGACCTTTCTTCTTGGTCTAAAGCATTAATCTAGGTAGAACTAAATTTATTAGTGATTGTGCAGAATCTATCTTGTCCACAGGAGAAAGCCTAGGGCAGTTTTATCATCCATAATAATCTTGGCTAGTAAGTTGAAGTTCACTTGAATATTTTGTGTAACAGATGCAATATCATTGATCACTTTACCTGAAGTCATAAACCAATTTTGTACCAAATTGAGTGCCACCCTAGTCGGGTGACTGTCTTTATAGGGATAACTGTTCACAAGGTGTATATAAATAAGCTGCTTATTCTTCCAGGAAGCTCCCCTAAGTAAGTAAGTGTAGCCACAATTGTAAGAGATCATCATAGTCATCTGAGGGCCACATAATATACGGTGGTATTGCCTTAAACACTTGAAGTTCCCTTATGATCATCCCTTGGCCTCACATGTATTCAATTTTTTTTTTAAGACACCTGAGGTAAGGATAGCAGGGAGACAGGGATCAGTGGGTGTGGAGGAACCCAAGGGTAACTGGAGGTCATATGTACACTTTTGAGTATGCAGAAGAATTTTAGGGTGGAGAATCAATGAAACATTTATGGTTCTGTTGAATACATATATCCAAGGTACCATATTGGGTCTCACAGGGGTGTGGAATAAAGTTGATCCACTCATATACTTTGGATTTTTAGTACTATGGTGGCTGCCTATGGCTCAAAAAAACAAACTTGCAATGTTTTCAGTCCACTTAAAGATCTATAGCTGGCAGCATGGCCATTATTACTGACAGCTTTGGAAACTCATTGTCACAGTAAACACAGACACATTGCTTTCTCACTATGACCATGGGATTTGTGCCCTCATGTGGGCTTGATCAAACAGTGGCTATCTCATTTGAGGAGTACATCATATCCAGGCATTTGCTTCCCCAATATTAAGACAACATTTATTATGTTATCTCTCAGTTTCAAAATAAAGCCTAGAAGAGTTTTCCCAGGTGTAGAATTAACTTCAAAAATATATCTAGATTTCTTTGAGTGATTTCTCATTTTCTGATGGGTCATCTTCATCATCATTGCAAAGTATATCCAGAGCAGTAAGAGTCTGAATCACAGTCGTTGCCTTATCTCTGACTTCTTTGGGGACTTTAGTGTTTCCTGGGGGCCAAAGATCTCTTATAAAGCCAGAATGTATTAAAAAACACTCTCAGATTTTTTTTGCTGTCATCTCTGAATTGACTTAAGGTGTACATGATAAATGTCAAGAGGAGCTGAGCCTTACTACAGCACAGCATTTCTACCACTCTTTACAAACATTACATATCCTTCCTCCTCATCTCCTATACCAACCAATACTCAACCAATATTCAAATAATTCAACAGGTTTTGCCCATAGCAGGCACAAATTTCCTTCTTTACTGCTCATTGTAGCAGTATAAATGTGTGTCTCTGTAAATTATGTTATTTGACAGGGGCCAGAAACTTCTGCCCACCCAAGACAAGTCTTTATTTTTTTCTTTGATTTTTTGCTTTTAAGTAATATGGGTACATAATAGTTGAATAACTTTATAGGGAACACGTGATGTTTTGATACAGACATAAAACGTAAATTAATCAAATCAGGGTAATTGGGGTATCCATCACTTCAGGCATAGAGACAAATCTTAGTACTAGCTGTTAAAAAAGAGTAGACCAGAGGCTGATAACAAGTGTGACAAGGAAGTTTTCCCTATGCAGATGAGAGTTTACAACAAAATGAACATCTTTTGGGCAACTGTATTAGAAGCTTACTATAGACTGATTTTATCCCTCCCCCCCAAAATTCATATGTTGATATACTATTCCTCAAGGTGATGATATTATAAGGTGGGGCATTTTGATAGGTTAATAGATCATTAGAGTGGGGCCCTCATGAATGAGTTGAGAGCCCTTATAAAAGAGACCTAGGGAACTCCGTTGGCCCTTCCACCAAATGAGAATAAGGCCATCTATCAACAAGGAAACAGGCCCTGATCAAATGTGCCAGTGCCTTGATCTTGGACTTCCCAGCCTCCATAACAGTGAGACATAGATATTGTTTATAAGCCATCCAGTCTATGGTATTCAGTTATTATCAAACTAAGACAAACCTACTTCCCAGTACTCAACAAGCAACATGTTCTCCTGCTGTTCTACATTAACAGATAATTGAGTACAGGATTATTTAGCCAGTGGACCATACGATTTGGTCAACATGTTCATTACCAATTCACAGGGACTTCACTCAAATCTTTTTAATTGGCTGGATAAACCCTCATTCTTCCTCTTCTAGAAACCTTTCACTTAAAAGATAACAAGTTAGCCTGCCACAGTTTTAGGGATGCTGGTAGAAGAAATAAGAATCCTGGTCAGAGTCAAACAAATTTATTACTCACAGGAATAGCATTAGCCTGAATATTAGCATTTTCTTGTGCTGATTCCCAAAGCCTCAGTCCCCACAAATTGACATGAAGAGGGCCAGGTAACAACTGCACACATACAGAGCGTTGTGTTTCAAGAGAGGAACTCTGAGCTGTGGGAACCTAAATACTTTAAAATGGGAAATAAGCCTGTGCTTTGCTCCAAGGAAAACACTATCTCTATCTTCCAAGGCTGTAAGTAAAGCTACCCTTAGTTTTGGCAGCAGACACAATTCCTAGCTTCCAAGTCTATTTGCCATACAAATACACTTGAAAAGATAATCCAGAACAAAGTCAATGAGTGCCTCAGCTGACTAAATGTGTAGAAATGTGAGATCCATGCCAATTATCTCTCAACAAATAATAGCAAACATATGATTCTGTGACAGTGAATTTTATGTGACAACTTGATTGGATTAAAGGATACCCAGAAAACTAGTAAGACATTATTTCTGATCTGTCTGTGAAGGTGTTTCCAGAAAGATTAGCATTTGAATCAATAGACTGAGGAAAGAAGATTCACCTTCAGCATGGGCAGGCATCATCCAATCTACTGAGGGACTGAATAGAACAAAAAGGCAGAGGAAAACAAATTTTCTCTTTTGAGCTAGGACAACCACCTTCTCCTGAGCTTGAACATGAGAACTCCAGGTTCTTGGGCCTTTGGCCTCAGGCTGGGAGTTAAACCATCATTTCTGATGGTTCTCAGGCTTTCTGCTTTTGACTGAATCACATTACTGGTCTTCCTGGTTCTCCAGCTTGCAAATGGCAAAGTCTTGTAACTTCTTGGCTTTTATAATCACACGAGCCAATTCTCATCATAAATCTCCTCTTATATATCCATATGTATCCTAATGGTTCTGTTTCGCTAGAAAACCCTAGTAGAGACTCAGAGTGGGTAATTGTGGTAAAGGGCAAGAAAATGCTTTTGGCAATTAGGAGCACAAGAATCTGGCAGGCAAAGACACCATATGGGTCATTTATGAAGATATTAACTTCACCATGGATAATAACGTGAGTTTGTGTAGGATGAGAGACTAGGATTTGGATTTTGACATCTTCAGTGAATGAAAAGAGGTGCCTGGGAGGATTGTGGGAATTTATTTCTAGTGGTCTTGTTTGAAATCCTTCAACTGATGGTAGAGAAGATTCCAAGGCATCTTCCCATTAAGCAGTTCATGGTGCTATAATATATAAGAAATAAGTTACATTTTAATGGCTTTTTTATTTCTAATTAAGAAAGCATTAAGGTAGACTTCAAATGCATTTTATGATTTAAGAATATGTGTTAAAGGAGAAAAAGTGGTATCCATTTTACATACATACAAAGACACACATATATACATGTATACCACACACTAGAACCTCAGTGCATGCATGTGTGTATATACTTATGTATATATAATACATATATACATGAACATATGACAGATAAATAATATTTGAAATGATATAGTGTTGTATATTTTGTGTAATATATTACAGTATAACATTACACAAATAATTTTTAGAGGAAATGTTTCAAAATATTAAGAGTTTATATCTGGAGTAATTTTTAATATCTTCTGTATATGCCTATTTTATTCCTTTCCATGACAAACATGAATTATATTTATTAACATATCAGAAATGTTTCAAAACATAATTCATAGACAAATAGGTAGATACTCTTATCTTTTCTTGGCCAGTCTTCTTAGTCTTGTAACCCAAATAACTTATAATTTGAAAGGTATAATGAAACATTTAGAAGTCAATGTTCAAGTCCTATTTATTTATTTTTGTTGTTGCTGTGATTGCCTTTGGGGTCTTCCCCATAACTTCTTTGCCTAAGGCAATGTCTATAAGAGTTTCTCCAACATTTTCTCCTAGTATTCTTATAATTTCATGACTTAGGTTTAAGTCTGTTATCCACTATGAGTCAATTTCGTGAGAGGTAAAAGGTGTGGACCCTGTTTCAGGCTTCTACATGTGGCTATCCAATGTTCCCAGCACCATTTACTGAATAAGGATTCTTTTCCCCAGTGTGTTTTTGTCTGCTTTGTCAAAAATTAGATGGCTATATGAGGATGGTTTCATATCTGAGTTCTCAGTTATGTTCCATTGGTCTATGTCTGTGCCGGTACCATGCTGTTTTAGTTACTATAGCCTTGTAGTATAGCTTGAAGTCTGGTAAGTTGATGCCTCCCAATTTGTTCTTTTTGCTTAAGATTGCTTTTGCTATATGGGGTCTTCTCTGGTTCCATATGAAGCAAAGAATTATTTTTTCTAGATCTGCAAAAAAATGATGTTGGTATTTTAATAGGGATTGCATTGAATCTGTAGAGCACTTTGGGTAGTATACACATTTTAACAATGTTGATTCTGCTGACCCATGAGTATGGTATGGTTTTCCACATGTTTACGTCCTCTGCTATTTTCTTCCTCAGAGTTTTGTAGTTCTCCCTGTAGAGGGCTTTTACCTCCTTAGTTAAATGTATTCTTAGGTGTTTTATTTTCTTTCTTGCTGTTGTGAAGAGTATTGAGTCTTTGATTTGGTTTTCAGTTTGTTGTTGGCATATAGGAATGCTACTGATTTGTGTACATTGATTTTGTAACCTGAGACTTTGCTGAATTTGTTTATCAATTGCAGTAGTCTCATGGCAGAATCTTTGGGGTTTCTAGATATAAGATAATATCGTCATCAAAGAGCGATAGTTTGACCTCTTCTGTCCCCATTTGGATGCCCTTGATTAACGAGAAGCATAAAAGAAAGGACTCTAATAAGCTCCATCAGAAATGAAAAAGGAGAAATTACAACTGATGCCACAGAAATACAAAATATCATCTATGAATACTATAAAAATCTCTATGCTTAACCTCTATGCACAAACTTGAAAATGTGGAGGAAATGGACAAATTCTTAGAAACACACAATCTCCCTATGCTCAATCAAGAAGAAATAGAATTCCTGAACAGACTGATATCAAGTACTGAAATTGAAACAGCAATAAAAAACCTTCCTAAAAAGAAAAGTCCTGGACCTGATGGTTTCACACTCAAATTTTACCATACCTATAAAGAAGAACTGGTGCCTATCTTGCAGAAATTATTCCACAATATCAAGAAGTAAGGAATCCTCCCCAACACGTTTTATGAAGCCAACATCACCCTGATCCAAAACCAGGAAAGAACCCAACAAAAAAAGAAAACTACAGACTAATATCCCTTATGTATATAGATGCAAAAATTCTCAACAAAAGTATTGGTTATGACTGTGGAGGAAGTCATAAGAGTTTGAGTCTCCATGAATTTCATAGAAAACTTGGAGTGCTTTAGAATATATCAGTCCACAAAATTAGAAATTTGAGACTATCTTTCCTAAGTGTCATGCAATATGGAGGCCATAAAAACCATTAGGGGGATATATAATTATATACTAAATTATTTGTATATAAAATTAATATTATGTTTCTTCTGCCAAATTATATTTTAAATTAAAAAAGGTAACTTAATCATCTTTGATCCTTATTATTTAACCTTCCTCCAAATTTGCCAATGGAATATGTTTATTAAATAAATGATCCAGTGACTGGCTTAGAGCACAGTTTATTGTTGCTGATCTCTTATATCACTGTATGATTTTTTTTACATAATGCTATGAAGCCAAGGACTTGTTCAACATAATTTTATTTTTCTCTTCAGTCTTCTGGCTGTTTAAATAGTATATTATGGATTGACCAGGAAGAAACTTAGATAAACTATTCACCAATGAAAATATTCAGATTTTATTTCAAATATCATGGGGAAGCTTTATTACTAGAGGGAAAAGATCTTTCAATTCTTTTTGGTTAGTTCAAAGTTTAGTTGTTAGAATATACATATTAATGGGCAAGGAAGAGGGCAAGGTTGCAGGTATCTGGTAGACAGAAGCCTGACATTTCTAAGACATAATGTCCTTTTTCACACACAATTTCCTGAGGTGACATTCATTCTATATAAAAAAATCTGATGCTTAACCTAGAATATTAAAGGAACCCCCATAGGACTAACAAACCTACTTTCCAAAATCTGAAAAGAGACAGAATGCTTTAAGCTTTACTGCTCAGAAAATTAATAAGTAATTCATTCCATTCAAGAATGAATTAGAGTTTATTGCAACCCACTTTTCAGACTTGAGTGTTTTAGGTATAAATAGAAGGTGAGAAGAGCTTTACATTAATTATAACATTTAACTTCTTTGCCTGAATTAAAATAAATAATTATATAACATGTCATTGTAAGTCACTAAATGAATTCATGCCCTACATAAAAAAACATGAATACATTCTTGATAAATACAAATTTACCTAAAGGAACTTATTTTGTGTTATGTGTACAGACACCCCTTAAAATATAATATTTGATTTTGATTGAGAATCAAGTCACTCATTTATCTTATACACATAACACATATTTTATTTCTACTTTTATTTAATTAGTGAGCAAAAGCTGGGATGGAAATCAGTAGTTGTATACTAAGATTATTAAAGTTGTTCACTAGAGTTTTAATCAAACAATCTAGATATTCAGATCAGGCTTATCAATTTGTATTTTGTATGTTGAGGTGCCCAGAGTGCATGCATTCAGAAACTAAAGCCTAATTCAATTTTCAATAATGATTTTACATCATTGTGAGCATTTGAATAATACAATTGATTTTTAAAAGCAGCAATAGGTATTGTAATAACATTATCATGGTAGTGCACTTAAGTGCTTTTCTTCCTTGGTTATTTACAATTTATTTCCATCTCTCATGGCATCTACTTGATGTACATTATTGCATTATTTGTAAAGAAACCACACTACTCTCACGAATATAAGCCAGCAGGTGACTTAATATGCAGACTAATAACTATTGTTTTTAGATTTATTATTGAAAAATTACATGTGTTAAAACGGGCTTTAATTATGTTAGGAATTGCACTTTTTTCTGAGTACCTTCATGATATATAAAAGTTCCTATACTATCCATGTTACTGGGTTCAGATTTGACTATTTAATATCTGGAATGGCATATTTTCTAAATGACATAACCCCTCTCTAGCTCCCTTTTCTTCTATGGCAAAGTTCTCATTCCTGGAAAAAGATCGCAGAGAAAAGAATTCTTACATGCATATGAGAAAAATATCTGTAAGATCAGACTTTGCCAATTTCTTCTTTCAGTACAGCAATTTTTTAACTTACTTTTAAACGCAATCCTATCAACATCAATGAATGTATACACTAAAATTAGTAGAGATTATGTACATATATTTGATATAAAACGCATTTGTGTAGGTAAATTTTTAAGTACTTTCAATTAAATTTTATACCCATTTCTTTACAAAGTTTCCTTCTTTTTCTTTTTCTTTTGAGACAGAGTCTCACTCTGTTGCCAGCGTTATAGTGCTAGAGTGCTGTGGCATCAGCCTAGGTCACAACAACCTCAAACTCCTGGGCTCAAGCAATCCTCCTGCCCCAGGTTCCCGGGTAGCTGGGACTACAGATGTGCACCACCACATACAGCTATTTTTTTCTATTTTTGGTAGAGATGGGATCTAGCTCTTGCTTAGGCTGGTCTCGAACTCCTAACCTCAAGGGATCTTCCCACCTCAGTCTCCCAGAGTGCTAGGATTATAAGCGTGAGCCACTGTGCTCGGCCAATTTCTTTATAAAGTTTCTTATAAGTGCTTTGCCAATATCATAGATGTATCAGTAGAGATAGGTGAGAAAGTTGTTCAAATTCATATATATTCTATTGCTCACTTTCACTATGTGCCAATATTGATAAGCAACTTTTGAGAATAAAATATATTTGCACTCAGATTATATAGCTGGTTTGGGAAAATATACACTTACACATATGGCCATCAGCATAAAACACTCACCCATGACCAAAAGAAATACTTACTGACACATGAAAGCCACATAGACTATTTATCATATATAAAATTTGAGAAAAAAAGTGAATTACGGTAAGTATAGTAGCATGAAAGGAGTTGATGTAAAAATGTAAGTGGAAAAATAATTGACAATTCCTTTTAAACATTATCCTGATATTTTATAATAATCTGGGTTATTAACCATTTGATTCATTGTACTGTTTAATAATGTATTATACTAAACTAAAATTTAATAATTATCAGCTCTGAACTTTAGGTCATATATTTCTTCAATGTGAATATTCATAAATATTTACACTGAAAAATTATGAGTATTAGTGACAATATTAGTTACAGTCAGTTGTGTCATATTTTAACATATGCAGATTTACATGACATGGCTTCT
Organism: Lemur catta; assembly: GCF_020740605.2. Classification (NCBI taxonomy): domain Eukaryota; kingdom Metazoa; phylum Chordata; class Mammalia; order Primates; family Lemuridae; genus Lemur; species Lemur catta. The sequence goes on along the minus strand of NC_059128.1, from coordinate 49,744,836 downwards.
CAAATACTCCAAAAGTTTTAATGTAAATTATTACCAATATAATAATTCTAAGTACAATAAAATGCCTACTATGCATTATGACAATTGACATTTTATATGATTTCTTCTTCAATTTCTTGAACATCCCTACAATGTCAACTTACTGATATTTGCACTCTTTCCATCCAGAAATAGTGGTAGACTCACTTTTGCTTTCTCTTTCATCCCCACTCTTTCTCTGCCTTTCTTCTTTTGCTATTAAAAAATAACAAAAGAAAAAAACATTTCTATCTAGTACAGTGTTTGAAACACCTTAGGCACATTATGAATGTGGGTCTTGTAGTCATTTAAGGAATGTGAAAATGCAATTAACAGGATGTGCTCTAATCAGAGAATTATGTTAATCTTATACTGTTCTAATTCTTGTTTGTATTAATGTGTGTTAAACATTTCCTTAGTCTCCTTATGACTTTTGTTAAGTTTACCTTTCATTGGTATATGTAACAAATCCATAAAAGAATTCAAAAAAATAAAAATAAAGGTTTTCTATTCATTTTATATTTCTACAAAGAGTAAAGTCACAGAATTTTCTGTGCATAGTAAGCTGATTTTATTTAACTGAACAATTGTTTCATTGAATAGATGAGGAGAGGGGAGAAAGATGATTTTGGGAAAAATGCTTTTTAATAATAAACTTCTCATACATCTTTTATTTTAAATAAAATATTCTTTTTTCTTAAGTCACTCTCTGTCCCTAAACATACAGTAACAGACCTCTTAAAAACCATTCAAATTGTAACTTTCAGATAGGTTAATTATCTGTCTCTATGAAACAATGTGATAAAAAAGGAGATAATTAAAATATTTTCCTGTCAACATTGACTGTACAAAACTTTTTTATGCTAGTTTCACCACCTGGTTAACAGTGATCCAATTAAACGTGTTCTTTTTTCTTTTTATATATCATTTCTGCCATTACAAATATATTTCATCCTTAACTTCAAAATACAATTCTTCTTTGGAATATGTGTGATTCTAACTATTAATAGTTTTATATGGCTGAATGGGCCCTTAGTGCCATTTTCATGCCTCAAATATGTTTGTAAGATTTGTTTGTTTATAATCCCTGTGTCAAACTCTAATTGATTTAATGTCTTCCCTTTGAAATAATTTTGCTTATGAAATTTTTGTAGAACTAGAATTTATTTTGGACAGGTCATTTAGGCTTGAATGCCTTTTTCTTCCCTACTGTGGATTCAACATTCAGAGTCATGATCTTAAAAGGTAATTGCCAATCTCTCATACAACTTCATTTTGATGGTACTTTTCTTCCCACTATCGCTTAGGTTTCTAAATGCTTCTAGGGCTCATATACTTGTTGATTTGAATCATCATGAAGAGAAAAAATTATGTCACTCTAAATGCAAATGTCTTCACCTACCTAATAGTATAAAATGTAGATAATGCAAACAAGGGTTTGGGGTTAAGAGTACAACTCTCACTTGACATACATTGCTCTATAAATGTCCAAAAAGAATGTAGAGAAACTGCTGTTATAAAAAAAAATTCATTTGTTTTAGACTTGCCTATAGCATGCTTATACTCAAGAATGATTTTAGAAATCATTTAGCCCACACATATCTGGGTTCTGAGAGGCCCAAAGAATACAAGTGGCTCATTTGTCTAAGATTACATAAGGTTAAAGCTGGAATAACTAGTTCTCAGTGCTCATTATGGCCCATTATCTTTATGGTTAAGGTCCAACATAGTTAAACCATTTTAAAATGAGAACTTCCAGTTGAAGGTGGAACAGGTATTATTGAAAATATTCAACTTATTGATTTATAATCAGGTATTAAGAAAATGTTGATATAAAGTGAAAGGATGACTGCGTGTCATTTAAATTTCACAGACTATTGTCTAACACAAGGGTCAAGAAACGATAGCCTGCTGGCCAAATTTGGCCTGCCACCTGTTTTTATATGACCCACAGGCTAAGAATGACTTTTACATTTTAAAATGGTTCAAAAAAATCAAAATCAGAGTATTTTGTGACACACAAAATTATATATAATTCAAATTTTAGTGTCCATGAATAAAATTTTATTGAAACAAATTGAATTAGTCAGATTTCTCCAAAGAAACAGAACCAATAGGAAAGATAGATAGAAGGAAGATTTTTTTTTTTCCTTTTTATTTCAGCTCATCATGGGGGTACATAAGTTTAGGTTATATACATTTTCCATTACCCACCCATCCCCCCAAGTCAGAGTCCCAAGCGCGTCTGTTCTCATTCTCCAGACAGTGCGCCTGGCACTCATCATGTAGTCATACCTCCATCCCTTCCCCCCCCCACCTCCCCGAGTCTGCACCTTCAAGCATGACCATTCCCCAGAGGGTGTGCAACGCACTCATCATGTAGGCATACACTCACCTCCTCCCCCCACCCCCCGGTCTCAGTCTGATATCCAATTGGTATCCTTCCCTGATGTACATTTAGGTGATGATCAGGGAAACCAGTTTTCTGGTGAGTACATGTGATGCTTGTTTTTCCATTCTTTGGATACTTCACTTAGTATAATGGGTTCCAGCTCTCTCCAGGAGAACCAAAGAGATGTCGTATCATCGTTATTTCTTATAGCTGAGTAGTATTCCATGGTATACATATACCACAGTTTACTAATCCATTCGTGGATCGATGGGCACTTGGGTTGTTTCCACATCTTTGCGATTGTAAATTGTGCTGCTATAAACATTCGGGTACAGGTGTCTTTGTTAAAGAATGACTTTTGTTCTTCTGGGTATATGCCCAATAATGGGATTGCTGGATCAAATGGTAGGTCTACTTGAATCTGTTGAAGGTATCTCCATATTGCTTTCCATAGGGGTTGCACTAGTTTGCATTCCCACCAGCAGTGTATGAGTGTTCCTGTCTCTCCGCATCCACGCCAACATGTGTTGTTTTGGGATTTTTTGATAAAGGCCATTCTCACCGGAGTTAAGTGGTATCTCATTGTGGTTTTGATTTGCATTTCCCTGATGATTAGGGATGTTGAGCATTTTTTGATACGTTTTTTGGCCATTCTTATGTCTTCTTTTGAAAAATTTCTATTCATGTCCTTTGCCCATTTTTTGATAGGATTGTTTGATTTTTTCTTGCTGATTTTCCTGAGTTCTAAATAGATTCTAGAAGGAAGATTAATTAGAGGAATTGGCTCTCTTGATGATGGAGGCTGAGAAGTTTCATGCTCTGCCATCTGCTGGAGAACCAGGGAAGCCAGTGGCATAGCCCAGCCTGAGCCTGACGGCCTGAGCCTCTGGATGGTCTTAGGTGCAAGTCTCACAACGCAAAGGCTAAAGAATCTGGAGTTCTAATGTCCAAGGTCAGAAGATGGGTGTCTGAAGTTCAGGAGATAGAAATACAAACAGAGAGAAAGAGAGAAAGAAAGAGAGAGAGAGAACATGCCCACATGAGCACACAAATTTGCCTTTCCTCTGTCTTTTTTATTCTGTTCTGTCTACCAGTGATTTTATGGGGCCCACACTCATTGGGTGACAATAGACCTTTACTTGGTGCACTGTTTCAAATGTAAATCTTTTCCTGAAACAGCCTCACAGACATATCTAGATATGATGCTTTACCAGCTATCTAGGTATCCCTTACCCAGTCAAGTTGACATCTCAGATTAACCATCACAATAGTTATGCTCAGTTTGCTCATTTATTTCTGTATTGTCTATGTTTGGTTTCACAGCACAGTGATAGAGTTTGGTAGTTGCATCAGAGGCCACATATACTACAAAGCCTAAAATATTTATTATCTGGCTCTTCATACTCAGAGAAAGAGAGAGAAACCCAGAGGTTATCATTATTACCTAATGGGCATACCCAAGTATTATTTCATTTTCTATGGGATGCACCTTTTTTGATGTAATATTGAATATTGATGGGAAACAGGTCTTTGGAAGTTACAGGCTAAGATACAGATTTTTGTCAGTAGAGATGCAAATGATTTCTGTTGGGTAGAGAAAATAACTCCAAAGGTCATAGTTTATTAGCCCTCTGAGACATTAAATAATTTGTTTTCTAACCTAGCAAATTTCTTTCTTTTCTCAACTGACCATGAAAATTTTTTCATATGATATTTTAAAAAGCTTTACATCTTACAAGTTTCCCCTTTAAAGAGTTAAATAAAACTTTGACTAACATCCAATCTGTATTTGTACGAGGATCGTGTTTTCAATTTTTTGGACATTATACTTTGATACCTAAAATTAGTTTGCTTTTCTAGTAACTCTATACTCTGTTAAAACAACTTACAGAGTTGTTTGACAACAATTACAAGGGAAAAATTTTGTAAAATTTTGTAATCAATATTTTGTAATACAGGTACATTTAGCTATAATTTCTCATTTTCCCTATGTATGGCAACTTTTGGGACACCCTGTAGAATCATAAGTCATCTCAACACACTTGGTTCTATGTTCTTTTTGTTTTGTACTGTTTTGTTTTAAATCAAGGAATTGAAATAGCACCTTACTGTCCATAACTTTATTTAGTAATATTATGTTTGTAAAGATATAATTATATTTTCATAGCTTGAAAATAAATAACCAAGCATATATGCTTAGAAAGTTTGATCTCTGCCTATTTATCAGCAAATATCATCATTTTCATCAAAATTAGACTCTTAAATTATGTGTTAACTTAAAAGTTTATACCATAAAGTACATATTTTGAAAATTCAATCCTGTATGACTAATTGCAACTGCTACTTAAAAATTTTAAAAAATATATTTATTTTTGCAGGTAACGGTTAAATAAAAAAATACGTGAATAAAATTTAAATATGCCATGTTTATTCAATAAATACAGAATACTTAATGTATGTTAATAAATTATATATTTTAATATTTTAAGCACATAGTACATAAAACACAATCTTAAAAAATATTTTTAACACAACAGTCCTGTTAATTTGGAAAATCCACTTAATATAACTAATATTTATTATATTTACTTATTATTAAACAATAAGATTATAATTAAATTATTGTTTTTTAAAATAATGTATGTATGTCTTCGGTGGGCTAATATGCCTTAGTGTACTTCACAATGAAACACACTTTTATTAAAAATAGGTACTTTCAATCTTTTTGGTTCATTTTGACTTCTAAAACATTTCTCAAATATAGTAATTAGGTAAAACTATGAGGCAATTGTGGTAAAATCATTTCATTACAGTTAAAATATGTAAGTGAATTAAATCGTATACTAATTGAAGTTCATTCCATTTTCCAGCACTAAAGCAAAATCTATTTATTTATATTTTTCTTTCTCAAAATTATTGTGTAAATTAAATTATAGTCAAATATAACACAAACCCAAGCTTCTAATCCACCACACACTTACATATTTTTCAGTAACTTTCTAATTTGTGTTGAGTACAGGAAAGCACCTATTACCTTTAATTGATCTTATACATATGAATTGCCATTTAGAAAGCCTTTACGCTCAGCACAAGAATTATTTTAAAATTAGCTTGATGAAATGCAGCTGAACAATATAATGGGCAAACCCTTATGTATCCCCAGCAGAAGTGGTAAAAGATCTTACTTTTAATAAGTTATTGATTACTAGGTATTAATTTCAAGAAGAGTTAAAAATATTTCTGTCCTAAAGATAGACAGCAGTTCCTCATAGACTAATTTTTTCTGTTTCCCAGTGTTACTATTATTAGAGTTTAACTGTTAAGGGGATTTAAATGTGTTTTTATATAATTAATACATTCTTGAAAACACCAACTTCTGACATACATACTTTCAAAAGCATATTTTAATGAGCATTAGTCTTCAGTGTTTTAATATTTTCACCTAAAATATAAGCTAGAATCTCTCTCAGAGGCCTCAATTAAAGTAATTCTAGCTTTTCTGGCATAGTAAATACGTTTGAATCATCATGTTGCTAACTCCCTGATGTCAGCTACATTGATTTAAAGTTTATTTTTACTGTGTTTTTTACTGTGTGTCTTTTCTTATTTAATCTCTTCTCCTATTAAAATTTTTCAATTAGCCTTAGTGTCCAGAGCAGTTAAATATTGGTGTGATACCAAAATAAATATTTAAATGGACTTTTTTATTCAAATCTGTTTGATAGCATATAAATCACAACCCTTTCCAATTTATGTAGAGTGGACCTTTTTTTATTAATGTCTTGAGGACACATTGCTCATGGTGGTATCATAAAGAATGAGCATGGCACATGTCATGTTGCAGCTCTTTTAACCTGGCTGAGACTCAAATCTCTGCAATCTACCTAGAAGTGGATATTGGCAACGTTATAAATATCTAAGAAATGAGCCAGTGGGTACGCATGAAAATGGGAAGTCTATATGGTCCACATAAAGATACCAACAGGTACTTTTGAAGGAGATAGGCTTTTTAATGACAAAGCTTACGGTAACTTCCATCTACTGTATGTTCTCAAAGCAGGAGAAATGACAGCATGTGATTCACCCGAGACGCTAGCTTCTCAGACTCCCCAAATCCTTACCTAGATGCCCATTGGCTCATGAGGTAGCACACATGGAATGAAATCATGCCATATACACATCAAAAACCCTCTCTATTCTCATTTTTTAGATTCTCTTGTTTATGTGCTCCAGACCCTTCTTTTTTTTTTTTTAATCTAGCTTATTTTCCATACATAATTCTAAATAAAATTCAGACTGTTTAATGAGAGGCAGAGAGAATTTTCAAACAGTTTCCAAGGCATACATGCACTTTCTTACTATTTCTTAGTAGAGCCTAGCCTCAGTCCTGCTTGAGGCCATATAAAACTTTAAAAAACCCTGACAAATTTTGATCTACTGGATAGGGTCCTTTGATGCAAACCACAAAAACATTGGTTGGATGAAAATAACATTTCTAAAACTGAATTTGGTAAGCTCAAGAATGGTGTGGCTACAGTTTTAATTGAAATTTAACTCACATGAAATCTACCTCCTATAAAATTTATTCATTTGGCATTTTGCTATACCATCCCAAGCTCTTAGCATAGCATAATTTGTGCATAAATGCTGTTAATCCTGAGAAAGAAGTGAAAGGAAGTATTATTTCTACCAATCTGTCACCACGTGCTTGAATCAGACTTTTATAGTATTTTGCTCTTTGTTTCTCTGCCTAATTGTGATAATGAATGCACCAAGCATACAGGCACAACTAAGGGTGCCAGGTAGGGGCAGACGGTTTATGTCTATGTTTAAAAACTGCTTTAACAGGTGACTTAAGGAACAGCATTATGAACACTGCCTCTTCAAAATCTTACCGATACTTCTACAAGCTTGCACATTGTTTCTTTGCCTAAGAATATGCAAATTAGGGCTTTTTGCATCTTTTTTAAATTTTTATTTTCACCACATTAAATTTCCTCATAAAAACATTCTAAAAATATGCAATTTTTCCTTTTTAACAAAATATAATAAAACGTAAAAAACCCAAAACAGAATACTTGACATTTACAATTCAAAATCAAATTAGTGGAATATTAAATATTTACATAACTATATCTTTTAAAGATATTTATAAAGTTACATGTAAGTTTGTAGAATTGATAAAAGAATGGCTCAAAAATGGGAGAATTTTCCTTCTTACCTGGAACAAAACTACATCCAATAGAAGCTGTGCAGATTCTTGTGTACACAGGTTTTCAGATTCACTACAAATGCGTTATCTTTTTGTACACATGAGAACTTACACATATGAGGAAGGCTGTTACGGTGCACGTGTAGTTGGAGCGGGGACTGAAGGCCACTGCTCCCTCCCCTTGGTGAACAGGGCAGCAATGTTGACCTTTGGCCTCAACCAGCATGGTATATGGTTTACTAGAATATTGCAAGTGTTGATTAAAGATGGTCACTTTCATTCAGACTCTTGGGTCTTTGAAACAATTCAGCCTCTTCAGAACCCATGGCTTTAAATGTCACCTGACTCATTCTTTGAGAGTCACCTGCACTTTGGAAAGGACAGCCGACCTGGCTCAGGTTACACGGAACCATTGTCTGGGGTGGGGTCGAATCAAGCAGGGCACAGTGTCCCTCACAACCTTGAAGACCTCAATCAGTTATCAGGATGGAAAGCAATCAAGGCATAAAACACTAGGAAGCAGGAAGGATGACAGGAAAATGACAGGGATTGAGGAGGGTGCAGCCCAGTTCCCACCTACCAAGTACCCGTGAACAGTACTGGAGACAGTGGGCAAGTGAAGCCTAGTCCAGCCTGTGCTCAGATGCGGACCACAGGACAGCTGGGTGATGCTTAGGCAAAATCACCCCCAACACAACTGTGCCCCAGTGTAGAGTGTATAGTAGAAACTAATAATTATACCAACTTCTGGCCATAAAGGACCTAGAACTCTAAATATTGGATGAAAATATGGAACCTACTTACTACTGTATTAACAAGCTGACTCCAGTAATCTTTCAGAGATGTCAGATGATACTGGGTTTTTTTAATACCCAATGACATATATGTGTTGAAACAATGTCTTTATTTTTATTACATGTGCTGGCTCCCATTTCCTCAGTGCTCTTTAGCAAGTAGAAGTTCTAATGCAGAACTGACAGACCTCTGTGTTCTCTCTGTTCCTGGTACACAGTTTTAAAGTAATGGCGTACTACAACAGCTATTTATGGGAATGTTACATTGATCTCTTATATTATAAACACTACAAAATGTCAAAATAATGACAACTGACACAACTTTGCCTTAAAGAGTACGAGACTGGACCTTATCGTATTATGTTAAAAGAAGACTTAAGAGTGTTCATTGATGAATACGATTTTAATATTTCTGAGGCTAATTATGGTGGCCTGCATATGTGGTGAAAGCCAAACTTTTAAATTTTGGAGTTTTTTCAACAAAGATATATGTTAAGTAAATCCTATTTCAACACAGTGAAATTGTTGAAAACTGTCTCATAACAAAAGAAAAAATCATTTTAAATTTTTGTTTTCCTGGTCAGTATAGGGGAATGAAAGTATCTCTTGTTACCCTTGTAACTATTTTGATACATATTTGAGGTTAACCTTAAATACAACAAAAAGTTAAAACAGACTGTTTAGTTTGAAGTATGACATTCAGAGTTGAGGCAAATAAGTTCTGACCTCTGTGACCGTGTTCCAGCCATGAGAGAGGTCTTTGGGAAATTTCCAGTTGTCTTTGAAAGTGTGTGTACAGTATGACGTCTCCCATGAGGCCATTCAAAGTTGAGAATCATGAGGCATAAATGAGTTACACAGAACAGAAAACTCAAGTGCCAGTCCATGAGACCTATTCCTAAGGGAGCCACCCACTTGGACTTGAAATTATTTGCTAGCGGTATTATCTCTGATGAATTCCTCTCAAAAAGCAACCAACATCAGTGAGCCTGAAGAGCATTTTGCATTTTGTCAGAAGACTTCCTCATCGATTAAAAAACACATACCATGGAGTACTATTCAGCCACAAAAAAACAATGATGAACTAACACCTCTTGTATTAATTATCCTGGATGGAGCTAGAGCCCATTCTACTAAGCATCACAAGAATGGAAAAACAAGCACCACACGTATTAATATCAAACTGGTACTAATTTATCAACATTTATGTGCACATATGGAAGTAACATTCATCAGGGGTTGGGCAGGAGGGAGGAGGAGGATGGAGATGGGTAAATTCACACCTACCGCATGCGGTACGCACTGTCTGGGGATGGGCACGCTTGTAACTCTGACTCAGGCAGTACAAAGGCCATATATGTAACTGCAACATTTGTACCCCCATAATATTTTGAAATAAAAAAAATGGCAACACACACACACACACACACACACACACACACAAAACAGAACACACTGACCCTTTGAAGTACTCAGTCATTGTCCTGAACTTGTGGTCTCAGTCTCAGAATGCTGTAGCAGCCAGGTAGGTGTAGCACCAGCCACTTTGCTCTTTGTAGTCTGTCAGATATAAAAGTTTCTATCACGGTTTTTTAATCTCCAAGAACGGGGAAAGTGAAATGTAGAGATGGAGGGAGAATGCGATGTTGAAGATAAAACAACTATTTAAACTTTCATTTTATTTTTTAAACAAAATGGTCAATTTTCTACCTTATTTTCTAATTTTTATTACATAGTGATATTGACAATTGGCAAGTGTTTAACATTAGAACTCCTGATTGCTATAGAGCTTTTTTTTTTTTTTTCCCTGATTATACTAACGGGAGATAAACCCTGGGAAGGTATCAGGTAAGTTTTAGTCTGTTTCAAATTTTTGTTTGTGGTTTTGGTTTTAAACATACATGTTAAACTGCAATAATGGAAACTCAGCAAAGTTAGGAAGCAAGGAATATGAGTCAAAACTCTGAGTTCTAATATCAAAATTCTTTTGGATGGAAAACCACACATAAAAAAATCAATTCCTTCAGCAAAACAAAATTTATGACCATGTATCTCATAAAAAATGCAACGGAAATAGATGCTGACAATTTTCTGTAGGGGCATGCAAAAATTATCTGTAGAGGAGTTATTTTTATTTATTTGACAAGAGCAGATTTTTATTAAATTTTGTGTGGCATTTGTATTATTTTATTGACAGCCAGAAACCTTCTAAGATCTCTCATGGTTTCATTCCCACCTTGGTTTTGCAAATTCTATGTAGCAAGAAAGATCTCCAGTATGCCCACTGTGATTTCTCCTAACACATTAGGTACTGCCAAACCTCAGACACAGCACTGAGAACACATTTCCCAGAATGAAAGGACTGGAGCTTGGGAGTCCTTTCAGGGAGGGAGGATGTCAGGATTTATTAGTTGATTCTCTCTTTGTGAGGAAAAAAAAACTGGACAACTAGGTTCAAGGGTGGACTACAGGGAGAGAAATGAAATTCAACCAGGAAAAGGACTCCAGGTGAAAAGAAAAAAGAGGATGTTAGGGCCAAGAGGATACAAAAGCAATATCTGTACTCTCTAATTTTTATTTTTATTTTTTAAACTTTGTTAAGGCAGTCTTACCTTAGGGAATGTTTATTGTCCACAGGAAAAAAAAATCCTTGCCATTATTTTATCATAACAAAAGTTTCAATTTTATACTTTCTTCTAGAAACAGCTTTATGGAAAAGCCTGTAGGAAATGCTATTAGTGCAAAGGCAAGCAGGTTTCTATTTAGAAACCTTCTGCTGCAGTGCCATTATGTGTCAGCAGAAATGAACAGCCTAAGCGAGGTTAATTTTTAGAAACCTCCTAATACAGAAATATGAGTGAAAAAACATGGAATGTGATATAACTTCATGTGGAAATGAAGCCCTGGGATTGAGAAATTCAAACCTCTTGCAATAAAAATACACCATTAGAAACATAAAATAGATTAATAGAGGAAGGAAATACAAGGCAGAAAAATACTCAAAATATCTTTGGAACACATTTTGCTTTCAAGTATAAGAGACAAAATTACAGAAAAGTTAAATGTGATAAAGTACAAATATGAAAATACTAGTCTTTATATATATTCCTAAGAAACTGTATATTGTAAAAGTAATTGTTACAGTAAGCAAAAAAAAATGTTTGGTGGCTAACAATATTTACTCTGACAATAAAATAATTTTTCCAATTGGAATATTAAAATTATAAATTTTTATTGCTAAAACCTTTTAACTATAATATGTAAACTCTATTATAAAAATTCAGGTTATATTCACATGCAATATGGGGAAAGATAAAGAGGTTTTTCTAACCATATCTCCACAATTAGCCAATCACTTAAAAAAAAATCTTCATGTCTTTTTCTACAGTATTGTGATAGAGACCAAGATTATTCAAAGTAACACGTTGAGAAACTAATAATCTGATTTAAAAGTGTGCAAAGGACTTGAATAGACATTTCTCCAAAGAATACATAAAAATGACCAACACTTATATGAAAAAATGTTCAACATCACTAATCATCAGGAAGTTGCAAATCAAAACCATTGTGAGATATTACCTCACATCCATCAGGATACCCAATAACAATACAAACAAACAAACAAACAAAAAACAAGAGATAACGAGTGTTGGCCAAGGTATAAAGAAAAGAAAGCTCTTGTACACAGTTAGTGGGAATGTAGATTGGTGCAGTCATTGCAGAAAACAGTATGGAGTTTCCTAAAGAAATTAAAAGTAGAATTACCATATGACCTAGCAATCCCCCTTCTGAATATATACCCCAAGGAAATGAAGTCACGACCACATAATGATATCTGTACTTCCTTGTTCACTGCAGCATTATTCACAATAACCATAAAATGGGAATAATCTAGGTGTTTGTCAACAGACGAATGGAAAGATACCATGGTAAATATATGCAATGGAATATTACCCAGTCTTAAAAATGAGATCTGGCCATTTGAAGACAGTATGGATGGATCTGGAATACATGCTAAGTGAAATAAGACATATGCAATAATAAAAATATTTCACAATCTCACATATAAGTGGAATTTTTCTTAAAAGTCAAATATATAGAAATATAGAATGAAATAGTGGTTACTAGAAGTGGAGGGAGGAGGAAATGGGAAGACGTATGTCAAAGGATACAAAGTATCAAATATGTTAAATGAACAAGTCTAGAGATCTAATGTACATGAGGACCATAGTTAGTAATATTGTATTGTCTTCAGAATTTTTTTTAAAAAGGTAGATTTTAAACACTCTTTGCACACACACACACACACACACACACACACAATGGGTAATCATAGAAGATGATAGTTATTTTGTCTGACAATAGTAATCATTTCACTGTATGTATACCAAAATATCATCTGGTATATCTTAAATATATAATAAACTTTTTAAAAATACTAGGAGTTCAATAAATGGTATTGTTTCAATGTGAAACAACAACAAAAACAAAGTAAAACACTGAGTTGCTAGCACAATTTTTATTTTCCCTATATGTTTCATGCTTGCAATTAGTATATTAGAATTTTAAAAAATTAACATCATCAATTATTGATTTATTTCAGGAATAAATCTTCTATTTTTAAGACCCTAGTCTATTATAAAATTTATAAACATGAATATCCCAAGTTAAAGCAATATTTATATAATGTCAACAATAGCCAAAAAATTATGGCAATATTAAAAATTATGTATTTTAGTTGTTAAAAACATTTATGTATTTTATCATGCAAAATTAATTTTTGGAAGAAAATCGATTTAATATTGATCATTGCATTTAAATAATTATATACATAAAATATTCTTAAATAGATCACATAACATAACAATCTATCATAAATTGGAATTAAAACCATAAATGAATATGAACATTTAGTGGTTCTGGGCTGAAACAAGGGTAAATATTTTTTTCTAAATGTTTCTAAATTAAATTTAAAATGTTCCATTGTAAATATGACATTCAAGACTTCAGATATTGAGATATTCAGACAGTATCGTAAGTACATAAGCTAAATAGGGTATTTTTGTCTTTGTTTTTCATCTATTTTATACATTATTATATACCCATGATGAGAATCAGTCTTGGTACATAGTAGACACCTGATATATGTTTTCTGAATTAATGTATAAATGAATGTGTTTATACATATAGTGAAAATAATTGACTTAAATATCTAGTACAACTATAAGAATATAAACCCCAAGAAATTAAAAGCACATTTAAACCTTAAATTTCTAGAAAGACAACTTAATTCAAATGTTAACAATACAGCAGAGTACACATCAAGGAAAAATTCTTTTGTTATAAAATACCTAGAAGTGCCAAACATAATCAACCTTTTTTCAAATGAGTGAGTTTATAATAAAATAAAGGTTATACCAGGAAGCAAGATGTAGAGCAACAGGAACCAGAGAGGACAGCTGCAGAGTAAATTACAGACCATCCCCATAACACACTGTGTAAGACCATCTGACTCTTGAAACTATGTGCATGTATAACTTTGATAACATAAATAAAATTTAATGTATTTAAAATAAAAAAATATTAGAAAAAGAAAGAAAAGCAAAAGAAGGAATATAGGAAGGGAGGGGTTATGAAACATCAAAGAAAAGACTGGCAAGAAAGAGAATAGTGAGGACTTGTCCCTTGTTTACAGTTTCACCTGAAGAAGATGATGCTATTTCACCCTGGGAGGGAGGTGGGAGTGAAGGCGTACTATGTAACCTCTACCTATTAATAACTAGACATTATACACCACATTTTAGAACTCTTGTAATTGAAGCCTGTTGAAGGTTAGAGTTCTTCCTAGAGTCACAAATGGGCATGGGTACTCTCAGCTAGAGTTATAGCACTGGTCTCAGAGAACTCCCCAGAGTTTTTTACCATGTTATCATTATTTAATTTAGAAGTATTTTTCCCTCTTAAGTCCATCCAAACAAGTTATATCATGTGCCTATCAGGTCAGCAAACTTCTGCTACAATCTGACAGGCAAACAATGGTAAAGCATATACGCTACTATCAAAGGGCTCCAATCTAGAGAAAGAGAGGGCAAATATTCAGATTAGTATGATATAATGTTAATAAGATTTGACTGGATTAGAAAGGAAATAGACTATTTGGGGTTCAAAAATAAAGATGTTATAAAGTAGGAGTATAAAAAATTATTTGTGGAGCTAGCATTTGAACTGAGTACTGAACTGAGGGAGAGGATGGGGAAAGGGCATGAAGGTTTAGAGAAAAGTTCCTTTCTACATTGGTCTGGAATGAGCAACCTGTAACTATTAGAAATTAGAAGTGCCTATGCCCTGTCCAGGGGGAAGCTTTTTACAAGCTAATCAGACCTACACAGCCACTGGGTTGGAAACCATGGGGGGAGCTTATATATGGACAGTAAAATTAGGGATAAACTCCTGAGAGAGAATATTCTCAGAGTTTAAAGAAAAAACAAGAATGTGGGTGAACGTACAGGGTAAGACTCATACAGATCTGACATTCTATCGGGGCTCACCTTCAGGTAAGTGAAATTCTGCTTAGTTGACCTGGGGAAAAATGTGTATCTTCAATAAAGTAACAAAAGAGGAGATGAGAGGACTATCCTACCCTAGTGAGAGTGACCATGCAGAGAATGAGAACTTACCATAAAACTGTGAATAAAATTTGTGAAATCAGGTAAAATATGATCATATGATATTATATTACATCTAGCTGGATACAGATTGAAGTCAGGACATTTTTCCAACTTCTGGAAAAAAAATGTAATTTTTCAAGCCAAAAAATATAGCAGAGGTCACCAAAGTTTAACAATTGAAAGATACAAACTACAGGCAAAAGAGATGAAAAAATCTAGAGTTCTGAGTACCTTATGACAATGGAGAGTAGGTTAGGTAAAATATAAGTGGGAGCAACAATGCAACTGAGGATTACTAACATCTGTAGAAGTAAAATTAATAAGAATGACCATGAATAAAAATAATGGTAATGATAGTGGTAGAAAAACATGAGTATATAGTGAGAAAAATTATTTCAGAATTAAAAAAATAAGAAATAGAACATTTTTGATAAAGAAATTTAATGTTAGTTGTTGTTGCCTAAAGTAAAGTGAAGATTATTGTAATTAAGAAATTTAAGGAACACTGTTACCAGAATTATGGAAGAATGTTCACTGTGCATTTTTATGATCTGAAAAATGATGGTAAATGATGAATTTAATTAAGAAAATTGTGATCCACAAGCTGAAAATCACTGAAGGAAGTGGATGAGTGCCCAGGAATTGGGTATTTGGCCCTAATGAGAAAGATGTTAAAAGTGGTATCTAATGAAAATCACATAAAGAGAGGTTGTTGGGAGGTAGCAGATCTGATGGAAGAGGGGGGCCAATAAGTATTCTGTTTCTTTGCCAAAGTCAGGAGTACTAAAAGGAAATTGGGAGGAAGAGCAGCTTACTTTGGAGAGCATCTCAAAAGATATAGTAAGAATGCAAATGATTACAATTAAAGAGAGATTGCATATCAGATAGAAAAGAGAAAAGATAAGGGAGTTTGTTCATAATAAGGATGTTATCAGGGAGCAATTCCAAAACTTAAGTGTGAAGAAATCACACTCTAATACATTTTATATTTATTCTGTGATTTTGTACATCAAAAACAAAGAAAGAGCCATTAAAATTTAGCAACTTGCTGTGAATTACAAAATATATTTATTTTTTTTCACAGAGATAATAAGGACATAGTATTCTGCCATGCTTTTTACAATGCCTATCAATTATTTGAACTTTGCCACTGGCACAGTAAAAAATCAAACACACTCAAATAAATCCAAGGGTCCATCCACAAAAAAAGAATACATGATTGCTAGTGAGGTTTGTGGATTAAAGTGCCTGGAATCACAATGATCTAAATCTCATTGTTATGAGATGTTTACATTCAACACCATGTAAGTCATTAACGGAGGTAATCATACTCAGTTTACTGTTACATAAACTTCAATTGCCATTCACCTGAAACTTATGGTTCACCGACTATCAAAATGACAAAAACAAAGTATCACTGAGATTGCTAATTAATGAATGCTAAAATAATACTTAATATGCTAAAAAAATAGGTATAATTACAAATGACAATTATCTTGTTCTGGAAGTATTAGGTTATAAGTTACAAAGTTAATAAGATAAAAGTATTAGAACCTTAAGTAAACAAGTAATAAAATCTGAAAACTAAAAAACGTATTATAAATGGTGCAAATATATTTTATTGAAAATGGATACATCAAGTATCTTTCAACAATAACATTTTACATGTTTCTAGAAATCAAAGGCAAGTTCATCTGCTTAATCAATTTGTCTGTACTTCCCTTTTTTCACTTAATTATTCAGCAAAGTTTAAATGCTAACCCTGTTCCCAATCTCATGCTAGCTGCCAGAAATATAAAGATAAATTAGAAATAGTATACAGGGCTTATTGTAAATTTTAAACATCTATAACCGTTTTATATAGAATACATTTGCTAATATCAATACATTTTTAAAAGTTTAAATATACTACTACATAACTATTAAATTGTCTTAGTAAGATTATTTGATTCTTATGTAAGACATTGAATATTAGACCCTGAATATATTATTCCAGGTATATAAATGGGTTATTTCTGGTCATTATGGTGTTACATAATGAAAACACACAAAATCTCGGCAGTGTATAACAATAAACTTTTATGTACACTCATGTCACTGTGCATTGGCTATGATGGCTCTGCTTTGTACTTACCATTCTGGGACCTGGACTGAAGGGGCAGCAACTACTAGAATTATGCTTTTCTTATGGAGGAGAGAGAAGTGCACATATGATAGGTAGAACACACAACGTCTCTAATGACCGAGGCTTAGTGTTGGCATGCCATCACTTTTGTCACTCCAAGAAATCCACATGGCTAAGCCCAACATCAGTGGGGCAGAGACAAACATACAACCCCTTGTGGAAGGAACTGCAGAATCACATGGCAAATGCTGCAGATGTAAGGAGAGCAGAAGAAATGCTGATGATAACACTATCTACCACGGTCTACTGGAACTTTTTTCTACATGGAAAAAAGTTGTATGCATTGCGTCTACCTGAGGACATTGTATAAAGCAGCTGAATTTAAAGAGAAAGAAAGCATAAAATTTAAAAACTATAGCATGAAGAAAGATACCTTACATGTATTTCAGATATTGATAAAATAGTATTACTGGCAAGCTAGTTGAAGCTTCAATATAGTCCTAAACTTCATACAGGATAAACATGTTTTCAATAGTAGTAATTTCCAAGATGGATTATACGTCAGAGTCAGATGGAATCTATATTACATAACATACTGATGCACAGTCTTTTTTGTTTTCTGGAGATTTTATTTAAGAGGCAGTACAGAAATTTGTATATTTTTTAGTGAGTCCTCAGATGTTTCTGATACTTAACAACGTTGAAAATTATTTGTCTGTGGTATATACTTTAGTGATGCTGTCATAAAATTATATTAAATTCAATCACTTTTCAAATATTTTCAAGGAGAGCTCCCATAATTCTTTTTTTAATAAAAAATTATAATTTGATAATGGTTACCTATAATCATTTTATATGGAAAAATGCTCTAATATATTTCAAAATTTTTCAAAAATATGCAAAATCTAAACAGGGTCAACATAGAACTTTGAATGTGTTCAAAATATATTAAATCAATAAGATACTTTCATTTTAAATCAATATA
Organism: Lemur catta; assembly: GCF_020740605.2. Classification (NCBI taxonomy): domain Eukaryota; kingdom Metazoa; phylum Chordata; class Mammalia; order Primates; family Lemuridae; genus Lemur; species Lemur catta. Next base: position 49,726,642 of record NC_059128.1, on the reverse strand, counting down.
TATTGTATATTATACTATTTCACAGAGTAAAACATTAACCATTTTTTTTATTTCACAATATTATGGGGGTACAAACATTTTGGTTGCATATAATGCCTTTGCCTCGCCCAAGCCAGGCCTACAAGCCTGCCCTTCCCCCACACAGTGTGCTCCACATCCATTTGTTGTGAGTTTACCCACCCCCTGCCCTGACCGGCACCCAATGAATATTACTACCATGTGAGCACTTTAGTGTTGATCAGTTAGTACCAATTTGATGGTGAGTACATGTGGTGCTTGTTTTTCCATTCTTCTGTAACGTCACTTTGAAGGATGGGCTCAAGCTCTATCCAGGATCACATAAGAGGTGCTAGTTCACCATTGTTTTTTGTAGTTGAGTAGTATTCCATGGTGTACATATAGCACACTTTATTAATCCACTCATGTATTGATGGGCACTTGAGTTGTTTCCACATCTTTGAAATTGTGAATTGTGCTGCCATAAACATTTGAGTGTATATGTCTTTATTATAGAATGTCATTTTTCCCTTTGGGTAGATGCCTAGTAGTGGGATTGCTGGATCAAATGGTATTTCTATTTTTAGCTCTTTGAGGTATCTCCAAATTACTTTCCACAGAGGTTGTACTAATTTGCAGCCGCCCCCCCATCCCCAGCAGTTTTAGAGTGTTCCAATCTGTCCATATCCATGCCAGCATTTGTTGTTTGGGGACTTTTTGATAAAGGCCATTCTCACTGGAGTTAGGTGATATCCCTTTGTGGTTTTGATTTGCATTTCCCTAATGCTTAGAGATGTTGAGCATTTTTTTAATATGTTTGCTGGCCATTTTTCTGTTTTCTTTTGAAAAGTTTCTGTTCATGTTCTTTGTCCATTTATTGATGGGGTTATTTAATTTTTCTTGTTAATTTTCGTAAGTTCTATATAGGTTCTTGTTATCAGCCCTTTATTGGATGTGTAAAATGTAAATATTTTCTCCCATTCTGTAGGTTGTCTATTCACTCTAATGATAGTTTCCTTGGCTGTGCAGAAGCTTTTAAATTTGATCAGGTCCCATTTATTTATTTTTATTGCTGCTGTGATTGCTTTGGGGGTCTTCTTCATAAATTCTTTGCCTAGGCCAATGTCTATGAGAGTTTTCCCAACATTGTCGTCTAGAATTCTTAAGGTTTCATGCCTTAGGTTTAAGTCTGTTATCCACTGTGAGTTGATTTTTGTGAGAGGTGAGAGATGCGGATCCTGTTTCAGTCTTCTACATGTGGCTATCCAATTTTCCCAGCACTATTTATTGAATAAGGATTCTTTTCCCCAGTGTATGCTTTTGTCTAGTTTGGAGATACCTCAAAGAAAGATAAATTTCTGGTTCAGTTTGTGTTAATTTGGATTTGAATAGGTTTTTTTTTCTTTAGATTTATCCGGTTTGCTTTTATTGTAAGAATCTGGTAAAAGAGTAACTCCAAATAAATGTTTCAATTTTTCTTATAGCTGATTCTGTGGCACATCAAGAACTTGGTAAAATCAGTATTTTCTACTAACCATTTTATTTGTAAGGTAACACACTAAAAAGTGCTATATTCTCCAATGAAAAATAGTGACATATTATTTTAAAATTTATGTTCAGATGCAGAAATAAGTGTCAATTTGTTGCACATTAGCATGTACACTTTGCCTGCCAAAAATTCCTTATAATGTCTCTTGAATAAGAATATTTCTGGATGAAGTTTGATGACATCTTGTATTTAAAAAAAAATCAGCAATATAAAATATATTACAGGCAATTTCTATTCCACATCTTCCTAGCCTTTGATTCCATTGTCACACAGACATTATGTTCACTCATCTTTTCCCAAAGATGTTTGACTGAGGAACTAACATGATTCTCAGCACCAGTCCTTCTTTTCCATGTACCACCCCCATGCAGCCTGTCCTCTATGCTTCTGATACCATTAACAGTTAAAGTCACTGAGAGACATTGAACCTAGAGAGAATATCGGAGCTAAGCAGCATTGGTAGGGGTGTGTACACAAGACACCGTTCCGTATGTGGTGTGGGTTTATGTGTGTATGCACTCAAATAAGACAGTTAATGTTGTGATTCATTGCATGCTTGCTCAGTGCTTTAGGAAGTTAATTTGTTTCTAGGTCACTACTTGGTGACATAGCTGTGTAGTTGAGATGTAGTGCATTGGCACCACTGCCTTCTGTGTGTGATCGTATTTGGCCTTGTTGATTTAGACATTAGCTTGAAAATACAAGTGAGGATATGTATGTAGTGGCAGAGAAAGAAACAGTAGATTAAAGAAACTGTAATAGACAGGCTCTTTAAAAACATAATTTGTATCTATGAGACAGTGTGAGTGACAAGAAGTTGTGTGTCAGAGAGAATTAGGGTATGACAGATAAGGTTCTGAGGAAAATCAGGTTGCAGGTGTCAGAAAGGTAGTATATATACATGGCAGCACTAGTGGGAAGTAGATAATAAAAAAATAAGGCAAGAGCAGATAATACAAATATTTTAGGGCAGAGGAGACAGGAATTAGAAGGAAAATGTAACTTAAGAAAATTCATTTTTAATAGCATAGCTTTTTAGATTAAAAAATACAAACAAAAACCATTCATTTTTGGTGATAAGAGTAATTGATGTGAGTTGTAACGGGAATTTTCAGGAAACATAATTTTGGAACAGCAAACACAAAGACAAAAATAACCTACATTACTTTGCTATGTCTATTTCCAATCACCTTGAACGATGGGATGCTGTGATGGAAGCCAGAAAAACTGAATTTCTTTTCAGTATTTATATATAGAGTTGTGACATTTGATTTTGGAAAAATAGCATTCTGTCTTAGCTTTGCAGGGTAAAACAAATTTGATGCATTGTTTTGTTAGCCCAGGAAATCCACTTCCCTGGGGTCTTCGTGCCCTTTCTCAGTGTTTCTCAAAATTGTTTCTTTATGTTCACTCTAGATCAATGTCCATGCTCAATGCAGCTCTAAAGTGTGTCTTTCTCTCTGTTCTCCACTATACCTTCAACTCTTCCAGATCAAGGACTATGCCTTATTCAGCATTATATCCTTGGAGTGTAAGAATGAAGGAATGAACGAGATGGGAAATCCCTTGTAAAAGTGCTGGAATTGAAGATTTTTGCCATAGGCTGTGAAATAGACTTGCCCAGAGAGTGCTGGCCACACATTTTACATCCAGATTTCCTGGATATAAAGTAATCACTCCTAGATGCCCATACAAAGCTGCACTACTAACTGGTGGCTCTGAGGGCTGTCTCCTGTGGACCAATCATCTGCTCACAAGCACATGCAAATATAGACTGCTCTTCCCCGTCATGATTTCAGAGGTTGCATTATAATACTACACAATCTGTAATCTTCCACGATTTACAAGGGAGTTTGTTTACAATAAAAATAAGTAGGTTGGGATTGAATCTAACAATATTGGTAAGACGTGAAATCTTTATTTTTTCTTCATGATTTTTGCATTTAAATAAAGGGGAATATATGCCAGTAATTTACTAAGTTGGAGTCATTATTAAATGTATATTCATGCATTCAACCAATATCTTTGGCAGCATATTATGTGCCAGATAATCTTCTAAGAGGTTTGGGCACATAGTAGTGAAAAAGATAAGTTGCTGTTCTGTCAAAAAAACAAAATGACAGACACTTTATCTGACTATTCTATTTTTAGTTTAAATTGAGAGAGATTGTCGTGCCCTAAAATTACAGACTATAAAATGTACTACAGGTTGACTATTCCTAATTCAAAATGCTTAGGCCCAGAAGTGTTTTGGATTTCAGTTAGATTTTGCATATCTGCATATATATAATGAGATACCTTGGGGATGGGACCCAAGTCTAAACATAAAATTAATTTATGTTTCATATATATCTTATGCACAATGCCTGATGGTAATTTTATACAATATTTTCAATAATTTGGTGATGAAACAAAATGTGTGAACATGAGGTCAGATACAGAATTTTCCACTCGTGCCTTAATGTTGGAACTCAAAAATTTTGGAGCATTTTGGATTTTGATTTTCACATTAGGGATGCCCAACCTGTACTTTCAATATATATACAAAAAATTAAAAAAATAAAAGTTGTCAAATATTTTTACTTTTTGCAAGTAGCATAATACATTAACTAACAGTATTTTCAGAGAACAAGATCATGATTTTTAAATGACATTGGGAAAAGGTGTAATTCTGGAGGTTTGGAGGTACTCAGAAAACAGGAAGCTAGGTCACGATGTTTCTCCAATACCAGGAAAGAAAAAACAAAAACATCAAAATATTTTTCATCATGTAGTGTACAATAATTCAAGTTCAACCCCTGCAAAAACAATTACAGATCAGTAAAAAAGGAAAAAAGGCAAGACAAGAAAATGAATTTGGTCACAGCTATAAATTTTGAAGAGGAATTATCATATTTAAAATATAGTATCCTAAGGCAATACTACTAAAGCAAATTACTACTAAAAGCATCTTTGGTATCTGAAAATCGAATCTCTGCTCAATTTTAAATTTATATGTAGTTCAGTGACTGCACAATGGATTTCCTTGTGTAATACTTGCCAGCCTGTGCATTAAATAATGTGCTAATCAATTTTATATGGATGCCAGTACCTTCATATTGTTCATTTCCTGTTTGGTTCCTTTAAGCTTATTCTGAAATGTGGCCATATCAGTAATGTTTGATGGCACAAGTTTATTTTATTATTTAAAAAAATCTGTGCCTCTTCATAGATATAAAAATAGCGTTTGACTTTAGGACTTTCTCTTTTCCTTTCACTTTTTTTTTTTTTACTTTTTTTATTTCTTCTTTCCTCTCTCTTTTCTTCTTTTCTTCCTTTTTTTCCTCTTACTTCTTGACTTCTTCCCTCTTTTCCCACTCTTCTTTTTCTTTTCTTTTTCTTTTTTTTAAATTAGGGGCATTTTAAGTATCATCTTTATTGGTCACTATCTTTTCTTTTTCATCTCACTTAATGTTTAGGTTTACTATAATATTCCTCTGAAGATTGTCTGCTCTTACTTTGCTGCTATATTACTCTATACCTTCTTTATATGTATATCTAATATTTTTTACTCTAATTTCTTATTTTGTTTACTACAGGAGACAAAGCATCTTTTATGCCCCCAACCTTCTAAGACTGCAATAAATGATATAGTAACTCCTGGAGAAAATAACTAGCACATGGAGGTGGAGACTCAGTTTCATTAGTAGAAGAATAAATGCAATAGGAATAAATTATCTTTTATAAGATATTATCTCTCTCCTCTATATAGAACAGAAGATATTTGAGGACAAAAAAGGAACAAGAACAATGGAGAAAAAAAAGAGGAGAGTAGGAAAAGTAGAAAATAGTTAAGGAAAGAAAGATTGAAAATCTTTGTTTCACACATTTTCCTTCCTATAACAGTATTAAGCCTTACTATTCTAAGGTCAGGTCCTTCTAACCACCCAGGGTTAATGAACCATGGAGGACATTCCTGAACCACAGCTTTGGCCTTTGAGTTGTAAGATTTATATCATTAAGTATTTAAACTCATATAGCAAGTAGAAGATGAAAAGAGAGGCTGTGCCTTGAGTGGCAGAGGAGGAGTGATCAGCCCCCAGTGAGATTCCTTAGACTGGACATAGGATGATTCTAAGAGTGGAACTGGCATCCCATTATTCTGACATTGGCAGGAACTGACCTGAGGAGAGTATACGTGCATGCATATGGAGGCAGGTCATATAGCCTAGTGATCTTGGGTGCTTCTCTGAAGGAATTTGTGAAGAACACAGTGCCTGATAGATGGAGAACTCACTCTCTAATGGCAGAAACAGTGCTGCTGATAACAGCAACCACTTAAGACTAATACTAAGCAGAAAAAGAAAAATGCCCTTTTCCCCAAAGATGCCTATGTCTTTATTCCTGGTACCTGGGAATATATTATGTAATATGGCATAGGGAAATTAAAGTTGCAGATTGACTTAAAGGTTAAGAATAAACTGCATTAAAATAGGGATATTATCTTGAATTATCCAGGTAAACTCAATGTAATCACAAGCATCCTCAAAAGCAGAAAAGGGAATCAGGAGAGGAAGGGAAGTGATGGAATGCAAAAAGGACTCGAAGTGTTATAGCTGATTTTGAAAATAGAGGGAAAAGGCTATGAGCCAAAGAGTGGCAGCCATCTTCTCCTTTTCCTGAAAAAAGAAAGGAAATTAATTCTCTCCTACTGCTTCCAAAAAGAAGTACATCCCTACTAGTACCATGATTTTAGTCCTGTGAAACCTTTGTTGGGCACCTTGCCTATAAAACCATAAGATAATATTTTTGTTGTTTTATGCCAAAAAGCTAGTGGTAATTTTCTACAGCAGAAATATTTAATAGAAAATTAACACATACCTCAATAAAAGGAATACTATACAATTACTGTTAGTCTTCTCTAGTAAATTTAATGTGATTCATAAAAATAAGAAAAGGTAATATTACACGTGTACAAGTATGGTGGAGGAAACTCATATCTATGTTATAAAAATTTATTGAAAACAGTTGCCTCATATGTAAAAGCCTCACTTAATGTTAAAACACACTAATATACATTCTTAGGACAATCCACTTAAATGTTTACATTAAATATGCTTGAATATCTAACCAAGCGAAAAATTGTCCACAGCAAATAAAAGGATTGGGACATAGGTATGCTGAAAGATGTAGCAATAGAAGTTAAATCTCCCAAGGCTGAGACTTCTTATAATCAGGCACAAGAGATAGATGAGCCTGACTCAGCTCACCAGGGTCAGCGTCATGACTGACCCCAGGCAAGTCTGCAAGCAGCCTTTGGGGAGTCATTTCATTCTTCAACCATCAACTGCAGAGAACTGAGCAATATCCTGTAAATAGTATATAATAAGGAGATTTTTTTTCTAGAGGGTGGCTATTATATGGACAAGAACTACAGAAATCCTGTTTATGTTGAAGGTCAAATTCTCAGCAAGAAATGCTTTTAGTTACCACCCTCCCAAGCGTAAAAATAAAGTGAAATCCTCTGCACTTCCCCGCAATGTTTTTCCTTCCTGTTGGGTTTCTGCCTAAAATACAGCCTAGTAACTGAAGTTAAACTACATCCAAGTGCTAATGCTGGAAAGAGCTAAAGGTAATAAAGAGAGCTCTACCTGGAGCAGAGCCGCTGGGCAGCAGATGGAGAGTGAATCCGTGTGGATCTTGGCTCACGCTCCTTTATCTTATGTACAACATAGTACATCATGAGCCAAAAGTGTGAGAAATATTCACCTGTAAATGGATGTTTAAAAAAAAATTTTCTGTGTAATAGGAGAAAAAAGTGTCTATGATATATACCTGATAGAAGATATATATAATGCATTATATACAATTTTACTCAAATTTCATTTTTATATAGAAACAATTTTAACATATGCCTCACCAAATTCTATTTTATGTTTCACTTTTATCATACTTTATGTCTGATAGAATCACACCCTTTAGAGTCATGAAGGGCCACTCAGTGTCAAGAGGCCTCGTTCTGCTGATCCACTCCAGCAAGACACATTTAAACTATTTTCTCAAAAATAGAAAAGAAGAGTCCACAAGGATGTTTTCCCTTGCGAGAAAGAAATAAAAGCTTTCCTCTCCTGGGAAAATCTAATATTGTTAATCCATCTTACAAAAAAACCAAGAATACTTTATTCTTTGAATAGAATACTAGATAATGGCTTATGTTTGGATATTCCATTCTATACCATTTATGAGTCCACATGGGGCCCTGAAGGCCAATTCCAATTACATGCAAGGAAGGTCTAACCTTGCAGACTCTGTTAACACAGCAGCCTTCCTAAGTGGCCCCCGGGGCCCACCAACCTATGTACTCTTCTTATCAAAGCTTGCATCAACATAACAGTTATTACTCTGTACCATCGTGGGCAATTTCTTTTTATTTGAAAATTTTCTTTCAGGTGACTAGGGAATGAAAATTTGTTGACACATTCACAAGGAACATATACAATAGAAAGTGCTCAACATGGGATTGTAATTTAGAGATACATTATTTGATGAGGAAGTTTCAACCTTCAAAATACAGTAGAATTAAATATCTATTACCTGTCATTTTTTACAAGTGCAATTAAACAAACATGAATCTGTAAACCTCTGAAAATACGATATTTAAGCAATTATACTGCAAAGTCTGACCCAGGTGAGTTTTTGCAGAAAGTAACTCATGACATAAAAGAAAATGTATCATTTCATAAGAAATAGCTCTCTAACTAATGATATAACCAAAGGCCAGACTATCTTTTTATGCACATGCATAAACAGTATTATTTTGGGATATTTTTACTTTTATTTTTTAATGTTAGTAGACTTGTTCAAATCTATTAGCTAAATATTATTTAGCTAAATTTTAGAACAATAATAAATTAAAAATAATTATTTAAAATTAAAATGATTCACTTATCACTAGATAAAAACACAGATTTGTAGATTGCTAATGAAAATGAACTAGTAGAATTCGTTTTTCCTTTTGTCCAGAAAGGCCTTACATGAAGTAAAGATGGGGGTGAAAAAGCCTAACAAATATTTTAATAATAATGATGGATATATGACAAAACAAACAAACAAACAAAATCCTGTCTTAACAAACTATGGCTTCCCACAACTGAGAAAATCAAATCTTGTTTGGACTCATTATTTATGATTTTTGGCCCCCAGAATAGTTTTAGTTCGAATTTCTAAAGAAAAGCTGAGTCACTACATTAACTTACTGAGGACTTAATATAACATATTAGAAAGGTATGACATATACACATGTAGGATAAATTTGCTTTCCCTACATATTATATGGGCATCAAGATAAAACAGTGGTTAACAGGCACCGTAGTGCTTACACTTAGTGTAGGACTGGAGTCACCCCAGAGACACCCTCCTTGGAAAGACCTTGCTTGTCTACACAGAGGACTGAACCGGGAGACATCACAACCACTTTGGCAAGGGGGAAGAGCAAAATAAACGCAAAGTCTTCATTAACAGCTGGAATTCTAGGGAAACTCTTCCTAAGATTTCTAATCACCTACCCTGTCCACCTTCTACTCTCAGATCCAAAAAAGGAAGAGTAGACATTCAACCTATCTTGGCACATTAGTGCTAGAGCCTTACAGTAAATAAGTGTTGAGGGGAAAATGCAGGTTCCCCATCACGTAATAGAAACACTGTGCTAGCCTGCAGTGCTTGGCAAGATGGTTACAAAGTAGCATAAACAGGCACCAAGTTAACTACTGCACCCGAGGAAAAGTGCCCGCCACTTTCTTCGGTACCTCAGCACTGAGGCACCCAAGGCTGGCTCAAACTGGCTGACTCAAACTAGCCCTGACTGCTTCAGAGAGGTTTTGGTTGTCCTACAGTGCCCTTTAGCTAACTGTAATACTAAAATCCCCGCCTAGTGGGAAATTGTAATATTACTACCATAACGTGGGTTGCACGACAGGATGATGATGGTAACTGCCTGTGAGTTATGTTTCACTGTGAGCAAGCAAAGATACGATGTAAATACTTTGTATTATTCATTGGGAAGAGATTTAAGGCAACACCATGAGATGGGCAGATGCAAATTTTGCCTGCAAGAAAGCTCCTGTGGAAGAAATTCCTGTGCCACCCAGGAGCAAGTTTCCTAGCAAGTAACCTCCAATAAAATGATCTAACTCATCAAGCTGGTCTTTGTCAGAGTCATTCCTTCGTCTCTTAGTTCCCGCTCAGATTGAGAGGTGGTTTTTTCTATACTGTCCTGGAATTTTTCCAAAAGAAGTGTAAGAAAATCAGTAAGTGTGCCGTTATTTGCACTCCAAGGCAAAAGAATAAACATTTCTTTCCTCATATTAATCGTCCTTCTTAATTCCCTTCTAGAGGGCTCTAGCCAGCCAGACAACTCTCCAGCATGAACACTGCTTGATATCACACATCATCTTTTTCTTTTCATATGGTATTATTCCTCTTCCTTTCCTGTTTTTATGATAGGCAGAAATGTTATAAAAGACTAAGTTAAAAATTTATTCACTCTTTTTAGTCATTTTACTAGTTTGGAAAAAGGAAAGAAATGTGTCTTTGTCAATAACAGGAGTGACATATTTGGGGCTTTTTAAAAAATATAAAAAGATCTTTCTGTTGATTCACCCAGCTCATGAAGTCTATGAGGGACTGCATGGTTTGCAGGGTGGGAGAAATTACCTAAAGATGGGTTAAAGGAAAATTGATATTTGGGCATAAAAACAGAAAAGATATCAATCACGTCCTCCCATCATGTCTTACCCTATTGTGATTTTATTTTGTTCTTCTCCATCCTGCTTATTTGCACCCAAACACAGAAAGACCTGGTAAGGGAGCAAGGGGATTTGGAACGACCTGGGATCACTAGATCGGGTCTGGCTGAAAGAGGGTAGCCATGTGGGGTTCACAGCTGTCATGAGAAAACTGAGACTAGTCTAGGTACACATGTTTATTGAGCCATCTTGCCAAACTCATTAAAAATAATTTTAAAGTTTTTCTAAAATATTATTGAAATATTTGAATTCTATTAAATATTAATATTATTGAAATATATATGAACTATATGGAGAGTTAATATCCAATGGAATCACAATAAATTGTAATGAGGGTTAGCCATATTTAACTCTATTCCTCTTTTACTTTCTTTTTTTTATCTTTTACTTTCTAACAACAAATTTGTACTTAATTCAGTCAGTGTTTTTCTCAAGGTAGAATAATTCATCCTACCAGATAAAATAAATAAAACATGTTTGTCTTATATCTATGAGGTTTAATGACCTTTTGACTATAAGCTATTTTCCCATCTGATTATATATAACATATATAACATTTATATTATTTATAACATAATCATATAATTATATATGACATAATTATAAATATACAATTATGTATTTATATAATTATATATAATTAGATGCTGTATAACATACTTATATATTATATATGCTATATATAACTATATGTCATATAGCATCTAATTATATATTATATATAACACAATTATAAATTTGTATGTGTGTACTTCAGTGCTATACTTCATAGACTATTAAGAAGATGCTTGCAAAGAAAAATATTTATATATAAATATAGGCATAAATATATAGAGACATTTTGATATCTTAATATTGAATTTAAAATACTATGCTAGATTCTAGGAGGTATTGTAAATTGATGTCATCATCCATATTAATTTAGAGTAGTATACTTAATGGAACATTAAAACTACAAAGACACAAAGACAAATATGTTTCAAAATGACGGCTGGGTTGTTCATAAAGAGGTATAAGTTGTGGGATGGGAGGAGACTGGAAAAGGATGCAAGAAGATGGTCTAATAATGGCACCCATTTGTTTTTAAAAAGTGAGTTAAAAGTTTATTCTTTGAAACGCATTTGGAATATGGTATAGTCTGCTTCATCCAGCAGACGAGATATTTATAACATGTTAGAATTCCTGACCAAGGCCAAACAGAGCTCTCTGCATTAGACTAGCACTCCAAATGTATGGGGTTTTCTTGTCCTGGTAAACATCCACCATTGCTCATGCTTTAATAACATACGTTATGGAAGAAATGAAACAATCTACCCATATTGACTACCTATAGACTGTTTAGAATGAGAAACTACAGAATGCTGCAGATTTCTCCTTGATGAATGTAGTAACAAAAAAAAAAAAAGCCATATCCACAAGACTTGGGTAAAGAAAACTACAACAAGGAGGCAAGAAAGTTTACATCTTCTTGCCTAGTCACTTACAGCCGATTATCACAGGAAGAACAATGTAAGTCTTGGATCGCAGCTATAGGAGGGAGCAAGATCCTTTCTTCCTAGTTAAAATACATATTCCTTTTTTTCCCCTCAGTATCATTTTTGTTGAAATGAATGTGAGCTTAGATGTACTGAAGGTTTAGAGACATGAATTAAGAGAAATCTGTTAAACTCAGATGAAGTATGCAACATATTGGTGGAAGTAGGGGAATGAATTGCAGGGGCTGAAGGAGGTAGGTGTAATGCTTCTTTCAGTATTCTCTTTAGATAGAAGATACCTTAGTGTAACAATACTGACTTAGATACATCCATTCACTCACTACACAGCAGGAAAAGTAAATGACTTGTTTAATTGCTGAATCTGAAAGGAGAGGGAGGGCAAGTGTTGATTAGACAATTTCTCATCACTCTCTCAGTAAGGAACTACCCACAAGGAACATGAGTCTGCTTTACTCTTCCAGGTATAGGTTCTATCCTTAAAAGGGAATGACTTTATCAGCCTAACCCTGCTAGGAATGTAAGTCATAAACCGGAATCAGTACTAGGGAAAACTGACCAATAAATGCTTTGTCTTCAATATACATTTTTGGTCATTATTTCTCAACTAGTTCTGTAATTGAGTGCACAAGCATAGTACTAGTAATTGAACTCCCTTTTATCTAACATGTGTTATATGGCTAAAAACTCTGGGAAATACATAATGAATAGAAAATGAAGGAGTAAAATGTACTTTACAAAGAGAATCTTGTTGGGATTAAGATGCATAAATGTGTTGGGCTTGGAGATTTTTTATATATGCAGGATATTTTAAATTTGCTTCTTGTAGGTGAATACAGTTGTTATAATTTGGCTTTTATGTGTTGGCCTGGGCAAGAGGTATGAAGCCTTGGGCTTCATAATATTTTATCTTGGCAGGTCACAGCAGCTAATTGATGTTTTCTTGCTAGGTGAGTGGCTATTTCTATGTGTCATCAACAATTTCTTAACATGTAGGCCACATGTGCTAGATCTTACATAGATGACATGGGCCCCAGCAATTGCATGGGACCTGTAGGCTTCAACAAAGGCACAAGTACGAGGAATGTATGAATGGGGCTGAGAGTGCCTCAATCAAATTTGGAGCACAAGTGTGACTTCAGCAAATGCCGACCGTAAGAGGCTTGAAAGTTAATGCCATCTAGACAGGCTTCACCTGAGGGGTGGGACTTACAAGGCCCAAGCAGCTTCAGACTACAGAACACTGGTCCTTGCCCACAGCTATTCAACTACAGGTTTTTCCTGTTTCAATTATAAGAAACAGAATAGTCCACATACAACTTTTTATATATTAGGAGCTAAAAATGTTTTCTGCTTTTAAATTTCAAGGCACTTGAGTTCTGATGATACTACAAAATATTTAAGAGGCTCTAGCTTTAAATGGTTAGTTTTATGCCTTGCTAGGAATTTCTAGATTGGTTGTCTCCAAAATTCATCTTCCATTTAAGCAATGAAAAGATTTTCAGCATGTAACTTACCCACATGCTCAAAAGTCAAAAGAAACTAAAGTCAAATAAATAAATGAGAAGTTCTAAATCCATACAGGTATTTCAAATGAATACAGCAATTGCCTGTTTTCTAAGGGAAAATGTTAAAGTAATTCTGAAATTAATCTTTTCTAAAGGGGAACAAATGGTATACACATGAGAGGGAAGTCAGGAAGTGTAATATATTGAGTCCAGACCTGGAATTCATGCTAGTTGGGATTTCCCAATTTAAGAAATTAGAAGCAGGAAAGTTTCAGTCTCATTAGTATATGTTTTGCACAAATCTCCTTTGGACAAAATTTAGAAGGTTATATTACTGATATAGATTAGTAAGCAAAGGGAAAGTAAGATAATTATTTTGCAAATGTATCTGCAGGTAAAGGACAAAATTAAGAAACAAATTAAGCCAAATTAAACTACTACTCAGGGAAGTTTTCTTGAAATGCATGACTTAAGAGTAGCAAATATAAGAAATTTGACTTCTGGGTACATACACTAAAGAATGAAAGCAGGTATTTGAATAATTATTTGTACACCAATATTCATAGCAGCAATATTCACAATAGCCAAAAGATGAAAACAACTCATGTTTCCATTGATGAATGAATGGATAAACAAAATGTGGTATAAATATGCAATGGAATATTACTCAGTCTTAACAAGCAAGGAGTTTCTGACATACTATGGTATGGGTGAATTAAAACATTATGTTAAGAAATATAAGCCAGTACAAAATACTGTAAAATTCCACTGAATTTGAAGAAATTCAAATTATGTTTATGAAGGGCTGGGGTAGAGAGGAGGGATGGATAATTTTTGTTTAACAGGCATAGAGTTTCAGCCTGGATTACAAAAAAGTTCTGGAGCTAGATAGTGGTGATGGTTGTGCAGTAATGTGCTTATGCCACTGAACTGTACACTTAAAGCTGCTATTGAGACATCTGAGCTAAACTTGATTTTTTTCTCTTCGTTAGTTCTTTTCATAGCATGTAACATTTTCCTACCTGAAAGTTTGGTGAGTACTTTCTTCACATTTACAATTCAATATTTTTGTCCCTGCCCAGTGCCATGGTCCAGGGTGTTGGAGAGTCTTCAGGCGGGAAGTTCCCCAATTGTTGGAGCCCCATAGAGATGGGAAGAGGGCTCCAGAGTGGGAGTGATAGGGAGGGAGGGGTCAGGAAGACAGGCAGATAAGTGCACCACATTCATAGCTACTGCTGCTCTTACGAGGGCCCCTCCTTCAGGTGCAGGCTGCTCCTTCTGGCACTGTCCCTACCCACACGGTCACAGAATCCAGTAACCCACACACCAGCTCAACAGCTGTCATCACAACAACCTCAAAGCCACAGACCACCAGGAGAGGTGCCAGAGTCCTGAAGGCTACAGCTAGTCTCCTTGTGGTCTTGCTCACAACTCTTCTACTTCTACATCTGCAGTGTTAAGAGACTCAGGGCAAGAAACATCTCCACTCCCCTCTCATTGTCTTAAAACACAATACAAAAGGAGTCTAGAAGTCCAGCATGGCAAGGAAAAATAAGCCTTTATCAAACCCAATAACGCCATTCCTAACATTGATGCAGAAAATGTTGAGCACCTCAAATTGGAATGGTTTTAAGAGCATCTGGAGGATGTGACAAGATGGTACGTGCCAGTATTTAATCTTTTGGGCTTTCGTGTACAAGAGTGATATCCAAAAATAAAGATATGAATTTATTAAAGATGGCTTAAGAAATGTGGAGAAATAGAACTCTACCCTGAAAATGAGAGGATTTTACCTTATTCTAGAGAAAAAAAGATGAGGTGTGGAATAGAGATTCAGTTTTCTTTTTGGTTCATCACATCTATAAGGCTGTAAAATAATTGTGTTATATAAAAAGCTTCTATGATTCTTATCTGAACATTGAAAGAATCTCCAGGTATTACTGTAAATCTTCCATATTATTTAAACAGTACTAATTTCATGCTGAATCTAAAAATAACGTTTTATGTTATTATGTTCTTGCTGTTCTGTTTCCTCTGGGCTTTGCATTTGACTTTTCATTGACTTTCTGTGTAGTAATTGATGTGTGCCAGGGTAATGTGGGATTGCAATCTATTCCAAATCCAAATATAATGAGTAGATCTTGCTTATCCACTTATAAAGTCAAAGGATAAGCATTTTTCATTCCACATAGACAGACTTTAACTAAATTTTAAAAATATTTTTATTTCTGCATATGTTCAATAATTTTTAACTTAAAAATATTTGTTTTGAAGGTACATTCAACAAATCTTGAAATTAAGAGACAAGCATCAAAAGAATAAAAAATTATTTAAATGAGGTGTTTGGGAAATAAAGACTAGAAGTTCAACAGCATTAAATTTACATGCATACACAGACTATCTTTTATACTATTTCTGCAAATACTCTTGCTTTTTAACTTTATACATCAGAATAGCCACATTTGAAATACTTTCTGTATCAGTTAATAGTTTTAGTTGGAACATGGTCATAATCCTAAAGTGGGATTTTTCTATAGAGCAAATTTTTTACAACTTTTTCAATGCATAGATATACATTTTTAGAAACAGATATTTCATTCTTTGGTTAAAATAGTCACATGCTGATGCTTAGATATTCTAGTATCAAATATGACCAATAGTAGTCTTATTAATCAAAGCCAATTTTGCCATTTTTAGAAACCTTATTGGAGACAACTACCAGTTGCAACAGGTCTCAATCTACTATGTGTGTGAATAAACACTCCCTTTCACTTTGTATTTCAGCACTGGAACTCTGTGTGGATTGTACTTTGCATTTGTGTGTTTATGCTTTGATTCATAGCAGCTTCTTGCGTTACAGAATTGATTTGCATTGGGAAAAAAACTAAAAAAAAGCAAAAACAAGAGTAAAGAGCAATAACAAAATTAACACACTCAACCAGAACATATCTCTAGATGTACCATTCTGCATTAATTTTTCTTTAAATATGGTATTTACTACCACTATGCATATTTCTGGTTCTATGCTGGTAATTTTATTCTGTTATATCTTTAATAGATTCTTGTTCCATTTTTCTGTTGGTGTTTCTGATAACACCCACTGTGCATGTTCTGGATCTTTTTTGTTTGACTTTCACCTACATTTAAAACACATTTGTTCCTTGTGTGACTCTCCTGAGCCTGTTCTCCATGGCATTGGACACATGTACAGCATCCAGCAGCAACCTTTCTAGTTCTTGGTGCTTATGATATATATCTCATTTTTGTAGTGCTTTGATTGCTTTATTTCCTTAGCTTTGTGTACAATTCGTCTTCTTGTGTTTTCTGAGAGGCAATAGAGACAAATAACTTAGATCACAAATTTCAGAGCCATACTGCCTGGGATCTAGTTGTTTTTCTGCTATGTAATGTAACACTGATCAAGTTATTTCACCTTTCTTTAACTCAATTTTCTAATGAGCGATATGAGAATAACACTACTACTTACATCGTTGACTTGCTGTGAGACATGTATGAGCACTTAATAGAGCACCTCACTAGAGAGGATGAAGCACTTAGTAACTGAGTACATAGAAAGTGCTATGTAAAAATTAGCTATTGTCTTTTTTTATAGTCTCCTTTTTTGACTGTTATGTAAGAAGTTTCTTTTTTGCTTATTTTTTTTTAAAGAAGAGAGTTTTAAATGGACCTACTCTTTGCCTAAAAAAAACATAGTTAGCTATGAGCTGATCCACCAGCAGATAAATGATCCTGGAAATTTATATTAAAAATTAACTTATATCCCCTTTGTGGTGAGTAAACCATTGAAAGCATTTGGCTAGAATTGCTCAAAGATCTTTGCGATGTCATATCTATTTCTGGGATGTAGCTGAAAACTGATCCTTGTGTCTCCTTTGATTTCCCTCTTGCTTCATGTTCAGCAGTTTTTTCGGGTTATGAATTAGATGGGGTGAAGGGAAAAGATTTTTGTGTCTACAGAATCTTAGGATATCCTTCTGTCACTCTGTGTAGTTGAGCATGGATCGTCTGTTTTGGTAGTCCTGCCATCCATTTGTGTTTTGTGGTTTTGGATTATCTTTAATTTCATTGAAGATGGTGCTTGAAGTTTTTATTCTCCTCCTTTATAAAACAATATCTCTCTCTTCTATTTGCATGGAATATGTAATAAAATGAGCTTTCAAATCATGATGCAAAAATGGTGGTTTCAAAATACATTTATGTTTTATACCGTGTGAATTTTTTAGCTAACCAGGCAAGAAACTATTTCTTAAAATTCTGTCTCTTGAAATGATACTAATAGTAACATTTTATGTAAATACCAGTAACCAGGACTCCCAATTATGTCTTTTACAATCTCTAAGCAACCATGTTGCACAATTTTGCATGCTTTATCAAGAATAAAGACTTCACAGTACTGCTTTGTATTATCATGCCTCATTCCCCTACTAGATTATGAAGCTCTTTTGTTAAAGACAATATTTTACACATTTAAATGCCGTAGCAGAGAACCAGGCATATATTTGCCATGTAAAATATACTTGTAAGTTAAAGTTACAAAGATGAATGTAAAAAAGTTAAAACAATTTTAACAAAACATTGAGATGGAGGGCATTTACATATTCAGAGCCACTGTTGTATGAAACTAGTAGGAATGCAGTATATGATATTTCTCACAGAAAGTGTCTAAACTTAATTATTCTTAAGAATGTTTAAGGTTAAACACTACATTTTCATAGTGTTTAACCTAATCTCACATTTCTAAAAATTATTATCCAAGTCCCTGCCCGGGTGGCATTTCTTGCATCTATTAATCACAGCCCCTGCTGTTTAATGACACAGTGTACACCAGGGCTTGGACAGAACTCTGTGAAAAAAAAATAAGACAATGCAAAATGAATAAATATGCATATGATCAAAGTTAATTGAGTTTTCCAACAGAATTCTTTTGGGGGTTTTAGTAATATCTTGGAATCTTAACAAATACCAGTGAATAATTTAGTCTTTTAGTTTTTAACATATGTGGGTTAAATAAATGTAATTTTGCTTATAAGTGTGTGTGTGTGTTTGTGTGTGTGTATATATATATATATATATATAGAGAGAGAGAGAGAGAGAGTGTTAGTTTTTTCCAAAAGTATTTTAATTTAATATTTTCCTGTTGGCATGATATATCTCTCCCCCCAACCCCCATCCACCGAAAATAACCTTTTCTATATACAGCAAATTTTTGGTATCCATGGGGGACAAGTTCCAGGACCCTCATGGACACCAAAATCTGTGGATGCTCAAGGCCCTTATATGCTGTAGTATTTACAT
Organism: Lemur catta; assembly: GCF_020740605.2. Taxonomy (NCBI): domain Eukaryota; kingdom Metazoa; phylum Chordata; class Mammalia; order Primates; family Lemuridae; genus Lemur; species Lemur catta. The sequence continues at coordinate 49,707,996 of NC_059128.1, read as the reverse complement.
ATAACCTAAGCATATCCTACCATATACATTAAATCATCTCCAGATTACTTATAATACCTAATACAATGCCTACACATCAAATCATTCTAGTGTATTCAACAGTATTCAGTATGAGGAAAATTCAAGTTTTACTTCTGGGAACGTTGTGGAATATATTTTTCAAATATTTTCAATCTGCAGTTGTTGAATCCATGGATACAGAAACCATGGATATGTAAGGCTAACTGTATTTCCTTTATTTACAAGTTGTTTTAATATTATGCAAGCATAAGTTTAAACTATCCAATAAAATATCATAATTCACTATATATATATATAAATTCATCTGTAAGACTTTTGCAAAACCAACAGCTCTGCTCTACCTACTCAAATAGGGACTCTTGTTCTATTTAGCAGATAGGCACTAGTATTCCAGATTAGTAAAAGAGGTGCAGTTCAGGTATACAGTATGCTACGAGGCAGTTTGGCCCACATCTGTTCTCTTCTCTGAACTTGGGATGGCTCCCAACACATCAGGAGATTTATTTGTAGCCAACATGGATCCTTTCCTAATTTTATTGTCTGTCCCAGATCAAAGGAGATCACAATTTGATTACTTGTGACATTATCTCTAATTCTTAACAGTGGCTATCCTACCACACAAATTGGAAGCAGCCACTGAAAAAAGCAGTCACCTTAAAAAAAATAAATAAATAATAAAACTTTTGAATGAGTAAACCTTTCACATCAGACAACATTTAAAAGAAAATAAATTTTCTGTCTTATATGTTTTCCCTTAATGCTTCAAATACCTAACCTAAGAGAGGTAGGTTACATTTTTCCCTGTATGTGCTTCCAGAATATTCTGTTTAAAGCAACATAAAAGTTTATATATTCTGTCCTTTACAAAAATGATTCCATGATAGAAACAATTTTTAATATTGTTTTCTCCACTATTTTGTGTAACATTATATGCTATTGCATACATGTACATATGGGGGTGTTTTGAAATCAGAGCAGTAGAGGGAGAATACTCTGAAGCATAAACTAAACAGTAAAGTTGTTGTTCACTGAAGCAAGGAAACAAGTGGGTAAGGTTTGGTACCTCAGAGCCAGTCAATCATGGGGGGAAGAAGATAACCGGCCTGGTAAGTCAACTCCAGTCAGCCCAGGCCAATGATCAATCCATGCTAAAAGGGCAGATTTCCTTATATCCCTAAACCTTTAGCATTTGTGTCTCCAGGCCACCAAGCTTGGTTGGACCTTTTCACTTCTCTGTGTCATTTAATCCCTTGCTTATTTCATTAAGTCTTATAGCATTAAATACCATTTACCTACTTGAGAATCCCAAATTTCCAACCTCTGCCTTGCCCTTACCCACAAAAGTTAGCCTCATCTTTCCATGACCACTCAACATTTCATATGCATCTCAAATTTGCCATTTTCAAAACTGAGCCGCTAATCCTGGTCCCAAACTTAGGCTTCCAAAGTCTCCCTATATTAATTCACAGTTGCTCCATTCTTCCGATTATTCAGAGCAAACCTTGGAGACATCTAGAATCCTTTCATTCTCTTCCATATGACTTAGAATACTTAGATGATATTTTATTGGCTCAACATTCAAAATAGAACTAGAATTTTACTCTTATTACTTCCACTGCCACCACTTAAGTCACAGTCACCCCTCACCTGGGATACTCTAAATGCTCCTTAAAGTGTACTACAACTCTTGTTTCTCTTTTATTTTCAACTCCATTGCCAGGAATACCCTGTTACAAAGTCAGATTTTGCCACTCCACTCAAAAGCCTCCAAGTTTCTGGTGTCATTCAAAGTGAAATACAAAGTTGTAAAATAGCTCATAAAGTTCTACGTTATCTGAAATCCCAACTCATGGCTGAAGCTATCTTCTTACACTCTTGCATCATTTCCTATTCCCATCATACTGGTTTCCTCACTGTATTTCTTTGCTGGCTTGCAGCCTTTGCACTTGCATCTCCCTGTTAGTGAAATTGTCTTCTTCCAGGTAACTGCATGGTATACTCTCTTATATTTCTTATGCCTTTACTCAAATATTACTTCCTCAATGGTAAAATTGCCCTCCTTCAATACTGCATATCTTTCCTACTTTATTTTCCTTTATAGAAAACTGAACATCTAACATACTATATATTTTTACTACTTATTTTTGTCTATCTCCCTCTCTGGAATATTGGACTCGTTAAGACAGAGGAGATTTTTTTCTTTTTTCATTGCTATATCCTTGCTGCTAGAACATTACATGTAATATATTTATGCATTTAATAAATATTTATTGAATAAATGAATAACATTATTTGTTATAGTGCATTAATTCTAAAGGGGTGAATATTTATCTTGTCAAGTGCATTGATAATTATATACCATAAAATAAATGAAGAGGTGTTCAAAGTTGTTTATACAAGTGTGTTCATCAGGGCATTATTTACAGTGTTTAAACATTTTAAGCAACTTAACTTTTAATTACCTAAATGATTGTTCATGTCTATGGTGAAGTACAAAAAAGACATTAATATCATACCATATTTATAAATAGCACAAAAACGTGGGGAAAGTCCTTCAATTATTCACACGTGTGTGTTTGTATAATTAAACTACTTTCCCCATGCTCTCATTATTTATAAACATAACATGATTTTCATGCCTCAAGTATATTTAACTATGAACATAAATTCACACACATATGCATATATATATATATATATATATATATATAAGGGGGAGAAAGAAAGAGGGAAGAAGGAGGGAAGGAAGGAATGAGAAAGACAAGGGAAAAGAAAGGAAAGAGAGAAAAAGAAAAGTCCATCAATTATGCATAGCAAATGTTAATAGTAACTATATTTTAGTAGTGGGTTGTAGATATTTTATAATTTGTCTCCAGGAAGTAGTATTACTCTTTACATTAAAAACTGTATGTACTAGCAAATATGATGTTAGTTGTTTCTTCACGTTTGGTATGTAAATAAATTTGGCAGACCATGCTATAAATTGACTTTAAATGTATTGTTTCATTTATCGTGTTCATCCTGTTTGGAAAAAGTGTTTCCAAATAATTTGAATAAATGTTGTATTTTAGCACCTTACCAGAAGTAGGTACAGTCTTCACTTTCCTACTTTATCAGGTATGTCATGCAGCTTTTATTTTTGATATAGTGATGGGACTTGTGTGAAAAACGTTGAATTTCTCTACTAGGACAACAAATCATAGACCACTTAAGTTTTCTAGAATTGCATTGAAAATGTTCTCTAAATATTTAATTTCATGCATCGTGTGGAAAAATTTCTTAGGCGAAAATCAGAAACAGAGTAAAGATATGATAAAAATATCCAAATAATTTATTTTCAAATATGCATAGATGTATTTCATTCAAATTCAAATATTGCTAGAATTGCATTTAAAAATATGTTTTACTAAAATATGTTTTATTTTATATACCTGTCTTCAGACAATATATCTTGCTGTCAGCAGTTACTGTGGTTAAGGAATCAGCTGGTGCCCTTGGCAATATCAAGATTTTTTGCTTTAGGATCTCCTTTTGCCTCTTAATGGTGTCCCTGACTTTTGCCCTGGCTAGTTATTTCTCATATACACTTAAAGTATTATATACTGGTTTTTTTTTTACTCCATTTCAGGTTTTCTCTCTCTCTTTTTTTTAATACGTCTATGGTTTTTATGGTTTTTGTTGGCTTTTTCATTTTTATTTTTTACATTTTAACTGGAGATAAATATTTCTCCATTTTACAATAATCTTTCAAAGAGAAATTTCTTCAATAAGGAGTAGCAAAAAAACTATAATTCTCTACAAAAGAAATACTATTTTCAGAGGCAAGATAGAGAAAAACTATTTCCCCAAAAGGAGTTCAAATAAGTTTAGAGACATTTTCCTTCTCGTTAACTTCTATTAACCCTGGAAACCTGTAATGTTATATAATTCCCATTTACCAAGTGGATAACCTAAAGGTGACAGGGCAGGTAACCTGCAGGAAGTCATTAGAAATACCAGTGAGTAGCCTTACCTTCATGTAGCGAATGATAAAGTCATAAGGGGATCCAAATGTAAAGGAAAATGATTTCATTAGCAGTTGAAGAATGGGTCAACATAAAGGTCTCAAATCCAATTTCTTCTAATTTTACAACATCAACCACTCTAAAATATTTTTGAAATATTTTGATTGAAAAATGTGGCTGGAGACAACCAAGTTTAACTCTCCATAAACAAAGTTAAAGGAAGACTTGAATGCCATGTAATGGTTTATTTTATGATCTGGAGAATTTTATTTTCCTTCATTTTTTTATACACTTGGCCTATTTAAACTCAGCTATTGCATCTTGTTACATAAATTAGTCTGAGAAAACTTTAATCATAATGTCCAAACATGGACTGATATGAAAGAAGTAAACATAAAAGCATGAGACCATTTATGAGTTTCTCTTTTAAAGAATTTAAAACATGTAATAAGGTTTATAAATACATACATGCATCTTAAACAATTTTGCTTATCATGTTTAACAAAATTAGTAGTAATTACAGATATATGACAAGAAAAGACATCAGGAAAGGTAGTATTGAAGGAAAAAATGGAAAGACACTAAATAAAAACCATCTAAGTTAATTCAATCAGGCAATTTTTTTAATCGATTGCTGGAATTCAATGTTATTCCTTTTGCTTCCCTAAAAATATTGGCTACTATTTCAGAATCCATGTGTATAGACATCTATCATATACTTATCAAAGAATATTAATTATCTTAAAAATAAGTGATTACTAATGTTTTGTTCTCATTTTAATTTATAGCCTCTCCTTTTAACTATTTTTCTCTATACCTAGTATGCCCCCTGCCCTCTAGTAAGCACTGAGGGAAGGAAAAAATGAATAAAGCAAAGAAGCTGGTTTACATCAAGAAATTTGCAGTATTCTGAAGGGGGATAATATGACATAAATTACAACAATGCATGGAATAAAAAGCCACACAGAAGTCAGAGTTAAGTGCTTTTAGCACAAGAGAGGATTTCTATGAGTTATGGTGTTTTTTTACATGACTAAAAACAAAATAGGAAATATAAAACACCATCACCATCAAAACTTTTTTGATATACCTTGATGTTTTAATGTGCTTTGTGAATTTATTCTGTTCCATAGCCCTAAATAAATCAGTAAAATTTTGTTCAAAGTGAATGACTAAATTAATAACAATAAAGTTACTAAAGTATTAGGTAATAGCTATTTCAATGTGAGCTATCCCTGCAAGTATATTTTGCATAATTCATTATTTAGAAGCTGGCTTCTTAAAGTACCTTCTTTGAATGAAGATCATAATATGTGAGTAATTTTGCCTGTTCTGTTGGAAAATATTGAATCAAATTCTGGCTATAAATATTTAGTTTCATGTTTTATTTTTTTTTAATTTTGTATCAAATCAAATTGTATAGTAATGTATAATTTAATTTATTTTTATTATAACTTTCTTTTTCAACATTGCTTATTCATTGGTTGAGACTAACAACTACTGTGGTAGTAAATACTATCTCAACATGATTAAGCTGCAAATTTCATTTCCCAGAGTTCCTTTCTTTCTGTGTTTTTAGTAAAAGTTGTCCTAAAGAGGAACTTGCATAAGACTGGGAAGGTAGAAGTGGAGCAGTGGACATTGTTCTTTATAGATCATTGTAGTCACATGCAGTGACAGACAGATAAGACACAGGTGAATTCCATCTTGTACCTTGTACCTATCTCTTATTTGCTATGTGTTTTGTTATTCTTGACTACTGCTGGCCCTGTTGAACAACTGCCACAGGCCCACAAGTAGACCTTTTGCTGTAGATAGCAAAGCTTCCTATAAACTTCATCAGCATCACGCTCTGCATTCTGGACATGCTCGACATCTCAGAATGACCACTTGACAACTCCTTTTATTCTCCAACTCCCTGTCTGGAGCTTCTGTTCCCCACCTGTTTCTACAAATTCTAACCCCTATAATAAATGTCCTTGTCCATCACAGCCTTACTTCGCTTTCCTGAATGATCCCAACTGATAAAAAACTAACAATAATTTTCTTTATTTAAATTTTTTAAAATTATTATGTGTACATAATAGTTATATATCTTTATAGGGTACATGTGATGTTTTGAAACTGGCATACAATATGAATTAATCAAATCAGGGTAATTGGGGTATCTATTACTTCAGGCATTGATCATTTCTTTGTGTTAGGAACATTCCAATTTCACTCTTCCAATTATTTTAAAGTATACCCTAACAACTTGTTGTTGATTATAATAGTCACTTTGTTGTGCTATCAGTTATTTTTCATTCTCTCTATCTAACCATACTTTTAAAGCACCCATTAACTATCCCCACTTTATCCCTTCCTCCCTGCATCCCTTACAAGTCTCTGGTAACCATCATTCTACTCTCGTCTCCAAGAGAGCAATTGTTTTTAATATTTAGCTCCCAATGCTCTAGGACAAAACCTGTCCCTTGCCTCTTCCGGTTCCTGGGGCTGCTAATATTCTTTGGCTTGTGGCCCTCTGTAAGGGAAACCGCATTTGTATAGGCAACAGGTTTCTTAGGCCAAACTAAGATGACTGCAGCAGTGTTTTTCCCGGCCCAGGCCCCTAGTTAGCTGGCCTTATGGGGACGCCTGAGTCAGCACACTTATGGAACCAAGGTGTTATCTCCCGGGTGAACCCATGTGATTGCGCTTTCCCATGGCATGTTGCCACTATTGTTCAGAACCATATATAAGCGCTCCCCGTGTTCTCAGCCCTGCTTCTCACCACTGTTCTATTCCTCCCTGCCACCAACGACAATGAAGAGCATGTCTTACCTGCCCACAGCCACTCGCCTTTTCGTCCAATTTCTGAAGCCTGGGCCAGAGCACTCGCTGGCCACAGAGCTTCCCCCTCACACCCCCATCACTCCAACCTTTCCTCTGTGGTCACATGCTGCCTTCTCTTCTGTCAGTGTCAATTGCCCTTTGCTCTTTCTTATGAGGAAACTTGTGATTTCAGTTAGGGCCCAGACAGATAATTTAACATCATCTCTCCATGTCAATTTTCTTAATTTAATCATATCTACCCAATTTCTTGTTCTTTTAAGGTAATATTTACCTTAGGGTAATTAGGGATTAGGGACCCAATATATTTAGGTGGACTGTATTAACCCTCCCACCAGGACATAGAATGAGACACATATAAAAGAGTCATGGAAACATGTGGTCAAGGAAAAAGGCCTTAGACAAGCTAAATTTAGAAGAGTTTAATTGAGAAAAAAACCACCAACAACAAAAAACTGCAAATTGGGCAGCCCTCAGAATCAGGACTAGGAACTCTGGAGCTGCAAACTGGTTGGACAACATTTATGGACACAAAACAGAAATGACATACAGAGACAGCTTAATCGGTTACAGCTTGGCCTTTTGCCTTATTTGAATCAGCTGGCTGCCTGCAACTGAGCGATTGCAGTCTCAGCTGCTGTAAAGGCTGAGAGTAAAGGCTGATTTGTTGAAAGAGTGCACTCCTAAGTTAGGTTTAGGCTTTCAGTTGGTTTATGTACTAAGCCAGGCTGCAGTTCCTTATGTAAGGACTCAAGTACAGATGCATTCTCAGAGCCAAAACTGAATTTACTTTAACACATATAATTAGAAAGTTCTTTCTTTAGACACAGAAAGAAAAAAGAAACAATACTGCAATATAAACAATTGCAAGACTTTCCTCTTCATTGAGAGTACTTGTACTTCAGAGAAATATATTTATAGTAAAAGAACCCTCATCAGCAAGGCTGTAGATCAACTGATGATTCTTCATTAGATCAATTTTCAATTCGATGTATTACATTTTAATAAAGAAATATGGATAGGAAAAAATACCAATAAATGAAGTTATAAGAAATAAAATAATTTATTTTACATTTATGAAAAAGTCTTCACTGTCATATATATTGAGCAAGTATATATAAATATATATAAATATGTATAAAATAACAGAACAATTGGGATCAAAATGCAACTTTAGTTTGGTCTCCTATAATCCCTTCAGAGATATTTAACATTGTAATCTCCCCTGCCTTTGAGTGTAGACAAGTACAGGACAATAACTTTCCTGATAATTCAAGGGTATGAAAAAACTCTCAATAACAAAAAGATGCATTAAGTCGGTAATTAGAGGATCCAGTCATGTGTATGTTTATATCTTGAGGTTATCAATGGATTTAGCACTAAGTCTTCTTCTCTCTTCCTACCTAGCCTCTTTTTCTTGGTGCATCTGGAATAGAAAAGAGATGGGCTGGTTGATTTCTTGTCTTCCTCTTTCCCTACCCAGCCTTCCTGCATTCACTAGAGTCATTTCACCCTCAGCCAGGCTATGAGTGGATGGGGCAATAAAGAGGTGAAAGGTAAGACACTACTTCTTTGGCTAGCTGGCCTAGAATTCTCTAGGTCTAGTGGCTGATTAAAGCCAGGTTCCCTAATGGGTCTGGACAGGATTGCGCTAATTCAGTAAAGAATATGTTGCAATTCTTCGGTGGTTACTTCCTGAAACTCCTCTTTGTACAACTTCCTTATAGGAATGCCTGAAGTTTTATTCTAACGTATAACTACTTTCTCCTTTGGCAGTCACTGTGTGTTTGGTGGAATAAATCCAGCCTCTTTTGGCTAAGGTTGACTCACTCCATCAGGGATCCCTATTATAAGTGATCTACAGAAACCTCACCATGGGCAAAAGATCCACTGGAAACATTTACCAATCCAATAAGCTCTGGAATCATCTGGGCTCTGATTCTAAAGCAGTCGGCCCTGTACCATTTATTTTCCAGTCTAGAATTCTAGAAGGAACAGGTTGAGTAGTGTAATTCAGGCCTCTATCCATAATTCGACTGTAGCTCTCTAAGATGTGGGTCAGACATGAGTTCTTGGTCTATACCACAATGGATAAATTTTCATGTTCGAATTCTTTCTAGCCCTGTAGGATAACAGGCTTATAGAATTATTTTACAAAAATCCCCCCCCAAATTTTTGTCTATTTTTTATATTCCCGAGAAAGGTGCTACAACTTCAGAGTGATGGGTCGTTTTGTCTAAAAAGCTTCATATGCATATTGGTCTATCATTTTGGTATCTAATTCTGTGTCATTGACATTTCGATAGACACTGAGGAAGAATAAGTTCCTTTTACTGTCCTGTTACAAAGATTTAAAATACAGAAAACTGGCATATTTTTGCATATAATGGAAATTGTTGAGAGTGCTATATTTTTAATGGACTGTATAAATGCAAATTAAAAAAAGATATTTCTTTGGGTTTTATATTTTACTTTTATGAAGAAAGAGTATCATATTCGGATTAAACAGACAGGTACCATCACATCAGAGTTATGCCACAGAGAAGAAATTAAAGCCTCAGCTTTCCAAGTAAAATGCACGTGATAGCTTTTCAAACACCTAATTTCTCTCAGTGGTGTGGGAGATGTAATGACAGGTAGCATTTCTGTGACTTAAGTGCCTCTTACACATCATCTACTTTTAAACAGAATAAACTGCTTTGCAGTTTTTAATTTTTCAATCTTCGCTGAAGTATAAATGCAGAGCAATCATGTATGTAAAATCATCATACTTTTTCATTTTTTGTCTTTCAAAGCAATAGCAATTTGTGGCTCTAATATTACAGGCTGCATTTAATGGTTTTGCATTCTTTCAGAATTTTTCTCTGTTTAGATAAAAATATCTAAAAATATTTAAGTTTTCTATTATACCAATTTATTCCATTGGACCATATAAAATAAATACAATATGGCTTGCTTACTTCAAAAGAACAAAAAAAAAAAGAAAGAACAAGAAAAGAAATGTGTAAAAAAAGAAAGAACAAGAAAAGAAATGTGTAAGAGAAAATAATACCAGCTAATAAAAATCAATGAGTTTATTATTTTTCATATACATCTTACTGCCTATATGGAAGAATTTCCGATATTGTAAATAAAAAATGTAATTTATCTGTGATATCATCAGGTAATCTAGAAAAGTTAGACATCTCTAATAGAAATGGGCAATCTTAATGAGTGAATAACAATGAAAACTCTAATGATGGTAGACTTTCATTGTGTAGATTTTAACATCATTAAATTTAGAAATCTTGATTTTTATGATAATTTAATTTCTATGACAACTGATCAGTTCTTTTCTAATTTGTGTTTTGGGAATGGAGTAATGATGATCATTTTTTTTTCATTTCAGATCTTCAAATATTTTGTGTTTCCACTGCAAATTCTCCTCTCAATTTTGAAAATTCAATACAAATATAATATAAACATTTATTAACTACTACTTACTAATGATGTTATAAGAACACCAATAAATATTAAGTTGGACCACATGAAGTGCCATTATTTTAGATAAAAAAATAAAATATTAGTAATGTCAAATGGTTCAAACTATGAAAAAGTATGTAGTATAATCTCTATCTCTACTCAATCTTATTCAGTTAGTATTTACTATGTACCTTCTTTCTAACAATCGTTGCACCACAAATTGAGGAATAAAATTTAGATTCTAATTCTAGTAGAAGAGGATAATAGATAAATGGATAGCAATTCAAGGCTGAGGAAAGTGTTACAGAGTTGCATAATTATCAAGGTGTGAAATGCCAAAATAAAGGGATGTCTTTAATTATGACTACAAGGAGACTGGGAAATTGAGAATGGTTATCAAGTAAAATAGCATTTGAAGGTAGAAAGGAATGAAGAGTATTTCAATATATGATAAAGGGAGAATAAAATTTAGAATGAGTGGATAACATTGGCAAAGGAGTTTTGAACATGCTTAAACAATTAAAAGGGAAAAGTCAGAATGAAATTAGGGACCACATAAGAGTAAGATTCTAAATAATAAGGAAAGGAAATAACACAGTTTTTGAAGAGAGAAATTTTGTAATGATTAGGACTCTTCTGGTTTCTTCTTGAGATCTTTAAAATTTTGAAATTAGGGGTGACTATGTGAACTGCTTAGAGCAATGGCTCTCAAAGAAAAAGAATAACTGAAGCTTTCTGATAGAAATTTGAAGGATCTGAAAGCAATTTTCAATGAACATGTTTCTATGTTCAATGAACATGGTAAATATCTAAAGCATTTTTAAGATGCAGCCTCTGCAGTCAATACAGACTCACAAACTAATGAATTACATTGTTACTATAGCATGACCTACCTTATCCTGTCTGATCAAGGAAATGATATGCTATATATCAATTGATTTTAGGCAGGTATTTTTGATAACTACTCTAAGGATGTAACTGAATATTCAAAGAAATATTTATCAACCTAGTTGTCCATGTACATTTTATTTAAATTACAAAAAGAAAAAATAAAAATGCCTAAATAGAACATTTATTTAAAAATTTATAAATATGTGTACTTTACTATATAGCCACTAAAATTATTTTTACTTTGACCTTTTGTATATAGATATGCACTGACTATATAAACATGTACACATTATATATGATTATTCTGAAGGAATATGTGTCAAGGTGCTTAGCAATCCTTATGTTATGTTTGGATAAAGGAATAGCTAGAGGAGAGGTTGGAATGAAATTGGTTAAATTGCTATAATAGGGCTTGTTATGGACTGAATGTTTCTGTTGCTCTGAAAAGCATATGTAGAAATCCTAATCTCCAATGTGATGATATTAAAAAGTGGGACTTTTGGGAGGTGATTAGGTCATGAGAATACACCCCTTATGAATGGGATTGATGCCTTTATTCAAGATGATTTGGAGGGTTTCCTCATTCTTTCTACCATGTGAGGACAGAGTGAGAAGATGGTCATTTATGAACCAGAACTGAGGCCCGCACCAGACCCTGAGTCTCTCAGGGCCTTGATCTTGGACTTCCCAGCCTCCAGAACTGCGAGAAATAAATTTCTGTTGTTTGTACACCACTCAGTCTATGGTATTCTATCATAGCAGCCCAAAGGGATTAAGAGGATTCTTTTCATTTTTCATCCCATAGATCATGAGATTTAAGTTGTAGAAATTAATCATATTTCCTTTGAGTCTGGTTATGTCATTTGTGATGTATATTTCTTGTATACCTTTAAACCCCTTCCCTCATTCTGTTTCCAAGCTATTTCCTCAGGAATTTACAGCTTCTTCTTTAAGAAACAATCAAATCATTGATCCACTTTATCTTCTCTTGTACCTAGAAAATATTACAGTTTTAAGCATCCTCAGTATGAAAAAGGTTTTCCTCTTCTTCTAGATTCTAATGTACTGTGAGGAAAGAGGTGGATTCAGTTTGCGTATCCTCTGGATGCCCTAGGGTGTAGACAAGATGAGCTTTGAGCCTACAAACAAGACTTGAGATGGGATGTTATGATGAAGAAATCACTCAGCCTCGGCCTGGCTTTGCAAGGGTGAATATAAAAATTATTCATATCTCTTTACTTCGATATTTTATTGATTTTCTTCCTGAAACATATTGGATGTACATGAGAAATATAAACTCATCTAATTATCATAATATGAGTCTAAATATCAAAACACTTTTCATGCTAAAAACTTATTTTCCCTTCTCTGAATTTTAGTGTCAATGAACATGCTTCATATTGTAAGTCAAAATTAAGATACTGAGAGTGAATTAAAATAATTATACTAGGGTTGTGGATTTTTCTGCTTCTCCTTTTAGTGGCATAAAATTCTATCTAATATCTTACCATAGATTTATACCTAATGCAATTGTTGAAATATTTATATCTCAATACACCATGTAGTATTACTATTATTCCTATTTGTGCTATGTTCTTTTATCTTGCTCTTCGTTTGGATTGAGGTGAGGATTTTGCTAGTTCATCCATTTCTTTGTATTTTTCTAACATTTCATTTCTAGTGGCATATTATTTATACTCTATTATTATTTTAGTTGTTATTCTAGAGATCAGACTATGCACCCAACTCATTAAAATCTAATATAAATTATTACTTTTACATTTTCCTAAACAACACTAGGACATTAGAACATATTGATTTACCTTAACCTTTTCCCCAAATTACATGCCATTTTCCTGCATATTTCAATATATTTAAGCCCCTATGCAATATTGTTATTTTTCCAAGTCATATGTGTGTATTATTTATTAAATACCTATACATTTATCTTTCAAACTTTTACTGTTTTATTCTTATCTCACCATTTTACTTAGGCCTGTAGAATGCCAATTAATGTGTGGATTTGCTGTTGTCGATCCTCTCAATTTTATTTTACTGGAACATATCTGAATTTTACATTCAAGTTATATTTAATATTTATAAAATTAGGGTGTCACATTATATTTTGGCATGAGGAATCCACTTCATTTTCTTCTGAGTTCCATTGTCCAGTTTAATAATATGACCTCATTGTTTGTCTTCTTTAAGAAGTTATCTGCCTTTTTCCTTTGGGTGTTGTTAAGATTATTTTATTGCCTTTGACTTGACATAGTTTTTATTGAAATGTAGCTTTAAGTTGCTTCTTCCTCATTTTTCCCCTGCCTCTTCTTGTTGAGATCCAAGTGACATTATATTAGATGTTTTCCTCTGTTCTCATTATTGCTTACCTCTCTTTTGTATTTTCCACCATTTTGTCTCTTCATGTCTCATTTGAAAATTTTCTTTGGGCCCCTTTTCCTATTCATTAAATATAATATGTTGGCCATGTAAAAATTTGAGAAGCATATACATAACAATATAATTGTTAAGATAAATAAGTCAAGGTGTGGATAAAATGGCAATCTATGAAACTCATTTCTATTTTTATATACTAGTAGCAAAATAACATAAAATAAAATGTTTTAATTGTCCAGTAAAATAGCATCAAAATAATTAAATATCTAGGAACAAAATCAAAATAAGATATATGTGATTTTGATGCTGCAACTAGAAAACATTACTGAGAGACGTCAAGAAGTTCTAAGTTTAATAAAGAGATATACCTTCTCATATACTATAATCTTCTGTTTCCTGATCTGGATACTATTTATATGTAAGTGAAAATTTGTATAGCTGCTTATATTTAATGTTCATATTTTTTTTTAATCTAGATTATACTTCATTGAAAAGTCCATTAGAAAAACTAAACAGGACAATTACCATGAAAGACCTATGAGCAGACAATTCTCAGAGAATAGGAAAAAAAAGGATTAAAACCACTATAGAGAGAGATGGAGTTGTAATTGTAGATATAGATGCATATCAATTCTACATATAAAAATGACCTGGATAACTTTCAAGGATATTTGCCAGATCCTCAACTTGCATGATTTCCCTTTCCTAGTGATCTGTGAAACATATGTCTTCAAGCAAGAAACTGAGAAGTTTCTCCTTTATCTTTCCCACTTAAACAAATAAAATAATACATTTTACCCATTTTGAACTTTAGCAGTACATATTTAAGTGTTAAAACTTCCAAAACAGCAAAGAAAAGAACAATTTAAAATATTGGTACTCACAAGACCTCCTTTGATCAAGACACCATACACCAAAATCGACTTCATGTCTTTCTGCTTCAGGACATTTCTGTCATTGAAAATAAGGTATTTTGGCCCGCACTGGTACGTTCTGAATTCAGAAATTTTTTGAATAGGGCAGTAAGTGTGATGGCAATTTTAATTTAATGAACTTACCTTTTCATACCCTGTCCGTTGAGTAAATATGTGTTGTTCCTCTGGGAGTGTCCTGAGATAGCAAAAGAGCATCAGAAAGAAATACTGAAGGCTTTGGCAGTCAATTATACTCAGATGACAAACGCATAGCAAACTACCATGCTTTGTTGTCTGCCTATAGACGTTTCTCTATTTTATCTATTTATCTATCTAGTAAAAAGAATATCAACTTTCTAACACACAAGCAAACATGCTGGAAAATATAGACTTGCCATCAACTTGAATATCCACATTTTCTTCATTCTTAGAATTGAGAATCATCTTGATGAATATTCTTGTTCATGAACCTACTGTTTCTCATTTGTATATTTATGACATCCAAAAATACAATCAAGGACATAATGCCTAGAACATTATAAAACCATTTTGATTAATTACAACTAATTCCTCTTTCTCAGAGGTCAATATGCTGTTCTAACTCTGTCTTAAGCATAACCATAAAATAAAATTACACTCCTAGCTATATATTATGATTCTAAATTGTCCATATTTATTTCTCTTGTCTTTTCATGTCACTTTGAAATGTACTACACAATTCAACTTTGACCTAAATGTGGAGGGTTTTTTAAATAATATCAATTTTTTTAAATATTAAAATTAACAATTTCCAGTTGTTTACCGAAACTCCACTTAATTATAATTTCACCAACAAAAATATCTCTCTAAATCAAGGTTTCTCATCTTCTGTGTTAATGAATATGTGGGCCATGTAATTTTTTTGTGGTGGGGACTGTTTTATGCACTACAAGATATTCAGCCACATCATGGCCTCTACCCACTAGATGCCAGTAGCAATTCTTCTTACCATGCCACCCGCCCCCAGTTGTGACAACTGAAAAGATCCTCAGACATTACCAAATATCCCTAGATTGGCAAAATTTTTCCCTTCTTGAGAATTACTGCTGTAGGTGAAAGACTGACAAGTAGAATAGTTAGTATTTTTTAAGTATTAGAATTGCTTTTTTGTAATTCCCCAAAAACTGAGAAAGTGAATGACTTTAATGTCTGGGTATCAAATGCCTCTTTCAAGATAGCTGGTTTCAAATTAGTTGTTTTAGCATAATGGAAAGAGGGATTGAATCAATTTGTCAGTCAGTTGTCAATCGTGACACTAATTTTGCATGATTAGTATTGATTTTTGACCTATAATTACAAAGACCTATAAATTCAAACAATGAGCTCAAACATTTTCCCTGTTCCATCTGTGTATGCACACATGCAAGTTTTCCCAACACTGTCATTTATAAATATGAAAATAAGATTAAAATTAAGTAAGAATAATCAAATAAATGAAGTTTATTAATTGTTAATTTGTAATTAATTGTTCTCATTTAGGAATAAGTAATTTAATTTACTCAAATATACTCAAGTAAAAAAAATTAGCTCCACAAACTGTATGAGATACATTTCTAATAAAATGATAATCCTTAAATATTAATATGCATTAATATCAGAAATATTCATTATGAACTACTTTGCTCTAATAATCATCAGGAAAATAACTCATTTTGGAATAACTGTTTGAATTCTTAATGCTATATAACAGTAAACAATAAGAATGCATTTAAATTTCCCTAATTTTTTCCCAGAGTTGTATGAAAATGGAATCAATACAACTTTCAAAAATAAACATATATTACTTTAAGATAAAATTCTGTAGGAGAAAGGAAATGAAAGTAGTCACTTAAGGCAAAAAAAGAAATGATGTAAATTTTCTGGCTGTCACAAAAGAACTTATTTATAAAAAGAATTAGTTGGATGATTGTGTATATTCTAGGGAAACAAAACTTAATCTAACTTTATTGAGGAATATTGAATGATATGATGAGCTATATTTGCTAGATACAGTATCAGGAGCAATTTTAAGAGATTCTGGAAAAGAATTATGAAGAATAAAAGATCAGAGCAAACCCGATAAATAATTAGGGAGCAGAGGAACATCAGTAAGTCTGAAAATGAATTATGAAAAACATAACATCAGAGTAAGCTCATTGTAAGCAACAATGCAAATTGAATAACTGCTGACTATTGACTAAAAAGTAGAAGATAGATAGATAGATAGATAGATAGATAGATAGATAGATAGATATAAATATAGTCAGGGTTTTCCAGAGGGACAGAAACAATAGGATATATAATTATCCCTCATTATACATGGGGGATTGGTTCCAGGACCCCCACGCATACCAAAGTCCATACATACTCAAGTTCCAAAGTCCTACCTACAAAACTCACCTGTGAAAAGTTACCCATTTATATACACTCATTTCACATCCCATAATACCATATTTTCAATCTACCTTTGGTCGAAAAAAATTCACATACGAGTGGACCTGTGTAGTTCAAACCTGTTTTGTTCAAGGGTCAGCTTTATATAGACATAGATATAGATACAGATATAGACATATGGCAGGGGATTTATTAGGGAAATTGTCTCACATGGTTATGGAGGCTGAGAATTCTCACTATTGGCCACCTGCAATTTGGAGCATTAGGGGAGCTGTAGCGCGTCTCAGTCCAAGTCCAAAAGCCTCAGAACCGGGGAAGACGATAGAGTAACTCTCACTTCAAAACAAAGGCCTGAGAAGCTGGAGGGGTGTGTGTGGGAGGCCACTGGTGCAAGTCTCAGAGTTCAAAATGGCCAGGAGACCTGGAGTTCTGATGGATAAGGGCAGGAGAAGAAAGGTGTCCCAGATCCAGTAGAGAGAGAGAGAGAAAACAAAACAATTAAAAATAAACCCCCAGCTAACTCTGTATCTTTGAATTGGCATGTTCCTTCAAGTCTTGATATCTTTTCATCCTCAACAGTATCAGATGTTGTAGTATTTATATTTTGTGGGATATCTTTACAATGGATATGACACTTTTGTTTAAACTATCCATGTATATAGTATGCTAAAGACTAAACCTTTTGCAGCTAATTTAAATTATTACTATAATTAAATATTAGTTATCAATATAAAAAACATGTTAAGGAGTAGAAAGTATTTAACAATTATTTTGGAAGTTACAAAAGCAAAAATGGTTTGAAAATCCTATATTGTAGCACAACCACCACATAAATCCTGAACAAAAATGAATTGTTTTCTCAGAGAAACTGGTTTAAGGAAATAAGGGAAAAAAGTTTAAATCTTTAAAGAAAATTATTAAAAAAATTTATAATAGGCCCCCTCACTTTAAGTGGTACAAAATGACTTTATTGATAGAACTATTGGATTGATAGAACTATTTTATTGATAAAACTAATTGGTCAACCAATTTCTAGTTTAAATAGCTAAAAACTTGTTACAAAAATATTCTCATATATATTGAAGTGAAGATCAGGCAAAATAGAAGAAAATACATAGGATTTAGACACCCTAGAAAAAGTTCAAATGCCAACTTTGCTACCTTCTACCTGTTTAATCTTAAGCACATATTCTAATCTCTTCAAATCTTAGTTTATTATATTAATATGAAGAATAAGGATATTATTCTTGTTTTTTATCTGAGAATTTTAATATGAGTATTATTTATACTAATCATAAATTTTTCTTGAACGAATATATGAACCAAAATCTATTTTTGAAATTCAACAACTATTAACCTTTTCTCAAAAGTTCAATAGAGAGTTGCAATGAATAATTTTACTGTATTTATCATTGATTTTTCTGAAGACACTTATTCATACACAACTTTGCTGACAGCATCTATCTACAAATCCTCTGAAACTTTACAACTGTCAATTATCAACAGTCATCTTACATATGTCCCTAAGAGTTCTTTACATTTCTAAATCTTTCACCTTTTAATCATCAGTCTTACCAATAATCTATTAATAAAATATCATTTAACATATCTTGAAAGCTTCAAAGGCTTTAAAAATGTAATGTTATAAGATGCTGATGCTAATATTCCCTCTGACAATCTGTCAATTACAATGTTGGAAGAAAAATGAACAAAATATAATATGGATCTATTCGTTAAATTTATTTGAAGTCATTATGGAAATAATTCAATTAATAATTCAGGGAAGAAAGACAAATAAACAAAAACAATCAGGCTTAAAGCCATCCATTAGTGTTAAAATTTAGAAAGCTAGCATAAGAGACCAAAAGAGGAAGAGAAATCTTAAGTGATAATAATGATATTTTATTTTTACTTCTGACATAACCTGATAATTGATCTTTTGTTTTTACCAATCTGAATTGATAACTAATTATTTCTTGATGAACATCTTAGCACAGACTATTCTATTTTCCCTGGTTGTAGTAAAACTATTTCTATGAATGATAAATTCATGACAATTATTTACATTATGGATTTTAATATGATTTAACATATGTGTATCACTTTGTAGCTTTCAAAAATATATTATCCCATGTAGTCATCTTATCATCACTGGCAATTTATTAGAATAATTTAATACATAAATATAAATATTTCTATATAAAATGTCACATTCTTAGCTTGCTCAGTAGGTCACTGACTCACTTTAGGATCCTGCGTTCTCTTGCTCTTGAGAATTGTCTACAAGATTTTTCCTGGAGAGTTTCAGTGTAGAACTCATTATCCAGTTTACACCCTGGATAAAAAATATATATTTTATATTTTAAAATATGATCTTATATAGTTCCTATAGATTTACATTTTAGCAGTTGAAGTTTCCCTTGATTTGGTAATATAATTTTCACTCTATCAGTTAGAAGCTTTTGAGTGTTTTTATGTTCATCAATGAGCTTTCACAGATTTTCCTCGAGTCCTGGTTGCTTTCATGGCTTTGTGGACTGAAGGGTTAGAAGAGAGTACAAAGGAGGCCACTTTACATAGGAAAAAACTTTAGTTAGCTAAACAAATATATTTAACTTATTTCACTCTTGAACTATAAACTTCTTAAGGCCATTGTACGAGTTCAATGTGAATTTTTGTATCCCAGAGAGCCATGGTGCCTAGCATAGGTATTTTGTTACTGGCAGGTGAAAGTATTTCTCTAGGGCATTAAAAGACAATTAATATCTCTGTGCACTCACTGTGTGTCAGTTTGCTAAGCACCTTATGCAAATTTTCTCATTTAATTTTTTCAATAAACCATGGAGGTTATACTGTTATTCCTATTTCAATATGTGGAAAATGAGACTCAAAGAGATTAAGAAACTTGCTAAAGTTCTCAGAATTAAAGAATTGTGAAACTACAAGTCACATGGAGGCAGTTTGATGTCAAAAGTTCATTTTGAAACAAACAGTTAAGTTAGGGCTTCAGCATGTTTATTACTGAGTTCAAGCCAAGATTATGGACTTCCTTATATGTGCTTCCCATCAGATCCTGCATGGTGAGATATTTAATGTTCTGGTCAGGTAATTAGGAGACCTGAGGCTGAGATGAGCTCTGCTGCCAATTAACCATGAAACGCTGACCATTATTTCCTTATTTCTCCTAACAAATTATTTACATATGTAAAACACTGTGTGATCTATAAAGTGCACTCACACGTATTCTTTGAGTAATTGTTAAATGGTAGACAGAATAATGCCCCCACCCCAGATGCCCAAATCCTAATCTCCAGAAATGGTGAATATGTCTTGTAAAATAGAAAAGGGAAATTAAGGTTGCTGATGGAATTTCGGTTTCTAATCAGTGAGATGAGGAGCTTGAGATAAGAACATCCAGGTGGGCCCAAGGCGATCACAGCGCCTTTATAAGGGCGAGAGGGAGGCAGGTGAGTCACTATCAAGGCACAAAGACTGGCGCCAGAAGCCAAGAGATCCAAGAAGCCTCTGTAAGCTGCTGTGAGGAGGAAGCTCTGTGGCTAGTGTGTGCTCCCCTGCAGGCTTTGGAAATCGGAACAAAAGGCGAGTGGCAGCAGGCAGGTAAGACTTGCTTTTTATTGTGTGTTGGGGGGAGCGGATACAGCGGCGAAAATCATGGCTGAGAACATGGCGAGCGCTTATATATGGCTCTGACATGCCATGGGAAAGTGCGATCACATGGGTTCTTCACATGGGAGATAACACCTCGTTTACATAAGCGTGCTGACTCAGGCCTTCCCAGAAGGCCAACTAGCTGGGGAGGTGCAGGGCAGGCCAGAAAAACACTGGGCAGTGGGCAATCATCTTAGTTTGGCCTAAGAAACCTGTTGTCTCCACAGAAACGGATTTTCTCCTAGAGCCTTCAGGAGGAACTAAGTCCTTCCCAAAACCTTGATTTTAGTCTAGTGTAACCTGTTTTAGACTTCTGACCTCTAAAATTATAAGATAATGAATTTATATTGTTTGAATTCACCAAGTCTGTGGTTATTTATTGCAGTCACAATGGAAAATAATACAATTATCATTACTAATAAAATTATGCTGCATGGCAGATATCATTATCACTATTTTGTAGATGGGCAAGTGAGGCTCAGAGTTAAAATGACGTGCTTATGGAAATTCAACCATTAAATACTGATTAGGGAGTTAACTCAGGTGTTTTGACTACAAATCCAATGCACTTTTTATATAAAATGAGGAGGTTGGATGACACAGTCTCTGAGGTCCTTCCAGCTCTAATGTTCAGTGATTTGTGTCAAATGAAATTGGAGATTAAAATGTGAGAATTTGTTGGCTGTGTAATTTCTCAGTTCTCAGGAGCATTTCTAAAGCAAAAAGGTTTTGGCATTATTTTGCTGCATTGCAAAATAAGTGTTTTTCTTCTAGTGTAAGTCTTGTATCTCTTGCTCCTGGCTCTGAAGTTTAGCAGCTTAGGCTTTTTCACATAGAAAACTGAAGTAGTTTTTTCCTGTGGCTGTTACAGATTTACTGACAGTTCACCAAACTGACTTTCTGCTGACAAAAACTGATTTTTACTTGGCCTGTTTCTTGAATGAACTTTGTCTTTTCAACAGTTCAAAACATTTTCAACAAGCAGGATTAAAATCGGTGTCTGTTTTGGAACAAATTACATTATAATTTCTTTCATATATTAAATAATATATGTATTTAGGTAGTGATATAAATGTATATACTACTAAAATTTTTTTCATTTCTAAATTTCATTTGTAAGGGCCAGTATTTTATTTTCAAAATATCATTTAATAGGTTTTAGAGCTGTCAATGGAAAAAAGCCAAACTCTGTAAAATAATTTTGAAGAGATTTATTCTGAGCCAAATTTGAGGACCTGGAGCCATGCCCACAAGGCCTTGAGCAAGTGGACTGGCTATGGCTGGGTTACAGTTTGGTTTTATACATTTTAGAGACACAGGGGTTACAGGTAAAGTCATAAATCAATACATGGGAATCATACATTGGTTTGGCCTGAAAAGGTGGGCCATCTTGAAGTGGGGGCTTACAGGTTATAGGTGGGTTTAGAGATTCTTTGGCTTATAATTGGTTAAAGACATGAAGCTTTGTGTAGAGGCTTGGAATGTTTTCACATACTTGCTGCTTGTGGACATAGATTTGTTGTGTAAATTGAGGGACTGTAGGTTTGTTTTGCATTCCCTTAGGCTTCTTAGTGGGTTACAAAGGATGTCCCCAAGAAGGGAGGGGGGCATGATGAGGCATAGGCATATCTGACCTCCCTCCTCCTGGCAGGCAATTTAGTTTTAGGATATTCCTTTGGCCATGAAGGGACTGAATGTATGTACATAGGTATCATTTACATGATCTATTCATTCCAAAAATCCTAGATCCTTACTCTAAACATCATTTGGGCTCCATTTTGCTTAAAATCCAGGTAGTATATTTAAAATTTGCATTAAATAAAATTTAACCTCAAAATCTGTAAGTAAACCAATGAACTTGAAAATAACTGAACTCAAAAAAAAATAGAAAACAATGCACAATTTATTGTTTAGAATAAAAGAAACTGCAAATGTTATTTTAATTATTAATCTCAGTAAAGATGGGTGAAATTCTTTTCCAGGTGTAGTTAAGGGACTTAGTTTATTTTTTCCTTTTTCATCCATTGTCAAAGTTCTGCTTTGTTCACTGAGTTTTTCTGTCTTCATTTGGCACTAAAATAATTGCTTCTACATGCCATTGTGCTTATTTTTAATGACAAAGAAATATTGGCTTCTTAGTAGGAAATTGTCTATAGTTAGGACTTTACATAAAATTTACTTCAAATACACTCTACCTTTTGTCACTAGTTGCTTATTCTGAGTACAATATATCCGTTTCTGAGATTTGAGGACTCTCTATGCCTACATACCTGTTGTGACTATATCTGCTTTGTATCTCCTGCAAGAGCTTGATGCTAGCAGTGGAGCAAAGCCATCATAACCTGGTTTGGCAGGAAGAGTCTTTTCCTACATTGTCCCAGCCAAAATCAGCCACCTGATTGTAAAAATAAAAATAAATAATGCTATGAAAATTTTGCATATTAGTCTTTGACATCTCTTCCAGTTGCAACATATCAAGTGTTTTTTGTTGTTATTTTGTTTAAGTTTGGTTACCTTTAATTTTTAAACTCTTTAGAACATTTTTGAAGACTTTTTAGAGCAGTTTTAGGTTCACAGAAAAATTAAGAGGAAAGTACAGAGATTTTCCATATCCCTCCTGTTCCTACACATGGATAGCCTCCCCCATTATTAACATCTTCCATCAGAGTTGTGCAGTTATTACAATTGTTGAACCTACATACTCATTTTTATCACCCAAAGTACATAGTTTACATTAGGGTTCACTCTTGGTGTTGTACAGCCTCTAGGTTTTGACATACTTACAATGACGTATTATGATATCATAGAGTAGTTTCACTGCCCTGAAAGACAACTGTGTTCTGCTGATTCCTCCCTCCCGCCCCCTCAACCCTGCTGTAAATAATCCTTTTACTCTTGCCATGGTTTTGCCTTTTCCAGAATGTAATATGGTTGGAATCATGTAGTATGTAGTCTTTTTAGATTGGCTAAGATGAATAGGAATATGAATTTAAGATTCTTCCATGTCACCTTATGGCTTGATAGCTCGTTTCTTTTTAGATCTGATTAATATTCCATTATCTGGATGTACCACAGTTTATTTATTCATCCACCTACTGAGAGACATCTTGGTTGCTTCCAAGTTTTGGCAATTGTGAGTAAAGCTGCTATAAATACCTGTGTACAGGATTTTGTACTGACATAAGTTTTCAGTTCCTTTGGGTTGCTACCAAAGAGTACAATTGTTGGATCATATGGTAAGAGTATATTTAGTTTGTAAGAGACCACCAAACTGTCTTCTAAAGTGGCTGAGCCATTTCCATTCCCCTCCAGCAAAGAAGGAGAGTTCTTGTTGCTTCACATTTTTGTAGCGTTTGTTGTCATTGTTCCAGATTTTGGCCATTGTAATAGGCGTGTAGTGGTGGCTCATTGTTTTAATCTGCAATTGCCTGATGGCATGATGTGGAGCATCTTTTCATATGCTTATTTGCCATCTATATATCCTCATTAGTGAGGTGACTGTTAAGATCTTTGGCTCATTTTAAAAATCACATCATTTATTTTCTCATTGTTGAGTTTTAAGGATTCTTTGTATATTTTGGATAATCGTTTATTAGATAAGTCTTTTAAAAATATTTTCTCAGAGTCTGTGGCTTGTCTTTTTATTCCATTGATAGTTTTTTTTGCAGTGTGAGCATTTTTAATTTTAAGCATATATATTATTTATTTCATAGATTATGCCTATTGCATTGTATCTAAAAATTCAATTCCAAACTCAAGGACATCCAAATTTTCTCCTATGTTACTTTCTAGGAGTTTTATATTTTTGCATTTTACATTTGTATCTTGTGATCCATTTGAGTTAATTTTTGTGAAGGGTGTAATGTCTGTGCATACATAGTTTCATTTTTTTTGCCTATGGATGTCCAGACTCTTTACGGTTTTTATAGAAAAAACTATGGTGCTGTGGAGGGCAAAAATATAACATTCTCAGGGATATGGGAAATCTCTGTACATTAAAAGGTGTATAAGAATGTCCCTAACCTTTGGGAATTGCTATATTCACTGGGACTGTAGATAATGCATGAAAAGTTAAACACTAGAATAATATAGAATTTGATGAAACATATATAGTATGTACATAAGTAGTCTATGAATAAGTTAATGTTATTTTAATCTTTTATTGGAATACATAATAGACAAATGAAGAAAGAAAACCTTTCCAGCTTTATGGATTTTGAAGCATTTGAATGAATGAAGCACTATTTGACACCTATTATATCTGAAATTCTATTTACCTGAACTTAAAAATGATCACACCAATGCTATATTATTCTTATTTCATAGATCAGAGAATTAAGGAAGAAATGAGTTCAATAATATGATGAAGGCCATATGGCTTGAAAGCAAAATGTGAAAATATAACCAGGGGCTCTGCTGTCAAAGTGCATGTTTTTCCTTTGTGCTCCATTGCTGCTGTATTAATAAGAATTGTCTACTTTTTTCTTTTTGCTCTGTTAATACATATTTGTTACATATTTTACACACTTATAAAGATGCTAGTTAATGTTCATCAGTTACCAACACTTGTACGTCTTATTTATTACTCAGAGACAAACCATTTCATTGAGAAATACTTTCTTCCAGTAAAACTGTCATCTTCTAGGACAACCCTAGGGGCATTCCAAATGATTTCAAGCAAGTAACTTAGACATGAAAGAGGAACAGTGGTATAAGTAGTTCAATAATTGTGAAAAATCAAAATCATATACATAAGTGGGAGCCAACGTATTTTGCATTAATTCTCATTATTAAAATGTTTTCAAAAGGACATTTTCTTTAGAATCAAAATAACTGCCAAATAATCATTTGTTAATTCAGTAATCATTTGTTGATAACGGAAAGGAACTGTATGTGGTAAGGTTTAATTCTAGTTGGAATTATTGTGTGATTTTTATATAAGTTTATGAATTGCCATTCTGACTCATTCTTTTGATTTATTTGTGGCACAAACAGCTATTAACTCTTCATCCAATGTGAGAACATTATGGACTAAAATCAACAAATTGGACCCCAAAAAGGAGCCCATGTTGAAAGTTAAAAGCACTGTTGAAATTCAAAATACATAAATTAAAATATATTTCTTTAGATTTTAATAAAATTTATGGAGGTAAAACTTAGTAATTTTTAAAGAGATATATTTTAAATGAATGGTCACAATCATAATCTAGGTTAAATATTTTTAAAGTTTAAATGCATATTTTGTATCTTTTCTGAAGACATCTTTCAATATATATCAAAGCTTATTTAATTGTATGTACACATTGTTCATGTATACGCGTGTGTGTGGTGTGCATGTGGAAAATCTCAGCATGGTGAATTATCAATTATATTTTCATCTACCTTGAAATTGATTGCCCTATATGTTTATTTATATGCCTTTACATGTTTAGCAATGTCTCAAATGTTGGGAAAAGAAGGATTTCTTTGAATACACATTTATGCCAGTTGTCGGTTACTTTCTAATGGTTTTTGTTGTTGATGTGTAGTGAGGTAAAGCAGTTAATTTAAATATAACAGAAAGTAAGATTTTTCAGTCTTTGAGCAGGTACAGGGAACCAAGGATAAGTTTGTGATCCACCCATACTTAATTGACTTGTATGTCCTAAACATTTATATTTAAAGCATTTTATCTATTCTAAGTTACATATTTTTAGTTTATATTTTTCACCTCTGAAAAATAGATACTTCATGCAATGGATAGTGTTTTATGATTGTTGAACAGAAAATAGTTGTATTATAGATTTCATTACTGCACATGTATGTATGTGGGCATATATATTTTGTTTCCACATCAATTATGTATATATATTGTACTGCTACAAATGTTCAATTCAATTGACTTTTAAGTGCCAAATTATTCAGTGATCATTTGAGAAAAAAGTGAGTCACAGTTGTTATCTGGAAGCCTTCCATTATTAACTTGTGGTAATATAAAAATTATTAAATTGTGTAGACTTGAAAATGATATTTAGAAACTAAGTTCTAGTGCTAAGTGTTTCCTGTTGCTACTTGTGTGTCACTGCTTCTAGGTTTTCTTAGTAGCTAGAACTGCAAAATATGTATAATAGCCACATATATACACATATTAATATGTATTTCTATACCTATCTATACATAGAGATTAATATAAATTTGAGTTCATATGCATACCTTTTACTATAATCCAGCATCACAGGATTTGTTCTGGTCCTTTCCCCCTTGTTTATTTTTATCTGTTTAACAGTGAAAAAAGCTGGCTTTCATCTACAATGTATTTACTTATTTGTTCAACCCCAGGTTGACATAAAATAGTTTCAGAATTGGTAACCCACATTTCCGTGAGAAGCAAATTTACCAACTAGAGTACAGCATTAGTATACAGTACCTTTTATCTTAAGCTGTATGGTTAAAATGCTATTAATATTTTTAATGTTAGCCCCTAACTATCTCTTCAGAGAGATTTAAAACATGAGACGGACTAGATTCCCTGATTTCTGAGTTTAAAAATAGAGGAAAAAGGGTACTAACCAAGCAAGGCAGGTGGCCTTAGAAATGGAAATTGACCCTATCTGACTGCAGGGAAACTAGGTGTGAATTTAGCCAGTAACCTGGATGAATTGAATGTAGACTTTGAAAACTTCCAGTAAGGAATGCAGTCTTGCCAACAACTTGTTTTCCACCTGTGATAACCCAGGCACAGAAACCAGCTAAGTCAACTTAGATTCTGACCCAGGGACCATGACTTAATACAGTTTTGTTGTTTTAGACCATTAAATCCATGGTACTTTGTTATATTAATAATAGCAATAGAAAATGAATACCATATCCTTCCCAATAACTCATAACCTCAAGATGATATTGGGAGTCACTGGTTGAAATTATGTGGAAATGCTCTGTAATGCTTTTGGAACTGTTTTTAAATCTAAAATTGCTTTAAAGTAAAAGGAAAAATATGTGGAATGGGGGTCAGCATCTTGGAAGAAAGCCCTGGAAGCACTATGGGAGCAAGTGTAAGAAATGCTATTTTTCCAGTGTTCTTTAAGATACAGAGAAAGTGGGGGCAAAATGCACATTGATAATATAAAGTAAAAAAAATGATGCTGAAGAATTGGACACTGGATATGAAGAAAATTCAAGAATAACTTGACGAATTTGTTTAGCTTTTATTACTTTTTATATGTACATAATAATGATAAACTGTAAAAATCTATGACTAGGCTGGGTGCAGTGGGTCGTGCCTGTAATCCTAGCAATCTAGTAGGCCAAGGCAGGAGGATTGCTTAAGCTCAGGTGTTTGAGACCAGCCTGAGCAAGAGTGAGGCCCCTTCTCTACTAAAAATATAAAAATTAGCCAGGCATCCTGGTATGCACCTTTAGTCCCAGCTACTTGGGAGGTTGAGGCAAGAGGATCGTTTAGCCCAGTAGTTTGAGGTTGCTGTGTGCTAGGCTGACATCACTGTACTCTACCTAGGGCAACAGAGTAAGACCCTGTTTCAATCAAAACAAACAAACAAACAAACAAAATATATGTGTGTGTGTGTGTGTGTGTGTGTAGTACGAAAATATTAAGAAGAGCTCTTTTTATAAACATAAAATTAAATCATTAGGAATTAGAAAGCAATGTCCTAGCTTAATTGGCTGCATTCATTGTGGTATAGTGAAATAATGAAGGCATTTTATAATTTAAAACATCTTATTTTGATAAAATGTTTTATAGCATTTAATCCTACATCAAACATAAAATATTTCTTATGATTATTACTATCTACTAAGGAAGAATCAAAGATACAGTGATATTAAGTAATTTACCTGAACTTATAGTATTAATAAGGGTCATAGCTGGAATTCAAAGCAGATCTCACAGCTAAAAGGCTTATCAAAATATGCTACCTCCTCTAACAAATAAAAGAAAGTGCAAACTCTCAGGTCTTACCCTTCAGGTCACTTACTCCACCCTAGACTCCCAATATTAATGTTCTAATATCTTTGGCCCATCTAACGTGTAGCATACTCATTTGGAACTAATAATTCCATAATTAAATAATTAAGCCTATTTAGAAAGGTGAAATGTTGAAATGATGGTTTACTCTCTGATATATTAATTGCATTCTGAGACACAAAGTAGCCATTTGAATTTGAGAGTGGATTCATTTAATTTTCTTTAGATCAAATAAAGCAGTGTAATACATACTATTATAATTTATATTTAAATGATAAATTGTATCCTATTAGAGATTCTAAAGAACAAGGGTGACAGTGGAGAATCCTCTCATTGTGAAGCTCCTGTAGTTTTTGTGTGAAAATGAAACAAAAAAATTAACAAACACATATAGCACAAGATATCACTATGAGCTATTCAGAGGCACTTGCTAATTTTCCAGACAGCATGGAGAGCAAACAAGAGTAGTTTAATTTCTAGGCCATATTTCATCCTTTGTGCCATACTAGTCAAAACATTTCCTGTTTGTTTCACAGCTTTCCCAAATGAAACATTTTAGAATTGATATTTGCTTTCAACACTCAGTGCCTTGAAAATGGTATTTTAAAAATCACAAATCACAAATAAGAAGGGAAAAATGATTTGGAAATCCTCAAAACTTAGGAAACTATCTACACAAATTTTTTTGATGTTTTTGAAGTCAGGTTAGTCAAATAAATCAAATTAATTTGGGTTCTTGATAGATGTTGCCAGAAACAAATTCAAGATACTTTAAAAGAAAAGATTCTCTCTTTTATCTTATTTGAATTTTCAAGGTAATATCTGTTAATGATACATTCAAGCTATAAAAAAAACTACATAAATTTAAGTATAGCAATCCAGATTTTATCATGCAAAAATAATCATTACTAGTATTAGATAAATATTATTTTAGATACAGATTTTTATTTATGCAGCTAGTTGGTTTCATAGATAATATACAGGTGGCATATATTTCTATTTAAAAATGGATTATAACATGTTCTATGTAAATAAAGATATTCTTTTTTCTTTAAATAAAAAGTAAAATTTTGGGCCGGGCACGGTGGCTCACGCCTGTAATCCTAGCTCTGGGAGGCCGAGGCGGGTGGATCGCTCGAGGTCAGGAGTTCGAGACCAGCCTGAGCAAGAGTGAGACCCCGTCTCTACTAAAAATAGAAAGAAATTATCTGGCCAACTAAAAAAAAACATATATACAAAAAAAATTAGCCGGGCATGGTGGCTCATGCCTGTAGTCCCAGCTACTCGGGAGGCTGAGGCAGTAGGATCGCTTAAGCCCAGGGGTCTGAGGTTGCTGTGAGCTAGGCTGACGCCACGGCACTCACTCTAGCCCGGGCAACAAAGTGAGACTCTGTCTCAAAAAAAAAAAAAAAAAAGTAAAATTTTAGCAATTTCTCATCTTATAAATGGATCTTCACAAAACAGTATTTAAAAAATCTTTTTATTAAAAAATTATACAATAAATCAAGAGATTCTAGACATTATAAATATTTTTAGCAACGTGTATTTTTAGGCATTAACTCACTGCTTAAAGGTAAGAGTGATTTGCACTGACATCCCTTCTCTCTCATTGCTATATTTCCTGATTTATTCTGTTAATTTTTGTATGGTCATACTTCTAACATTTATAGTCTTATATAACCATAATTCACACAATTGTTTAATAGAAGCATTATATTTAATGAATTTCGTGTTCACTACCACCTGTTTACCATGGCTTCTTCATTCCATATGCTTATTTTACTATATCTTAATAGAAAGGAGTTTTGGTTAAGTGGGGTTCATTTTTTCTCCTCCAGAAGGGATCATGGGTGATATAGAATGCTGACATACTGTAGCCTATATGTTTTGTCTGCTTGTATATATGGACTTTTTGTTCTTATGTAGTTATTACATCATAAGTGTTGGTATTGAGCATTTTGTACTAAATTTACCTGGGACTTAATGTGGCCTGTCCATTTGCAGACTCATTTCTCTCATTTTAGGGAGATTTTCCTTTATCCATTTTTTTCTAATTTATTAATTTCTTTATATTTTTTGTATTTACCATGATTAACTCAAGCCTTACTCTTTGTCAGTAATTTCCTTTTCAAATGTCAGGGATGTCTATTTCATTCCTATAGTATATATTTCCATTCTTTGGATTATGTGTTTTCCCCCCTACCCTGCATTTTTTTACTTGGTTTTTGCATTCTATATTTTCTTTTTTCCAGCTCAACTGTTTTCCATATCTTTCTTTTTTCCAGCTCAACTGTTTTCCATATCTTTCTAGAGAAAGGAATATCTCCTAATTTTTATATACCATTGAATTAACGACTGGAAAGACTGATTCTATGTTCCAATTCTAAATACTCAGGGAACTGAGTATAAAATTTCATCTAGGTTTTTCTGTTTTAACTATTGACTTAACACCTTAAATTATTGGTTCCTTAACATCACAGTTGGGATATTGGGAGAAAATATCTGGATGAGGTCACAATCTGGAAAATATCATCTAGAAAACTCAAGATATAATCCTCATCATTACCATCTATACCATTTTTAAGTTTTTTGAGCTGTATTCCCATTACATGAGTATTCAATTTTTGGAAGTAATAATAAAAATTTTGAAAGTTTAAATTGAAACCACCAATAAAATTTAGTCAAATAAAGAACACACCCAATGTTAAATAGGAAAGAACATGTATAGGTAAATACACTATCATTCTTTGGACTTTTTCTTGTTGTCAGAAAGTATTTAAAAACAATATAAGTCACAGTATTAGCAAGATTAGAGGGAAGTGTATATGCCATATTTCAATTTATATTTTTCTTATCATTAATATTGTAAGCATAATCCACTCAATTTTATAGCAGGAAAATTGCCTTAAATGTAGAATCCGATGCACGGATCTGTTCTTTCTCCATTTGTATGACACTTCTGTATGACCTGCTAGGGACAACAGTAATCACTACTGCTTTAAAAATTAAAACTTTAATTTTAGTTAGGATAGATCTTGCACTTAGATTCTAGATTTAATTATGGAAAAATAGCACTTACAGCATTTTGTTGAAGTATTGCTTTAATTCTTTATTTGATCCCAAATATCCACTTGACATAAAAAAAAAAAAGTTAAATTCCTCTCTTGGGGAAAATGTCCACTTTCATTTTTTTAAAAAAATATCTGGCAATAATTTTAGAAGTAGTTTAATTCTTACATTTAAAGAGTTAGTTTTCAAACAGTTTCTGAAAAGCCAGTGGGTAGTGAGAAAGAATATCATATTCAGGCTAATTGCTGGGGCTTTCAGCTTTGTGAGCTTGGAGCTGTTACGAAGAGCTCTGATTAGACCAGGCTCTTCTTTTATTGCTATTAAATGAGTGGAGAATTGTCCTTTCTGCAAGCCTAGGGTTGTCTGTCCGTGGTTTTTTATCCATGTTTATTTGACCACAAATACTGCCTCGTGATCATGGTTGTTTGCAACCACCTGAAGTCCAAGACCCTGATTGCTGCTCCATGGTAGTTGACCATTAGAGTTTATGCTTTTAAAAGTAGCCGGTGGGATTTTAAACACAGGCTTATATAATTTTCTTTGTATGTTTTAAATGATTGTTTTGCTAATATTATACTTTCTCTTTTAATTTCAGTTTTACAAATAGCACACCCTAAATGGGAAAATTATGCAGAAAGTTAATGCTGAAAGTTAGGGAGGTTGAGCATTTTTTATTTCCCAACAGGTTCTATCAAACGGATCCCCATATTCCTTCTATAGCTGACATCACTAACACAACACTAAGCCTGCAAGAAAAAGCTGACGTTGTGAACAGAAAAACCACTGAGCTGTGCAGCTCAGAAGAACCATCAACCTAAACTTCCCCCTTGATAACACTAAGTCCACCCTGGGTTACAATTTAGCTGTATTGCCTGCGCAATATTGTCTCCTTCTGTCTGGAACAATTCATTCTCTTTATGAGAAAGGGAGAAAATTAGCCTAAATCCATGGTCTTCACTTTATGTGATTAATGGATATCAGCCAATATGTGCAAGCATAATAGAAGAAAGGCAGCGTAGAGGAGCCTCCCAGAGAAAGACTCCTGAGCATCTTCCCTCAAGTTTAACTCAACAGTTAATCAAACAGTTCTTAACTTCCCACTACATTTTTTTTCAAAGAAAGCAAACTGGAGGATCCATAAACATGATATTGGAATTTCTTTTATCTGCTCCAGGACAAGTATTAAACATTTATCTTCCTTGAAGTTACAATATTAGACTTACTCTCTTATGTGTGCTAGGTCTTCTTAACATCCTTCCCTTAATGAGAGCTTTAGAAAAAGATATTTTCCCCAGAGAGGTTATATTCCTGTTGGTGATGGTGGTGGTAGTTTTGTTTTGTTTCTAAATAGAGGTGAGTATATCTCTGTTTGATTAATACTATCTAGAAAAATAGAAACAGTATGAGTCGACAGGGATTATCTAGTACCTGACGGTGACCAAAAGTAAAATCTGTATTTCTTTTGCTTAGCCTATCACAATATTTCCCTCTGAGTATTGCACACATCCAAGCAGGTGGTCAGAGGCTGTAATAAGCAGATTTGAGTCATTATAGAGATTCAGAGGGGCATGACAATAATTTCAAATTAAGTTTACCCAATCTGACATTATTTTTATTACCTATTGTATCCTAAGAATCAAGTAAACTAAGAGCAGCACTATATATTTCTAATTGCAAACCTTGTTTCATTCATGAACTCTTTCCAGTGACACTAATATTAATGGTTAATACTGCTGAATTTCTCCCACAATATTATTTCTTTCTAAGTGTTTCTGTGTGCTCAGACCTTTGGGTGCTCAACTTCCCCAGTTGTACAATGAAGCAATCTTCTATAGTTGACTGGTTCGTCTCTCCTCAGATGGCTCAATGTAAGAAGCCCATCAGCTTTCTCGCCACAAGGAATTAGTCATTTATGCTGACTCTTCAATATGACACTTGGGGCCTATTCAATTACAGTAGTAGTATTGAAACTTCCGCTATAAAATTTAAGTTCTGAAAATCTAATGGATTCATTTTCCCTCACACCATGGGCTTTATGGGATATGTCTTTCAAGACAAATGATCTTTTCCTCATGAAGCATGTTGGAAGTGGATCTAAATGCAAAGATCCTGAACTTATGATTCTCCTAAATGCTATTTTTATAGCTTTTTAACAACTTTTAAAAGAATGTTCAATATCCTTTTTGAGACATACAAGTCTCTGTCAGAAATAGGGATTTGCCAAATTTGCTAATTATTACTATGTAAGCAGGTATATTATGACTTACCTTGGAAAATTATAGATAATTTATTTTTTGGTCCACAATAATGGCAAAACTATATTTTAGCACTTATATTTCTTTTGTCAAGATGATGTGCATTTGTTAGGTGTCCAGTCTTAATTTAACAGTCTTTCTCATTTTTTGTAGTGCCTATATCCATTAACTTATATTATCTCAGGAAATCTGAATTGTAGCACTATGTAAAATCTCTCTTGAAAATATATTATCTTGGATAGCAAGATTATTTTGTAAGGGATTACTCTGATTAAATTATTTCATAAGATGAACTAAAAATAGTTAAATGGTAGTTGATGAGATAATCATTAGCATCATCTTGAAATAGATATCTGATACCTGGTTGGCATATTACATTTCTCTTCCTGATTCTGTGTTTGACTGAAATATTAATAACCGTGCCAGGATGCATAGAAGAATGAGGTTGTATGAAGAATTCTTTATCTTTATAGGCAATTTGTTTTTGATAGAGGCTTGCCCCCTGCTACATATGGGCATAACTCAGGGAAACTGAAATAGCTCTGTTTGAACTTTGCTTGGCATTAAAATCTGGAGCTATATTAATAGACAACTCATTAATTTCATATCATAAAAGTAATTAAAAATTTATTATTTTCTGTTGGCGTGGATGTGGAGAGATAGGAACACTCATATACTGCTGGTGGGACTGCAAACTAGTGCAACCTCTGTGGAAAGCAATACGGAGATACCTTAAAGAGATACAAGTAGACCTACCATTTGATCCAGCAATCCCATTACTGGGCATCTACCCAAAAGAACAAAAGACATTCTATAAAAAAGACATCTGCACTCAAATATTTATAACAGCACAATTCACAATTGCAAAGATGTGGAAACAACCCAAGTGCCCGTCAATGCATGAGTGGATTAATAAAATGTGGCATATGTATACCAGGGAGTACTACTCAGCTATAAGAAACAATGGTGATATATCACCTCTTGTATTTTCCTAGATAGAGCTGGAGCCCATTCTACTAAGTGAAGTATCCCAAGAATTGAAAAATAAGCACCACATGTACTCACCATCAAATTGGTTTCACTAATCGACACCTAAGAGCACATATAGGAATAACATTAATTATTGGGTGTTGGGCAGATGGGGTGAGAGGATGGGTATATACATACATAATGAGTGCGATGCGCACTGTCTGGGGGATGGACATGCTTGAAGCTCTGACTTTGGGGTGAGGGGGGACAAGGGCAATATATGTAACCTAAACTTTTGTACCCCCATAAAATTTGTATGTATTAAATATG
This sequence comes from Lemur catta, assembly GCF_020740605.2. NCBI lineage: Eukaryota > Metazoa > Chordata > Mammalia > Primates > Lemuridae > Lemur > Lemur catta. The sequence goes on along the minus strand of NC_059128.1, from coordinate 49,672,817 downwards.
ATTGGAATTTATGTTAATTCAATTATTTTATCATACATTTGCAAAAAACGTGACACAAGATTGTAGCTATGTGATCAGAAATTGCTGTAATAGCTGAATACTCTGACAGATGGATTTTACAAATCCCTTCTAATTTTTTCGCTGCTCTGTATGTGTTTTAAGTACAAAAAATTAAAATAACAACCAGTTTTCTATATTAAGTATAGAAACTTAACTAAGGGTAGCACTATATATTATTAAAATGAATTTGATTAATTAGATCAACAGCATTACTCATGGCTGTGTAGAAAAAGAAAGAAGGATTTTTCATGAGTGAAATCATGCAATATTTTTTATTTTGTATCTGGCTTATTTCATGTAGCATAATGTCTTCAACCTCCATCCATGTTGTAGCAAATGGCAGGATCTCCTCCTTTTTAAGGTTATTTTCTAACATGCTCATTTATACTTGAGGAAAAAAAGCATGGATGTCTTTTAGTATTGAAATAGAAGTTAATAATAATTATATGTGAAAAATATAGTAGATAATGTAGAAATGCTTTGCATCAGAGCTAATTTCATAGTCACACTGTATGTCAAGGCTGTTGAATATTTCCATAATATTGTTGTCTTTTAGAATAAAACAAGCTGACCAAATGTTGAGGCTAACCCATAAGAATCAATGTAATAACCAATTTATTCAATACCTTTTGTATATTTTTCAAATATTCCCCCACTCTAATGGAGTATGTATATTCTATTATCATAGGATTGTGTGAAATATATTTTAAAAATAAAAGATTGGTTAGGAAGGACATAACTATTTTGAGAATAAAATAATTTCTCCATTTGTTATATTTGGATAAGGTTATTCAGCATATTAAATAATAAATGCCTTTTTCACACAAGAAAAGTATTTTTGAATAGTTATTATATTTACATATTTCAAAAGTAAAAATGCATTATAAAGTAAACACAAAATAGTCGTCTTTTCTGCATACTTTGTATCCAACTAGAACTAATCCTCTATACCGTGTTTTACTATTTACTTTTACTAATTATTATTTATTACTACTTGTTATACTATAACTATTACTAATATCATTTTGTATGATATTTCTATGCAAGTGTATATATCGATTCTTACTTGTTTATACACTACTGTACATCTCCTTTTTTCCCAACTTGGAGACAAATTGAAAACTTTATCTTTTTTTATAGGTCACTGAATATCCATCTGTATCAAAACACCATGTATCTTATTAGTAAATTTCTTATAAATAATATTTTGTGATTTCCTATCTTTTATAAGACAAACAGCTCTGTGGTTAACCACATATATATAAACACATGTGACATTTTACACAAGTGATATAGCTGTGAAATACATTTCTGGTAGTTTAACTTCTAGATAACATAAGGATGCTTGTGCCATTTTACATCCCATCAGCAATCCAGGGGGCTACCCTTTCCACACAGCCCTGACAACTGAGTTTGTTGAAAAATTTTGAACTTTTAGCAAATTTTAAGTGGGGAAAAAAAGGCTCTTTGGTGTAGCTTTGGTTCAAATTTCACTTTGTATAAGTGAATTCATGTATTAGTTTATGCTGTAAATATCTTTCACCTAGTTTATTTGTGTTTTGACCTTGCTTATAGTATTTTTCCTTATTTGGAAGTTTTTATTTTTCTTGTAGTTGAATTTCTCAGTTTTTTTTTAATGGTTTTTCATAATTGAACTATTGTTAAAATAGCTTCCAATGCTTTAGAGTTATAAAGGAATTCTCTCTTATTTATCTCCAGAGCAGTTACCATGTTCTAATATACAGCTAACTTTTTTATTATATTTTTTTGTTTCCCCTCATTAAATCTAAATGTTATGAGCTCAAAACTTTTTTTTTTCCCCACCACTATGTCTCCTGCATCTAGAATAGGACCTGGCATGAAGTTCTATAAATATTTGTTGAATAAATGAATGTAGGTTTTCTACATCAAAAATTTTTAAAGAGTAACTCAATTGATGACATAGATATTGAATTAGAGTTGGAAGCCCAGTGGGTATTATTGTAATAGTCTTTTGTTTTTAGGTCTTCCAGATGAAAATAACTTAAAAAGATTTCTAATTAAAGAGCAGTGACTGCCAGCTAGGTAGTGAGGAGATACACACATCTATGTACATATGGAGATATATATATATATATATAGTCTCCTATTCTGTATATACCTATGCGAGTAAGTCATACCATGAACCACATATTTCATAGAAGGTAAGAAAGATTCATTTTTTTCTTTTTTGAAGGATAATCGAGGACTGATTTCTACAATTTACATCTGTAAAATATTTTCCTGTGCTTTCTAGAGAGTAACTACTGGAATTACTAATGGAAGCCATACAAAGGCACTGCTTTTACTTCAGTGCCTCTGCCTGTGTAATATAATCTTATTTTAGCTGTAAATCCTATGACACTTTAATGGCACCTCAGGGACTATTGAGTTAAGGAAAAAAAACTACCCTCATGAAACACTGGAAAATAGAACAGAGGTATACTTAAAACAAAGACTTTTAAAAGATATTCTGGAAGGTGGCACTTGTGTTCCCTGAAAAGACAGGATTTAAAAGTATTTAGAAAGAGATAAACCAGGAAAGAATGTGGTAAGAGATAGAAAGTGAAGCTAAAAGACCTGAATGTTGGGTTTGGTATGGGTGGGAAGTAAAATATGTATTTTTATGATATTTATTAGTGAGACCATGATCAAAGGAAATATTTGTGAAGGGGCAGTTAATGGTAATTTTTATTGTTTTTGTTTGTTTTTGCAATCTTCAACAGAAAAAAGTAAAAAGATGTTTCTTCCATTTTAGAAATGTCATTGAAGGGTAGTCAACTGTGTGGCAAGTGTCTTCACCTTTATTCTAAGCAATTCACATTCTTTAAAACAGAAACCTAAGAATATATTTGAATCTCTTATGTGTGAAGAGCATACATAACCACACTGAGAAAGGCAGTTACCAAAGACATGACAGTTTGTATTAAAATTAAGAAACAAGCTATTATGAGTTAAATTGTGTCTTTTCCAAAATTCCGATGTTGAAAGCCCTAACCCAGAGCATGTCAGAACCTGACATAATTTGGAAATAGGGTCATTGTGTGTGTATACACACACACACACACACACACACACACACACACACACACACACACATATAAAATCTGTCTCCCTCCCCCCTCCTTTGTCCTTGATTCTGCCATATGGAAAAGAAGCTATGTGATTTCCAAAACAAGGCTTTAATCAACACAGTTCTTGGCAGTCATTTTAGTATAAAATTTACTGGTGACAAATCTTATGGAAACTACTATTTTTCAACCAATTGAATTTTTGTTGGAATTTTGTACTTGACCATACGTGTTGCTCATTTTATACCTATCTGTTCACTTGCACAATTAGTATGGAAATAAACTTCTTAATTGTGAACCTTTTTCATTATTTTTATTTTAAAATGTTAATGTATTATTGCTCAAGAAAACATATACTGGGGACCAGGTTCTACCAGAATTACTATTGTCTATATATGAAAGTCATACTACCACTATAATAACTACTGTTCAAGTGTTTTATATGTGTCAAATTATTTAATGCTAAGTAAAGTTGTCTGAGGAAATATCATTAGTATTCACTTTTTACAGATATAGAAAGTTAAGTACAACCAGGAGAGTTGAAAAGATAAATAATTAAAATTTGGTATAGTATGGTACTATGGTAAATAAATGATATTCTTTTATCATACTGGGGATAGCAATCAATTTGGCCTAAGAAGGTAGAAAATGAATTCATAGTTGACAATGTTTAAGCTAGGTTTTGACATAGTAGGAATTATTAATACAAGGGGAGAAAAATCTGCTGCAGGGAAAAATATAAGATGACCAAGAATAGCTCATATGTTCATATCAAGGCCTTTTCAGTGGAAAAGGGAACAAAAACCCACTAAGGGTAACTCAAGAAAAAGGAGAAGACTTATTTTTAAAACGGACAAAAATCTCAGTGAAGATGGAATCCATAAATTGTCATGAATCAAGGCAGTTAGTCTGTTTGACTCTGTCTCTTTTTCTCTCTGAGTCCTCAAGAATGGCTAAAATTCTTGTTCCAAGCCTTCATATCTTTGTGTTTCTCTCTTCTGGCTAACTTCCTCTTCTATTACTTTATCTGTAAACACACAGCTGTTGGTTTTCTGGTCTCAGAACCTACATATATTATTATGTATTCTTAGCTACATTCTCCATGGATTACTATCTGTATTCCTCAATGTACAAATTTCAAGTTCTCAGCAGAGAAATCTGGTTGACCTAGCTTATGTTTTTCATGCCAGAACACACAAATTATCTCTGGTCTATTCAGCTATAACCAGGTGAATGAGGCATCACCATTATATTGTTGAGGTCTGTAAACAGACATTCATAAACTAATTAGGCTACTGGATAATCATATGAGATAGTGATTGGCTCAGTGTGGCGTTTGCTATTTGGCAGTAGATAGAGCAGGATTATAGAGGGCCTTCTGTGTGATGCACTGACATTGATGATTGATCTAGCATTTTAAAGCTTTGGAGTTTCATAATCATACCAGTTCTTTATCACTCCTATACAGGTGATAAATAGATAGGAGTGGAAAATGTCATGAATCAGGGAGATGGCAAGAGGACAGTTGTGGGGTTCCAGGCAAGATCTGAGGAATAACTAAACTCCAAATGGTAGGCACTCCCTAACATAGATGACAAATCCAAATTGTTCATGGAATGTCTTTCTATTGCTGAAATAGGGCAACAGATAGAATGTTCTTTTATTATGTAGAAAAATGACCAAAAAGGGATGACAAGAAAAACAAAAATGAGGAAACAGAGAAAGATATAAACCAGAATCCAGAAAGCAGTGAGTAGGAAAACAAGAAAGACAATTAAAAATAATAAAAATGTAATTATAGGATTTTTATATCAGCCGTATAGCTTTTCAAATAGAGAAGAGATAAAAGGGAATCCTATCTGTTTAAAAAATAATGGTACGTTTTATCCTATAAAACAAGAAAAACATTTGTAAGCATGAGCAGATGTAAGGAATCTATTAATAGAAGGAAGACATGGGAAGATATACAAAGGGTGAAACTGTATAAACCCAGGAACAGCCTACTATTGGAAAAAGATCCTGAACTGTCAAAACCATCCCTTGGCAGAGGCATTAAAGAATAAAATCTAATAAACTGTAAAAATAATAAAACACAACCATCTATTAAGCACCACCATATGTCAGGTATTAAGTGCTTTACACAGATTATTACATTCAATCTTCACAACATCTTTATTAGGGATATAATATTATAAACATTTTATAGACAAGAACATTAAGTCTCAAAGAAGTTAACACTCAATTTATTAACAATTTCTGTAAGAAGGACAGAAAGGTCTTAAAGGGGTATTCTTTATATTGCATTATAATTCTTCCCTGGAGTACTGTTGAGAGCTGACAAGCACTATGAGGCAATGTGAACATGCAATACTTAAGAAGGACTGTTAGACACAGGAAGATATAAGTTCCACAATTTAGGACACAGGAGTAACATTTAAGATGGCATGGTTTTAAATTTCTGAAAACAGTTTTTTTGTTTGTTTGTTTTTTAGAGAATGAGGATTTCTAAAAATTGGAAATATTTGTTAAAACTTATCCAAGTGAAATAAAATATAGATCAACTGAAGAAGTCAAGTATATGGGGATATTAAATGAGCACAGAGTTGAAAGGATTACATGAATGCTAGAACAAATGGTTTAGGAAAAATATAGATGTAGAAGTAACATTTATAGTGTCAGGAATACTAAATCACAAACTGTGTTAAAAGCCTCTGAAAATGATTTTTAGAAAGGATGATGTCTGTATTCAACAGGTTTATAAGCAAGAACACAGAGGCAGAGAACTCTATCATTTAAAGGTCTAGTAGTAACAAAATAAGAAATGGAATAACACCGTTAAACAAAAGTGTAATCTCCAGCCTAAAAGTGTATGAGGGAAAAAATAGGTTAAGGAATGACACCCAAGACAGAGGAAGAGAACACACACAGCTGTTTTAAGTGAATTTAGTTCTTTTTTTTCCATTATTGAAAGAGCTTTAGGATATACTTGTACAAAAGCTTTCATTATCAAAAACTATGAAGGAAGACAATTAATATCGTTAGATGTTGACAGGCATTTACAAAATAAAATGATGCATACTAAAAGTCACCATCGACTACCAACAGGCAACTTTTTCTGGCTGTAGTTCTAAAAGGGAATGCTTTCAATGTTTCTCCATTTGGTATGATGTTGGCTGTGGGTTTTTTGTATATGGCTTTTATCATTTTGAGGTAAGTCCTACCTATGCCTGTTTTGTTAAGCATTCTTATCATAAAAGGGTTCTGAATTTTGTCAAATGATTTTTCTGTGCCTATTGAGAGGATCATATGGTCTTTGTTTTTACTTCTATTTATGTGGTGAATTACATTTATAGATTTGCATATGTTGAACCATCCCTGTGTCTCTGGGATGAAGCCCACTTGGTCGTGATGTTTTATAATTTTTGATGAGCAGCTAAATGATACTGATTTGGAATATCAAAACTTTGTTAAATTTCGGGATTCATGTCTTGGACTGAGCTATATCTTTGAAAATTATTCATAGCATGGATTCTGTAAGACATGGTTTTGAGTGGTACATTTAAGACTGGTGAGAAGTATTTGAGTTATTTTTATTTGCTTGGCCGGCCCTTTTGTGAGCAGTATAATACATTTTTTAGGTGACTGCAAGACTTAATAATGCAGTTAGAAATGTTTATTATAAGCATTGAACCTAAAGAGTAGCCTCTTAGACATTTTTTGACTTACTTCTAAGTAAAAAATCACACTAAAAGCTATTGCTCACAGAAATAATGGAATTTAAACTCTAAGAACTCTTAAATGCTTTGTAACTATAATTATGGGTCTTTGTAATTGAATATATTTTATATAATCACTATTTCTTAGGACCAGAATCATCAGAGAATATAAAATAATACTGTTATACAGCTTTTCTGATGACCATTTTTCTACCCTTTGGCTCAGTGGTATGATGTGTTACATTTGACTTAGTAATTATGTTAATTCAATATAAATTTCCTTCGTGTATTATATTTCTTTCATGTTCAGAACAGGAAAAATATCCTCTTTAGATAACTGCTTTCTTTTCAATTCTTCCTCTCATTTCATCTCATGTCAAAATTAAGAGGATACATGATATTGTATTTCCAGTGTCATCCCCTTGACTCATCAGGTTTTGACTATTGTGTGGTTAGGTTACCAAAGTTGCTGTACTCATCCTGATTGTTCTGCTAAATTCTTTAGACACATTCCCCTAAACAAAAGGAATAGATCTATGTTTCAATATCTTTACAGAATTTAAAGATATTTTCCCTTGAAAATTTTTTAGCAGAGGATTTCTCTTTTTCCACTTTTGCATCTTTTAAACATAATTTAACATGCAGTTTAAAAAAAAACAGAAATATATAGTACTTTTACTATGATTATAATATGTGTATAATATTGTCAATTATACATAAAGGAAACACTAATGTGTATAATATTGTCAAAAGGCAAAGAGTATTAAGCAAACATCAAAATTCATGAGATACAACATCATCATAAATGCACTACATACAATATTCTCCTTTTATTTGCAATGTTTCAAACTACTAAGAAATAGTAACATATACTTCAATCCAAGTAAATTTTGATGTGAAATAGACAATAATTAATCATAGGTCATGAATTAAAGAATTATTTAATAAATTTGTGTAAAATAGTTTCTGCCTCAGCATCTATTTTTAGGCCTGACATAAGTTGTTTGAAACCCAGTCTAGGTCACCTTTGGCCTAGTTAAAAATTTTCCATTTGTGTGGTTATTTGTGTTAGTGTTTATGAAAGTTCAAAAGAGAAGGATAGCAATTATAACATTATTCAATGCTGAACTTGAATGCAATTAAGGATATACATGTTCTAAATTCTTTTGGATGATTTTGAAAGCCTTGTATTTCTTGCCAGTGATTTATGTTGTAACATTCTGTTGTTATTTTTAGCATAGCTGTTTTGACCCATAGGTTGCATATTATTTCTGCTGAATCAAGACTATACCATCCTGAATGGCATTATACTAGCATATATATATGACTTTTGTTGATAACAGTTAATTTTCAACTTTCCAATTGTTTCACTGCATTTTTTGAGGAATTTATTCCGATCTCTATGAGTGGTTTTATTATTTTGCTCTCCTTCACCTTATATATCTAATATAATCAGATAATCACTATATCATGCAGAAGTCCACCCAACTCCTACTCTTGAGTTTTTCTTGCTGAAGTACAGTAAACTGTAGCACTTTTTCAAAAAAAAAAAAAAGAAAAAGAAAAAAAAGAAAAAATGAGGCATTTAAAGCTCTGGGATTGAGAGGTATTTTTGGAAGAGTGGTGTTGGGAGGGAGAAAGAAAGAAAAACACATAAATGGAAGGAAATGAAGAGATGAAAATGAAATAGAATGGCGAGGGAAAATAAAAAAAAATGATTTCCAGTTGTTACTTTTGTCCTCATTCCATTCCCAACAGAAATAGCCTCTTGTCACAGTCTTGTCTGGTTGCAAGGCTAACACCACTTACTAGAGGGGTGGAGGAGGGCTTTGCTGCTTTGATTCAGCATAAGGACATCAGTGCTCTAAACCTATATCTTCATATGGTAAGCCATCTGCTTCAGATATCTGATATCTAAAAACCGTACTTTTGTGAAGTAAATTCTCTAGGCTGCAGCCTAAATAGTAATATATAGATGTATGTATATGAAAGAGTTGGTTCTACAATTGTGCTATGTCTAGCCTCAAAGCAAATATTAATGTTTATCATCAGGCCTTACTTGTTTTTTTGTCCTTAGAACACAATATTTCTTGGAAGCTCACTAGTGTCTATTATCTACTTTAAGCTTTTGCTTCTCCATTTCTTATCTACCAGAATCATGAAATATCATATATCTACTGACATATAGTATTTATTATTTGTGTGGTCATGATGGACAATACAGGCCACAAGTTCCTCTGTAATAAGACAGATAAATGGGATTTATCCATTGTATGCTAACATACATATATACATGCATAAATAAATAGAAGTAGAAAAAGATTCACAAGGAAAAAGTTAATCTATCCTTGATGTCTTAAATCCTCATAACTTCACAAAAGTCCATATACCAAAAAAATTACTAAATTCTCTTGAATACCAATTCTTAGTGGTGTATAAAATAGCTTGCATACTAATCCACATGTGAATGTGCCTTGTCATTGAGAAACTGTGAAGAAAGAATGTTGTTAATGTTCTCTGTATATAAAGTTAGATCTTAGTTAAATTTTAGTTAAAATTTTAAAGTGAATGATTCAATCTCAAAGGCAAATCTATAAAACACAGTAGTGTAAAACAATAGCTGATGTCTGTAATTATCTTGAGAGAAGTATAATGTCTTGAGCATTTAAACGCACAGATGGATAGGCCAGGTAGGTAGGTCTGCATCAGGAAGTGGTGGTGGTACTAATCATTAATCAAAAAAGTGGAAGGAAAAATATATTAAAAAGTTTAGGAGTTTAGCCGGGCGCGGTGGCTCACGCCTGTAATCCTAGCACTCTGGGAGGCCAAGGCGGGCGGATTGTTTGAGCTCAGGAGTTCGAGACCAGCCTGAGCAAGAGCAAGACTCCATCTCTACTAAAAATAGAAAAGAAATTATACAGACAGCTAAAAATATATATGCATATATATAGAGAGAAAAAATTAGCCGGACATGGTGGTACATGCCTGTAGTCCCAGCTACTCGGGAGGCTGAGGCAGGAGGATCACTTGAGCCCAGGAGTTTGAGGCTGCTGTGAGCTAGGCTGATGCCACGGCACTCTAGCCTGGGCAACAGAGTGAGACTCTGTCTCAAAAAAAAAAAAAAAGAAAAAAAAAAGTTAAGGAGTTTAATATTTTTTTTATAGGTGAATGAGAATACATCAACATCAAAATCCCTAATCATTTCGGCCACTTTTGCTATACTAGTATCACAGAACTGTGAGTGCCTTGACTGGAAATTTCAGTCCCTTATGACTAGATTGATTCTAACCATAAGATTAATCTGTGCAATTTGTGCAGTAATGGAAGTGTCAGTTTGGCAGTTCTTTTGATTCAAGTTCAATTTGGTTGTTTTCTCTTCTTTTTTTCCCCTTCCTTCCTGTACTCTATTCTAGACCAAGAGCTGCTCATCTGAGATACACTTGAGAAATGGGAATGGGCAAAGAACAGTGTTGAAGAAAATGAAAATTTCTACTTTGAAGTCATAAAAATGTAAATTCTATCCCATAGAATAGTATAAACTGAATGGGAAGTGGCATTAAGCAGTATATGGAGGTGAATTCGAGTGAAACTGGAAAGGGACAAGGTAAAGCTCAGTGATCAAAAAAACAGCAAAGAAGCGATATTTTTAAATGACAACATCTAAATGCCATCACATTTGTTAAAGGAGTTAAGGCCTTTAAAATGATTAAGGTTTAAATGATCCTTAAAGAACTTAGTAAAAAACCTAGTAAGTGCTCATTAAATGTGAGGTATCATTATTATTATCTGTCATTTGGTTTTCTTGACATAATTCAAGCAAAAATTTTCATAGATCTTAATTTTTATATAGCAAGCATGCCCATATGAGAACATTTGTTCATGTTAGACTCTTAAATAATTTTGACACATCACCTCAGTTTTATCAGTCTAATGTCAAAGGTTGAATTTAACATGCCTCTAATAAATGAATATTTTATGAGTCTAGTACTATCTTTCATGTAGAGGCTTTATCACAAATAGAGTACAGGGTTGCTGTCTTTAAATATTCTTAGATAATAAACACAATATGGTTATTAGCCCTTTGTCAGACATATAGAATGCAAATATTTTCTCCCATTCTGTAGGTTGTCTATTTGCTCTGTTGATTATTTCCTTGGCTGTGCAGAAGCTTTTGTAATTTAATCAAGTCCCGTTTATTTACTTTTGTTGTTGCTGTGATTGCCCTTGGGATCTTCCTCATAAATTCTTTGACTAGGCTTAAATCTTGATGAGTTTTTCCAAAATTTTCTTCTAGAGTTATTATGATTTCATGTATTAGATTTAAGTCTGTTGTCCATCTCGAATTAATTTTTCTGAGTGGTGGGAGATATGGGTCCTGTTTTAATCTTCTACATGTGGCTATCCAATTCTCCTAGCACCATTTATTGAATAGGGATTATTTTCCCCAATGTATATTGCTGTCTACTTTATCAAAGATCATATGGCAATATGTAGGTGGTTTTATATTTGGGTTCTCTGGTTCCATTGGTCCATATCTTAATTTTTGTGCCACTACCATGCTGTTTTGGTTGCTATAGCCTTGTAGTATAGCTTGAAGTCTGGTAAAGTGATGCTTACATTTTTGTTCCTTTTGCTTAAGGTTGCTTTGGCTATTCAGATTCTTTTCTGGTTCTAAAAGAAGTGTAGTACTATTTTTTCTAGATCTGCAAAAAAAATTGATCTTGATATTTTAATGGAGATTGCACTAAATCTGTAAATCACTTTGGGTAGTGTGGACATTTTAACAACATTGATTCTGATGATCCATGAGCATGATGTTTTTCCATTTGTTTACATCAGCTGTAATTTCCTTCCTCAGTGATTCATAGTTCTTTTTGTAGAGATTTTTTTACCTCCTTGGTTACATATATTCCTACATATTTTATTTTCTTTGTAGATATTGTGAGAGGCATTGAGTCTTTGATTTGATTCTCAGTTTGACTATTGATGTTGTATAGAAATGTTACTCATTTGTGTACATTCATTTTGGAACCTGAGACTTTGCTTAATTTATCAATTCCAGAAGTCTCTTGGTAGACTCTCTGGGGTTTTCTAGACATAAGATCGTATAATCAGCAAAGAGCAATAGTTTGACCTCCTCTTTCTCCATTTGAATACCCTTGATTTCCTTCTTTTGCCTGAATGCTTTGGCTAAGATTTTCAGCACTATGTGGAATAGAATTCATGACAGTGGGCACCATTGTCTTGTTCCGGTTCTGAATCGGAATGCTTTCCACTTTTCCCCATTCTGTATGATGTTGGCTGAGGTTTGTCCTATATGGCTTTTATAATTTTGAAATATGTTCCATCTACGCCTATTTTATTAAGTCTTATTATCATAAAATGGTGCTGAATTTTGTCAAATTCTTTTTCTGCATCTATTGAGATGATCATATGTTTTTTTGCTCCTATTTATTTGGTGAATCAGGTTTATGTATTTATGTATGTTGAACCATCCTTCTGTCCCTGGGATGAAGCCCACTTGGTCATGGTGGATTATTTTTTGATGTGCTGCTGAATTTGGTTTGCTAGAATTTTACTGAGGATTTTTACATCTATATTCATGAGGGATATGGTCTATAATTTTCTTTTTTCTTTTGTTGTGTTTTTTCCTGGCTTTGTTATCATGGTAATGCTTCATAGAATGAGTTGGGAAGGATTTCTTCTCTCTTGATGGTATGAAATAATTTGTTCAGTATGAGTACCAATTCTTCTTTGTAGGTCTGATAAAATTCAGCTGCTAAATCATCAGGACTTTTTTGTTGTTGTTGGAAGATTTTTTTTTTATTGCTGTTTCTATTTCATTGCTTGTAATTGGTCTGCTCAGGAGTTCTATTTCTTCCTGATTGAGCTTTGGGAGGTTGTTTCCAGGAATTTGTCTATTTCCTCTACAAATAACCCAAGAAAATCAGCAAATATATATATATATCTCAAACGACCCCATTAAAAAGTGAGCAAAAGACATGAACAGAAGCTTTTCCAAAGAAGATAGACTAATGGTCTATAAACATGTGAAAAAATGTTCAATGTCACTAATCATCCAGGAAATGCAAATTAAAACCACAATGAGATATCTGTTATCCCCAGTGAGAATGGTTTTTATCTTAAAGTTCCAAAACAATAGATGCTGGCATGAATATGAGAGATAGGAACACTGTTGGTGGGACTACAAACTATTGCAACCTCTGTGGAAAATAGTACAGAGCTTCCTCAAAGAACTAAAAGTAGACCTACCATTTGATCCAGCAAAGCCATTACTGGGTATTTATTCAAAGGAAGAAAAATCATTTATCAAAAAGATACTTGCACTTGAATATTTATTGCAGCGTAATTCACAATCACAAAGATGTGGAATCAACCCAAGTGCCCATCAATACATGAGTGGATTAATAAGATGAGTTATATGTATACTATGGAGTACTACACAGCCATAAAAAATGAATTGATACCTTTTGCAACAATCTGGATGGAACTAGAGACTGTTCTCCTATGTGAAATATCTAAATAATGGAAAAGCAAATACCACATGTACTCACTATTAAATTGGAACTAACTGATCAGCATTCATGTGAACAGATGGTAGTAACACTGAATGGAAATTGTACAGGTGTGATCGGGGAGGAGGGGATGGGTGAAATCATACCTAATGGTTACATTGTGCACTATTTGGGTGATAGTCACGCTTATAACTTTGACTCAAGCAGTACAAAAGTGATCCATGTAGCCCAAACATTTGTACCCATGTAATATTCTGAAATAAAAAAATAAAATAAACATAATGTGCTTGTTTAAAAAAAAATCATTAAATAATACATATTCTGATATATGTATATATATATATATATATTTTTTTTTTTTTTTCTTTTTGAGACAGTCTCACTCTGTTGCTCAGGGTAGTAGAGTGCCATGGCATCAGCCTAGCTCACAGAAACCTCAAACTCCTGGGCTCAAGCAATCCTCCTGCCTCAGCCTCCCGAGTAGCTGGGACTACAGGCATGTGCCACTATACCCAGCTAATTTTTTCTGTATATTTTTAGTTGTCCAGCTAATTTCTTTCTGTTAGTAGAGATGGAGTCTTGCTCTTGCTCAGGCTGGTCTAGAACTTCTGAGCTCAAACGATCCTCCCGCCTCGGCCTCCCAGAATGCTAGGATTGCAGGCATGAGCCACCACACCTGGCCTATATTCTGATATTTTGAAATGGAAAAAAAAAATCCTCACTTCTAGGAATCAGCTTAGAGAAATTCAAATAGACTTCCATCTGTTAAGTATAGAGAGTATAGGTGGTCAACATTTTTATCCATGTTGTAATAGAGGCTACTATAGAGAGAAACTGAAATTCAAGGACTGAAAAAGCTAAGTAGCTAGAAGATTTGCAAATATTTTAGGGCTTTAAAAATTTAGTTTTAGGTACATAGTCATTTTAAAATAAATTTGATTTTTCTTCTTATTCATCACATGTGAGATGGGAAAGAGTGCTATATGATCTTAGAAAAGTGGTCACAATTGATCATACAATCATTCATATTTAACTCCAAAACACATTTTGAACAAATTCTTTGTTGTGTGTGCCATTTTTCCACAAATATCATCAATGCAACATTTTTAACATTATTTAGTTTGATAGTTCAACTTTCTGTGTATGTATGCATTTTTATTCTAAATGAGCTATGCTACTGACTCATTCTTATCCTCCAACAAAAGTTCAACAGAATCCACCAAAATTAATGAAAATAAACTTGTAAATTTTTTCTTTTATGTCACCACTTTTAATCATATCTTATTTTAAAATGTCAGAAGAATTGTTTTCCATTTTTTCAAATTTTTTCTTTAAAATAAATACTTGGCTAATTCAATTATAAAATATACAAGAGGCATTTGTTGAACATTTATATGTTCATTTATTAAACATTTTTTGAGTGCTCACTAGTGCTTTTGACTGTCCAGGTGCTGGGATATCCAGGTGAAAGTCATCATGATCTTTCAGAAACTCAGAGTCTATGGGAGTCAGACATGTGCAGAAACAACCTCCATGAGAAATGCTATGAAAGCTGTTCAGCAGAGAAGAGAAGCAGATAATTGGCCAAGTGACAGATTTCATAAACATAGAACCCTCCAATTTTTTGAGATTTAGTTGGTAAGATGAGAAATAAACATAAGAAAGTTAAATAACAATACAAGTCTCCATATAATAAGTACAAGCTGAGTACCTTGCTCAATAGATTCTGTAGAAGCTTAGAAGGAGCAATCTTTTCCATTTATGAAAGTTAATAGGAGGCATTACAAGAAAGAAATGGAACTTGACAAGGCAAAGAAGTTGGGGGTTGGAATTCAAAGGAAGACAGTAGGCTTTCTCTGGAAGGTGAGGTCAATTGAACTCATCACTATGATCCTCCCATGAAGATTTTGCTTTGCCACAGTAAATGTTTGTGGCTGGCTTTCCACTGAAGTTGTGTGGTAGTCAACAGTGGAGGGAAATTTGCAATATGCTGGTGCACTGGCTGACATTACTAAGTGTGTGACCTTTACACAAGAAACTAAACATATTAGTTTCTTGATCTGTGAGATGAAGATAATATTGACTATGCTTATATCACTTACAGGATTGTTATATCCCCTAAATTTAGATAATAGACTTGAGGCCAAGCGTGGTGGCTCACACCTGTAATCCTAGCACTCTGGGAGGCTGACGTGAGAGGATTGCTTGAGCTCAGGAGTTCAAGACCAGGTTGAGCAAGAGCAAGACCCCGTCCATACTAAAAATAGAAAAAAATTTGCCTCATGTGGTATGTCTCTAGTCCCAGATACTCAGGAGGCTGAGGCAAGAGGGTCACCTGAGCCTAGGAGTTGGCGGTTGCAGTGAGTCATGATGATGCCACTGTACTTTAGCCCAGGCAGCAGAGTGAGACTCTGTCATGAAAAAAAAGACTTAAAATGTTTTGTACCATCAAATGTATAATCATTGTTTTATTGTAAAATAACATTGGGCCACATAAATACAATCACATAAGCACAAAAATATATGCTTTTTTCCCTTCTGGGACCCATATTATATGTAATGTCTTTCTCTCTTGCTCTGTAATTATTACACATGTGAGTATCATGATTGTACTAGAAAATATAGATTTTTTTCCTGTACTATGAATTTTCAACATAAACAGTCCCTACATTAACAAGAGTTGGGTACAAAAAAGTTTATTTCAAAATATAGCTTCTTGTAAACTCTAAGATATTCTTTAAAATCCCTAAGACAAATACTATATGCATTTTACTGATATAGAATCAGTCTTAAGATATATAGCACAAAGTTAATTAATAGCAAACTTAAAACAGAACCTGAACTCAGGAATTTTATTTCAATCTTCTTCCTAAGTATATCTAATTTATGTTTTAAATAATTTATTATGTTTGAAAAAGGAAAAGGGCTGTCACTGAGAAACCACTTGTAATTGTATATCACTTATTATTTACTTTAGCTAATGGGAAACATTAGGTCCCCCATAGGGAAAATTAACATTCATAAGATTCATCAAAGATCCTGTTTATCATATTTCTGAAAGCTGTAAGCATACTTTCTAACTATTTCAATGCATAAATTAAGTAGATAGTTACAAATGTACCTTCTATTAATTTGTATTGTCCATGTTTATTTTCCATTGTATTATATATTCTTCTAGATACAATAACTCTAATTTCTCTTACATAATTAAAAAGCAATGTCAATTGTTGTCCACTATAACCAGCTAACTCTTTAGATCAATTTTTGAGGATATATGAAGTGCTTTAATGGTTTAATTTTTATATAACTAGTACAAAGCTTTAAACAATTAAATTGTATGTGTTGGAAATTAATTTCAAGGCCTTATTGTCAGTGCTTAGTATAATATTAAGCATGAATAAAGAATTATTAGATGTTATTTTCCTGATGTTTCTATATGCAAGATGAATAATTATACCTGATGTGGAAATTAATTATAAAACTTGACATCTATGACAAAATTAGCTGCAAAGGTTATATCTACCTTGATGATTTCTAATTGTTGTTGGATTATAGATTTATCACTTTATAGATGTCAACCTGATTCCATGTGTAAAGCTGTATATTGGAAATTATTAAGTAAGATATGTAAAATTTACTCTTGGGGTTTATTTCCTAACTATGCTCAATTAGGCTTGCCGGGAAAGAAGTGTAGTAAAACATATCCAGTTTGAATTGAGGTTATAGATTAAAACAAAATATTTTTAAATAATATTTTTAAATAAATACATTGCAAATGTATTTATTAGTTCCATTTGAACTAAGCAAATACAATTTTTTATTTATCTGTCCTTTTGAGCATAATTTAAAGACCCATCTTAAGGCATTTATAATAGTGGTTAGTATTTACATATAAAAAGAGTGTCTGGAGCATATGGTAAGGGAAAGTTGGGGGACAATCTATTAAAATAAGATCTAAATAAAATTCTTTATGGGGCTCTAGGATTTAAACCAGCTATAGTGGTATGGCAAGAACATTTTCTTCTCTGGTATACATAAAATTATATTGTCATGGCTTTGGTAGAGGCAATTTATTTGCAAAATGGTGTTTACAGAACTGGTTATAGTTTAATTATAGTGGTCTATATGCATGTAAGATGTGACATTCTTACATGAATGGTTTTATGAAAGAAAAATCAAGCCTTATTTAGGATTAAGGAATAAAGATGATTTTAACAGTAAAAATCTAAAGTATTTTATACATACATATTAATGTTCATATATGTTGACCCATGCTAATTATAAAAATATTAAATTCAAAATTAGGACATATTAGGGATTTTTAAGTTTTTTATTTTCAAGGCAACATACCTTTTCCTCTATTGCTTATATAACTTCAATTCAGAAACAGGCTCACTTGTATTGCATAGCTTAGAGAATTAAATGTTTTTGTAAACTTGTTTATTACTATCTAGGAGTTATGTTGTAGCCCATGAGTAAGAGTTGTAAAATCAAGGATCAGGATGTGTTCTTTAGCTTATCGTTTGCATATCTTTACATGTAATTTTTGTTAAAAATAATAATTTTTAAATCTAATGAATAAAAACAAAGGCTGCTAGAGCATTATTGATCTATTTTTATACTTTAGTTTTTGGAAATATGAACACCAATGAAAATCTGATTTTAGATATTAAGATTTTTTTTATAAACAAAGATGAAAATTTATAGGTAGACTCAATATTCCCAGTAGAAAAAATTCATGTGTACTTCATGAATCGTTTATGCTATATAACATATATGGAATATATAAAGATATTACTTATATACACACATAAAATATATCTGCATATATAATATACGCTCATATTACATACACATATATATACATTTTTATAATACAATTTTATAATTACTTTGGCTAACTCTTGTCCTAGTGTTTTTTTCCATGTGAACTCAAAAGAAACAGCATGACTCAAAGTCTATCACATTTTCTTGTTAAATGATTCTAGTCACTTTTGTGGGAGTTTTTATAGAAACTTGTGAATAACATAGTAAATATAAAACAAAAATATTTATCTAAAATGATAGAACCTTGAGCTCTGTTCTAAGTGTGTGATAAGACAAGCCAAGTAGAACTTACTGACTGAAAGTCATTCATCATCTTTAAGAGAGCAACTTTAATGGGTGTAGACATAACCAAAGAAAAAGACTCCTCAGTACATAGACAAGAAACAGAAGAAGTGAAGGAGGAAGATTCGCACATGCTGCTGGGCTAATTTGATGGATGATTCCCTCATTAAATATAATGACATTGGGCCTTTCCATATGATCTTGGGCATTGTGTTTGAATAACATAGCCTCAGAAATATAAAATTAATTTAAATTACTCCAGTAGAGAAGGCAGTAGTGTTTCCTCCACACTAATATGTAGATCATACCTAGGCATTATAAAGATTCAGAGACATTATCATATAGATTATGAGACATTTTACTTTGAAATGATGCCTTCTAAGATTTCATAAGCAATTTTCAAATTTAGCATAAAGCACATAACCATAGATTATTTTTTTAACATTTTGATGAATGCTATTCTGTGATGGTGATAAAGATTAAGCTATTAGAAGAATCAAGAAGGTCAAATGTACTTCTATATAAAATATCAAAATAGCAACAATTGTATTCATAATTATTTGGGAGTCACATTTCATTCTCAATTTGCAAAGGACATGATTTTAGACTCTTAACAGTGTGAGGAATTTAAGATCTCGTGCAGGTCAAGTTAAATGCAAGGGAGAATAGGACATAGGTCACCAAAACAAGCTGCCCCAGGAAAGGTCCAGCAAAGAAGTCATAATTTAGAATCCTTTTACTCTATTTCAAAATTTTATTTCCCTAAGGACTTGAGAGATATTTGTAGCAAATGAAGGATCCAACTAGAGTAAACTTTGGTATCAAAATAAAAACAAGACAAAACAAAAACATATGTTCTGCTTTGAACTAGTACATCTTTTTAAGTATAGGAAACAGGAGACAATCCTGAAGTTTGGTCCCATGACAGTTAGTAATCAACAGAAGCTAGCAGTCCCACTTGGGCTCGCCTTAATCTTATTCTTTTGATACTGAGCTACATTTTAAGAATCTACACCAGCTGCTCTTTCAGAAACATGCGTTGATACAACATTTTTGCCTTGAGCCTAGCTACTTGCACATGTTATGTGCTGCGAGAACAGATTGAAAATACTTTTTTGGAATGATGCCCTGGTGGCACACCAATAAATGGTAAACTCCTGTTGGTACTTGGCACATTAAAATTTATTCTACAGCCAGAATATATTCCTGATGTAAGTTTTATGTTTAGATTGAAATGGTCACTCTGAAGTTTGGTGGTTTATTTCTTTTATTGGCAATATTAATAAATCTATGCCATTTACCTTTTTACTCATTTAATCAAAGCAAGGAAGGCAAAATGCTTAAGTTTTATTCAGAAGCTTCATGGTATTAACACTTCTGACTAAAATCTAGAAATAAAGCCCCCTGGTTCTTAATAAACTCGATATTGTAACATGATTGATAAATGAGAAGAATAAAAACCACTTCCTTTAGAAGAAATCACTGCTTTCAATTCCAGTTTACATTATTATTTTTCTTTCTCAAAATGATGACAAGTCTAAGCTCGAGATTATAGCTCTAAATCTGGCTCTTGACCTGAAACAGGAAATAATTTAACAACCTAATGCCTCTTTTTAAATCTTTTCTCTCTCTTTTTTAAAAATTTATTTTCCCCTTTTGAGATAAACAGAACAAAATCACATCCTCTTTCACTCTTGGATAAGCATAACGGTTGTTCCCAACAATGAGTTATTAAGATTATAGACAAAAGCAGCAAGACTAATTTTGGAATATTTTAAAATAATTAACTTCTGATTGAACTTGCAGTAACGAGTGACATAAAAAGTGAAGATTATGTGATCTCTTTTAAATTCACTGCAGTATAAACCTAACACTCATATTAAAACAGACAAGACTAAGATACTAGACTATCATTTTAATTGGCATAATGAGGGAGGCACTGAGTCATCACACTTTATCACATCATCATATTTTTATCCTTTTGGGAAATTATAGCAGAAAATTTAGGAAGTACAGTTTTCTTATTTTATCTGGTTAACATGTAACATAATTTGAAGCTAAGTATACTAGTTTAAGGTAACTTTTTATGTGCTGATAACTTAGTCTTATATTAGAAATACTAATCATTTTTAAAATAATTGATGTGTTTGATTAAAGCCAGATAAGGAATAACATCACCATAGAGGGAAAAGTCCAAAGTATTCCTATTTGAAGCAGAAGTAATGTGTGGTTTCTTAGCATGCCAACTCTAGATGTTAATATCAATATTAAGTTCTGGGCAATAACATAGCATAAAGGTTAAGTGTACAACCATAGTATCAGACAGCTTTGAGTCAAATCTACTCTTGATTATCTCTTGGACAAGTTATTTAATCTCTTGGGTCCTCAGGTTTCTCATCAGCAAAATATAGATGAAATTACCTCAGTGAATT
Source organism: Lemur catta (assembly GCF_020740605.2). Taxonomy (NCBI): domain Eukaryota; kingdom Metazoa; phylum Chordata; class Mammalia; order Primates; family Lemuridae; genus Lemur; species Lemur catta. Next base: position 49,651,875 of record NC_059128.1, on the reverse strand, counting down.
GTAGTCAGAATTGAATGACATGATCTATGTAACATCCTCCCTGAGAGTTAATGGCCTAGAGGGAAAAACAAACCTTGCAAACAGCAATTTTGCATAATATGTGGTAAGACAAAGGTATTCACAGAAGAATGGAGGCGTTCTCAGAAAACTAAAAGTTTAGACTAAGACGGCTCTAGAGGAATTAATGTCTGAGTCAAAAATTCCTGAAGGGTGCACATTGTCACGTGTAATCAAGAAATGTTAACAAAAAAGTTAATGTCATGAAAAAGGCACTAAGGTGTGGGAGGATAAAGTATGCAAATTAATTACTGTAATACAAGATATAAAGTATGGGACAAGTATAGAAAGTGCTATGGCTCATAGAAGAAATGTATACTACTTCAAGTTAGGGCTCTCAAGACAGGCTCTTTGGAAGCAGTCTTATTTGGGCTGTGTGTATTAAAGAGTGGGTGGTTTCAATATGCTCATGCTTACTGGTCTCTTATTTTTTACTCTTTCTTGTGCCTGTTAACCAACATTCCTTACCTTTTTCCTCACCACTGTAAGAAAGCTTGTATTTCTTATAAGCTTTGTATGTAATTTTTTTTTTGAATAGGTAGTGCACATAACTGTTATAAAAGTTAAAAGCTAGGAGAGAATATAGAATGAAAAGTATGTTTTCTCAACTGCTGTTTTCCAAACATTTTCTGTGTATTTTTTACAAATAGTTTATATATCTCAGGCATATATACTTAATTTTTGATTTTTTTCACAATGCATGTAATATGCATATGTGTACACACACATATATGCTCTTCAGTTTTTAACAACAATATGCCTTGTATCATTACACACAGGACTGCATTTTTTATTGCACTAATTGATCAGTATTTCATTGTATGAATGTGCCACAATTTAGCTACAACAACTCCATTGGTGGACATTTAATACATTTCCATTCTGATAGATGTTTAATGCTTTCCCAATTTAACTGTTATGATTTTGCTATGTAGGTTTTTATTAGAACATCTGACTTAGGAATATAGTGACATATATTAAAATATTTCAAATAATGAAACATCTGAGATTTCCAAAAAATTCTAATTTTGTTTGGCTGTATTTGTTATTTGGTTGATGGATTCTGTGGGCTAATATTGGTAGGGTTCTTGTATACATATTCATGAATAATATTTTTTGTTGTGATTTTGACCCTGTGGCTATTTTGGGGGGCAATGTATATTAGCATTATTAGAAAAAGCTTCTCTTTTTCATACCCAATGCTTTAGAACAGTTTATATAGGGTCCAGAGCTTCTCTTCCCTGTTCCCAGCCTCTACTAATCACTCAGCTGTTGATCACCTGAGTATTCTGGGTAAGGCAAGAAAGAAGTGGGTCTTTGGGAAGCATCTTGCATCACTGAGGAAGCTGGACACTCTCACTATGCTCTCATTTTTCCTCATGGGAGAAATTAACAGTTAAGGGTTTCCTTCTTGGCAGTGAGCTAAGCCTTGGGGAAAGGGTGATATGGGTAAAGTGAAATTATTTTTCTTACTCCTTCAATCCATCTATTTTGGGGTTTTTGGTCCCTGGTATCCTAGAATTTCTCTGCTGGACACAGGGAGTCCCACAGTGGAACTCTCACCCATGGGTAGTTGTCAAAATTGATGGTTCTGTGGGGTGGGTGATGACAATAGAAAGCTATAATTCCATCATCTTGCTGGACTCACCCTCCTCTCTTTGAAATTAAATAGAGATTGTTATAGATTGAATTGTGTCCCTGGAAAATTCCTTTGTTGAATCCTTAACCCCCAATGTGACTGCATTTGGAGATAGAGCCTTTAGGGAGGTAATTAAGGCTAAATGAGATCATAAGTGTGGGGCTCTAATCTGATGGTAGTGGAATCCTTACAAGAAGAGGAAGAGACACCAGAGATATCTGTCTACATGCACACAGAAGGAAAACCATGTGAGGACACAAGAGAAAGGTAGTTATCTCCAAGCTAGAAAGAGAGACCTCACCATAGCAGATTATTACATAGCTTATATATTAATAAAATAGAGTCATCACTGATAAATTAAAAAGAAATTTTTATATTTGTCTAAATCATGATCATTGTGTTATCTTTTTTCAGAAATTAAAGAATATTCAAAACTTTGGTGGTTCTCAAAGGATAAGATGATTATAGATATAGGTTAAGTGCTGATAGTAACATCTCATGAAATCTAAATAATGCCATTTCTCAAGGTGTTCTTTTATTTAAGACCTACATTTTCTATATAAAACAATATTCCATATGAGCTACTTTTATGATATAGCAGCAAATGATGAGATAACATGTTAAAGTAGCCTGTGTAGAAGCCAGAGTTCTATCTTACTACCATTTCCAACTATATTCAATAACTACTAAAGCTTAGCACTGGTATTTATATATTTATTTAGACACATTCTTTATCTAAATACTTTATGGCAGCTGATTTCAGTATGTGACTTTAATATCTTCCAAAGAATATCATGTAAAACTCAGTTTTACGAATGGTAGCATGTATACACATGAAGGAACATAGTGTGTGCATGCAAGAGAGTGAAGGGGAGGAGGGAGGAGAGGAGAGCAATTCTGAAATATGTTTTGGATTTTTAAGACTCTTTAATATTTGGTGTTTCCTTTTAGAAAATATTATTTTCCAATACTTATTACCGCCTCTCTACTTTAGATCTGGCAATTTATCAGATTTCAGAAAATATATGATTACTAATTACTTTATATGATCCTTTCTCATGGTTTTTAATTCTTACTGTGTTGATTCCTCTTTTCTTCCTTTGACTTTAGATTTTGCCCATTAACCAAGGTTCAGATACTGTCATAGATTGAATTGTGTGCCCCCCTGTCAAATGTGTTGAAGTCCTAACCCCCAATTTGACTGTATTCAGAAACAGAGCTTTTAAAAACGTAATTAAGATTAAATGAGGTCATAAGGGTGGGGCCCTAATCACATAGAACTGGTGTCCCTATAAGAAGAAAAGCAGAAACCAGAGGTCTCACACAATTTGTATGTACACAAAGAACAGGTCATGTGACCACACAGCCAGGTGGGAGCTGCCTACAGGCCTAGAAAAGTGGCCTCAGAATGAAAGCTACCTTGCTAGCAACTTGAACGTGTACTTTTCAGCTTCCTAAACTATAAGAAATAAAATTTTGTTATTTAAGCCACCCATAGTGTGACATTTTGTTATGACAACTCTAGCAAACCAAGACAGATACTAAGCCCAACATTCAAGGAAACATGACAATTTGTGCCTATTTAATTTCCTTTTTGAAACTCCATTTTGGCTGTGTAGTTTTAATTCAGATTTATTTTTTCTCATTTCCTCAACTAAATTTTAGACTCTCAGGGCAGTTACTGTCTCATGTTAGTTTTGTACACTTATCAGATGAGTGACTACAAAAATAGAACACTTTCTACTTCCTGTATTTGATTCCTTAGAGATTCCGTATGCTCTAAAGGCTGGACAATTTGTATGGAAAATTTTGTAGTCTTTCTCATTCCTGAGTAAAATTTTAAGGTGAGTAACTTGAAAAATATCTTAAAAATATTAAAGATAAGTATTCTTAACTTAGCATGTTTTCTGGGTTTGATAATTAAATACGTAAAGGATAGATACTTATATCAAGTTTTTTTAATCTCATGATAAAGTTAACATGGAATGATGGAAGTAAAACAAAATGAAATAAATGCAGTTGAACTTTTTAGCATGGAGAGTTTGACAATGAGCATAATAAAAATTTTTATTAAAATATCTATAAATTTTGAAGGAAATTTATACATATATATTCAGTGTGCTAGAAAAATGATTGGGAAGAGATTCCTTTGTATTTCAAAGAACTAATTATTTACAGTAATCTTTGGCTTTTCAGCATAACATCTGTATCTTTGTCATAAGTGAATACAAATAGAATTCTGAATAAATAAACAAATACTAGATTTAGATTCTATAATTTTATAATTTGACATGGATAAAATGCTGACAGAATTTCCATAATTTCTTACATGACATCAAACCTACTGGTTCTAACACACAGGACCTATTTTTTAGCTGCTGAGCTGAAAATTGGTGTTGGAAGACAAAAACAAGCCAATTTCATTTCAAGAATACACTAAATGCTAATTATAAAAAATGGATTTAAAGTTACCAGAGGGAGCATTTTTTACCAGCCTTATGAAAAGAGCTCCTAGACAATACTCAGTTAATTAAGACACCAAGATAGGTCTTTTCTTCTTGTATTCTATTAGCTCAATATTAGTCATAAAGGGAATTAAAGTACAAAGTTAAACTTTTCATTTGTAGCGTCTTTATTTTTGCGTTTGTAAAATGGGAAATTCTTCCTTTACATACGAATTGTTGGCATCTGAGTATGTTTCCCGCAGATTTTGTGTACGAAACATCTTAGAAGAAAATAGAAGAAGAATGTTCAGATTGACAGGTCATACGGCTAATGATATTAGTCAGGAAACAGATATTTTTAAGTCTTTAATAGCATAAATGTCATTCACATAATGAAGAAAACTCAAAGATAAATAGGTATATACTCATATTTACTTTCTAAGGTCTTTCACTGAATGGTAAATCATAAGGAAAAACATTTGTGAATAACAGAGAAATGACAGGCTCTGGATAATAGTCTTAAAGGTCTTATATTCATATTCATTTATTATTGTCATTAATTTAGCATTTAAATCATCAGATTCTACCTTTCTTAATTCCCACATCCTATCCATTTCCTAAAATGTTTTTAAAATTGTAGACATGGAAGAAAATATTTTAGATTTTGGTCTAACTTTGTATATCAGTTTATTGATGTTTTTTGGCATTTCCCTATTTTAGTAAATTAAATAAAAACCCTGGACTAAAAACTTCTTTTGGAGATTAATTTTTAATGACTTCCTCCCAAAAGGGAGTATATGGTGAAAAACACACCAAAGCAACAGATGAAAGGAAACTGATACACCCACCACTGTGATTTTTTTTAAACATATGTATTTCTAATTCATTCACAGTCTTTAAATTTTAAACATAAATCTTTCTCAGTCTGTTGCAATACTAATGCAGAATGGAGCTATGGTACCTTTTTTTCCCCTCTGGAGGAGGTCAGTTGGTAGTAAAAACCCATGCAGTTTTCAGTGATTTATTTAGGACAAAAATCTATCGAAAAAATTTTAAATTAATGTTACAGCCACTTAGAAAAACTTTAAGAGAAAGAAATTAGATTGGATAGCATGGTGTTACTTTATCAGAATACAGGCAAGAACAAAAGATCCCTAGGGGATTATGAATTTGAGAATATCCTACCTTTGGCTTTCAACATGAAACGTTAAAAACACACACGGGAACAAGTCTGAAATATATGCTCACAGAATATAAATTTGCTTATTTAAGGTAAGACAGAAGACATAAAAAAAGATGCAGTATCCTAACATTTCAAGAATATAAAGAATGTGAGATAAGAAGTTTAGGAATTGACATCATAGTTATTCACCGGAAAATTAAAATGTTAATGGAATTGTATACATTAAAACATAAAAATATATGCAGTATTTTGAAGGTGGGGAAGGGGGCAGTATTTAGATAAAGGATAATGGAAGTGGCTGGATAAGAAGCGAGGTCCCCATCTGCATAAACCCAACCTTCTGCGTCAAGTGAGTGAGGGGGCGAGGCTGAAGTCAGGACATGCCTACCTGAGGTTTCTTTGCAAGGATCAATGAATGTGCCTTCAACTGTATGCACTCCCAAGTATGGAGTTAAAGTAGGAGTAGCATGCCTAAAGACACTTTCAAGGTAGTGTAGCAGAGGAGTGTCCAATTGTACAGCTAACTTGGATGACACGGGCACCATTACTAGAAACCTGTTCGTTCAGTAAAAATGTACTAAGTGCCTGTGATGTGCTATGCACTTTGACAGGCACTGGAATATAATGGTGAACAATGAAAGGCACTGTGAATGATCTCATGAAACTTACAGGTATGTTTAAAAACATCTCTGGGTTGTGAAAAAGTTAAACAGCATGGAGTCTAAAGTCCCTTTTAAATTTTTATTTTATCAAGATATTATGGGAGCAATTATTATACAATTATATGATAGTATTAGATGGTTTGTCTATTGCCACTGTGATATTCATAATGAAGAGGACAATCATTTTGTTCAAAAGAGCAGTAATGTGACTACTTACGCTTTCCACAACCACAGTGCAGCACTCACTGGGCAGAGACTTCTCTGGAAACTCTCCATTGTTAACACCCAAATCAAAATGTGTATCTGGAGATTTTAACTGAACCAGTCCTCTGAGAAATACTGTCCTTGTCTAAAGAGAACAAAGGAGCCTTCAGGTTCCCCTTGGTTTCTAGCTTTCTTATAGCAATTGCTCATTTAAATGAGACTATCTGAACAGAATGAAAATCGGTTGAGACTCAACAAACATTAACCCAGTCATTTAATTCTATGTGCTACCTACATTTTACTCTCCATGCTCATCCACTTATCTTCTATAAGAATATTTGAAACTTTATGATCTCATATTCTCTGATCCACAAAGGTGTTATCAAAGGTATTACAGATTAGAAAAAACACTCACTTTTTTTTATAAGGTTTATCATATTTGACTACTACTAGTTGACACCTAATGACCTCTTGGGCAATCTCATGCATTCCTTGATATCTTTGACTTTTGTTTCACAATCTTCTTGCCCACTATAATTTCTTCAGTTTTTCTGAGGGACATGTCTTTATGGATAATCCTTCCAGCAATATAGTATTTTGGTTTCTTGACCTCTTCTCCTCTAATAATCTTTGTACCCTCCCTACCCGACCCATTTCCATAGCCATACTCCAGGACTCGTTTTTCTTCATTTATTTTTCTTTTTTACATAAATCTCATTGGAAAATGTTACATGGGAAACAAAGTGTTTTGTGATCCAAACCCCATTCTGGTGAGGTAGTAAGGCCTGCAGGGCATATTACATGGTTAGAAATTGTCCTTGACAATCCCAGACCTTATTCATCATGTTTCATTGAAAACATAGAGTTATGAAATAATTAACACAAAATTCCTTCCTCTGATGATCTCTTATTCTTACATTTTACCTGATGAATAATTGCAACTGTTTGTTCTTTAAGCTAAGGAGAACTTTTAGCTTACAGGCCCAATTATTTTCTTTCTTTTTATGGGCTCTTTTTTTCCCCTTAGTTCCCTCTGGCTTTAGCTAACATACTATGACTTGTCTTTAATTACCTATTTTTATGCCATTACTATTAACATTTGCCTTATTTTCTCTCCTTATTTCTGCTTGGGAAAACCAAATTAAACCAAACCAAATCAAACACCATGTGTAGATGATGTTCTAGAATGAGCCCTCTGAGGAGGTGGTCTCTGAATGGAAACCTAAATGCTGCGTGGGCCTGACCCATGCAGATAGGTGGAGGAAGAGAATTTCAGGCAGAGAGAAGAGCAAGTCTAAGTAGGCACAGACTGGTATAGTAATGAACAGCAAAATGACCAAAGGATGGATCACAGCAAGTGAGAGGAAGAGTAGTAGGAGAATTGGGGATGACTCTGAGAGTGATCTAGGGATCAGATATTGTATGCCTAGTTAAGAACTCAGTATTTTATTCTGAGCATGAAGAAAATAATTAGAGAGTTGAGACAAAGAGAGTGGCTGGATATGATTTCTATTTTATGAGGATGGCTCCAGGTTCTGTGTGTAGATAGCCAGTATAGCAAGAGTGGAGCAATGCTATGTCTGTTTTCTGTTTTAGTTGTCATGAAAAATGGGAATTAGATGATGTGGTAGTGGTAGTGGATATTCTGGATATATTTGATTGATTAATGAACTCAGAGTTCTTTTCTTTGTAATATTTATAGTTACACAATCTGCTGCTGTTTCCATTTTTCTTTCTCTAGAACAGGAATACTGCTATCCTTTGAACAGAATAGACAACTCAATAAATGCCTGTTGAGTAAATGAATGACAGAAATGTATCTCTTTCCTGTTTTGCAGATCTATTTTCACATGCAATGTTGAATAATTTATCATCCTATCATACTCTGGTAAATTCAGCATGCTCCATAGCTTCAAGGTCATTTTTTGTTTTCTTCTTTTTTTTTCCCTGTCTGTATTTACCTAAGTAATCCTAAAATGTGACATGGAGCATTGGGTTTAAAAATAAGCTTTTCTTGAAAAGTGAATGTCATCATATCTTCTAAATGTCACAGATACTGACCTTTGTTGTATACTGGTCAAATACATTGCAGATAAATTGTTACATCAATCTTAATTCTCTTTATGAGACCTGAGAAAAAGTACAAAGAATTATAAAAAGAAAACAATTTCTAATGTTGCCATTTTTATCATATGTTTTAAATGATAAACACTAATAACTTCATGTTCAATATATACTTAGGCACTGAATGAAAAAAAGAAAAATAGATTTTCTTAAAAGACTGTTAAATTGGCTTTGAGCACTATGCTGAACAGGGTTTTTTTTTTTGGCATTTTCCTTCCCTCTTGTTTGTCTAAGAACGGTTTTTTCTCTGCCTCACAGAATCTATAAGGTGTAAAGGTGAAGAGTTGTTGGCAAATATACTTTCTGCCATGTGGAAAGAGAGCTGGCCTGCAGTGAAAGGGAAAATGCAGCAGACACACATGGAGACTGAGGCGAGAGACACACATGAACCTGACAGCGTTCAGGCCCCAGCGGGACTGTCCTGGGGCTCTGTCAGACATCACACGTATCTGACAAAGTCCTGCTTAGTATGAGCTGGATTTGTAACAGAGACTTAAACAATACAAACTACTCTTTAAAAGACAAGGTCAAAAATATTTGGAATAAATTCACATTATGAATGTGTAGCAAACATTTAAAATGTAAGGTTCTGAAGTTTTGTTTATAATGAATTAATACACTTTCTATATTATTAATCTATGGATTATGTAATCTTTACTTATTGAGAAACTCAGCTACCCCAAAACACTACAAATAAGCAAAGGACATCCTTAGTGATGTCTTAAGTCTCATGATTTGAAAATACCATTTGTATGTGATGATTTTTAAATTTATGTCTGTAGGGCTGACCTTCCCACTTGAATTTATATTCACATAATTCATATTTTCATATATCCTACATTTCCACATGAATATATGATATTCTTTTGCAGCTTAACATATTATTTCTCATTTAACATGTATAATCTATCTTCAAATCCATTGGTTTGGCCATCAAAGTCTGCCCACAATCTGCCCACTCCTTAGCACCACCCCTGCTATTTTCCTGCCGCAATTAAATTATTTCTCACAAGAATAGTTTGATACCTTCTCAACTTGTCTCATTGCTTCCACCATTGTCCTTTTCAGGGAAAAATGTTCCTTTAAAAGATAAAAGAGTTAGATCATCTCATTCCTCAGTTAAAAAGCTTTCAATAACTTCCGTACCTTTAGAATAAAAACTGAAGTCAGAAAGATGCTGTACCAGGCTCTGGAAGTGTCTGGAATACTCCAGGCAGTTCTCTTCCAGACTGTCAGACTTGTTGTTCCCGTGATCCAGGATGGTCTTTATCGAGATCACCATGAGTCTTGCTCTCTTACCTTCTGTAGTAGTCAAAGTCCAAATATTGATTTATAAATCTGTATGTATTTAAAATAAGACTCTAAAATATGTCAAAGGAGAGGATTTAACACATAGGATTTAATACAAGGGATGGGAGTATTAAATACCCATGGATTAACAATGGCAGGGAACCATCTAGCCCTGGGCTAAAGAGACAAAGGAAAGAAGTGATATTATCAGACTCTAAGATCTGAAGTCAAGGAGAAAAACTTGGAGCCACAATTAAACTATCAAGTAAAAGTTAGAGCCACAGAGGCAAGGCAGCTTCCCAAAACAGAGGTGGACAAGAGGGAGCACTTTGTCTTCTTTCTTTCCCCTACCTCTAGGATGGGGGAATGCTCCCCATTAGCCAAACCTGCGTAGATGCCACTGGCCTAGGTCAGAATGCCTGAAATACAAAGCAGAGCAAAAGAAAGCTGAACAGTGGATCTAAGCACAAACACACCCCTGGTGTACTTTTATTCCCCTTCATTTTGGCCTTCTCTGACCATCCATCTAAAATTACATAACCCTTGCTCCTCTGGAATTCCCTATTCCTCTTTATTATGTGATTTTTCTTCATAGTATTCATCATTAAACATTATATATTTTATTTTTTTAATATAGTATTTCCTTTGCCTATTTCTCCCAATAGAATTTGAGCTTCTAAGGGCATGCGCCATTGACTGTTTTACTCACTGCTGATAATTAAACACCCAAAAATGTCCTTGTCATATAGTAATTGCTCAGTAAATAATTGCAAATGGGTAGTTGAATGAGCAGATAAAGTGAATATGAAAATGGCTTTTAACTGAAATGCATACCTTGTACTGGAATAGTTTCATTTAAGGAATGTTTAGACCTTTCTGTAGAACTAGTTAATTTATACTTTATATGAAATTTTAAAATGTGAAGTGAAATCATGTTTCTGTGTAATAAAAATTCCAAGGAACCAGTTATACACAGGAAAATGAAGCATCCTAGCAAGCAAGTACACTGACAACAGAAACAACAGTTGAGCCATCTAATTAAAGTGTAAAAAAAAAAAAAAAGAACCTAATAGTCCAGAGGGTGAGGACAAACAGATCTTCAATATCCCTTAATGAATGACTATGATATTGCTGTTTGCAAAATTTGATGATCATGTTGAGGACTTTGAAGTATCAAAAAAAAAATAAAAACACGTATTTTATTATGCAGTGTTTAATAGGGATGTAGAGGAGCAATGGATGCATTTGTTAAAGGTTTTCCACAAAAGTTATAAAACTAAATAACATCTCTGGGCTTAAAGGTCTATATTTATATCTAGAAAATTATTTTACAGGAAATATCCTTGATGCTGAATAAATGAATTGTTCTTTCTGTGTTGTATATATAATGCATATATAAAATAATATAGTATCTTTAAAAATTGTGTGATTTTAGTCAGAGAACATAGTTTCAAATTATGTCACAAGTTATCTGGCTTCAGGCAAGTTATTAAACTTCTTTGAAACTGAGTTTTTTCATTTATAAGCTTATTGCAAGGCATAAATGAAATAACATTGATCTTTTTAATTACTTAGCATACTACCTAGCATATAGGAATGTCATCTGAAGTCTTTTGAAATGTCATTAAATATACCCAAGTAGAGCTGAGTACATGTATAAATTAGAAAATTGCATTTTGTTGGATATGATTTTCATAACCAACTATATTTTGTGGTAGATTTGAAGTATGATCCATAGTAAGTCTCTAAAATCTATTTATAATGACTGCCAAATTGGAAATGGAATAATTCTAGCATGTGTCACCCTCTAGAAATATTATTAAACATCTTTTGAAAATTTATGTTTCCAGAATATCTTCTGTAAAGTTAAATTTACAATTAAATTACTATTTGGGTTATAAATAGCCATAACATCACGTGAAAGTGTTATAAATGCTTTTCAATATTTCTTTAATTTTTGTAGATTGAGAATATAATTAAGTGGCATCTTTTCTCCAAATTTTAAAATATTTTTTGTTACAGACAAGCATGTTTCAAAAAAGAAAACCAATTACTCTTTACATGTCGTAATGACCATTTCAACATAATTGCCTGGAACAAAATCAATGAGATGATAGTGTGTTATTCTTTTAAAGGTATGCAGTTTGGGAATACAGAATTCACTGGCCAATTTATTTTCTCCAAATGCAAGCATAAAGGAAGTGAAGAATGCAATTGTGATTTAAGACATTAAGATTATTTTTCATAAAGAGTTAACTATATTTTCCATAGTGTCTGATTTGGTTGCTTGTGATTCCATTACAATCAGATGTGAAATGTGTTATAATTACCAGTCCCTAATCTTTTACAGAAATACAGTGGAAGTCATTCAAATGCCATTGCTTTTTGGGTTGATGTGATGAGTGTATACCTAAGAAAAGTTTAACTCTGTTACTTAAATTTATCCATGGAAGTTCATCAGAATACTTACTAAAGGATAGAAATAACATGGGTGAGATGAACTGGAGTGATACTTTTTTTTTTTTTTTTTGAGACAGTGTCGCTTTGTTGCCCTGGCTAGAGTGAGTGCCGTGGCGTCAGCCTAGCTCACAGCAACCTCAGACTCCTGGGCTTAAGCGATCCTACTGCCTCAGCCTCCCGAGTAGCTGGGACTACAGGCATGCGCCACCATGCCCGGCTAATTTTTCTATATATATTTTAGTTGGCCAGATAATTTCTTTCTATTTTTAGTAGAGACAGAGTCTCGATCTTGCTCAGGCTGGTCACGAACTCCTGACCTCAAGCGATCCACCTGCCTCGGCCTCCCAGAGTGCTAGGATTACAGACGTGAGCCACCGCGCCCGGCCTGGAGTGATATTTTTCTGACTGTTAAATCTAAATAGAGCATAAAGAAATAATTTCTATAGATTACAGTACTAGATGCTAAAGAGGAATTGAATAAACATTAATAACACTAGATACTTTTTTATTTACTTTTTTTTTGGTACAATGATAATTGTTCATTTACTTCTTCAACAAAGTCTTATTGAGCCTCACCCTAAAATTGTGCATTGTAGGAAATTCAAAAGGAAAGAGAAAGGTTTTTTTTTTTTTTTCTTCTATAACTTATGCAGAAGTATAGGTAATAAATACACAGAACTGTACTCTCAGTCACTGTCTACCTTGTTCCATCCAAGTGCAAGCAATAACAACGTGTGTGCATCTCTGTCTGACTCTTCAACTAGAAAACCAGGCCTAAGCGAATGGAAAGAGTTTCCAATTACTAGTGAGATGAAGAAAGAAGTAAGTTCTGCTGATGGTTTGGGATGCACCTGGATGCTTCTTTTGCACCTTATTTCACCCAGCCTGTGTGCAATGATCCAGCTGACAGGCCCAGGGCTGAGATTCCTAGTACTAAGTTTTTATTACTAAGAAGAGCCAAACCCTTGTGTTAATGCATACGCCAGGATTCTTTTCTGTCTTGATTGAGTTTCACTATTAAATAGATTTCAGCCTGCTACTTAACCAAGGCCATGGTATTTACCACAGGACAAAACCCTGAAAAGGTTTAGTAGTGGAAGGGATTACAGCTGGACAGATCAGCTAAGACCTCATGGAAGAATTTGCCATTCAACTTGGCTTTGATGGATAGACAGTATTTTGGTATACAAAGCTGGAGAGGGTAAGCTTTCTAAACAAAATAGAGCATCAATGAAAAAAATAAAATAACCAGCATCTAGAAAGTGTGCAGAGTACTTAGGGAGCCATAAAAAGCCTTGTTGGCTGAAGAGTAGGGCATGCGTAGAAAACTGAACTAATGCAGAAGACTGAATGCCAGATTACAGACTACCCCATATCAGGCCCCATCCCAGCTCTTCAGAATGAATACCTAGCCATTTGCTATTGGCATACAATCTCTTCTGGAAACAAGAGTGACATAGCAAAAGCCTCTCTCCTGAGACCAGTAAGTTTTAGGAATAATATCTCCAAGTATCACCCAGAAATCATCAAATTCCACATCACACATGTCTGGCTGTCCTCTAACCTCTGACTATTCTCATAGAGTGGCCAGGTCACCCACCTATGAGAGTTGCTTTGCTTGGGACTTTTAAAGGCTGGATTGCTTTATTCTTACCTAGGAAACTGACCAGTAAAGTGTGTGAGGAAAAAGGAAAACTCTAAGACAACTTCCTTGTTCATGCCATCTCATTTTGAGGGTACTGGCCTTGCTCTTGGCTTCCTCCTCCTTATTTCAGATAAAATATCTATAATAACCCAGACTCTCACATGTGTGCCATCACCAATCTGCACTTAAAAAATGATATCCAAGCTCCATTCTGAAAGATGAGTTACCTTGTTGTACTTCTTATGCCTAAAATAGACTATAATGAATATTCAAAATCTGTGCTTGAGCTTTGAACTAATCCCAACACCACAGAGGGAGGCCAGCCCTATACACAGTGACCACCTCCAGAATGAACTTGCTCCTTTACACAGCTGTATGTTGCTGTTCCTGCCCCAGATTCAGGGTCCCATTCTTCCTTGTGACATTTCTTCTTGAATCAAATTTCTAGGCTATAACCCTTAATTGGATGAACTTGGGTTATTTGCCCTCGACTTGACTTGCAAAATGTAGGGAGAGGAAAACATCTGTCTTAGGCTCTCACAGTGGACAGATGCCCTGTCTCCCCAAGACTCGAATTGTGAAGAATTTCCTCTAAAATAGAAGGGGTTTTCATGATAAGAAGTCCAAGAAAGAAAAATGTCCACAGAAAACTGGGTGGTGTGTCTTCACTAGTTTTCCTTGCATTTGTGTTACATAGCTGACAAATGACTCTTCCTTACCTCGTCTCCTCCTTAGATCTTAAAATTTACTATAGTGGTGTCCACAAGAACTTCTCAATCTCTCTCTCTCTCTCTCTCTCTCTCTCTCTCTCTCTCTCTCTCTCGTGCACGCACGTGTGTGCACGCTATTGAGAGCAAATGTTGATAATGTGGACTTTTTAGGAGGTAAATAGAAGCTGTTACAGTCTGTGAACAGGGTAATGATACAGTGAAGATGTACTTTGGGAATGCTATCTGCCAGGAAATATGGATAGGAGGTGCTACAACTGTGTTTTAGAATCCTCTTGTAAAAGAGACAAGATATTAATTAGGTAAGTAGGGACTTGAGCTGATGGAAGCCATGAAATAAGAGTGGAGTGACCTTAAAGAGGTTCAGTCCATGAGATGGTGTTTAACAACATGCAAAATCTAAAGCGAAGGAAGAATTACAGTACACACATAGATATTTTTAGCATGGACCATTAGAAGAGACAGAAATAGGGAAATCAGGCAAAGAAATTTATTGCAGTAGAGAGAGAAATGATAAACATGGATTTGACTATTTTCAGTTTTATGGGCTGGGAAAAATGCAAGAATGGGACATTGGCAATATAGAACTGCTATATGCAATCCTCCATGAGTTCTGTTTGTTACTTTGATCTATTGTGATAGGTGATTTCAAGCTCTCCAAGGAACATGAGATGAGATCGTGAATGACACTGAGCATATGAGTTAATGATCATAAACCAGCAATGGATTGCTTACCTGTCTGATTTATAATCTCTAAAAGAGTTTTCTGAAGTTTTAAAACCACTTGCTCTATAGAAAAATATTTTTAAAAAGCATGTGATTTATGAAGCTTATTAAACAACTCTAAATCCTTTTGAAAATTCTTTACCTTATTAAGATGAAAAATAGTGCTAAAAAATAAAACTCATAGAAATGACCACAGTTGTAATAAAAACTTATTATACATTATGAATTTTTTATTTTTAAGTAAAAGTTTAAAGTTGAAATAATTAGTTTAATCAGAGTATTTGGAAAAGCTACTTTTAAGGAAATATGTTTTTGGTAATTTTCAAAATAAGCAACTGAATTATAGCAATTGGTACATAATTTTCATAGCAGAAAAATCCTAAATATTTATGTAAATTGGTTGTACTTTAAACCTTTTAAAATAATCTTTATAATCCTATGGAGAAATCCATAAATTCATTTGAATTTTTTTTCTCCTTTAGACCATTTTCTTGCAGCAAAATGACAGCACAAACTAGTTCACAGAAACAATTGATCTAACAAAAAAATGTTTTACAATATTGAGGATACTTCCATTATTCATTAGAAGCCTGGTAAATACTTCTTTAGGGAGTTCAACAGTTGACTTTGGTGTGATAAGACAAATAGTTCTGATTTGTAAAATAAAAACCTTAATAATTAGTATTGTCCAGCCAATGGTCCTATGTTTTTCTAGTAAGAAGTATCCAAATTGATGCAGCATTAAACACAATTCTGTCTTTTTAAGTTTGATTTCATGTAGTTTCTATTTCAAGTAATGATTGAAATTTCTCCTTTTTTTCATGTTATGACCAATAATTTTCGATATAAATTTAACAAAAAGTCTTATCCTTTATATATCTGTGTCTTTGTTTTTACTGGATATTTTAAACAGACTAAAGATACTGATTATAATTCTCCTTTTAATATAATTCTAACACATCCCTTCTAACAGGATTTTTGATAAAAGTTGTATTTAATTAAACACAACATTAGCAAGAACTTACAAGTTTACAGATCTTCAGCTACAATCAGTATCTTAAGATTCACAGAAAACTTTGAAGAAATAGTATTAGCCCTATTTTTATATAAGAGTAAGCTTCAAAGTAGATAGGTAACCTATCCATGGAGAGGCAAATTCAGATCTGTGATGATAAATCACAAACATGCTGTTCTTACCATTAAACTATTAGTTTGGGCACTATAATATTTTTAAATATTTTTTATATTTTTAAATATTTTTAATATTTAAAATTAAATATTTAATATTAAATATTTAAATATTTAAAATTATTAAAATATTTTAAATATTTTTAAATATTTCCTAAAAAAGGGAGGTGTTAAAGTATAGAGGCACACGACTAGGCCCAACACATTTATTCATTGTATAGCGAATAACACTATTTTGCACATACCGTATTCCAGTTTTCTTCCTCGGCAGTGATGATGCAGTACTAAAATTAAAACCAAATCCTTGTTGTGGTGGATTCTACCAGAGAAATGTATAATATAATGTTATACAAAAGGTACTTTGATGAAAAAAAAATACAAAATGATAAAGAGATAGAAAATATGTGTATGGGAGAAAGGAATTTGCATGGCATTGTTAACTTTAGAGAATGTAAGCTAGTCAGACAGAGCCTTTTAAAGGCAGAGTAGAAAAGACCTATCCAGTTATCTGCAGGGGTAGTGTTCTCCAAAGGGGGTTCCACAAGTGGAGAAATTTGAGAACCTATTTAAATTAACACAAACACAGATAAATTAGCAAATAGATAAATTAGTAAAAACTTGAACTGACACATCACAGAATTGGAAACACATAAGACCAATAAATATATGAAATATGCTCAAACTCAATAGAGAAATATAAATCAAATATATAATGAGATTTGTTTTAATCTACAAGGTTATAAAAATCCTGATAATATAAAATCTTTGGAATAACATAATACAACAGTGCAATTTACACGCTGCTGGAGAGTAAATGTACAACTGCTTTTGAAAACCATTTATCATTTATTTTGGTGGAGGTGAACAAGTGCGCGAGTACTGTACAGAAACCAACACATATGTGTTTGGGAAGAGATTTGTACAAGTGGCCCTAACTGCATTTCATGTAACAGTAAAAAGCTAGAAACAATTCAAATTTCTGTTGCAGGTGAGCAGTTAAGTAATTTGTGGATTATTTGTAGAGTGGAATAGTATGCAGCAGTTAAAATCTGTGAACTATAGAGCTATAGGAATCAATTAGGATAAAAAGCTGGGAAAAGGGCCATAGAATACACATATTCAATTTTTATAAAATTTGTATTCAAAGTTAAGGGATAATATATTGATTATGGTTAAGTTGATCGTTGGTGGCCAATGGTTTAATCAGTCATGCCTACACAATGAAGCCTCCATAAAAACCCAAAAGGACATAATCCAGAGAACTTGTAGATAGCAGAATATGTGGAGGTTCCTGAGGGTGGTGAATCCAGAGAGGGCGTGGAAGCTCCATACCCTTTCTCCATACCTTGCAGTATGCATCTCTTTATCTGTACCCTTTGTAATATCTCTTATAATAATGAGTAAATCCATTTCCCTGAGTGGTGTGAGACACCCTTCCAAACTAATAAAACCCAAGGGAGGGGTTTGGGGAATCCCAGTTTGTAGCCAGTTGATGAAAAGTACAGGTAAAATAACCTGAAGCTTGTGATTGGCATTGGAAATGGGTGGCAGTCTTCTGGGACTGAGCCCTCAACTTACAGCATCTGATGCTATCATTAGTGTGAAATAAAATTAAAGTCCTAAGATACCCCCCTACAATGGACTGAACAAAACCCTCTATATTTCCCAGTCTTGAAAGGATAGAGGTCATCTGCTTCCGTACACCAACTTCCCATCTAAATTTTACCAGATTTTTCTTCTAAGAGTTAAACATATACCATCCCTGAAAAAGAAAGGAATGGGCCGGGCGCGGTGGCTCACGCCTGTAATCCTAGCCCTCTGGGAGGCCAAGGTGGGTGGATCGCTTGAGGTCAGGAGTTCCAGACCAGCCTGAGCGAGACCCCGTCTCCACTAAAAATAGAAAGAGATGATCTGGCCAACTAAAAATATCTATAGAAAAACTTAGCCGGGCATGGTGGCGCATGCCTGTAGTCCCAGCTACTCGGGAGGCTGAGGCAGTAGGATCGCTTAAGCCCAGGAGTGTGAGGTTGCTGTGAGCTAGGCTGACGCCACGGCACTCACTCTCTAGCCCGGGCAACAGAGCGAGACTCTGTCTCAAAAAAAAAAAAAAAGGAATGGAAGAATCATTTCTCCACTGACATCAACCAACCATAAGACACTGTAGCCAGACTTCTCTCCCTTTTTGTGGTTTCAACATCACAGCTGGCCAGTTTCACAATACATTCCTTCCCGATTTTGACCTCTGGTCACAGACTGGTTCTAGCCAATTTATGGAGGCCACACAAAAAGTGCCTTTATAGCCTCTGCTTCACTTTTTGACATATAGAGCCTAATTTTGCTGCATTTTAATGTTAAGTCTCCAACCTAAAGTGAACATGAAACATACGTAATATGTATGTTTGCTTACTACACATGTGTGTGACCCTCTTTGCAAATATGCATAGCTCCTCCTATAATCTGTAGGAAAAGTAAAAATCTTGTACCATGTCTAGGTTCACTACTTAACCTGATTCTCCTTCCAAATCTGGTCCTCTCACCTTCTGATCCCCACACCTGTTCAGAACACAAGGAGGAGGGAATGCTTACACAAAGTCTATACGAGTCAGCCTCCAGAGGCCAGAGAGCAGAATGGAGGATAGATAGTAGATATAAAAGCACTGTGGAAAATGGAAAATATCCAGCAAAATCTCTATTATTTTTATTATTAATTATCTTTAATTATATTCAACATACACATAAGCTCAAATCATTTAAGATAAAGTTTTTATAAAGTAAATAAAACAGTAAAATAACCAAATATTTAAATAATATATAGT
This sequence comes from Lemur catta, assembly GCF_020740605.2. NCBI lineage: Eukaryota > Metazoa > Chordata > Mammalia > Primates > Lemuridae > Lemur > Lemur catta. The sequence goes on along the minus strand of NC_059128.1, from coordinate 49,632,709 downwards.
TTATATCATTAAAATATGAGTATTTATTACAAATATGAAGATTTTTCTAAAAATTTAAATATGGTTTGTAATAATACTTATCATTAATTACCTTGCAAAAGTTTCCACTATAATCTTTTTTATTTCTATAATGCTTTGTATTTCACAAAGAAGCTTTATAACTATTATCTTATTACTAAGAATAACTCAATACAATGAATGCTAATTTTCTAGATAATGCTCCTTTACTTGAATTTAGAAAAGGCCTAATTGTGTTTTATAGCACATATGCAAGATTAAATATAAATAAAATGTTTAATTGCAGAAAACTTGTTTGGTAGGCTTATCAGGGAAATAAGAAAGTAAAACCATTTAAGAGTCAAAAATGAATATTGTGAGAGATAAAAAGCAAGATTATGATGTTATATATTAATTTTAATTCTGCATAATTTATCAAATTGGAATATTTTGCAGTATCTTTGATCATAACAAATTGAATAGATGGAAGATATATATTAATAATTCATTTAAATGACCTAAGTGGTCACTTTCTGACCACAATATTATCTTCCTCAAACATGACACTGTTAATGAAGAACCATTTTTCTTCACACTATCTAATAGCTTCATGAAGAGGCAGAAGAAAATCAGAATTTCACATGTCAACAAAGCAAGTTCCTTTTTTTTTTTTTTACCATGTGGGGAAAATATTATTTCATTTATGCTACTAAAAGCTTTAAGAGTTTTTTCCCTTATTTCAGGTATTTATTAATAGAAATAATTTTAATAATTTTATAGCCAAGCTATTTTAAATTAAATGAGTATAAGAAAATTGGGAATTTACTCTATTCCATATTATCAGTGCTATTTAAGTAAAGTATACTCATTAAAAACATATAAACCATTTGGCATCTTAATTCCAATAAATACATTGGTACATTGGTACATCCATATGTCAATCACATGTATCTATAAAATTTGTTCCTAAAATGAAGAATACCTCATGTTGTTTAGATTTTATTACTTTTTAAAAAGTCGTCAAAGTAAAGATTCTTTTTCTATGGGCTTTCAGAGTTGATTTTTAAGCCATATCTAAATCATAGCCTCTAAAATCTCTTCCCATTATAGAATTATTTGGCAAGGTTTTATGCAAGTTAAATTATTTTAATTTGGTTCCATATGATTAAAGGCTGAATAGTCTCCAATCCAAACTATAAAATTTTCATGAAAAATAGTTACTTTGATTTGGTGAGCAAAATTTAATTTAAAAATGTTTGTTTTTAATAAAGCTATAGGTTCAAAACATACTGCAAATAAAATTGAAACAGTGTATCTGTTTGTCATGATATATTTGTTTGAGTTGTGTTCAAATGTCACACTCAATAAATAAAGTATTTTAAATTCATGGTATTTTCACTTCTGTTCTATAATATCTTTGTGATCAAGGACCATATGTCAGGAATTTAGAAACCACACTTCTCTTAGGAAATCTTTGAAAGAAATTTCTCTGGTTTTAGTATTGGAATAATTGTCTTTCTAAATAACTAGGTTTTTTTTATTTGCTTGGTATGTGTGAATCATATAAATGATCTTTTCCCTATTTACAATGCTTCAGACTGCTTAAAATTAAATTTGTGATCAATATCTAGTATATAAATAGGACTTCATGATATGACTTTTAGGTATTATACTCATTTTTGATGTCTTGCTTTACTGTGTTGCCTCTCACTTTGTTTTTCTCACTCAATATTGTTGCGTTATATAATATTTAAAAAATATTTTCACTTTATGCAGCCAGTGCCTATAGTTCATACTGAACAGGTATTTGAACAATGGAAAGCCAGTTGTATGCACAGAGATAGCATTAGGATTGTAAAGTATTTTAATAGGCTCCGGCTTAGGGAATAAAAAAATGAAAAAAAAAAAAAGACACAATTCTGGGCACACTGTATAGTGATTTGGATTTAAAGCAAGAAATAGAGAAAGGTTATGATGCTGAGCTTGCATGAAAATGCAACTTCATTGAAAATGTTTGAGACAGACAATACATGTCTAAATCAGAGAATACACAAATGACAAAATCCACATCGAAGAAGACTTCTCTAATAGAACACTGGAGAAATTAATGGCATGTCAGATATACTCACAGTCATATTTAAGTTCGAGAAAGCTCTAAGATAACTCAACAAAACCTTTTAATTTTTTTTTTTTTTTTTTTTTGAGACAAGGACAGGGTCTCACTCTGTTGCCTGGGCTAGAGTGCAGTGGCATCATCATGGCTCACTGCAACCTCAAACTCCTAAGCTCAAGTGATTCTCCTATCTCAGCTTCCTGAATAGCTGAGCCTACAGGCACCAACCACCATGCCCGGCTAATTTTTCCAGGGTCTTGCTATATTGCTTAGGCTGGTCTCAAATTTCTGGCCTCAAGTGATCCTACTGCCTTGCTACCCAGCCCTTTGAAATATGTGTGTGGTTAATATTGTTAGCGTCCTTCTCATTTATTTTGTGTCCCATATTCTGAAGAGCCTTCTTGTAAACTCCTAGGGGTCTTTAGTCTTGGTTTCTGGTTTAAGAACTTTCTTATCCCATCATTACTTAAAGGCTACAAAGGGAGCTATTTACCAACTCCACAGAAATGAAGAGTATACCTGAAAATACCTGTCTTCAGACTGGCTCATTCTTGAATATCTGAATCTTATATTAGATCTTTTTTGGTTTATTTAATTGACTTAGAATATAGGATTAAAATGAGAAAGTAACATACATTGAACATAAAACATTGACTTTTCTCAGTAATGCATTTTTATTTTGCATTTTTTTGTGGATAGGTCAGCAGCTTACCATTCCCTCATCATCATCATTTCTTTTTCTAAAAAAATGAAGTTATTGTTGTTTTTTCCCCTGATTATTAAATAATGTATGCTCAGATATTTTTTAAAAAATTCAAAAAAGGATAAAGTCAAATACCCATAGAAATCATAATCCTATCCCCAGAGTAACCATTTTTAACCATTCTATGTACATACTTCTAGGATTTCTATGCATATACATATATATTTCTTACAAATATAATTATATAGATCTGCCTCATATTTTTATGTGTTGCGATAATATTCCACTGTATTGATATGCCATAATGTATGTAACCAACCCTCTAGGAAGTCTTTGCTTTATGTGCAGATATATGCTCCCACAGTTTTCCCTAGCATCATAGACACAGGTGGCATGTCATAACCATAGCTTTCACTGATTAATGTTTGTATTACTCTTGTGACATTAAAAATTATATTTATGATTAAAAAATGGAACATAAATAGGCAAAATATAGTGATATGTAATAAAGATTGATCAAATGAATGATAATGATAGCTAACATAGGTGTCAGATATACAAATATTTTGTCTATATTATTTATTCAATCATCACAACAGTCGGTGACTACCATTCTATTATTAGTATAATTTTACAGATGAGAGGATTGAAACATAAAGTTAATGTATTCAAAGCCCACAGGAAATAGTAGAGCTGGAATTCCAACCCAGGCAAGTCAACTCCTAAGTACCTGCTTAAAACCACAAAGATGAACGCTGGATTGAAAGCAATGATGCTTAGCTTTGGAGATTCAAGGAAGTTAACATTGGAGAGCATGAATCAGTTAGGCACTGCCACCAAAATATTGTGGTAAAAAATGCAAAATGTAGTAATTTAAAATAATAGTCATTTGTTCTTGCAGATCTGGGTGTGATTACACCACAGCTAAACTCTATTAATACTTTCACACTCAAAAAGCGGACTGTTATCTTTATCTTCTAGGTATTTTCTGAGATGTGTCTTCCATTGAACTCAACTTGTTACAAAGGAAAAACATACATTCCTGAGTTAATGGATAAGACTTTATTTTTAAGTTACTTATTGTGATTCTGAATGTTTATTATTTAAAAGATTAAATGGTGAGGATATAATACTGATGAATATAGCACTTGTGCACAGTTAGGATCTTTTTCCATAGAAGTCAAGATAAAAGCAACTTATGTAACAGCAAAACTGTGGATTGAAAGAGAAAAATGCCATACAAAGGAGTAACCTTCCTTTCAAAGTACTAGGTGACTTTGTTGGCAGCACTGAAACAATTGTCTGAGGTGTCAAATATGTGCCAAGAGATATATTTATAATTTCACCACTTCAAAACTTCTTTTTGTTCAGAAGTCATTAATGAAAACATTAAACATTTCTGAGAAAAATAAAATTGCTTTATAAGATACTATTGCCTGAAAATATACTTTTTCTATATAGTTATGAAAAAAGAGAGATTAAAACATATTTTAATCAAAAATATTTTCTCCTAAAATACATAAAGGGATTTTTATGAGCTTTTAAACTTCAATTGTTTTTCTTAATTCACTTATTCTTTTCATGTATTTATAGTCACATTTTTATTATATCATTTTAAAAGCAGTTTTGGGGACATAAACAATTACAAAGTCACAAATAAAAACAATGGCTAAAATTATTTGATTTTAAAAGGTAGAGGAGAATAGAAGATTACAATGAAACTAATCCCATTTTTGAGCACTTATTTTGTATAAAACATTGTTTTACAATTTTTATATATAGAGAGATAAATTTAACAACATTTTCATACAAGCCTCATGAAATTGGGAGATTTGTTCTCATTTTACATTGTCGCCAACCGAAAATTAGAAGGAAAATCTGGCTTAGGATCACATGGCTAGTAAATGAGTAAGGATGCCCATCAAGTCTGTCTAATTGCAAAGACGGCTTCTTAGCGTTTAGAGCCCTCACAAATCTCATTGATGTACTGGTCTCCAACTTCAGCCAATTTTCATCGAAATGTCTTTTCAAAACACGTACTTCTCTTCCTTCCCTCACGTATGTGTGGAATGCCATCATCTTTGCTTGCACCTCTATCTCCCTTGCTGTCTCCTCCAAGTTATTCTCCCCACTTTCTCTAGATGTGTAGTTCTAAAAGTAACAACAACAAAAGCAAACAATTGCATAAACTAAACTAATCAGTATTTACCTGCTTATCTTAGTGGCAGATTAGCTGACAGGGTGATTCTCTTTTAAAGCTTTGCTTTTCCTTTATTTTCTTTCTTCCTTTTCTATTTTTTTTTCTTATATGTTGTTATCATACAGTAAAATGCTCTTATTTAAAGGGTTCAGTTTGATGAGGTGTGACATATGTCTCCATTTGTGTGATGTTGGTCAAGATAATGAGCATCACCACCTAAAGTTTGCTCATGTACCTTTGGAATATGGCCCTTCTGCCCCTCCATAATACCTGTTGCCACCCTCTCTGGTCTGATCTGGTTTCAGGTGCTATAAATGGGGCTTAATGAGAGTCACAGTGCAGCTATCTTCAAAGAAAATGTTCTTAAATTATCTTTGTAAAATCCATACTATCTATTTATTCTTGTAGATGAGGATTTTTTCAGCTATACCATCAGTTCTCAGATTTCTTTGAAAAATGTGTATCTTTGAGGAATCTCCATACTGTTTTCCATAGAGGTGGTACTAATTTGCAGTCCACCAACAGTGTAGAAGCATTCCTTTCACTCTGTATCCATGCCAGCATCTATTATTTTTGGACTTTTTAATAAAAGTCATTGTAACAGGAGTAAGGTGATATCTTATGGTGGATTTAATTTGCATTTCCCTGGTGATTATGACATTGAGCGTTTTTTTATATGTTTATTGGCCATTTGTCTTCTTCTTTTGTATCTGTTCATGTCTTTTGCCCGCTTTGGGATGGAGTTGTTTGATTTTTTTCTTGCTGATTTGTGTGAGTTCTTTGTAGATTCTGGTTATTAGCTCTTTATCAGATGTATAATTTGCAAATATTTTCTCCCATTCTATAGGTTGTCTGTTTGCTCTATTGATTATTTCCTTGACTGTGCAGAAGCTTTTTAACTTAATCTGTGTCAAAGAAAACTGCACCGGGAAGAGTTAAACAGGCAAGACTATTGCAGTAGAGCCCAAGACTATTGTAATAAGGAAGAGAAATTAAACAGAGAGAATTATTTCTTTGGTGAAACGAAAGACAAGAGAGCTTCTAAGCACTGGGGTAAATTAGTGAAAAAGTACTAGAGGATATGGGGAGGGGAAAATTGGGCAATGTAATTAGGCCATCTCTGTTTGCTTATTAAAGTTAGGCTCCCACTCTCCCAAAGAGACTGGGAGATAGGGGCAATCTTTCTTTTTTTTCTTTTCTTTTCTTCATTTCCCTTCTCCTTCCCTTCTCCTTCTCTTTTCCTTCCTCTTACTTTTTTTACTTGACAAATAAAAATTGGATATATTTATGGTATACAATATGTTTTCAAAAATGTATACATTGTGGAATGACTCAACAAGCTAATTAATATATGCATTACCTCATATACTTATCACTTATTTGTGGTTATAACACTTAAAATCTATTATTTTAGTAATTTTCAAGTACACAATACATTGTTATTAACTACAGTCACCAATGAACTGTCCATAAAATGGATAAAAAATGCCATTTGTAATAGCTATGAAAAAATGTAATACTTAGGGATAATTTAACAAAGGAGGTGAAAGATCTGTACATGGAAGCTATAGAACATTGATGAAAGAAACTGAAGAAAATGTAAACAAATGGAAAGCTATCCTGTGTTCATGGATCAGAAAAATTAATATTGTCACAATGTCAATACTGCTCAAAGCGATCTATAGATTCAATGTAATACCTGTCAAAATTCCAATGATATTTTTCACAGAAATATAAAAAAACAATCCTAAAGTTCTTATGGAACCACAAAAGACCCAAATAGCTAAAGCAATTTTGAGGGAGAACAAAGCTGAAGTCATCACACTTCCAGATTGCAAATTATATTGCACAGATATAGTAATCAAAACAACTTGGTGCTATCATAAAAATGGACACATAACCAATGGAACAGAATTTCTAGAGAGCCCAGAAATAAATTAACATATTTATGGCCAATTAATTTTTGACAAAGATGCCAAGAACACACAATGGAGAAAGGATAGTCTCTTCAAATAGATCATGTTGGGACAACATCCACATGCGGAGGAATGAAATTAGATTCTTATCTCATAGCATATACAAAAATCAACTGAAAATCAATGAAAGATTTAAATGTAAGATCTGATACTGTAAAACTATTAGAAGAAAACATAGGGAAAAAGCTCCATGACATTAATCTGGTACTATCTTTCTTGATGATTATATTTCAAAGGGAATCTATTCTCAAACAGAAAATTAAAAAGACATGTATCCACTGTTTACCTTCCATGATAGACTTGAGGAACTCCAGGCTACACAGGATAGAGATATTCCTAGGAAAGTTCTTGACATGAAAACATAAAAACAAGGCAAATAATAAAAGAGAAGGCGCTTGATTGCCTATAGGAAAATGATAAGCATTACTTAAAATTACAATTGTATTTTGAGACTACAATGTTATATTATTTAAATTGGTTAAATGACATAATTTCCCCCTAATGAGAATGCTCAAGATTTCTTAATGATGTTATACTCCTTAGTTGTTTTTAGTAAATTCTCATTGCCCTTTGAAAAGCAGATAGCAAATATAGGAAAATGTATAAAGCTATGTATTTTTGTTTGTTTCTACTCAATGATTTAATATTTTTTATCCTAATAAAACAATCTAAAAGGGGTGAAAGCATGCACTGAATTTAGTTGCTATCAGTAAGCTGCATTAAAATATCTCATAGTAATGAAATTTTTTGAATTAAATTTTTCTTTAGAAATAGTATCTATGGATGTTTGAATTGTTACTTGTAAACTACCAATGGTCAAATTTTTAGTAGATCAGTTTAAAACCCTAAGTCTACCTATAATAACAATGATAACACTGAGAGTAATATTCTCTGTTATATAATATTGATAATACAATGATAGCCAATATTTATTATTAATAATGGATCTGGCAGTGTTCTGATAAGTTACAAGTATTATTTTACTCAATCCTTACTACAGCCCCCTAATATGGGTACTTTTATCTTTCATATGTATTTTACAAATGAAGAGTTTGAAGTACGGAGGGATTTGCCCAAGTAGCACTGCCTGCTAGTAACAGAGCTGAGATCTGAACCTGGGTGATCTTTGTTAGAGCTGGGAGAGCACAATATTGAATAGATATTTGCAGAGTGAGGCTCTGTCATTTTCTTCCACTGGAGAATATTTGAGGATGTCTAACACTAAGGAAAAAGTTGACTTTGAGTTTTCAAATAACTTCTTTATATTTGAACGACATTAAAACAATAATGCTTCAACCAGGACCTGATTTTCAAGATAATAGCTTGTCTATTTTTCTCATAATCTTTTGTTCTTTTTTTTTTTGTACTGTAGAACTTGATTGGAAAAAACTCTCAGTTCTGTAGTCTGTTCTCAAAAGAATATCTTCTAAAGGCAAAAAAAATAAAAAATTAAAAAAAAAATTTTAAAGGAATAAATCCTTTTGTTCCCTGTCTAACAAAATATAGAAATAAGGTACAATGAAACCTCTCAAATGAATACTCAGTAAAGAGGGAAAAGAAACCTGTTACAAAATAATAGCTATTTGAATTTTTGCCAAGATAAATCAAGTATATTTTAAAGTGGAACCCTCTCTCATGGGAGCTGTTGGAAGACAGATTGAGTAATACATACTAGAAGTAATTGGAAATTTCCTGCACTGTGTAGACAGCCCATGAAAAACACAGTCAATGAATATATCTGAATGTCTACATACATGAGCAATCCAGTCCGTCCTTCACTAAAGTAGTCTGAAAAAATAATTCAGGATAAAAATGTATTTTATTTAAAAAAATTACAGGTGATGCTTATGAATTTTTAGAAAAAATATAATCATGTAAGCAAAGAAGAAAAATGTGAAACACTCCAAATTCAATCCCCCAAGACAATCACAACTAATATCTTTATGTATATGCATCCAGACATTTTAGTTTATGTATGTTACACACAGAGAGACATAAAAAGAACAAAATAAAATTGTGCTACATTTCAGCTATATTTATCATTTTATTCTTCAGTTTTCACTTAGTTGTGTATAATGCATAGCAATAAATATTTCATCATAAGATGACTCTAATGAGTAAATACGATAGCCTTGTGCTATATATCTTATTCTAAGTAATTGATATGCTATCATTAGCCATTCAGGTTGTTCACTGACATGAACAATCACAAATTAATGCTGTTATAGCTAACTCTTCTAAACCATCTTCATGAATATAAGGATATATTTTAATATTTTAAAGATACTATGGGACACTAAATACAATGACGTAAGCCTGAGACAATGAATTTGTCATTGATTCCAAAATTACTTTAACACCTAGCATGTGTCCATTACCAAATAAATTAAAATGACTTCATAAATTTAGTTATTTGGAAAAACTCATTAATCTAACTCAAATGCTAGATAGTAGAAGTCAGGATATCCTAGTACCTTTTTTTATTTGCTAAAAGTTTTGTTGAAGTGTTTTTATTCCTTTTGAAGTTATACAGTCTGTTACCAGATACAAGTTAGCAGATATATTTCATGCATGTAAAACTAAAGGTCACCTAATTAAGACTGACTATATTTTCTCCATTCATTCCTTTATTTATTCATGCATTCAATCACATTTGAAATTGCATTAAAAAACTATGCTCTTTCTCTGCCCTGTAAATCACTTCAGTACCATACATCATCTTTAGTCTCAGCAGCTTGAGATAGATCCCTAGATATGTCCTTAGATAAAGTGTCCTTGTAGCACAATCACAGATAATAGTCCCTTATGGCCTTATTTACACAATTATTAAACAGTATGGGTTTTATTGTCTTCTCAAATCTGCCACAGTTACAGATAAATTATTCAGAATTTTCCTTGTGGGAAAAATAGTGTCATTAGTTTCTATTGAAGAACTTATATGTACATTGTCCTTCTCTTTTATTTTATACCAAAATTTGTCAGGCAAATAAAAGTAATACTTATACAAAACCGAGTGTCTCACGGCAGCATTATTCACAATAGTCAAAAGGTGAAAGACTTTAAATATCCACCAATAGATAGATGGACAAATGTGGTATGTCCATACAATGAAATATTATTCAGACATAAACATGAGTAAAGTACAGATACATGCTACAATGATTAATCTCAACATTATTATGCTACGTGAAAGAAGCTAGACATAAGAGGCAACATATTATTCCATTTTTATGAAATATCTAGAATAGATAAATCCATAGAGACAGAAAGATTTGTGGTTGCCAGAATCTGGGGTAAATGGGAAAGAAGGAATGACCATTTAAAGGGTACCAGATCTTCTTTGGGGATGATAAAAATATTTTAGAACTAAATAGGAGTACTGGTTGCAAAAATAATGTAAATGCACTAAATTCCATTAAATTACACATTTTTAAATGGTTAACTTTATGTTATGTGAATTTCATCTCAATTTAATTTTTTTTTAAAAAAGTCTGCACAGAAGTATTTGAGCAAAAAATCTTTACAAAGCATCCTCCATAAATTGTTTCTAAATCCTGATGGATTGGTGAGAATCAGGTACCACTTTAAAATGCCTCATTTCAGTTGGTAAAAGCATTGTCTATTAAATTGAGGATTGAAAATAAGTTTACAAAAGAAAAGAGAGTTTCTCTCATACCTATTAAGAAACAGTATATTAAAAAATAATGCCAACAATATACCAAAACAAGTTACCACAACTACTTTTCACTCACTAGTCAATTCAGTTCTATGTAATTCTTGTAAGAGTGGATTTTAGATAAGCCTCTCATTTCAAGAAATCATGCTTTGGATTAAAATGAGTTCTGGAAACTTCAACAGACCCTGATAGTCTGTCAATATCTGACAAATGTCTAAATTATGTCAGCTTTTAGCTTTGAAGCTCAATCTGTTATTTGAAATATCAATCATTAATTTTCCTTGTTATCTTTTTCCACAATTTTCTGAGGTTGCCTTTTCTTGTTTATAGACACAAGACTTAATCTGTTAAGATCTCAAAGAAGCTTAAATCATCTGTAAATGAGACTAAATACATGCAAATTTGTCATAGTAACAAATAATAAAAGAAGAAGACTAAAAATCTTTGCTGGAGTAAAATATATAACTATTTCATCAGAATTTGTTCAGTGATTCACCTGAGGGTCAGAACATGTTATGGACTGTGATCGCATTGCCAGATCTACAAACCTTCCAATCCTTTGTGTAAATATATCATCTCTGACATGTGCATAGACACGAATAACATTTCAGCTATACAAAAGTATTTTTGATTTAGTAACTTTTTTCCTGCAGTTTTTGTAATAGTGTTGAGCTAATTAAAAATATAGAACATACCAAACACCTAATAAACAATTTTAGCAAACTTAATGTAATGTATAAAAAGGAAAATACAACATAACTAAATAGCATTTATCTCAGGATTACAATGCTGTGTTAACATTTAAAAACCATTCAATGCAATTGAATAGATTGACAAAATATTAAGAAAACAGTACGTTCAACTTAATAGCTGGAGAGTGGACATTTGCCAAAGTCCAACATCCATTCTTGATAAGTCTCTCAGCAAAGTGGAGATACAAAAGAACTTCCTCAATCTGATAAATGGCATTGGTTTCCTGGAGCTGCCATTATAGAGTACCATAAACTGGGTAGCTTACACAACAAAAGCTTACTGTCTAAGAGTTCTGGTGGACAGTTCCAAAACTCAAAGTATCAGTAGGGTTAGTTCCTTCTTAAGTGCTATGAGGGAGCATCTGTTCAGTACTACTCTCCTAGCTTCTAGTAGCTTCAGATATTTCTAGTCTTGTAGATGGCATTTTCCCTGTGTCCTCAGATTGTCTTTCCTTTATGCATATCTATCTTTGTGTCCAAATTTCTCCTTTGTATACGTACATAGTCATATTGGATTAGGGTTCACTCTAATGACCACATCTCAACTTGATAATCTACAAGGACATGATTTTCAAATAAGTTCACATTCATAGGTAGGATAGAATTTCAACATGTTTTCGGGAGGCCAAATTAACCCATAATGGGCACCTATGCAAACCTACAGCTAACATAAAATTTAATGCTAAAAGATTGAATGCTTTCCCCTTGACTTCAGGAACAAGGCGAGGATGTCCGCTCTAATCTCTTCTATTAAGCAGTGTATTGATGATTTTAGTGTGTACAGTAAGGTAAGAAAAATACATAAAGGAAATCTAGATTGAAAAGGAAGAAGTAAAACTGTCCTTATTCTAAGATAATACAATAATGCATGCTGAAAATTCAATGGAATCTGCAAGAATTCCGTAAGAACAAATAAGTATGTTTAGGAAAGTTAGAGGATACTAGTAACAAACAGAAATCTAAAGGATCATTACCATTTACGAAAACTTAAAAATATTCTGAAATGCTTAGGCCCAAATCTGACAAAGGATATGTATGACCTGAACCTAAAAACCACAAAACATTAGTAAAGAAGATCTCAATAAAAGTCATACTACCTTCATTGCTTAGAAAATAGAAGTAAGATGTCAAAGTCAATCAATAGATTCAATGCAATCCCAACCAAAATCCTATGAGGATTTTCTGTAGAAATTGACAAGTTAACTTTAAAATTCATACCGAAATGCAAAGGATATAGAATGGTAAAAATAATTTTTAAAAGGTAAAATAATGATATACTACTAAAATCTGGTTTTTACCACAACTTCTTTTTTTTCTATCCTCCTCCTCTCTTCTCTTTTTATATGTATTTTATACATCTTGAAGTTGTCCAACAACTCATTGATCCTCTATCATTTACAAATATTTTATATGTTTCATTTTGGATTATTTTTATTTTTATATCTTCATGTTTATTACATTTCTTCTATGATGTCCAATCTGCAGTTAATCCAATTACATGTAATTTTCATCTCAGGAGATGTAGTTTTCATCTGCACAGGTTCTATTTGAGTCTCTTTTCTAACTTCAATGTCTCCACCTAACTTGTTCAATATTTCCACTGCTTTTTGAGCATATGGAATATATTTTAATAACTATTTTAATGTCCTTTCCTGCTAATTCTAACAGCTGCACCAGTTCTAGGTTATTTTGTTTAATTGATTCTTTCTCCTCATTATGGTTTATATTTACCTACTTCTTTGCTGACTGGTTAATTTTGATTCAATGCCATGCATTTTGAATTTTATTTTTTGGTGGTTAGATATTTTTGTATTCCTATAAATATATATATGAGTGTTGTTCTGAGATGCAGTTAAATTCTTTGGAAATGGTTTGATCACTTTGATCTTGATTTTAAAGTGTGTTAGATAGGACAAGAGCAGCATTTAGATCAAAGCTGATTTTGTCCCAATAAGGTATCAAGACACTTTATCCAAAGCCCTGTGAATTATGATGGTTTTCAGTCTGGCTGTTCCTGTGGGAACATAGGCTCCTGTTTCCTCTAGTCCTTTTGGGCTGTTCTTTCCCGGGTTTGGGGTAGTTTATTCAATGCTTGTTATTGACCAGTATTCTGAATACTCAAGAGAGGCCCACTCCAGAATCCCCAGTTTTCCTTCTTTTATGTTCTCATCTCTGTGGTTTTTTGCCCTGGTCTTCCTGGACTCTTAACTCAGGAAGTCCATTGGTTTCACATAGGTTCTTCCTGTCTATGCCATAGGCTGGATACTCTATTGAGGCAGTAAGCTGTGACAATCATAGGGCCACTTGTTTGTGTGTTTTCATTTTTTTAAGGAATAACTATTCTTTGGTGCCTGATGTCCAATATCTTGTAAACCATTGCTTCATATATTTCATTTACTTTTTTATTTCTTTTTTTGGTTTCATGTAGAAGGGTAAATCATATACTCATAACCTTGTTGCAATATTTTGCCTTGAAGTAGAAAAGATCCTTTACAATTTTAGAAACAAATAATATTCTGTCATGGACCCATACATTTTTGTTTTAAAAAGTTTTTTTTGTTTTTAGTTGACACATATTTTGGGGTGAGGAATTGGATCCAGTGACTTTCTGGCCAACAACAAAAAAAGATATTTCAGCGTAAAAGGTAATGGTTTATATTCAGACAATCAAAAGTGTGCTACACCAACAAAGAGTGATTTTTTTTTTTTTTTTTTGAGACAGAGTCTTGCTCTGTTGCCCGGGCTAGAGTGAGTGCCGTGGCGTCAGCCTAGCTCACAGCAACCTCAAACTCCTGGGCTGAAGCAATCCTACTGCCTCAGCCTCCTGAGTAGCTGGGACTACAGGCATGCGCCACCATGCCCGGCTAAATTTTTTCTATATATATAGTTTTAGTTGGTCAGATAATTTCTTTCTACTTTTAGTAGAGATAGGGTCTCACTCTTGCTCAGGCTGATCTCGAACTCCTGACCTCGAGCGAGCGATCCACCAGCCTCGGCCTCCCAGAGTGCTAGGATTACAGGCGTGAGCCACCGCGCCCGGCCAAAGAGTGATTTTTGACATTTTAAAAGCACTTCTTATTGATCTTACTCTGATGTTAGACTCAAGAAGACTAAAATGTTAAATGCTAAAAATTTTTTGTCATTGTTTGTTTGTTCAATCTCCACCTTAAAAGAGACTTTCTAACCAACTCTTTTATGATAGATTAAAGACCTCAAAGGAGATATATATATGTCTCTCACACGCACACATATACATATGCACACAAACACACATTAGTTGGGAGCATATTTGGTATCAAAATCTTTAGCTGACAATGTGCTAATGCCGTATTAGTTGAGATAATGTCTTTGTTTAAAAGAAATCACTAACGTGCTCACATGCTGCTTTCTACTTTCATCAGTAAAAGAACACTGGGTAGGTACAAACATTAAATATATAATAGGGCTGACTTTCAACATGTGTAAAGAGAACATATGGATCTGCTTTCCTTGTTCTCAGTAATGAGGACTCAGAGATTTCCGTATAAAATTATATAACTATAAAACTCATATCCTCCAAATTTAATCAGAATTAAGTTCAAAAGATCTCTTATCGAGTAAGTTCTATGTATAAATCATTATTTTAGACACTGATATTCAAAGACAAACAGATATAGTTTGATTTTGAGGAGTTTAGATTTTGGAGAGAGGGAAAATGTTTGAATCTATTCAGTAACGTGGCAACTGCTGTGATAGAAGAGGAAAGAGCTCTGGCAATCTGGGATGAAGTCCAAGGGGGAAATAATTCCTGAGCTCAGTCGTTAAGGATGAGTAAGAGTAGGTAAAGGAAACTGAAAGGGATGGGTATGTATACGGTATCGATAGGGGTTGAACCGCTGGATGAGGTGGCGCGCGCCTGTAGTCCCAGCTACTCGGGAGGCTGAGGCAGGAGGATCACTTGAGTCCAGGAGTTCTGGGCTGTAGTGCGCTATGCCGATCGGGTGTCCGCACTAAGTTAGGCATCAATATGGTGACCTCTCAGGAGCGGGAGACCACCAGGTTGCCTAAGGAGGGGTGAACCGGCCCAGGTCGGAAACGGAGCAGGTCAATAGGGGGTGAACCCATGTATAACCCCTAACTTTACTTTCATGAGGAATAAGTCATGTTTTGTTTTCTGATAGATCTTTATTGGAATGAATTATAAAACACATCTTTTATATTTAAAATTTTAGATTTGGTTAAATAGAACTATATAAATCCCACCTGTGTGTCCAATCCTTTAATCCATATTGTAGGTAGAATATGTTTGCAAAATTGCAATCTATCCATAGCAGTCTTCTGTTTAAAGCCCTTCCATTGCTGGTCTTTCAATTCCAATAGAAAAAGCATTAAGTGTTTAAAATGTGTTCCAAGTTCCTTCATGTTTTGTTCACTGATTGTCACGTTAACTTTGCCTCAAATTTGTGTCACTTTCCTTTTTGCATGTAGAACCATCCTTATTTATTCCCATGTTATTGTTGCTTTTGTTTCAAGCTTTCTCTTGCAAGCAAACATTTCCATGCTGCTTAAAATCTCTTCTTGGCATTTATGACTCCATCAGCAAGAGTCTACAGAGAATTCTTTATTCTAGGAATATGACTGTGTCATCCTAAACCTCTAAATTTCTTTAGTTATTAAAGGAAACTACACCGGCTCAGAGACAGATGAACCCCAGCTTTCCTCCCCTTGGTCTCCACACTTTACTTGTCAAAGTGGAAAATGGCCCAAGATCCCACACTTATACCTTACATTTGCTGCCTTGATACCACTATCTGCCTTGGACCATTACCACTGCATGTTGGCCACCAAGAGATACATAGATCTCCAGGCATTCCTCATTTTTTTTTTAATATACTGAGTCAAAACCTCTACTTGTTTATTAGGTCCCATCGCTTTTTCTTTATTCAAGGACTCCTCTAGCAAATATCTCCACTATTTAATGAATCACCAATTTTTTCTGTTTACTAATTTTTTCTTATGAGCCATCAAACTCAACGTCATTTACTCCTTCAGCTACTTTGCAATTATCTGTCCCTTTTACATCAATCCCCCCACAAAAAGCTGCCTCAGGTTCTTCCTCACACATGTTATTTGGTTCCCACCACTTCACTTAACCTACCCTTTTCAAAGTTACCAATAATCTTCATATTGCTAAATGCTGTGAGCTATACTAATATTAAATCACATCGGCCTTTTAGTAGAATTCTTCAAAATTGGCATTTCTTCTTGTTGAAACACGTTCTTTATTGGATTTTAGAAAAATACACTTTCCTAGTTTTCCTTTCATCTCACTGGTCTGTTTCTTAGACTCCTATCTGGGATGTCTCTCATCTATTTGCAGGTATTAATATAGGAATGCTCCAAGTGAAAGACTTGGTCCGCAGGATCAATATTGTTAAAATGCCTATACTACCCAAAGTGACCTACAGATTCAATGCAATCTCTATTAAAATACCAACATCATTTTTTGCAGATCTAGAAAAAATAATTCTATGCTGTGTATGGAACCAGAGAAGACCCTGTATAGCAAAAGCAATCTTAAGCAAAAAGAAGAGATTGGGAGACATCAATGTATTTTTAATTTTTGATTTCTATAGTCTTTTTGATTAATGATATATGAGTCGGTTATCAAAATTTTTTTATTCTTTTAATTTGGAGGCTTTATGGTTCAGGACAATTTTTTGAATAATTCATTCTTATATCTTGATCAAAAATGATACTCTGAGCACATAAAGAATCTGCATATAATGTAAATTTTTCTCCTTTAACTTCTATTTAGTTTTCTATTCTACCATCAAAATATCATCAAAACTATTGCACTTTAAAATATTTTTATTTTTAAATTATTACTTCTCCCTCTTATTTTCTTAATGAAGAAGTCCTTGGTTAATCGTTTTTTAAGTCACCACTATACTTTAGTGGTGTCAAGATGTAAAAAAGCTTCTATTAGAATTTTGTTTCTAATTTACTTGAAATAGATAAGTTCACTAAGGGACAATTCATACCTTATAATATTGAATTGTCCCATCAAGCATGTGGCACAATAATCCCCAATTATTCAAGATTTCTTTTATATAACTATATATTATGCTTTTTTGGTAGAATTCCCATATATATATATATATATATATATATATATATATATATATATATATACACACACACACACTCCTACACACTCATAAATGTATATGTATGTGAATAAACAAATTTATAGGAGTACATTTATATGGGATAGATATATATGTTAATTATTTATGATAACTATTATGTAACTATCCAACCTAATGATTCCATTATTCATTTTAATTTCGATTGCCACACTTTGCTATGATAACTGATTTGTGTGTCTCTTCTCTCCAAAACTGGGGAAAGAATTAGAACAGAGATCTATTTTTTAACCCTTCAGTACATAGAAATATGATGCATATTTGAAATAAATGAATGCTATCCTCCTCCCTATTTAGAGTTGAAATCCCTTAGCCCTTTCTTGATCCATACATCTTTAACCATCAACTTGCAAATCACTAGAACTAGTGTAGTTGATAAAAACCCATGATGTATTTTTACAAATTATTTTTGACCCAGAATAAAACCATTGAATTGAGGAATTGTCTTTATAATATGAAATAGTCTATTTTTTAAAGAAATTTGCAGTAGATTTTAAGTGTGGTGTGAAGAAGACATTGCATATACCTAGAAGCTTTCTATTTGTTGATCCTTGATTGCTGCTCTCAGGAATTTGAAACAAATAAAATCAACAAGAGTTCTCATTTAATAGATCCAGAAGTTCCTAGGGGTGTTTGTTTTTGTTTGTTTTTATAGCAGCATGTAAACCTTCCAAATGTCAGTAATTAACAATAATAATGGTTTCAGGAAAACACACATTTAAAAAGCTGTGGAAAAAAATGTTTTGAATTCTCCTAACATTGTAATTTTCCACTTATGAAGTAAAAAAAATTGAGCTTATCAAATATATAGCTATGATAGTGGGCTCAATTTTTAATTGTTTTATATATATAAATATAAAAATCTAAAACAAGCTAACCTAGACTATGTGTTATATATAAGTTAAATAAAATTATTTTTCATTTGAAACTAAGTAAAATACTCTTTAGTTCTCTGGTGTGCCTTTGTAGTAAGTTGGTTTTTCACATCAGCATGGCTTTGGGAGCTCAACTGAATTTCTTTTACAATTCCTACATGTCATAGCCTGAATAGAATCACAAATGAGAGAAAGATTTCTGAGCACAAAGAACTTTCCAAGCACATTAAATGTGTGTGTGTGTGTGTGTGTGTATGTGTGTGTGTGTGTGTGTGTGTGTGTGTGTGTGTGTGTGTGTGTGTGTGAGAGAGAGAGAGAGAGAGGGAGAGAGAGTGTGTTTGTGTGTGTTGGGTTTTTTGCATTGACTTAATATTATATTATTTTTTAATATTATAGATTCTGATGTTTTGTCAGTAAAGGTTTTAATATTCTTGAAGAAAAGTGTTAGAGAGGTTATTTTGTATGTTCAAAGTCATGCTATTAGCAACCAGTACAGTCTAGAGTCCAACACCTTTCTGTTTTACACTTTCTGTTATACATCCTGTCCTCAAGGGTTTTTACCATGTAGCTAGAGTGATGAAATTGTAGTTTAGTACAAGGTAACTAAAGCAAGATTTTATGCATTCAAACTTGACTTCAAAGAGTGGGAAAGTGAAATAAATAAAAGGAGGAGAGAGTTATTGCAGAACTGAGAAAGAAAGTGAGCCAAAGGTAGAGGTTTGGGAGTTAACGGAGGAAGGGGCAATCTGCTTGACTAGAACCCACACAGGGAAGTCAGATTCAACTGTTAGCACCTTGGAAAGATTGTGGGGAGCTGAGTTAAGGAAGATTGCTATGACCAGATAGTGGTTCACTTATGACATGAGTAGTATGGAGCCATGGTTGTTTGTATCAGTGAAATAACATGATGACAGTAGCATTACACATTGAGGAAAAAGGTTGAAATAAGTCAAAAGAGGGTAAAATTAGATCAGTTAATGTTTTTTCAGTAAAACTTAAGGATTCTTTTTAATTTTCATATGTTATTTCTGGACATCTCCAAAGTCTCAACACAAGCATCTATAATATATGTTGATATGTTTACTATTTTTATGTTAATCAATTAAACATTTATTATGCACTCACTATGTGTCAGACACTATTTGGATTTTCGGAATACAGCAGTGAACAAAAAGTTTCTACCTTCCAAAAACATATATTCTAGTGGGTAATTCATACTATAAATAAATAAACACAAATAAATAAATCCAACAGATGTCAATTGTGATTAAGTATTGGGAGGAAAACAAAGTGATTTTTTTATTCCCTGTGAATACTCTCTGAAATGTGGTTATTTATTTTTTATCAATGTCCAAATTTCTCTCTTTTTTGTTTTCTGTGTATTAGTTTTTTTATGCTGAGTAACTTATTACAATCAATGTAGTTGCTTAAAACAATGTAAAATGTTTATGACACAGTTTTTATAGGTGAGTAATCTGGGCACTGTTTAGCTAGTTCCTATGCTCAGTGTTTCATAAAGTTACAGCTAAGGTGAACCAGAGATGCACTGTCATCTGAGGCTAAAGGTTCTTTGCTAAGTTTACCTGGGTTTTGGCAGAATTCAATCCCTTGCAGCTGTGGAAGTCATCCTAGCTTGTTTTTTTAAGACCAGCAGGAGTGTCTCTCTTATCTCTTTTCGCTTTAATGTGTTGATCTGATTAGGTCAGGCTCATCCAGAATAATCTCCCTTTTCATTCACATGAAGTCAACTGATTAGATATCTTGAGTACATCTTCAAATTATTTTCACCTTTCCCTATTCTACTGGTTAGAAGCCAGTTGCTAGTTCTGCCCACACTGAAGGAGAGAGGATTATGCAAGAGTGTGAATACGAGAGGGTAAAAATAACTGAGGCCATTTTAGAATCCTGCCCATTATACCATGTGACTACAGTTTGGAAATAATTTAAGAGGGAGCAAATAATATTCTGTTATCTTAATCTGTGATTTTTCAAACTTCTTGTAACTAGCATGAAAACACTGTAAAAGCAATAATATTCTCCATAAATATTAAATAACAGAGTGGTTATGAAAGTTTTCTTAACTTTGTGTAAGTAAAAGGAGACTTTTGTGACCATTTTCTTATTGAGGTAATTTTAATATAATAATAGACACATTCTTTGGATACTTGTCCTAATTCAGAACTGGTGCTTTGGAAAAGAGACCTCTATAAATGTGGATTCACTTGAACACATACACGATGGGAAAAATGAGAAATCTTAAAAGATTTTATCATCATTTGGACTTTTACAATATTCTAACATTTAACCATATCAGTCAAGGAGTACTTGTACCCTGCTTGTGGTTTAGATTGTGTAATACAAAAGTGCCTAATATGCTCAAATGATATTTTCCCAAATTTAAGATTATTTTATTTCAATCTTTCAGGAAATGTCAAAACAATCAAAATAATTTATTTTATTATATTGGATTTCACTTTAAAATACTAAAGACTCCCCAGAAATTATCATTAATAAACATAATCTTAATGTGCATCAAAATATTTGTACACTGGAATCATTTTTTATTTTGGAATATTTATGCCTTAAACATTTCCAATTTGTATGGCTAGATAATTATATTTAAAGTAACATCCAAAAAGTACAGTCATTTTCAGGGAAAACTTTGTCATACTTAAAACTTTAAATATGTTTTAACTTACTGACTCTAATCTATAGTTATACTTTCAGCTTTCATTTTGCCTTTTTTTTTTAATTTCCAGGTTACTTTGTAGTAGAAATTAATTTGGTAAGACAAAATGAAAGTTCTGTCATTGAATCTGCCTTTAACTGGGAACTTTCTTGAACAGGAGAGAACTTTGACAACATAAACTACTTTTGATCATGTAGGGTTGCCCACTATTCCAGCAGTATATTCTCCTGCCTTATAAAGCAAATATTATCTAAAAGGTTTACACATAATTAGAAAAATAACCTTTCCAAAATTAAACTGGAACTTCTTCCTGTGCCAACATTCATATTATTGTGATGGGGATGTTTATAAGCAGATGAACATTCTCTGTTCATCAGGGGGTTTTTCTCCTCCCCTAAAATTTAGAAGATTTTATTAAAAGCAGTATTGATCTAAAAGCAACTTTCTTCCAGCCCATGTTGCTTTCTCTGTAAGCTTAACTGCCCATTAATTGCTCTTGAATTGATAGCCATTGTAAGTAACTCCCACTGTGGTCAATTATCAGGCAGTAGAACTTAGAACAGTGGGGAATATCTGTTAATATGATTCTTTGATCAACTCAAAAAATACGAGGACTTCTGAGGGTTGCATCTAATACATGTGGATTTCATTTTGTGAACAAAAAGAAAGCCTGGTACAAAAAATCCAACAATTCATAAGGACTGTCATACTCAGAAGATTAAGTGTTTTAAGGAATTTAGCATGCAGAAAGAGACAGCACAGATTATTGTACTTTGTTAAAGCAGTGCAGCTTAGTAGGTACTAGCCCTAGAGCTTTCTGGGTGTCTATACAGACATAACATCATTTGGTGTGATATGTGGAGGCACTAAAATCCCCTGACCTTGCAGATTTCCCCTCCTAAGAAACAAAATCTTAAGTTAGACCTTGGAAGTTCTTGTTAAAATGAAAATATGCTCTCACTAAAGGTTATCAGGTCATACATTAAGGTAATTTATGACAAACTATTCATCAGATTATGATAGTCGATGCCACTGAGGGTAAGGGAAGGATTCTTATTTTGTCTCTTGGTAGAGAAGATAGCCATACATTGTAAAGTATCTGTGCTGTCCTTACTCATTTTATACTTTCCTTATTTTGCCTACCAATTTACCACTGCATCTGACAGCACCCATGTATTACCAAAAGGTTAAGTACAACCTAAAACTAGGCAAACAAATAGCTGCATTGTCCTTCAGAAGACAGAATCCAGTAGAAAGTGGCATGGTTAAATAAGGCAAGAACTAGATATTCTAAAGTTAAGGTCCAGGACAGGGGGTCCTGATTGCTCATGTCTGCAGTGGAACTGTCCTCCTTGTTTTCGTATATATATTTTTAAACTTCTGCTGATATATACATTTCCCTTAATTCACTGATTTCTGTTTGCTATCTGGCATATTTTAATAGCTAATCTTTTTTCTTCTTTAATATAAATTTGCTTTCTTATCAATATTACATAAATCAATAAAATTTTATTTTCCTTTCAGCAAGGTATATTTTATAAATTAAGCCCTATAAATTTCCCATGATAACATTATATACATCTTGGTGAATGTTTTACAAAAATTATTTTAAATCTCTTGACAGTATTTAGGAATAAATGTCATAAAGTATAATATTATTTGAGCAGCTCAAACTCCTGCCATTATATAGTAATCAAGATTTGATAGTCAATGAAGTAATTTTATTTTTATTATTGAAATATATCTGAGAAAATAGATATATTTTTTTATAATTCCTTCCATTACAGAATTATAATTTTAAGCTCTTTTGATTTCATTTTGAATATAACTCTCATTAATCTAAATTTTACTAACCTTTTGCTTCACCTAAATGTCCAGAAATATTAGTATTAGCTCCTTTCTTCTGTATATTAATTTTAATATTTTCATATTTTTACATTCAAGTCTAGAGATTTCAGTGTTGAGACAAATTGATTTTGTAAAATTGGGGGCTAAATTTTTCATTAAAGAACATAATTCCACAATTTCTTTGCTTCTCTAAATGATATTAAAAGGTAAAGACTGCAGGATATAAATGCCATCAACAATATTTTTTATAATCTCAGAGGAATTTAATGTTTAATAACAAATATATATGGCTTAATTTTGAAAGAAGATAAAGGGTACTTTCTGGTTGCTAAAGAGTCCTAATAGTTCACCTAGATAGAAATATTTCATTAACTCAAATGGCAGGAAGACTACTTAGCACAGGGGAATGTTCCCAAATGAGAAATGGGATGTCACCAGCAGACACATCCTTCTCATATGATGGAGCGCGGTAACTCTTTTCTGCTGCTCCGTATTGATACAGCCAACTGTTGAGCAGGATTCTTAGCTGGACCATAGGTTGAAAATAAGGCAGAGGTAAGGTCAGTGATCTTTCTTTTGTACTGAACAGGAGATATGACTAATTGTTTCTTAGCATGTGAGACAGGATAATGCCTAAACTTTTCTTCAACATGGATGGGAGATAATTCAGTGATACAAATAGCATCTTGTGCACACCTTTTCTTGTCAATCAGATTGAAAACTTCTAGATTAGTATCAAAAAGTCTACTTACACTTAAGGTATGTGTAAAGTTTCACCTTATTGAAATTGGTAAAGACAATGTCTTTAAAAGTAAAGCACATTCATTGAACTATACTTGAAGTTACTTCTTAGCCCAAATCTTGATTTTTTTTTCTCCCGGGGGTAATTATGATAAAATTATTTTATACATTGAGAATTATGTAAAAGAAAGTCTCTGTTAATATTTAAATTATTGTCAGGAAATAACATATAGTATCATAAAATAGTCTGCAAGAAAGTATTATGTTTATTACTTTTGAAAGAGAATTGAGTTGGAAATAAAGACAGCTGAGGTCATGCTCCAATTCTGTCAATAATTAGCTGTGTGAGGTTTACATTTTCTACCTGGTGTCTTTATGTGTTAAGTTGTAGAAACTAGTAATATGTAGGCTTCTTTTAGCCTAAAGTTCTGTGATATTTATTTAAAAGAAAATAAGGGACAAATTTCCTTTTAATTATAAACTATGCACATTTATAATGTTTTACATAGATTTTTACATATATGAAGCATTAACATTTGTAGTATATTTGAAAGATACTAAAATGTTCTCCCATGCCAAAATATCTCATCCAATGGTCTTATTTCTAACCTGTTTTTTTGTAGATTATATTTATGATAACGCTTGTGGCTGGGTAGATAATAAACCCGTAATAAATATTTGTCGCATGAATAAACTTTACAGCTTATAAATCTTTATATACTTTATCTGTTTAATCATTTGAGAGAAAAATTACATTAAACTGTAGCCATTCACTTAATGAACACATTCCCTACGGTGACAGGTTTAAAGTACCTTGTTCTGGATCAAATGGTAGGTCTACTTGTATCTCTTTGAGGTATCTCCTTATTGCTTTCCACAGAGGTTGCACTAGTTTGCAGTCCCACCAGCAGTGTATGAGTGTTCCTGTCTCTCCACATCCATGCCAACATTTGTTGTTATGGAACTTTTTGATAAAGGCCATTCTCACTGAAGTTAAGTGATATCTCATTGTAGTTTTGATTTGCATTTCCCTGATGATTAGAGATGTTGAGCATTTTTTCAAATGTTTGTTGGCCATTCTTCTGTCTTCTTTTGAAAAATTTCTGTTCATGTCCTTTGCCCACTTTTTGATAGAGTTGTTTGATTTTTTCTTGCTGATTTTCCTGAATTCTAAATAGATTCTAGTTATCAGTCCTTTATCGGATGTATAGCATGCAAAATTTTTTTCCCATTCTGTAGGTTGTCTATTTACTCTCATGACAGTTTCTTTGGCTGTGCCATGGAGTACTACTCAGCTATAAGAAACAACGGTGATATAGCACCTCTTGTCTTTTCCTGGAAAGAGTTGGAACCCATTCTACTAAGTGAAGTACCCCAAGAATGGAAAAATAAGCACCACATGTACTCACCATCAAATTGGTTTCACTGATTATCACCTAAGAGCACATTTAGGAATAACATTGATGGGGTGTCAGGCAGATATGGGTGGGGGAGGGGAGGGGTGTATACATACATAATGAGTGCGATGCTCACTGTCTAGGGGATGAACACGTTTGAAGCTCTGACTCGGGGTGGGAGGGGGCAAGGGCAATATACGTAACCTAAACTTTTGTACCCCCACAATACGCTGAAATAAGAATGAAAAAAAAAGAAAATAAATAAATAAAGTACCTTGTTCTATCCCAAGGTGTTGTGAAGTGTGGAAAGAGCTGGAGAGTAAGAAACACTTGAAAGATGAGAAGATGTCACCCAAGCAAAAGACAGAACTCAATATGTAGTGTTTGTTTTATTTGTTGAAAGACAAACTCAGAATATACATTTTTAAACAAAATTATTAAGTGATGCGAGTTGTATTTTTGTCTTTATCATTTCCATTTTAGATAGCAGATAGAAATGGTAATTTACTTTATCAACTTAAAAAATTCAAGTGTTTAGTGTTGTATAAATGGAAAGAATAATGTGGATTTTTGTGTTCTTGTACTATAAAATGAGTATTAGAAATAACTGATTTTTTTTAAATGTAGGTATCAATTGAGCCTTTCAGTGTGGTCTCTTACAGTCACTGATTCCTCTTGATACATCTCTCTTCTCTGGGAAACTTTTCTAATTTTAGGTACATTCCAGAAAACTGGATGTGGGATATATATAGGATTAGGAATGTGGTTTCAGCGCATAGCAAATCAAGAAAATTATATTCATCTCTGAAACAAATTAAGAAATTTAGGCAAATTAGGAAATAATAAAGAGATTTAAGACACCTAGGTCTATTGTAGAGTGAATTTGAACATTAGTTTATCTTCCTCAGGCTGGGACCTGATAAGATACACTTTGTTTCTGAATATTGAAAATAGGAAGCCTTAAGTATTACCTGGTAGTTAAAGATCTTGATTAGACTAAAACTGTTTTTAGGAAATGTCATAATCTGTATTTTTTTCGTCCTTTTCTTTGCTTACATGAAGAATGGATAAGATATTTTCCTAAATGTTGTCTTCTTTATTTTCTGTAATGGAATAGGGTACAAGGGTTAAGATGGGGTAAGAAAGAAGAAAAAAAAGAAAAGCAACCAAAAATCGAAATGTGTTTACTGGTAAACCCATTCCTGTGAGATGAGATGTCTTCAGCTAGTATAACTTCAAAAAGAACACAAAAATGAAATAAAATAAAATAAGCTCACAAATCTTCTAAAAATGAAATCTGCCTTTCTTTATACCTGAATTATTACGTAGTCAGGGAGTTTGAAATCAAAAGATGAATGACGAAGTATCCACAGGATTGCTGTGAAGATGCAAACATGCCTACAAGAATAAAACAAATAAAAACATCTAGCTAATAGTTTCATTTTCTCTAAGTATATAATGGAATATTATAAGAGAATGATAATTGTCTCCATTTCAATAACAAACAAGAAGCTGAAAGTTTAAACTGCAACAGAAAGAAATTTATGTTGATCATAACAATTACATTTTTCTGCCTGGGACTATAAACCACTGAAAAGATTAAGCAAGGATAATTTTTGAAATTTCTCATTCTTGGCTGGAAGCAAATATAATGTGTTTCACATTTAGTAAGAAGGAAGAGTAAGGACTAGTAAATTTTTGGAGGATTTGTAATCTATAATTATAGTAATATCTATATAAATTAGTTTTATGCTTGTTTATAAATTTCAAGACCAATATTTAGAAAGTGATCATTTTTTTTAGTGCACTAACTGGTTACAAACAATTTTTAAAGTCTCTTTTAGTTTACTCTCTTGTCACATTTCAAGATGAAGCACATGTATAGAAGATAGAATATAGAAGAAAATATATCAGTTCTAGCAAGACTTTTAATGTGTTCTGCATTGGCACATGCCTTTAGAGAATAAGGTAAATTATTTTCATCTTAATATACAAAAGAAGAGAGACTTAACTTGCAGAAAAAAAGAATATGAGTTAGACATAAAAAGACTTTTAGTTCCTACGCTGCTACCCAACATAGACCCATTATAAGGTATTCCCTCCCACCAACATTCTCACTTTATTTTCTACATATCCTAGAGGAAAAAAATAAAAATAATTTAAACTGTTGAGAACATGAAACTTAAATGTATATGAAATAAACTACAAAAACATACCAAAAATCCATAATTTCATTGACTTTCCTTGAAAATAGGAATTAAAAACCACAGCAAATATATGTACCATGTATGGAAAAGACTCACTAGCCTGTGTATATGTCTCCATCACTCTTTTAGAAACAGCATTTGATGTCCTGAAAGAAAAGGATTGACAAAGTAGAATGAAATGTTCCAAGGCTCTTTTGAGGATTATTATTTCTTCCCTTACTTGATGTGTATGTAAGCATCAGAGATGAAAATGAGAGACAAAAGTAAAGAAATTTCTCAGTCATCTATTAATATTTACCATAAACCTAAGGGAAAGTCAGTGGTTTAGAAGATAGAACTCACACTGTAAGTCCTTTCTACTACCTGTGCTGATGGAAATCACATGCAGCTACATAATAATCCTTATTAGAAGGGTTTAGATGAAAATGAAAGGTCAAAAATTACAAAATGGAAAGAAGCAATAGGAGATTCATTATTCACAGTTCCTTTAGACATTTGTAGCAGAGAGGTGGGAAACCCAAGATTGGAAACAAATGAAGAATCAATGAGAAAGAAAAGATGGAGCACTTTTTAACAAATTACCCTATTGTGTCTCAGAGGTGAATAAATAAGAAGAAGCTGAGGAGGATATACAGGATAGAATAGAAACTGTGTATTGCATGTTATGGGCTTTATTTCAAAAGCGAGTTCTAATTTTGGTGCAGTGACTATCTTGAAGGAGAGTTGGAAAAGTAAGCCTGTAATGGATGTGAGGTCGCTATGTTCTCTTTTTACAGCTAAAAGCAATTATGCTCTAAATTTGGAATAATTTTTATGATATTAAGTGGATCTTTATACATAAAATATATGAAAATATAAAAGCAAATGGGAGTTCCAGGAAGGTCATCCTAAAAAGAAAGAATAATGAGACTTACACTCTTTCTGCAAGTTGACATCACTGCACTAACGAAGTTTGATTTCCAGTTGCTTTGTCTTGCCCTTGGATGACCTATTCAGCAGAAAATTGAGAAAAAACACTCAGCATTACAATATGAAAAAATTATATTTCTTTTCCTTTCCAGTAAAAAGGTCATTATAATATTTATTCCACTATTAAAAGTAAATTAAACCACTCTGAATTATTAAAGCAATATGAAGTTGAAACATAAAAGTATAAAAATGAAGTTTAGTACTAGCATATAGCTCTCACCTTAAAATAGCACCCCTAGTTCTTTGTTTCCATCCTTTTTGATCACAATTGCTTATCTTTTCCCAACAGAAAAAGCTCTTTTGGTTTTAAATACATAAAAGAGTGTTGGTAGCACTCTAGAATGGGAACAGGTTTTCAGTATGATTACTCATCCAACATTTATGGCTTCCTCGTAAATTTCTTTATCTGCCATTTACTGAGTATTGCAGGGACAGGCACTCACCTAGGCTTCCATTATAGGTTTAGAAAGCGAAGAAATCAGAAACCCTATTCTAAACAAGTTTTGGAGTTAAATAATTGAAGTCTTCCTATGGTAATTGCCATAAGGGGTATACGTTGATTATTACCTTTCTGAGGAAAAGGCAGCCATTAATTCCAGCTGTAAGGTTATGAGAAGGCTAAAGAGCAGATCTGGTGTTGTAGCCAATTCACTAATGATGAGTTGAAGGTAGATGATGGAAAACCACAGAGTGAGAGAAAAGAAATCTTACAAGCAAACATTTCCAGGTATGAAAATTCATAGAATATTTTAATTTTACTCATTTCAAGTAATATTTACTTGCTTGATACTGCACATTAGAAATGGCTAGAAGTCTGAAATTTATAATGCAGGTGCATTTGGACTGACAATCACCTGGTACACAGTGATATAGCTGTTCTGGGTGTTAAAATATTGAAATGCTGTGATTCCACTGGGTCAATACTCACAGTCCTAGCCCTTCAAATATGCCCATCTGCTATGTCCACCCTGAAACCTTCCTCGGGATTCACTGTATCTTTCTAGGATCTAACAATGGAACAAAAGGCTGCCTTCTTCAGACCACAGTTTTCTAGTGTTCATTTTTGTCAGTCAGTAAATCTAACATAATGATTATGAAGTATTTTGAAGTTAACTCCCTGAGTACATAGATTAGAGGGAAAGATAGATCTGGAAAGAAAGATTGAGAACATACTGTGAAGAGCCTCGACAATGATCTTCAAGAATTTGGAAGACTTAATTTTTTTTTTTTGTATGAGAAATGGGTGGCATGACCAAATACTGTAATTTTAAAAAACTCTAAAATGGTAAGGTAGTGTATGGATTTAATATTTTAGATGTGTCCAATTTGGCTAAGAGAAAATTATAATTAAAGTAGAACAAGTAGAATCACAAAGATACTATCTAGTGTGATTCTTTGAAATTATTCTTGTTCTTTGTATATTTAATCCCTATTGTTTCTAATTCCATTAAACAGAACTTATGTTCACATTAGTAATAAACTTATGTAAAACACAGTGAGACCAAATTTCCCTATGGGAAGCCTGCTGGGGAGAGTAGGCTCAAGTGCAACAAATTCAAGGGAAGGCACAATGGCTGTGTTTATCTGTACCCTCTAGGGTTACAGAAGCACCAAGACAGGAAAGTAGATGAAAGCAAGAAGGGTGTTGCATGGTGAATTACTCTTGTCTATTCCTTTACTCAGAGGTTCATGTCTAGTGTTTGGGATTTTACCAGACAAAATTCCAACTGAAACTTATCCTTGGTAAAGAATTCCATCATTTCCAGGAATTAGTGTGTCCTGAAGAGTTACACTTTACAGTTCATCAACTAGAATAGCTGAAGTTAAGACAGCATTAATTTCATTTGATTGCTTCACTTCATATTACTATACCCTCTATTGCCCACAATTAAGCTACATTGCTTGAAATTATAATTCATTTTGTGATTATGCATTTGCAGATGCAGTTCTTCCTCCTTCCAACAGTCCATCTGGGATTTATTTCACTATCCTCAGCAACTACCTGCAGCTATTAGAGCAGTGATCAGCATTGCTTTAAGCTGCTGGATTGACAAGCCTTTGGGGAATAACTCCTGCCTAATCTATTTCATACTTATTACGGCTTCCAGGTTAGGCTGATTAATTTAAGAAGCTGACTTTGCCATCTGTGAGATGAACAGATCTCAGAGTCATGTTATGTTGACATTTTGAAAGCAATGAGCATGCTGAAAAGAAGACTGCCAGGAAAATTTTGTTTAGCACACTGGCTTCCCAGATCCTTCACAGGATGTTATTGTATTAGTGAATTTAACTAAGTCTGTAGTCTGAAACCCCACCTTGTAGTATAGGAACAAGATTTTATCAGTGTGTCCAGATTGTATCATTGTAAGCAGAAAGCTTCTTGGTGAGCATGGCATTAGCCTCCTGAATAACAGTCTCGAGAAGCATTTTTACTAAACGCATAGTTTTCAAACTATATTCTATAAAGTTCTAGAACTTTACTGTGCAATATGGCAGCCTCTAACCATATATTGAATGTTGAACAACTGAAATGTAGCTAGCATCCAAGGAACAGAATTTTTAATTTTATTTTTACTTAAAATTTTAATTTCAAGCTAGTATTTTAATTTTAAGTTGGAATTTTAATGTTAATTTAAATTAAAAATTAAAAAGTGATACTCAGCTACTGAAAGGCTTACAAGTATATTTAGAACAACATAAGTATGTTGTTTAGAACAATATACTTTTTCATCTCTAATTTTTCTGAAATATTTATACAAATCAGATATTTCTGTGAAAAATTTAGCATCTGAGTTCAGAGGTACAGTAAGTATAAAATGCACACTGAATTTGAAATCTTTGTAGAAGAAAAATAATATAAAATATGTCATTAATAGTTTTTATGTTGATTATATATTAAAATGATAATATATATTAGGCAACAAAGTATAGTAATATAAGTAATTTTACTTATGCGTTTTTACTTTTTAAATATGTGGCTTCTTGGAAATTTCATATTTCACATGTGCTTCATATTATGTTTTATTGGGCAAAGCTGTTCTAGAATATGGGGATGTGTAGAGATGAGGGATCAAAAATATTCTGTCCTCCCCATACCAAACTTTCCTTAAACAAGTACAGCTCTTCTCTTAGGCTTTTTATCTGTTTAACACATTGGGTTTCTACATACGATTTAATCTCAGTACTCTGTTGATGAAACTAATGTTTAGGAACCTTCTTAAATTATGACCTAAAGTCATAATGAGACTTAATAAAATAGTCTGATACTTTTTTGTTTTTGTAATGTGAATACATGCCTAGATGTAGACTTTTTGGTAGTTATGCTTGGTATGGTATTCTTTGAGCTTCCTGAATGTGTGGTTTATTATTGGCCATTAATTTGGAAAAAACTTCTGCTATTTTTACTTTAATTATTTATTCTGCTTGATTCTATCTTCCTTTTCCTTCTGGTATTCCAATTATGTATATGTTACACCTTTTGCAATTTTCCCACAGTTCTTGGGTATTCTGTTCTGCCTTTATCATTTTTTTTTTCTCTTTGCATTTTGATGTTGGGAGTTTCTGTTGACCCATCTACAAGATCATTGATTTGTTCTTTTGCCTTGTCCAGTCTACTGATGAAGCCATCAATGTTATTCTTTATTTCTGCTGGAATATTTTTGATTTCTAGTAGTTCCTTTTAATTTTTTCTTAGAGTTTCCTTTTCTCTGGTTATTTTATCCATACTTCTTGCGTGTTGTCTAGTTTCTCTGTTAGAGCCGTTAACATATTAATCATAGTTATTTGAAATTTCGTGCTGATAATTCCAAACTTCCATACCTGAGCTTCATTATGATATTTTCTTTGTATCTGCAGACTGATTTTCTTGACTTTTATCCTGCCTTATGATGTTTTCTTGACAATGCATATGATGTATTGGGTAAGAGAAACTGGGCGAAATAGGTTTTTATTGTGAGCATTAATCTCACTAGGAGTTGGGCTATGTTGTACATGTATATATGTAATGTTTGATGTAGCTGTAGGTTCCAGAGGTTTCAAAATCATCTGGTGTCCTTGTTTTTGTTCTCTCTGATGCCTTTGTGCTTCCCTAAAAACTCCTCCTTAGATAGATTCTGTGCCTAGTAGGTCTTTCAGCTGTAATCCACTGTTATTATACTAGATCCCTGTGGTGGATGTAGTAAGATGGGGGGAGAGGAACCATTCTGTAAACTCATGATTATGTCTCAGTATTTAAGTGGATCTGTGTCTCTGGACTGTGATCTTCACAAGTGTTTCTTAGCTTCCCCACCCCCACCCTTTTAGGTGATAGAAGAAGACTAGAAGGTACTGGCGTCTAAGAAATGCCCTTACCTCAGTTGGGACAAGGCTCTGATAAAATCTCCCTAGCCCCCTTCCCCAGAATAAGTTTTTGTCATGGAAAAAGCTGTAGGCATATTTCACAATAGCTACTCTTCCTTTCTCCCCACCTGCCCCCAGCCAGACACAAGGGGACTTCTCTGTGCCTTTTTGCTGTAGAGAACCTGATAGGATTCTTGGAGATAAAAGTAACCAAAGTGTTATGCACCCTCTTTAGATGGTGGTCCCAGGGGTTTCTGACTCTCATGCTAATTAACACTTTCCAGAAGTCCGCCGAAATTGCTATTCAAGTGTTCCGACCAGTTTATTATCGCTGGTTGGCTGTTTGTCCTATGATCTCAGTTCTCTGATGGGTCTAAGAAAAGTTACTGGTTTTCAGTTTGTTTAGCTGTTTTTCTTGTTATAAGGGTGAGAATGATGACTTCCAAGTTCTTTATGTGTTGGAAAGGAAACCAGTATATGATTTGTATATCGCTCTGGATAATGGTGGCAATATTATGGGTTTTTTTTTCTGAGAGCTTTGTCTTTCAATTGGTATATCCATTCTTTAGATATATAAAGTCACTTTATTATATTCTAATTAAGAGATATTTTGCCTCTTTCCCTAGGTGTTAATTAAATTAAATCTCATTTCTCCTCATACAGTAAAAGGTAAGGAAAGCTAATATTCACATCTTTAGATTTTTAATGAATCACAAACTACTGAACTTGGTGTTCCTGGAGTCACAAAGAAGGGTAAAACAGTATTTAAGCCCCAGTGAAGCTTATCATGTATTTGGAGAGACAAAGCTAAACTTCTTGAAAAAAAAAATAGAAAAAAAATCACTTAGTGATGAAATTCAGGAAGTAAAACATGAATTTTAAAGCCAGTTCAAAAAAAGAAATGATATATATTGGAGTCTGGGTAAGCATGTAGCATACGGGATCAGGACAAAAAGTGAAGGTATATAATTAAATTATTTTATAGATGAAAACACAGGAAAAATTTAATCAATAGTTATGGGTGTAGCTGAGGTTAGCTGCTAAGTTTTCTGAAAGTTATTTTATCTAACACGTGATTTAGAATTTAAAAAATATTTGTCTTTGATACACTACCTGTATACATGCTAGCATTTTCAGATGGCATATCTCAGCTAAAGTAAATTAATTTAGGAGTATCATTCAGTATTATATATTTAGAAATGACTTTAGTCAGCATTCCTGGTTGAGATTATGGCCACAGTCTTCATCAGATTGATTGACATGATTCTGACATGTTTGCGGGGGTGGGGGCAAACTTGCCCTTTCCCCCAGAAGTTCACTGGAAGATCAACTCACAATTAAGGCAGATTAATAAGAGGAAGAGATTTATTTATCATGAGCATGGGCAGAATCACAGAGTAATTATCCAGTATCCCAGTGGGATCTGGATATTTTTATACCTGCCTTTTAGAGGGGAGGAGGAGATGAGGAATATAGGTAATTCTGTTTAGGGGCAATAAACGGTTGCTAGGGAGGATGAATAGCTACTTGGAAGAATAAATAGATGGGGGGAAACAGGTTGGCTTGTAAATTAACCTGAGAGACAGGTATTGTGTTTGAAACCATTTGGGTCAGGTCTGGTTGCATTCTTGATTTTCTTTCCTGAAATATATTGAGATAACAGGGAAGGAAAGGGAAGTCGATTGTTCTTTTGATGGATTCATTTGGTTATGCAGATAGAGGGAAATCCCCTTCCAAGGGCCTGTTGACCTATGAGGGCCTTCAATTCAAAATATTCTTTATACTAAGGAGTCATATTTTGGGGTGAAATTTCCTGAGCTCCTTCATGTGTGATGCTGACTTTGGAAACAAATACATTTTCTTAGATATGCATTTCTACACTATAGCCGTCAGTGAAGAGTGATTCTTAAATGATATTTCCAAGAATTTCTTTTTCTGGCAATAACTTGGTCTATTATTGCTACATTTTTTCCTTTTTGAAATTGCAAAATTTTCAAATAGCACTTAAAAATGAGCAGTTTTTTAATGGAAGATTTGTTTAAGATATTAATTTATTTTATACTATTATAATAAAATATATCACACTTAAGATATCAGCAGCAATTATCTTCAATTTCCTTTTAAATTTAGATTTATGAGCTGGAATAAACTTCCTGTAACCCCTAAGTCAAGCATTCGTAAATGAAAGATTTAAATGTGGGGATTTCATGTTCTGTCCTAGTATGAAAATATAATTTAGCAAACCTTACCTCTTATTATTCTCTGTTATGCAATTTCTCCTCATTTATACGTTCTGTTCTTAGAGTTTTATCCTGAAAAGGTAATATAAAATGGTCGTTAGAAATGTGGGCTCTGAGCCTGGATATAAATCTGAATTATAATTCTTATTAGCTACCAATAGAGGAAGAGCTATTTAATATTTCTGTGAGCAATTTCCCTTTAGTATAATGAGGAGTACTACCTATCTTATAAGGTTTTCAAAGAATGAAAGTAATAAATTCACATAGTCACTAAACAATTATAAACTGCCTGCTATGTGCCAAGCCCTGTTTCAGATCCTGGATATACGGCAATGGAGAAAATAGATAAAATCCTTGCTCTTATAGGGCTGTAATTCTGGTGGGAAGAGATAAGTGATAAACAAATGAAGACATAGCATTCAAGGCAGTAATAAATGCTGTAAAGAAGAATAAAACAAGGCAAAGGGACTAAAAATAAATGGAGCTGCTATATTAAATGAAGTTATCATGGAAGACCTCTTTCAGGTCAGAGACCTGATTATTTAAATGGAGACCTATGTAAAGTGAAACCAGCCAAATGGTTGCCATGGGAAGAAGACCATGTTTTTAAGAAGTGACCAGCAAGTGAATGCAAAGGTCCTGAGGCAGGAGTGTCCTAGATATGTTTAGAGATTGGCAAGGAAACAAATGTGGCTGGATCAGAGTTGGCAAAGAAAGAGTGGTTGGAGATTAGATAAGAAAGGTAGTAGTGGTAAGTGTCAGGTCTTGTAAAACCATAGTATGGATTTTTCATTTTCATCTGAATTAGAAAGAATCTTCAGAGGGTTTAATGTAAAACAGCAACACAGTTTGCCTTGGGATTTTCAGGAATTGTTCCTTTGGAATGAAGAACCATAGGAGAGCAAGGGTAGATGCAGAAAAATCAAGTAGGAGACTACAGGAGTGGTCCAAGAGAAAGATAATTGTGGTTTAGATTAGGCTGCTGGAAGTAGAGTTGGTAAGTCATGGATTTGGGATATATGTTGAAAGTAGAGCTCATAAGATTTGTTTAAAGACGCCATCAAGATTTTTTTACTTGAGCAACTATGAGAATATATTTGATATTTAGTGAGATGGGAGAGGCTGTGGCAAAGAGTAGGACATTTAATGAAGAGAGGCTTGCATGGTCTGGGGATAGCAGTTAACTCATGGAAAGTGCTCAGAATGTGCCCTGTCTCAGAGAAAGGATACAGTAATTATCAGCAGTTATTTCCACCATACACGCTATTTCCGTTCTTGTGTACCTTTAACTTCACTCTTGCTCCTTGTCATATTGAATTCTTCCTTTCTTTCAAAAATCAGTTTGAAAATCATCTCTAACCTGACCCCAACAAACTTCTTTCTTTTCTTTGAAAAATCTTAAATGTATGTAACCTGCATAGATTTTCTCATATGCAGTTCTATGCCACTTACGGTTTTCTCTCATTCAAGCAACTTTAACATTATGAGTGTTCATGGATGTGTATACAAGGCAACATGTGCCATATTTCTAAACCTTTCAGATGGTTTTGGTGTCAGGTGTACCAACAATTAAAGCCTTAAGCAGAACAAAGGAGCAGTTATATGTTTGAAATATTCATAACAATTTTCTTGCCCTTTGAGAACACTTGCAGTCATTTAAAGGTCAGGTGTGCCTATAGCTGTAGAATCAGATATCTACCAAACAAAGCTGCAAGGTATATTGGACAAAAAAATGTGAAGACACGTTTATTCAATATCACTGATATGCACACACACACTCACACTCTTATACATTGTTCATTATTGCCTCTTCCACTGTAGATGTTCTCTGGTTGTAAATCACATGCAATTTAAGATGGCATATTTTAACTGCTCTCACACTTCCATCCATAGGCCTCTTTACCAGAACACCTGTCCTCCTCCTCCTCCTAATTTTTTTCTCTGAGGCCCCTGGCTAATCAGCAGTCCATTTGCTGCTATTAAGACCACTCCGAGAACTAGCTGTCTCAGAACTAGGGGACTAGGTCTTGCACTCAGGTGGCTTCCAGGCCAGGAACAAGAAGGGAAGAACTAAACAGAGTGAAACAGGGAGGGAGGTAAAGCTAATTCAAGAGTACGTCATTGAACTGGTTAACTTCTGTCAAGTTTTTTTGAGTTCATAAAATTAAAGTTGTGTTTCTGTTATCAGTTTTTCAGTGAAGCAGCTGTCTCCTAAAGCTCATTTCCTAGTGTTTTACTGATTATTGAGATGGCCTGTGAAAATTGGATTAAGGTTTTAAAAGTATAATTATTAGAGTTGACTTAGTGTTCTATGTGACATCAAAGTCTGTGTCAGCACCTTAGAATCATCACTGCTTCATTTACTTTTAAGGAATATAATTGGCTACACAGGTTGGTGATTTTACAGAGAATGAGAACAGATCCATGAATTTACTTTCTACTCTGCATATGTAACTTTTCTTATAAACTTTAGCACTGTTTACAAACAGAACCATTTTGAAAGATCAGCTCTGAAACAAATTAACTTGGATAATTTACTGAGCTTCTGTGAACCTTATTTTCCTTATCTATTAAATTAAAAGTAACTCGTTGCTTTAAAGTTAAATGATTATTCATAACACATTTAGCAACTTTTATTATAATTATATTATCTCTGATTGCACCACAAAATTATATATTTTATAAAATTACCATATTTATGGAGGTACAGAATATAAGACTTATAGATCAATAAGAGATCACTGTAGTATGCACTAATATCAAATAAATCAGAAAAATCAAAATATATTTACCATGTTTATGCAAAATAATTAGCATGCTTTCACCATATTCTCTCTAGAGCAAAATACTGCCTAAAAATGAAGATAAATATTTCAAGTAATATCTTTTTTTTTGGTAACAAACTATAGAAATGATCCCTGAAAGTATACTGCATAGCTACATTGCAGAAGATTGAAAATGGATCCCCACCTCTCACCTCTTACAAAAATGAATTCTAGGTGGATAATAGACTTAAATGTAAGGCATGAAACCTTAAGAATCCTAGAAGAAAATGTAGGGAAGACTCTTTAAGACATTGGCCTAGGCAAAGAATTTATGAAGAAGACCCCCAAAGCAATCACAGCATCTACAAAAATAAATAAATGGGACCTGATCAAATTAAAGAGCTTTTGTACAGCCAAGGAAACTATCATTAGAGCGAATAGACAACCTACACAATGGGAGAAAATATTTGCCCTCTACATATCTGATAAAGGGCTGATAACAAGAACCTATCTAGAACTCAAAAAAATCAACAAACAAATCAGACAACCCCATCAATAAATGGGTGAAGGACATGAACAGAAACTTTTCAAAAGAAGACAGAATAATGGCCAGCAAACATATAAAAAAATGCTCAACATCTCTAATCACTAGGGAAATGCAGAAAGATAACTTCAATATATACCAAAAAAGCATTAAATAAAATTCAACATCCCTTCATGTCAACAAACTGGGTATGGAAGAAACATAACTCAAAACAATAAAGACAGTACATAACAAACCTACAGCTAACATGATACTGAATGGGCAAAAATCAAAAGCCTTTTTCACTAAGATATGAAACAACACGAGAATACCTGCTACTACCATTATTATTTTCCTTGTAGCTAGAGGTGGCCATGTAATATAGAAAGTAAGTAGAAGTATTGTGTCATAATTCCATGAAGGCTGTTTAAAGGGAGTCAACCAAGCAATAAATATGGATTTTTCCTTTTTTTTTTCCATCCTCTTTCCTAGAATACACAAAGGGATGCCTCAAATTCTAGAAGTCATGTTAAACCAGTTGCAGTACAGAAAATAGTATGGAGATTCCTCAAAGAACTAAAAGTAGACCAACCATTTGATCCAGCAATCCCACTACTGGGTATGTACCCAAAGGAAAAAAAGTCATTTTATCAAAAAGACACTTGCACTCAAATGTTTATTGCAGCACAATTCACAGTTGTAAAGAAGTGGAATCAACCCAAGTGCCCATCAATTCATGAGTGGATTAATAAAATGTGGTATATGTATACCATGGAGTACTACTCAGCCATAAAAAATGAATTAATACTTTTTGCAACAATCTGGATGGAACTGGATGGAGACCATTATCCTGAGTGAAGTATCACAAGAATGGAAAAACAAACACCACATGTACTCACTATTAAACTGGAACTAAGCAATCAGCACTCATGTGCACAGATGGAAGTAAAACTCAATGGAAATCAAGCAGGAGGGGGGAGGGGATGGGTGAAATCATACCTAATGGGTACAATGTACACTATGGGTGATAGGCATAATTATAACTTTAACTCAAGCAGTACAAATGCAATCCATGTAACCAAAACATTTATACCCCCTTAATATTCTGGAAAAAAACCCAAAGAGATTCCTTTATTTCATTCACTAATCCTTCATCAGAAGGACACACCTGCCTGATTTCTTCTCCCCTGTCGAGTCTCCTAGCTCTAAAACCAAGGATATGGGAGGGGTAGAAAGGCTTACTTGGTTCGTGTTTCAACACCAAAAGAGGGCCTTTCTAAGAGCCAAGTGCTTATTTTAATTGACCCAGCAAATTAAGACAATAAAGGAAAAATTGTACTGAGTGCTAAAAACAGTGAGTTTACTTTAGGGACTGAATACTAGCCTGAGGATATTGCATCACAAATATTCAGTTCAAATGCTTCTTCCTCTGGGAAGCTTTTCCAGATAAAATACTGGGCCTGAATTAAATGCACCTTCCTAATTAAAGCCAAGCACATGCCACTGTTATAGTACTTAATGCTGTGCATTGTAATTAGGGTTTTAAATTGTATCTTTTTCAGTACATTCAAAGACTCTTAAGGCAAGGCCCGCATCTTATATTTGTATATCCTGAGAGCTAGTGCTGAGCCTGGTACATATTATACATTCAATAAATATTGACTGAACGAATGAATGAATGAATGACAGAGAAAAAAAGAAATGGGTGAATTACTAATTTTGTTAGAACAGATACAATATCACAGAATAATTGTGAATTGCTAAATGCTACATAATGATTGACTGATAGAAGAATGACATTGATTATTGTTTGAGTATTAAACCAGGATGTCTGTGCATTTTATGAAGCTCTGCCTTAGATATGGAGTCATATAATTTTGTCACAGAATCCTAGGTTTGTATTCTGTAAATTGGCAACATTTTACTGATAGTAGAGGATTATTACTAAAATAAATAAAATGATAATGTTTAATGAAAAGTACTTAACATATTACTTGAGTTATAGTAAATGAATAATAATAAACTTAAAAAATTATATAGCTTAGATAGTCACTGTATTTAGGTTGCATAGAATCTGATAAACATTTGATGTAAATTATTCTTGATTCACAGGCTTATATAATGCATTCTAATATCTGTTCTTGGTTTTGCTGGGGAGGGGATGAATAAGAAATGTGATAAATGAGTTGTCTACAGATTCGTTTTAGACAATAGATGCTATCTTCCTTTGCAGAAATTATGTCAAAAATTCAAAGCCATTTGAAACATCTCTCTATTTCATTTGATTTTTCTTATTTCTGTTAAGTGGTGGTAATGTATTTAAAAGAGCACATATATTAATTGGTATTTTATCTATTTTTTAGAGTAAGTATAGTTCAAATATTTGAT
Organism: Lemur catta; assembly: GCF_020740605.2. Classification (NCBI taxonomy): domain Eukaryota; kingdom Metazoa; phylum Chordata; class Mammalia; order Primates; family Lemuridae; genus Lemur; species Lemur catta. Next base: position 49,592,124 of record NC_059128.1, on the reverse strand, counting down.
ACATTAATGGAATTTACTTTATTAAAACCCTAAGAATTCTGTAGTAAAAGATGCATTCTAGTAACGACAATTGTAAGAACAAGAAAGGAAGCTCTCCTTCCAAGCACATTTTTAGAATTCTTTGAGGTAAGCCTATGCTCTCAGTGTCCTGTGGACTGTGGGTGGTTGCATAGATAGGTGGGAAGAAAAAAAATGTAGAAAGCTGGAAGTGGAAATGAAACTTTATTGATCCACAGTAGGTTTCTTTTTATTACAAACTTCTCAGCTCTTCCAAAAATCTGAGCCAATTGAAGTGATTTCAGAACTGACATTTCTTGTGGGTTTGCTTTATTCAGTAAGAATAACATGTGAAAGCGTTTCCCCTAACCTAAGCTATAGAATGACATATTACTTTTTGTTGATACTGTATTTTTAGTTAACATTGAAGATAAGCATTACATTATACTTCATGGGATATAATAGAAAACTGTGTGCTGGATGTGACAAAATAAAATACCATCATGTTCATTCAACAAAATTTATTGAACATCTATTATGTGCATCACTTTATAATTTACAAATCTATGGGGACCATAACCCTCAGCTTCAAGAGCTTACACTGAATTAGAATAGACAAGAAACAATGGAAAAGCAACAAGAAAAGGCTACTGGCAAAATGTTTGTAGAAGTGAGTGAGATTACTTTTTTCTGAGAAATCTATTGATTGATTGATAGAAAATATGTAGCTATAGATAGACATAAATATGAAAATATACATTAATAAAATTGCCTGCATTTGTATGTTAGTAAAGTTATTTACTGCTTCAAAATATTTTCAATATATTAATACTATAACATTTAAGTAATGTAACAACTGTGGCTGTGTGATTTTTTTTTCTGTTTTATAGGTAAGGAAAATGAAACTCAGTAGTCACATACACAAAGTAAGAAAAAGCATATGTGTCCCTTCGTGCCAAATCCATTATAGTAGAATTGCTGTGGAACTTTAATTAAGTTGTCAGTTCCCTTTATGACTAAATTTTCTTATCTGGACAGTGGAGATAACAACAGTAGTTGCCTCACAAGACAGTGTATCAGTTTTGATACTGCCAGACTACCAATACCAGAGTGGTGGCTTAAATAACATAGACATTGATTATTTTTCAATCAGATGGTTTGAAGGTAAATGGTTCTAGGTTAAATTCTGCAGCTCAGCATCGTCACCAAAATTTCAGGATTATTTTATCTGTGCACTATGCTATTATCAGTGTTTTTATGACATCTTTTTTCCTGGCTTGTGGAAAGAGAAGCATCATGCAAGCATCATGCCTATATCCGGTCATGCATATCGTCCACTTGCTCTTCCAGATCCCCTCTTGACCCTTTCCCATCCATTCTTTAGCATGGAAAGGTGACAGGAATGGACTACTTTAGCTAACCGTGACTCTTCTGATTCATTCCAACTAATGAAATCAGGAAATTAGAAGTAGAAAGGTGAGTGATGTTGGGGTATTCATTCACTATTGCTTCCTCCTTGGCAGGTCACTGTGGGCTGGATGTTTAACCCATAGACAGCCCTCTTAGCACAGCTATTCTTATCAGGAACTAATAACTGGACTCTACTTTGCCACTTCAAAGCGGCTTTGCTCTTGCAAACAGAACAAATTGACAACCTACAGAATGGGAAAAATATTCACAAACTACACATCTGATAAAGGGCTAATAACCAGAATCTAAAAAGAACTCAAAGAAATCAGCAAGAAAGAAAAAACCTATTAAAAGGTGGGCAAAAGACACAAACAGAAGCTTTTCAAAAGAAGATAGACAAATGGCCAATAAACATACATAAAAATGCTCAATGTCACTAATCATCAAGGAAATACAAATTAAAACCACAATGAAATGTCACCTTACCTCAGTGAGAATGGCTTTTATTTAAAAGTGCAGAAATAATAGATGCTGGTATGGATGCAGAGAGAAAGGAAAACTTCTACACTGTTGGTGAGACTGCAAACTAGTGCAACCTCTACAGAAAATAGTATGGAGATTCCTCAAAGAACTAAAAGTAGACCAACCATTTGATCCAGCAATCCCACTACTGGGTATCTACCTAAAGGAAAAGAAGTCATTTAATCAAAAAGACACCTGCACTCGAATATTCATTGCAGCACAATTCACAATTGCAAAGATGTGGAATCAACCCAAGGGCCCATCAATTAATGAGTGGATTAACAAAATGTGGTATATGTATACCATGAAATACTACTCAGCCATAAAGAAGGATGAATTAAGGCCTTTTGCAACAATTTGGATGAAACTGGAGACCATTATCCTAAGTGAAGTATTGCAAAAATGAAAAGACAAACACCACATGTACTTGCTATTAAATTGGAACTCACTGATGAGCACACATGTCCAGAATAAAAATAGAAATCAATTCTAAGAGGAACTCTCAAAACTATACAAATATATAGAAATTATCCATCTCTTGAATGATCTTTGGGTCAACAATGAAATCAAGATGGAAATTTTAAAAAGTTTTGAAATGGATTATCAAATAAGTTTCATTCCAGCATTGAAAATATGCTTCAGCATATGCAAGTCAGTAAGTATGATTTCCCACATAATCAGAATTTTAAAAACCCGATATGGTCATCCCAATAGATGCATAAAAAGCATTTGATAAAATCCAGTATCCCTTCATGACAAAAACCCTCAACAAACTAGGCATAGAAGGAATATACTTAAAATAATAAAAGCCATTTATGATAAACCCACAGCCAGCCTCATACTGAACAGAGAAAAGTTGAAAGCATTCCAGTTAAGAACTGGAACAAGACAAGGATACCCACTTTTACCACTTTTATTTAACACAGTACTGTAAGTCTGAGACAGAGCAATCAGCAAGAGAAAGAAATAAAGGGCATCCCAATTGGAAAGGAGTAAGTCAAACTATCTGTGTTTGCAGATGAGAAGATCCTACACTGAGAAAACACTGAGGACTCCTCCAAAGGTTTCTGGATTTGATAAGTGAATTCAGTAAAGACTCAGGCTACAAAATCAATGTAGAATTTCTATATAGCAATAAAAACCAAGCTGAGAAAAGTAAACTATGGAAAAGTAAAAGAATGATTATCAGAGAAATGTTGCTATGACATTTTGCATAACTTTAGGTGGCCTTTAAAGGAAAGTCTTGCAAAAAACCTTTTATTTGAAGACCAATTAATATTCACATTTATAAAATTTGGTAAACTTCCATATGAAAACATCCTAAAAAATATAACTCTACAGGGGGCAAAATTGTCATATCATTATAATCATTTCTCTTCCTGCAGTAAAGAAAACTTTTTACTAGTTGGCTAATTCACAATTTTTACCAACATTTCTATAACCTTTCTATAATATGTTGAAATCTATATTTCTGGAGCTGGATAAATATTTTTAAATTGGCACACTAACCCCTCCAGTGTGATTTCTAATTTTGACTATAACTTATTGCATGGATTGTCGTCAGTGGAAGGATAAGTTACTCATTATTTAGAAATGTGTCTACAGTGAGGTCACAGATTCAAAAGACAGATAGATATTAACCACATAGCACTAGATTTTTAATTTGATTTTGTAGTTGAAATGACTTTGTGTTTATATTAATTGTCATAGGGTTATTGTTTTTTTTTTGTTTGTTTGTTTTTTATTTCAGCTCTTCATGGGGGTACAAAAGCTCAGGTTATATACATTGTCCATGTCCCGCCCATCCCCCTGAGTCAGAGCCTCCAGCGTGTCCATTCTCCAGTCAGTGCGCCTGGCACTCACCATGTAGTCATACCTCTATCCCCTCCCCCCCCACCTCCCCGAGTCAGCACCCTCAAGCATGACCATTCCCCAGACGGTGCGCAACGCACTCATCATGTAGGCATACACCTATCCCCTCCCCCCACCCCCATCTCAGTCTGATATCCAATTGGTATCCTTCTCCGATGTGCATTTAGGTGATGATCAGGGAAACCAATTTTCTGGTGAGTACATGTGATGCTTGTTTTTCCATTCTTTGGATATTTCACTTAATATAATGGGTTCCAACTCTCTCCAGGAGAACCAAAGAGATGTCGTATCACCGTTATTTCTTATAGCTGAGTAATACTCCATGGTATACATATACCTGAGTTTACTAATCCATTCATGGATTGATGGGCATTTGGGTTGTTTCCACATCTTTGCGATTGTGAATTGTGCTGCCGTAAACATTCGGGTACAGGTGTCTTTGTTATAGAATGACTTTTGTTCTTCTGGGTATATGCCCAATAATGGGATTGCTGGATCGAATGGTAGGTCTACTTGAATCTGTTTAAGGTATCTCCATAATGTTTTCCACAGGGGTTACACTAGTTTGTAGTCCCACCAGCAGTGTATGAGTGTTCCTGTCTCTCTGCATCCACGCCAACATGTGTTGTTTTGGGATTTTTTGATAAAGGCCATTCTCACCGGAGTTAAGTGGTATCTCATTGTGGTTTTGATTTGCATTTCCCTGATGATTAGGGATGTTGAGCATTTTTTCATATGTTTGTTAGTCATAGGGTTATTGTTTAACGATTTACAATTATGTGACTTTTGATTTAGAAGCTATTGTTTCAATGTCCTATGCTCAAAAAATTGACACTATTTATGAAGGAAGAGGTTGTGATTGTTTGCATTAGCAAACTATTCTAAAACTAACATTTAATGTTAATTTATGCCCAGGAATAATTATAAAAGCAAGCTTACATGGTAAAGACCCAATTGTATGGTTAAGGAAACTGAGGCTTCAAGATGTTATATAATTTTCTAATGTCAACATTGATGGTAATTGATGTAAATTTGGTTTTAAACTAGGGCTTTCAAACTGCAAAGCTTAGGCTCCTCTCACTGTGTTATCTTGCCTGAAATCATGATAACAATGTGAAAGTTGAAATTATAATGAGTCACAATGTAATAGCACATTATGACCCATCCTTAAATTGCTTTTCGAATTATAGAAAGAAACTACAAAAAGTATAAATTGATGATTGATCATTATTATCATTTATGGCACACATATGTCTGTCATATATACATTCATATTATATGAGTTATTTACTACGTATATTTTAATTTTAATTTAATTTTATATAATTTTATTTCTACAAGTATATAAGTTCCAAATTTAACACACATATTTCAAAGAATAATAGCTAAATATGACATTGCATGGCAATACCTGTGTTATAGAAGAATCATTCTTGAGGATAGAGGATACAGATGTGTTAAGTTTTCACCATGCAGTTGTCACTATACATTTGCATAGCATTAACACTAAAGCCAATTTATGTTAAGTGAAATGTATTAAGGTATCATATCACTAAGAAAAAACAATCTGCCTTAAACTCAGGCAATTATTTCTGCTGTGTGTGAACTTGTTAGAAAAGTCAGCATTTCCAATCAAGGTGATTTAAAGTCATCCAAATTTTAAAGTTTCACTGGGAAAAGAGAAATCATTGAATTCATGGAAGAGCAACTAATTTTTGGAAGGCTTTACACAAGACAAAAGTCCAAAAACAATATATGCTGGCATGGATACAAAGAGAAAGGAATGCTTATACCCTGTAGGAGGAACTGCAAATTAGTGTAACCTCTATGGAAAACGGTATGGAGATTTCTCAAAGAATTAAAAGTAGACCTGCCATTTGATCCAACAATCCCACTACTGGGTAATTTATCCAAAGGAAAATCAGTCATTTCATCAAAAAGACACCTGTACTCACATGTTTATTGCAGCACAATTCACAATTGCAAAGATATGGAATCAACCCAAGTGTCCACCAATTCATGAGTGGATTAACAAAACATGATATATGTATACTATGGAATACTATTCAGCTACGAAGAAGGATGAATTAAGGACTTTTGCAAAAATTTGGATAGAACTGAAGATCATTTTCCTAAGTGAAGTATCACAAGAATGGAAAAACACACCACATGTATTCGCTATTAAATTGAAACTAACCGATGAGCACACATATGCACAAAGGAAAATAAAACTCAGTGGGAATAAAGCAAGGGGCAGAGTGAAGGAGGGGATGGGCAAAAGCCTACCTTACAGGTACAATGAACACTATCTTTGTGATGGGCACACTTATAACCCTGACTCAATCATAACAAAATCAATACATGTAACCAAAAACATTTGTACTCTGGTAATATTTTGAAATAAAAAAAAGAAAAAAAATAGGACCAAAATTTTTCTTTGAGTCAATCTTACAGGGTTATTATTTTTAGCATTTGAATAATTATAGTTTTACAGTTTAGATACGGGAATTTTTCCATATGTGACAACAGATGGTGTTTTACACCATAGTCCTATTTTAACATTAGAATTATTAAAATGATGAAAGTCAAAGACCAAAAACCATTCACAGTAATAATTATTTCTATATTGACCTGAAGTTTGATAATTATATTTAGATAAATTAAAAATACGTAGATAGAGCAGAGTTCATGTAAATACCCCATGCATTGTTGCTTATGTAATGTACTTATGAAAAAGAAACTTATATAGCAATTTCTGAGTGAAATTCTGACATTACGGATGCTTGAAATTGTCTCATTTCTTGATTACAACTTGATTGCAAAGTTAGTTGCAATTTTACACTCTCTTTCAAATTAATATAATTTGTTTATTTTAAAATGCTGTCTTAAAAATTAATCTATTCAAACTTAGCCAAATGTATTGGTACAAATATATTTCTGTCTGTTTTCATATATGGAAACAAACCATATACTTACATATTTTCTAGCTAGTTTTTGCTGGCATATGGGAAATTTATGACTTTACGTAACATGTAGCTAAGCTCAATGTTCTTGAGTTTTTTGTCTGTAATGGAAATAATATTTTTGATAACCCCCTTGATTCATTTTTCCCCATTTCTCAACTGGTTTCTCTGTTTGTTCATCAATCTACAATTTGGAAATCTGTTAGAGGAACTGAGAAAATCTTATGTGGAAAATGGCAATTCCTGATGGCTGGAAGAATAGGTGGGCAACTTGCTACTCCAAACGTGATGGACTGTGGAAACGACATTATAGGATGGAGGCAGGGAAGACAAATAATTAGACACATGTGTTGATCTCCCCTTCAAGGTCAAGTGTTTTGCTAGATAGACTGAAGGAGAAACAACAACAAGAAAAACAAGCAAAAAACCCAGAACATTCTGCCCCAATAGCTGTTTAGACTACTAGCAATGGTGCCGTGCTGGGGAAATTGAACAGCAGTGGCACAGGGAGATGTGTAAGACAGGTGAGACCGAAGTAAAAATGCTGACTCCTCATGTCTTAGTTTGCCACATAGAAAATCAGGAAACATTGACATCCCCAAGTTAGGGGACAAAGGGTTGCTGACTGGTGAACCACCAGAGGTTTGAAGTTGGAACAGAGAGGCTTTTGTCTTACAAATGGGGATTCATGTCTGGGAGCATGTACAACAGAAGTGGGTGACAACACATTGGCTCTAACAGCATGTAAGGACTTGTTCACAGCAATCCCCTGTCCAGTGATGAGATCAGACTGCTGCAGAAAACACAATGGACACTGTGTAGCTTCCTTTCTCTCTGCCAGTTATGGGATACTTTAAGCCACCTGCTCCTACATATTCAATTGGGTGTCAGCTGGTGGGTAGTATTTACCTTATAGAGGCTGAATTTTCCAAAGGAGAGCCTTAAAACTAGAAAAAATTTCAATGCTCAAATTTTCAAGATCAAATTTTTCTTCTTTAATACCCAGCAGAGTATATGCTTTCTTAAAAATTTGATTTGTTATAGAATACAAAGTACAGTACTACGTTTTGTTTATTTGAGTGGTAGTAAGAAAAGTATTCTCTCCTATTAGTAGTAATATCATATGATTTACCTATTATTATTATTCTGTTTTCTCTGTTCCAATGTGTGTGTGTGTGTGTATACATGTGTGACACACGTATACACACACACACACTTAATCCTTCCTTTTGAGGTCTATTTATGTTGATAAAAGGGATAAATAGAAGCAACAATAGTAGTGTTAGGTTGGATATTACTTTTAGTTGGAAACTTCCATACCTGAATAATATTAATACATATATTTGTGTTTATTTGTTTCTGAGTTGTGAATGCTAATTTCCTCTTAGATAATATTTACCTTGATACCATCCTTTCAGATGAATTTAGCTCCCCTCATATGCGTTCTCATAGGCCTCTGCATATACACACACAATGTTGAGACTTACCTTACTGGAATATAAATTGGCCTGTGTCTGCCATTGGAACAGTGACTCCCCAACAATAAAACTTTGGTGTTCTAAGATCTTTAGTCCCTGATGTAGTGCTTGTCCTATGATAGATGCTAAATAAATATTTGGTAGATATTAAATAAATTTAAATTCAGAAATATAAATCCATATTTAACTGGAATATATATATGAGATAATTTTCTATGTGTTTGGATAATTTTCAAAGTATTCTACTTCACTTTAGTTAGCTATTTTGTCAAAATCTTTATGATTCCTACTAGTAGCATAATTTTATGTTTATTTACCCAAATCTTTCAACTAACTTTAGAAATATAAATCCATTTACTTTATATGCTTAGGAAACCCAACAAATTGGTGTTTTGAGGATATGAATTGGATTCTAAAGTGGCAGTGTTGTCTGAAAATAGACATTATAAATATATAGTATCATTATTATACTGTCATTAGAGACTACTTTAGAATATAATTAACCAGAAACATGATGCATATAATGCATGAATCATCTTTGTATTTAGTGTATATATACAAAGGGAATGGAAAGTAAATAAGTACTTTAAGTTAATGAGAGTTTCTCTAAATTCCAGTGTACTTTCTCTGACTGATTTAAATTTCCCTTGAATTAGACATCATCTTTTCATTTTATAGGAATTTGCAGTTTGTGACATTTCTGAATTACAAATGAGATGAAAATTTTAGATGATTTAAAGCAATATTTTTAAAGATGTTACATCAATCTTCAGTTTCAGTTGCTTAAAAGCAAGAAATTGTCACTCTCTACTGCTTAATATGATGTATATAATTTATGATACATTCAATAGATAAGGAGGGAAATATATAGAAATTTTTAAATGAAATAAATCTTATTTTAATTAATGAAATGTTTTAGGAGCAGCTGAATAAGCAGTAGAATGTAATTTGGAGAGCACAATGGCAAATTCAGGATTTGAGTTGCTAGCTATTACATAAAAGATATTGAGAAGACAGGCATTGTAGAGCTATGTACCAGGCCAGTTACTTTAACCATTCAGTTTCCTGGTCTGTAAAGTAAGTAGATTACACAAAAATACCTATAAATTACTAATACTTCTCAACTTTAAGCATTTTATTCAATCTGTGGGACAATAATGAAGTTCTATAGTATGCCAAAGCATAGATTATTGAAAAGAATAAGTATATAAAACAACCCTAAAAAGTCATAGTATCTTTTAAGAAAGAAGGATACCATCTTGTTTACTTTTTATCTTTTGTAGAAGTTAAAAGAAAATGGATTAGTTAACAAATTGGCAGACATTATATATGTAGAATTAATGAGCTATTTAACAATTTGGACAAAAAGTCTATTAATAACTAACTTTGATGAATTATTTGTAGTTTGCAGAATTTGAAGGATGGTAAATTCTATTTATAATTCAGGTAGGACATAAAATTTATTAGGAAGTTATATTTTTGAAGAGTTAGTATCTTCCTGTGCCCCTAATGTTCTGTTATAGAGAAACTTATGAAAAATACCACATTGATTTTTCCCATTATAAAAGCAATAGATGCTTATTATAACTAGTCAAAATCTTCATGGTACATAATGGAAAAAATTAGATATCTGGATAAAAAATGACATGGAATATGTCCCTACCACTCTCTCTTCCATATACTTCTCTGAAACAATATGATGGAGATGAAGAAAGTTAAGTATCAGGAATGTGAGTCATTTCTTTCCTAATTACTGATTACACTTGGGAAAGGTAATTACAGAGGGTAAGGTGTTCCTGGGGAAAGAAAGAAGACAAGTGAACTGATCTAATCACTCTGTGAACAGTCTGGTAACTGATCCAGCAAATAGACTGAGGATATTTGCTAGGAGGTTTCTCATCCTAGCATGCTTTGAGAAGGATATCCTTAGTTTAGGATTGTTTATGGTAACCAAACCCAAGATTTATGGATTAATAGGTCATGGCTCCCTGACAAATGTCATACAGGCTAGGTGCACATGTAGGTATAAAATGAACATGTTTTATATCCTAAATGCTCTCCATTTTGTGAGATGACCTGAAAAACCTTATTTGAAATACCATCTATTATTCTGTGTCAGAGAGTGTGATACAGGAAAGAAATATCTGAAGAGCCACATGGGATGTCTTAGACCTCTTCATCACTGCCTCTTGATTTCTCATATCCTTCAAATTATTATAAAGCTTGATCCTATATAAGTCTGATTTGACAATCTGATGTTTGTAATAGTTCGTAACTAAGGGAAATTGCGATAAACTAAAGGGTGTGGTTGAGGATATCAGTTATAACCAGGTATATGTGATAGAGGATGAGTAGAACTTCATTTTCTCTATACCTGTAAATCAGTGAAAAGCAACCACAGAATGTTTTACTCTATGGTTTGGAATGCAGGTATGGAATTTCCTGTCTATCTAAAGGAGATTGGCATTTGGAAACCTGCAGACACTTTTCAGAGACGAATTGCATAATCATGCTAATGCTGATAGAACTGGAAGGGTGTAGGGTGGACCAGAGCTACTGAAGTACAATGCATTACTTCCAGTCTCTATGCTTCAGAAATAGGGCCATTTGAAGTACCACCTTTAGAACAGAGTAAGAGTAGGCCCTCAAGTAGGCTGTGCACTTTATATGGTCTTGCTCTGTCTCACCACTGGCTAAGCCTTATATCAAAGACGGGGATAACATAGGGCCAAGGGAATTATCTGTTAAGGCTCATATTTAGGCTTTTTCTCTTTATTTGAGTCAGGTTTGGTAAATTGCATTTTTCTAGGAAATTATTTCCTCTTCATTTAAAAATTCATTGGCATCTTTTATATTATTTTCTTATTCTATTAATGTCTCATGTAGTTGTAATTATGTCCTTTTAATTTCTAGTACTACCTATATCTTAATTTTCTCATTTTTCTCTAGAAATATTTTGCCAGAATTCTAAGTATTTTATTATTCTTATGTTTTTAGTTTGTGTGGTAGCTTATTTAATTAAAAATTAATATGTATACAGAAAAGTGCTCAAATGATAATTATATAACTCAGTAATTTTTTATAACCTGGATATACCAAGGTAATGCAACTAGATTAAGAAATAGAATATTCCCTAGACTCCAAATACCTTTTATGTAGTAACCATCACCTGCTCCCTCCAACTAAATACACTGTCTCGTCTTCTAATAGCATATTTTTATAATTTTTATATTTTATATGAATGCCTTCCTTCTACTGATGAATGAACATGCACTATTAGCTTTGTGAATTTCCATTCATATTGTTATCTGTCATTTTAGATTATTTATTCTCATTGTTGCATTGTATTCTACTGTGTGAGCATAATATAATTTAATTCATATTAGAAGGTATTAATCTCTTCTACACTTGATAAGCTTTGGGGTGGTTTCAAGATTGGGATTATTAAAATACAGCAGTTATGAACATGTACATTAAATTTTTGTTTTAAGCACTTCAGTAGGCTGTATTTATAGAACTGGAATTTTTGAGGCGTAGTGTATGCATATATATTCAGTTTTAGTTGATGCTGACAAACAACTGTCTAAAAGGTTGCTAAATTAAGCACCCACCTCCACCAACACTATATATATGTGTGTTTGTATATATATTTTTTCTATATCAATACATTTTATGTATTTGAAAGGACATGTTTTACATAAAAGCTATAAATTAGCTTATTAATGCCAAAATGAAGGAAGGTATGAAATAGAGGTCTTAGATGTGAAAAGATACAAAACTAGGAGTTTATAATAAAGTGGGGGAAAATATTATAGAGTGATTGAAAAAAACTAATGTGAAGTGAAGCACCGTTGTTGGTATCTATATGAAAGGCAAATCGTAGATGTTCAGTGAAAGGTTAATTCAACAAGCCTGGATTACTTAAATTCTGCACATTCCAAAGCAAGTATTGGAATTCTGTGAGCTTCTCAGAGATCATCTTTGAGCCCCTGAAATAATCTGTCTGATAAGACTGTTTTTTTCTGCCTGAGGTCTGATAGTTTATGCTAATCATGTGATTAATGATGAGTGCTTCTTTTGCTATGACTGAGGGTTTGGGCCTCTCTGTATCAGCTTGATCACTAAGGAGCTGGAGACTTGAGTAGTGAGGTCAGTCACATAGGACTCTTCATGCCTAAGTGACTGACTCCAAAGAAAAGCCCTAGACACCAATGATGGCTTCCCTGGTTTCTCATGCATGTTGCTAGGAGAATTAAACACTGTCTCTTTAACTTTGCAAGTTTGTTGTTGGTTTCTCCTGGGCTTCACCCATATACCTTTCCCTTTACTGTTCTTAATAATGTAATCTTTTGCTATAATAATCCATAACTGTGAGTATAGCAGCTTTTCTGAGTTCTCTCAGTCTTTATAGTGAATTATTAAAACTAAGTTTGGTTTGGGGGACCCCTAACACAACATATATCTAACTATTTCATTACTTAAATAATCTACATATTTTTTCTGTCTAAACAACCTATCCACAAGTTAGAATAATTAATAAATATTAAATATGATGTAGATTAATAATTGCATGAAAATTTAGTTGTTTTTACTGATAGGAAAAATGATATAGAAAGTTACAGCTAAGCATATATATATTTCCTTTAGAGCTGGTTTGCAAATATTTTTGAAACCCTATCACTTAATAACCATACGCAAATACAATTTTAAAACACTACAGAGTGGAGCTGCTTTCATACCTATTGTTCTGATACCTACACTATCACACTATTAGCTACTCAATACCTTTCTGTTATTGCCAAGGCACTGCTAATGAACCTCTTTAGAGCTCTGCAAAGCAGATTCTGAAAAGGAATCATTCATGTTAAGGTAGGAAAAATAACAATAAGTCAACAGTTTGACTTTCAATAATTGCTGTGATGAGAAGCAAGTGCCGCACAAAAGTCAATGTGGAACCTCAATTGAGAGTAATGGTGTCCAATCTGATTCCAAAGTTTGAGAATTTATGCAACACTCCAGAGTTGCTTGCAAACATCCAAGTATGTTAATTAACAATAAAATAAAAATGTTATTTTCCAATTTTATTACTTTTTCCAATGGGTCAGTTTTTAGGACATAAATACTTATTAAGTTGTTTAGACTAACCACTAGATAAACAAATTATTAGATATTTAATCGGCCTAAAGTTGTTATCGAAAGCACTCTAATTAGCCTAAGGAAACAAATCAACATACAACACTAAGGTTCCAAGAAAAGAGAAACTTTGGTAACATCTTATCTATGGCATTTTAATACTATAGAATCCAATGCCTTACTTACTACAGACCTATTGAATCAGAATGTATATTTCATAAAGACCAACCAGTATTTAACAAGCACTTGACTAATCTTGATGATTTATATCTACATTCTCAGAATATTTTTTGTTATTGCCTGTTATTGTTCTTTGGCTTATTATTAACTGTAGACATCATGAAATTCAGCTTAGTGATATTGTTCATATTCATAATGGTCAATTTTTAAGGTAGTTATATCAATATTGTTATCATTATAATTATATATACCAGTATTTTTGAAACAAACCATGTTTCAGAGAAATTGTAATCTTAAGACCCCCCCCCCATTGCAACCAATTATCCCTTAAAATATTTATCATGAAAACTCTTATTGTTCATTAAGTCATGAACTCACAGTTAAATTTTAATGAGGTTATTTATTTAGTTCTTTTGACAATAGGCCTTTATATTCTGCATGTGCCTTTGATGGTGAATATTAATGATCTAGTATTAAATAGTTCTGTTAAAAGAACTTCCATGTGATTCTTTGATCTATGGAAGCATTGTAATTTTATTACTCATTAGCTTACAAATGTTGAGAATAAAGGACACCATTAACTCTTGCAGAGAGACTGACTTCTGGCCTAACTGGGAAGAAAGGAAATGATTATAGAAGAGTGTTAACCAAAAGTTAGCTATACAGGTTAATCATTTTGAGAGATGCTTTGAGGAAAAAAAAAAAAAAGTATGCAATAAAATCCTTTGGAAAAAGCAGCATACATGTGTTTTGATAATCCATTGTCTACATTTTCATATTAAGCACTCTGAGTACTTCTGTAGTAAATAAATAAGTTGAACATTGTTAAATCCACCAATTGACTACCAACCTTTACTGTCTTTTTTCAAGATATACCCATTATTAGTCCAAAGAATTAATGTTCTTAGCAAGATACTTTCAAATGTGCTATACAAGAAATTTGGTATAATATTCAACAATACTCAGTGAATATTTATTGAGTGTCCACTATATATCATTCACTGCTAGATGCTGGGTATGTAATGGTGAAGACATTATCACTATCCTCTTAAAGATAGACAGTAAATTCAATGATCTGTGGAAATAAAGCATAAGCATATTTTATTGCCACAGTATGATTTGATATCATGGGCCAGGTACAAACTGATTCAGTCTATAGTGACCAGAAAAGGCCTTTTTAGAGGGGAAAAGAGATAAGCTGAAATATGAGGAGTTGTGTGTTTGGTGCACACACATGGGATTGAGAGAAGAGAAAGTGAGAAAAAGGATGGGGGACAGGAGAGGTAGATAGGTAGGGAAGCAAGGGAGGTACAGAATATTCAAGCTCTGGAAATATCTCCAGGTATATCCCATTTAATTATTCGCTGTCTTTCCTCACAAAAATTAAAATTAAAATTGAAGCTTCATGAAAGCAGAAACAGTGTTTGGTTTCACTTCAGATGTTGCCCCAGGTAATAACATTGCCTAGTAGATTGCAGATGCTTAAAAAACTTGGTGATACTCTAGGAGGCCGAGACAGGAGGACTGCTTGGGCTTAGGAGTTCAAGACCAACCTGAGCAAGAGTGAGACCCTGTCTCTACTAAAAACAGAAAAATTACCCGAGGACCTGTAATGCCAGCTACTTGGGAGGCTGAGGCAGAAGGATCACTGAAGTCCAGTAGTTTTGAGGTTGCAGTGAGCAATAATGATGCCACTGCACTCTACTCAGGGTAACAGAGCAAGACCGTCTCAAAAACAAAAACAAAATAAAACAAAAAAAACAAAACTTGGTGAATAAAAGAAATATGAGAATATTCAGTTGAGTTTAGCATAAACTGAAGAAGACATAAGAAAGAGTGGGTTGCACAAACCAGCTCTTGATTCATTACCGTGTTTTATGGACTGAATGTGTCCCTCGCCCTAAAATTCATATGCGGACAGCATAATATTCAGTGTGGCTGGATTTGGAGATGGGAACTCTAGGGAAGTAATTAAGGTTAAATAGGGTCATAAGGGTGGGAGCCCTCATTCAATAGGATTAGTGTCTTTATAAGAAGAGGCACCACATGGCTCACTTTCTCACCCATGCCTATACATTGAGAAAAGGCCATATGAGGACATAGCCAGAAGGTGGCCACCTACAAGCCAGGGAGGGAGGCTTCATTAGAAATCTAATTTGCTGGTATCTTGATCATAGATCTCTAATTTTCAGAACTATAGGACAATAAATTTTTGTTTTGTAAGCCATCCAATCTGTGGTATTTTGTTATAGCAGCTTAGCAGAGTAAGACACCATGTTTTATAATTTAGTATATATTCTATTGCCAAATTGGAAACAATTTAAAGTTTTTAAGTAAGGGAATATTAGAAAATCACTCTGGCTGCAATATAACAAATGGTTGTAGGCTATTATAGGTAAGTGGCAGTGGGAAAGTTTATATGCATTTAAGAGGTAGATTGACATAATTTTATATTTCATAGAGAATGAAGAATTCCTATGTTTCAAATTTGTTGATCAACTGTATGACAGTAACATTTAAATTTGTGGGCTTGGAGAAAGCTGAAGGGCTCAGTGTTTGTTATACTGAATTCAATGTTGCTGTGAGATATCCAAGTAAAGACACTTAAGAAGCAATTGGATACATATGTATGAAATTCAGAAGGAAGGCTGACTATTGCTCGTCATTGGGGTTTATGTGCAAATTCAAGCCATGGAAAGATTTTTAAAGATTAGGGGAGACGACTTAAAAGAGATCCTTGAGGAAGAAAATAATTTAAAAGATTAGAAGACGAAAAACAACTTGCAATTATATGTGCCCAATCATGGAGTAGAAAGATAAAACTAGGAAACTTTAGAGGAAGAATTAATATAAGATATTTTCAAAAATGGAAATATAATAAGTGTTCTCAGATATACTATATTTCTTCAAAATATGAATATATTTCCTCCTCTGAACTTATTAGAAAAGGCAAGATGTATAGTCTATATTCAAGTATTCTACTTTTTCAAATTTAATTTCAAAGACAAAGAAAACAAAACTACTTTGGAGTTCCTCATCAGATTCCCATACGTAGAAATCATTCTAGGATGGAAAACTATTATTCTACTTTACAGAAGCATTCATCACCTGAAACTTTCTTAGTTTACAATCCTCTTGCTCAGCATGATTTTAGGGGCCATATACAGGTGCAAGAGCCACTCGTTTACAATGAATATCTAATATGTGTTATATCAAATATTATAAATTATTTGTCAACTAAATCTTTCTCCATTACAGAAAAAATAAGATACAAGATATATAGTTCTCTTTCTATATCTTAGAGTGGAAAAAATTACATTTAATTAAAATAAATTACCTGATACTTTGCTTAATTTGTTTATCAATTCTAGGAGTCTTTCGGTAGAGTCTTTAGGGTTTTCTAGATACAAGATTATATTGTCAGCAAACAGAGATAGTTTGACCTCCTCTTTTCCTATTTAGATGTCATTTATTTCTTTCTCTTGCTTGATTCCAGTCCTATGTTGAATAGAAGTGATGAGAGTGGGCACCCTTGTCTTCTTGTAGTTCTTAGGGGGAATGCTTTCAACTTTTCTCCATTCAGTATGATGTTGGCTGTGGGTTTGTCATATATGGATTTTATTGTTTTGAGGTATGTTCTTTCTACACCTTGTTTGTTGAGGGTTTTTATCATGAAAGGGTGCTGGATTTTATTGAATGCTTTTTCTGCATATATTGAGATGGTTATATGGTCTTTTGTTTTTGCTTCTGTTTATGTGGTGAATCATATTTATTGATTTGTGTATATTGTACCATCCTTGCATGCATGGGAGGAAACCCACTTGATCATGTTTTGATGTGCTGTTGAATGTGCTAGTACTTTGTTGATCTTTGCATCTGTATTCATAAGGGATATTGATTGGTAGTTTTCTTTGTTGTTGTTGTGTCCCTTTCTGGCTTTGGTATCAAGGTGATACTGGCTTCATGGAATGAGTTAGGGAGGATTCTGTCCTTTTTGACATTATCGAATAATTTTTGTAGAATAAGTACCTGTTCATCTTACTAGGTCTGGTAGAATTTGGCTGTGAGTCAGGCTGGTCTGGGGCTTTTGTTGTTGGGAGATATTTTTTATTACTGCTTCTATCTTGCTATTCATTATTGATCTGTTAAGGATTTCTATTTCTTCCTGATTCAGGCTTTGTTTCCATGCCTATTACTTTTCACAATAAAATTTTGTTTCCTGAATTAAAAAAAATAAAAAAATGGTGAGTAAAACCTTGATCCTACATTTTATTAATAAAATGTGGTATACGTATATCATTGAGTACTATTCATCTATAAGAAACAATGGTGACATAGCACCTTTTGTATTTTCCTGGGTAGAGCTGGAACCCATTCTACTAAGTGAAGTATCCCCAAATATGGAAAAATAAGCACCACATGTACTCACCATCAAATTGGTTTTAACTGATCAATACCTAAGTGCACATAGAGGAATAACATTTATTGGGCATTGGCCAGATGGGAGGGGGAGGAGGGAATGGGTATATAAACACCTAATGGGTACAGTGCACACCGTCTGTGGGATGGACACGCTGGAAGCTCTGACTTGGGGCAGCAAGGGAGGCAAGGGCAATATATGTAACCTAAACATTGGTACCCCTATAATATGCTGAAATTTAAAAAAAACCTTGATCCTAAGACAATCTGATCACATAATAAAACTAGTTAAGAGAGGAAAATGGTCGGTTTCACAATAACAGTATGGTAATTTGAGTATTGCATTTAAAATTTTTTATTTGAATGTATTTGATTCTTATTTCATACTTACATAATTTTTATATACAGACCCTACTCTAAAAACTTCCTATGATTTTCAAATGTATCTTAAGTCCAACCACTGCGATGATGACAGAAAAATGTGCAGAATTATTGTTCTTTTCCTATTTCAGATTCCAAATGAGACTACCTATTGTTATATGTCCCTGGAGATGAAATGCTAAGTATTAATATCAGCAGTGAACAGCATCTCCCTACAGGAACCGTAAACACAAGAAAGTGAGTTTTGATGGACTGAAAGAATATTGAGTAAGGGGGAAAAACTTCCTAGAAGAGTTATATGTATTTTTTAAAATTTTTATTTCAAGAATTATGAGGGTACATACATTTAGGTTACATTTTATGTCTTTGCCTCACCCAAGCAAGAATTAGAGGCATGCCCTTCCCCTCTACAATGCTCACCATGTCCATTACTTGTGAGTTTACTCCCCCCTTCCCAACCCCCTAATCCCAGAAGAATATTACTACCATGTGAGCACCATAGTGTTGATCAGTCAGTGCCAATTTGATGGTGAGTACATGTGGAGCCTATTTTTCCAATCTTGTGACACCTCACTTAGGATAATGGGCTCAAGCTGTATCCAGGAAAATATGAAATGTGCTAGATCACTGTCATTTCTTATTATTGAGTAATATTCCATTGTATACATATATCAAATCTTAATCCACTCATGAATGGACGGGCACTTGGGTTGTTTCCACATCCTTGCAATAGTGAATTGCGCTGCCATAAACATTGGGGTGCAGATGTCTTTATTATAGAATGTCTTTTCCTCTTTTGGGTAGATGCCTAACAGTGCTATTGCTGGATCCATTGGTATTTCTATTTTTAGCTCTTTGAGGTATCTCCAGATTCTTTTCCACAGAGGTTGCACTAATTTGCAGTCCCACCAGCAGTGTAAGAGTGTCCCCTCTCTCCACATCCTCGCCAGCATTTGTTGTTTTGGGATTTTTTTTTTTTTTTTTTTGATAGAGGCCAATCTCACGGGGGTTAGGTGATATCTCATTGTGGTTTTGGTTTGCATTTCTCTAATGATTAGAGCTGTTGAGCATTTTTTTTTATATGTTTGCTGGCCATTATTCTGTCTTGTTTTGAAAAGTTTCTGTTCATGTCCTTCGCCCATTATTGATGGGGTTGTTTGATTTTTTCTTGTTTATTTTTTAAAATTCTAGATAGTTCTTGTTATCAG
This sequence comes from Lemur catta, assembly GCF_020740605.2. Classification (NCBI taxonomy): domain Eukaryota; kingdom Metazoa; phylum Chordata; class Mammalia; order Primates; family Lemuridae; genus Lemur; species Lemur catta. Next base: position 49,572,561 of record NC_059128.1, on the reverse strand, counting down.
CCCTTTATCGGATGTGTAGAGAGCAAATATTTTCTCCCATTCTGTAGGATGTCCATTTGCTCTAATGATAGGTTCCTTGGCTGTGCACAAGCTTTTTAATTTGATCAGATCCCATTTATTTATTTTTATTGCTACTGTGATTGCTTTGGGGGTCTTCAAAAATTCTTTGCCTAGGCCAATGTCTGAAAGGGTCTTCCCAACATCTTCTAGAATTCTTAAGGTTTCATGCCTTAGGTTTAAGTCTGTTATCCATCTTGAATTGATTTTTGTGAGAGGTGGGGATCCAGTTTCAATCCTCTGTATGTAGCTATATTTTTAAGCACTGTAATTGTTTAACTAGAGTCAACCTATTTGGGGACATTTTTAAAATACATACCCACTTTTGTGGAGTGAATTAAGGTCTATTTAAAGGTACTTCTTGTTTGCATTAGATAAACATACAGGAATACTGTTCCTTATGTGGTAAAATTTGTATGCTGTATAACCAAACTAATAGCAAGAGAAATAACTTTGTTTTTATGGGAAGAAGTCCCTATGTTCATTAAAAGTTATCTTGAAAAATATTCTCCCAAACTTATTTTGCCATTCTCACAATTTCACAAAAAAATAAGAGACGTGTATGTCCCCTAACCCGGCCATGATTATGAGAAGTTCTATTTGTTACAAGCAATGTGTAAGGTTTTTTTATGTGGTAGACTATCCTTGGGACAAATTAGAAGATTTTTCATGCAGTTTCCCAGACTTTTAGACATAGGAGAATGGCAATAGGCTTATTCTTGCATGCTATGTTATTCTTTAGAACTCTTAGCATATTCAATTTTTTAAAAAAATTCTTAGTCTAATAATTCCAATATCTCTGACCTGCCTGGTTCTGATGCTTAGTCTGACTTTTCAATTATTTTTTTTGACTTTTCGTTTGCCTCGTAATAATCCAATTTAAATGTTAATGTGGTGGTAAAGTGTGTGTGTGTGAGGAATGGGAGGATTTTTATAGTACTATGATTAGGACTCATTCTTTTAGTGAGCCTATACCCTTGGGCTCAGAACTTCACAGTGTTTCATAGTTTTTTTCTCCTCCCTTGGGTGGAAAAGGATAACTAGAGTGGGCTGGAGTTGGGTTTTCCCCTTCTTCCACTTGGAAGGCAAGAGCTGACTGGAATTGGGTATTTTCCTTTCCCAAGGTCAGTTAGGCTCTGATAATATACCATTAGGTTCGTTCTGGTTAACTAGTTTCTCCTGAGGGCAAGCTTATTAGGAGGAACATAATACTATGGTATATTTCAAAATGATTCCTTTTCTCCTCCCCCTTCCTGAAGCACAGGAGAGTCTTCCCAAATGTTTACTGTGGGAACTTGCTCTACCTTCTGAAGGTACAACTTACAGTATTGTGCCCTCCTCCCATGACTTGGTCCTCTGGAGTTTTTGACTCTCATAATTGTCTTCATTAAGCCTCCAGCAAATCATCAGTTGCACCTGAGATTTTCTTAACCAGACACTGGTCCCCATGGTGGTTTCTGTTCATGAGTCTCTGCTCTCATAAGACATATCACCCTGAATTTGCTTGTCTATATGTCCAATCTTGGGGGCAGCAGTTTACCCTGTGTTCTCCTTTCTCTCATGGCTTCAAGAAGAGTTGATTTTAAGTCTTTTCAATTTCTTTACTTGTCAGAACAGAGTGGCGACTTCCAAACTTATTATATATGGAAGTGGAAACTGGAAATCTATGACAATGATTCTATAATACAATTTTTCTGTAGAAGAAATGGAAAGGCAATGCAGTGTTTCCTCTACTCTGGTTTGTAAAAATTTGTTTCTTATTATTGAAATATAACTCCACACATGGACTTGCTCAGTGTTTGTGGTACAACTACAGATGTTTGATGTACAAACTAGGAATTCTGATAATTTTTCTTTTGCATAATTCCTACCTGAAAAGATAAAATAAAAGAAAAGCATTGTGCATGCATAAGCACATACATCGCATTATTGAATATATTCATTCCTGCTAGGAGAACTTGACTAGAAATTGATTAGAATTAAATTTTTTAATTTTGGCTCATGAAATTATTGGAAGCATTTCCATTGCTAACTTCTCAGTCTTTTCATTTAAAAATTTGTTTCTCTTTCACTGTGCACATACATCCATTGTAATGTTCAATGGGTGCATCCCATCATGATAAGCTGCCATCGCCTGTGTCTCCATCTCTTGATGTTAGTTTAGGGAAGCTGGCATATTGAATGCCATCTCTACCAGGTGCCTACTAATAATTTAACTATACATAAAAGTCACTCCAATTCACATAAAGATATTCATCTACACCTTAAAGAAATGTAGAATGAATTCAAATTTCCTTTCTTGTATCCCTAAAATTCTCAAGACCACTCTAGCAACATATGATAATTTATAATATACAGCAATTTTACTTGATTGCAGTTAAAAGATTATTCTTGCAAAATTTTTAAAAATATAGGATCATATGAGTACATTGCTAGAGTTTCTCCCAGCAAGGGGCTATGAAAGTGAGAAGCCCTGAAAATTAAGCACCGTTAGCTTCACATTAATCTACCTCTAGACCTCTATTCTTAATCATACATTTTTATGATTACTAAAAACAGCTTCTCAGTAATAAAAATAATACAAGATATATTTCATTGCCTGTCATGGTGCTTAATTACAGGCTGAAATCTGGATTATTTTTCATGAGGAAATAATTGCTACAATTATCTTTAGAACTGATATGCATTTAAATGAAGTATTTTTAAAGAAATGTTCTAATTGTCTCGATTTTGTAAAATTTCCAAATCTCATTCTTCTTATGAAAATAATAGTTCTTGTAATACAGAAGCTCTTAAGAGAAATTGTTTTAATGTTGACTAATTATTGGAATGTCAAAGATGATGTTTGCATTTTATATTTTCCACTTATAAATAATGTTTTGTTTTCCTTAAGAAACAAAATTATTGTGAAATATAAAACTGTCCTAAAAGTCTAAATGAAAATAAGCATGAATTTTATTAAGAATTAAAATATCCTCACTTTCGTTTTTATAAAGATGGTTTTAGTTTACATAAATTGACCAAGTCTCAACTGGTTATAATGGATAACTGATGTGTAAAAAGAAAAGTTATTTTACTAGAAAATGTAGTCTCTGACAATTTCTACACACCAAAGCCTATTTATCTATTACTACTTCAGTGCATTCACTTTCATAAATAAGTAATAAACAAGTAACAGAAGGGCTTTGATAACACTAATATGTAAATAGACTTTTAGAATTGGCACCTTTTGGCTGTAGCAAACTGAAATAAATCCTTAGTGACTTGGAAAATATTTTACCTTGAGCATTCAATGAAATTTTCTCTTCTGATGAGATTTAAGGTTGGGCTTAGTTGTTCATTTATTTCTATTCCATAGTGAATATGGAGAGCTATTTTCAGAAATTAGATCTGCATTCTCCAAAAAGAAACATTTTATACAAACACAAGAAACCTTCCAAAAGAATCTTGTGGGCTCTTAATAGCTAGTCAAGTAAAAATAAAATAGATACATTAAACTGAAAAACTCACTTATGTTTTTCTTTGCTCTGTACTAACTTTCTCATTGTGATTTATAGTTTTAAAATATGTTGGAAAAAGAAACAAAAGATAATCATAATTCTTTTTGAAATTTGACAACAGTGTCACGATTCTCTTCTTAGTGATATTAGGGCATGATTTCTCTAACATAAGGAATTCCTAATATAATTCCAAAACATGCATTTACATCTAAATAATGTATGAATCTAAAATAGTCCACTTTCTTGGGAACACAGAAGGTACATTAAAATTGATTTTTATGGAAATAGACATAATTTATAGAAAAATCTATAAGAGATGTATAGTAACCAAGAATTAACATTAGTAATTTATTTAGTCCAAATATTTTATTTGATTTTTTTATTCCAATAGATTTAGGGGTACACGTGGTTTTTGGTTATGTGAATGAATTGTATAGTGATACATACTGGGCATTGAGTGTGCCTATCACCTGAATAGTGCACATTGTACCCAATAGGTAATTTTTCATCCCTCACTCCGCTTTCACTTTTTTCCCTTTTGACTCTCCAGTGTCCATTGTAACACTCTATATGTCCCTGCCTATGATATTAATAGTTCAGTTCCCACTTACAAGTGATTATATGTAATATTTGATTTTCCATTCCTGAGTTAATTCACTTAGGATGATGACCTTAGTTCTATCCAAGTTACTGCAAAAGACATAATTTCATTCTTTTCTTTATGACTGACCACATTTTCTGTATCCGCTCATCAGCTGGTCAGCATTTAAGTTGATTCCATAACTTTGCAATTATGAATTGTGCTGTGATAAACATACAGGTGCAGGTGTATTTTCTATATAATAACTTCTTTTCCTCTGGGTAGATACTCAGTAGTGGGGTTGCTGGATGGAATGTCAGGTCTACTATTAGTTTTTAGAGAAATCTCTATACTGTTTTCTATGGAATTTGCACTAGCTTACATTCCCACCAATAATGTACAAGTTTTCCCTTTTCACTGCATTAATGCCTACATCCATTGGTTTGCCTTTATAGTGGCTATTCTGACAGGGGTAAGATATCTCACTGTGGTTTTAATTTGCATTTCTCTGATGACTAGTGATGTTGAACATTTTTTCATATTTGTTTTCCATTTGTATATATTCTCTTAAAAAATCTGTTCATGTAATTTGCTCATTTTTCAGTGGGATTATTAATTTTTTTCTTTCTAAGTTCCTTGTAGATTCTGGATATTAATCATTTGTTAGATGTATAGTTTGTAAATATTTCTTCTATTTTGTAGATTGTCTATTTATTTTTATATTTCTTTTGCTACATAGAATCTCTTTAGTTTAATTAAGTCTCATTTATTTATTTTTGGTTTCGTTTCATTTGGGGTCTTCGTCATAAATTCTTTGCCTAGGACAATGTCCAGAAGACATTTTTCCTAGATTTTCTCCTAGAATTTTTATGCTTTCAAGTCTTTAATCTAAACATTTACATCTTTAATCCATCTTGAGATAATTTTTGTATATGGTGAGAAGCAGAGATACAGTTTTATACTTATGCATGTGGCTATCAATTTTCCCAGCACCATCTATTGAAAAGATTGTCATTTTCCTAATGTGTATTTTTATTTGCTTTATCAAATATCAATTGGTTGTAGATATTTAGCTTCATTTACTGATTCTCTATTCTATTCCATTTGTCTGTGTATCTAGTTTTATGCTAGTACCACGCTGTTTTGATTACCATCACCTTGTAGTATAATTTGAAGTCAGGTAATATGATGTCTGCATATTTCTTCTTTTTGCTTAGGATTGCTTTGGCTATTCAGACTCTTTTTTGGTTCCGTATGAATTTTAGAATTGTTTTTTTCCCTCATTCTATGAAAAATATTGGTATTTTAACAGGAATTTACTGAATATATAGATTGTTTTGGGCAGCTCAATTATATTCACAATATTGATTCTTCCAATCCATGATCATGCTATGTTTTTCCATTTGTTTGTGTCATATATGATTTCTTTCATCAGTGTTTCACAGTTCTCCTTGTAGAGATTATTCTCCTCCTTGGTTAAGCAAATGCCTAGGTATTTTTTTTTTTCAGCTATCGTAAATAAGATTGAGTTTTTAATTTGATTCCCAGCTTGTTATTGGTATATAACAGTTCTACTGATTTTTGTATATTGATTTTATAACTGGAGACTTTACTGAATTCGTTTATGAAATCTAGGGACCTTTTGACATGTCTTTAGGATATTCTAGGTATGAGATCATATCTTCAGTAAATACAGATAATTTGAGTCCTCTTTTTCAATATGGATGCTCATTATTTCCTTCTCTTGCCTGATTGCTCTGGCTAGGACTTCCAATACTATGTTGAATAGAAGTGCTGAAAGTGTGCATCCTTGTCTTGTTCCAGTTCTTAGGATGCTTTCACCTTTTCCCCATTCAGTATGATGTTTGCTGTGGGTTTGTCATTTATAGCTTTAGTTATTTTGAGGTACGTTCTTTCTATGCCCAGTTTGTTGAGGGTTTTTATCATGCTGGCTTTTATCAAATTCTTTTTTCTGCGTCTATTGAGATGATCATATGGTTTTTGTTTTTAATTCTGTTTATGTGGTAAATCACATTTATTGACTTGCATATTTTGAGCCATCTTTAATTCTTCTTTCTAGATTTTCTTAACTACTTTTCAATCTTCAGCATGTTTTTAAATTTTAATAAGAATTGATATGTTATATGTGCTAGTCTTTTTCTTTTTTTTCTGTTTTCTATTCTTCTTAAGGGTCATTTTAGGAATATCTAGCTTGAATGAATGTCATTTACTTATTTCTAGTTTTCAAAATCCACAAATTTTAATTTTTAGAAATTTGTAACAACTTTTTATAGTCTTCACTTTCTTATCACCTCTCCTTTGCTCCAGAATTTATCAAAGATAACCAATTATATGATTTTTATTATCTAGACCACTCAGTACTGAAGGTTAGAATCCACTCTGATCAGAAGACTTTAAGTTAAATTTAACACATTTCATTTGTTTAAATATTATTTTCATAATTCTTTCTCTTAACAGTCCTTTCTGTGAGTGTTTTATTATTATTATTACTGTTCAGTTAGTATTTTTTAGATTGAAGAGAAGAAGCAGGTTACACCACACATGACCTACTCTTTGTTTTATAATTCTCTTTCTTCTTTTATAATAGTAATATAGTTGCAGGTTTATTAATTTGAGTCTTTAGCATTCTTCACATAAGTTTTCAGCTCCAAGCTACCCTCTTTTATTATTACGTTATTGTATTTCATTTGCCTCTATTGTATACAACTATTTAAAGTCTTATATGACTGAAGAGTTCTCTATGCAAATCAATCAATTTCTGTGGGTATTCACTCTTTTGCTCATAGAGGTCACATTAGGTTATGCAGCTAGAATTGCTTCTTGGGGACAGTTTCAGCTCTCTTAATTCATATTTTAATCTGAGAAGTACTATAATTATACAAATTTATCTTCACCTTTCTGAGTAAAGAGTAACAATGTAATGAAATGTTGTATAGATTTTTCTTTGTTTCAGAGAGAACTTGGTGTAAATCTCAACTCTACCACTTTCTGCAAGTTTACTTCTTTGAGCATAAATTGTTTCTTCCCCCACCCCCCAAAAAAGGGTGACAGTCCTTGGGATTTCACAAAAAAATTCCTAGATAAAATATCTGTGAATCAAAAACATCGCATATGACTTCTGGTTTATAGTGACCAGTACAAGCCAGTTAGCATTTTAACTGTATAAACCTAAGGAAATCTTTTTATCAGACTAATTCTGATAAAAGTAAATATGGGGCTAGGGAGTTACATTAATAAATATGTAAAGTGTGAACTATTTGCAGTAAAAAGAATTAAGTAAACTATTGATGAAGCACCAAGGGAATAACTACTGGATCTAGATATAAATCTGTTGCTAATTGGAAAATGCTACTGTAAGTTATTGTAATGAGAAATCTCAGTAGGATGATTTTAATGACACAGTTATTCTCTCCAATAAAATAACAATTAGTGTGCGTGGTATTATACTAATTGTTATTAACAAGGGATATTGGCAGTGCTTGAAAGCTAAATATTGAGCCACTTAACAAAAGTAGTTCTCATATACAGAACTAAGATCTTGCTATGCTCAAAAGAAAATTTAATCTAAAATTTTTTAAACTTTAAAAAAATTAACAAGAGTTTTAGATTTACAAGAAATTGAGCAGATAGTATAGAAAGTTCTTATGTTCCACTCCAACCTTCCCAATACATGTTTTTTTTTCCCTGTAATTCATATCTTGTATTAGTGTGATACATTTGTTCTAATTAATGAACCAATTTTGATATATCATTATAAAGTAAAGACCATAGTTTATGTAAAGGTTCACTTTCTGTATTGTATGCTTCTAGGGATTTTGATAAATGCATAATGGAACATATCCATCATTATAGTATCATAAAGAATAGTTTAAACACTCCCCAAATCCTCTGTACTCAACCTATACATCTTTCCCCATCCCCATGAAACCTTGGCAACCACCTTGTTTCTACCACTGTCTCTATAGTTTTGCATTTTCCAAAATGCCATTTAATTAAAATAATATAGCATGTAGCCTTTTCAAACTGTCATCTTTAACTTAGAAATATGCATTTAAAGATTCTTCCATGTCTTTTTATGCCTTAAGAAGTGATTTATTTTCAGTACAGAATAATAACCCCATTGTATAGATGTACCAAAGTTTGTTTATCCAATCACTTATTGAAGGACATCGTACTTGGTTCCAATTTTTCATGACTATGAATAAAGCTGTTATAAAAATTTGTGTGTAAGGTTTTTTGGACATAATTTGTCAAATTATTTGGGCAAATACTTAGGAGAGGGATTTCTGGATTTTATGCTAAGACTATGATTAGTTTTGTAAGAAAATGCCAAACGGTCTTCCAAAGTGGCTGTACCACCCTCATTCCCATCAGCAATGAATTGGCTATTCCACATCCTTACCAGAATTTAATATTGTCATTATTTTTCATTTCTGCCATTTTGCTGGGTATATATTGGTATGATATTGTTTTGATTTATTAGTTCCTATTGATGTATAAATTTGAACATCTTTTCTTATCGTTTGAAATTTGTATGTCTTCTTTGGTGAGGCATCTGTTAGAATCTTTTGCCCATATTTTAATTGGGTTCTTTGTTTTTTTAATTGTGGAGGTTTAAGAGTTCTTTATATATTTTGGAAACAAGTTCTTTACTATATGTGTTTGGAAAATACTTTATCGCAGTTGGTTGCTTGTCTTTTCCCTCTCCTGAAAGTACCTTTTACTTAACATGCATTCTTAATTTAATAAAATCCAACTTATCAATTTTTTTCATGGATCATTGTTTGGTGTTGTATATTAAAACTATTGGTAAAATTTAAGGCTACCTATATTGTCTCATGTGTCATCTTCTAAAAGTTCAATAGCTTTGCATTTTACATATAGGTCTATAATCAATTTGAGTTAATTTTTGTGAAAGGTGTAAGGTATGTGTCTAGCTTCATTTTAGGGGAGATATAAACAACCAATTTTTTAAAGTCCCATTTATTTTTAACCCTATCCTATCTCCATTGAATTGTCTTTCTTCTTTTATAAATGATCAGTTCATTATATTTGTGTGGGTCTATTTCTGGACTTGTTATTCCATTTCATGTGTATATATTTAATCAATAACATGCTGTATTGATTACTATACTTTTTATATTAAGCCTTGACATTGGTATTGTCAGAACCTTTTCTTTTCAGTTTTGTGTGGCTATTTTGAGTCTTTTTCCTTTGGATGTAAACTTTAGGATCAATTTGTTGATATCCGCATAACAACTTCCTCATAGTGTGATTAATGTTGCATTGAATCGTAGATCAAATTGGGAAGAAATAACACATTAAAAATATCGAGTCTTCCTATCTATGAACATAAAATGTTTCTCCGTTTATTTAGGTTTTATTATCATTTTATCGTAGCTTTGTAGTTTTCTACATATAGATCCTATAGATATTTTTCTAGATTTATACATCAGTATTTTACATTCTTAATGCTAATGTGAATGCTATTGTGTTTTTAATTTCAAATTACAGTTGTAAATTAGTAGTACATAGGAGAGCAATTTACTTGTTTACTAACCATCTATTCTCCTACCTTGCAATAATTGTTTATAAGTTCCTGGAGGTTTTTTGTTGGTTCTTTGAAATTTTTATCACAGAAAATCATGTTAACTATGAAAAAAAATTTGTTTTTCTCAATCTGTATGACTTTTATTTCCTTTTCTTGTCTTATGCATCAGCTAGACTGTTAGTATGATATTGTATAGGTGAGATGAAAGGAGACATTCTTTATTTCCTGTATTGGGGGAAAGTATACAGTTTCTCACCATTAAGTATGATATAAGTTGTAGGCTTTTTATAAATATTTATTGAGGAAGTTTCCTTGTATTCCTTGAACTCCTGACCTCGAGCGATCCTCCTGCCTTGGCCTCCCAGACTGCTAGGATTACAGGCATGAGCCACTGTGCCTGACCCTTGTATTCCTAATTTGCTGATATTTTTTATCGTAAAAGAACATTGGATTTTGTCATATTCTTTTTCTGTGTCTACTGATATGATCAAATGATATTTCCTCCTTAGCTTTGTGATATTATTGATTACATTAATTCATATTCAAATGTCAAACAAGTATTACATAACTGTAATAAATTGCACTGAGCTAGGGTGTATACTTATTTTTATATATCATTAGATTTAATTTTCTAATATTTTGTTGAAGATATTTTTCATTCTAAGTTAAAGGGATGATGGTTTCTTTTGTTCTGAGGAGGTCTATATTTGATTTGAGATTAATGTTGGACTTGTAGAGTAAGTCAGGAAGTGTTCAGTCTGCTATTTTATGCTAGGAATGTGGACATTGTTACAATTCATTTCTTAAATGTTTGGTAGAATTCACTATTGTATCCATATGAGCTTGGTGTTTTCTTTATTGATAAATTATTAATTATTAATTCCATTTCTTTAATAGATATAGGTTTATTCAGATTATTTCGCCTGTGTGAGTTTTGGTAGTTTGTATGTTTTAAGGAATTAGTTCATTTTGTCTAAGTCATCCAATCTGTGGGCATAAAGTTGTTCATAATATTCCTTTATTATCATTTTGATGTCCATTGATTCAATAGTAATAATCCCTCTTTGATTTCTAATGTTGGTAATTTATGTCTTCTCTTTTATTCATGTTTAGCCTGGATATAGGCTTATCAGATTTTACTAATTCTTTCTAAGAACTACTTTCTTATTTTTTCTGTTTTCTTGACTTTAATTTAATTTCCGCTCTAGTTTTTATTATTTTTTATATTCTGCTTACTTAAGATTATATTTCTGTTCTATATATAGTTTTCTTTGGACCTTTCTTCTATTCCAATATATCTATTGAGTGCTGCAAATTTCTCTGTAAGTACTACCTTTGCTGCATTTCAGAAGTTTTGAGGAGTTTTATTTAATTTTCATTAGGTGAAAAATCATTTTAAACTATCTTGGGACATATTATTTGACCCGTGTAATTTTTAGTATTGTACTGTTTAATTACAATACAAATATTTTCAGATTTTTACAGCTATATTTTTGCTATTTATTTCTTTTTTAATCCTATTGTGGTATAAGAGCATATTATATGTAATTTCTATTTTTATTTGTTGTTTTTGTATCTTATTATTTTATTGTGGTAAATACATACAGCATAAAATTTAACATTTCAATCATTGCAAAGTGTTGTGCAACTATAATTACTATTATTTCTTTTTTTATTATTTCAATAGATTTAGAGGATAAAATGGTTTTTGTTACATGGATGAATTGTAGAGTAGTGAAATCTGAGTCTTTAGTATATTGGTCCCCCGAGGAGTGTACATGGTACCAAATAAGTAATTTTTCATCCCTCAACCCTCTTCCACCCTTCCCCCTTCTGAATCTCCAGTGTCCGTAATTCCATTCTGTATGACCATGTGTAGCTATAGCTTAGCTCCCACTTAGGTATTTGTTTTTCCATTCATGAAATACTTCTCTTAAGATAATAGATTTCAGCTCCATCCAAGTTGTTGCAAAAGATATTATTTCATTGTTTTTTTATGACTGAGTAGTATTACACGGTGTGTGTGTATGTGTGCAGGTGTATGTGTGTGTGTATACATGTGTCTATATATACACACACACATACATACATATACACCACATTCTTTTTATCCATTCATCAGTTCATGGACACTCAGGTTGATTCCATAAATTTACAATTGTGAATTGTGCTGCAATAAACATATGAGTGCAGGTACCTATTTTACATAATGAATTCTTTTCCTTTGGTTAATAGCCAGCAGTTGGATTTCTGGGTCAAATGGAAAGTATACTTTTAGTTCCTTAAGGAATCTCCATACTCTTCTCCATAGAGGTTGTACTAATTACATAATTACATTCCCACCAATAGTGTCTAAGCATTCCCTTCTCATTGCATTCATAACAACATGTATTGTGTTTTGACTTTTTAATAATGGCCATTCTGACAGGGGTGAGGTGGTTTCTCATTGTGGTTTTAATTTGCTTTTCCATGATGATTAGTGATGTTGAGCATGTTTTTCATGTTTCTTTACCATTTGTTTGTCTTCTTTTGAATAATATCTGTTCATGTTTTTTGCCCACTTTTTAATGGGTTTATTTGTTTTCTTCTTGCTGATTTGCTTGAGCTGTTTGTAGATTCTGGATATTAGAGCTTTGTTTGATGTATAGTTTGCAAATACCTTCTCCCGTTCTCTAGATTGTCTGTTTATTCTGTTGATTGTTCTTTTGCTGTGCAGAAGCCTTTTAATTTAATTAAGTCCCATTTATTTATTTTTGGTTTTGTTGTATTTGCTTTTAGGGTCTTAGTCATAAATTCTTTGCCCAGACCAGTTTCCAAAAGACTTTTTCCTACATTTTCCTCTAGAAATTTAATCATTTCAGATTTTACATTTAAGTCTTTAATTAATCTTGAGATAATTTTTGTATACAATGAGAGAGAGGGATCCAATTCCATTCTTCTGCATGTGGTTATCCAATTTTCCTAGCATTATTTATTGAATAAGGAGTCATTTCCCCAGTATGTGTGTTTGTCTGCCTTGTCAAATTTCAGTTGGTTATCGGTATGTGGTTTTATTTCTGGGTTGTCTATTCTGTTACCTTGATTTATGTGTCTACTTTTAGGCCAGTATAATGCTGTTTTGGTTACTATAGCCTTGTATTAATAGTATAACTTAAAGTCAGGTTATGTGATGTCTCCAGCTTTTTTCTTTCTGCTTAGGATTGTTTTGGGTATTTGGGCTCCTTTTTGGGTCCATGTGCATTTTAAAATCATCTTTCTAATTCTTTGAAAAATGATATTGGTGTTTTGATAGGAATTGCATTGAATCTGTAGATTGCTTTTGGCAGTGTGATCATTTTAACAATATTGACTCTTCCAATCATGAGCATGTGACATTTTCTCATTTTTTTTTGTCAGCTATAATTTCTTTCATCATTTTGTAGTTCTCCTTATAGATAACTTTCCCTTTCTTAGTTGAATATATTATTAGGTATTTAATTTTTGTAGCTATATTTATAGGCTATGTGTTATATTTTGTTACACAGATAGACTATATAATGATCAAGTCAGGGTATGTGGGGTGTCTATCACCTAGAGTATTTATCATTTTTATGTATTGGGAACATTTCAAGTCGTCCAGCTATTTTTTTATATATAACACATTGTTAACCATAGTCATCATACTTTTCCATAAACATTAGAATTTATTCCTTGAGTCTGACTGTATGTTTTTACTCATTAACCAACCTTTCTTTATCTCCCTCCACAAAACATACTCATACTTCTCAGCCTCTGGTGTCTGTAATCCTACTCTCTACCTCCATGAGGTCAACTTTTTTAGCTCCAACATATGAGAAAATGAAATATTTGTCTTCCTGTATCTGGCTTATTTCACTTAATATAATGACCTCTGGTTTCATCCATGTTGATGAAAATGACATGATTTCATTCCTTTTTATGGCTGCATTGCACCCCATCATGTATATATACCTAATTTTCTTTATTCATTCATCTGTTGATGGACACTTAGTTTGACTCCATATCTTGGCTATTGTGAATAGTACTGCAGTAAACATGGGCATGTAGGTATATTTTTGATATATCAATTTCTTTTTCTTTGGATAAATGCCCAGTAGTGGGATTTGGGCATTTATGATATGGTAGTTTTATTTTTAGTTTCTTGAAGTACCTTCATACTGCTTTCCATAGTGTCCATAATAATTAATATTCCCCCCAACAGTGTATAAGATTTGCCTTTTCTGTACATCTTTACTAGTATCTATTATTTTTTGTCTTTTTAGTAATAGCCATTTTAACTAGGGTAAGATAATATCTCATGTTGTTTTTATTTGCATTTCTCTGATGATTAGTAATCTCAAGCACTTTTTCATATACCTGTTGGACAGATAGATGAAATTCTGGGTTCAGGATTATGGCATTTTATCTACATCTCCTATATACAATCTTATTCTAACAGGTTACAAGGGAAATCATAGCACACAACATTACTTAAAAAAACATATACAGTAGGATCCACTCAGTTCAAGTGAGAGACATATAGTGTTAACAGCTGCATAAATATTTCAATAGATTAGGCTTCAGAAATTTAGAACTAACTGCTAATCTTGCCAGATTCCAATGAACTGTACAATAAGTACAGGAATTTGTGTCTCATACCCATAATATACATAAAATAATAATAAAGGCTGCATTCCACATTTGTGTGTGTGTGTGTGTGTGTGTGTGTGTGTGTGTATGCAAACTCTTGCTATCCTTTTATCTGCATTTGGATGACTCAGGAAAGTGAAAGTTTAAGGAAAAGCATCTAATAATCAGCCAATCCAAGAGACAAAGTACAGCCAGCTTAGAGCTGGCCATGAACAAATTTACAGTGAACTACTACAGCTGTGTTTATTGCAGGGTGAGGTCGTAGTGGAGAAAAGTCATCTAGACAAGAAAACAAATGGGATTTGATGACCAGCTCTGCAGAAAGCCAGGCTTTAAAGCAAGCAACACTTAATAGTTTCAAGGAAGCTTCTTATTATGATAATCTTCAAGAAATGAGCCCAATAGTAACTAAAATAGCATGGTACTGGCATAAGAACAGAGACAAAGACCTTTGGAACAGGACTGAGAATCCAGAGACAAAACCATTAACTTATTGTCATCTAATCTTTGATGAAGCAGACAAAAATATACATTGGGGGAAAGAATCCCTTTTCCATAAAAGGTGCTGGGAAAACTGTATAGCTACATGCAGAAGATTGAAACTGGATCCCCATCTCTCACCTCTCACAAAAATCAATTCAAGATGGATAACAGACTTAAACCTAAGTCATGAAACCTTAAGAATTCTAGAAGAAGATGTTGGGAAGACCCTTTCAGACACTGGCCTAGGCAAAGAATTTTTGAAGACCCCCAAAGCAATCACAGCAGCAACAAAAATAAATAAATGGGATCTGATCAAATTAAAAAGCTTTTGCACAACCAAGGAAACTATCATTAGAGCAAATGGACAGCCTACAGAATGGGAGAAAATATTTGCTCTCTACACATTCGATAAAGGGCTGATAACAAGAATCTATCTAGAGCTTAAAAAAATCAACAAGAAAAAACCAAACAACCCCATCAATAAATGGGCAAAGGACATGAACAGAAACTTTTCAAAACAAGACAGAATAATGGCCAGCAAACATGTAAAAAACACTTAATATCTCTAATCATTAGAGAAATGCAAATCAAAACCACAATGAGATATCACTTAATCCCTGTGAGATTGGCCTCTATCAAAAAATCCCAAAACAACAAATGCTGGCAAGGATGTGGAGAGATAGGAACACTCTTACACTGCTGGTGGGACTGCAGATTGGTGCAACCTCTGTGGAAAAGAATCTGGAGATACCTCAAAGAGCTAAAAATAGAAATACCAATGGATCCAGCAATAGCACTGTTGGGCATTTACTCAAAAGAGCAAAAGACATTCTATAATAAAGACATCTACACCTGAATGTTTATAGCAGCACAATTCACTATTGCAAGGATGTGGAAACAACCTAAGTGCCCATCAATGCAGGAGTGGATTAATAAAATATGGTATATGTATAAAATGGAATATTACTCAATTATAAGAATGGTAGTGATGTAGCACCTCTTATATTTTTCTGGATAGAGCTTGAGCCCATCCTCCAAAGTGAGGTACCACAGGAATGAAAGAATAGGCACCACATGTAGTCGCCATCAAATTAACACTAACTGAGCAACACTATGGTGCTCATATGGTAGTAATATTCTCCAGGGATTAGGGGGTTGGAGCAAGGGTAAACTCACAACTAATGGACACAATGAACGTTGCAGAGGGGAAGGGCATACCTCTAATTCTCGCTTGTGTGAGGCAAAGACATAAAATATAACCAAAATGTTTGTAGCCTCAAAATATCCTGAAATAAAAATAAATAAAAAAATAAATGGCAATTCCATTCTTCAATTATTTAAACAGAAAAAAAAAAAAGGAAATGAGCCCAATTTATCCAAAGGTTGTAGAAATTTACATAATCAATTACCTTACAGGTCAATCTTTCCCAAAAATTTTAAATAAAGCTCATTTAAGAATGGTTGTTTTCCAAATATCAAGGGCCCAAATGGTGTCTATGAAACCGTATAATGCCGTGCTGGTTGAGGAAATCTGCATCTTCCTGGAAAAATCTGGTCCCTGCTTTAATTAAATGATATCCATCACACAGATGCAGAGGTGTTCAACTATGGAGGTCTATTATTCCTTGGGAATGGTTTAGAGAGAGGGCTGAATTTCTTAAGATATTTATATTGAAATTATATTCACAAAACATCAAAGAGAAATAATAGAACAGCACCATTTCTGGTCTCTTTTCATGACAAGTTCATGACAATAATATTTTATCCTACCAAACACCACCATTTTATTCCTAAAATCCAAATGGAATTTTACAATAAAGAATGTCAAAAACACTGCCTTAAGCTCTACTTTTGTTCCTACATAAATTTTCAGCATACTTTTTTGCATATTTTTTTCCTCAGCCTCTGATATTAATAGTTACCATTTGTCCAACATACACATTCTGCAGTAGGATTCATGCAATAGGATTCTGGCAGGCAACATGGCAGGACATGATCTTTTTGTCCAATTCTGGCCACAGCAAGTATAGCTGGTAACGTGGATCATTTATTGTTGTTGCACTCCTATAGCTGGAGGTAATAATTCTATTTAAGCACATAGTTGTTTAACATGGATCATTTAGCGTTGCTGTATCCTTATAGCTGCAGTGAAAAATTCTGTTTCTTTAATATTCATGGTAAAACATGTATTGGCACTGTCAGGCTCATGGTCTAGAAAGATACATGGCCCATGAAGGGCCAAAGCTACTCAATTTTTGCTGTCCACTGAATCTGCCAAACAAGTATGTTTACTTGGTACTGAGGTTATTAAGAAACAAAGTGCTAATTCAATGTCTTGCATCCTACCTTTATTCAGACATATAGGCAGTTAGGGTTAGGGGCAGAGTAGTTAGTATTCTATGCATTGTAGATAGTGCCTACCCATGAGAGAGCAATAAGAATAGATTACTAGAGTATGTATTACTCTCAGAAAATTCTGATTCTTATTATCAATTATTTTAGTACTATTAATTATACTTCCTTGCAGTATTTTCTCTGTTAAGAAACAGTTACTTTGCTAATGAACTGGATTCTTTCCCAAGGTTTCTGATTTCTAATTACCAATGTGCTATATAGTATTCATCACTCATTGCTTAAGTGACAACAAGTAAAAAAAAAGAAATAATGAAATTTAGAGATGACTTGATATAGTATGGTAATTTCCCACATCATCACCTACAAAATGTTTTTTTTTCCCCAATCAATTAAGACTCACCATTACAGCAGTTAATTCTCAAGGCCCTCACAGTAAATTCTCATCCAGAGAGCTCCCCTTATTCATTTTCTAAAGAAACCAAGATGTCTCTGTTGATGAGTATTTTACCTTGCCTAGGATGTTCATTAATGTCAATACAAAAGTCCATGAGCTGCAAAATCCTGAGGTTAAGATGAAGCAGCTATTACAAGTATACCTTCTGGCCTAAAGTAAAAGGCTCATAGAATAAATTACTCTTCTGCATATCACTGCTTAGTGGTTCAAGAGTGATTTTTTTCCTATTTTATAAGATCACATGAAAGCCTCTTCACATTTTTCATTACTTTGCTTGCAGTAAACTCTGAAAAAAAAAATTCACTCTGTCTGAATAGAATCTGTTATTTTTCATCCTCTGAAGATTTATACTTCAATTGAATTTTTTCTTTCAGTACAGTAAAAAAGATGCACTTTCTTACATTCTTTTTACTGCTTCTTCTATGCACTATCTTTTTTTGTGTGTGTGTAGGAATAAAAATAAGATGAGGGGTGGTGTGTATCTTTGTGGCATTACTTCACGTAAGCAGTCTTCCCTGCTGTTGGCCAAAGACCAAACTATGATTTCAATACACAGGACAAAGAATGCCAACATAAAATGTACTCCCTTGGCAAAGGCCGTAGATATTTTCTGATAAATAATCAAGATCCTTGTCTAAGCTCATTCATGGAATTAATTTTATTATTCTCAGAGAATGTTTAGATGTTCTTTTCCTTTAACCTTTCCTAGATTTGGGAGTATAAATCTATTGCTTACTGTCTTGAAGAAATTATATAGCCTCAATTTCTATCTGTCTTTAAGTAGACAGCAGCCTGTAGATGAAGCAGCAGCTTCCCACATTAGTTATGAAAATCTTTTGTTCTATGTAATGGAAATGAATTTGTTGAAAAATAAACCAATTTTTTAATTGCACTCAAATTCTGAACTGCCTTAACTTACTTGATATCTATCCCATATGGAAGCTAAAGTTACACTTGGTTAGAAAGGCCTTAATTTACTTGAGTATCGTATGTTGTCCATCATGGAAATTAAATATTATCCTGCTCACTGGATACCAACCCAGGCTTGTATCTGGCGATGTATTACTACCCTTTGGGTTAATTGGAACTCCATTTTCTGCAAACACATTTTATTAATTGTACTACTTAGGGTAATTAGCAGGTGCAACGATATAGACCCCAAATAGTAGAATGCCTCAAAAATAGGGGAATTTTGTTTCTCACTCACTTAATAGTCCCAAATAAATGGTAGTAGTTTGTGCATGACTTTCTTTATGGTGATTCAGGGACTCAGACTATTTTTGTATTTTTGCTTCACCTTCATCCAGGGCAGAACTGCCAGTAGAACTGTCTACAATGATGGCTTTTTTTAGCAGAATATTTTTTAAAAATTTAATAAATTTAGAGGGTACAAGTATTTTTGTTACATGGATGAATTGTGTAATGCTAAAGTCAGGGCTTTCAGTGTACTCACCAAGAGAATAGTGTATAATGAACCCAATGGGTGGCTGTTTTTTATAATCGATCACCCTCTTCCCACCCTCACCTTTGTTAGTTTCCAATATCCATTGTACCACTTTATGACTGTATATGCTCATTGTTTAACTCCCATTTAAAAGTGAGAACATGTGGCATTTGTTTTTCCATTCCTGAGATACTTCACTCTAGATAGTTGTCTCCAGTTCCATTCAAGTTGCTGTAAAAGACATTATTTCATTTTTTAGGGCTGAGTATTACTCCATGGTGTGTGTGTGTGTGTGTGTGTGTTCCCCACATTTTCTTTATCCACTCAGATAGGCACTTAGGTTGATTCCATATCTTTGCAATTGTGAATTGTGCTGTGATAAACATTCTAGTGCAGGTGCTTTTTTGATAAAATGACTTATTTTCTTTTAGGTGGTGGGATTGCTAGATCCAACGATGGGTCTACTTTTAGTTCTTTGTTTTATAATGGCAGTAACCACTACGTATGTGGCTACTGAGCATCTAAAATGTGTCTAGTATGACTGAGAACCTGAATTAAAATTGAATTTAATTTTAATTAATTTAAATATAAGTAGCCACATGTGGCTAGTGGCTATCTCATTGGACAGTGTCAATTTACAGTCTTATTTGTAGTTTTCATCCAGCTGGAAGAGGAGAGGAAAGAACATGGAGGAAGCATAGCCACTGCGTAAAACTTGATCTTAAAAAGACACACATAATCTTCATTCATATTTCATTACCTAGGGCTCAGAAATCTGGACATATCTAATTGAAAGAAAGCAAGAAATGTAATCTTGCTGTGTGCCCAGGAGGATGAGGGGGAGGATTACACAATGTTTAGTGAGTACCTAGCATACCCTTTGCTGCACTAAGCAATGGAATAAGGCTATTAAATATCTGAACATATGGATGTATTTTTTAAAAAAAATTTGGTAAGTAATTAAAATATCTTTACAGAGCCAAAATTGCTTTTTGTTTATATTGATTACCTCAGTATCAAAGAGAAGAGGTGGGAACCTCATTCAATAAATACATATCTACAAATAAATCAAGAAATTAGCTGAGGCGGGTGAAACTTATATATGCCTCTCAAACTTCACCTGATCCTTTTCATCTGGATATATATTGCCGCTGGTCATATAATAACAGCTCTTAGGACCATAAACCAGGGCAGAAAACTACCTCACTGAATCATGCCTCGCTTGAAAGTACCAGGTTCACAGGTTTTTTATTATGTTTCTTGCACTCTTTCACACCCATCATTCCCACTGCTCACTGGCATAGGTAATCCTGGTACCTGATTCTCTTATGCTGTCGGGACTTTCTATTTTTATGATCCCGATTACATCTGTACTTTCCCAATTTTTTTTCCTAGCCAATCTCACAGCTGCCTCTTATCTGCCATGAATGCTGATAATCCTGCTTACCCAGATATTTGCTTCTCTGACCAGTTGCTATTTAATGGCCTATACTGATCTGAGTTGAACTTACTGACCCCCTGCATGATTGACTTTCAAACACCCACATAAGAAGCTAAAGAGCTTTCTGGGGAACTTCGTCCTTTAATCTGACATGACTTGGACTCTTGATTCTCTTTCTATTCCTTTTTTATTTTTTAAATAGACTTTCCAAATACCTTTAATAAACACCTGCCAGGGCTGATAGTGACCGCCAAACTGTATCCTAAATGTACATGACAGGACTAGTGTACATGCCCATGTGTTTATTATTCCTAAATTTGCATTAATATATTTTTACCTGCTTTGTATTTTTCTCTACCTAGCTTTATCTGCAAAAATTATTTCATTAGGGACCTGAGTAGAAGCACTTCAAAGAAAAAAGTCAGTTAAAACAATTGGTTATAGGAAGTGATCAAAGATAACATTTCAAATTTTTCCTTCTGGGACACTTGTAAATTGTCAGGGCTTTTTCCTTTGGCATTTTTGAATTGTGTCTCTTAAATGTACAGATGTTGCTCTGTATAAATATAGAATGATATAAAAAGAATCAACTAAAATGGGACAAGGAAAATACTTGATAGACTCACAAATAAAAAGACTTGCACTTTTAGACTGTTTTATTTTCTTAAATTTTGTAGATGTTCATTTAATTTCTTGTAAGGAAACTATTTCTTTTGAACTATTATGAAAGAATTTTTGTTCAGAAATGATTAATAAATCCAAAGTATATCATCTAGATCAGCAGTCCCCAACCTTTTTGGCACCTGGGACCAATTTCAGGGAAGACAATTTTTCCACGGACAGGGCTGGGGGAGCGGGCAGTGGCCTGGGGGCTGGAAGCCACAGATCTTGATGACAGAAATTTTAAGATGCTTATGTTATAATTACCACATATATTGATGTCTCAGAAAAAAAAAGACTAACATGTAACTCTTTTGCAGAGATAAATGAGTTTGTGGGATTGGCTCATAATGTGTAGTTATATACATATAGTGTAGTAATCTTGAATAATTCACTCATCAAATATTTGGATAAATATTTTGAGATTTTATTACAAACGTTATTTTTATCTGTATTCATTAAGTTGGTGCTGTTTAGACTATCTATTAGCTTATCCAACCTGGTGAAAATAAACTAAAACACTGAAATAACAAATCTGATACTGAACTGGAAAATAAATAGTAATCCTGCGTTATAAGTTATAGAGTACTCCATAACTCCATTTATCATCATTATTAAAATGGTTGAGATATTACAATAGTAATATCTGACACAAAGTAAAAAAGTATTATTTACATTAATTATTCATCAAACTCAGTTCATTTGGTTAATTTACTCATCAAATATTCATGTACAACGTTTTTTCAGCTATTATCCTAGATTTGAGATATAGAAAGATGCCTAAGTCCTAATACCTGGCCTTTATTTCACTTGTTCTTTGCTTTATTATAATTCCTATCACACTGAATTTGTTTTTCCCTGTGTCCAGGTATGGGCACAAACCAAAAAATAAGCTGGGATAAACAAGAGGTTGCTTTGTCTCTGGCTGATATGAAATGGGCACCACCCAATCAAATGCCACTCTATGCAGATCAGAGACATCACACTGAATTTTATCTGTGTACATGCTTCTCTATAATGCTAGATGGAAAGTTGTCTGAAGGTAAAGACCACAGAAAGAAACTCTGTTGTGACTACATTCAATGGGTTTAGGTTCAGAGAATATGAGAAAGTTAAGTCCCAACTTTTGTGAATGAGACACTCAATGCTGGCATGAAAAAGAACCTCCCTGGATAAATGAGTAATTACCCTCAAGTGACATAAGAAATTCCTCAGAAACTAACCTAACAAATAAAATGTTGGGTCCTTGGGGAAAATATTATTCTAACTCATGCCACCCTCACTTTTTTTGAATATGGTATTTTCAATCATGTAAAATCAAGCTTATAATATGACTCACAACTTTTGGAGAAGTAATATCTATCTTTAGGTATGGAAAGATGTATTGGTGGGAGAAAAGTGGTAGTGGGAGTGGCTAGTATTTTTTGAAGTATTATCCAGTGTTATTTGGTTTCTAGTATTTCTTTCTCTTCCCTAACCCTTCATCTATTTAATAAATAACCTTTTGTTGCTTTTAAAATGTTTTATAATAAAGGGAAATAAAGAGCTTAAGAGGTAGAACACATTGAATAACTAGTATTCAAACTTAGGCCATTATGACACTAGAGTGCATGCTATTAAACACTACTCAATATTGTCTCCTATCAGAACATGTGAGGTAGCCAAATGCTGTTATTAGAGCTAACTTTACTAGAAGAGAATAACATGATTGCTACCAATGAGTATATGAGTGAAAAAAGAATATTCAATGAGGTTCAAAGGGATTATGGAACTGATCAGGAAAGACAGCTTAAAATCAAGAAATTTGAGTCAACCATCAAAATCATTAAAGATTAAGAATGACTTCAGTAGGTTTAAAATTTAGAATACATATTAAAGTTTTAAAAAGGTAGATTGTGGTAAAATTATAGAAGGCTTTGTATCCTGCATAAGATTTTTTGACTTAGTTGTTGAAAGACTTTGAAAAGGATAAAGTTACCCACTTGACTATAATATAATTGCAAGTGGGATGGACTTAAAACTTAACCACTAATTGGATCATTTTTTGAGAGTGAAAGAGACTTCTCTCAATAATTACAACAGGCAAAACTAGGAGTGTTCCAGGAAAACTGGGATGGTCGTGATGTGCGTTAGGGAGAAACATGGAGGATGTTTTCCTAAAGAGGACACTGATAGCCTAGTTATAAAGCTTGAGGACCTGCACTAGCCTGATAAGAAGGAGGATAAAATCAACACAATTGATTCAAAGGCACAAGTAGAAATGGATGGACAGAGCTTGCTATTTATTTGGATGTGGCTACAGGATGGATAAAATGATGCCTGTTTTGGTTATATATGTCCAGGAGAAAATGTCATCACTAAAAATTAGTAAATCTATCGTACTAATCTGAAATTCAGCATGTGTTAGAGAAAACAAAAGAAAATGGTATGTCTATAATGTCATAAAATTGTAATGCAAAGATGCCATTAAGTTTACAAAGAGAACTGAAATTTTCTGCTAGACAGTGAGGACAAAGGACTAAGTTGTAGTCATTGTTTTCTCCCAGAATCTGGGTCAGTCCATGGCACATAGTAGGCATTTCAATTATGTTATTTTGATTATCCTTAAAAGGAAGTTTCTATTTAAAAATATGTTTTAATGTTATTTATTATAGGAAATAAATTATACTCTTGAGAAGGTATATTGGAGAACAATTATATTGTGATTATAATTCAATTCACAAACCTTATTCCAAAGCTCAATGCTCCAGCTACATCACAGAAGAGTGAATAACATCCATTTCTAAAAAATGAAATAAAGCCACCTGGTGTCTTTACTAAATCAGGATAAATGATAATCCTATGGATAGCAAAAATCAATTCACAAGTTTAATGTTACTTTAGCTCACCCAATAATTATGACAAAAATTCCAAGAAATCAGAAGATATTATTAATCTCTTTAATGTATCTAATTATATTCTGAAATGGAAAACAACAACAAAAACTAATCATTTAATCAAACTAGTAATGCGGAAGCATCGAAAAATATAAATTTCCCTTACGTGAATTGTAAAACCCCTGTTCTTTGCATTGAGGCTTTTTCTAATGTATTTATATAAGATACTAAACCAATTTTTTAATATCATTTTTTGAAGAAGCTCATCCACTAACTTTTAGTTGAACATGTCTTCCTATTGGCTAAGAAAATATAATACCAAATTACTGTATGCTAAAGAAATGTCTTATAACTGCCATTTCTTTTCTCAAAGTATTTAAGTTAATGTCTTCTTAGATTATAAGTATATGATTCTAGATGTATGTAGGATAATTGAAGGATTAACTTGATTCACCTTGGGGGAACAGAAGGTAATATTTTGTACTACATCCTAAAAAATACATTCTTCTAGGAAGCAAGAAATGGCTGTGAGATGGGCCCCATTCAACATGACTCCTATTGGCCTGTACTTGCAGCAACCATGGCCCCCAAAAAGCAAGGTAATTGAGGAGATTTTTTGAGTCACATCACCAGACAAAAACATTTAACCAGCTGGTATAGGAAATAAGGTCAAAAAACCTAGAACACACTGTGAAAAAGAACAAAATTAATGGTGAAATATCAGTCAAGGATTCAGGGTTGGCTGCAGGAGCAGAGATTAGAATTTGTCACAATAATTGTCTTTTATGAAAACCTCATAGATTTTGGGTCTGCTAAAGGGGACTATTGGGTGGATTGTGGTTTGTGGAGAGCACAATACATATCTAAGTGAGGCACAGGGTATACTGAAGAAAATACCTCCTTAAAGCACTTCGAATCCTCTTGGCCTCATTACCAGCAACATAGCTGTGGCAGCCAATTTTGAGTGGGTAAAATCTGAGAGATTCTCATGCCAAGCACATACTCTGCACCTCTTCCTTCTTGCCTTGGTTCTTCTCGATGCCGTAGCATGAGAACTTGTCGGACATTTATGTCTTTTACATATGCACAACTTGGAAGTACTAAAATGTTAATGTCCCATAGAATAATCCTTTATGCATGAGGGAAGAGGGTGACAAATAAATGTTTCCCTTTTTCATTACTGGGGAGCTGTGGTTCTGAGATTCTATTCCTAAGGCTTCTTGATAGGTCCCAGCCGTATTGAGAACCGATCATGCTCAGTGGTAGCTAAGTCAATGCACCAATTCATTAGTTTCCCCTCCTTTCCTTTATTACTCCATCATTCTCTCATTTCTGCTCCTACAAAGAAGCTATTTTCTCAGAAATTGCTGTGTTGGTACAGAGCCTAAGAAAAAACATTAGTAAAGACAGGGTCTGATTGTAGTCCCTTCTGGTGGTAGAAGGGGGAGAGGCACAGCTAGATCTAGATAAAATTTTAATGTATAAGAATTTGCCTTTCATGTTTACTTACTTTCCTCTTAAGAATCCTTGCTGTATTTGTTCTTATTATTGTGCAGGGCTCTCATGTAATCTATATCATATTTTCCTATTAAAATAATTTATTTTCAATGAGATGCTGAGTTAAAAGTGAAAAAAAAATCAACTATGTTGTCCAAATATGCAAATTGATAACAAATAATATATTACTTAACCAAGTTATCTTTTTCATTTTAGTAACAAATAATTGCAAAATCTAAGAACATAAATTTACACTAGATTGTGAAGGGTCTGTTATTGAATGTGAGGAATATAGTTTTGGAGAAAATATATTTTGATGTCCTTTACATTATTTTTGCTATAAAATGAGAAGAAACTTGGGATAAAATAACATTAATTACTTTTTCTTGAATATTATGTCTATTGTTAACAACTTTTGACATAATAGATAACAAAGGTATGTTAAATTTTGGTCAAATTTTCCAACCTGGCATAGGGATAGGATTTGAGTTACAGATCCATCTGATTATTCCTGATTTAAATTCAATTCAAGGGGAGTACATTTTGGAATTCATAAAGTCTTGGAAAATTATCACAAAATGTTGTGGCTAACAGCAATAAATGGAAATTATTGTAGTACTCATGGTTCTTTTGGGCTGATTTTATCAAAACTACTTTATAAAAAACTTTTAGAAGCATTACTTTTGAGAATTAAATGACTTAACTTTTTGCATTATATTCTGTGGAAAATAGTCAATCTAAAATATGTATAATTTTCTTAATATTTTCAGAATCTGTCCTTTACTATCTATAATTTAACATCGAATTAAGAAATTTGACTTCTGTGTTTGCCTGAAAACCACAATATTAAATTTGCCATTGAAATAGAAAAAATACATTTGTTTTCTGACTTTCATATTGATATTTTTTTCTCTGATTTAGTAAAATTATAAAAGTATATTTAATTATGCAGTCTCAGTGATTTAAAGTTAACTGTATCTACTCTACCACCATTTTCTTCTAACTCCAACCTTTAAAAGTACAGTGGTGGGTAAAGATGGATGTACAAGCATTTTTAGTTTCTTCGGTTTGCCTGCACTCTTTACACTGTTAATTTTTAAAAGATAATCTAGAACGATTTTCAAGTTAAAAAATAATCTAAGATAAAATGTGAAAACAAAGTGTCCATGGTTGTTTAGCATAATGAGAACAAGTGGTAGTGAATATTCTCTGACTTTGCTTCATTTTTTTTTTGAATGCTTGTGGAAAAATAATTGTGCTAAAAATTGTAGATGCAAGAGTTCTGCCTCTAGATATATAGAAATGACAATTGGTGAAACGATTTGTAGCAGATATGTGAATAAGTTTTATGAAGGGTAAACAAAGCAGCATAAAGAGGAGGGATAAAGTATAACTGGTTCATACTTGAGGCCAAAGGATGTAGTACCTATCTCTTTTTCATCTAAATTTTTTTCTACTTACTGGGTCTATGTTTGTTGAAGGAGTTGGAATTTAAAACTTACATTACTTTAGCACTTAATATTTTTCATGTGTCTTTGAATTTTTTTGCATACATTATTGTATTCATTCCTTTAAAAAGCAAAACAAACACATCATAATTATTGTGAAAGCTGAGAATCAACTAGACTATATGACACTACCAAAGGACTCAACTAGTCAATAATTGGATAGGAGCTCACTTAGCTTCAATGTCTTCCATCCTTCCTTTGCGTCATTAGCTTCCTTCTAGCTCGTAACTGGAGCCTTTTAAAAAGTTCTCTTATTTCCCCAACTCAATATCGTCCTTTAATGAATGTAAGAAAAAAAGTCAAATATATTGTTTTTAACTTATTAAAGAGCTACCTGTTCCGTCTATGCATTTTATCCTTTAGAGGTTTTGTGATACTTAAAATTGGCCAGTTAACATTTCACTAGTCTCTAAAAATTGCTAAATCAATGGCTGAAATAAAGGTAAAAGGCAGGTGTGGTGGAGAGGTGCTGATTCCCTAGAGCCTTTCAAACTGAAACAGAAAATATGAGTTAAAATATCGTTATTCATTTATTATGTGATCATGCTGAAGAAATATGAAAAGAATGGAGATATTTATTATTCATATGACATAATGCATGAGGTGGTTTGAAATAACTTGGAGCTAAACCAACAATAAGAAAAACAAATGTCAAGACACAAAAAGGCCGGTTATCTTAAAATATTACTATCGGCAAGAAGCATTCAGAGCCTAAATGAAAGTCCTTTATCTTTAACCACCTCATTTAATGTTAGTGGCTTCATCCTTCTAATTCTTTAGGCCAAAAAACTTGGAATAATTTTTGACTCCTGTCTTTCTCTCAAAACCTACATGCAGTCCCTTATCTCTTCTCAACAGCTTCAAAATTTAAGCAACATCTAGCCACTCCCTTCATCTCCACTGTAACTACTCTAGCCGGAAACTCCGGCGTGCCTTGTTTGGATTATTGCAGCAATCTTTAGCTATATTCCTGCTTCTTCCCTTGCCCCCTTTAGTCTATTATGAACTAATTAAGCCTGTTAAAATGAGTTCAAATGAGGGAATATTATTTCAGCTAAAAGACATTGGATGGTTTCTTATCTCATTCAGAGTAAAGGCCACATTGATTAAAATGGGCGGCAAGGACCTGGATGATAAGGCCTGCTATATCCACCCCTCCTGCTTAACTCCCTATCTCCTCTTTTCCTGCTTTATTCCTTTCCACCATCCTTCTCTCCTCTGGGACATATAAGGCCCGCCCCATCCTCAGGACCTTTGTGTTTGCTGTTTGCTCT
Source organism: Lemur catta (assembly GCF_020740605.2). Classification (NCBI taxonomy): domain Eukaryota; kingdom Metazoa; phylum Chordata; class Mammalia; order Primates; family Lemuridae; genus Lemur; species Lemur catta. Next base: position 49,544,213 of record NC_059128.1, on the reverse strand, counting down.
GCCTGGAATCTTCTTGACTCATAGGTGGCATGACTCATTACATCATTCCTGTAGGTTCTCGCAAAATACTACATTCCCATTAAGGTCTGGCCTTATTTAAAATTGCAGCATCCCTTTCTAAAATTGCTTTTCTCTCTTTTATTTTATTCTATTGTATTTCAATTACCAGCAGCTTACATATAATATTTTATTATTAATATGTATACTGTTTATTGTGTGTATCCTTCCAGCCCCCAGTGAAAATAAAGGTAAGAGAAATTTGTGTTTTCCTCAATGTTTACTATCTGACACATAGTAGGTGCTCCATAAACACTTGTTGTATGAAAGAAGGACTAATATAAGGAAAAAAGGCTTCTGTGTATTTTAAGGGTAGAATCTTTTCCTCATGACTGAGCACTTAGAGAACTATGAAGGCCTGATCTGAATTCTCCAATAAAATTATATCTACTTTTTATGTATAAATCATCTAAAAACTACTCAGAGATGAGATCTTTTCACAGTGGAATCCATACTTTCATTTTCTTAATCTATCCATATATGGTCTTCATCTTGTTAGTGTACTGGTGAGCCTCAGTAACACTTCTTGTCACTTCATAGTGTTAATGTGAATTTTAAAGGAATGAAAAATTCAGTTGAAAAAATTAAAACTGCAAAGAACTATTTAGCTCTAAGTATAAGATAAGGTGTTTGTTGTTTTGGGCTATCATGGAAAGAATAAAACCTGCATTTGAATTTGGAACTTCTAATTGTGTAACTTTGGAAAAATCATGAAACTCTTTGATTTTAGTTTCTCAAGCTGTGCAATGGGAGTGCTACTGGCTCTATTTCATGGTCTATTTGGAAGGATAAAATAAGTACACAGAAATTTATAGCAACTGAGTTTCGAGCAGTATTTTTGGGGTTTTGAAAATATGCCAAGATCATGCATCCTATGCAAGATTAAAGCAAACCGTGCTCTTCTGTCCCACTGAATTGTTTTCACAGTACCTTTAGTAATCCAACAACAATATTTTTTATTGAAATACTTTATAAACATGAGTCTACTATGTTATTTAGTTATACAATTGGTTATAATCTGCTCTCAATGACTTTTCCTACATAAATACGATTAATTCCCTTAATGTATCCTCCAGTCAGTGTCTTCATTTTGATTACCTTGCCTTGAAATATTCCCAACATTTCAACTACTTATTGATCCCAAAGATCTTAAAGCAATTTTATTACTAGAGCAGCATCTCAGCACTATTATGCAGAGAAACATGCTTGAACGGAGTTTTGTTGGTTTTTATATAAGCCTTAAAGAACTTAAATTTTTTATCAGAAAACTATATTATGAAACTTTGGCATATTTCTCTACTACTTATGGTATTTATTTTTCTAAATATGCTTTTTTAATCAGGAAGATTAAATATTATGGTGTTTTTCATGTCTTGGTTTTATTTTTTAAAGGACATTTTGACTCAAGTTCTATATATAGAAGCATCCAAAGAACATTAAAGTGAATGTGGAATAGTGAAATTAGTGTTGTCCATATCAGTGAGCAAGTATTGCATCTGCTTTGATTCTTCCCACCAATTTTTTTTCACACCTTGAGAAGTTTGTCATTCTTTCAGCTGGAGGATATTTCTTCCCTCAAGCAATTCCATGCCTACCTCCTCAGTGCTGAGTGCAAATTCTAAAGCATTACTCTTCCTCCATTTAGGGGATAAACACAATATAGTATCATCTTCTTTCAAAGTCCTTTCAATATGATTTTTCTACTCTTCTTCCATACTGAAGATCTTGTCAGTCACTGACATTAACTATTCCTTCTCTACTCTAAATTCTACCGTAGCCCCAGGTAACTTCAAGTTTCATGTGGATGTTTTATGCAAACATTTTCTAGAAATTTCCTGACTTCCTCAGCTCCATGTGTTGCCCACATGCATGGTGATAACCTAAACCTTGTTAACATCTTGTGCAATCAAAAATTAGAAACCTTATATTTCAGCTCCTCACTTGTTGAAAACAAACTGTTGTCCTTTCTAGAGTTCTCATACTATGACACACAGTGCACCAAATCTGTAATATTTTATAAATCTCTATATCTTCTCATAGCCTAAAAAGGAGTTTCTTATTTAACCTTTCTAGGCAACCTGAGAACCTTGATTAATCATCTGAAGTGCTTTCTCACCACCACTCTCAAATCTCTTCCATCTCCATCCCTTCTATTGTACCCATTTGACAAAACAAGGATAACAACAAAAAACTAATCTTAATATTTGCCTTTACGGCTCCTAAACTCAGACCAGTAAAAATGCTTCAACCATGTGCACTATTACCAATGAAAACTGAGAAAACACATTATCTTTTTCCCTAAAACCTTTACTTCCTCTGTTATTCTAATCTCAATTAGTGGTACACCTAACTACCCAGCCACCTAAAGCTAGAATCTGGAAGACAATCTAAATCCTTTTTGTCTCTAAAACTTCACATCATGTTACTCATAAAATTCTAATATTTTTCTACTAGTATTTCTCAAGTTCATCTTGTTTTTCCTCCCAGCTTTCTACCACTGGACTATTTTAACCCTTAATATTATCTTTATACTTTTTTTTTTTTTTTTTTTGAGACACAGTCTCACTCTGTTGCCCAGGCTAGAGTGCCATGGCGTCAGCCTAGCTCACAGCAACCTCAAACTCTTGGGCTTAAGCGATCCTTCTGCCTCAGCCTCCCCTGTAGCTGGGACTACAGGCAAGTACCACCATGTCCGGCTAATTTTTTCTATATATATTTTTAGTTGGCCAGATAATTTTTTTCTATTTTTTTTAGGAGAGACGGGGTCTCGGTCTTGCTCAGGCTGGTCTTGAACCCCTGACCTCAAGCTATCTACCCACCTCGGCCTCCCAGAGTACTAGGATTACAGGCGTGAGCCACCACGCCCGGCCCTTAATATTATCTTAACATAATACATTGTATTATAAAAGGCTTTGAGCTGGTTTTCTTGCCTTGCTTGAGGCTTTATCTATAACAAATTCATGACTGTATCACCCTTCAGCTTAAAACCCATTAGGTGCCTCCTGCACTGCCTGTAGATCTGAGCTAAGAGTGCCTTCTCTATGTGTTCTACAAAATTTTCATATGTATCATGGAACTAAGTATTTTATTATTACTATATCATTTATTATATTATTCTATTTTATAGGCTAGCTTATTCCCATTAAATATAAGTTCTTTGATGGCTAAGACAATGTCTTATCAATTGTATGCTACTAACAAAACTTCTAGTTAGAAAAACATAAAAACTCCTTGCTTAATAAATATTTGATAAAATAGAAGAAATCATCCGTATTACTAAGGGCAGAATCCAACCAACTAATATAACAAAATAAATAAAACAAAGTGCTAAATTACAAAATTGTATTAATGTTTATATAAACATGAAAATATTAATGCAATGCATATTCAAGATATTATGCTTTAGTGCTGAGTACTTAAGCCTATGTACTTCCATAATGGCTGATGGTTTGTAAGGGTCATAGATGAATTTTGCTTTCTTTAACATATAAATAAATCCAGTGACAAAGCTGTTCATTTGATCCTGAAAATAGTGTGTCAGTTTATATCCTTATCAAATTGATTTACTATGAAAATGCAGTGGTAATGTTTATAAATTTTTAAGTTTCTGTCTCCTTCATATTTTCTCATTTTTTTCAAGTAAATGTACATCATCAAATTCATGGACCCCACATGGTTTCTATTTTATATCTAAGTCAGTGTCACCTATATGATACAAGGGTCACTGAGGGCTTATTTCCCTTATAAATTAAGAGCAGTTATACAATTGTAGTTTCATCTTTTAAATCAGTGGTTCTCAACAATCCCTGCTCCCCAATCACTGCCCCAGGGTATATTTCACAATGTCTGGAGACATTTATGGTTTTTACAGCTGTGAGAAGGGAAGCTGGGAGCTACAGGCATTTAGTGGATAGAGGTCAGAGATGCTGCCAAACATCCTACAATACATAGGCAGCCCATAACAGCATCCAAATGTGCAATGACATCCAAAACTTCAGTAGAGCTAGGGTTAGACACCCTGTTTTAGATATCATTTCATGTTTGAAAATTCTCCAGTAGAGAAAATTATATTTCATTAATGCATTTACTAAACATTTCTTTACTGATTTATATCATAGTGCATTGTATTAGGTGCTGTTGGGAACCAAAGTATACATTCTATAAGAAATCTCTTTTCAAAGAATTTATAATCTAATCTAACAAGAGACTATTATTAGATAAGTAAATATACGTATGCATATATAAATATAAATGTATAGCAATGGAAATAAGGATAGAATGAGGAAGAACATTTTGAAAGTATATGAGTGTTCAGAGAAGGACAAATTATGTTAATCTGGTTAGGAATCCAGAAAGACTTGAAGGAAGCTTTATTTTTATTGGGTCTTAGGGGTTAGTAGGATTAGACATGAGGGGCAAGGAATTTCCAAACTCTCTAATAGGAACTGTGAGAATTTCCTGTACTCTTTATTTTTTTTTTAAATTTCCCCCATGTCAACGTTATATTTTATTCACACTTTTTTGTACTACTTAATATGACCAAGTGATACTTTCCAATGGATTACTATTAGTTGAAGTTATTCAATAACTGTTATTTCTCAAACATGTTGCTACACCCAGGAAATACAATTGTCAATTTTTTATAATTTTAAACATCTATATCTACATATCCACATCCATATTATATCCATATTTATATCTATATCTATGTCCCTATGTGTAAATAACCATGGAAGCAGAAATGGATGACAAATTAATTTCCTGGTAGAATATGAAAGATACCCAGAAAAGTGACATTTGGGCAGAACATCGTTAAATGAGTAAGTTTGAGGACAGAGGAAAGAGAAGTGACCGTCACAGTGCATGAATAAAGTCAGAGTTAAATATGCTTGCTTTATGTGGAAATGTTGCTGGATAAGAACCCTGGGATCAGAAAGTAACTGACCATATGTGCATTTAATTCAGTTGTGCAATCTGTGTGTAAAGGTCTCATTAAACATTTAGTTTAAATATTAATGACATAACCCAATATTAATTATTGGCATTTTATTTTGCTTTCTAGTTCAGTGCCAGTGAATATTACATTTAACACTCCATGTTATATGTGCGGTGTTTTTGTTTGTTTGTTTTCTTTTGTTTTTGTTATTTTAAATGTTTTACTATCTTCATCTACTTTATCTGCCTGCCTGTTTTAGGTTTCCCTTTGAGGCTGGGATCCTGGGACTCCTGCCAGGATCCAAGTCACGCTTAATAGTTGGTTTTTCTTTGACACTTGATACTGGTCTGAGACACAGTGCTGTGTAATCACATCAGGATGTAGATTATAAGGAGATGATCAAGGATCTAGCTGCAATAATTGGACAACTTTAGGGTAGAAGTTTTCAGTGAGCTTCCTTTTATTATTTCCTTTAAAGCTCATTCTTGGAGCATATGGAAATTTTGTCATAGAAAATTAGGAAGTGTCCCAGTCTTCTTGCTTGTACTTATTGCTGAAGTCTAATCAGTCATGGCATCCTGAAGAGCCTGGCTTCCTAGAGTGGCTCTAATTAACCCCTGCTCTCCATTCCTATGGCATTGTCTCTGTCCATGCTTTCACTGGGGTTGCTAACAACCCTCCATCAATGGCCCTGCATTCAGGCTTCAGTTGAGTGCTGCAGAGGAAATTTAAAATGCAAATTTTTTGCCCTTGAATTTCTACTTAAAGACAAGGCATCCACTTCCTGTGGCATAAGATTCAAACTCCCCAGTGAGAGACACACAGGCCCTTTCCAAGTCCTGACTCTGGCCTTATCTCCAGCATCATGCCTTTCTGTGTCCTAACAAGCATGTGTGTGTCCTTTCATGTGTGTGAAATACAGAAACAGTGCTGAACATGCCATTCAGCCGTGTAGCAGACAGGGAATCTCTTCAAGGGAGGCTCACTGTCCAGCTGTGAGGAACATAGCTAGTGTACGGTATCCATGTGTTACCTCCTCCATGTCTGTCTCAGCTTTTGAGCTGAGGTCATGCCTCCTCAGGGTGGCTTTGGCCAATGGTTGAGTAAAACTGTGGTACAAAGGCCAGTCCATCCCTACCCAATGCAGGACTCTCTAACTAGCAATCTTTGCTTCTGAGCCCCATGTTGGGCTTCCAGAGACTTTGTCAGGTTTTTATTGTAGTTTCAATTCCCTCTGCCTGATCATACATCCCTCTCTTTTCTTTCACAGGATTAACTCCCCAATAAACATTTTGCACTGTTTGCTCCATCTTAGTGTTCATTTCCCAGAAGAACCAACTGATGATACAAGGTCCTTGTGTCCAATCCTATGCAAACTGTCTCCTCAGCTAAGAGTACCTACTCTCTGTCCTTTACATGGAGTTTCACCTTGCCCACTTTGCCTTCAAACTGAGGTACAACAGTTCCTTTCCCCACCTTCGTGCTTTCTGGCACTTTACTAAAATTGTTCATTTACTTGTTTTCTCCAGTATCTAGTCTTCCCAAGGACAGCCCTGATGCTTTATTTGACTTTATTATTCTAGTGCTTAAAATTATACCTGGTAGATATATTTACTCATTAATTTAGCTGAGTTTTAATTTGTGTTTACTAACTGAAAAGCTCTGTGCTATGTGCTGGAGATATAGATGTAAATAAGAAAAAACAGTTTCTGCCCTCATTAGGTATACATATATGTGAAAAACTTATTACACCGTTATTTATCTTTACTACTATGGTTAGTGCAAGAAAAGAAAGAGAGTTGTAGTACGTAAAGCAGGAAAAACCTAGCATAGTCTTAAATATTTGAATGAACTACTTTAAGGGAATGTTCTATAAGCTAGATTCTGAAGGCTAAGTAGGAATTAATTAGCTGAAGTAAGAGGGAACACGATAAATGTTTATTGAATGAATAAAATAATGTAGTTTTTGTTTATAAGACTATACTCCAGAGACAAATATAATTTTTATTGGCCACATCAAATCTTTCTTTATTTATTGCAACCAATTACATTTAATATTTTTTTCTTCCAGGAAACATCTCCTATGTACATCTTAACTACCATCTCCACAAAACTATTTAAATGCACGTACAAATCTGGCATAGTTGTAAGTATGTCTAGTCTCAAATCTCAAGGTATCATTCTGATGATTTGAGAGGCCAGATGATGAGCCCAATGGAGTCTTAAAGCTACTTTTTTCCATGATTTTCAGAATACCATTTATTTTTAACCTCCTCAGTAAACTATGCAAACAAGTATTTACCAACAGGATTGATTCTTCCAAATGTTGTTTACAGCAGTCAGCCAAAAGTATATTTTTATATATTCTTGCAAGAGAATCTTCAATTGTAATGACCTATTTATAAAATATATTAAATAAAGTGTTCCTTCTAAACATCTCCTACAAATGCTAGGTTCATAGAAGGTATTCGGTAACTAGTTGCTTAATCGAAGAGAATTGAACTGCTGAAATATAAAATAAATAAATAAGTTTTAAAGACTTCTTAGAAATCTGAGAGTGCATCTTCTTGACACCAAACAGCCAGGTAAACTAATTTTTATTTCATCACCCTATTGTTGGCCCCATGCAGACACAGTCTATGCCTATTGTTTCCATTTTCAATTCACCCCTTACGCCTCATTAGGCTTGCAATAGAGAAAAGGCTAACACAAAATAAAGCTTAGATCAATCATTCCTCTATAGGCCAGAGCAGGCAAAATCAATCACTGTCCATTCAAGTGGTTCGCGGCTATTGACTTCACACTTTCCTGAGTTAGAGGTTCCTGTACAGTTAATTGCACTGAGGTTGAATGTTTGTGCTTCAGCATATTCCTTAGCTATCTTTAGAGAATATACCCTACTGCATCTCTATTAATTTTATATGTGAATTGATGAAGTTGGGAATCTTTAACCTGTGATTACAAGGCTGATGATAATACCCTAAAGCATTTATGTATAACTTTTACATAGAAATTCCTACTAGTTTGCTGAGAAATTTATAGGTTTTAGTTTCAAATCTATGGCATATTGATTTTTAGAAAGCTCTAAATATTAACCATTAATATCTCCACATAATGAAAAATTGGCCACAGTCATGAGAATAAAGTTCTTTGAAAAATGTGAAATATATGTGATTTGCAATGACACATTTTTAAAACTTCATTTTTCCTACAATCATAATTATTAGATCTAATAGTTGATTATTGTTACAAAAATATTCAGCATATTAAGAATTATGTCTGATTTCCTGCTTTACACATAGTAGGCACTAGCCATTATGACTTTAAACAGGTTGTTTTTTAGCATTACATTTTGTTTTTTTAAGCATGCCCTCTGCTCAGAAATAGAACACTATTGGCATATGCCCAAATATAGTCATGCTTGTCTTTACATGGTCTTAGAAGGCAGCCAAAACTGTGATCTTCCAACTAAAATCCCACAGCCTTGAAAAATATTAAATTTAGGATTGATTGCAGACATGCCTCCATAAAAACAATCATTTAGAAGAGTACAGAATGAGTCAACTTATCAGTTAAAATTTTTGGTAAATTAAAAGTTTTATGTAGTGATTGGTCAAATGTTGAATCTGATAGTTTGTTGTTTTAAACAAACAAAAAAAAAAACCTGAATATTATTACTGTCTACAAGCCACAGAGTATACAGGATTCCAAAAGCCAAATAGGACATGTTTTCACAAGTTAGAGACCAGGAAAGAAAGTGTCCGTAACTAAAGCAAAAACAAATGAAAATGATGGAGCTGAATTTTCAACTTCCATGATCAGATTTCTGAAGATTTTATTATGGAATTGAAACAATGACTGTCTAATGAGATCTTAAAACAAGTCAATCAAAAATATTTAAAACATCAAAGTAAAGGTAACACTATAATGTATTGACCCTGTAATGTAATTTCCTTCAAGAACAGAAGGAAAGACCAATAATACAAATTCTGCATGTAGTATGTTGTTGCTTAATATTCTGACATTTATCTTATTCACAAATCCTTTGAAATGCTCCGGAACAATTACAACTTCAAAAACAAATCCAATTTTGAAAACAATTTAAAAATGTTATCTCAATGTTGCCAAGTCTAAATACTCAATCAGAAATCCACACTTATTGATACACACAAAAAACAAGAAACCAGAATGAGCCATATTTTAGTGTTTCTCAAAACCAAATGTACTATTTGTATTCTTGACACATTTTATATCACTGTGGTTATCAAATGCTTTCCTTAAACATGTTCTGATATTCCAAAGTAAAATTTCACTATAGTTCTCTCTTCTTGACACCAAAAAAGAGGCAGCTGTTTGATATCACAGATATATGATAAACAATCTTTTAGTGATCACCTATTCTGCTACTATAAGAAAAGCAATTTATAATATTTGAACAATATTAAAATTGGGGAAATATATAACTTTAAAATGTTTCATTTTATGAGTTCTCAAAAAGAGTATATTATTTTGCAATACTGAAGAGAGCACCTCTTAGTTTTGCATAATGAACATGTAAGTAAAGGATTTTTATAACTTTGGTGATATTCTCAATTGCTTTTTGATTTTTTGATTTTCTCTCAAAGTGTGTCTCTAAATATAGAAAATTAAAATTGTTCTTACTCCACTTGATGTGCAAATTCAGGAACAGATTTTCAGTTTCTTTTCACTTTATATTTTATATGGATCTTTTATAGTTCATGAATTTTCTCAAAATCAGTTGATATGTAATTTTCATCTTACTCAGGTAACTCCATACTAAAATAAGCTTACTTAATTATAAGAAATAATTAGTATAGTAAACACTTCCAGCATTCTTCAATCAAAATGTTTATTTTTTATAGTCAGAGAGAAATTTATTTCTGAATGAAATACAAGTCAAGGTTAAACCAATGAGTTAGAAAACATTTCATAGAGATGTTTCTCTTTTAAATTCATTGTAATCCATCATTTGCATACATTTACCTTAAATAAAATATATATGAATTCATGAATTAAAATATAAACATTTCTTTGTTAAATAGTAATCTTTTAAAAATGTGAGTTACATTTATTCTTGACCTTTGTACTGCTCTCATTTTTTTTCTCTTCCTATTGATAATTCTAACTCTTGAAATTTAATAAGTAAAGGGTACTTGGATTAGAGAGTGAGATAGTCTTTGAGATTGGTGTACATTCAGAGCTTGGCCAAGTCTAAGATGTTAGTCTTAGATTTTTACATGATGAAGACTTTTGCATTTCCATTATGAGCAGCATCTTCTTTGAGTTATATACCCTGCTTACTTTCACTCATTGAATACAATAATTTCTCATGTATGAGGGAGCAACTAATTTATAAATATTTTCAGCTTTTAATTTATCTCTTTTTCTATGATAGTCATAATGATAGAAATTTTAAGTCAATTTTAAAGTTGCTCCTTCTTTGTGTAAGATCTTGAATCAAAGTCCAAATATTTAAACTATATTAATGGGCATTGCTAGTAGTAGCAATCTTTTCTGTTCCTTTAGCATTCCTGAGTTGAAGTGAACACACATGTACAGTCTCACCCTAAATAAGCCAATGGGGCAGAAAATGTATATTTTAAAAGTTTAGTGCTTTAAAATTATTTATTTCTTTTTTGCCTATGGTTATTTTCTTGAGAATCAAGATCTTATTAAATAAAGGTCATAAAATGATCTTCTGGATCTTTAAAAGAGTAATAATACCATCATAGGCTAAGTTAAAATTTTAGAAAATTTGATATGTACAATACCAAGTAGAAGAATGCCTCAATAGCTCATGCTTGATAGCATTTACTTAACTTGCTGATGATTATAACAAAATGTCTGATAAACTATTTGCCTGCAAACACACTGTTAAGAGAATCAAAAACTAAATTAGCACGATTTTACTTTTCCAGCAAATTCTTATCTAGGAAGACAATGTTGCAATAACAAATTGTTTCTGAAACTTCCTGAAAATCTACTTATCTGAATAGATTGCTCTACTGACTGGCCTTCTTGGCACAATGAATCACACAATCAGGCAAACTATTCTCTTATCAAACGCCTACTCATTAAGACTCCTTCAAAACCCCCATCACTTTGTCTACCAACTCTCAGATATTATATCATGAATTTTCAATTCCTGCATTGAAAGATGCACCCTAAATCAAAGTCTAATTCTTATAAATACCTGCCTTCACCCTTTGCCACTACTAAGACTGTCAATGTGGTGTTTCCATTATTACAGGAAGTAACAACCTCATTTTGGTGTAATCAATGGGTTATTTTTGTTTTATGATTTTTCTGTATACCAGCAATGAACAACATGAACCACAAAATAAAGCAGGATTGAATTTTAACCAGAAGCATGATATAACCATGAATCCATGTTGATATAAATCAATTTTTATAAAATGGATAACTAGGGAGAAAAGACAGATCTCCCATGCATTAATAAAAATGTTTCTAATAATTTATGCAGATACTCCACCCCCAAGGAGGTAGAGCAAGACTCCTCAACTCTTAAGTGTGGACTTCATGGTGCGGCTTCCTTCCAAAGAGTACAGTATGGAAAGGAGGAAGAATGAGCAACTGTAAGTAGAGAAACCTGACAAACACAGTTAGAAGGTTAAGGTTAACATCTGAATTGATAAATCTTGCTGATCACACTTAACCTTGATATGCTGGGATGAAAATAGCCTCTTACCTCTGTGGTCTTCCTCCTAAAACTCATGGTCCCATTCTAATCATGATAAAAATATCAGACAAATCCCAAAGGAAATCTTAAAAAAAAAAAAAAAAGACAAAAAATATTCAATCAAAGTAGTTTTCAGAGTAGTCTGAAAACTTTATCAATCTAACATGGTAGCTTTTATTTTCTTCTATTTTATACTACTCATAATATACATTTTGGAATTAGAAAGCAGTCAATATAAAACCTCAGTTATGGTTGTATTTTGATTGCTTAAAATATCTATACTATAAAGCAATTACATGTAATTTACAGATCACTGTATATCTAGGGCAGTAAAATATTTTGTATGAAATATATTAAGTTGCACCTAATTTTGAAGGATTTAATGTCTATTTGCTTTAATTCAATGAACTGCTAATGTCTGTGTGGTAATCTGGAAATACGCTTGTCTGAAGTTTCTTTTTAATACATGAAATAGTTTACTACTGCATTGAACCACCCTTTTTATTCTCATAGCTATTAAACACGATGTTATTTTTCATACTAGTACTATTTAATTCCTTTTATGTCTACTTTTTTTCTCCCAAAATGACTTAGCATAGTATGATGATTTCTACATTAGGTTAAATTGCTCAGTTTAATAATATACTGTAAAGAAATATATTTTTAGTTTTAACTTTTATTTTCTTTTTATTTTTTAAATAAATTTAGGGGATATAAGTTGAATTCTACTACATGGATATATTGTATAGTGGTAAAGTCTGGGATTTTAGTGTACACATCACCTGAATAGGCAATTTTTCATACCTCCCCCTCCCTCCTCCCCCTTTTGAGTTCCCAGTGTCCATTATACCCCTCTCTATATTCTTGCATAGTGATAGTTTAGCTCTCACTTATAAGTGAGAACACGTGGCATTTATTTTTATGTTCCCGAGTTACCTCACTTAGGATGACGGCTACTAGTTCCATCCAAGTTGCTGCAGAAGACATTATTTCGTTCTTTTTTATGGCTGTGTAGTAGTCCATAGTTTATATATATCCCATGATCTTTATCCACTTATCAGTTGATGGGCACTTATGTTGATTCCGTATCTTTGCAATTGTGAATTGTGCTGTGGTAAACATACATATGCAGGTAACTTGATATAATGATTTCTTTTTCCTTTGGGTAGATACCCAGTGGCAGGATTGCAGGATTGATTGATAAATCTATTTCCAATACTTTGAAAATTTTCCATACTGATCTCCATAGATGCTGTACTAATTTACATTCCTAACAACAGTGTATAAGCATTCCCTTTTCATGGCATCTGTGCCAACATCTATTGTTTTTTGACATTTTAACAATGGCCATTCTGATAGGGTGTCTCATTGTAAGTGGTATCTCATTATAGTTTTAATTTGCATTTCCCTGATGATTAGTGATGTTGAGCTTTTTTTTATGTTTGTTGGTCATATATATATATCTTTTTGAAAAATACCAGTTCATGCTACTTTTTGAAGTTTTTATTTTCCTTACTGATTTCTTTGAGTTTCTTGTAGATTGTGGATATTAGTCTTTTGTCAGATACATAATTTGGAAATATTTTCTCCAATTCTTTAGGCTGTCTATTTACTCTGTTGTTTTTATCACTTCTCAAGTGGTATTTATAATATATTTTATTTCTGTGAGGTCATTGTTAGAGACAACACTTTTCCCCACCATGTCATGTTTAATTCTATTTTCATCTTTGTTTTACCCAGAAATATGATGGTTTTATTCAGAAATAACAATTTGTTTGAAAATTAAGAACAAATTATTGACTTAGAAAATCCACAATAACATTTTAATAATGGGTATCACTCCCACTTTTTCTTAGTTTCTCATTTCTATACTGCAGATACATTGCCAAATCCTCATATAGGTTACCACCGATGCCAGTCAGCATGTTTACTCATAGTGTGGACTATTATTGTCAATTCTTCCCCACGTTGCTAAGGATTTAGATCAAACATTAGGCACTACATAGCAGGCTATTTAAAGATCCCAAATTTGCACAATATGGTCAATAGTAAAATCAGATCTTAAAGGCCTTAATATTACTATTTGAAATGCATTGGCTTGCATACCATAAAACTAAAAAAAAAATTATATAGCTCAAAAATGCTTAGGAATAATTCAGTGCCTCAAAGATACCTTAAATTTATTAATAATTAGTGTCTGCCAGTCAGAATAATGGCCTTTCAAAATATGTCTGAGGCCTAATTCCTGGGAGCTGTGAATATGTTACTTCATATGGTGAAGAGACTGTGTCGATTTGATTACCTTAAGGACATTGAGATGTGGAAAGCATCCCAGATTATCCAGGTGCCCAATCTAACCACATGAATTTTTAAAAGCTGAGAACATTTTCTGACTTTTATGGTGGGGGGCTGTAAATTATGGAAGAATGGTCAGAGAGATGCAATAATGCTGACTTTGAAGAGAGAAGTAATCCTCAGCCAGTGAGTGTATCCCTTAAAAGCTTGAAAAAGCAAACAAATGGATTCTTCAAAGAGCCTCCAAAAAATAACAAGAGTCCTGCCAGCACCTTGATTTTAGACCAGTGTGACTTGTGTTGAACTTCTATAGGACTTTAAGATTATAAATTTGTATTGTATTAGGCCATAAGGTGTGTGGTAATGTGTTAAATAAGCAATAGAATACTAAACCACAGTCGAAAATAGGATCCATGGCTTTACACTCAAAACCTATCCTCTCACTGTTCTTTTGCTTATGCGGGGCATTGTTTATACCCTTGACATTTATTTTCTTCGCTGTATTGTGAACTTCATGAAGTTAAGACCAATTTGCTCACCATTTCTCTTCATTTGACCTTATGTGAGTCACGTAATACTGTATGGACCTCATTTGTCTCAACATAATTATATGATTATTAATAATATTTATCTGTTTAAAGGCATGAGACTGAAAGTAAATGTTTATTGAAGTCCCTTTAAAGCCTAATATGTTTGCTTACATGTTAGGAAAATGTTTTGAGCTAGGAATGTGTGCTTTTGTATTTCTCCCTCCATGGGGCCTGGGTAACAAGAAGAAATAAGGAATACGAGGTTTGTCTGGAAAGTATCCAGCCATTGTCAATATAATAAGAACAGTTACATGGCTGAATACTTTCCTGACAGCCCTTGTATTCCCTGTTTTCTCTTGTTACCTAGGCCATATCCATTTCTTAGCTTTGGGTACTTTGTGCAGGGCAGAAATCAGTAGTTCCCTGGGACAATTCAGTCTGACTTCTGTCAATATTCAGGTTCATTGAAGGGATAATTCTGGGAATGCATTTGAGGAAAATAAAAGTAGCAAAATGACAAAATTTCCAGAGACCACAATGAAATTGAAAATAGACTTGGGGTTGAGGGCTATCAGAAAGAGCGAGAGAAAGAGAAAATGTGTCCACAAATCACAAGGTGATAAGACTTGGAGTGGAGGGAAGAGATGGCTGCATGACGTACCTTCAGAAGCTGGATTATAATCATTGAGGTCCAGATGCTGCCTGGAAACAGCATATCTAATAGATCATAGGGGTGGATTTCTCAGAAGGAGCAGAGGGGGACTGCTATCAATCACTTAGATTCTTCCCTGGCACCACGGCTCTTTGTAGAATACTGGAACTTTGGGACAAACCTGGGGTAGGAGATCCAGTATCTCATCTGTCTGGCGGATAAAGACTAACAATTGGATTTAAACTGATTTCAAGAAAATATTAAATATCTAAGACACCTGAGCAACTATATTAACATTTAATGTATTACAGAAAAATTTTATATTCTCCTCAAAATGCAGGATCACAGCATATTGGTTATGAAGTATGTCAGCACAGGACTTACATATCTATAAATGGTGATTGATGAAATATATTTTAATGATTTCAATTTCTTCAAAAGGTGTAACTAAAATATATATGTGGTTCCAATGAAATAAAATACCAAGACTGTAGAGAATTATTACATAAAAATAAATAGGTAAGGAATAAATATTTGAATAAATAGGATGCTGGAGACAAGTAAACTTATAAAAGTGGCAATTGTGAGTGAAATAAAATGCTTTCCTAGTGAGAAAATGAAGATATGGAAACTATAGTAACTGTTTCTTATTCATATTTGAGGACGGGAACTAGAATCTGGATTTGCTGGATCATGTTGAACATTTTGAGGGGAACTTAATAAGGAATTCAGTTTCTTAGGGGTATGGAGGAAATAAACAAAGGAGAATCACAGGCTTAAGGCTTAAGACAAGACATGTTTAAGATGTTCAGAGAGAGATATTGCTACTCTCCAAGGATTTTAGAAAAATTACTGAAATTAGAAGCTAAATTATAGAATATATGTTTTAATTTATTATGCTGCATCTTATTGAGAGATATGGGGAAAATCACTATTAAGTATTTCAAAGTTTAATAAAACTTGGCAAGAGTAGTTATAAAATAACCAGAAACTCCCATATTTCCCTTTGTTTTTTCTTTTATTGTAAAAATATCAGAAAAAAGATGAGAGACCAAGTCAATAATTCAATAAAATTCTTTGGGGATACATTTGTAACCACCTACATTTCTGTTTTATGTCTTATAGTCTGAATTATTTTTTGTGACAGTATATATTTTAAATTTTAAAACATCTATAACTAACATATAATTTTTTTAAAGTTGAAAACTCTCTGTGTGATAGCAGACTAGCAAAGGTATTAGCTTGTAATGATTTCTCCTTTCAAATTTATTTTCATGTATTCATGCTTCATAGCCCTCATTGTTCCATGGAATATCCATTTCTAGTTGATTACTTCCCATGAAAAAGTATTTTTCAGTAATTCCCATATGATCTAACCTTTCAAATGTATTCTTTTTTGTTCTTGAACATTGCCCTTTAAAAAAAGAATTGTCCAATTTATCTTCTTCAGACATCTGAGAAGCCTATTATACTAGATTTTTCTTCTCCATTTTGAAAGCAAAATCTTGAAGAGTTTCCATAAGCATAACATTGTAGTTCTTTATGCAATTGAGTTAAATGGCATGCATTCCCTTCTAATTACCTGGGTTCATAACCTTACTCCGTTCATCCTAAACTTAAGCATTTCCAGAGAATTGATGGGAAGCCTTCAACTAGGGTATGTTCAAAGGAGTCTTTATAATATATTAAACCAAAAAATAGTAGAGGATTGGAGGTGTAGTTTAAGTTCAAGGACAATAGAATAGTGTGAGAAGGCATGATTCTGTGTACTGTACTAAAATTGCATTTTTAGATCAGTTATCAGGAACATATGCATGAGTACTAGGGGAGGATTCTGAAATATCTGTATGAATAAAAACCTAACAAAGTTTGCATTTTATTACTACAGTCACCAAGAAGGCCAACTGTCATGATCATTGGAAACCAATGGAAACCACAATTTATCAGTGATATAAGACAGTAGTAATTGACCTGCCACATTAAAAGAAAAATCTTAGCCCTGTGGGGGAACTCAGTAAATTGATGTTCCTGGACACTTGCCTTCTGGCCAGGAAGACATTATTATACTCAGTTTTAAAAGAGAATACAAAATGAGTTATACTTCCAAATAATTATTTTAACTTTTCCAGTATATACCAAGTAAATACACAATGGTAGATAGTGCCTAGATGACTGACTAGAGGCAGAATACTGTCAATATTCTAAAACTATCTTTCTAAGTAAAAAGAAAAATATGTTCACAATGGAGAGGGCACCATTGAGTCCAAGGGTGCATAGATTATTTCTGCTAATTAGAAGCCAGATGTAATTCCAGGTATTTCTACAAATACAAACCTTTCCTAAAATTTCCTCGACTGTTAATTTCTTGTTAAACCTCCTCATTCCATGTCTTGATCTTTAAATTATAGCAGTTGTTTGATTCTCCAGATCCCCCAAGCAGGCAGTTGCTTTATTGCACATTTGTAGAATGGAGGTCATATTAGCTCCATTAAAATTGAAAACTAGAGGTTGAAAACTGGTACCTGCTCTTTGCACTGATCATCCCTGATTGTGTATCCTCACATTGTAGAAGATACATTGTGCTCTTTCATGTATATTCTACAAGTCTTCAAGACTTTATAGCATAGCACTATGGTATTACATGGGATCTATAGGACATAAGGTTGTTTCAAATAAACTTATGTACGGTCATAAGTTTAAATGCCTTCCTTTAGTGAAATATACCTGCTGAAAAATAAAATTGAATAGACATAAAACAATCATTCCTAGATTGTTTGTTTAAATGGTCACCTTCCAAAAATGAGTAATATCTACAAAGGATACAGTATGGGCTTTATGCACAAATTTTTCAAAGGAAGGTATACAAAATCAAAAGACATTTGACAAATATCTGCTCTATGCCTAAGGCTGTACTTTACGGGTATAAAAAAAATGCATAAGATCTGATGCTATGCTATGCTGTGAGGATCAATATTTTATTGTGGCACTTGATAATTCTGGAAGTCTTTCAGAAGAATAATTGATTAATGTAATAACATTGTGGAGTTTAGACAAATGTTGACAAGAGAATAGATGAAAGTAAATCTGTGCTGGGATATCCCTGTGGGATGGAACAAGTGTATAATCTACATGATTTTCTCTAACATGAGAAAAAAAGAAACATTTGGTGAAAGGGAAGACATAAAAATGTATTGAGTATTAATACATACTATGTTCTATGGTCTTGACATGTTCCCTCATGTAATTCTTACAACATCCTATTAGTTGGAGGTTATTTACACTGTATCAATAGAGGAACTGGGGTATAAGCATTTCACTTGCCCTGTTCAGGATTACTCAAGTTGTAGGTGAAGAAACAAGATTTGAAACTAATAGTAGTGAGTCTGTAAAACCATTAGCATAGTCTTAAATAAAAAGATGCACATGTAAAATAAATTTGCTCTCTGATTTTGAGGTTTGAGTAAGAGACAAGAGAGAAAGTTAACCGCATATTTTTTTGTCTTTTTTTAATGGTGGGTATTGTGCCATCCACCAAGATAGAGCATACAGTATATTTTAGGGTCAAAAAAGAATCAAGTTTGTATATCATAAGTTGAGATTTCCACAGCTCTTAAAAGTGAAGATGTCTAAAATGGTCTAGAAATATATGTACAAAATTTAGGAAAGATGTTATCAGAGCTTCTAGAAGGTGGGGCTATAGTCAATCTTTGTATACCTAGCACCTTGCATATTAATACAGATTGGCAAATGAATGATGTTGAACTCATGGAAGTTGATGAGAATATCTATAAACAGAAAGAAAAATGTAATGAACTTAGAACAGAAGGACTAAGCAGAGAATTCAAAAAAATTGCTCAGATTGGTGAAGGAGGAATTTGGAAAATGCAGTACATTAAAATATAAGTTAGAAAATCAGAAATAAACGAACGTCAAAATTTGTCAAATGTTACCAAAAGATCAAGTAGATGAGATTTTAGAAGACATAATTTAATTCATTGTTTTTAACAGGTAATAGAAATGTCAAAGAAATAAATGTAAAATTTTAGTGTTCCAAAATTCCAAGGCTACCAGTAATGAAGTGTATTGATTTAGTTGGCAGAATGGAAAAAGTCATTGCAAAGAAGAGGATGATTAAGGACAATGAAGCTAATGTCAGTCATCAATATAAGGAAAATATTTTCAAATGTTTTGAATCATGGATCTGATCGTACTTGTGTTGTGAAGAGTATGTAGGACCTTTGAGACTTGTGCAAAGTTAGCTATAACTGAAATGGATTATGTCTGGAGAAAATAGTTTGCTCTGAGAAGTAGCTATGACTAAATGAATTTGGTGATTCATGACACAACAGAGATATCTCTTTGAATCCAATTTTGCTGTTGCAAACTAAAATATGTACTCCACATAACTATATACTTTTAAAAAGTAGTCTGGCATTATTGCAAAAAAGCTATATGTGTGTATATTAAATGAGATAATTGTTTGTAGTAGATTAAAATAATTAAAAGATTAAAATATTGTTAAAAATAATAAATTGAAAGAAAATACCAAGTTTGAAAGAAGTCAGAAATCCAGGAAATATCTCTTGACTATGTTCCTCTGTGTCCTACCACATCATCTTCTTGGTAGTGCTCACAGTTTTCTCAATGCATGCCATTTCTTAAAGGGGCCAAACTGCTGTTAAATTTTGCATGTTG
Source organism: Lemur catta (assembly GCF_020740605.2). Lineage (NCBI taxonomy): Eukaryota > Metazoa > Chordata > Mammalia > Primates > Lemuridae > Lemur > Lemur catta. Next base: position 49,524,327 of record NC_059128.1, on the reverse strand, counting down.
ACTTGAATGCTACCTCCAAATCAGGAATTAAACTGTTAATTATCTTTATTTACCCCATTGTTTCTCATTTTTTTCATTGTTACCCCCACAAGGAGATATTTTAAACACTCTTTCCTAATCGTCCCCCCATGAAATGTTAACAATGTAGATATACTGTATATTTTTAATGTAATATATCAGTATCTGTGCCTTATAAGAAGAATGAGATTTTTTCTCCTCCCCATGAGAAAAACTGTTGTTTTTTTAGGGATGATATCATGCCATTGAGAAGACATGATCTACCTCATTCAAAGTAGACAATGTGTGTGATGCCTTGGTGAAGGTGTGTTATTAAGAAGGCTATAAATTCATCAGTACTCATAGAGGTTTTATTATTAAGGGACCGTGTCCCTTTGGAACACTTTGAATGCAATATTGAGCACTAAAAAATGAAAAGAATAAACTTCAGCATAGTTTCCATACTTGGGAATTGTGGTTTAAATATTTATTTAATGTAATGCTTGACTATGAAAATCAAAGTTTTATGAAATATAGCCACATTTGCAGAAGGTTAAGCACAGAATTATATGCACTTTTTATAAACATGAGAAATCTAAGGAAAAAAAAAGCAAACTATTTATTAAAATATTTATTAAACACTGAAGATTCAGTGGTGGCTAAAATGAAAATAGGCCTGATCTCAGGAAGACGAGTATGTACTGGTGAGTCACCCAAAGCAGGTTAACAGAGGCCAAGTTTAAGAGTATAGGAAACTTTCAGTATCTAAATTGGAAATGTCAACAGGCAGACCAGCTGGTACAGGGGACAGTTGGCAGGCTATAGCCAATCTATGGACACGGTAGATTCTGGATCCTGGCTTGACAAAAGTGAGGAGATGCGGGCATAAAATCTTCTCCACATAAACAACATTTTGTTAATCCACTCATGTATTGATGGGCACTTAGGTTGTTTCCACATCTTTGCAATTGTGAATTGTGCTCCTATAAACATTCTAGTGCAGATGTCTTTTGTTCTTTTGGGTTGATGCCCAATAATGGGATTGTTGGATCAAATGGTAGTTCTATTTGCAGCTCTTTGAGGTATCTTCATACTTTCCACAGAGGTTGTATTAGTTTGCAGTGCCACCAGCAGTGCATGAGTGCTCTTTATCTGTCTGTATCCACACCAACATTTGTTGTTTTGGGACTTTTTGATAAAAGCCATTCTCACTGGAGTTAAAGCATATCTCATTTTTTTTTTTTTATTTCAGCATATTATGGGAGTACAAATGTTTAGGTTACGTATATTGCCCTTGCCCCCCTCTGAGTTGTGGTTTTGATTTGCCTTTCCCTGATGATTAGAGATGTTGAGCATTTTTTCATAGTTTATTGGCTATTTGTCTTCTTTCAGAAAGTTTCTGTTTGTATCCTTTGCCCATTTTTTGATAGGGTTGTTTGATTTCTTCTTGCTGATTTTCCTGAGTTCTAAATAGATTCTAGTTATCAGCCCTTTATTGGATGTATAGCATGCAAATATTTTCTCCAATTCTGTAGGTTGTCTGCTTTAGTGATAGTTTCTTTGGTGCAGAAGCTTTTTAATTTGATCAGGTCCCGTTTATTTATTTTTGTTGATGCTGTGATTGCTTTTGGGGTCTTCTTCAGAGAAGTATCACAAGAATGGAAAAATAAAGACCACATGTACTCATCATTAAATTGATACTGATTGATCAACACTAATGTACACATATGGGAAGTAACATTCATAGGGTGTTGGGCAGATAGGAGGGGGAGGAGGGGATGGGTAAATCCACACCTAAGGGATGCGGCATACGCTGCCTGGGGGATGGGCACGCTTTTTGGGCAGTGCAAAGGCAATTTATGTAACCAAAGCTTTTGTACCCCTGTCATACTATGAAATAATAAATAAAATAAGATAAAATAAGATAAAATAGAAACGGAAACAAACAAAAAATCTTCTCCACATAGGGGAGCAGTTGGCTAATGTCAAATTGGAGGAGCAAATAGTGAAGATTTCAACAAGACAGACTCTGTCACATCTAGCTTTTTATTAAGGAGGAAAGGACAATTGTGGGGAAAATCATTAACTAGTATAAGAGAGAGAAATAAATCAAGCTACACTTGAAGAATAAAGCAGCTGATATCCGAGCACAAGCACCTGGGTCTACAGAGGTTGGAACCTAAAGGAAAAGGGTTATTAGGCATCAGCTCTCTACAAACCAAAGCTACAAAAGAAAAGATAAAGTGGAATGATACATGTGACACTGGTCAGCATAGCAACCACTCATATACAATTAGAGACCACCTTCCCTCTCGTCTTGTTTTGCAGGGAGTTAGCTACGCTCCCCGCAAAGAGGTTTTTTTCTTCCGATCGGGTCTCTCAGGCAGGGGTCATCGCAAAGGATGAAAAAATAGTAGGAAACAGAAATAATAATAATAATACACAGAGCCAAAGATATAGTTTATAAAGTAAAGGTTTATGAAAATAGATAAAAGGACGGTATCTGGATGGGGATATTTCCTCCCACTAGAAATATCTCCCCAACTTAATATCCACACAGGTATTATGTAGGGTAGATACAAGCTCCCGTTGCCAAGGGCAACGGGATTCACATACTAACAGCCAGTTTGCTTTAGGGTCAAAGTCTTCTAAAAGGCTACTACAGATCCTTTAACTAACTCTAACTAGGGGAACAATGAGTTGTAAAATCTTCTTGGGCAAACTTCTAAGTTTTCTGATAAGGCTATTACTTTAGCAAAAAACAGAGACATCTTGGCTCCGGTGATTGTGTTCTTGGAGACAGAGGTGATCTCAGAAGTCAACATGAGCTGTGCTTTGTGTTAACTACTTTAACCACATGGCTCCTTCTGGGCCAGGCTTGGGCATTAGCATATCTCTTTGATAAGCTCTCATCTCTGGGGGTCCTTGCCAGCTCCGACAACCCATGGCTCTAGGAAGAGGCCTGTCTTGTCTTTCAAAACAGGTGAGAACCATAGGCCCAGTTTACAGCTGTCTCTTTGAAGTGCAGCTATTACTGACCAAGGAGACGCCCTCCTGAGATGAGGCAGCTTTTGAACTAACACATTTCTTTTTTCTTTAAGGCAAAGCCTTATGTGACTTCTGAAATCAAATCTTGTCTCCAGAAATACAGGGGGCATTTCTATGACTCAGTATTCTTAGGCTCAACATCGTTTTATCCTTACTAGAATAAAGTACCCGTAAACAGGGTTAGACTGACAGATCACCTGAAAAGACAGACAGTTGACTGTAGTCAGTAAGCTTAGCAGAAGACTTTTTTGGGAGTCCCAAATTCCAACTCCCTGTCAATCCTCAACCCTGAATCACTCTTCTGTTTTCTCTGTAAATTTCTCTCAAATTAAACAGAATTCCTTGGGGGGGGGAGGAGGAAACAAAGCAAAGAATTATTTTGGCACATAATGCTTAGCATCAATTTTAAGTGGACTGTCTAATTTCCCCTATGGAAATGATAAATTTCCTTATTTCACTGCTATCCCATGTATAAACCTACTGTAAAAAAAAAAAAAAATCTCACTTTATATACTCCAAAGTACCATGTTTTCACATTTTTTTGTAATTATGATCTCACTTCTAATAAATGTTTCATGGCTGTCTTCTCTAATACATGAGAGTCTATTAAGGGCAGGTTCACTATTTCTCTAACACCTAGAACAGTGCCTGGAACATATAAATCATTATCTGTGGAATGACAGAGTGTATAATAGAAGAAAATAACACTGGTGGAGGGAGGAAGAGATATAAGCTAAGAAGAAGGGAGGTGGGAGGGAGGATAGAATGAAAAAAAATATATAAGAACTTTCATTTCTTCTTCAAACTTGGCAACTAAAATATATTTTTCTTACCTGATATATTAAATAAATGCTGTTATAAAAATAAGTACGTGTCATAATATAGTTTTTCACATTTTAAATTTGTCTATCTAGAAATATATTTTATAGATAATAGCTTTATTTAATCATACTAGTGCAAAAAAACAAACCTATTTAATTATTTATTTGAGAATTAAAGAAAACATTAAGCAGTTTTGACCAGATGTTATTTTTTTCTTCTCAGTTGGAAAAATCTTAAGAAACATTTCTGAGTATATAATGCTTTAATAAACACAAGAAGCTTCCAATGCAATATTTAATCTCATTCAGTATTTAATGTCACTTAAAAACAAAACAATCAAAAAAAAAAAAACCTAAGGGAGAATAAACATTCAATGAAGAAATATCATTAAAATAATATTATTCTTTGGGACCGTAAATATAATCCCATATAATAAAGCTATCCCACATATTTTAGTTAAACTATCTTATAAAATGTAATAAAGCACATCTACTGCTACAGAGAAAACTAACGTTAATAAACTCTTGGAGGATCTGTCATGCTTGTTTTCTCAGAAGCCCTAGCGTACCCCGGATGACCATCACCACAGCCAGCAGGGCATGTTCTTAACATTCCTGTTTGGAATTTAGAATACAATTTCACCATATAAAAATATGTAGTAGATTAAAAGCATTAAAAAATATTATATTTCATGTATTTTAAGAGTTAAATTAAGCATCCTTGGCCAGATTTTGATGCACTATTGACCATTACATATTTTGAGAAATGGCTTCAAAATTACAAAGATCAGTGTACAAACGAATTTTTGGCAGAAAAATGGCTTATCAATTGAGCTATATCTGTAGCTTCCTAAAACATATTTTTTCACACTTTGCTTATGGCATCCTACTTAAACCCGAGTACTATTGCTGTTTCAAAGAAGACTCTGACTCTTTGAGTGATTTGGCAAGGCTTTACAGTATTCTAAGCCAGCTTGCAAAGCCTCAAACAAGTATACATATCTCTGTTTAGGCAGCCTTACCTTAGATCCCTTAAACTCGTTTCAGACTATTTCTTCTGCTCTGTGTCAGAGTATATTTAGTAAGAACCAAAATCCATGGCTGACTGTGAGGCAAAACTCTTTTAGGGTCTCCTACTTTAGCTACTCTGTCAATCTTTGTGGAATATCCAGGTGCTTTAATGGCTGCTTGACCAGACAGGTTTTAGGAATGTGCTCTCAACATTACCAGTGTTTTCCTAAGACTGTCTTTCCTTACCTCTTGCTTTTGTGGGCCTATTTGATAAAACCGACTTTCCAAAAACAAACATAATCTATTTTACATGTAGTTTTATGGAGCAAGAACATAAAAAGTGGATATGCTAATTTGTCTTCCCTTTGGGAAACATTAAGCAGTTTTTCATCTGTGGTATACAGAAATAGACAACACGCTGGTGCCTTTTGTTAAAGCATTACTTTGTTAAGTAAAATCATACCTATAGTTGAAACAATATGTTGCAAATTGAAAATAAAATTAATGAAATGATTATTATTTATATATTTAATATTTTTAATTGAAGAACATTATATAACATTGCTGATAAAATTATTTAAGGAAAAAGATATTTTTTCTTTGCAATTTAATCTTTTTTTTTTGCAATTTAATCTTTTAAGAAAACATGAAGCTGGAATCAGGAGAAGTCAGATTAAAATACAATTATGCTTTTATAATATGCAAATATTTTATTCTGTATATTATTTGCATTTTTTCATATTTTTAAATCAGAATTCTGATGCAGTAATCCTGACAAACCTTTGATAAAATTACATAAATTTCTTATAAATATACCATTAGAGATATTTATTTTTAAAAATAGAAATACGTTTGTCTAGCCTTAGTTTAATATACTTGGAATGACTGTTCTGAATAATCATTTTTCTCTGGTATCTCCAATCAGGAAACATAAACTTGGTTGTATATACTTGAACATTTGACTCTCACAATTTCCTCTCCTTGCTAGGATTGCATTAAAAATATGTTACCTAGAGGCAGTGCAGTATAATAAAATGAGCCTTAATTGGGTAATACCCAGGCTTTGTCTCTAACTGCTTGTGTAACTTTTGACAAATTATGTAAACTTCCTAAATGTTAATTTTCTTGTCTACATAATAATCTTAATAATCTATTATAGAATGATTGAAAGGCATCACTGAAACAGCCAACACTAATGATGCATTAGATTGGTCTGTAGTAAATACTAGCTTCTCATTTATGTTGAATTTTTTTATTCATTTATTAACATGCTATGTGTATTGCTTTGCTAATAGCAAACCACAAGAAGAGGAGATTCCATTTATGTGTGTTCATCACACACACACACACACACACACACACGCGCGCGCACACAGAGACAAATACACTCTAAGTAGCTATAAGAATTCTTCCTCTCTGTTGTATTTGCACAAGTTTATACCTTCTATTCCTCGTCTTTTCTTTATTATCCATACAGAAACAATAGTATCTTAATTTTTCACTCACTAGTTCATCAAATGAAGAAAATCATTTCACTTTTAGCATTCACAACTTTTTAAATGTTAGTAGTGTTTAAATGTGAGAGGAGGAAGTGTGACCGTTAGTTTATATTGGACTGTGCTGAAATATCTGGAAGCATTTGACATAAACAAGGGCCAAACTTTAGAGATCTTTATTGTCAATATTTATCCTAGGTTATTATAAGTTTGCACCTAATATATTGATGATAATAAAGAGTGATTTTTATACTAGAAAACTAGACAATAAACAGCAATGTAAAATGTGATATTTTTATCAAAACAATAATGACACATTCTTACAGTCTGCTTTTTAAATTGAGTATTGGAGTATATAAAAATTCTAGTCAGATTCATGAAAGTTTACAGTGTGCAGTGTAAATAAAAAGTGTCTTCCAAACCATCTGGACTTAGGAAATTCAAAAACATCATTTTTAATCAATCCTCTAGGAATATTTTCATTTGAACTAATGAAATTGAACTCAATGGGGAGCTTAAGCCTCTCCAGCACTGGACCAAAGACAGCAGTGACTTAAGGAATTGTGAGTGAACTTTAATAATAACAGTTCTCTCATGGACTGGATCAATTAAGGCCTGATTGAAACACAGGCTCTATCTTGAGAATCATCACATCTGATGTCTAAAAATGGGGAAGATGCTCCTGCACTAGAAATTATCTTAGCAGGCATGTTTGCATGTTTAAGGTAGATGGGCATGTTTAAGGCAGCAGGGCAAAGGCTCAGCCGTACTAATTCTTGTGAAGCTACTTATTCTAAGGCCCTATGATTGGGATCCATTTGCAGCCTACCCTTTTATTTAAAAAGTTTATAAACTAGGAGATATTATACAACACAAGCCACCATGGACAAAGTGAATATACAGGTGACAGAAAAAGAGCTTATATGCAGTGCCTAAGGAAAAAGGATTGAATATCTAGACTACATCAGTAACACATGTAAACAGGATATAAAAAGACAGTAACCTCAATGTTAGAATGGCAACACACACACACACACACACACACACACACACACAGAAAAGTAAACTGGCTTTTATCAAAAAGTCCCAAAACAACAAATGTTGGTACGGATACGGAGAGATAGGAACATTCATACACTGATGGTGGGACTGCAAACTAGTACAACCTCTGTGGAAAGCAATATGGAGATACCTCAAAGAACTAAAAGTAGAACTACCATTTGATCTAGCAATCTCATTACTGGGCATCTACCCAAAGGAAAAAAAGACATTCTATAATAAAGACATCTGCACTCAAATGTTTATAGCAGCACAATTTGCAATTGCAAAGATGTAGAAACAACCCCAGTGCCCATCAATACATGAGTGGATTAATAAAATGTGATATATGTGTACCATGGAGTACTACTCGGCCACAAAAAAACAATGGTGAACTAATACGTCTTGTATTTTCCTGGATGGATCTGGAACCTGTTCTCCTAAGTGAAGTATCACAAGAATGGAAAAACAAGCACCACATATACTCACCATCAAATTGGTACTAATCGATCATCACTTATGTACACATATGGAAGTAGCATTCATCAGGTGTTAGGCAGGTGGGAGCAGGGAGAAGGGGATGGGTATAGTCACACCTAATGGGTGCGGTGTGCACTGTCTGGGGGATGGGCACATTGTAGCTCTAACTCAGGTGGTACAAAGGCAATATATGTAACTGAAACATTTATACCCCCATAATATTCTGAAATTAAAAAAAGAAAACTCAATAAACCAATAAACACAGGAGGAGATGTATAAACACACATTGAAAATGCAAATTAAAAAGATATATGACTTTATACTGATAAAGTCTGGGAAACATCTGACAGTTGGAGGATGCCAAGTATCAAGGAATATTTGTCTGTTGGCGGAATAATGGTTCTGCCATTTTGGAGAGCACTTAAGTGCTAATTATTCAAACCAAATATGCATCCCCTAAACATGGCGAGAGTGAGCTCACTGATTTTCTGAATACTAATAATATGCCATTTTGATATTTTCTATATTTAAAGATATATTTTTTCTTATTATTCCTGAAGATAAAGAGGGCAAAACTTTGTTCTTGAAAATATTTTGATTCCTGGCTTCTCTTCTCACCTTTTGACCTTTTATCTTATTTGTCATTTGATAGCTACACAGGTGTAATTCCTGAACACAAGTCTTTTTTCAAATCTATTCCCTTGCTCTGAGCATTGCTGTTTACTTACCCTGCAAGTACGGAGAGACGCTCACCTGATTGCAAATCTATGTTCCAATTTCACAACCTGCCTAGGTGTTTTCCTTAATCTTGACAGCTACTGATCTATATCTAGTCCTTTTTCATATTTGATTGTAGCACTATTCATTGGAAACATACAAGCCAGAAAGACTGTATATATGCACATAGCTATGAGAGGCTCAGACCAGGGGTGCCTATTTGAAATTATAAGCACAGAGGTGGAGCTAAGAGTTGTAAAGTAAGGCAAGGCAGTCAACTGAGTTGTCAATAATCTATAATCATGCCCATTCTGTGAAGTATAGATGAACACTAAATGACTAGAAGGAGCTCCAGGTTTTGAGAAAGCTGAATATTTAAAATTGTGGTTGTTCTTTTACAAAAAATACAAAATTACAAGTACAAAATAATATATGAAAATGAATACTTGCTATGGATTAGGAAAAAAATGCTACAAATTAGAATTAAAAAAAAAATTGGTCTGTGCAAGAGCTTCTTGAGTAGTAACCCCAAAGCACAGGCAACCAAAATAAAATTGGACAAATGGGATTACATCTAGCTAAAAAGCTTCTGAACTGCACAGGAAATAATCAACAAAGTGAAGAGAAAACCCACAGATTGGGAGGAAATATTTGCAATCTACCCATCTAATAAAGGGATTAATAACTAGACTATATAAGGAGTTCTAATAGCTCAATAGAAAAATAATCCAGTTAAAAATGAGCAAACAATTTGAATACACATTTATCAAAAGAAGGCATACAAGTGGCCAACAGGTATATGACAAAATGCTCAACATCATTAGTCATCAGAAATGCAAATCAAAACTACAATGAGATACAATTTCACCCAAGTTATATAAAAATTATAAAATTATTATAAAAATGACCGGCAATAACGAATGCAGCAAGGATGTGGAGAAAGGGGAACCCTCATGCACTATTGGTGGAAATGTAAATTAGTGCGACAACTATGGAGAACAGTATTGAAGTTCCTCAAAAAAACATAAAATTAGAACTACCATGTAACTCAGCAATCCCACTGCTAGGTATAAACCCAAAGGATGGGAATTTAGCATACCAAAAAGATACCTGCTCTGACTCAGTGGGGCAAAGGTAATATATGTAACCTAAACATTTGTACCCCTGTAATATGCTAAAATAAAAAAAAAGATATCTGCACTACCATTTTTATTGCAGCACTATTCACAATAACCAAGATTTGGAATCAACCAAAGTGTCCATCAACAGGTGAATGGCTAAAAATGTGTGGTCCATATACACAATGGAATATTATATAGCCAGGAAAAGAATGAAATCCTGCCATTTGCAACAACATGGATGGAAGAATATTATGTTAAGTGAAATAAGCCATTCACAGAAAGATAAATTTTGTATGTTCTCATTCATATGTGGCAGCTAAATATTGCAAACAATTGATCTCATGGAGACAGAGAGTAGAATGATGGTTACCAGAGGCTGAGAAGGGTGGTGAGGAGGGAGGGATAATGAGGGGATGGTTAATTAAACAATAGTTGATAGCACAACAAAGTGAAAATAATCAATAATAAGTTAGGGTATACTGTAAAACAACTAAAAGAGTAGAATTGGAATTTTCCTAACACAAACAAATGATAAATTCTTCAGGTGATAGATACCCCAATTACCCTGATTTCATTAATTCACAGTGTATACTTGCATCAAAACATCACATGTGCCATGTAAAGATATGCAACTATTATAATAATAATTAAAAATAATTATTAAAAAATATCTGTATATCACAAACTTGAAAATATCCAGGAAAATAGCAAAATATTTATAATAACCGCTTGACATGTCACTCAAATACTCTTTTCCCTAAAGGTTTGGATGCATAATCTTTGATCACTTCTTATATTCTTGTCAGGAGAGAACTTCTGGTTTGACTACGCTTTAAAGATATTCAAGTCCTCCGGTTACAATTTTATGCATGTGATTACTGAAAGAATGTTCTAAAGATTAGTTTCTGGCTTTGCACTCATTTCAAGGCATACACATTGTAAACTGATATATTTTGGAATTGCATATCACAGAACACTTTTATATTTCAATAGAACTTTTGATCAACCCAGCCAGCCAGAGATTCTAAGGTACCTCTCAAATCTTTGTTTTGTCCAAACTGCTGTCATTGTTTTTGGTTGCCCCAAGGGGGTCAGGGTATGCCACATCCTATCCGTAACCTGAGATAGGTAGGGTAGAAGCCGGATCCTCCAGATGTAGCTAGAAATGCTGAGGTATTAGATGTGTGTTTTAAGACTGAGAAACAAGCATTTCTCTCTCACTCTATCTGCACTAAGCCAGGGAGCAGATCTGTAGTGAATGCCTGCACTCACCTGTATGAGTGCACCTGAATGCCTGTGTCTTCTTATCCTAAGGAGATAGTGGCCGGACATGGTCCCATTGTATGTCCACCTCTTTGTTTTCTGTAATCTAGGAAGACTTGGAAATGCCCTATCAACTCCCAGAGCTTAGATGATTAAAGAGGCAGGCCCCTGGCTGAGAGCTATAGAAGCTGGTGCATGAGCAAGCTCTTTTTAGGAAGAATGGGTAGATCTGTATTGTCATTGAGGTGAACCAAAGGAAAAAGCTTGGGAGTTCTGAGTTCATAGTCAGGCAGCGGAGGTCTACTGTTTGCCCCAATGCAAGTTAGCTGTTAATAGAAGCTAGGCCATCAAGCAACCACTGGAATAATATGCAGTGGACCCCTTCCAGTGAGAAAATGGGAATTGCATGTTTTAGCCTCTTCTTGGCACTGCTCTCAGTGAAGTAGCTCCTGGAAGTATTTGTGTACCCATTTAAAACCATGTTTTTATTTCATGGGGCTAATATCCAAAATATATAAGGAACTCAAACTATTCAGTAACAAAAAAACAAATGACCCTATTAAAAATGCTGAAGGACCTGAATAGATATTTCTCAAAAGAAGACATACAAATGGGATGCAGTTTTATGAAAAAAAAAAAAAAGATAAATATCACTAATCCTCAGGGAAATGCAAATTATAACCAAAATGAAATATCACCTTATACCTGTTACAGTGACTATTATCAAAAAGATTAAAGATAACAAGTATTGGTGAGGATGTGAAGAAAAGGGAACATGTACACTCTTAGTTCTGACAATGTAAAATAGTATAGCCATTTTAGAAAACAGTATGGAGTTTCTCAAAAAACTAAAAATAGAATTAGCATATGATCCACCAATCCCACTACTGGGAACATATACAAAAGAATTGAAATCGGTATGTCAAAGAGATTTCTTCACTTCCATGTTCATTGTAGCACTACCCACAAGAGCCAAAATATGGAAACAACCAAGATGCCTATCAGTGAATGAACTTATTAAAAAAAAATGTATCATAGTATATATACACAACGGAATATTATTGAGCCTTGAAAAAAGAAAAAAAAAATGGTCATTTGTGACAACATGGAAAATTTAGAAAACATTATGCTAAGTGAAATAAGCCAGGCACAGAAAGACAAATATCATATGATCTCACTCATACGTAGGAGCGAATAAAAAGTCAAACTCATAGAAGTAGAGAGTAGAATGGTGGTTATCAGAAGCTGGAGGTGAAGGTGGTAGTGGAGAGGAAAAGGGGAGATGTTGATCAAAGGAAATAAAGCTTTAGTTAGAGAGGAGAAATAAGTTCGGGTAATCTATTGCACAGCATGTTGACTATAGTTAATAACAATGTATAGTGTATTTCAAAATGGCTAAAGGAGATTTTAAATGGTCTTCCTACAAAGATGTGAGGTAATTGATATGTTAACTAGCCTTATTTGATCTTTCCACAATGTATACATGCATTGAAACATCACATTGTACCCCATAGATACATACAATTATTATTTCTCAATTAAAATTTAAATGTTGGAATCTCTGGTTCTGTACTTCTTGTCATGACATCTGGTGTGTTGGCACAGAGAGAGGTAGCAATATTTATGGAAGATACTCCTATGCCAGAATGGTTTATAAATACTATAAAACAAGGAAACAGCTATGAACCACACAAATATATTTCACTAGAGCTAAAACTCAACATTCCCACAGCTAGATCACAGAGATGTCAAGGACCATGCCACCCAACATAAAGGGAATTATAAAGGAGAGTAATTTAGAGTGTGAAAAGGCAGCAGTTTGACCTTCTGTGATAAAAATATCATACTTCCCAAATTACAGGAAAACACAACAATGTGAATGCATTACTAGTGCTTCTCCCAGTGCAAGCGAAAGGTTCTTAAGGTTAGGTGCAATTAACTTGATGTTATGTCTTCCTTTGATTAGGTACAAAATCAATGTGCTTAGTGATGGCTTTGAAATAAGAAAACAATGACTGTGATCATGAAAATGTTAATTGATGGGACCTTTTGTGTACACTTTTGACAACATTGAGGCAATTGGTGAATTTAATGACTACAACATCTATATAAACTTAAGGATATAAGCTATGTTGTAGTACAGGAGAAGTAAATAGAACTTGGAAAGAAGGAAAAATCAAATGCATAGAGGGAGGTTTGACTTCAAAGGTTATTCTCTCTTTCTTGCTTTGACTTGGTGTTTTCAAATGGGACAGACTTGAGCACATATAATTGCTAACGGAAGATGAGAGTGATGTAGAGATTTAAAGATGAGGAGTTAATTGATGGCAATGACTAAAGATTAAACAGAAACTAAAAAATGAAGGGATGCCAAGCTTAGGAGAAATGATCAGTTTGATTTCAAGAGAAGAAACAATTCCCTCATAATAGAAAAAGAATTTTAAAAAAGATGAGGCTGATTTAGAAAATATTATTTGTAATACTTATCTCTATGTTATGAATTCTTTTACAATGGGAAAGTATTACCTTTATGATAAGAAAGTGTACAAATAAACCTTTAAAATATAAATACAGGCCAGGTGCAGTGGCTCAAGCCTGTAATCCTAGCACTCTGGGAGGCCAAGGCGGGAAGATCACTCGAGGTCAGGAGTTAGAGACCAGCCTGAGCAAGAGCGAGACCCCATCTCTACTTAAAAATAGAAAGAAATTAGCTGGACAACTAAAAATATATAGAGAAAAAATTATCTGGGCATGGTGGCGCATGCCTGTAGTCCCAGCTGCTCGGGAGACTGAGGCAGAAGGATTGCTTGAGCCTAGGAGTTTGAGGTTGCTGTGAGCTAGGCTTATGCCACAGCACTCTAGCCTGGGCAACAGAGCAAGACTTTGTCTCAAAAAAATAAAAATAAAAAAATAAAAAAATGTAAATACAAAGGAAATGAACAGGTAGACCTCATTTTTCCAGTCAATAATTTTAATACTATTTAAGAAATAATGCCTAGTGCTTCAATTATATCTAAATGCAATTCTGACAATTTAAATAAATAATTTTTGATAAGCACAATTAACTTGTTTTTTTTAATTTTTAGACAATCTAGAATTATAGATTTATATGCAGTTGCAAAAAATAATATAAACATGCCCCATATACCCTTTATCCAGTTTCTCCAATGGTAACATCTTGCAAAACAATAGTGCAATATCATAACCAGGTTATTGACAATCCAAATACAGAAAAATCCCATCAAAACAAATATTTTCTATGGATGTTGCTCTTTTATAGCCAAACTCACATCCCTCCTCCTCAAATCCTACCCCACCCCCAGTTCTTAATCCCTGACAATAGCTATGTATTCTCCATTTCTATACATTTACCATTTAATTATGAATGGAGTCATACACTATGTAACCTTTTGGTATTGGCTATTTTTTCTCAGTATATGTATATAGTGATTCAGTCAGGTTTTTGCATATATTGATGGTTTGTTCATTTTATTGCAGAATATTATTCCATGGTATGTATGTACAGCAATTTGTTTAATCATTCAAACATTGAAGAACTTCGGAATTTTTTCTAGTTTGGGGTTATTAGCAATAACACTACCACAAACATTTGCATATAGCTTTTTGTTTAAAAATACTAATCCATTTCCACTGAGGTAAATGCCCAAGTGTACAGTTATCAAGTTGTATGTATACACATGGTTACTGTATAATAACTTGCCAAATTGTTTTCCAGAATGGCTATATTATTTTATATTCCACCAGCAATGAATGAGCAAACAAATTTCTCCACATTTGTCAGCATTTTGTGGTGTCCACTATTTTTATTTTAGCCAAACTTATAGATATGTGGTAATATTTCATTATGGTTTTAATTTGCATTTTCCTAATGGATAATGATATTGGACATAGTTTTGCGTGCTCACTTGATCTTTGGTATATTGTATTTGGTGAAATGTCTTTTCATGTATTTTGAATTTTTTAATTTTAATTTTTAATTATTATGGATACACAGTATTGTACATATTGATGGAGTACATGTGATATTTTGATAACAAGCATGCAATGTCTAATGATCAAATCAGGGTAATTGGGGTATTCATCACCTTGAGCATTTATCATTTCTTTGTGTCAAGAACATTCCAATTCCATTCTTTTAGTTGTTTTGAAATACTTGATAAATTATTGCTAACTATAGTTGCCTCACTGTGTCACCAAACACTAGATATTATTCCTTCTATCTTTTTTTTTTTTTTTTTTTTTACCTATTACTGTCTGGTTTTTATTGTTGCATTTTGAGAGATTTTCTGTAATCTACATACTAGTCCTTTGTTAGATAAATGGTTTTCAAATATTTTCTCCAAGTCCGTAGCTTGTCTTTTCATCCTCTTAACAAAGTATGTTGTAGAGAAAAGTTTTTAATTTTTATTACTTAAAATTATTACTTATTCATTATATAGATAGTACTTTTAATATCAAGTCTAAGAACTCTTTGACAGCCCCAGATACAAACACTTTTCTCGTATGTTTTTCTTTCTCAAAGTATTATAGTTTTATATTTACATTTAAGTTCTTGATTCATTTTGAATTGATTTTTATATGTTGTGTGAGGTTTAGGTCAGTGTTTGTTTATTTGTTTATTTCCAATAGATACCCAAATTAGACAGCATAATTTGTTGAAAAGAAATCTTCCTTTCATTGAAGTGCTTTTTTCCCTTTGTATAAATATATTTCTGGCTTTTCTCTTGTGTTCCATTGGTCTATGTGTTTTTCCCTCCACCAATACCTTAAATAACTGTGGCCATTGATTTTAGGTGGAATGATTTCTCCCACTGTATTCTTCTTTTTCAAGATTGTTTTAGATATTTTAGGGTCATGCCTTTCCACATAATTTTTAGACTATCCTGTGCCCTATGAACATCTTTCAGAGATTTTGAAAGGAGTTACTTTAAAACCAATACATCAATTTGGAGATAATTTATGTCTTTACTAATTGTCTGATTCGTGCACATGGTATTTCTTTCTATTTATTTAGATCTTCATAATTTTGATTTTTAATTTTCAGCATACAAATCCTACAGATGTTTTATTAAGTTTATATATCAATCTTTCATTTTATTTTGAGCAATTAAAATCATAACTGTTTTATATTTTGATTTGAACATGTTTATTGTTAGTAGATGGAAATATGACTATTATTATTTGATCATTCATTCTGTGAATTGGATAAACTCACTTTTAGGTGTAGGAGGTTTTTAAGTAGATTCCTTGAGATTTTCCACACAGACGATCATGCCATTGGCAAATAGAGACAGTTTTATTTCTTCCTTTATAACCTGTGTGACATTTTTCCTTGCCTAATTGGAGTGACAAGCAAGTCCAGCCTATGTTGAATAAAAGTTATAAGAACAGACATTGTTTTGATCTTGATTTTAGAGTGAAAGCATTCAATTTTTCACTCTTTAGCATACTGTTAGCTGGTGTAGGTTTTTTCAGATGCTCTTTATCAAATTTAGTTAGTTCCCCTGAATTCCAAACTTTATAAAATTTTTATCATAACTGGGTTTTGAATCTTGTTGCATGTCTTTTCTTTGACAGTTGAGATGACAATATAATTTTCCTTCTTTAACAGATGGATATGGTCAATTGCATTGCTTGATTTTCAAATATCAGAGCAAATTCGCATACCTGGAATTAATCCCACTTGTTCGTGGAACATAATTATTTGTATACACTGTTTTAGGCTTCATTTGCTAATAGTTTTTGAAGATTTTTTCATTTAAGTTTATGAGAGATATTAGTCTACTTTTTTTTTTTGTCCTTTTTTGAATTCAGGATAATATAGCCTAAGAATATGAATTATGAAGTGTTTCCTTCTGTTTAATTTTCGGGAAGTGATTGTGTAATATTGGTTTTAATTCTTCTTTCAATTATTTGACAGAGGTCTTCAGTGGAATCATTTGGGCATGGAGATTTGACTACAAATTCAATGTATTTAATGGATATAAGACTATTTTTATTATCTTTTTCATTTTGGTACTTTGTTATTCTTAAGGAATTGTTCTAGATCTTCTAACTTGTTGGCTATATGAGTGTAAACCTGATGATACTCTCTTATTTTCCATCAAATGGCCATAAAATCTGTGGTGATATCCTCTGTTTTTCATTCCTGATAGCGGTTATTTGTAGCTGCTCTGTTTTTCTTCTTGTTAGTTTTGCTAGTTGTTCTTCAATTTTATTGATTTTTTTCAAAGAACCGATTCTTGTTTCATTTATTTTCTCTACTTCTTTTTTTTTCTTTAATACTTTGTATTTCAGCATAATACAGGGGTACAAATGTTTAGGTTATGTATCTTGCCTTTGCCCCGCCCGAGTCAGAACTGCATGCATGTCCATTCTCCAGTTTGTGCGCACCACACCCATTAGGTGTGACTATACCCACCCCCTCTTCCCCCCTCCCACCTGCCCAACACATGATGAATGTTAAATTTCCTTCAAGATACTGATTTAATTACATTCCACATATTTTAATAAGCACGAAGAGAATGATTTAGCCATTCTTTAAGGGTAAGTCTCCTAATGACACATTATTTTTGTTTCCTTTCATTTGAGAATGTTTTTATTTCCCCTTTTTACCTGAAGGATAGTTTCCTCACATACAGAATTCAGGGTTGATAATTCTTTTTTTTTTTTCAGCACTTTAAAAATATTGGGCTGCTTCCTTCTACCCTCCATAGTTTCATATGAGAAATAAGTTGTCATTCAAGTCAATGTTCTTCTATAGAGAAGGTGTCATTTATTTATCCCTGCTTTCAAGATTTTTTCTTTGCCTTTAGTTTTCTGAAGTTTCACTATGATAGGTTTGTCATGGATTTCTTTGCATTTATCCAAATGGGCTTTACTCAGATTCTTGATAGTGAAAGTTTATGCCTTCAGATAAATGGACACCTTGATGCATGTTTTAAAGTTATTTTTTATTGACCCATTTAGCTAAAGTAATGCAAATCCACATTTCTGGATATATTTTATTACTATTTGTTTGCTGTTCTTATTGCTGTTATTCTTATTACTATTATTATTTTAATAATCCCAGAAATGTTACAGTATTGAAGGATAATATTGGACAAAGCCTGAAGATACCGTAAGACTCATCATTCTATTTTTATATAGTATGGCTTCTGCATTACCCCAGGAAGACGGGATTCCCGATGTAATCAATCTTATCATTATCATACACCAGATGGTCAGCCAAAGCTGCTCATCTTGTACGAGTACATATTAAATGCTTGCTCTCTCTAAATATATACAAAAATTTTCTAGTATATTTCCGTATATATAAACAAGGAAATAAAAACCTAAATTTTCTTTAAAATATATTTGTGTATTGTATATAGTAGCAAAAAAACATGGCTACTATAAATTTTAGGCTATCTGCTCATAGATTTTATCCTGATGTTATTTTAAGCCATATATTTATAGAGATAATTGGGAACTTTGAAATGATTTAGCCTCAACTTGTTATTTCTAGATGAGTAAACTAAAGCTAAAAAAAATAGATTTCCTATCCAAGGCTGGTGTGCTTGTTAGTGTATCTAGAGGTTAATTCTCTGCATGACTCTAATGAATGCAATGAAAAGCAGTATATGTTGTGTGGGTTCTTATTATCTGTATTTTCTAAACAACACTCTTCAGGATGAATTGTTGAGCATAATAGACATTAACTTTAATCAAAAAAAAAGTGAATCAACTTATGACTTCCCTGAGTTGGTAGGTGACATATAGAGCATGAAGTCACTGGGAAATTAGGTAAATATTGGTTAACTACTTGGTTCAGCAAATTTGATGGTTAATTTTATGTGTCAACTTGACTGGGACACAAGGTGCTGAGATTAAACTTTATTTCTGGATATGTCTGTGAGGGTGTATACAAATGAGATTAGCACTTGAATCAGTGAACTGAATAAAGCAGATTCCCCTCGTCAATATGGGTAGACACCATCCAATGCCTTGAGGACTAATAGAACAAAACATTGGAGAAAGGAGGATTTTATTCTCTCTGCCTGGTTGCTTCATCTGGGACATCAGTTTTCTTCTGCTCTTGACCTGGGACCTTACACCATCAGCCCTCCAGTTTGTAAAACTAACCACTGGCTTTTCTGGGACTCTAGCTTGTAGATGACAGATTGTGAGACTGCTCAGCCTCCATAATTGTGTGAATCAATTTTTTCACATACATACATATCCCATTAGTTTTGTTTCTCTGAATCATTCTACTATAGTAAAGTAGCTACATTTGATCCATTAAACAAATATTTATTGAATGAAAACTGTGTGTGATGTACTGTGCTATATACTTTGAATATAAAGATAAATAAGGTAATTTTATGATATTCAAAGAGCTTGTAACAGTCCAGGGGGAGCCTGATACATAAACAATAATTTGAACCACATGCTTTAGCTGCTATCAAGGAAGATTTCACAGGGGGCTATGTAGAACTTATGAAAGTAAAATCATTTTAATATGGCACAAATGAGAAGGGTCAGGTAAACATTTCAAAGAGTAGTATTAAATCAGAGCCTTATTCAGTAACATTATTGAAAACCACCTTGAGAAACTGTCCAGACTTGTGATTAAGAGGAGACTCTGGAGTCAAACTTTTGACTCCCAATTCTGGCTTTGTCCTTGATGAGCTGTGTCCTTGATGGCTGTGACCGCTATCAATATCTTAATCACTGAGTGCCTCAATTTCCTCTCCGGTAAATGAGAATAATTGTTCTCATCTCATAAGATTGGTATGAATGACATAATTTAACAGAAGTATTGCATTTAGCACAGTGGCTAGCAAAAGTAGCTACTCAAAAAATATTAAGCATTATTATTCTTTCATATTCTATTTACATGTCTTCAAATTTAACCTGCCTATTCTATCTTTATACCACTTTTCCCTTTGTTTTCTCTATCTGAGAGAGTACTCACTACATAAAAGCCATACAATTATTGGTTAAATGTACATGAGAATTTACACTAGTAATTGGCTCTTAAAATTCATATGGGTTCTTAAAAATAGTATTTCCATGCCAATATTTGTGTTTTCTTTTTCTTTTTTTTTTATTTCAGCTTATTATGGGGGTACAAAAGTTCACGTTATATATATTGCCCATGTCCCGCTCATCCCCCTGACTCAGAGCTTCAAGCATGTCCACACCCCAGACAGTGCGCCTGGCACTCACTTGGATCTACCCAAAGGAACAAAAGTCATCCTATGACAAAGACACCCGTACCCGAATGTTTACAGCAGCACAATTCACAATTGCAAAGATGTGGAACCAACCCAAATGCCCATCAATTCATGAATGGATTAGTAAATTGTGGTATATGTATACCATGGAGTATTACTCAGCTATAAGAAATAACGGTGATACGATATCTCTTTGGTTCTCCTGGAGAGAGTTGGAACCCATTAAATTAAGTGAAGTATCCCAAGAATGGAAAAACAAGCATCACATGTACTCACCAGAAAATTGGTTTCCCTGATCATCACCTAAATGCACATTTGGGAATGATACCAATTGGATATCAGACTGAGGTGGGGGGTGAGGGGAGATGATGGGTGTATGCCTAAAATATTTGTGTTTTCTATGTAAAAAAACAATGCAATGTTAACTCAAAACCCTTCTTGTAACAAGAGAACAGCCTAGTTCAAACTATATACTTCATGAGAACATCTTATTTGGAAATATCCCTTATTTGAAAAAAAAATGTTTTCAATGACAACTATTCAGTTATTTCCTTCTTTTTTTTTTGAAACAGAGTCTCCCTTTGTTGCCCGGGCTAGAGTGCGGGGCCATCAGCCTAGCTCACAGGAACCTCAAACTCCTGGGCTTAAGCGATCCTACTACCTCAGCCTCCCAAGTAGCTGGGACTACAGGCACGCACCATCATGCCCCGCTAATTTTTTCTATATATATTTTTGTTGGCCAGATAGTTTCTTTCTATTTTTCATAGAGACGGGGTCTCGCTCTTGCTCAGGCTGGTCTCGAACTCCTGACCTTGAGCGATCTTCCCACCTCGGCCTCCCAGAGTGCTAGGATTACAGGTGTGAACCAGCCTATTTCCTTCCTTATATCGATTTTATAATTTGGGAAATAATGTCTTTGAAAATCACAACAATACAAAATATAAAGCTATTTGAACACACACTTGCACAGACATATATAAAATATATTTGATTTTTGAAAGATGATAATGTGTTAAATATAGAAACAATCACATGGAACAGGTAGAATGAGAAATGGTGAGCATTTGCAAGAAAACAGATAAGGTGAGAATAATAAGGATGAAAATGAAGAGAATGAAAAGGAAAATGAGCATATGGAATTATATTATTATATTTTACATCTGTCTATATGCACACACACACAACATACAGTAATGTGTCACTTGGCCATTTTATTGCTGTGCAAACATCATCAAGGGTACTTTCACAAATCTAGGTGCTACAGCCTACTACACACATAGGCTATATGGTATAGCCCATTGCTGCTAGGCTACAAACCTGTACCACCTGTTACTGTAACTAATACTGTTGGCGATTGTAACACAATGGGAGGTATTTGTGTATTGAAACATAGAAAGGGTATAATAAAACTATGTTACAAAAGATAAAAAGTAGTATACCTGTATAAAGAACTTATCATGAATGGAGCTTTTAAGACTGAATGTTGCTCTGGGTAAGTCAGTGAGTGAGTGGTGAGTGAATGTGAATGCCTCCGACTTTACACTACCGTGGACTTTATAAACATTGTACAATTAGACTATACTAAATTTATTAAAAAATTATTTCTCTAATGATAAATTAACCTTAGCTTACTATATTTCTCCTTTATAAACTTCCAAATTTTTCAACTTTTAACTCTTTTGTAATAACACTTGCTTAAAACACAACACATTGTACAGCTGTACAAAAATGTTTCATTATATCCCTCTTCTATAAGTTTTTCCTAATTTTAAATTATTTAATTAATTTCTTTTTTACCTTTTTGTTAAAAACTGAAACAAAAACACACACATTAGCTTAGGTCTACACAAGGTCAGGATCATCAATATCATTGTCTTCCACCTGGACATCTTGTTCCACTGGAAGGTCTTCAGGGGCAATAACACACATGGAACTGGCATCTCCTATGATAACAATGCCTTCCTCTGGAATACCTGCCTGAGGCTATTTTGCAGTTAATGTTCTCTTTATACATACAAAGAGTACAGTCCAAAATAATTATAAAACATATAGTATAGTGAATGCATAAAACTATAAAAATAGTCTTTCATTATTATCAAGTATTATATACTGTACATAATTGTATATGGATATACTATTATAAAACTGGCAGTGCAGTAGGTTTGTTTACACCAGTATCACCACAAACACGTAAGTAATGTGTTGACACTAAAATGGTAAGATGAATAGAACATCACGGGGTGATAGAAATTTTTCAGCTCCATTATAACCTTACAAGACCACCAGATTATACATGCGGTCCATTGTTTACCAAAGTATTGTTGTGTGCCTCATGACTGTATTCAACTGTCATCATCCCTAAAAAGAACATTTAGAAAATACATAAGATATTAGAATAGCATTGACATTAAATTTACATATTTATATAACTGTGTGTGTGTGTGTGTGTGTGTGTGTGTGTGTGTACTCTTTGGTGAGAATGAATACACACATAAATTGTTAAAATGGATCATAGGACCTTGAAAATGTAAAGTGCAAAGCCGACCTTCACACAATAAGTATTCTACACAAATGATTCCATGACAGGGCAGAGCATCAGATAAGTGGATAATTTAGTACAAGAAATTTTAAAATCATTAAATCTATAGAGATTATGTAACAACATCCAAACCTACAAAAGTGAGCATTTTGAAATAGAAACATTGTACATGCTTCATTTAATACCTAATTGATGATTTAATCCTTTTCTTTTATAATGAGAATATAAACAGCTGGTTTACTTTTTAATTACTTGACATCACAAATATTTTCTGTCTGAAGCATAGAGTTTATTTTGCATGTTGAACAAGTAGCCGCAGTGACATAAATTCCAGATTCTAAAGCAAGTGTAGCTGAAACAGCTAAAATGTGAGAACGCGAACGGAGGACAAACCACCCAGTGCTGCCACCCCACATAAAGGAAAATTTCATATCACACATGTCCAATAAACAACACAACCACAAACAACTTTTAAGGGACTATACTGTTCCCAGAGCAAAGGAAGAGATTTTGAGGTACACTAGATCAAGTGTCAAATTATTAGAGAAATGGAAATATTAGACAAAATATTTTTCTTTCCATGTCAGTTTCTAAACATGTTCAGTGCTATTTGACTGTTGCATTGCACAGAGCACACTGACAAAATATATGTCACAAGATGTTTCGTTACATTTTCAATTCTTTGCTGTTGATTATAGTCTAGTAATATTAGGGAAATAAAATATTCGACCATGTCATACAGTGCTGTTGTTGACTGTGGTTTGTGCAAGGCATAAAAAATCTGTTTTCAGACCACTAATGTATTATGTGTAGAAATTTTAATATTGAAAGAGACTAAACTGCAGATAGTTAGATTGCTTATTTGAATTTGCTCTACTTATACAATCATATTTACAATTCAATTATGTAGAATATTTATCAAAGAGGATATTTAACTGAGTAAAATGTACAATATCTTTGTATTTGGAGTAATTTCAAGGTCAAATTTCCATTTTAAATATATAGAATTACATGTGGCTGAAATCTTTTTAGAAAAGATCAAGATTCACAAGTTCCACGTTCTTAAATTGTTTCATGAATAAGAATTAAATATGTGTGTGTGTACATAAGATATGCATAATTTTTAAAACATTTACCAGATATTAAAGCTACCTTTTGTATTTGAAAGCACTATATTTACACTTAAAATGGGTGAAATTATTTTTATGTTCTGACATTTGTGGTTTCAGTTAAGAAATCACCATATCTAAATGCAAAAAAAAGATATTTTCACCATCCATCTATATGTTTAAAAACCTGATCTTTAAATTGAAAAAATAAGGTGAGAATATCATAAATGGTCTCCATGCATCTTTGGTGGGTTCAGCTCTGGCCAAACTGTATAATGGCTTTGCTATCTAGTCAGTATGTCTAAGGGTAAATAGACATTTGTTCAAACTTTGTTTCTTCCACTTGACAGTTCCCAGCTTCTCTTTTAAGGCTCTTGCCAAATAATCCATCCATAGTGGTGTCTAAAAAAAAAAAACAAAAAATGTTTTAATTTATCTACATATTTAAGAAATGGTTGGTTTGATTATTTTAGGTTCTGGAACTATAGTTGTGAACAAGCTACCCTCAGTAGCTTACATTCTAGTGGAGGAAATCAAGCAGTAAATAAACAGGCAAATGAATATAAGACACAGTGAAACATAGTGATAAATATTGTAAAAAATAGCAAGATTGCTCCAATCTTGGTATATTACTAAAAAAACAAGTGGTTAGTTACAGCAAGAAAGTAGTAATTGTACAAACTACTGTGAAGTTAAGTAGTTGCAGACTTCTTTCCATAAAGCAGTCATCTTGGTAGTATAGTAAATGTACTCCTGGAAAAACACTAAGACATTCTACATTAGACAGATGTTAGGTGTGGATTTCTTTCCAATAATCTGTTTTTAGACCTTCAACTGCCATAAGTACTTTCCCTGCCTGAATATGCTTCCTTACTTCCCTCTTTCTCTTCCTTCCATCTATCTTAGATTTATAATTCAGAAATGTCTGTCATAGAAGGAGAAAAAGATGAAATTATACCTTTTTGGCAGAAAGCCAATCTAATTTGGTTGACAGATTTTACAAAGAGGACTGGCTTTACCAATTAAGCTAGTTGATAAACATTTATCACAAATTGAATGATCTAAATTTGTAACTCTGATGGGTTGATAAAAGTCTATTTAAAGCACATATGCAACCTACAACAGAACAGAAAATTTTTCCATTGAAACTACCTAAAATTTTAGATAGCAATTTCAAATTGTATAGGGAGATACACATATTTTTAATGAATTAAAGATATGCTAGCAAAAATATTTAGAGAACATTGTCATTGAGTAAGCTAACATCAAGGTTAGTAATGTTAGACATCATAAACAATTTTTTCTTAAGCAAGTTTATTAGTTTAACTACGAATTTGGTCCTATCTCTTTTAGGGAAGAGATGATATTAGTTTTAGTAGTAGAATCTGAAATAACTTTGTTTAAACACTTGATTAAATTTCGTTAGAAAGATGAAATAGCCAAAGTTTTAAAATATTTTTGTGTTTCTCTGAGGTTGGCTGTTTCTCATTATTCCAACGAGGAAATACTTTCAACAACTTGGCATGAGAAGTCCTTACTGGCCTTTTCAATTTCCTTAAAGAGAATAACAAAAGGTTTTTTGGTGCTCTTCCTTGTTTTCAAAAAGAATAGCACTTGAATGGTACAAATGTGCTTGAAAAGTACAATAGTACAAAAAGTATTCATATTGTGAATATTACTGTATGATATCAAATGTTATTGTTAAAAGAAACTGTCTCCAAATCACATTTCAGTGACTCCGATCACATATGTCAGGGTCATTTACAATCTTACCCTTTTCTTCTCTGTAGCGAATGCAGTGATGTATTGCCCAGATGCCCCACTACCTCTGAGGACTAAAATGCTCATTCTCTAGGGACTAACAGACTACAGTTTGGCCCCAAACACCATTTCCCTGAGGTAAAAAGAATAGTCTTGCTCAAGGACATTTTCAAGTCAAGTTCAATAACTGGTCCATACTCAATTTTGAACAATTCTGACGTGCCATCCCAGCTCCACAGTTTTCTGTAATGTTTCCTAAGGCCTTTGTTGAGACTACATCTATAATCCAACTTTTTCTACTCAATCCTACTTCTTTTATTCTTGCATGGCATGGAGCCCTGGTGCACTCCTAAATGAACTTCCCACACAACACTACTATGGATCTGCTTCAGGAAAGCTTAACCTGTAACATTCTCCTTATTCACATCCAGTTAATCATTAAAATCTGCCTGTTTATCTCCTGTATAGCTTTTAAATCTGCTACCTCTTTCCCATCTTCACTGCTATGAAGATATACCAGATCTTTATTAGGGCAACCTATATGGAAAAACAGTATGAAGATTTCTCAAAGAACTAAAAGTAGACCTACCATTTGATCTAGCAATCCTACTGCTAATGTATCTACCCAAAGGAAGAGAAGTCATTTTATCCAAAAGACACCTGCCCTTGAATGTTTATTGCAGCACAACTCATAATTGCAAAGATGTGGAATCAACCCAAGTGCCCATCAACACATGAGTGGATTAACAAAATGTGGTATATGTATACCATGGAGTACTACTCACCCATAGGAAGAAATGAATCAATATCTTTTGCACCAATTTGGATGGAACTGGAGACCATTATCCTAAGGGAATTACATTAAGAATGGAAAAACAAACACCGCATGTACTCTCTAATAAGTTGGAACTAACCGATGGGCATACATGCCACTGGAAATCAAGCAGGAGGAAGGGTGGAGAGAAGAGGGGCAAAAACTTAACTAATGGGTACTACAAACACTATTAGGGTGATGGGCACACTAACAGCCCTGGCTCAAACATTACAAAAGCTATCCATGTAACAAAAATATTTGTACCCCCTTAATATTTTGAGATTTAGAAAAAAAGATATAACAGACCTTTATTTTGTCTTACTTGACTTTTAACAGCTCTATCTGCTTCCATTTTTTCCCTCATTTTACCTGTCCTTCAAACCACCATTAAATGATCTTTTAATTTTTCCACTATGATCAATCTCTCACACATTTTAAAATCTGTCAGTGGCATCTCATTTCTAGAACAAAATCTTAACTCCAGCACTGGCAAGAATGTGAAGAAAGGGGAACACTTGTACGCTGTTTGCGGGAATGTAAATTAGTACAGTCAGTATGGAGAACATTATGAAGATTCCTGGAAAAACTAAAAATACAACTGTCCTATGACCTAGCAATCCCACTGCTGGGTATGTACCCAAAAGAAAGGAAATCAGTATATCGAAGAGATATCTACACTCCCATGTTTATTGCAGCACTATTCACAATAGCCAAGATGTGGAATCAACTTAAGTGTCTATAAATTGGTGAATAAATAAAGAAAATGTAGTGTATGGATGCAATGGAATACTATTCAGCCATAAAAAATAATGAAATACTGCCGTTTGCAGCATGATGGATGAAACTGAAGAATATTGTGCTAAGTGGAACAAGCCAGGTACAGAAAGACAAATATTCCATGTTCCACTCAGATATGAGGGTTAGAAAAATTGATCTCATGGAGGTAATGAGGAGAATGGTGGTTACCAGAGGCTGAGAAGAGTAGTGGGGGTTTTGTGATAATGGGGAGTTGGTTAATGGCTATAAAAATACAGTTAGATAGAAGGAATAAGTTCTAGAATTAGATAGCAAAATAGGGAGACTACAGATAATAGTAATTACTGTGAAATAGCTAGAAGAGAAGATTTGGAATGTTCCAAACACAAAGAAATGACAAATATTTGAGATGATGGATATCCCAGTTTCCTAGCTTTTTGATTATTGTACATTGCATGCTTTCATCAACTATTGTTACCCACAAAAATGAAAAATTAAAAAATGTTAAAAAAAGAAGCTATATTAGGCTTTATAGAACCTCAGCCTTCAAACCATTCTTCCTTTTACTCTATACTTTAGCAATTTTGGACAATTTGTAGTTTTATGCATATTTGATACTCTTTCACTCCTCCATTATTTATTGCATGCTTTTCTTTCAACATGAAATTGCATTTCATTTTTGTCTAACTCTAAACTTATATATACCTTACAAGATCAAGTCATTTTTTATCTCCTTTGGGAAGCCAAGGTTTCCCACAGTTTGCTTCCACTCCTTAGAATGCTGCAAAAATTTATTATATCGCTTTATTATATTTTTAATATTTTCTAATGTAGTCAAAATATTCAATATATTATATGTAATGCCATCTATTTAGGTGCTAAACTTACATACAATACCTTTGTTTAATAATCTTTTGTTTATGCTACCTGATTCAATAAATAACTGAAAGAACAGGCATTAATTAGAGAAATTTTATTGCTGATTGAGAAAAATTTACATTGCAATTTTGTTTGATGACTCTGTCGGATTTTCTGGAGGACATTGCAATGAATCTCCACCAGAGGAAATATTCTTCCCTCCAGACTTCAAACAATTAAGAACTAATGCTTAATTACTGTTTTGAATTCATTAAAAGAGAGACTGTGAGGAATAATCAAGAAATATAAGACATTGTTTCTGCCATCAGGAAGCCTTTAATTTGAGGAATAAAACAAACAGATTAAATGATTATAAAATATCATATAACCTAAAATATGTAAAACATATTATCAAAGGAATTTCAACACAGTCAG
Source organism: Lemur catta (assembly GCF_020740605.2). NCBI lineage: Eukaryota > Metazoa > Chordata > Mammalia > Primates > Lemuridae > Lemur > Lemur catta. The sequence goes on along the minus strand of NC_059128.1, from coordinate 49,495,824 downwards.
ATTATGTCTTGAAATCTGAAAAAAAAAGGAAATAACTACAATTATTCATCAACTACAGTTTACTCATTTAGTCCATACAACACTTCTTTAAGTTAGCTAATGTTTCCTCTACTATACACTTGAGGGCATCATACCTATTAACAATGAAATTGAGTGGCTTTAAGGACTTGAACTCAGGACTTTGTAACTCCGGATTCAGGAGCTTTCCCCCATTGATAATCTACTTAGTTTTTCTAAAATTAACTTTATTTTGTTTAGTGCTGGTTTACTCAGTGATACCTCTTATTATAATTTAAATTATTTCATCCCTTCCTCTTTATGAGTTTCATGTCTTTAATTAGCTACATTTCCTCTTGCTTTCTGCCCTGAAATGCCTATCAACCTACCAAGTCTCTTAGGTGTTTTGATGATTAAAGAACATATCAACATATCAAAAACAGATATAATGACTGGAGAATTATCCATCTGACCAGGAAAGTATCTATTTGAAATATTATTGGACTGCTCTAAAATATAAAGATAACAAATTATAAAATTCAAAAAGAGAATATGGCCAACTATTTGCTGCCAGCAGTGCTAGGATTGATGACACGTCCCAAAATAGACAGTTTGGCAATAGCAAATAGCCAAGAGGTTATATGCTCAACATAAAAGGGGACTAGCACTGGGATACACAACTAAGCAGATAATCACATTTTTGACATGTTGGAGTGTGCTGGTTATAGGCTATTTATGTGGCCAGTTTCTGGAAATGCATAGCTGTACAGATGCTATATTCAAGGCACTGTCATTTAATGTCATTATAGGCAGCAGTAATGTGGAGGAAAAGACTGCACAGATGAAAAACTGAATTGTGTGTGGGAATATGCCTCCTTTTGAAAAGGAAATTAAAATATATTTTATAAATACTCAATATATTGACTTAATTGTTTAGCTCTGTGTTGCCACATCTTTAAACAATGGGTATTTATACAGACATTATTAACTTGAACAAAGAAACATTGAATTAATATAATCATTACATAATACCATATAATTTGTTGTGAAACAAAAAGAGGAACAATAAGTCCATTTTTGAAACCTTGGCTTTTAAAACATTCCCTGATGTTTAAAATGCCATTTATAAACATTTTGTGTGGCTTTTTATGATAATACTTTAATAAAAATAAATCATGCATAAATGAGCAAGATTAGGTACAGTTCAGCATAGTGAGTTGAATTTAGGGCCACTGGATCTATTGGCTGGAGAGCATCCTCAGCTTCATTGCAGGGAAAATCAGTATATGCAAGCTTCAGGGTGTCTGAGTTTCTTCCTGTTAACCTAGTGGGAAAACTTTTTATGCATGGGTTATTTCTTCAAAATAAGACATTATATCTTGCCTAGGGGAGATTTCTAGCTGATAGTAGTTGATACCTATTACCTAAATAGTGCAAAGAGTATTAGGAAAGAAGGCAATGTTTTAATTAGAAATAATGTTCTGAATGTAAGAATTGATACTCATAATCTCAAAGGGTTCTTACTCTTAATTTTAGTCCTTTTTAGATGTCAGGCCAGGAGAGATAGAAGTAATATCAGCCTTTACTGTTGGAAGAAATAACAGTTGTAGTAGAGTAATTAAAACATAAGAGCATTAATATATAAACTTGTACTAGATCTACTTCTGTATATGTTTAAAATTTGATTTGAAACTCAGTCCTTTTTACTAGTTCACAAAAATTTTTAAAAATATACTTTTATGTATACATATTCTTTTCCTCATATCCATTTTATTTATCCCATCAATCACATTATCTATGGCCAGTTTTATAATAATTTTAATGGAGAAAATTGAGGCATCTAAAAAAGTGACAGTTTTAATAAGTTTTAAAAATGGAAGATAACACTTAGATTCTGTGAAGATAAAGTCTTCTGAAAGCACTTCAGTGAAAAGCTACAGTAGAAATGTGAAATACTGTACCAGTGTGAAAACTTTCAATTATAGAGTTTTAATTTTCGCTTCTCTACATGATGAAACTTTAGCTAAATTGCAAAGAAATCTCAAAAAAGCAATTACAAAACTTTGAGTTTATATTAATGATATGTGAATATAAGCTTGTAGTGACAAATACTACCATTACTTCAGTAACTTCTGCTTGCTCAGTGTTGAACTTTGGACTTTGCTTTACTTCCATAAAAGCAAATAAATGTGTTTTTAGATTAGGATCTACAATATTAACATATGCAATAGAGATTATCGATAGATGGATTATATATTATATATAATACATAATACATATATATACATGATAGAGGTTTCTTTATTAGATTAAAAACATTTCACTTTCAATTTCACCTATTTGAAAAGTATAAAGAGAAAAACATAACTTTAGATGCTACATGAACCTGGTAAAATAAATGTGTTTGTTATTATTTACTAACAGTAATATAATATATATAATTAATCATTGATTAAGTTTCCTGTTGGCAATGGATTTTGATTTAGAAAAACAAAATGGAAACAACAGATGCAAACCCATTGATTTTTGGCAGCTGGAAGTTGAACAGCTGAAAGATATGACATTTTGAAGCAGAGATGAAAGAGCAAAAATATTTGGCACAAACTGAATAGTTTACAACAGCAATATTGCTTTCTGAGTCACTAGTGCATAGTGTAAGCACAAAATTAGAGTGGATAGTGAAAAAATAACTATATATATTTTTGTTAGTGTTGACCTTATGAATTTAAATTCAACATCTGCAAAAATAACAGACTATTTGAAATGTGTCTTTTAAGTGGATTTTAATACTCAGAGAAATAAGTGTAATCTTTTAAAACTCTTGAGCCTTGAATTGAACTCTAAAAATACACGTGCAGTAGTATCTCAAAGTTAGATGATAAACAATAAAATTTCAATGATTAGTAACAGTCATAAAGCTGATGATGAACAAAAGAATGTCTCAGGATATATAAAATTTTGTCATAAAGTTTATTCAAGGGATATATCTAATATACTTATTTCTTATTCAGATCTTTATTAACTCATTTAATATATAGCTCTTGAACTTAGTTACTTGGCATCAGCCTATAGGGGATTGGAATAGAAAACTAGAGTAAGACTATCAGGAGCAGGTTAAGGATGAGCAACTTGACAGTCCTGAAATTGAAAGAAGAAAAAAAATAAGAAACTGCCTTGCGATTATATACCATACAGTGAAAGGATTAAGATTGAAAATAAGACTTTTGATTAATCAAATAAAGTTTAAACGATCAGGTCAGCTTATGAAGCAAGAGGAGGATATAATGAATTTTAAGTAACATTCATCAGGTGTTGGGCAGGTGGGAGGGGTGAGCTGAGCCTGAGCTCAAACTGCTTTCTTGGTTGCAGTACATAGGGGAGGTACGGGGGAGGAAGTGTCTAGAAGGAAGAAAGCCAGCTCTCCGGCCTCTGGTGGTACTCTCCCATGGGGAGCCCCTCACAGACTTCCCAAAACTCCTGGGACTCACTAGTTCACCCCTCTATTCCTTATTTGCTTCTGTGCCTGGGCTCATGGAGGGTGGAAAAACCTTCAGTAAATTAAGTGGCCCGCTGTTCACCAAGGGTACATAGGAGGGAGAGGGAAATTACTCCTCACTCTTTCGCTGGGCTCTGAAGCTCTCTGGGTTTGATTGTGGCCGAACTCTTCTCTTTGTCTTCTGCCTTCTCAGCTTCACAGTTTTTCTCCGTGGGATCCCCTGCCATCTCTGTCATCTCTCTCTGTGATCTACACCTGAGCTGCGACTCTTCTCCCCTCTCCTCTATCCGATATCCTACCTTCCTGCCGGCATGGTGTGACAAGCAATGTCTGTAGTTAGCCATCTTAGATGTCTCCCAGATAGTAAATATTTTAAGCTTTGCAGCCCATATCGTTTCTGCTACAATTACTTTCCTCACTTTCTTGGGCTCTGACATCCTAGGCGGATTGAGCTGTAACCAGCCCCCTTCTCATATCCCATGCAATTGCCTTCTGCAACCTAGTAGGAACCCAAGATCTCATTAAGGTCATCACCAGTATAGATTCTCTCCTCATTTGGCTTCAGCTCTTATACCTTGCACTAGGACTTCCCCATTCCATCCCTATGGACACCCTCCTCACTTTGTTTGGGTTGTCATCCCATGCCAGGCTGCTCTTCCACATTGATGACCTCTTCTTCCCACTTGTGCTCTAGCTCTCTGTCCTAGCCCACCCTCATGTGTTGATGCTCTTGCTCATCCTATTTAGCTCTGACAGCCTATTCCAGGCTGCCCTTATTCATGGAAGCTCTCTTGACCCTGTTCAGATTAAGGGGCCCTCATCAGATTTCTGCCTTTCATGGATATTATTTCCACAATCCTAGTGATCCTCTGTCCTTGGCATGCCTCCATGAGGCTTCCTCCTCACCCACCTTAGATTCTGAATCCATAGGGATGGATATTAGTTACCTATGGGAAATTAGAACAAACCATTTAATACAGAAGCATGGTGCAGGCTGGGTTTCTCATAACGGGTGAGGAGAACTTCAAATTTGGAAAGGAGAAACTTAGATTGAACTCTTTGATAACAAATCAGATTTGGAAGTATTGGTGGCAATTCATGACTTTTGATGAACATATGCAGAGATATAGATGTAACTAAATTAATGTATATAGATCTGTATTTGGTGTGTGTACATTTATTTATTAGCTGTATTCTATAACTGTATCTAGGAGAGGCTCTGGTAACAGTGATACACTAACAGCAGTAAACATACGTAGCACACATATTCTGGCTTCTAGATAGCATCTTCTTCTAAAGGAAAGCGATACATACCCCCTAAGGAAATGTCTAACTCTATGCAGCTGTGCGGGATGATGGATAAGGAGGAAGCTTCTAGATGGCAAAGCCTGTGATCATAAAGGACAATGAATTTGTTTGTTTAAAAAAAAAACTAATAATAAAGAAGAAGTCTGTATGTCAGGTAAGAGAGTCTTCATAATTCTTGCCATTCAGAATTTAATAACTGCTATAGAAAAGTTACTGTGTCCCCACCCCATTTCTATCCATTCTTCTTTTTTCAAAATGGGCATTTTAAGATTTAGAGTTTTTATTGAAGTCATGTAGCTCCTCCACCATTGGTGTTTATTAGTTGTGTACGTGCAGGGCAGAAAATATGTTTTAGTTTACAGGTTGCAGAAAAATGAAGATCTGTATATCTGGATCTGGTAGAGAGCATTACACTTTGACATATTGCCCCAAATAATGGATTTAGAGCAGGTATGAACCTTTGAAATTGTCTCCTTTAGGGGTGTGAGTGGATGCACCTATGGATATTGTGAGCTTGGAGGGATGGACTGTGGCCAAGCCTGGCAATTTTTACCTGATATATGTAATCCCTTTCTTCCCCTCAGTAATAATGCCCCATGTTTTAAGCATACAGCTACCTGTGCAGAGACTACATTTCCCAGCATCCCTAGTAAGTAGGAATGATGTGATCATGTGACTAGATTCTGGCCAAAAGGATTTAATTGAAAGTGACACATTCAACTTTTGAGAGTAAGTCCTTAAAAGGAAGATACCTGCCCTTCACTCTTTATTTTTCTTAGTCCTTGAAGAGAACAGATGTCTGTTGCCTGTTAGTGAGCTTCATCTTCTTCAGCCGAGCAGATGATATTATATTTTGATGAATGTCATAGCAAAAAACAAGCAAACAAACAAAGGACTTTGGGCTTTGATTAGATAGAGTTAACTACTTAAATCTAGATAGCCTATCTCTATCTGGACTGTTTCATGAGAGATAAAGAACCATAAGAAATATGATTTAATCTCACTGATATTACAGTTTAGTCTGGGTGCTACCTAATAAAAGAACATTATTATTCTGAGTAATGTTAATCATAGTCAATGAATTTATTCATTACAAATTAAGTGCCAAGCACTCTACTCAGTATTTTCAATGAATCATCTGACTTCCTTCTGCCCATTAAAATGCGTACAAGTTTCATACTATGACTTTCCTTCTTGTACAGATGAGAAAAGAGGCCTGTGCAGTTTAATACTAATGATTTTTGTAACGTTCAAAAATTGCCAAGACATATTAAACAAAAATGATTAAATAAGTTTTAAAACATAACTTCATCAAAATATTTTTGGTTATTATAACAGCTGTGAAACACAAGTGAAAATATGAGCAAAAAGTTTGTTAGACTTTGTGGAAAAAGAAGAATCCATAATTGTACATAGAATATGGACATAATTACCTAAAATTTAAATGAACTAAAAAAGCCTAATGCATAGGAATAAACTGAATATTATATATACTATATAATTAGCAATACATTCTTGTAGACTGTTGAATCCTAATGAAAAATATATACATGAAAAACATAGTTAATTATTATCTTCCCTAATAAATGTAGGTTTTTATATTAATAAACAGATATTTTTCTTTGTATCCCTAAGTTATTCCAGATAATGTTGGGTATCTCAAAGAATTGGCAGATTATTTTTCAAAATGAGAAATAATTTCACCAAATAAAAGATCTGCCATATTGTGTATGACTCAACACTTAAAGGTGGACCATAAAAATAAAATAGTTGATAATAATTGACAATCATACATTTCTAATATGTATCTGTAAATCATTATTTTTTCATTCCAAACATATATGCTTTAGAACATAATGATTCAGTTGTTTCAAATACTTTTACTGAATGCCTTATGTGTTCTGGGAACTGTGCTAAGTGCTAGAGACGTTAAGATGAAAAAAGAGACTTGTCCTAGTTCCAGAAGAGTTCATTGTCCAATGGGATCAATTATATGTAAAGAAAAATACATTAAACAGACATTGGAACTTTGACTATATTAACACTGTGTATGGATTCCTTATTGATCCTGTTCTAAGATATTAATTATGCTACTTCTTTACAAATATTTAGTAATTTATTAAAATTATAAACCACATTTATCTTAATAACTTTTTTAACTGCCAAGACATTCAAGGTTATTGTGCCCCTCTATTGTGCCTTATATTGCATTTTAGGCACTGGGGAGAAAGACAAATAAGACATATTCGAATGGTTGCAGCTTGCATAAAATAACCAGTAATTAATTCCACAGATGGCAATTAAGGCAAAAAATAATGTTTAATAATTTAATGTAAAGAGGAAAATAGAATGCAAAAAATCTGATCTACTTTCCTTAGTAATAAGTACTTTTAAATGTTAGAAAGCTTATGATGTTGCAACATTATGTTATCTTCATTTATAAATTATTTGGCTATCCAATAGAATTTTTATAATATGAAGCACTTCATTTTTTAATTTCAAAATATTAAGAGGGTACAAATGATTTTTTACATGGATAGCTTTTATAATGCTTAAATCAGGGCTATTAGTGTGCCCGTCACCCAAATAGTGTTCATTGTACCTGGTAGGTAGTTATTACTCCTCCCCCACTTTCCCCTCTCCCCTTAATGATTTCCAATGACATTTACATCTCTTTGTGCTCATATGTGCCCATCGGTTAGTTCCCAATTATTAGAGAGTACATGTGGTGTTTGTTTTTCAATTGCTGAGATACTCAGGATAATAGTCTCCTCTTTTTCTAATATTCAAAGTAGACAATTTTAAAATTCATGAACAAAAGAGTATAGTAAAATTAATTAGAATTTCACAAAGCTCATCCATCAAAGCAATAAAATAAAACAAGCAAGCAAATAATAAAAAATCAATTACTATGGGTAAAGGACAGAAAGAGACATCTTAAAAAAATTCAATGACAAATATGCTTTGAAAAATTACATATTTTATAGCAGTCAAGATAAGTGAATAAAAATGGAAAAGTTAGCCTATCAAACTGTTAGAGATAGCAATAAATGTTCATGAATATATTGTAACAATGGCCTTTTTATGCAAGTTATTGAGATAGTTAATGGATACAACAGTTTTAGAAGACATTTTATCATGATGGATAAAATCCTTAATGTTGAATAAACCCTAAGACCAGTAATTCTATTTTTATGAGTTTTTCCAAAACATAAATATGTTCAAATATTCAGAGATAAGAATATTCATTAAATTTTTGTTCTCAAGTATCCTTATTGCATAAAGTATACATTGTTTAAAAATTGGAAAGAAATGAGCAAACATAATAAAAGTAAAAATTACTTGCATTTCAAGAGACAATAATCATTGATATTTTTGTCTATGTTTAATGTATATATATTCTATTTTTCACAGTTAGTTTATATCCTCATATGAATATACATGTGTAAATGAATATTGCTTTGAAATCCATACAGCTAAAATATGAAAGACCTCTAATAAACTAAGGAATTGCTTGAATAAATTATAGTACACCCATAAGGATTTGTTAGCAGGGCTTATCTTACTGGTCATTTTCAAAATGGACTTCTTTACAGCATCTTTAAATTTTCAAATGTCCTAATGTGTATATATATTCAGCTTTTACTCAGCAAAAATAACACACGCTAACTTAAATTAGAATTTAATATACCAATGAACCCTTTTAAGCACTTTTAAGGTCTTCCCTGCTTATCATACATCTCCATACCCATGTTATTCAGAGGCAAGATTATATTAAGCATATAAGAAGCCCCCAAATTTTATATGCAAATGTTATATATATTAATCGTTAAGATATCTGTACTTTGAGCCTTTTCTGACTGAATTTTTATAATCTATAGAAACTTAGTATTTATTTTAAATTCATAATCATAAGCATCTAGGAAATGTAGGAAAATGTAAATATACCTTGTTACCTTGTCATTTATAGAAACAACAATTATACAATGTGTATAGTGCCATTTTATGGATACAGCAAATAAATTGACAAGATTTTGTTTTCTCTCGTAAAACAGAATCTGACTCGTTACGCTCAAAATATATTTATCAGTTGAATGAATGTCAAGTTTTTGTTTGTTTGTTTGTTTGTTTTTAATTTTCTAAAAGAGTCAACATTGTATTTCAGGAGCAAAAGTTAAGTTATATATTTTTTTTAAGCCAGGCATGGTATCTCAGGCCTGTAAACCCAACACTCTGGGAGGCTAAGACAAGAGGACTGTTTGAGGCCAGGAGTTCAAGACCAGCCTGGGCAACATATTGAGACCCTGTTTCTACAAAAAATGAAAAAATTAGCTAGGCGTGGTAGTGTGCACCTGTAGTCCTAGCTACTCTGGAGATTGAGGCAGGAGGATTGCTTGAGCCTAGGAGTTCAAAGCTGTAATGAGATATGATCATGCCACTGAGCTTTAGCCTCGGCAACAGAGCAAGACTCTGTCTCTTAAAAAAAAAAAATTAAAAATTACTAAAAGTTTCTATGCTTAATCATTGCAATAGTTCATTTGTAATTTTGTAAGCAATTTTTTTAATTAAAAGATTGTTTTTGTTTTCATCAAGAACAATTTCCAAAAATATAATTTTTACTTTAGTCATTGTTTAAAATGTCAGAACTTTAGCTCTTAAATGAAGACACATCATAGAGAAAATACGTATTTATACTATGAACACTGAATTTGTACATCAAGGCCAACAAATCACAAGAAAATAAAAGACAGAAAAGTAAAAAGAATGAAAAATTAAATATAGCTCAACAACCAAGACATTAAAACTTTTAAATATTGATTAAAATGTATCAAGTAATTATGATAAGTCATGTATGTACCTTATTTCTGTGTTTTTAAAACTAGTTTATAACTACTTAGTGCACCGCAGAATCATTTTAGTGTGTCTTAAACAGTGTTTCATATTAGAATAGAATGGAAGAGAATATATATTTCAGAGTACACCATCACAATTAGAAAAATTAGGCATTATTCTGTGTAACTTTTGTTTCAATTTTAGATTATGTCTGTGTTTGTGTGTGTACCTCTGTTCTTGGTATCATGTACTCCATACAATAGGGCATAAGTAAAATATTTGAAAGTCACTGCCATATCTCATTTAATCATCACAACAAATTCATTATTAAGTATGATTACTAATGCCAATTTACAAAAGAAAAATTAAGTTTGATAAGTAATTGTCCCAAATTTATCTTTAGGAAAAGTAGCAGAGGCAAGTCTTGAACCTGAAATTCTGAGCATATTAGAAAGCTCTGTGATTTAGATTTTCCTCTTTTTCTACATATCTATTGTTTTACAAATTTCTTGGTTTTCACTCCCTCAGCCCTACTTCCCTCTCTTTTTCTCTTGCTCTTTCTGTTCTCTTGATGATCCAAAATGACTCTGCTCTGTTTTAGTTTTACTCTTTTATTCTATAGTAATTCTGGGGATTCCCACCTTGCACAGAAAGAGAAACAAAAATGTTTCTAAGACAAGCACACCATCTCCTCTATTATCAATTTGTAAATCCCCTCATATGTCAAAAGACTTGCAGTTATCCCTTTGGAAACTTTATGAATTTCTGGACTATATCAAAGATCTCCTTCCTCTTCTCCCAGAATTCCAGCAGAATCATATCAACACATACGAGTGTGTTCCCTAGTGACTAAAGATTTTAAACATGCATTTCTGTGCTCATTTGCTGTCCATATATTTTCATTGGTAAAATATCTAATTAAATCTTTTTCCTACTTAAATTATGTTGTTTTCTTATGGTTCACTTTTGAGAATATTTTTCTGAATGCGTTCTCTCAGATTTATTATTTACAAATACCTTCTCTCTGTAGTCTTCATTCTCACTTAATAGTTACTTTTGAGCAGCAGCAGTTCCTAATTTATGAAGAGCAATTGATCTATTAAATATTTTCTCTTTTAGTGATTGTATATTGTGTCTTATGGAAAACATTTTTACCAAAATGTCACAAAAATTCTCTTAGGTTTTCTGCTAGGAGTTACAGTGGTGGACTGTACATTGTTAAATGGAGAAAAAAATAAAAACTCTTTGAAGAGTTTAAATTTTAACTGAGTTTATTTGAGTGAAGAAAACAAAACAGAGCAAAACAAAACAAAAAGAATTCAAGAATTGGGCAGCTCTTTGAACCAGAGCAGGTTTAGAGAACTCCAACCAATAACATGATCTGACAGCATTTATAGGAAAAGGAAGTGCCATGTAGAGTCAACTTAATTGGTTACAGCTTAATTGGTTAATTGGTTACAGACCTTCCTGCAATTAACTAAAGGTCAGCTACTATAGTTAAACTCCATATTGGTTGGATCTGTTCAATTTAGTGTAATAGCCTAGTCCAAATCAATGGACTCCCATAAATTTTATTTATGATAATAATTCTCCCTCTTTGGTCAGACTCTCACCTACATAACAATGTGACCAAAACTTAGAGCATCAACACTACTTTGTTATTATCATCCTAGATTTCTGGTCTCAACACATTAGTTACATAGTGTCCTCATGATTACATATTTCTTTGAATTCTGATTCTAGCAGAGTTCAGCAGATGGTTGCACATAGACATTTAAGATTTGTTGAGGTAATACAGCATACCAGGGAGATTACTGTTGTAACTATTAGGAGGATAATACCAAGAATTTGGAGTATGCTTCTTAGCCATGGTCCTTATGAACCAGTCTTTTTGTGTGACTGAGTCTCTACTATACCCTATGTATTTATTCATGTGTACAAAAGTATTACACTGCACAAACTCCTTCCTGTTCAGCTTGTAAGTAATCTAGCACCTCATAGCCATGTTAAATTAAAACAGGAGGAGAGATCAAGTGGATGCAGAAATCTAGTTATATAGCATTATCCTTTCAAGTGCAAAAAAAAGGAGGGGTAGGAATAAGCAAGAAAAAAGAGGTGCAAAAGTCTTATTATGAGTAGTCTTATTCTGATGTCTTGGGAAAAAGCTATCCACATCTAAAATGTCCTCTACTGCTGTTGGGGGGAGAAAAAACTTTCCTAGTCAGCCTTTACCTTAAACTCTCCAAAAGGTGTGCATTTCCTAGAGCCTGGAGGTAGAAGAAGACCTTTTAAATTGTAAGATGTGGACCCAAAGTTCATGGCCCAATAAAACGTGTTTCTCTGTCATTGAGGAATGCCTCATAAGAAAACACATTTTACAACAACTTTTCAACTATTTTTTTAACATTGGGCACAAACCATTTTAGCAATTTTAGAACAGTAGCCCCAACTAATATTTCTTCATAATTTGGATCACCTTGCCTATCTCATAATGAGTTGTGAAATGCAAGTCTCAACAATGGAAGCTTCAAGGACTCAGGGGGGACAAATTAGCCATCCAGGCCCTCTGTGAGTCTATGTTTAATATTAAATTTATATCTTTTCAGATATTAATTTTGCTTTAAAAAATTAAAAACCACCACATGACAAAGACTTAGAATGGCCATATTAAAGCATTATAACCAACAACCATTATAACCAACAACAAATGCCATATTAAAGCATTATAACCAACATATTAAAGCATTATAACCAACAACAATAGATATAACCAAGAAAACTTGGTTATATCTATTGCATAGACTATTTTAAGACAATAACTAGAATTATGATTAAATAAGCAGAGCTGCTAACAGCCCTAGTTTTGATATGGAAAAGGAACTCCAATTCAACCTTCTGTAGTACATTTTGTACAGAAGGTCTGCTATTCCAGATAAACATAGGTAAAGGGCCCATAATTTTTGACCATAAAACCAACTAGAGTTCCAGAAGGGGAACAATCATTATCAGGCTTAAAGAATTTAATACTTACAATGCTTACCAACAAAAAGAGCCTCAACCACCAGGAAGACTTCCACACAGGCTAAATGCCTTTGCCATAACAACTGGGACAACTTGTCCCCAAATTCCCAAATAAAGGCATCAACCTTAACCAAAGGAAGATCAAACAAAGGACCACCAATACTCAGCCAAAGAAACACCAATCATCTGATATTAGGATGGGGCCATTTGGGCCAGTTTGAATCTTTGTTGGTAGAGCTCAATAGATTTGTCCAATGTCTGTTGTGGATTTAGCCCAAAGTTCCTCAGGAAAATGCTTTAAAAGAACTGCCCTCTCAGCATTTTTGACACTTAGGTTAAGGGCAAAAATGGGCAAGGGTGTTGAAGAATATTTCATTATCATCAATTAAACTGGGTGTTAACAGAAAAACACCCAAAATGTGTAAAATAATTTAAAGAGATTTATTCTTAACTGAATGTGTGTGACTGGCCCAGAGCACATGGCCTCAAGAGGTCCTGAGAAGATGTTCTTGGGATAGCTGGGTTATAATTTGGTTTCATACATTCATACAGACAGGAATTACAGGAATAAGACCCTAAGTCAATACGTGGAGGGCGTACATGGTTTGGCTTGAAAAGGTGAGACATTTCTAAAGGGAGGTGCTTATAAGTTATAGGTGGGTTTAAAGATTCTTTGATTTTAGAATGGTTAAAGAAATGAAGTTTAGTCTAAAGGCTTGGCATGTTTTAACTTAACATAAGGATGTCTGTTAATCGGAGACAGGCCACAGGACCTTAACTGAAACTCAAGTGATCTGTTGAGTAAATTGATAACAGATGTTTAAGCTTTGTCTTGTATAGCCTTAGGCCTGTTAATGAATTACAAAAGATATCTCCAAGAAGGGAGGAGGGCACGCACGATGAGGCAATCTGACCTCCCTTCTCATGGGTAGCAACTCAGCTTTAGGGAATTTCTAGGGTGCTCTTGGCCAAGAGAGTGTCCATTTAGTCAGCTAGAGGGAGTTAAGATTTTATTTTGGTTTACATAGGACTTGAGTCAATTTCAATAATTATTTCCTCCTTTTGAGAAAAGAAACTGGCAGCATGATTTATTCTAAGAAGTCCCTTCCAAGTAAGTGAGTTGTTGCTGAGGGAACTAGTAAAAAAAAAATGACTGACAGTATTATACTAGTACTATTAGATTTCTGAAACACATCTATAAAATATAATTAAAAAAGATTTAACATCATTTTATTATTTGACAATACTTCCCTCACAATTCAACATATCAAACAAGGCTAATTAATTTAACATCTCTACAAGATGAAAGGTACATCCTCTGAGGCTCTGCAGGGGCCCAAGTGGAAAATCCCAAAGTCAATTCTAGGTCAAAAAAGTTAATTTAGAATTTGATTTTGAGAAGTTTGTCAAAAATATCAAAGGTTCAAAACACTTGATCAAAATAAGATTGCAGCTCACTGTGAAATAATAGACATTCATTTAACCAGAGTGATAAATATCAAAAGCTGCAGAGTTATAACAAAAGTCCTAGATCTTTAGTTAGAAAAATTGAGTCCTCTCTATTAATCAAAAGACCTATTAAAGCTCTTTTTCCTATTAAGAGCAGATCAATTCTCTAAGAAACCTTGTTGTTGTAACATAGGCAACCAAATTTTAATATTGCATAGTTATATTTTTGAAATTAATGCTCAATTCTTAGAAAAACTTAATTCCCTTTTAATTTGAACCACTTATTCATATACAAAATTCCTTTCACATGAGTCATCTTTCATATACCTTCTATAATCTTCTTATTCATTCAGTTTTATCTATATTATTCCTTCTTCCCTTCTGAAACAAACTTTAAACAACCTCGAAACCAGATAAAATTATTTTTTCCTTAACAAAACCACATCTTTCATACCTTATAGCTTCACTTGCCAAAAATGTGTTTTCCTTTCTTTGAATAAGGAGTTATTTCTAGTTTTAATTACATACATTAATTAGAATTTTTACATTTTTTGATGTCAAGTTTAGTAGTTAGCCATTATTGTGTAACAAAAGTACCAAAAAACTCAGTGGCATATCATGATATACTTTTACTTCGTGTTCACAGGTCTCCAGGTCAGTAGAGCATCTCTGTTTATACTGGGTCTGCAAGTTGGCTAAGACAACACTTTTAGAGCTGTGGGTTCTGTAGGTCATCTAGGCTGTGTCTATCCTAATTGTAGCTCATTATTCTGGGGCAGGGTAAGCTAGAATATGTTTTTCTCACAACAATGGCAGGAGCATATACAAGTGAGTCTTGCCACTGATGTACATTTTAAACATTTGATCACATCACAACTGCTATCAAGTTCAATAACACAGAGGTTGAAGATATACCCCGTGGTGGGATGGAATGGAGAAGGTACAAATCTCTTGAACAATAACCAACTGTCACAAGTAGTAATTGCTCTGTAATTTGTCAGTTTAAATATAATTTCCATGGTCCTTAGTTAACTCTATAATCTTAGACTAATATTAAATTGAAATAATTTCATGAACAATGCTTGGATCCTTGGGCAATTTTTAAGTCTGCTAGAATACAAAAATTTATATACATATTGGTCATTAGATAACAAGATGATTAAATGCATACCTATATTTGGATAATGTTAGTATATGTGCTAGCCAGAATTTCAATATGATCCTCAATGACCACAACCTTGTATAATCTCTCCTTGTGTTCAGAGATACCTGTGGATACAAAGGACTAGTCACTCCTGTGATTACTTTATCTTCTATAAGACTGTCACAGCTAAAGGAGAAAGATTTTTCTGCTGCCTTTAAAGAATTAACATGACATGTGTGTGAGGGTCACATGGGAAAAACATGAGGACATATTCTAGGAGTCAAAAGGGACCCCTAACAATAGCTAGCAAAAAATAGGACCTGAGTCCTACAGTCGCAAGACTTTAATTCTACCACAGCTGGCATGAGCGTAGAAGAAGGCCCCACACCTCAGGTAAGATTACAGTACTAGCCAACAAGACACCCTGATTCTAGCCTGGTGAGATTCTGAGCAGAAAACTCGGCTAAGCCATGTCCAGACCCCTGAGTTATGGAAACTGTGAAATAATAATTAAAGAGGCTAATATCTTAAAGTTAAAATGTGTAGTGGTACCAGAAGGTAAAAGAAGAAATCACAGGTTGAATGTCCTTTATCTGACCAGAGTGTTTGGGATTTTAGATTTTTTTGGATTTTGGAACATTTACGTTCTGCTTACCAGCGGAGCATTACTAATCCAAAAATCTGAAATCCAAAATGCTCCACTAAACATCTCCTTTGAGCATCATGTCAGTGCTCAAAAAGTTATGGATTTTGGAGCATTTGGGATCTCAGATTTTTAAATTAAGGATGCTTAACCTGTAAAAGATCAACTTGTGCATACAGAAAGTGGTATATACAAGAGTAGAATTTGGTTTTCTCTTTGTTAAAATGACAAGTTGGTTTTGGAGCATTCAGTATACTATTAAGAAGAGGCAGTGTAATTTTCCCACGTATGAAAAGTTC
This sequence comes from Lemur catta, assembly GCF_020740605.2. Taxonomy (NCBI): domain Eukaryota; kingdom Metazoa; phylum Chordata; class Mammalia; order Primates; family Lemuridae; genus Lemur; species Lemur catta. The sequence goes on along the minus strand of NC_059128.1, from coordinate 49,479,634 downwards.
CTTATTATACCAAAATCACTACCTTTCATTATATTACCCACCTTTTTAAAAGAAGAAATTTCTCTCTGGTATCTGTTATAGCAATGGTGCTTTTCCCCCGGGAGAAATGGGGTGTTTACAATCTTTGTATTGCTGCTTAGCTATTGAAAGCAAAATCTGTGGTCTAATTGAAGCAAATTAATAAAACTACAATACACAATTCATATGCTAATTTATTTAGTTCTTGCTTACATTTTAGCAGTAGAGTCTATTTTCTTCACCTCAAATAAATTTAGAAAATTGATGTTTTATAACAAATAATCAACCAGTACAATATAAGAAAGAGTTACCCTAGTTTTCTATGTATTTTTCAGCAAGTCTCTTAATTGTCTAAAGTAGTTTTCACTTCTATCCTACTAATTGGATAAAAAGTACCTGTCTTATATTCAAATAGAAAAATATAAGTACATTTTTTATAATATGCTATATGCATGTAAAATGTTTTTTTTATTTGTATTCTTTGTGCCTAGAGGACATTATCATAGGATAAATCAGGATATAATTAAAGTAGTTACATTTACATGCTGCCATAAAGTGTTTACTATCATATCATTATAAAACATATATAAAAAGCATGTATTTTGTGGAAAATGCCTTTTATAAACATCACTAAACTGAAGTTAGATTCAAGGTATATGAAAGGAATTAAAGTAATAAAAAATATCCTGAGAAAGTTACAAACAAACAGAAAAACAAACAAAACCCCCTGGCTGTGCTAAAGTAACAGTGAACTTTTTAATATTTGGTTCAAAATTGCTCTAATATCAGAGGCTTTAATAATACTTGGAGATGCTGTTTAAGACCATCATTAAGTGATGACTGGAATAATTGCTATTTTCCTTATTAAATTAAACAATTGTTTGGACTTCTGCAAATAATTTATAGTTGGTAATGATTTAAACATATTTTGACAGGGTTCTGATGCAATCACAACATGGGACACATATATGGTACTTACATGTTATGAATTTCGAATTCCATTTCATTTTAATTGGGTTAGAAAACTGGGATCCTAAAAGATGTATAATATTGAAGTTTTCCTGTTTAGTAATATGACTGCAGAGTTAGCATTCAGTACTATTTTGCCCTCTTCACACACTCTTCTTAAGGTCAGGTACTTGTTATGCCATCATACTTTAAATAATATCTAGAGAAACACTATAATAAATTGATGTTAACAAGTTTAAAGTAGATTGACCCAAGAGATCTTAGAATTCTTCTACAGTATATATAATAGCCAGTGAAGGTTATGAACTTTACTCTTTTCTCCATTCTGTGCTCAAATTTCTCACAGGAATACCCACAAGGTAATAGTAAAAATGACAGCTTTAATGGCCCCAGTTAATTAGAACCCAAGAAAAACTGCCTGAAGGAATAACCTTATGAATCTTTTTATTTTTTTTTCCCATAAACCTTTTAAGAAAAAAGGAAACAAAGTCCCTAAAATTATTATATAAATAATCTTTACAGAGCTGTGACTTCTATCTTCAGAAGATAAATTTATTCAAAAGGGAAAAAGATCAAAGAAGAAAACATTTGCACTGCCAAGTGGACTGGAGAACAGGAGGTACCTTCTCTAATTTAACTCTAATCAATTGACTAAGTAGTTTTGTTACCATAGATAACATGACTTCCTCAATGTCACAAAGCTGGTTATGGGCAGAGCTTTGATAAGAAGCATGTGATATCCTCTCAGCTCAGTCTCTACCAAGTTGTTTCCCTCTTACGCAGATGATGGTGTTTGTCTTGCAAGGAGTGGGGACAAATTTTTCAATTAGCCAAGTCAGCAAAGTTTCTTAAAGCTTAGATTTTTTTTTTTTTGACCTTCAACTTTGATGAATTAGTGAGTCTTTAAGCAGCAAAAAATAAAATTGGTTTTAAATTCTAAAATGTTTACAGTGATGAGAAGGATGAATGAAGAGGCAATTATTATGGTTCTAGGCCAGAACATAAGAGCTCCACCTATAATACAGAATCCTAGGCTAGTTAGAAAGGGAGAGGTTATGTAAACATTTGGGAGATTAAAGAACACAGGCTTTGGGAGTGAACCCAAGGGGGAAGATCTTAAGAATGCTACCCAAGGCCTTCTATCAGGTTTGAAAATAAATAGCCAGAAAGGATAACCAAGAAGGCCTTAGCCTTTTCCTCAGCTTGACTAAACTTTAGACAAGCTTAAGACAACCTTTAGGCCCCTGACTTTCCACTTATCTCAGCGTTTCAGAATCCAGATAGCCAACCATGGAGGCTCCTCCCCTCCCTCTTCTCAGAGAATTTACAAGGGTATTGCAAATTCTTTCTCTGACCTTTACAGTGTAAATAATTTTAAAAGCCTTGCCGGCTTACAGACCCAAGACTGTCTTTGTCAAGGACCTGGGAGTCTTATTTGATGTGTAATTATCAGGGAGGAAGTTAGTACCCTTATCACTCAGTCTCTGTGGGAGGATAGGAGCCTAACTTTCATTGCTAGTTCCTTGCTCCAAGTTGCAAAACTACCTACCTCTTGCAGGAAAAGCTTATTTTTCCTTTGGATAAAGCTATTTAGCTAACACAGATGGTCACTCCACTTGTTTTTGTTGTTTTTGTCCTTTGTTTATTCTCAGCTCCATCCTGACATTTACATTCTGAACCCATGTTGATTTTTATCCTTAGATAACAGTGTATAAACTAACAATTCAGAAAAAGATGTTTTTCTTTGGAGGAGCCCAGTTAGGCCTAAGTGTTCCATAACTCTTTGCCTTCTCAACATCAGTGTCTAACTAGTTATCTAGCACAAACATTTTAATTTTGAAAGGAAAATTATGTTAAGTTTCCTGGGGCTGCTGTAACAAGCTACCAGAAATAGTGTGGCTTAAAAACAACAGAAATGTATTATCTCACAGGTCTGAAGGCTACAAGTCTGAAATCAATGTGTCATTGGGGCCCTTTGAAAACTGTAAAGAAGAATCTTTTCTTGCTTCTTTTAGCTTCTGGAGTTTGTTAGCAATCCTGATGTTACTCGGCTTCTAGATGCATCACTTAAATCTCTTCTTCCACTTTCAAATGGCCATCTTCTCCTTGTGTGTCTTCACATCATCTTCCCTCTGTGGGTCTCCATGTCCAAATTTCCCTCTTCTCTTAAGGACTCCAGTTATATTGGATTAGGGGACCACCCTACTCCAATATCACCTTATTTTAATCAATTACATCTACCATAACTCTATTTCCAAATAGATCACATTCTGAGGTACTAGAGGTTAGAATTTCAACATATCCTTTTAGGGGACAGAATTCAAACTTCAATAGAGATTAAAGGAGGAAAGAAGATATCATGCCTGCAAATTTGAAGTCCTTGATAAGACTCTTAGAGTACTTATACTTAACCACCTTGGGTTTTTCTTGGGTACTTTAAAACTTGATGGAAGGTCAATCAATCCAACAAATTAGGAAGGACAAATACCAAGTCCTTTAATTATAAATACCTTTCAAATATGAATATGTTAGAAAAAGCACATATTATTAGCTACTCCCAATGGATTTGATGATTTTTAGCAAATATTAAAGATGATATAAATACACACAAGTATAAATACTTGTGTAAATACAACAGACTCCTGAAATCCCATTCAGAAACTACCACTTGGTGGCAAGATAATGCTGCTGTTAATGGGCCTAGCGATGACCTACATACTTGCTCTTTTGTATTACAAACCCTTGATAAATTTGAAATAGGCTAGTAAAGGGAGTCAGGCTAAATGACTGATATTCCTTTTTTAAAGAAATAATTTACATAATAAAAACGACTCTTTGGTAAAACACACATGTAAAATCCATTTCAAACAGTGAGTTAATTCTTTTATTGACTATCGGTGAGATACTCAAGGAAATATAGAAATGAATAGGAAAATAATTATTCCATAGATAAATTTTGTGTCTGTATGTTTGTTCGTAAATCCTAGCCCAAGATGTGGTGTCATAAAATATATTTTTTAGTTCTAATTCATTTGATTGAGCATAACTGTCCAATCCAGAATTTATATTTATCTCCTAGTAGAACGTTAGAACAGTGTCTTCGTAAATTATTGAACTGCTGACATCTTTTACCAAAAGCTTTAATGAAGCTTCTGGCAGAGCAAATGGATTCCTTACTTACCTCATAAGTGGCGTGGTCTGACAGCATTAAGCTTAGAAAATATACAAGATTTGCCTAGTGAAACATGCTCATTCTAAAACAAAGACAGAACATGACTGTTTCTAAGGATTCTCTGAGGAGAAATACAGTAACAATAGAAAGTACTTCTTTTTCATATACATACACACACATATACATACACATATATGTAATTATACATATTTATAATTAGAAATTGATTTGTGGGAAGAAAATTATGTGGCAATAGAGAATACCAAAGGTTTAATGATATTCATGAACAAAGGGGATTGAAGAGCAGTTAGTTAATTGTTTTGTTTTCTAACAATTAACCTCTTTGAATATCTAGGTTTTTCATAAGTAATCATTCTAGGGGATAGAATGATTTTATTTTAAATAGAGTGGCCACTCATTGGCATAGGTGACGTAAGGGGTTGAATTGCTTTATTTAGATGTTATTTCAAGGTAGTATATTACAGTAGTTAGGAAAGTAAGCTTTGCTAGCAGGCTACGTGGTTTAGGCCCCACCTCTATAATCTGTCATAGAGGTGGGGCTCAATACCCCTGTTCAATACTCTTGAACAAGTCATTTAACCTTACGTCACCTGAGTTTCATTGTTTGTAAAATGGGAGAAATTATAATAGTCCCTACCTCACCAATGGTGGTGTGAGAATTAAATAACTATGCATTTAAAGTGCACAGTACCTCTCACTCTGTAAACTATTCTTTTCCTTATTATATTTTCTAAGCATCCATGGGTACACATTTCTCTGATATTTGATGAACAGTGAGTATCTTGGAAGGATCTCACAAAAGAAGTTTCTACCAAATTCCCCTTTCCCAAGCCTTTTCACAGCTTACTAACAATTTTCAAGTAGGAAAAGATTATGGGTCATTTTGGTTGCTGACAGAAGATCAATTTTTGTTGCTCTCTCTGGCCTTTGGTGCTGGGCTTGGGTGGCAATTTGAAATCAAAGAATGCCTGGAGGTGTCGCATTTTCTGGGAAACTACTGGAGACCTGTAGTGTTAATGCTGAATGTAGTTCCACGATGAGCTTTTCAATTTCTATGCCATGCCCTTTAATGAATTTTGCCAGGAGCTGCAACTTCTCAACTCTTTTTCTCAGATCTTTTTAGCCTCTTAACATATTGCCAGAGCTGATAGAGAGACAGACCACAAATTCACTCAGGGTGCTGAAATCGTCCACTCCATGGTTATTGTCATTGGCAAAGGGTCAACACTATATTTAAGGAAGACTAACACAGAACTAATATAAATGTGCCCTAACAATTAGGTCTTAGAGAAATCTTCTTTATCTTAGTTTTATGTTTGGATATTTGTTAATTTAACAATATAATTTACCATAAGCAACATGTGAATGCATAAACAAATCACCTTGGGAAGTTAAATTTAAATACTAAGAAATAATTTTTATGGACGTATGTTGCATCTCAGGACTTCAGAATTTCTTTTTATATGTTTATAGAATTTTTTTCATGTTAGTAAAATAAACTAGTTTAATAAATATTTTTGGCAAAATCTCTTCCTATCACAAATAAAAAATGTCAACAAAGGTTAAAGAACCAAAGAGCACAGCATTTTTCCTCAAAGCACAGTAAACAGAGAAACATGATAATTAGCCACTGGCTACTTTCGGAAGCAAGGACCATACTTCTTTCTCTTCTCTTTCTACCCAAAATACACAGAAATGGCAAACCCATGGTGATACTTAGCTGCTTGTTGTTGTAGTCTAAGTACAGACAAGTTTGTAGCTATATAAAAAAAGAAAGAAAACCACATAAAACGAATAAAAGGTAGATATGAGAATGTAAAAGATCAAAAATGCTGGTAAAAATTTTATGCTTTTCTATTGGAGCTTGAGGTATTTTCCTATACTGTGAAGAAAGATGTCCTCAAATAAGCAATGATCCACCGTTGGGGGTCCAGTTCATAAAATATAGTGTATTTTTTCTATTTCTATGAGGAATTTGACAATGTCATCTACCTTTAATGTTTAAAAGATAAATAAGCATACATGAATTTTCCCCATTGAAACAAAACAAACTCAAGTCAAAATCAGTTGAGAAATGTTTAAACAAAACATCAAAACTTTGAGGCAGGTGATAATAAGGATAATATAAATGGTAATTTAGATAATGGAGCACACTCTCGTTTGCAGCTAGGGTGACAGGGGATACATAAGAGATTGCATGCCAAGGGTGACTTAAGATTTATCGTTTTGAAATAGGAAGAAATTTGAGATATTTTAGAAGACTAGGCTGCACAGAAGAGAACTATTTCTGCAAAATCTCTAGGAGACATAGAATTCCTACTAAAAGGAAGGTTGACTATTCAACACCTTCGTTGTTCCATTTGGGAGTGAATCCCTTAGCAAAACTCATAATATGTGTGTGTTGGAGACATATTAGAATCTATATTATACCTCTGGGTGGAATATCAACTTGTATCCTGTCCAAATGTGACAAAGTCCGTACTTTGGGTCTCCAAAACCCAGTTTACCATACCCATCACTGCTGCTTTTGACCACTACCATAAAATGTGATCTCATTCTTGTCTGAATTTTCACTTACCACTTATTTCCCGTAACATTCACTGGTTTTTGATCATCTATTACATTGAGGTATTTCTTATATTATTATCATCATATAATATATACTATCATATATAATACATAATCTTGAATTGCTGTTTGATTCATTTATTTACCTAGTATATGAGTTTTTGATTTCCACTCCCACCAAAATGTAAATCGCTTGGGATTTCTTTGTATATCCTACCCTCTCAGTTGTACAGGGTAAGTTTCAATAAGTTTGTAATGAAAAAGCTTCTTAACACTGTTCTAGTCCCACCTTGTGCCCTTCAGAATTCCCAACTATTTTATATTTGGCATACAGGGTTGCAGGAAATAAAAAGATACTCCATAGTCCATAACACATGTTTGCTGTAGATATGGAAAGTAAAGAATCGGCTGGCATCTACAGCAGGGCCTATTAGAGTAACAGTAGTTAGCCATGTGTCCCCAGGTCTCATTGTCATCATGCAAGTGCAAAAACTCAATTGAGCTTCTTAACTGAGCCTGAATGACAAGAAGGAAGGACTGGTTACTTTCAACCAAATACTTAAAATCATAAAATAATGATGAATAAATTAAAAAATCAACATACTAAATTTTCACTAGACCATATACCTTTAAAGTTACTGAAGTTCTGCTTTATTTCTAAAATTGAGGCCGGGCGCGGTGGCTTACGCTTGTAATCCTAGCACTTGGGAGGCCGAGGCGGGTGGATTGTTTGAGCTCAGGAGTTCGAGACCAGCCTCAGCAAGAGCGAGACCCCGTCTCTACTAAAAATAGAAACAAATTATCTGGCCAACTAAAAATATATATAGAAAAAAAATTAGCCGGGCATGGTGGCGCATGCCTGTAGTCCCAGCTACTCGGGAGGCTGAGGCAGTAGGATCGCTTGAGCCCAGGAGTCTGAGGTTGCTGTGAGCTAGGCTGACGCCACGGCACTCACTCTAGCCCGGGCAACAGAGCGAGACTCTGTCTCAAAAAAAAAAATAAATAAAATAAAATAAAATTGAAAAACCTAAACAAATGGAATAAATAATTAGAAGGCTGTTTTGTTAAACAAAATATCTGAGCAAAAGGAAGTGAGATTATCATGAGTAAAATGAGCCATTTGTCTCAAAATAGAAGTCACTTTCCAGAAAAAGTGTTTACGATACCAGCATCTCTCAAAACTGGACAGTGTTAAATAAATAACATCATATTGTTTGCGCTCTCATTTCCCTGTTTTTTAGGTATCCCAGTTGACCATTCTTGTTATAGCAACATATTATTTTTTAGATATATTCATACCATTGATTACATTAGAGCCTCTTTCCTATGTAATTCCTTTTTAATTGGACTATAAGGTATTTGATGGTTTCCTGTTTGAGAAGGTGTATTTCCTGTTTTTGTTTTCCTAGTTTTGCATGAAGAGTTTATCCTTTTTTCCTTTTTTCAAGATTCTGAGGTATCTCCTTACAATTTATTACATGTACTAATTAAGTATGTTTAGGAAATAATTCATAAAAGGAACTATAATGAACCTTTTAAGTCAATTATGAAAAATATATATTTAATCCTAAAGGAAAAGAAAGCAAGTAAGGAATATAAAAGGCTTAAAACATATCAGAGTAAAAGAAAAAACTGACATTGTGAAAAAAAGTTTATCATGTTTTCTTATCAGGGTGTAAATAATATGACAGCATAATATTGATAATGTGATGTGTCTGACTTCCATGTAGGTGTTTAGGATTTTGTAAACAATTACTATTAAAAAGATTAACACCTGATTTCATACTTTTTTTTTGTTGATCAATTTTTTATTAATTATAGAATTATTTGATATCAAAGATCACTAGCTGACTTTTTCACATAATTTGTGATAAATTTTAATTATCAGAAAAATTCTGTATTTTCATGCTAATGTTTTACAGATAAAGTAAAATTTATTAAAAATATGCTTTCTATATTAGTTCATATGAATTATAGAAATCATCATACCTAAATTTTATCTATTCTTTGGAATTATAAAATAATAGAGATTTTAGGGATGATTTAGATAATAGGGGGAGGTTGAGAATAAAGAACATATATTTTATTCTTTTTGGCAGATATGTAAAAAAAGCCTGGAAAATTTATACTATTGTATTTCTTTATTGAATGTCTACCTTTTTCCCTAAAAAACTGTAGAGAAAACCTCCAGATACATTACATGTCTTAATTTGGGTAATATCTTGCTTTAAATAGTAATAGAAAGATAAGAAATTTGGGGAACGCTGTGTTATCTCTTTAAAATAAAGTTATCCTGGGATTTCACATCTTAATTTACATAACTCAACCTGTAATAAATTTAATGGAAATAAATCAGTCCTAATTGGGGCTTATTCTTACAATTTATCTCTTTCAATAGAAACTTTAACTATTGCTAGAAGACACTAGAAACCAGGTGAAGTTGAGGACAAAATTTAAGTTATGATTGTGGGAGTGATGAGTTTAGCGAAATAACCTTTGCCTTTATAGCTTTTTTCTTAAAGTCTCAGTGGGTAAGATTTTTGAATAGTTTACAAAATATATATAGCAAATCAGATTTGCTTGAAAGATAAGATACCAATTCACAATTTCTATAAAACTTTTCATCTTAGTGCCTAAAGACAGCAGCTTCACTAGCAATAATCTTCAAAGATTTATATGTATTCACTGGCAGATGTATTATAAAAATGGTCCTGCTTTTGAGTTTCAGCTCCTTGTGGTAGCAGCCTGTGAAGCCAGGTGGACACCCTGAGGATGTCTCCTTTTCAGTAGAGCACACCATCCCGGGGCTACTAACTCCTGCTGGCATATGTCCTGGACTCTGGACTACTTGATAGAGACTGAGGGGGAACTAAATACCAGAGCTGTTGCATACCTCTTTTCTTCTTCCTATCAGAGAACCACACACAGGCCATATTTACCTGTCAAGGGTCTATAATCCTAACCACACTGTAAGCCTTCTTGAAGCAGCACTTAGTTCTACTTAGTGCCTGGCTCAGAATGAGTGCTTAATAAGTATTAGTTGAATGATAATGAATCAACCTCCTTCCCTGTAATTGTTCTCTTCTTTGCCAACCTGATGATACACATATTACATACATTTATGCATACAACTTTTCCTCAGCTCACATACTTTATCTCTAGTAACCATTTTATTAACAAAGGGTAATAAACATCTCCTTAAAATGTCTATTTTATTAATCTTTATTAATCATAACTACACAAATTGGAAAATAGTATGTGTATGTGGAAAATGCTAGTTTTTTTTTAGTCGCAAGACAAGGCTTATTGCTTGTATGAATTACAGATCCCTTTTACTGACTCTGCAGCCCCCTGCCTGCCCTACAGTGCCTAGTACAATGCGTAACATACTGTACCTATTAGGTAAATAATTATTTAAACAAGTGAAACAGAACTGGATTAATGTGAGATGGGATTTAACTATGGGATATAGCATACGAATCAAATTGATAACAATGACAAAATCAGTACTGGTAGCAGAAGGTATAAATTCTCAAATCTTTAAAGTGTGTGCACTGTTTTACATATGTTATTTTAGATATTTCTAACAGTTTGGAAAGTCAGTATTATCACTCACCTTTAACAGATGAGGAAACGGATGTTTAAAATGTTAACATGTCCAGGGGCACCAAGCAGACAAGCAGAAAGCTTCCTATTATTTCACACTCCATTCTTAATTAGAGAGACCTTATCCAAATACTGACTTAGACTTTCCTTGAGGATTTTGTCAGTTGAGAGTTTATTTCTCTGACCCATAAAATAAGAGCTTAAATGCCTTCAATACTCTTCCTTCTCCACTTTTCTCTATCTCACTGATTTAGCATAACAGAAAAAGATTTTTTAAACTTGTTTTCATTTTTCCTCCATTCATTTCACATACGCTTTCCCAAGAGATAATAGTGATAAATGGGTTCAGTGCTAATGATATTTTTATGAGCTTTTAAAGTGAAATGAAACATTATAATAGAAATACTGCTATAAACATTTAAAACCATTGAACTGGTTACAAAATATATTCAAAATCTTGATAAGCATTCCAACTAACTGCATCTCCTTCTAGCATCAGCGTTTATCTAAACTGAAAAGAAAAAGGCAAGGCATTATCAGTTTTTAAACATTTTTCTCTTTTTTCCTTACGCTGCCTATATTATTTACATAAATGTTTATTACAAAGTGGAATATTTCAGTTGTCCTTAAAAATTAAATAGTTATTTGTGGTTTTGCCTTGGAGCTTTTTTACTGAGGCTTGAAGTGGACTTAACATATCTACTGAGCAATGATAAAAATAAGAGTTAAATGTGAATATTAAGAGAAAAATATTTAAAATTGTAGTATATGTGCAGATAACGGGAACATGATTTTTTCCCCCTAAATAATAGAGATAGAAGAAAACATTAAAAACAGCAAGAGGCAGGGCACAATGTAATCCTACCATTTTTGGAGGTGAGGAGGGAAGATCTATTGAGGCCAGGAGTTCAAGACCAGCCTGAGCAAAAGCAAGACCCCATCTCTACATAAAATAGATAAAAATTACCTGGGTGTAGTGATACATGCCAGTAGTCCCAGTTACTCGGAAGGATGAGGCAGGAGGCTCTCTTGAGCCCAGGAGTTTGAGGTTGTTGCAGTGAGCTATGATAATGCCACTGAACTATAGCCCCAGTGACAGAGCAAGACTCTGTCTCAAAAAAAAAAAAAAAGGCAAGAGAGAAAATAAAGGAGGGCTACAGAAAGGTCTTTCTGTTATGCCCCCAAGGGAAAACAAATTACTATTAAAACTTGAAGATTAGCTAAAGAATGTACTCATTAAATACAGCATCAATTTTAGAGAGAATTTTGTTTATGTGTAAAAGATTTAAAATTTGATAACATGAAGACCTTCATTTCCTGTATTATGGGAGTCTAATTTATTCAGACAAAACATGTAGCTGAAAAGAACTAAAGATTCTATAAACAAACACAACTTGCACCTGTTTGGAGAAATAAAACATTCTAGAACTCAAACTTTGCAATAAAATATTTTCAAGGAAAACCTGAAGCTTAGAATAAAAAATAACAAAGTATCTGGGAAAAAAGCACCATAAATGAAAACTAGCTATTTACAAAAGACAGTAGACATTAACCTAACAAGGCTTAAGTATCGGAATTATCAGGCACAAAATAAACAACTCCGCTTACTTTGTTCAAATCCTTTTTAAAAATGTCTTTGAAACCTCTACAGAATGTATAAATGATACACACAAACCTAGCAGATTTGAAATTTTAAAAAATGAACAGAAATTGAAAACATTAAATATGGAATAATGGAAAATAAAAATTAGGTAGATGGATTTATAAGGTAATTAAATATAATCATACAACAAAGGAATTGGTAGTTACAGTAGTAAAAATATTCAGAATACAATAGATAGTGACAAAGAGCAGAAAATTAAAAGAAGTTAAGCAATATAGTGAACAGAGTGAGAAAGTCTAGTTGTAGTTCCAAAAGGAGAGTAGCAAGAATGGGTCACAGGCAATACTGAAGAGGTGATAAGTGAGAATTTTCCAGAATAGAAGAGCACAAATCACAGAGAAAAAAGCTCATGGAATCACAAATACCACAAATAGAAGAAATATATATCTAAGCACTGCAGCAAGACTAAACAATTACAAAAGCAAGAGGAAATTTTAAAAGCAACCTGGGGGAAAAAAACAAAAACAAAACCTAGAAACCTGTATCCCAAAAGATATTTTCATACCTACACAGAATTTGCCATTAATAAAGGAAATTTGAAAGGATATCCTAGTAGAAAGAAAGTGATCCCAGAAGTAATGCTTTTAATACAAAGAGGCATGGAGCAAAATGAATTTGTAACTCTGAATAAATTTTAGCAAATGCAACTGTATGCAACAATAATTATGTGTGAAGTTTAAAAAGCAAAACAGAATTATAATAAATGACATTGTTACTAAAATTAGTTGAGAATGTATTAAGTGGTATTAAATTTTTGTAAGAGCCTTTTGTTACACAGGAATAACTTATTCAGAGTATTGTTAATTATTAGGCTTTTATAAATTTACATATTTTGTCCTCTTTGTATATTTTTTAACTTTTGAAATATGTATTTTCTATTTTTTTAAATTATGTTAAACACCTTCTTCCCACACACAAACACACACAAATATTGCAGTAAGTGCTAGAGAATCTATAAAATCTGTAAATATATGGCTAAATCATAATAGTTAAATTACCTAGGAATATTTGTTTAATTCTGAGTAAGTACATAAAAGAAATGTTTCCTTGAATGTATATCATACCTTTTACCAAAATAAAATTGTATGCATACAAAAGAAAAAGTACATTTGAATAATGAGTAGACATTTTAAATTTATCTATAATTATAGTTTTTACTCTTCTATTAGTGAGAATTATAAGCTTATATGCAATTATAAGAAAAGCCTTAGAAGTATGTGAATGCATGTAAATTTTTCAGAATAATTGAAAGGAATATTTTTCCCCATATAAGATAATATTCTAATAATAGCTTTTGAACATATAGTACTTATTCATCTCTATTCATTTTATCATAATGCTAAAATAATGAATTTGCTTACACTGTCCTATATCATTAGAAATTAATGTTGGATTTACTATATCCTGTTAATAAAAATGCAAACGAGAAATTTGTTTTTAAAATTAAAACTGGTAGTAGCTTCTTAGACCTTCTAATATTGATACATAGTTCACATTCATAGAAAATATATTTTTTTATTGCTTCCTTCCACTTACCATGATTAGATGAAAAAAGACCAGTGAGATCCTGACTAGATCTCATTTTCCCTTAGGGGAAAATGAGAATGCATTTTGGCTCTTCTCAGGGAGGCTGAGAACTCTTCTTAAGGAAAGCTGGTAAGGGATCCATAGGAAAGGGCTTAGAGAAAGCTGAAAGGCACTGCATAGGAAAACCAAAAGGCACTCTCTCTCTAGTGCTCTCTTGGTCTCTGTCTCTGTCTCTGTATTTCTCTCCCTACTTCTGCTTCTTCATTTCCTCCCTCTCTCCCTTCTTACTTTCCTTTGCCCTTTAAGAGTTTGGGGGCAAAGAGTGAGAAGAGGACAGAGAAGGAAAAGGAGAAGGGCACAAAAAATATGTTGTGAAACTGAGGACTAGGTTGCCAAAATAAATGTGGGAGGTATTTTTAGAAACAAAGAAGTCTAAATATATGCTGAACACCATCATGCCATCTTTCCTTACAGGTAATCTTCAGTAAAGTGTGCTAAATACACAAAGGATTTATATTGATTTTTTTTCTGTTTATCTGGGGAGAAGAATCAAAATCTTCAGCTGTTTTCCAGGTTATCTTTGTCTCAGGATCTAGAAGACTGAAAACATCTGTCATTGAACTAATTCAAAGGAAGTAGGACATCCAAATGGAAGTAAAAAGAAGACTTGAGTCATCCTTAACCACTCATGATCTTCAAAGAGATTTGAAAGTGTAAGGAGCTTCCATAAAATTTAATATTTAGAATTTAGAAAACAGCAGCCTTGAGCTAGTATGTGGGATGTATTAAACATAATTAATATATTAAACATACTGACTTTTAACCAGATGGTATGTTATATAAATTACTGATGTACTTGTAAGGTTTTTTTGGATTGACCGGCACCAGAGAAAGACCAGCAGAGTTGAAAGGGATAAGAGGCTTTATTGGGGCATTCCTGGGTGAAGGTAATGGGTCCCAAGAGAGGGGTCTGGGCGGGATTCTCGGGTCCCGGGGGAGAGAGAGAGAGAGAGAGAGAGAGAGAGAGAGAGGGACCTGAGCAGTCGCATCGCCCAGAAGTTTTGAGTGGGCTTATATATGTTTTTAGGGTTGCGGAATGGGGGTTTCTTCTGTGGGAAGATTTTGGCATGAAGAGTGAGGAATTTCTTTGTTGCAGTTTTAAGGTGGGTATTGAGAAATAGGAGGGGCCGGTGGTACGTATGGACTCCAGGAACTGAGACTCTTATCAGGGTAACCATCCAGGTGTGGTCATCGTTTAACTTAGCTGGGCCTTGCAGGCAGCATTGTCCTTGGCAGGTCTTGTGGGCTTCTTCTTTTTCCATTAGGGAGGGGAGTGGTGCCTGCCACCAGCATTATAGTACTTACTATTTTACTTTGTGATTTTATATTTCCAAGTACATATTAAAATAGGAAAATGAGGGGAAATATGTTTTCCTTCTTCTAAGAACCTGTTCCATATATCTGTTCATTATATTTGCCCCTATTGGGGTATACATTTTATTTAAGTATTCTATATGCAGAATTATAAGTTGGTGAATTTTCACAAAGTGAACACGCCCATGGAACCATGACCTGGGTCAATAAATAGCACTGTATCAGCACCCAGAATCCACCTTCGTAGTGTGGCCCATCTACTACCCTGTAGTAGTTTTTGCCTATTTTGGAACTTTATATGGATGGAATGATACATTACCTTTTTATTCTTTGAGTGTATTTTTTTTCAAAAATAGTTACGTTTGTCATATTACTTCTTGTGATTTCAGGTTCCAATAATTCATTCTTTTGCATTGTGTTATATTTCATTGGATGAATGTACAGCAATGTATCAGTTTTATTTTTGTTATGTAATTTGTTATTAATATTTCTCATTTCTGACTATTGCAAATTGTGCTGCTGTGAACATATGTACATGAATTTGTTGAATGTGTGTGTGCAGATTTTTGTGTTATATATAACTAGAAGTGAAATTTCTGGGTCACAGGGTACATATTGTTAGAACCGGTTTCCCTCGGCCCCAGGAACAGAGAGGCAGAGTCACGGAGGCTGCAAAAGGCAAAGGAGGTTACTGGCTTGCTCAAGCTAGGGTCCAAGTCCCAGAGCACCAACACAGTGGCCTCTCCACGAACCAGGACCCCGCCCTGGGGTAAAACTAAGCTTTTATACTTTCCAGTGGGTTACATACGCTGGGCACACCATCCCCCCTCCCTCCCTCAGTTCATTTGTTCCTTCAAGACTGGCTGACCATGTTGGCTCCTGATTGGTTGGTTCCATGGTCGTGTTAACTCCTGATTGGTCAGCTCCAAGCCTAGGGATCCTCTGGTGGTCATCAGCGTCATTTTGGGGAAGGGGAGGGCCCATGTTGGGGAAACCGAAACTTATGCCTATTCCAGGAAGCCTAGCCTGTCATGGAGTTACCTTTGCTCTTACAATATGTGTTCAGCTTTAATATTTAAATTACCATTGAACCACTATTACATCAGTGGAAAGATACAATGAGGTGAGGCAGATTCTTTACTTTAAAAACACACTGGCATTTAATCCAGTTCACAGTACATTTTTACTTAATAATCTTGAATATATTACTTAATTCCATTGACCCCAAGTTTATTTATCTGCAAAATTAATATGTAAGATAGCATAAAAGAAATACTATATAAAATAATGTATGTTGGAAAGCATATAACATATTTAGTGCTTGATAAATATTTATTTATCTACCCACTTGCCTGGGGTGTAATTAAAAAATTAAACTATTGCTGAGTTTGAATGACTGCCTAACTAGGAAAGGGCTGTTAGAGTTACCCATCAGTCCCTCTGCTAACCCATGTTGTCTCTCGCCATATGTCTCCACTGATTTTCATTGGTGCTTCATAAGCTTGGTGTATACAGTTGGCCCAGTAACTAATACTCATTAATTAAGAATTTATTAAGCAACAGCTATGTATTCAGCATTGCTACGGGCTACATGAAGAATGCAGAATAAGTTTAACCATCATTTTCTATCCCTCAAAGGGATAAAAGACGTAACTGCAGAGACACAGGAAATATTTTAATTATAGAACAAATTAAAATCTGATTACATTATAAATGTAGTCACATCCTGTGCTCCATACTTTTTTCTACTTGGTTGAAGTATTAAACTGCCAAATTTAAACTTGCTAACGTATAAACTTTGAAAGAAAACCTAGTACTTGTTTTTTTTTATCAGTTTATACAAGTTTTAAGAATATTTTCTAAGACAATATTTTTAAAAAGGATTGTATGGGGTCTACATTTCTAGGAAATTTTCTATTGATTTCTAGTATGTAAAAATGAATATAATTCTTTATAACAAAAGGGAAGAAGATGTCACCGTTAATGAAGGGGGCTGTGCATTGGAACTACAATTCTAGGATAGATTTTTCTCTTTTCTGTTTATCACTATTCAGTATTAGAGAACAAACTATCAGGAGCAAAACAAAACTGTAAATAAGATTGGCAAATGGAATTTAATCATAAGCATTTTTCCTAGTAAGAAATAAACTTTATTATTTTAATCATAGGATAAGTATTAGGTGGGTTCATGATGTTCTAATATGATTTTTGTAGATTATTTGTTTATAATTTGTTACTACAGATGTAATCCAGTATTATATCTCTATTTAATTTTGAAAATACATTTTCATAAAAAATAATAACATGATATTAGTTCTAGTTAAAAATATGGTGCATGTGTTCTATATCTCCTTATGCATGGCACTGAGAATCCAAAAACATATAATGACATGATCCCTGTCAGCAAAGAACTTGGAGTTTCTAGAAAAGACAGACACATACAATAATGGAAGTATTTTCAAGATGTAAGACTATTGAGTAAGTGAGAGTGATATGTTCACATGGGGGCTGAAAGGATCATGGAACAGTATTATTAAAGACAGAACAGCAGGGGTAATTACTGTGCCAAATAAAGGCCTTTGTGTGGTGGTGGTGAATGTGCTATGTCTATACAAAGACATAGATGGATTAAATAGCATGATATTTCAGATGTATTGGCAACGAGAATGGTTGGTATTGTTTTTGAACATTAGGTGCAAATGAAGATATAAATAAATAGAACATAAAATGGATTAAATAAACTGGAACAAGATTATAGAGCACTTGTATATTTCCTTCTATGCTAAGGAATTTTGTCTTAATTTGATAAACCGCTTGTTCTCAGATTTCTAAAAATATAATATCTTGTACGTTTTTAAAAATGCAAATGCCATCATCAATTCTTCTCCTCATTCTCTTTCATTTGGTTTGATGGAGGACCCACAGATTTTGCATTTTTAAGTTTTGCACTGGGAGAACTGACTGATATGTCAGTTCTTGAGTTCTCAAGAAAAATTTGAGAAGAATAAGCCCAGGCTGATTAGCTAGGAGGCTACTGAAAAAGTACAAGTGAGTGATGATGAAGTCTTGAAATATAACTGTGATTTATGAGAAAGGCAGCAATGTATTTAATAGTTTGATTGGGAAAGGCAGTCTATTCAATAATGGTTATCAATAAGCAAAAGTAGATATCTGAACTTCTATCAATCACACACACAAAAATTCCAATGTGTTGAAAAAAATAAGAATGATAGGTAGAACAATAATGCTTTGGAGGAGAACAGCTTTATGACTTTTGTTTAAGCACAGATTTTTTTTAAAGGTGCATAAAAGTTTTAAAATAAAAATGATTAAATTAACTATATTACTATCTCCTATACATTCAAGACATCATTGAGAATTGAAAAGGCAACTCACAGAGTAAGAGAAGCTATTTTTAATACATAGATCCAGAATATATAACTATTTCTTAAAATCAATAAGGAGAATAAAGAAAACTCAACTAAAATATCAGTTAGACTTACTTTTGAAAATTGGATCTCCAAATGGCCAATTTTCATACAAAAAGTTGCTCATAACCTAAGACATCAGAGAAATGCAAATGAAAACTATAATGTGACACAATTCTATACTCACTGGGATAACTAAAATTAAAATTATAAAAATAATCAAATGTGGACAAGGTCTTTGAACAATCAGACTCATTTACTGCTTGTAGGAATGTGAATTTTATATCTACATTAGAAAAACATTTGGTTATATCTTTTAATGTGAATAAATGAGTATCCTAGTAATTTTGGGAATACTCTTTTTTTTCAAGTTACCATATTTCTTTCACAGAAAAGGGAAAGCTTATTTCATCCATGGATTCAGGGATGAGCCTTATAAATCCTGTCATAATCCCTAAATCAATTAGCTGCAAAAATCCCTTTGCCCCAGGATTGGAATATGACTGACTCTGAGATAAAGAGTTGAAAAAAAGGTTTGTTGGGGCCTTAGAACAAAGAGGTTTTCTATTTCCTAAAAGAAAGTCACCAGAAGATATTATTTCTCAACCTGATTTTGTGTTCTATGGTTGTGAAACTTTGACCTTCCATAGTTATTTTGTTGCCCTGAGGGAGACCACCTTAAAAATGAACACAGAGAAACTTACAATCAGGGAAATTGCAAAGACATAGACCAAATCCACTGGATTTAGCCAGATTGAATCCACTGACCTCTGGACTTTCAGTTGTGTAAGCAAGTATACTTTTTTATTTTGTTCATTGTAGTTGCCTTTTCTATGCTTGCAGCCAAAAGCAGCCTAACTGAAATTCAGAGTTTTGATTCATTTATTTACTTATAATTTCAAATTGTTAAGGGGGTACAAATGTTTTTGTTACATGGATACCTTGTATAAGGCTGAAGTCAAGGGTTTTGGTAGGCCTGTCACTAGAATAATGTTCACTGTACCAAATAGGTAAGCTTTATTCCCACCCTCCCTGATTCTTAGTTTCCAATGACCTTTACCTCATTTTGTGCCCGTGTGTTCTCATCATTTAGCTCCCATGTATTAGTGAAAACATATGTTGTTTGGTTTTCCATTGCTGAGATACTTCACTTAGTAACTTCAGTTCTGTCCAAGTTGTTCCAAACATTATTTCCTTCATTTTTATGGCTGAGTAGTACTGCAGTGTATTTGTGTGTGTGTGTGTGTGTGTGTGTGTGTGTGTGTGTGTGTGTGTACACACCACATTTTTTTTTTATCAATTTGTGAATTGATGGGGATTTAGGTTGGTTCTGCGTCTTTGCAATTGTGAATCGTATTGTGATAAACATTTGAGTGCAGATGTCTTGTTGATAAAATGACTTCTTTTCCTTTGGGTACATACCCAGCAGTGGGATTGCTGGATTGCTGGATCAAATACTAGGTCTACATTTATTTCTTTGAGGAATCTCCATACTGTTTTCCACACAGGTTGTACTAATTTGCAGTCCCACCACTAGTATATAAGCATTCCTTTCTCTCTGCATCCATGCCAGCATCTATTGTTTCTTGACTTTTTAATAGTGGCCATTCTGATAGGGGTAAGGTGGTATAGCATTGTAATTTTAATTTTCATTTCCCTGATAATTAGTGATGTTAACCTTTTTTTGATATGTTTATAGGCAATTTCTCTATCTTTTTTTGGAAAATTTCTGTTCATGTCAATGTCCACTTTTCAATGGGATTGTTTGTTTCTTCTTGCTGATTTGTTTGAGTTCTTTGTAGATTCCGAACATTAGTCCATTATAGGATATAAAGTTTGCAAATAGTTTCTCCCATTCAGTAGGCTGTCCATTCACTCTGTTGATTATTTTCTTTACTGTACAGAAGCTTTTTAATTTAATTAAACCCCATTTATTTTTGTTGCTGTTGTATTTGCCTTTGGGGTCTGAGTCGTAAATTCTTTACCTAGGCTGATGCCTAGAGAGTTTTTCCTACATTTTCTTCTAGACATTTTAGGGTTTTGTGCCTTACATTTAAGTCTTTTATCCATCTTGAATTAATTTTTGTATATGGTAAGACATAGGGGTCTTTTTCATTCTTTTGCATGTGGATATCCAATTTTCCCAGGACCATCTATTGAATAGGTCTTTCTTCCCCCAGTGTATGTATTGTCTGCTTCATCAAAGATCAGTTGGTCATAGGTATATACTTTCATTCCAGATTCTTTGCTTAAGATTGCTTTGGATATACAGGATCATTTTTAGTTCCAAATGAAGCTTAGGATTATTTTTTCTAGGTCTGTAAAATACAACATTGGTATTTTGATGGGAATTGTGTTGAATCTATAAATAACTTTCGGCAGTATGGACAATTTAATGATGTTGATTTTGCCAATCCACAAGCAAGGGATGTTTTTCCATTTGTTTGTGTCATCTGTGATTTCCTTCATCAATGTTTTATAGTCTCCTTGCGGAGATCTTTCACCTCCTAGGTTAAGTATATTCCTAGGTATTTTATTTTCTTTGCAGCTATTATGAATGATAATGGGTCTTTTATTGACTCTCAGCTTGACCGTTATTATTAATAGTTTATAGAAATGCTACTGATTTGTGTACATTGATTTTGTAACTTGAAACTTTGCTGAATTTATTTATCAGTTCTAGGAGTGTTTTGGTGGAATCTTTAGGATTTTCTATATATAAGATCATATTGTCAACAAACAGGGATATTTTGACCTCTTGTTTCTAATTTGAATGCCCTTTATTTCTTTCTCTTGCCTGATTGCTGTGGCTAGGACTGCCAGTACTATGTTGAATAGAAGTGGTGGCAGGGGATACCCTTGTCATTTTTTAGTTCTTAGGGGGATTGCTTTCAACTTTACCCCATTCAATATGATGTTGGCTGTGGATTTGTCATATATGGTTTCTATAATTTTTAGGTATGTTCTTTCTATGCCTAGTTTGCTGAGGGTTTTTATCTTGAAAGGGTGATGGATTTCATCAAATGCTTTTTCTGCATCTATTATGATTATAATGTTGTCTTTGTTTTTGCTTCTGTTTATGTAGTGAATCATATTTATTGATTTGCATATGTTGAACGATCCTTGAATCCTGGGATGAAACCCACTTGATCATGCTGAATTATCTTTTTGATGTCCTGTTGAATTAGGGTTGCTAGAATTTTGTTGAGGATTTTTGCATCTATGTTCACAAAGGATATTGGTCTAAAGTTTTCTTTTTTTGTTGTGTCCTTTCCTGGCTTTGGTATCAGAGTGATACTGGCTTCATAGATTAAGATAAGGAAGGATTCCGTCCTTCTTGATATTACAATTTCTGTGGGATAGGTACCAGTTCTTCTTTGTAGATCTGTTAGAATTCAGCTGTGAATCCATGTGGTCTGGGGCTTGTTTTATTTTGAGACTTTTTTTTTTATTGCTTCAATCTTGCTGCTCATTACTGGTTTGTTCAGGATTTCTATTTCTTCCTGATTCAGGCTTAGGAGGTTGTGTGTTTATTAGAATTTATCCATTTCCTCTACGTTTTCTAGTTTGTTTGTGTAGAGGTTTTTGTAGTATTCATGGATGATATTTTGTCTTTCTGTGGTATCAGTTGTAGCATGTCCTTTTTCCTTTCTGGTTGAGCTTATTTGAGTGCTTTCTCTTCTGATTATTCTGGCTTGAAAGTCTATTGATTTTGTTTATATTTTCAAAGAACAATTTTTTTGGTTCATTGATCCTTTGTCTTTTTTTTTTCTGGTTTCTATTTCACTTAGTTCTGCTCTGAGTATTGTTTCTTTTCTTCTGCTGGCTTTGGGTTTGATTAGTTCATCTTTTTCTAGTTCCTTGAAATGTGACATTAGGTTGTTAATTTGTGATCTTTCTGTCATTTTGTTGTATCCCATAGATTTTTGAAAGCTTGTGTCCCCTTTGTTGTTCAGCTCAAAGGATCTTTTGATTTCCTTCTCAATTTCATTATTGACCCAAGGATTATTCAGCAGCAGGATGTTTAATTAACATGATTTTGTGTAGAGTTGAGTGTTTCCCTAAGAATTGATTTCTAGTTTTACTCCACTGTGGTTTGAGAAGATACTTGGTATGGGTTTTATTTTTTTCTTTTTTTTAATTTGCTCAGACTTGTTTTGTGGCCTAAGATATTATCAATCTTGGAAAATGTCCCAGGTGTTCATGAGAAGAATGTATGAATATTCAGTAGCTTTTGGGTAGAATGTTCTGTAAATGTCTAAGTCCATCTATTCTAGAGCCCCATGTAAGTCCAGCATTTCTTTGTTGACTTTCTGCTTTAGTTCTGTCAGTGTGGTGTTGAAATCCCCAGCAATTATGATGCTACTGTTTATTTCTTTGCTTAGATCAAGTAGAATTTGTTTTATGAATTGGGACTCTCCTGGGTTAGGTGCATATATATTAAGGATTATTATGTCTCTTGCTAAACTGCTCCCTTTAGTACTAAATACTGACCATATTTGTCTTTTTTTTAACCATTGTTGATTTAAGGTCTGTTTTATTTGATATGAAAATGGCTACACCTGCTCACTCTTGGTTTTCATTTGTGTGGAATATTTTTTCCCATCCCTTAACCTTGAGTCTGTGCAAGTCTTGTGGGTTAGATGTGTTTCCTGGAAACAGAAAATATTTGAGTTATGTCTTTTTCATCGATTAAGCTAATCTATGTTTTTTAAATAGCATATTCAGACCATTCATGTAGAGTTTTGGTATTGATATGTGGTATGCTCTCCTGTTTATCATGTTGGATAACACCTATTGTTTTATCTCTTGTGCTATTGTCTTATAAAAGCTGAGAGCTTTAACTTTGGGTATTTTTGCACTGGCTGGTATCTACTGTGCTGTTCCATTTACAATGCATTTTTGAGCATTTCCTGTAAGGCAGGTGTAGTAGTGACAAATTCCCTTAATGTTTGCTTGTCTGGAAATGTCTTTATTTCCTTATCACTTATGAAATTTAGTTTTGCAGGATACAATATTCTTGGCTGGCTGCTGTTCTATTTAAGAATAACAATGGGGCTAATCCCTTTTGGTTTGTAAGGTCTTTGCTGAGAAGTCTGTTGTTAGCCTGATTGGTTTGCCTTTGTAGATTAGCTGTTGCTTTCATCTTGCAGCTTGTAGAATTTTCTCCTTCTTTATGACTTTGGCCAGGTTGATGATTATGTGTCTGAGAGCTGTCCTATTTGCTATGAATCTTCCCGGCATTTGATTATCATCTTGTATCTGGATATCTGAGTCTCTGTCGATACCAGGGAAGTTCTCCTCAATAATTTCCTTGAATAGGTTTTCCATGCATTTTGCTTTTGTTCTTCTCTGTCAGGGATACCAATAATTTGTATATTGGCTCATGTCACATAGTCCCAGTTTTCTCTGAGTGAATATTCATTCTTCTTTATTCTTTTGTACACATGTTTGACTGTCTGAGTTTGTTCAAAAGCCTTGTCTTGAAGTTCTAAGATTCTTCTACTTGGTCTAGTCTGTTTTTGAAGCTTTCTGCTGTATTTTGTAATTACCTAAATGATTTGTTCATTCCCTTAAATTCTATTACATCCTTTCTAATGTTGGTTACCTCTTTAGTGAATTTTTCATATTTTTCACTCATGTTCTTAAAATTTTTTTCTTTGGTTTCTTTTTGTTGATTTGATTTTCAACTTTTCGAATTGCATTCATCTTATTTGCCATCCAAATTCTGAATTCCATTTCTGATATTTTGACAATTTCCTTGTGTTTGGGGTCCAATGATGTAGATTCATTGTGATCCTTTGGGAGTGTGAGAATAACTTGTTTTTCATGTTGCCAGAATTCTTTTGCTAGTTTCTTCTTATGTGAAACATCTTTGCTCAGCTCAGGGCTGACAGGTTTGCAGTGCACTTGTTCTCCTTTGCTCAGAACTCTCCTACTTGGTGAGAAGGAGGAGAAATTCCTAGATAGAGTACTTCTGTGTCCTTCTCCAGGGAATTGACCCATGGAGAGAGGGGCATATGCACTAAGAGTTTGTAATAAGCTATTCTCTTGCATTGTTCCATTCCCATGTTTTTGTTACATTCCAAGCTGGTGTTGGGGGATATTCTTTCAGATTGCTGCGTTGGTCCCTATGTTGCTGTTGAAAGCTTGGGCAGGGGACTGAGCAAGTCCCTTTCCATGGAGGCAGGTGGTGTGACTTTGGCCAACATCTGCAAGGGTTGCAAGACCTTGGTGGGTACCTGAATGCATCACTGGACTGCCTCCACTGGCAGAGTGGGTCACAAAACTTGTTAGGTACCTGGGTGGGTCATGAGACATAGCCTGTCTCTGAGGTGGGTTGTGGGACCTTGATGGGAGCCTGGACAAGTTGGGGGTGTTGGCTGGAATCTGAGTGGGTTATAGAATTGCAGCTAGTGGTGGGGTGGCTTGTTGGGCCACAGCAGCTTGGCCACCCATAGCTGCCAGGGCTGGGAAGATGTCAGTGCCCCTCCAGGGAGTTGCAATGGCTGGGGCTCTCCTTCTGCCCACGTCTATCTGTGGAAGCTCCTGCATTGCTACCCAGGTGGCAGTGGCAGTGCTGTTGGTAGCACATACTGAGTGCTGATGGGCACCTGCTGTTCTCAGGTCCATGGAAGGCAGCAGGTGGAAAGGTGAATGGCACTTTCTCATATTTATTTTATAACCATTTTCTGCTATTGAACTCAATTGGAAAATTCTGCGTATCTTTCATAGTTTGGGGCTTATATTGGTTTGCAAGTCACTGTAGCTATTTTGGGAGGCATTTTATGGTAGAGAACTTGTGTCTATTACCTTCACATTGCTTTGAATACAGATTATATTTTTTAGAGACCTTAGTTCCTGCCATTATTACTGTTATTGATTAGTTTAATGTCTTCCAACAACTAAAATCAATTAAAAGTCAAAGGTAATGCTATTTTGTTCTATATTCCACAGACTATACACTGATGGGAGTTTCAGGTGGTAAGAGACCAATTTCAGAGTTTGTCTTTCTCTTTCAAAGATGTATATTCTTTCATCAGTAAATATTGATTCATTTTCAGTCAGGTTGGAAACATTTTAGAGAGTAACTCTCAGTACAAATAACCAGTCTGGCAAGTCAGTAATATCTAAACATTCCTGACAGTATACTATATTGCCAAGCGAGTTGAAATTTTTCTCTCATATTTTCCCTTGCCTACTATATTATCTTTGTCAAAATATATTGAATGCAGTAAGTTCTCCTTTTGTAATAAATAAACAATAATAAGTAATAATTTCATTATGATTTCACAGTAGGTTCAATTTTATGAAGAGCATGTAAAACTTACAAGTATATGGCATAATATTTGGATTTCACTTATTTTCCCTTTGTTTTAGAATATCAAAAAAATCCTATTCTACTGGCTCTTAGGTTACAGATAACTAAAAACATGTTTGAAAATACTGTGGTTATTTATGGAAAATAATTTTTCCTGGTTATATTTTTGAAATATTGAACTCATCCAAAATTAAATTATGCCTTAAAAAGAATAATTAAGACAATAATTAATATAGTACACTTTCATCGTTTAAGATGTTACATCAGAACTAAAATTTTAGATGCTCAACATGGATATCTCATTTAAGACATTTACTTTATTCTCTAAGAGCTGCCTGCTGAGCCCACTGCTTCCCTAACACACTGACTGACAATTGTTCAGTAGGAGGGATCTGTACTCTGTCCCACCCTGCACCAGCCAAATCTTTGGTGATTTCCAAAGGCAGAGCCTCTTTTTTGTTGTATACCTCCCTTGTTCTGGTTGTGGCAACCTCCTGAAGTGAGTAGCCTGTCTCCAAGCTCCCTCCTGCAGAATCCAGAAGTGTCCACTTGGACCAGTCCCTCCCTGGCCCAATGCAGACCCAGCACAGTGCACTAGAGAGTTCAAAATGTTTCCTGCTCCTGTCTCTAGTCAACACAGCCTGTCGGCCTGTGCTACAACTTCACACTGATGGGTTTGTGAGGTGAAAAAAATATATATGTAAATATTTTTATTTGATATCTTTTTTTACTTATTGTTAAATCACATACTGCAATCTCTCAGCATAATTTATTACATCATCTTCTACAGACTATACTCCTAATTTAACCAAATTTTTTTTTCTGTTTCACACTGGTTTGATACTCTTTAATAAAATATGAATTAGACTTAGTCTTAAAAATTCTTTTTGAAGTAATGCACCATATTATAATATTGCTTATCTGTGAAAATATTGCTACGTTTTACTGTATTGTCAAATTGGCTTATTTTGAGTACATTAGCATTTCTTTCATTTTTCCACAAATAGGTTTCTACTGTAATAATTTAGTTAAACTTGATACATAATCAAGAATAGGAAACTGTACATGCTTTTTAGAAAAAAATGTTTGAAATTTCAAAATCTTAGTTTCTATACTTGATCCTGGGGAAAATAATGGAACCGATGTTTGGAACTATACTCCCAAATCTCAAAGTTCACTTCTCCTTAGAAGTAAATACTTCTAAACAATTAGGAATTAATAATACCATCTTACACAAGCTATTCTAATAGAAGAAAAGAAAACATTTGCTAATTGTAAGGCTGGTGGCAAGCATCCCTCGCCTCCCTAATGGAAAAAAAAAGAAGCCTCACAAGACCTGCCAAGGACAATGTCTGCAAGTCCCAACTAAGTTAAAGGACGACCATACCTGGATGGTTACCCTGATAAGAGTCTCGGTTCCTGGAGTCCACATATACCTCCGGCCCCTCCTATTTCTCAATACCCACGCTAAAATTGCAACAAAGAAATCCCTCACTCTTCACGCCAAAATCTTCCCAACAAAGAAATACCCATTCCCCAACCCTAAAAACATATATAAGCCCACTCAAAACTTCTGGGCAATGGGACTTCTCAGGTCTCTCTCTCTCTCTCTCTCTCTCTCTCCCTCCCAGGACCCCTCTCTTGGGACCCGTTACCCTCACCCGGGAGTGCCCCAATAAAGCCTCTTTACTTATCCCTTTCAACTCTGCTTGTCTTTCTTTCTCTGATGCCGGCCAATCCAAAAAACCTTACATTTGGTGCCAAAACCCAGGAGGGTGCTTTGACTTTCAGCTGCGCGGCCCCTCCCGTGGACTCCGGTCTTAAACCTTACATTTGGTGCTGAAACCTGGGAGGGGCGTTTGGCTGCACCACCCCCTTCCGTGAACTCTCGCATTCTGGACCGGGACCTCCACTGACTGCCTTCCAGTCCCTGACTGACAACCTCGGCCTGGGTGAGTCACGGCGTGTTATCCCAACCCTGATCCCCCACCGGGAGCTTCCATTCCCTCTGGGAAGCTGTTCCCTGTCCATTAAACCATGGGCCCACGTTGGAGGCTTCCCCGTTCCAGGAGCTGAGGCTATTCGGGGATGCCTGAATTCCTCTCACCCCTTTTCGAACTGGCACACTAGCCTTAGGTGGAGACGTCCCCTCAGACTTTTGCTGCCTCCATAGCCAGCAAACTGTTCCTGGCTGTTTCCCTATCTGGGTTGAGATGACATGGGTAGCCAATCTTCTAAAATTCCCCAAGAGAAGCCCCTAGGGTATCTGCTAGCCAATCTGAAGACCCTAAATTTAGACATCCAGCCCAAGCACCTCATTCTTTACTGCAATACTGCCTGGCCAATGTATACATTGGACAATGGCTCCCAATGGCCTGAAAATGGGACTTTTGATTTCAGTATTGTGCAAGACCTTGATAACTTTTGTCGCAGGAATGGCAAACGGTTGGAGATCCCATATGTCCAAGCCTTTTTCTGTTTGCGCTCCCATCCTTCTCTCTGACCTGCCACCCTGCACAAGTCCTCCTTGCATGGGGTTCCCCACCGCCCTCCGCCTCTTCTCCCTCTAACTCTTCACCAGGCGTCTCCTCAGATGCTCCTTCTGCTTTCTCTGAGCCACCTGACTCTCTCAGCTCCCCCACAACTCAACTTCCACCATACCCGGATACACCCTCTCACCCTTCTGCACCACCCAGCTGCTTGCCGCCTACATCTCCCGTCAGCCATCATACTCACTCTCACATAAACCCCTCCAATTAGTCTCTCCTCTGACCATTATGGGAGGTGGCGGGCACTGAGGGAGGTCGTATGGGTACATGTTCCCTTCTCCCTTTCTGACCTTTCCCAGATTGAAAAGCACCTAGGTTCATTTTCTAATGACCCTACAGCATACACCAAAGAGTGATGCTACTTGACACAGGCATATGACCTTACCTGGCATGACATTTTTGTTATACTATCCTCTACCCTTACTACTAATGAAAAGGAACGCATCTGGGCAGCAGCTCAGGGACATGCTGGCCAAGTCCATCTTACGGACCGCTCTATGCCAGTGGGGGGCTAAGGCTGTCCCTCACAAACAGCCAGAGTGGAAATACCAACTTGACACCTTGGCTGGCCAGGAAGGCAGGAAATGGCGGGACTGCATGTTTCAGTGTGTCCTTGTCGGCCTCTAGGCTGCGGCGCATCATGCTGTAAATTATGATAAACTCTAGGAAATCACTCAAAGGGCAGAGAAAAACTCCACGGCCATTCTCAGCTGCCTTACAGATGCCCTTATCCAATATACCCACCTAGATCCTACCTGCCCCACGGGGCCTACTGTCCTTGCAAATCACTTTATTACTCAATCCTCCCCTGACATCAGAAAGAAACTAAAAAAGACAGAGGAGGGCCCTCAGACCTCTATCTGAGACCTGGCGAACATGGCATTTAAAATCTTTAATTTCTGAGATGAACAAGCAGAGGCCCAAAGGGAGGCCCATGTCTGCCAAAAGGCAAACCTGCAGGCCCGAGCTTTGGTTGCAGCCTTGAGGCCGGTGGGACTCATGAAGCCATTGACCTCATCTAAGGCTACCAGCCACACTCCACCAGGCACCTGCTTCAAGTACGGTAAGGAAGGCCACTGGGCCAAGTGGTGCCTGCAGCCACGTCTACCTACCATGCCTTGCCCAGCATGTGCCCAAGAGGGACACTGGAAAAGTGACTGCCCCTCGGGACAGAAGTCCAGAGTCAGTCTTTCCATCCCTAGACCTGCCGATGGCAGTTTTGGGTCTGGCTGCTGAAGACTGAAGAGGCCCTGATTTGGTGACCCCCCGACCACCCTCGCCAAACCCAGGGTAACAATCAAGGTAGCGGATAAGGCAGCATCCTCTCTGGTTGACACAAGGGCTACCTACTCATCCTTCCCAGGTGTCAGTCTTGGGTATTGATGACAATCCCTCTCAACCCCCCACCACAGGACCCCTAACCTAATAGATGACCATGCCATCACCCATTCCTTCCATATTATGCCCTTGTGTCCTGCTCCGCTATTGGGAAATGACCTATTAACCAAACTGAACACCACCCTCCACTTTTCCTCCGGGGCTTCTGTCCTTCCTCCTCTCTCTCTCTCTCTCTCTTTCTCTCTCTCTCTCTCTCTCCAGATTCCTCAGCTCCACCGACAGCCTCTTCTGCCTTAGCAAGCCCTACATACCCTCTCCCATCTGAACTGGTAGACCCCTGAGTTTACATTAAAGAAATTATGTGCATAATTTCATCTAATTCAGAGGTTGTTTAGAAATTGATTCAAAGCCTGGATTCGGAGGGAAAAATAAAACCAAGATAGAAGGTAACTGGTAACATGGAAAAAAAGATGTAGGAAGACTATAACACGGAAATATATTTTTGTTAAGAAAGATCAGTGAAGGAATGATTTGTGTGGAGAAGGATCTTGTGTAGTGACTTTTTGTCCTGGAACAGAATGGCTGGTTATTTCAAACAGAGGAAATTTAAGACAAAAAAGAAAGCCCAAGCATGTCATAGATGGTTTGTGTAGGTTGTGATGGAGTTCGTGGAAGGAATTTATGAAAGAGTTTTGTGTATGGTTGAGTCAGCTATAATTAAAGGAGAAAAGGTTTGGTTAAAATCACAAGGTATTCTTGAAATCCTGGTTTGCTCTTAACAAAACCGCAAAAGTGTTTTGATTCTAGCTCTACTTACAGCTGAAAAAGGAGGGACCTGCGTCTTCCTTCAGGAGGAATGTTGCTATGTCAGTGACAGGCCCCTTGCAAAGTTCAGCTGTCTAAGCCTACTGTCACATACCTTGGACTTAGTCTCACCCCCATTTCCCATCATCTCACTGTTAATCGCCAGCAGGCCCCTCGTGACCTCCAGCCTTCCACTACTGCTGAATAAATTCTATCCTTCCTTGGGTTGATTGGTTTCTTCCAACACTGGATCCACAACTTTTCTCTCCCTGCAAAACCTAAGGGGCAGCATGTGATGCCTTTGCTGGCCCTCTGTTAAACCCTCAAGTTGTCTGCCACACACTCCTAAAACTTCACGACTCCCTCTTACAAGCACCCCCCCATAAAACTCCCTCATCCTAAAAAAAACTTTTATCTCTACACGGATGAGCGCCAGGGCCTGGCCCTTGGTGTCCTCATCCAACCTCTGGGACCTATTCCCATTTCCACCTCCGTGGCCTACTTATCCAAACAGCTGGACACCATGGTCTGTGGCTGGCCGCCCTGTCTCTGCACCTTAGCCACAGCTGCTACTCTCACCAGGGAGGCCCTTAAACTCTCCCTGGGACAGGACTTACATGGCTTCTCCACCCACCATTTACAGGACCTTCTAACTCATACCTCTTTAGCCCTCCTCACTCCATCTACACTACAAGAATTCCATCTCCTGTTTATAGAAAATCCCACCATTACTTTATCTCAATCCCCACCTCTAAACCCTGCCACTCTGCTCCCCATTCCCTGCCTCACCCTGTCCTCACACTCCTGCTCAGAAATGGTTGCTGCCTGCACTACCTCTAGACCCGATCTGTCAGGCAAGCCACTTCCTACAGCAGACTTAACTTTCTTTGTTGATGGCACCTCCGTCACAGGTGAGCATGGCAATTGCTGGGCAGCCTAGGCCATTGTCTCTGCCTCTCAGGTAATAGAAGCCTCCTGTCTTCCAGAGGGCACCACCGCCCAAAAGGCAGAACTCATTGCTCTCACCTGAGCCTTATACCTAGCCAAAGGCAGGGTTGTAAATATTTACACAGACTCCAAGTATGTGTTTATGATGGCTCACTGCCATGCTGCCATATGGAGAGAACGGGGCTTTCTCTCCACCAAGGGCTCCTCTGTTATTAATGCCACCCTTATCTCCTGTCTCCTCAAGGCCATTCAGTTGCCCACCCAATTAGCTATCAGACACTGCATGGGATACCCGATGGACCGGTCCCCTGTCACTAAGGGAAACAACTATGCTGATACTGTCACCCGCAACCTAACATCCCCAAAACACCCTAGTCTGGCTCCTTTTTTTTACTTTCCATGCCTTCCCTCCAACCTTGCTACACTCCACAGGAGCGCAACCACCTTCTTGCCCAAGGGAAATCAACCACCACCAAAGGGTGGGTCCTTCTTAAGGATGACAAACTGGCTCTCCCTAAGGCACAGGCCCTGGAACTCGTTGGCCAGGTCCACTCCTCACTTCATATTGACACTAAGGGCCTCTCCCACTTCTTACAGTCTCTATTTTCACATCCTTCTCTATACTCCGCCATCAAAACTGTCTACTCAGCCTGTGACATTTGTGCTTTGGTTAATCCTCAAGGGGGCTTCAACCCCCCCATGTCCACCTATCAGATACATGGTCATGTCCCCAGACAAGATTGGCAGGTCGATTTCACTCACATGCCACCTCACATACATTTCAAACTCCTGTATGGCTGGCCTTTTCCCATTAACCATCATCTTCCAGCCGAGCCCCCACCTTTGGCCTCCTATCTCCCATATCTCTCTCTTCTCAGGCAACTTCTCTATGCCCATGCAGACAGATATCTGCCTCAACTTCTGGAGACAGACTCTGGCATCTCTCACACAGGTATACAGCCCAGCAACTCGGTGCTTCTTAAAACTCTTCACCCTAAGCCCCTTGAGCCCTGGTAGATGGGGCCCCACACAGTTGTTTTGATGACACCTATGGCTGTAAAACTGCTAAACAACCCTACCAGTTGTTGGCATCATATCTCATGCATCAAAAGTTCCTTACCTCAAGATGCTTCCCTAGCCTACTCCTGCCACCAGGTGAGTCCCACTAAACTCCATTTTACTCGGGCTTCTATGCCTCTTGGCCCTTCCAACAGTTGCTCCTGACTCAATATATGTCTGGAGATTTAAGGTACGCGAAACCCTTCCCTCAGGAGACACCCATGTGGCTGGCTCTGCTGACTGCTCTCCAAAAGGCTGTCAAACGGCCCTCACCATTCCCCTGTCCCTGATATCCGTTGACGGTGCCCACTCCCAGTTCTATGGTATCTATATGACCAAACTTTTGACTATTGTCGGGAGCAGGCCAACATATATGGGAGGTGCCGTAAATTGTCATGCCACTTCCATAGTACTAAAAATCCAAAGGGATGGTGGGGTTATAATTATAAGACATACGGATGGGGGCCTAACACATTCTGTTTCTCAGACAAAGATAAACTTCAACTAGATATCCTCAACCCTTGGGACCAGCGCTGGGAAATTGGAGTCACATGCAAAGTGTATTGGAAAATGCATGACTATTACCCTTCAGCAACTATTCACATCAGCTGTGAATAGGTCCTGGCCCACCAGACACAGGTTCAAATATCTATCAATATTCTGGAGGCAGAACAAACTCTAGCAGGACAACTTTCCTCCCACCTTAAACATCCCCCTCTTACCTCCTGGCTAAATATTATTCAACATACCCTCACCTTCCTAAACTCCTCTGAAATAATCTCTAATGTCTCCCATTGTTTCCTCTGCACCTCCCTTCAGCGACCCCTACTGGCCACTGTCCCCCTAAACTTTTCTAACCTCCAGATGACTCCTTCATTGGCTCCCTCATGCTCCACTCTGCTCACTCGTGTTCCCCTTTGGGAACCTGAGCCCACAGGGCAACCTTACGTGGATTGTGTGTGCTATCTCACCTCCCTCACTGATCCCAACCTACAACTTCATGGACACTGTCTTACTAACCATATTGTGACCACGACCACCTCTTCTGCTCTGGGACAGTTCTTCTGGTGCAACAGAATGCTTACCCGGTGCATCAATACATCCACCCCAGGTCCTCGTTTTCCTGTCATGGTGGTCCCTCAACTCTATACGGTGAGTCTGAATTCCGGTGGCTTCTCCCGGGACCCCGCTCAAAACAAGCCATCTTCTTGCTGGTCATGGTGGGTCTCAGCTTGGTCTCCTCCATCACAGCCTCAGGGCTTGCGGGAGGCACCCTGGGCCACAGTGTCATTTCTGCCCAAGACTTTGCAGATCGCCTACAGCTATCCCTGGAAACCACATCCACATCACTAGCTTCCCTGCAGAGACAACTGTCTTCTCTGGCTCAGGTAGCTCTCCAAAACCGGAGGGCCCTCGACCTATTAATGGCTGAAAAAGGAGGAACCTGCATTTTCCTCTGCGAGGAATGCTATTACTATGTCAACGAGTCAGGCCTCATAGAGCAAAACATAGACAAACTCTACACCCTGAGCAAAGAACTGCATGACTGCCACTGGCAGAATACATCCCCCCTCAGATGGATACAGTCCCCACGAGCCACCTGGCTGTTACCCTTAATAGGACCCATTGTCATCATTTGCCTAATCTTTCTCTTTGCCCCGTCTTTTACAGTTTCTCCAACACCGCCTGCAGGAATTATCCAGAGTGGCAGTAAATCAGATATTTCTTCATCCCTACTCTCCCCTTCCAGTCACCCCTCAACCAGCCAACTCCGACCCATAGCCCCCACTATGCCCCTCAAAAGCAGAAAGTAGCCAGAAAGACTGTGACACTCATTATCACTAAAAGGCCGGAATGTAAGGCTGGTGGCAGGCACCCCTCCCCTCCCTAATGGAAAAAGAAGAAGCCCCATGAGACCTGCCAAGGACAATGCCTGCAAGGCCCAGCTAAGGTAAAGGATGACTACACCTGGATGGTTACACTGATAAGAGTCTCGGTTCCTGGAGTCCACACATACCACTGGCCCCTCCTATTTCTCAATACCCAGCCTAAAACTGCAACAAAGAAATTCCTCACTCTTCACGCCAAAATCTTCCCGCCAAAGAAACACCCATTCCCCAACCCTAAAAACATATATAAGCCCACTCAAAACTTCTGGGCAATGCAACTTCTCAGGTCTCTCTCTCTCTCTCTCTCCCAGGACCCAAGAATCTCACCTGGGCCCCTCTCTTGGGACCCATTACCCTCACCTGGGAGCACCCCAATAAAGCCTCTTTACTTATCCCTTTCAAGTCTGCTTGTCTTTCTCTGACACTGGCCAATCCAAAAAACCTTATATTTGGTGCCGAAACCCGGGAGGGTGCTTTGACTTTTGGCTGCGCTGCCCCTCTCGTGGACTCTGGTCTTAAACCTTACACTAATTTTCTTTATAAATTATTTACACCAAAACCTGATAAGAATATCACACACAAAAATAAATTTGTAAATGATTTCCTCCATGAATGTAGATACAAACACTTTTTAAAAATATTAGCAGATTGCATCCAATCATGTACAATAGAAAAATAGCAAAAATTTTATGTCAGAAATGAAGGAGACATTTTATATTTGAAAGTTTATCAAAGTATGGCATCACATTATCAGAAAAATAAATATTTTATGATCACCTAGATGATGCAGAGGATTTGATAACAGTTATCATTAGTTTATGATAAAAATATATCTTAAGAAATTAGTAATAGAATGAACTTCTTTAAACTAAAAATGAGTATTTCAAAACACCCATCAGATCCATCACCCATAATTGTAAAATACTATAAGCTTTCCTCCTAAAATAAAGAATGGGACAAAGATACTCACTATTATCTTTTTTGTTCAACATTGTAATGGTGGTCCAAGGTAGTGCAAGAAGAAGAGAAAAATAAATAAAATGAATGTAGAATGGAAAAGAAGAAATAAAAATTATCATTATTAACAGATAGTAGTAATATGTACTTAGAACACCCAAAAGACACTAAAAACATCCTATGAAAATGTATAGGAAAATTTTACAACAGCCTTGATTACAAGTTAGATATACAAAAATAATTTTTAAATACTACCAACAAAAATGGAAAATATTTCTCAAGTAGAGTAGCAATAACATTATTAAAAGCCTAAAACTATATCTAGCAAGTTATGTGTCAAACCTTTCAATGAAAACTGTTAAAGCATATTGAAAAGATTTTAAAATTTTTAAGTAAATAAGAAAATATACCATGTTCATGGATTAAAAGATTAATTTTATAAAAATGTCAACTCTCTTCAAATTTACCTGTAAATTCAAAAGAGTCGTAACAGGATTTTTTTGTTTCATGGAAATTAAGAAACAGATTATAACATTAATATAAAAATATAAAAGGACAAAAATTTCCAAGACAATCTTTGATAATAACAAAGCTGAAGAATTTCTGTTATCAGTTATCTGGACCTACAAACAAATGAGATATTGAGAAAGACATAAAAAATAGACAAATGAAGCAGAATACAGCATTCAGAGACACACTCATATGTAGTGGCTTGAAAAGTGACAAAGACAACATCACAAGACAGTCAAGAAATAATGGTCTTTTCAATAAAGATCTTTTCAAATGGATTTTAATGTGGGAAAAATAAAATTTTACTCTTACTTCAAATCTTAAAAATATAATTTCTACCTAGTGTATAGTAGTTCTAAATGTGGATGGTTAAACAATAAAGCTTTCAGAAATAAAAACAAACAAACATAGTTTTATGAGTTTGAAGTAGACAAATATTTTCTAAAACAAACACAGAAAACTAACCATAAAGGGACGCTATATATTTGGTCACATTAGAATAAAGAATTTCACTTTATCAAGAGGCAAAATTAAGAGCAAGCACATATGTGGACAGGGAGGGAAAGTGTTTATTCTAGATATGTCTAACAGTTTTCAAAACACAAATATCCAGCATATATGAAAAATATGACAAAAAAACTACACATTCATAAGGTAAAGGCAGGCTTACAGGAAAAAGAAGGCAAAAGATTTGATCTGATACATAAGAGCAAAAGGTTTTAGGATTTTTTTCTAAAGCCAGTTGAGAGGAGGTTTAACAGGAGAGAAACGATGAATAAAAACCTCATTGTGGACAAGGAGGGAAAAAAAGGACATAACTTCAACAAATGGTGGAA
Organism: Lemur catta; assembly: GCF_020740605.2. NCBI lineage: Eukaryota > Metazoa > Chordata > Mammalia > Primates > Lemuridae > Lemur > Lemur catta. The sequence goes on along the minus strand of NC_059128.1, from coordinate 49,443,077 downwards.
ATGTCTTTAGATGAAAGGAAGAAGAGGCTCTTAATTGTAAGAGAAAGGCAGGGAAGGGGAAGATGGGGCTGTGATTAATTATAAGATTGATATGTAGATAATGATCAGAAGGTTCTCTTTTAAGAGCTTTGTCTAAAGAAAAATAAAAAAAAAAAAATCTTCCAAGAAGTGCCTTTTTCTATCCTCCATCTTGATTTATCTCCTTGAGGCTGCCTCCAGCTAAGATATCTTTTTTAGTAAGAAATTGAGGAAGACCTTTACTGCGTAATTAAGTGCATGCTATTGGCTGCAGTTCACCATCCAATAGCACTCTTGCAATGTCCTAAGTTTCTGGCTTTTCTGTCACTTTGTCACACATATGTATAAAGCTCAAAAGCTGGATATTTGAGACAAAAAAAGAAGGCTATGATCAAGAGTAGAATGCTTGATCTGTAATATTTATAAATAAAGAAAAATGACAATGTATCAGATTTATTCATGACAGCTAGTAAGTAAAGTAACAAATTCTGTTGTTGAAAGCAATTGGGGATGAGGAGGTCACGGAATTAAACATCAGACTAAATAGCAAAGTGATTACTGAACAGCTCAAAACAAAAATTTAAATGTACTTTTACTTTTTTTAACAGTAATACTTGCACATTTTAGAAAACAAAGTATTTGAAAACGGAAGATCTTAAAAAAGACCTATTTATTTCTAATAATATATCTACTATTTTAGGCATAGTTCATGCAAAAATGAGTATAACCTAAAACTCCTCAAACTGCACACTGACTAGGAGATATATATGTGTAAATGCAAGTCATGCTTATAAATTTAAAAAGTTTTACACCAGAAAAGTTTATGTACCATTTTCCTGTCAGATTTAATATAAAAATAATAAATCCTAAATAAATATAAGAAAATCTAATAGACATCCCATTATTCTTGTAACAACTATTTAAGTTTGCTACAATATTTTTATTTATGTGTTTATTTTTAATTGACAAATATTGTTTCAATATATGTGTACATTGTGAGATGGCTAAATCAATCTAATTAACATGAATTACTTTATGTACTTATTTTTTTTGTGCTAGGGACATATATATTGAATCTTTTCAAACATAGAGAAGATACGTAGACTAATATAACACACATATGTGGGCCCATTTCCCAAAATACATATTCATGATCCCTCAGAAGTAACCACTATCCCTAATTATGCATTTATCATCTCCTCTGCATGTCTTTATAATGGTATGAAATAAATATCTTCAAAGAATTCTATTGTATTTTATGCTACTATCATATTATACTGTACATATCAATATTCAAGTCCTTTTTGTCACTTTTCATGTGATATTTATGCATTCTGACATCTAAAATCTAAGTTGATTTGTTTTTGTGGTACAGTGTAAAATATTTGCTACTTCAGTGGATGAATTATCCCTGTGCTGTTTATGTCACAATTGGACATGAGTTGTTTTAAGCAATGAAATATGGAGAAAGTAGTGAATGTCAGTGGTCTGTCTTTGTGATTTCTTCCTCTTTTCCATGAAAGGCTTGAATTGTATAGGGGGATCTCTAAGCAAAGGTAGGAGAACAGGTCAGAGATTATCTGACGATGTAGTGTGACAAAGTAATAGATTTTGTTCTTGAAAGCAAAGGGGTAATTTCTTATCACAGATTAATTTAGCTTAAGCTGACTGATATAATTTAGTTTCATTTTTATTTACTATTTAATTACATAAATATACCTAAAATTTTATCCATATTTTGTTGATTGTGTGGACCATGTGGCCTTTACCAATTCATATGTTGAAACTGTAGCCCCCTATAAGACTATATTTGCAGAGAGGTCTTTGCAAAGGTAATTAAAGTTAAATGAGATCATAAGGGCAAGGCAATGTATCCAATATAACTGATGTCCTTATAAGAAAAGAAAAAGACACCAAGTAGGAACATATACAGAGAAAAGGCCATGTTAGGACATGAAGAAAAGGTAGCTATCTCCAAGCCACAGAGAAAGACCTCAGGAGAAACCAAACCTGCCACTCTGTTGATCTTAGACCAAACTTGAGAACTGTGAGGAAATAAATTTCTATTGTTTAAGCCATCAGTCTGTGGTATTTTATTATGGCAGCCTTATCAAACTAATCCATAAATGGACAGTAACTTTGAATTGTTTTGTAGTACAAACACTGGTGTGATGAATATACTAGTTCATGACTTTTGTGGGCAAATTTAAGAACTTTTTCTCCATGATGTAAGCAAGAAGTAAAAACACTCAATCAATAGAATCTCTATCTTCAACATCGGTTTTAAAGAACTGACTTTGTTGGTTTATACTCTTACGAGATTATATGAGAATTCCCATGATCCACACCATTGCCAGTATTTGATCTGTGGTTAGCTCTTCATGATTTTAGTTATTACCCTCAGTGCAGCAGATATGATGAACATTATCGTATCTCTGTTAACACATATATAATGAATATTTCTGGTAGATACTTTCTATTCTATGAGAAAAATATTAACACATTATTATTGTCAAACCGAATGTGAATGAACATAATTACCAGGTGGAATTTGCACAACTCTCAGATTAACTAATTGTTAAAATTAAATCAACATCGTGCATTTTGTGCTTTTACTCCGAAATTATCTGTTGAAAGAAGAGATGGATTCTAGGCATCTACAATTATGTAATTGACAAAATGTTAACTTGATCATCAGTGAAAATATATTTTCTTCTGAATACTAGATTTATACTTATTCTATTCAAAATATAGAAATCACATAGTCTAAAGGTAAAAGCTGAATTACATAATTTTATATGATGCACACCATTATATAATTTGTTTGCCCCTTTTATGTACATGATTGCTTTATAAAAGACTGTTGATTATGCCAATCAAAATTATAGTTAAAATAGTTTTATTACAGAGGCAATAAAATAGTCTAAAGAAGAAAATTATATTTCTTATATTTTTATTTAAAACCTTCAAATGAAAGAATCATTCCCTGGAATAGGTCAGACAATGTCTATTTTGCTTACCACTCTGTTGGTTTGAGACTTAGTGACTTGAAACCTCATATGCATCAGACAATGCTCCTGAGTAGCCAGTGCATATGCATTTCTGTGCCTTATTATTTGTGGGGTGAACAAAAAGATCCAACCTGATATAGCAGGCAAATCTACATTATTTAGGAATGTTAAGATTGAAGTTTGATATATAGCATTTTACAAACACAAATATATAATTTAATTCACAGAATTTTTAAATAACAATATAGTTTATGGTGGATTTCTATCACAAAAATAAAGCAAATCAGAAAAAATATTGCAGTTGCTTTCTGAACATAAAATACTTTAATTCTAAATAACTAATGTATGCTTACTAAAATTATCATTGTTCTGAAAAGCCTAAACTGGAGAATTGGTACCATTTACATCTACAAATTGAAAAATAGTCTAAAATTTAACTAAGCTGAACTAATTTGACACTTGATTAAAGTTTCAAGTCAAAATTTACCTTTTAGTTTCACATCTGACAATTATTTATGGTTGTTACTAAACCTATGAAATGTGGTAGAAATACCACAGGACCCTTTAACTCTACTACTGCCAGCAGGCATTACTTCATAATGTAATAGAATCAGTAATAAATTTATTGACATCTAATAAAAGGAACCATTAAGAAACCTGATGAGATTCCAATGGAAAGGCAAAAAGATTAATCATAATAAAATCCATGCAATAGCAGTGCAATATAAAGTAATATAGCCTTCCATTTGACCAAGGAACATTATTTATATCCTGTTTTGTATTTAAATTTTGTAGTAGTCCAAATACAGAGGGAAAAAAGTGATGTGATACATCAAAAGAATAAGAGAAATGTGACAATGTAAGATGTATGAGTTAGTGAGTGTGTGTGTGTTACTATTTTGTTTTTGATACAGGAAAATTATAATCATTTACACCTTGTTAAGAAAAACAAAACAAGCAAAGAAAATGTAAGTAGGTAGCTGAAGCACAGAATGTTAGTTGCGTGTCTAAACAGATTACCTCCTGATTATTATCATTATTACTAAAATAAGTATAAAATACCAATAACTATTAAAATAATTTGTGTATTTCTTTGCAGGTGTTTATATTATTCTGCATATAAAATTCAGTATAATTTTTTCTCTGTGAATCAGTGATATTATACCAAGCTATGATGAGGTGTCAAACCACCAAAACATATCAGCAACATGATAGAGTTTTATATACTACTGATGCTCTAAGTCCACTAAAGGCATAGTGGGTTGGCATAATAACTCTTCTCGTTGACTGAGGCTGATGGAGGCTTCACATCAACATGCACCTCCAAGATCACTGTAGCAGAAGAGGAAGAGTCGTAACTCACATATTTGCTCTTAAACCTCCCACCTGTAACTGACACAGCTTAATTCCTGCTAAGTCACATTGGCTTGCATCTCATTTGCAAAAGCAAGCTTTGCAGTTATGATTGCCTTCAAGAAAAGAAAATGTCATCCTACCACTTTTCTGGAACACAGTATTTAGTAAACAGCAGTACTGAATGCCTAGTGCTTTCTGTTCACCTGCTTGTGAAATTTGCCCTAATCATAGAAAATAGCAAAGGAAGTTTGGTTTACATTACACAAATACATTTGAAAAGTGCAAGTATAACAATTTAGTTGAATTGGTTTAAAAATATGATTTATAATACAAAATTAAATATCACAAAGGTGTAATATTCAAATTTAACACAGTATGTGCCCTAATAGTAAAGAATGTCAAACAGTACAGAATGATGGAGAATTATAATTATAAATGTGGTAATTGTGATGATGCTGAACACATACTCTTTATAATATGACTAAACTACTTCAAGTTTTCCAGAAACGCCATATATGAACCAATAAACCGTGCTAGTAGCTGGCAGTTGGGATAGTAGTGTTTCATTTCAGTGGGCAGACTATGATTACAGCGATACGAAATCTAAAAAAGTACAAAAGAAAGTAAAAAATTTAAAAGTACTAAAAGTACAAAAGAAAAGTAAAAGTACTAAAAGTACAAAAGAAAGAAAAATATTTAAAGTAACTACGTTAGTTTTAATAGTAACACTTTCTTTAATGTGCTAGTATTGTCATAAATACATATATTGAGAGAAAAGTGTTTTTACATTGAGGGTTTTAGAACTTATTCTGCTCAGAGGGTTGTCAGGAAATAAAGAGTTATTATTTTAAATGGGTAAGCACAAAAATTCAATTATCATCTTAGAGCAAAAGTGAAAATTAAATGTCACCATTATCTTCATTAGATCACTTCTATTTTGTCTTTTATGCTTTTTCCAAATTTTAAAGCAAGGAGCTTCAGTGATTTATCTAGAAATCATGATAGATAACTTGAAAAGAAAGCTTTTTTTTTAAGTAAGTAGTCAGGCAAATAAGGAATCATGATGAAATATACTTCTGTGTCTTTACGATTTGATGATTTTAGATAACCACAAAGGTAACTGCTAAAATATTTTATTTCCTAATGTGATTGATTTAAAACAGTGTTTCTTTACATTTCATTGAGTTGAACACAGAATTCATTTTGCATATGTTCCTTTTTTCTCTCTTATCTTTCCATAGATTTAGAAGATAAATGTTTCAAATTCCAATTTTCAGTGAATACTTTATTATGGATGTCTTTCATCACAAATAATATGAATTCCAATGTAAATTTTAAGAAATTAGAACTCAACTGTTCTACTATCATTTATGTACTTTTTAATAATCTGAGCTATCATTGTTATTCTTACCTATTGAAGACTTATTTGAAGTCTTCAAATAAGAGAATCTTTAAGGAAACTGTTGAATTTAAATAGTATAATAAAATGCTGCTTAATGTTTGAACTTAATATTTTGGTATGACAGATTTCTTAAAGTAGTCAAAAAGCACAAATTACAGAATTTTATACAGAAAAAAATGTAATATTACTGATTAGTTTACTCCAATAAAATTTTTGCAAGACATTCTAAATAAATAACGGGGAGCCAATGATTTTCATTCCAATATACTACTTTAAAATTTTCAACAGTGAGGATATTGTATTAGAGGACTACAAAATTATTCTAAATCTTATATAAAATTATATTTTATTTTCCATCCATACAATACAATAATCAATCTTTCTGATTAGGCACAGAAAATAAAAGTGGAGTTCATATTTCATATCTCAAGAGGAGGCACAGTGGATGTAAGAAATATTTTCAGTTTGTTTTACTGCTTGGCTTATAGTAGTCTGATATTTTATAAATTATCCTTATTATACATCTGAAAGACTTATACATAATTCTCACCTGCCTTCAAAATATATTTATATACTTATTCTGTGAACACGAAAACATGAATAAATCAGGTTTCCATGCTTTGCAAAGTAATCAAGGTTGCTGACTTTACACCAGTCTGAAAACATATTCTAGGCTAATTTAATTGTTCCTGAAAAATTCCTCTTTCTCCTTTATCTGCTTAGTTCCATAAATATTGTAATTTCATATTAATTTATAAATCATATTAGAATCAGAAGGTATAACTTTGAGTCTCAGCTACAAGTTGTAAATATACCTTTCATTTATGTGTTAAATTATTCTAATAAATTGCCAGTGATGATAAGATGACTACATGGGATAGCATATTTTTGAAAGCTACAAAGTGATACACATATGTTAAATCATATTAAAATCCATAATGTAAATAATTGTCTTGAATTTATCATTCATAGAAATAGTCTGTACTACAACTAGGGAAAATAGAATAGTCTGTGCTAAGATGTTCATCAAGAAATAATTAGTTATCAATTCAGATTGGTAAAAACAAAAGATCAATTATCAGTTTATGTCAAAAGTGAAAATAAAATATCATTATTATCACTTAAGATTTCTCTTCCTCTTTTGGTCTCTTATACTAGCTTTCTAAATTTTAACACTAATAGATGGCTTTAAGCCTGATTGTTTTTGTTTATTTGTCTTTCTTCCCTGAATTATTAATTGAATTATTTCCATAATGACTTCAAACAAATTTAACGAAGAGATCCATATTATATTTTGTTCCTTTTTCTTCCAACATTGTAATTGGCAGATTGTCAGAGGGAATATTAGCATCAACATCTGATAACATTACATTTTTAAAGCCTTTGAAACTTTCAAGATATGTTCCATATTTTATTAATATATTATTGGTAAGACTGATGATTAAAAAGTGAAAGATTTAGAAACATAAAGAACTCTTAGGGACATACGTAAGATGACTGTTGATAATTGACAGTTGTAAAGTTTCAGAGGATTTGTAGATAGATGCTGTTAGCAAAGTTGTGTATGCATAAGTGCCTTCAGAAAAATCAATGATAAATACAGTAAAATTATTCATTGCAACTCTCCATTAAACTTTTGAAAAAAGCTTAATAGTTGTTGAATTTCAAAAATAGATTTTAGTTCATATATTCATTCAAGAAAAATTTATGATTACTATAAATACATTAAAATTCTCAGATAAAAAACAATAATATCCTTATTCTTCATATTAATAAACTAAGATTTGAAGAGATGAAGATATGTGCTTAAGATTAAACAGGTAGAAGGTAGCAAAGTTGGCATTTGAACTTTTTCTAGGGTGTCTAAATCCTACGTATTTTCTTCTATTTTGCCTGATCCTCACTTCAATATATATGAGAATATTTTTTGTAACAAATTTTTAGCTATTTAAACTAAAAATTGGTCAACCAATTAGTTTTATCAATAAAATAGTTCTATCAATCAAATAGTTCTATCAATAAAGTCATTTTGTACCACTTAAAGTGAGAGGGGCTATTATAAATTTTTTTAATAATTTTCTTTGAAGATTTAAACTTTTTTCCCTTATTTCCTTAAACCAGTTTCTCTGAGAAAACAATTCATTTTTGTTCAGAATTTATGTGGTGGTTGTGTTACAATATAGGATTTTCAAACCATTTTTGCTTTTGTAACCTCCAAAATAATTGTTAAATACTTTCTACTCCTTAACATGTTTTTTATATTGATAACTAATATTTAATTATAGTAATAATTTAAATTAGTTGCAAAAGGTTTAGTCTTTAGCATACTATATACATGGATAGTTTAAACAAAAGTGTCATATCCATTGTAAAGATATCCCACAAAATATAAATACTACAACATCTGATACTGTTGAGGATGGAAAGATATCAAGACTTGAAGGAACATGCCAATTCAAAGATACAGAGTTAGCTGGGGGTTTATTTTTAATTGTTTTGTTTTCTCTCTCTCTCTACTGGATCTGGGACACCTTTCTTCTCCTGCCCTTATCCATCAGAACTCCAGGTCTCCTGGCCATTTTGAACTCTGAGACTTGCACCAGTGGCCTCCCACACACACCCCTCCAGCTTCTCAGGTCTTTGGTTTTGAAGTGAAAGTTACTCTATCGTCTTCCCTGGTTCTGAGGCTTTTGGACTTGGACTGAGACACACTACAGCTCCCCTAATTCTCCAGCTTGCAGGTGGCCAATAGTGAGAATTCTCAGCCTCCATAACCATGTGAGACAATTTCCCTAATAAATCCCCTGCCATATGTCTATATCTGTATCTATATCTATGTCTATATAAAGCTGACCCTTGAACAAAACAGGTTTGAACTACACAGGTCCACTCTTATGTGAATTTTTTTCGACCAAACGTAGATAGAAAATACAGTATTATGGGATGTGAAATGAGTGTATATAAATGGGTAACTTTTCACATAGGTGGGTTTTGTAGGTAGGACTTTGGAACTTGAGTATGTACAGATTTTGGTATGCGTGGGGGTCCTGGAACCAATCCCCCATGTATAATGAGGGATGATTATATATCCTATTGTTTCTGTCTCTCTGGAAAACCCTGACTATATTTATATCTATCTATCTATCTATCTATCTATCATCTATCTATATTCTACTTTTTAGTAGAATACTTTTTAATCAATAGTCAGCAGTTATTCAATTTGCATTGTTGCTTACAATGAGCTTACTCTGATATGTTTTTCATAATTCATTTTCAGACTTACTGATGTTCCTCTGCTCCCTAATTATTTATCAGGTTTGCTCTGATGTTTTATTCTTCATAATTCTTTTTCAGAATCTCTTAAAATTGTTCCTGATACTGTATCTAGCAAATATATCTTGTCATATCATTCAATATTCCTCAGTAAAGTTAGATTAAGTTTTGTTTCCCTACAATATACACAATCATCCAACTAATTCTTTTTATAAATAAGTTCTTTTGTGACACCCAGAAAGTTTACATCATTTCTTTTTTTGCCTTAAGTGCCTACTTGCATTTCCTTTCTCCTACAGAATTTTATCTTAAAGTAATATATGTTTATTTTTGAAAGTTGTATTGATTCTATTTTCATACAACTCTGGGAAAAAATTAGGGAAATTTAAATGCATTCTTATTGTTTCCTGTTATATAGTATTAAGAATTCAAACAATTATTCCAAAAGGAGTTATTTTCCTAATGATTATTAGAGCAAAGTAGTTCATAATGAATATTTCTGATATTAATGCATATTAATATTTAAGGATTATCATTTTATTAGAAATGTGTCTCATACAGTTAATGGAGCTAATATTTTTACTTGAGTATATTTGAGTAAATTAAATTACTTACTCCTAAATGAGAACAATTAATTACTCTCATTTATTCGATTATTCTTATTTAATCAATTTTAATCTTATTTTCATATTTATAAATGAGAGTGTTGGGAAAACTTGCATGTGTGCATACACAGATGGAACAGGGAAAATGTTTGAGCTCATTGTTTGAATTTATAGGTCTTTGTAATTATAGGTCAAAAATCAATACTAATCATGAAAAATTAGTGTCACGATTGACAACTGACTGACAAATTGATTCAATCCCTCTTTCCATTACGCTAAAACAACTAATTTGAAACCAGCTATCTTGAAAGAGGGATTTGATACCCAGACATTAAAGTCATTCACTTTCTCAGTTTTTGGGGAATTACAAAAAAGCAATTCTAATACTTAAAAAATACTAACTATTCTACTTGTCAGTCTTTCACCTACAGCAGTAATTCTCAAGAAGGGAAAAATTTTGCCAATCTAGTGATATTTGGTAATGTCTGAGGATCTTTTCAGTTGTCACAACTGGAGGCGGGTGGCATGGTAAGAAGAATTGCTACTGGCATCTAGTGGGTAGAGGCCATGATGTGGCTGAATATCTTGTAGTGCATAAAACAGTCCCCACCACAAAAAAATTACCTGGCCCACATATTCATTAATACAGAAGATGAGAAACCTTGATTTAGAGAAACGTTTTTGTTGGTGAAATTATAATTAAGTGGAGTTTCAGTAAACAATTGGAAATTGTTAATTTTAATATTTAAAAAAATTGATATTATTTAAAAAACCCTCCACATTTAGGTCAAAGTTGAATTGTGTAGTACATTTCAAAGTGACATGAAAAGACAAAAGAAATAAATATGGACAATTTAGAACCATAATATATAGCTAGGAATGTAATTTTATTTTATGGTTATGCTTAAGACAGAGTTGGAACAGCATATAGACCTCTGAGAAAAAGGAATTAGTTGTAATTAATAAAAATGGTTTTATAATGTTGTAGGCATTATGTTCTTGATTGTATTTTTGGATATCATATAAATATGCAAATGAGAAACAGTAGGTTCATGAACAAGAATATTCGTCAAGATGATTCTCAATTCTAAGAATGGAGAAAATGTGGATATTCAAGTTGACAGCAAGTCTATATTTTCCAGCATGTTTGTTTGTGTGTTAGAAAGTTGATATTCTATTTACTAGATAAATAAATAGATAAAATAAAGAAACATCTATAGGCAGACAACAAAGCATGGTAGTTAGCTATGAGTTTGTCATCTGAGTATAATTGACTGCCAAAGCCTTCACTATTTCTTTCTGATGCTCTTTTGCTATCTCAGGACACTCCCAGAGGAAAACACATATTTAGTCAATGGACAGGGTATGAAAAGGTAAGTTCATTAAATTAAAATTGCCATCACTCTTACTGCCTTATTCAAAAAATTTCTGAATTCAGAACATACTAGTGTGGGCCAAAATACATTATTTTCAATGACAGAAATGTCCTGAAGCAGAAAGACATGAAGTCAATTTTGGTGTATGTTGTCTTGATCAAAGGAGGTCTTGTGAATACCAATATTTTAAATTGCTCTTTTCTTTGCTGTTTTGGAAGTTTTAACACTTAAATATATACTAGTAGAGTTCAAAATGGGTAAATTGTATTATTTTATTTGTTTAAGTGGGAAAGATAAAGGAGAAACTTCTCAATTTCTTGCTTGAAGACATATGTTTGACAGGTCACTAGGAAAGGGAAATCTGCAAGTTGAGGATCTGGCAAATGTCCTTGAAAGTTATCCAGGTCATTTTTATATGTAGAATTGATATGCATCTATATCTACAATTACAACTCCATCTCTCTCTATAGTGGTTTTAATCCTTTTTTTCCTATTCTCTGAGAATTGTCTATTCATAGGTCTTTCATGGTAATTGTCCTGTTTAGTTTTTCTAATGGACTTTTCAATGAAGTACAATCTAGATTAAAAAAACTATGAACATCAAAAATAAGTAGCTATACAAATTTTCACTTACATATAAATAGTCTCCAGATCGGGAAACAGAAGATTATAGTATACAAGAAGGGTATATCTCTTTATTAAACTTAGACCTTCTTTACATCTCTCAGTAATATTTTCTAGTTGCAGCATCAAAATCACATATATCTTATTTTGATTTTGTTCCTAGATATTTAATTATTTTGATGCTATTTTGCTGGACAATTAAAACATTTTATTTTATGTTATTTGGCTACTAGTATATAAAAATAGAAATGAGTTTCATAGATTGACATTTTATCCACACCTTGACTTATTTATCTATAACAATTATATTGTTATGTACATGCTTCTCAATTTTTTACATGCCCAACATATTATATTCAATGAATAGGAAAAAGGGCCCAAAGAAAATTTTCAAATGAGGCATGAAGAGACAAAATGGTGGAAAATACAAAAGAGAAGTAATAAATGATGAGAACAGGCGAAAATGTCTAACATAATGTCACTTGGATCTCAACAAGAAGAGGCAGGAGAAAATGAGGAAGAAGCAACTTAAAGCTACATTTCAATAAAAACTATGTCAAGTCAAAGGCAATAAAATAATCTTAACATCATCCAAAGGAAAAAGGCAGATAACCTCTTAAAGACAACAAACAATGAGGTCATATTATTAAACTGGACAATGGAACTCAGAAGAAAATGAAGTGGATTCCTCATGCCAAAATATAATGTGACACCCTAATTTCATAAATATTATATATAACTTGCATGTAAAATTCAGATATTTTCCAGTAAAATAAAATTGAGAGGATCGACAACAGCAAATCCACACATTAATTGGCATTCTACAGGCCTAAGTAAAATGGTGAGATAAGAATAAAACAGTAAAAGTTTGAAAGATAAGTGTATAGGTATTTAATAAATAATACACACATATGACTTGGAAAAATAACAATATTTCATGGGGGGTTAAATATATTGAAATGTGCAGTAAAAATGGCATGTAAGTTGGGGAAAGGGTTAAGGTAGATCAATATGTTCTAATGTCCTAGTGTTGTTTAGGAAAATGTAAAAGTAATAATTTATATTAGATTTTAATGAGTTGGGTGCATAGTCTGATCTCTAGAATAAAATAATAATAGAGAGTATAAATAATATGCCACTAGAAAGGAAATGTTAGAAAAATACAAAGAAATGGATGAACTAGCAAAATCATCACCTCAAACCAAAAAAAAAGCAAGATAAAGGAACACAGAACAAATAGGAATAATAGCAATACTACATGGTGTATTGAGATATAAATATTTCAATAATTGCATTAGGTATAAATCTGTGGTAAGATATTAGATAGAATTATATGCCACTAAAAGCAGAAGCAGAAAAATCCACAACCCTAGTATAATTATTTTAATTCACTCTCAGTATCTTCATTTTGACTTAAGATATGAAGCATATTCATTGACACTAAAATTCAGAGAAGGGAAAATAATTTTTTAACATGAAAAGTGTTTTGATATTTAGACTCATATTATGAAAATAGATGAGTTTATGTTTCTCATGTACACCCAATATGTTTCAGGAAGAAAATCAAGAAAATATTGAAGTAAAGAGATATGAATAATTTTTATATTCACCCTTGCAAAGCCAGGCCAAGGCTGAGTGATTTCTTCATCATAATATCCCATCTCAAGTCTTGTTTGTAGGCTCAAAGCTCATCTTGTCTACACCCTAGGGCATCCAGAGGATATGCAAACTGAATCCACCTCTTGCCTCACAGTACATTAGAATCTAGAAGAAGAGGAAAACCTTTTTCATACTGAGGATGCTTAAAACTGTAATATTTTCTAGGTGCAAGAGAAGATAAAGTGGATCAATGATTTGATTGTTTCTTAAAGAAGAAGCTGTAAATTCCTGAGGAAATAGCTTGGAAACAGAATGAGGGAAGGGTTTAAAGGTAGACAAGAAATATACATCACAAATGACATAACCAGACTCAAAGGAAATATGATTAATTTCTACAACTTAAATCTCATGATCTATGGGATGAAAAATGAAAGGAATCCTCTTAATCCCTTTGGGCTGCTATGATAGAATACCATAGACTGAGTGGTGTACAAACAACAGAAATTTATTTCTCACAGTTCTGGAGGCTGGGAAGTCCAAGATCAAGGCCTTGAGAGACTCAGGGTCTGGTGCGGGCCTCAGTTCTGGTTCATAAATGACCATCTTCTCACTCTGTCCTCACATGGTAGAAAGAATGAGGAAACCCTCCAAATCATCTTGAATAAAGGCATCAATCCCATTCATAAGGGCTGTATTCTCATGACCTAATCACGTCCCAAAAGTCCCTCTTTTTAATATCATCACATTGGAAGTTAGGATTTTTACATATGCTTTTTGGAGCAACAGAAACATTCAGTCCATAACAAGCCCTATGATAGCAATTTAACCGATTTCATTCCAACCTCTCCTCTAGCTATTCCTTTATCCAAACATAACATAAGGATTGCTAAGCACCTTGACACATATTCCTTCAGAATAATCATATATAATGTGTACATGTTTATATAGTCAGTGCATATCAATATACAAAAGGTCAAAGTAAAAATCATTTTAGTGGCTATATAGTAAAGTACATATATTTGTAAATTATTTAATAAATGTTCTATTAGACATTTTGATTTTTTCTTTTTGTAACTTAAATAAAATGTACATGGACAACTAGGCTGATAAATATTTCTTTGAAGATTCAATTAAATCCTTAGAGTAGTTACCAAAAATATCTTCCTAAAATCAATTGATACATAGTATGTCATTTTGTTTATCAGACAGGATAGGGTAGGTCATGCTGTAGTAACAATGTAATTCATTAGTTTGTATGTCAAGAGTCTCTATTGAGTAGGCTACATCTTAAAAAATGCTTTAGATACTTACCATGCTATAGGAACATGTTCATTGAAAATTGCTTTCAGATCCTTCAAATTTCTGTCAGAAAGCATCAGTTATTCTTTGTCTTTGAGAGCCATTGCTCTAAGCAGTTCACATAGTCACCCCTAATTTCAAAACTTTAAAGATCTCAAGAAGAAACCAGAAGAGTCCTAATCATTACAAAATTTCTCTTCAAAAACTGTGTTATTTCCTTTCCTTATTATTTAGAATCTTGCTCTTATGTGGTCCCTAATTACATTCTGACTTTTCCCTTTTAATTGTTTAAACATGTTCAAAACTTCTCTGCCAATGTTATCCACTCAGTATAAATTTTATTCTTCCCTTATTGTGTATTGAAATACTCTTCATTCCTTTCTACCTTCAAATGCTATTTTACTTGATAACCATTCTCAATTTCCCAGTCTCCTTGTAGTCACAATTAAAGACATCCCTTTATTTGGGGATTTCACACCTTGTTAATTATGCAACTCTGTAACATTTTATTCAACCTTGAACTGCTATCCATTTATCTATTATCCTCTTCTACTAGAATTAGGAACTAAATTTTATTCCTCAATTTGTGGTGCAATGCTTGTTAGAAAGAAGGTACATAGTAAATATTAACTGAATAAGATTGAGTTATAAGATAGAGATTGATATAATCTCTATCTCTATAGAGATTATACTGAATCTTTTTCATAGTTTGAACCATTTGACATTATTAATATTTTATGTTTTTTACCTAAACTAATGGTATTTCATGTAGTCCAACTTAATATTTATTGGTGTTCTTATAACAACATTAGTAAGTAATAGATAGTTAATAAATTTTTATATTATGTTTGTATTGATTTTTTAAAATTGAGAGGAGAATTTTCAGTGGAAAAACAAAATATTTGAAGATCTGAAATGAAAAAAAAATTGATCATTACTCCCTAAACACAAATTAGAAAAGAACTGGTCAGTTGTCATAGAAATTAAATTATCATAAAAATCAAGATTTCTAAATTTAATGATGTCAAAATCTACACAATGAGACTTTACCATCATTAGAGTTTTCATTGTTATTCACTCATTAGGATTGCCCATTTCTATTAGAGATGTCTAACTTTTCTAGATTACCTGATGATATCATAGGTAAATTACATTTTTTTATCTACAGTATTGGAAATTCTTCCATATAGGCAGTAACATGTAAATTAAAAATAATAAACTCATTGATTTTTATTAGCTGGTATTATTTTCTCTTACACATTTTTCTTTTTTTTTTTTGTTCTTTTGAAGTAAGCAAGCCATATTCTATTTATCTTATATGGTCCAATGGAATAAATTAGTATAAGAAAAAACTTAAATATTTTTAGATATTTTTATCTAAACAGAGAAAAATTCTGAAAGAATGTAAAACCATTAAATGCAGCCCTGTAATATTAGAGCCACAAATTGCCATTGCTTTGAAAGACAAAAAAATGAAAAAGTATGATGATTTTATATACATGATTGCTCTGTTTTTATACTTCTGTGAGGATTGAAAAATTAAAAACTGCAAAGCAGTTTATGCTGTTTAAAAGTAGATGATGTGTAAGAGCCACTTAAGTCACAGAAGTGCTACCTGTCATTACATCTCCCACGCCACTGAGAGAAATTAGGTGTTTGAAAAGCTATCATGTGCATTTTACTTGGAAAGATGAGGCTTTAATTTCCTCTCTGTGGCATAACTCTGATGTGATGGTGCCTGTCTGTTTAATCTGAATATGATACTCTTTCTTCATAAAAGTAAAATATAAAACCCAAAGAAATATCTTTTTTTAATTTGCATTTATACAGTCCATTAAAAATATAGCACTCTCAACAATTTCCATTATATACAAAAATATGCCAGTTTTCTGTATTTTAAATCTTTATAACAGGACAGTAAAAGGAACTTATTCTTCTTCAGTGTCTACTGAAATGCCAATGACACAGAATTAGATACCAAAATGATAGAACAATATGCATATGAAGTTTTTAAGACAATGACCCATCACTCTGAAGTTGTAGCACCTTTCTCGGGAATATAAAAAATAGACAAAAATTTGGGAGGGGCATTTTTGTAAAATAATTCTATAAGCCTGTTATCCTACAGGGCTAGAAAGAATTCAAATATGAAAATTTATCCATTGTGGTATAGACCAAGAACTCATGTCTGACCCACATCTTAGAGATCTACGGTGGAATTGTGGATGGAGGCCTGAATTACACTACTCAACCTGTTCCTTCTAGAATTCTAGACTGGAAAAGAAATGGTACAGGGCTGACTGATTTAGAAACAGAGCCGAGATGATTCCAGAGCTTGTTGGATTGGTAAATGTTTCCAGTGGATCTTTTGCCCATGGTGAGGTTTCTGTAGATCACTTATAATAGGGATCCCTGATGGAGTGAGTCAACCTTAGCCAAATGAGGCTGGATTTATTCCACCAAACACACAGTGACTGCCAAAGGAGAAAGTAGTTATGGGTTACACTAAAACTTCAGGCATTCCTATAAGGAAGTTGTACGAAGAGGAGTTTCAGGAAGTAACCACCGAAGAATTGCAACATGTTCTTTACGGAATTAGCACAATCCTGTCCAGACCCATTAGGGAACCCGGCTTTAATCAGCCACTAGACCTAGAGAATTCTAGGCCAGCTAGCCAAAGAAGTAGTGTCTTACCTTTCACCTCTTTATGCCCCATCCACTCATAGCCTGGCTGAGGATGAAATGACTCTAGTGAATGCAGGAAGGCTGGGTAGGGAAAGAGGAAGACAAGAAATCAACCAGCCCATCTCTTTTCTATTCCAGATGCACCAAGAAAAAGAGGCTAGATAGGAAGAGAGAAGAAGACTTAGTGCTAAATCCATTGATAACCTCAAGATATAAACATACACATGACTGGATCCTCTAATTACTGACTTAATGCATCTTTTTTGTTATTGAGAGTTTTTTCATACCCTTGAATTATCAGGAAAGTTATTGTCCTGTACTTGTCTACACTCAAAGGCAGGGGAGATTACAATGTTAAATATATTTGAAGGGATTATAGGAGACCAAACTAAAGTTGTGTTTTGATCCTAATTGTTCTGCTATTTTATACATATTTATATATATTTATACATACTTGTTCAACATATGTGACATTGAAGACTTTTTCATAAATGTAAATTATTTTATTTCTTATAACTTCATTTATTGATTTTTTCCTATCCATATTTCTTTATTAAAATGTAATACATAGAATTGAAAATTGATCTAATGAAGAATCATCAGTTGATCTACAGCCTTGCTGATGAGGGTTCTTTTACTATAAATGTATTTCTCTGAAGTACAAGAGCTCTCAATGAAGAGGAAAGTCTTGCAATTGTTTATATTGCAGTATTGTTTCTTTTTTCTTTCTGTGTCTAAGAAAGAACTTTCTAATTATATGTGTTAAAGTAAATGCATCTGTAGTTGAGTCCTTACATAAGGAACTGCAGCCTGGCTTAGTACATAAACCAACTGAAAACCTAAACCTAACTCAGGAGTGGACTCTTGCAATAAACAAATCAGCCTTTACTCTCAGCCAGCAGCTGAGACTGCAATGGCTGGATTGCAGGCAGCCAGCTGATTCAAATATGGCAAAAGGCCAAGCTGTAACTGATTAAGCTGTCTCTGTATGTCATTTCTGTTTTGTGTCCATAAATATTGTCCAACCATTTTGCAGCTCCAGAGTTCCTAGTCCTGATTCTGAGGGCTGCCCAATTTGCATTTTTTGTTGTTGGTGGTTTTTTTCTCAATTAAACTCTTCTAAATTTAGTTTGTCTAAGGCCTTTTTCCTTGACCATATGTTTCCATGACTCTTTAATATGTGTCTTATTCTATGTCCTGGTAGGAGGGTTAATACAGTCCACCTAAATATATTGGGTCCCTAATCCGTAATTACCCTAAGGTAAGTATTACCTTAAAAGAACAAAAAACTGTGTAGATGTGATCAAATTAAAAATCTTGACACGGAGAGATGATGTTAAATTATCTGTCTGGGCCCTAACTGAAATCACAAGTTTCCTCATAAGAAAGAGCAAAGGGCAATTGACACTGACAGAAGAGAAGGCAGCATGTGACCACAGAGGAAAGGTTGGAGTGATGGGGGTGTGAGGGGGAAGCTCTGTGGCCAGCGAGCGCTCTGGCCCAGGCTTCAGAAATTGGACGAAAAGGCGAGTGGCTGTGGGCAGGTAAGACATGCTCTTCATTGTGTGTTTGTGTGTGGGAGGGAGGATAGAGCAGTGGTGAGAATCATGGCCAAGAACATGGCAAGCGCTTACATATGGCTCTGAACAGTAGTGGCAACATGCCATGGGAAAGCACAATCACATGAGTTAACACGGGAGTTAACACCTTGGTTCCATAAGTGTGCTGACTCAGGCGTCCCCATAACGCCAGCTATCTAGGGGGCCTGGGCTGGGAAAAACACTGCTGCAGTCATCTTAGTTTGGCCTAAGAAACCTGTTGCCTATACAAATGCGGTTTCCCTTACAGAGGGCCACAAGCCAAAGAATATTAGCAGCCCCAGGAATTGGAAGAGGCAAGGGACAGGTTTTGTCCTAGAGCACTGGGAGGGGGCTTGGCTGACTTGATGACAGCTCAGTAAAACTGATTTCAGACTTTTGGCCTTCAGAAATGTGAAAGCATATATTTCTGTTGTTCTAAGCTACCAAGTTTGTAGCAATTTGTTACAGCAGCCATAGGAAATCTCTCTCTCTCTCTCTCTCTCTCTCTCTCTCTCTCTCTCTCTCATCTTTTTAAGATCCAAAGCTGAAATGGACCTCAGTGGCTATTTATTTCAGTGGCTTTTAAATTATGCTTCTCTGAGATTTATGGTTTCTCTGGATCTAATTAAAGGACCTAAAGGACCACTGGTCACTGCTTGTAGTTGTGTGAAGAGAACTGCTTTTCATTATAAAAAAAATAATAATTGAAGTCTTGAAAAGGTCTGTTGACATTCCAAGTATAACACTATTGGTGATTTATCCAAAAGTTCCTCCTTCCCATTTTCCATATGAGCAGAGCCTTGATTTTTTAAAAGTGTCCATCATTCTTCCTAGTCTCAGTGTTACTATAGATTAGGAAAATTGCAAGCCAATCATTCACTTTGTAAATGATGGGCACTGGGGTAGATAAGTGACTTTGTTTTAGTGAAAAATACATTAAGGGAGAAATGCTTGGGGTGGGAAGTAATGGGAGAATTTTGAAAAAGGTATTTGAAAAAATGTATATATTATCTAGAAATAAATGATCACTCCTTTTTCATTTTGGGCCTATAACTGCTATAGCTATCTTGTTTAGTTATTGTGAGGGTCAAAGCTTGCACACAGCATGGTAGAGCATAGAAATGGAAAGAACCTGAACTCATGATAATATCACTGAGCCAATGAATTAATGCACCATAGGAGATATAAACTTGTTTTTGAACCACTTTGAGTTTGTTCACTTTTAATTAAATTGAAATCTCTCCAATATATAAGAATAATGTTATTTGAAAATAAATTTGTACATATAAAATAGGAAATAAAATGATGAGAAATAAAACTAAGTCACAGGAAAAATTTTCCTAAGGGTATTAATATTTATACATCATTATCTTAGCAGCTATTAGCCTAATATTCATTGAGTGCACATAAATATAGAATGCAAAGATAATATATTTTTATTAACAAAAGAAGGCAGAGACAGATGACAAAATAAGTATTCTGTATAAAATAAGTGAAAAAAATCACTGCTCACTGTTTAGTGTCTTGGGGGAAAAACAACTCACAGATTTTTTTTCCTCCTTATTTTTATAGCACTTATTCCTATAATTAAATACTGAATATGAGACATTTTGAAAATCAATAATGTTCCAGGTCTCTCACATATTCAAAGCTGTATTAAAATAAAAGAGTAAAAATGTATTAAAAAAAGATCTTGCAAGAAGATGTTCTGAAAAAAATATATATGTACTTCAAATATATTTTTGCTTATGACTTTTATTACAGGAAGTCATATCTGTTTTAAACATAGAACAATTTTTGTATAAGAACACAATGTCTTTTTATAAAAAGTTGTTCAAGGCAAAGTAAAGATAACTTTACTGATCTCTCCTCCCTTCTGTGGGACTACATTACCCCGTTGGTTGTAGGATTTTTTCCAAGAGAATAAATGTTTATGCATAGGAAATCATATTAAATACTTTCCAATATTAGGTAGTACATGTGTAGAGACAAGAAGTAATAAAGATTTAAGAGAACTAAATTGCATAATAGCGAGTGAGAAAGTTATTTCCAAGTTAATTAAAAATGAAATGATTGAATTTTCACATGGAAAAATAAGTTTATGAGTATGTTTTTATTTTAAAATATTTAAATAGCTGCTTGTTATATTCCCAACATCAGAATATGCTTATAAAAATAAAACAAAATGTAACAAAAATATTCCCATGTTTCCTAGCCTTGTAAAATGCTATATGACTTTGATGTCAAAATGTGCATCAGATTTTGCATTATACACTCTATGAATACTGCTGTTGTCTAATAGCATTTGCTGCTGCTTATGAAAATATATTTGAACTGTTATTTTCAGTAGGACTTTCCTGGTGCACCCCAGGATTTAGTAGGTGAGCATATAACTGGAACCTAAAAAGAGGCATTTGAGAAAACATTTCAATTCTGACATCAAATACCTACTCTGTTTTTATTTGAGAAAGAGGGAATAAAATGTATTTGTTTAGTTTCTGAGAAGTTTAAATTTGGTACAGTACAATGAAAATGGGATTTTAGAATATGATTTAGCTATATTCAAATTCCAGATCCACCACTTATTACCTAGTAATATAAAATTTATGAACTTCAATTTTTCCTGTATACAACTTATAACTAACTTAAAGATGTCTTGTGAAGATCAATTGAGGACATATGGATCAACACTGCGCAATGAATTCTTAATTCAAAAACTTCTCCTACTATAGTATAGTTTGGTGGTTTCTTACAAACAAAATATACTCTTACCATACAATCTAACAATTATACTCTTTGGTATCAACCCAAAAGAACTGAAAACTTACGTCAGTACAAAACCCTGTACACAGGTATTTATAGCAGCTTTACTCACAATTGCCAAAACTTGGAAGCAACCAAGATGTCCCTCAGTAGGTGGATGAATAAATCAATTGTGGTACATCCAGATAATGGAATATTAATCAGACCTAAAAAGAAATGAGCTATCAAGCCATAAGGCAACATGGAAGAATCTTAAATTCATATTGCTATTCATCTTACTATAAAAGCCAATCTAAAAAGACTACATACTACATGATTCCAACCATATTACATTCTGGAAAAGGCAAAACCATGGCAAGAGTAAAAGGATTATTTACAGCAGGCTTGAGGGGGTGGGAGGGAGGAATCAGCAGAACACAGTTGTCTTTCAGGGCAGTAAAACTACTCTATGATATCATAATACGTCATTGTAAATATGACAAAACCTAGACACTGTACAACACCAAGAGTGAACCCTAATGTAAACTATGTACTTTGGGTGATAAAAATGAGTATGTAGGTTCAACAATTGTAATAATTGCTCAACTCTGATGGAAGATGTTAATAATGGGGGAGGCTATCCATGTGTAGGAACAGGAGGGATCTGGGAAATTTCTGTACTTTCCTCTTAATTTTTCTGTGAACCTAAAACTGCTCTAAGAAGTCTTCAAAAATATTCTAAAGAGTTTAAAAATTAAAGGTAACCAAATACAAAGCAAAATAACAAAAAACACTTGATATATTGCAACTGGAAGAGATGTCAAAAACTAATATGCAAAATTTCCATAGCATTATTTATTTTTATTTTTACAATCAGGTGGCTGATTTTGGCTGGGACAATGTAGGAAAAGACTCTTCCTGCCAAACCAGGTTATGATGGCTTTGCTCCACTGCTAGCATCGAGCTCTTGCAGGAGATACAAAGCAGATATAGTCACAACAGGTATGTAGGCATAGAGAGCCCTCAAATCTCAGAAACGGGTATGTTGTACTCAGAATAAGCAACTAGTGACAAAGCGTAGAGTGTATTTGAAGTAAATTTTATGTAAAGTCCTAACTATAGACAATTTCCTACTAAGAAGCCAATATTTTTTTTGTGATTAAAAATAAGCACAATGGCACGTAGAAGCAATTATTTTAGTGCCAAATAAAGACAGAAGAGCTCAGTGAACAAAGCAGAACTTTGACAATGGATGAAAAAGGAAAAATAAACAAGTCCCTTAACTACACCTGGAAAAGAATTTCACCCATCTTTACTGAGATTGATAATTAAAATAACATTTGCAGTTTCTTTTATTCTAAACAATAAATTGTGCATTGTTTTCTATTTTTCTGAGTTCAGTTATTTTCAAGTTCATTGGTTTACTTACAGATTTTGAGGTTAAATTTTATTTAATGCAAATTTTAAATCTACTACCTGGATTTTAAGCAACATGGAGCCCAAATGATGCTTAGAGTAAGGATCTAGGATTTTTGGAATGAATAGATCATGTAAATGATACCTATGTGCATACATTCAGTCATATAAAAATTATTTCCTTTTTCATTTTATACCATCCCATGCCATTTACGTTTCTAACCATGTGTATAGTTTCTTTTTTTATGACAAGTCAACAGAGATCATCCTGTCAGTACAATTATGGATTTTTCTACACACTTGGCTCTGTGAACTAAAATAAAATTTTAAGACTCACCCCCACACCAGCTGACTGAATAGACCCCCTCATGGCCAAAGGAATATCCTAAAACTAAATTGCCTGCCAGGAGGAGGGAGGTCAGACATGCCTATGCCTCATCATGCCCCCCTCCCTTCTTGGGGACATCCTTTGTAACCCACTAAGAAGCCTAAGGGTATGCAAAACAAACCTACAGTCCCTCAATTTACACAACAAATCTATGTCCACAAGCAGCAACTATGTGAAAATATTCCAAGCCTTTAGACAAAGCTTCATGTCTTTAACCAATTACAAGCCAAAGAATCTCTAAACCCACCTATAACCTGTAAGCCTCCACTTCAAGATGGCCCACCTTTTCAGGCCAAACCAATGCATGATTCCCACGTATTGATTTATGACTTTACCTGTAACCCCTGTCTCCCTAAAATGTATAAAACCAAACTGTAACCCAGCCATAGAGAGTCCAGTTGCTCAAGGCCTCTTGGGTGTGGCTCCAGGTCCTCAAATTTGGCTCAGAATAAATCTCTTTAAAATTATTTTACAGAGTTTGGCTTTTTTCCATTGACAGTTCTAAAACCTATTAAATGATATTTTGAAAATAAAATACTGGCCCTTACAAAAGATATTTAGAAATGAAAAAAAAATTTAGTAGCATATACATTTATATCACTACCTAAATACATATATCATTTAATATACGAAAGAAATTATAATGTAATTTGCCCCAAAACAGACACCGATTTTAATCCTGCTTGTTCAAAATGTTTTGAACTGTTGAAAAGACAAAGTTCATTCAAGAAACAGGCCAAGTAAAAATCAGTTTTTGTCAGCAGAAAGTCAGTTTGGTGAACTGTCAGTAAATCTGTAACAGCCACAGGAAAAAACTACTTCAGTTTTCTATGTGAAAAAGCCTAAGCTGCTAAACTTCAGAGCCAGGAGCAAGAGATACAAGACTTACACTAGAAGAAAAACACTTATTTTGCAATGCAGCAAAACGATGCCAAAACCTTTTTGCTTTACAAATGCTCCTGAGAACTGAGAAGTTACACAGCCAATAAATTCTCACATTTTAGTCTCCAATTTCACTTGACACAAATCACTGAACATTAGAGCTGGAAGGACCTTAGACACTATGTCATCCAACCTCCTCATTCTATATAAAAAGTACATTGGATTTGTAGTCAAAACACCTGAGTTAACTCCCTAATCAGTATTTAATGGTTGAATTTCCATAAGCACGTCATTTTAACTCTGAGCCTCACTTGCCCATCTACAAAATAGTGATAATGATATCTGCCATGCAGCATAATTTTATTAGTAATGATAATTGTATTATTTCCCATCGTGACTGCAATAAATAACCACAGATTTGGGGAATTCAAACAATATAAATTCATTATCTTATAATTTTAGAGGTCAGAAGTCTAAAACAGGTTACACTGGACTAAAATCAAGGTTTTGGGAAGGACTTAGTTCCTCCTGAAGGCTCTAGGAGAAAATCCGTTTCTGTGGAGACAACAGGTTTCTTAGGCCAAACTAAGATGATTGCCCACTGCCCAGTGTTTTTCTGGCCTGCCCTGCACCTCCCCAGCTAGTTGGCCTTCTGGGAAGGCCTGAGTCAGCAGGCTTATGTAAACGAGGTGTTATCTCCCATGTGAACCCATGTGATCGCACTTTCCCATGGCATGTTGCCACTGTTGTTCAGAGCCATATATAAGCGCTCGCCATGTTCTCAGCCATGATTTTCGCCGCTGTATCCGCTCCCCCCCAACACACAATAAGAAGCAAGTCTTACCTGCCTGCTGCCACTCGCCTTTTCTTCCGATTTCCAAAGCCTGCAGGGGAGCACACACTAGCCACAGAGCTTCCTCCTCACAGCAGCTTACAGAGGCTTCTTGGATCTCTTGGCTTCTGGCGCCAGTCTTTGTGCCTTGATAGAGACTCACCTGCCTCCCTCTCGCCCTTATAAAGGCCCTGTGATCGCCTTGGGCCCACCTGGATGTTCTTATCTCAAGCTCCTCATCTCACTGATTAGAAACCGAAATTCCATCAGCAACCTTAATTTCCCTTTTCTATTTTACAAGACATATTCACCATTTCTGGAGATTAGGATATGGGCATCTGGGGTGGGGGCATTATTCTGTCTACCATTTAACAATTACTCAAAGAATACATGTGAGTGCACTTTATAGATCACACAGTGTTTTACATATGTAAATAATTTGCTAGGAGAAATAAGGAAATAATTGTCAGCGTTTCATGGTTAATTGGCAGCAGAGCTCATCTCAGCCTCAGGTCTCCTAATTACCTGACCAGAACATTAAATATCTCACCATGCAGGATCTGATGGGAAGCACATATAAGGAAGTCCATAATCTTGGCTTGAACTCAGTAATAAACATGCTGAAGCCCTAACTTAACTGTTTGTTTCAAAATGAACTTTTGACATCAAACTGCCTCCATGTGACTTGTAGTTTCACAATTCTTTAATTCTGAGAACTTTAGCAAGTTTCTTAATCTCTTTGAGTCTCATTTTCCACATATTGAAATAGGAATAACAGTATAACCTCCATGGTTTGTTGAAAAAATTAAATGAGAAAATTTGCATAAGGTGCTTAGCAAACTGACACACAGTGAGTGCACAGAGATATTAATTGTCTTTTAATGCCCTAGAGAAATACTTTCACCTGCCAGTAACAAAATACCTATGCTAGGCACCATGGCTCTCTGGGGTATAAAAATTCACATTGAACTCGTACAATGGCCTTAAGAAGTTTATAGTTCAAGAGTTAAATAAGTTAAATATATTTGTTTAGCTAACTTAAGTTTTTTCTTATGTAAAGTGGCCTCCTGTACTCTCTTCTAACCCTTCAGTTCTCAAAGCCATGAAAGCAACCAGGACACAAGGAAAATCTGTGAAAGCTCATTGATGAACATAAAAACACCCAAAAGTTCTAACTGACATAGAGTGAAAATTATATTACCAAATCAAGGGAAACTTCAACTGCTAAAATGTAAATCTATAGGAACTATATAAGATCATATTTTAAAATATAAAATATATATTTTTTATCCAGGGTATAAACTGGATAATGAGTTCTACACCGTAACTCTCCAGGAAAAATCTTGTAGACAATTCTCAAGAGCAAGAGAACGCAGGATCCTAAAGTGAGTCAGTGACCTACTGAGCAAGCTAAGAATGTGACATTTTATACAGTTAAATGAACATGATTCCTGAGAGTAAATTTCAAGAACTTGACTAGTAATGCCAGACAATCACGGAATGAGTTACACTATTCTGTAAATAGTGAAAGAGGGTTATCCAGTTCTCACCATGGTATGTGAATAAGTCAAGATACATATCATGTTTTTTGATGGAAAGATCCAATATTTTATTTGTCAACATTTCTTGAGTTCAACTTCATTACAAACAGAATAAGAAGTTCTAAAGATCTTAGCAAGCTTAAACTAGAGGAAAATTTCCCTGAATATACAAAATTATTTTCTAAAAAAAATACAATTAGGAGACTTAACCTGCAAAATATGCTATAAAATACATGAATTAAAACATTATGGTATTGGTACAGGATTAATATACAAGTTAATCATTTTAACAGAATTTGGAAACAGTATTATAATATGCAGCTGTTATGCACCAATGTATCTCTGCAGTTTTCAGAATATTGTGAAATGTCTATACACTTTGGTAAATACCCGCTGTTCAGTTTATCGAAGTATCTCTTTCCTGTCCAAGCCCTTCTTAAGGATCCCAAAAGAACTCCTCATGGTCCAGAATCTAATAGTAGTAAATATAATACCTGTTAAAGCAAAGGCTTCTGGAATCTTCTTCAGCACAAAGGTCAGTATCAATTCTGAGTGGCCAGTGCATGTACCAATCTGATTGTCAAATATTTTGAATATCACCTTAACATATTTATATGCATTTATGCCTGCACTTGTATATTTTTAAGAATTTGTCCACACAGGCCATTCAAGGGTATTACTGAGTTATAAGAGCTCTTCGTATGTTCTGTTTAAACATTCATTGTGAGATATATGCATTGCAAAAATCTTCTGCCATTATGTGGTTTTTGTTTATTTCCTTAATGATGTCTTTTGAAGAGGAGAGTTTCCTATTTTGATATATTTTAATGTATCATTTTCTTTTCTTTTATACTTTATGCTTTTTTTTGTTGTCATTCAGTTAATTTCTGCATACCCTTAAGCCTCAATTATTTCCTCCTACTTTTTTTTTCCTGAAAAATGTTATAGCTTTAGCTCTGACACTTAGTACTATGGTCCATTTTACATCAGTTTTTACTATGGAATTTTCAGTAGTTTTTCCATGATTTCTTTAGGGTTTCCCAGATATATGGTATGTCATCTAGATGTAGAAAAGGAGATGCCACTCTCTATACAATTCTGAGTGGTTCTAGTAGTCAAAGATTTGAATTGTTGCAGCTATTGTAATTGGTTCACTCAATACACATCCCAATCCCTTTCTCTTTTTCTTACCTACTCCAATAGCTGGAAGACAAAAAATACTAGGTTTGCCTTTGCTGATAACTGGGGCAGTATGACAGCATTTTCTGATAAGCCATAGGTAGAAATATATGAGTGTCATATCATCTCTTTCCTTCCTTCTTACTGCCTGGAATATGTGTTACATCTGTAGCAGAGCTGCTGTCACTAAGGATGACAGAGCAGAAAGACAGAAAGCACTTGCTTCCTTCATGGAAGTACTGGAGTGTTATACTGGCCCTGAAATATCCACTTTCAGACTACTGTCATGCAAGAAAATTAAACGTCATACTTATTTAAGACCTTATAATAGAGGTTCTTGCAACCCACAGAAGAATTCTACCCTAATTGATGTAAAGAGCTGGGAAATGTTCTATGTCTGCTCCAACCCATTTTCTAGATGCCTGTATGGATTCCTCCACATGTGGTTAAGGTATGGCTACCTTTCTTCCTTTGCATTTCGTAACTCTAAAATAGCACTAATTTCAGTTAGCTTTGTGCTTCACTTAACTGCATGGTTCCTCACAAAGCTGTATGCCTGTGGAGGACAAAAATAGAGTTTCTTTACAATATTTGCATTCCCCATGATGCTTAGGACAATACTTTTCTTTTAGTAGATACACAAATATATTTTAATTGAATTGAAGAATAAAAAAGAAAACCATAGTGAAAGAATAGAATAGATATAAAAAAGAATACTTTAGAAAAAGTTTTTTTTCCTTAATCATAAAAATATCTACTTTGTTTGAGGTAATTAAAAACAGACAAAAAATAAAAATCTCTGGACCATATTATTTACTTTTTATTTTATCTCAGAAATACAATAATGATTTAACAATCTGTGTATTACTAATGAATTAGTAGCTTTTGGCTTGGCCTAAGGCATTAGTACTTTCTAACCTGTATTAATTCTCAGGTAATGCCTTATGTCTCAATCATCATTGCATAATTAAAGTAGAACTTTTTTAGAACAAAAGTGATGGAAATACCAAGATTCTTTAGAGCTCAAAATATTTTCTACTTTTTAACAGGGAAAATACTGAATTGGGGTAATAAGAGCGAACAGGTAAATCTAACTTTGTAATTTATAGCTTAATTTAATGCAGGAGACATTAAGGAGGCAACAAAATGAATGTAACTTTTTACATTAACCTCCCTTTCATTTATTAATAGTTTTCTATATAAAATGTAGGTCATGGAGAATTTCGCAACCATTTGGGCCAGAGTCAAGTGACTCTCTCAGCAACATTCATTAACTTTTTATATCATCACCATCATTTATTTAAAAACTGTTACCATAATTCAGCAGGAAAGTTAATTGGATTCTTGATCTTCGATTTCTACATATTTTCAGTTGGTTATCAGGGCTAGAGAGGAATATTGAGAGGTGACTCTTAAGAGTTTATAAATGATGTGAATATTTTGTCACCTTCCTTTCACTCATCTAAGTTTAGACTGACATAACTATTTTTTTCTCCAGATTAAAAAGGACCCAACATTTGCAGCTTTATCCCCCACAAAGCCTCTTTGACAGATGCATGTGGTTTGAATCCTCTGTTCTCTATTGAATAGAAGTAAAGGAAATATTCTCTTAGACACAGAGAGAAACAAATGCCTCTCAAAGAATGGCAGAGAACTATGGTGTATTATATACTTTATCCCTTCAATGAATGATGTCAATTTTAAGTTAACCAACCCTGTTCCTTGCTAGATACAGGTGTGACTGAGTTACAGCATACTCTGGAGGCAATGCAGTTTGGATTTTTTTTTAAATGAGGAAATTATACAGAGAAATTATTTTATCTGAAATGATTTTAAATCTCTGAAATTATTATAGTCAGACATTAAACTGGAAACTACATATTTTGTAAAATTACATTGACACAAAGGTACTATAAATTTCCATGAAAATAAAATGTTTGAATTTCACCATTCTGATTCTCATTTTAATTACATTTAGCAATCAAAGAGTAACTAAAGAGAACTACTGAGTATCTTCATTCTATGAAAATTTTGACAATTTTGTAATACCTTAAAGGTGTTTATGGACTCTGGCTACATATTTTTTACGTTACAGGCATTGGATAACAAAGAGTATATCCTGGTCCTATGAAAGCCAAATTGGAACACAGACTGCAGGCAGCCTTTGTGCAATGTCCCAGCTCTCTACTTACAATTGGGTCTTGGGCCTCTGGCCTTTCATGACCTACAGGACCCATTCTTGAGCATCCTTCGTAGGGTTCAGGCTAATGTGGGCCACATAATTCCTCACCACCACAAACTTGTAACTTTAATATGCAGATTAAATCTCTAATTAATGAATTAAAGTTTTTTAATGTCTGAAAATATTAACACAACATATCACAATATACTATATCTCTGTAGTTCTTTACAAAACACATTTAACATGTGCTATTTAATGTGATAGAAAAATGTGAAAATCTCACATTGGACAAACAACAGAGGCTCAGACAGGCTAAAAGAAGGACCAGAAACCAAACACTAGATCAATGTTGGAAGGGAAACTCACAAAGAGTGTGTAACTCCAGGTTCAGTGTACTTCCTGGTGACCATTCTATTTCTTAGACTTTTATGAAATGGGGTGATACTCTGTAATACGAGAAAGAGAAAATAATATATCCAAAAAAAGAGAAACTGATCAATACAAGGTTTAGGTAGAGGAGAATTATGTCTGCCTCCTTTCAAAACGATCCTGAAGTCATCACCATATTACACTCAATCTTTCCCTAGAATGTAAAAGACAAGGGAGACTTGTCTAATTATGTCACTCATGTCTCTTCTCTGACAGGAACCTATAAAAGCTAAGATTAATATTTATCCAAACCCTTACAAATTTTCTTACTATGTTAATCAGATGCTTTGTTCCATCAAGAAGTTTACCTAGGACCAAACTTATGGGGCTGTATTAGTCAGAGTTCTCCAGAGAAACGAAACCAACAGGACATGCATGTGTGTGTGTGCGCATGTATGTCTATACATATAGCAAACGTGTATTTATATATGTGTGGATGCATGTATGTATTTCCTATGAGGAACTGGCACATGTGATTACGAAAGTGGAGAAGTCCCAAGATCTGCAGTTGGTAAACTAGAGACCCTGGAGAGTCAGTGGTATAGTTCCAGTCCAAGTCCGAAAGCCTGAAAACCAAGAGAGCTGATGGTGTAAGTTTTAGCAGGCTCACCACCCAAAAAGAGCCAATGTTTCAGTTCTAGCCTGAAAGCAGGAAAAGACTAAAGTGAGTACAAGTAGTTCCGCAAAAATAGTTTCCTCTTACTCAGCCTTTTTGTTTTCTTCAGGTCTTTACTTGATTGGGCAGGCACATGCACGTTAGGGGTAGCAATCTGCTTCACTCAGTCTATGGATTCAAATGTTAATCTCATCAAGAAACACTCTGGTAGACACACCCAGGATAATGTTTGACCAAATGTTTGGGCACCTCAAGTGGACACATAAATTATCCAGCACAGGGGCCTACTGCCCACCGCAAGTAAAGAAAAGAAAATCTGATGACTCGGCTAACTAACTGTAGCAACCAGGATTTTATCAACTCAATTAAAAGAATTGTCATTAGTTTTTAGAATGATTAATACCAATAAACTTGTTATGTATAACATATATTTTAATTCTGTACTATCCAAGAGAAATTGCCTCAGATAGTTGTTAAAATTTGCAAGGAAGTCTTTATCAAAAAATATTACAATATGGTTCAAGATTATTGCAATAGGGGGAGAGAGATTGAGCTCAACACCACTGAAACAAAAAGCAGGAGAGTTTTTAAGCATTGAGGTGAGCTAATGGAAAAGTCCTAAAGGACGTTAGAGGAGAGGCCGGTCAATGTGAGCAGGCCATTGATGTTTGCTAATTGGCACTTACAGAAATTAGACTCCTACCCTCCCACAAAGACTGGAGCTTTATTCTTCTTGAAATTTTATCTATAGGGAAGGCCCCCAAGTCTTTGAGATACTCTTGGATTGGAGAAGATTTACACTGCGAAGGGGCAGAAAAAGAATTTACAATTGCAAATTTTCTAAAGTAAATGCTGTAAGAAAAGGGAGGTCAGGAGCCTAAAATGAGGAATAAATCTGTCTAAAATTCTGCCAAGCTGAAGGGAATGTTAAGGCCATCTTGGTCAATACCAAAACTTTATTCAAAACTCTCTAGTTATGGAGGTGCAGCACACCGTTGCTAAGTGCATACATTACAGAGTTATACGTAAAAACTAAGATTTTTAAAAAATCAATACACTCATATTTTCAGTGCCAAACATTAAAACATTTGCCTCTTTATGATGTGTCAACAAATGGCAGTATAAACACCATAATGTGCTTTGAATATATGTGAGATATTACCAATCAGCTGAAGCGAGGGATATCAGATTAGTAGGTAATAACAGCTAGCTTACTGGCATCCACGAGACTTTTATAGCTGCCAGTACATGGAATTGTTTTTAATGTACATAGAATGAAACTGACAGATAAAATGCTTACCTGTTCCCTCTTCTCACTTCTTCACTACTGCACTTGCTTTTCTAAATATTTTCTCCAAAAAAATTCTACATTCTCATTATTAACATTTTCCTTTGTATTTTCAAAATTAAGAATAGCAACTAAATAAAATTAAATATAAATAAAAGACAATATAATGCATGTTCTACTTTTTAAGCTTTAATATTGGTGATATTTCTGAGAAACAAATCTAGAAATTAAGTATTTTATAATTATATACAATTATTTATAACATATTTAAATTTCTTAAAATGTTCAATAAATGTATAAAATGTGTGCTATATTTCATCTTCTTTGCAATATGTTCGGTGCAAAAGTAATTGTGATTTTAGCATTATTGACATTTGCCCTTTCATACTGGAATACATTCTTAAATGTGGTTATGTTATACATCACTTTAACGTGCATTTATCGCTTTATTTTTTGCCTAATGACTTATTACTTGCTGTTTATTTTAGACTATACAAATAATGTTAGACAAAAAGAGAATTCAAGGGATTTTCTTATTCAAGTTCAAAATGGGTCATAAAGCAGCAGAGACAACTCGCAACATCAACAACACATTTGGCCCAAGAACTGCTAACGAATGTCCAGTGCAGTGGTTCCTTCCAGATGTTTTGCAAAGGAGACGAGAGCCTTGAAGATGAGGAGCACAATGGCCGGCCACTGAAAGTTGACAACAACCAATTGAGAGAAATCACTGAAGCTGATCCACTTACAACTATATGAGAAGTTACCAGAGAACTCAAGGTTGCTCATTCTACGGTTTTTCGGCATTTGAAGCAAATTGAAGAGGTGAAAAAGCTCAATAAATGGTTGCCTCACGAGCTGACAGAAAATCAAAAAAAATTGTCATTTTGAAGTGTCATCTTCTCTCGTACACAACGACGATGAACCATTTCTCAATGGGATTGTGACATGCAACAAAAAGTAGATTTTATATGACAACCAACGATGACCTTAGTGGTTGGACCAAGAACCACTCCAAAACCAAACGTGCACCAAAAATAAGGTCATGGTCACTGTTTGGTGGTCTGCTGCCAGTCTGATCCATTATAGCTTTCTGAATCCCGGCAAAACCGTTACATCAGTGAAGTATGCTCAGTAAATCAATGAGATGCATCAACAACTGCAGGGCCTGTCAACAGAAAGGGCCCAGTTCTTCTTCACAACAACGCCCCACCGCATGTTGCACAAGCAACCCTTTAAAAGTTGAATAAATTGGGCTACGAAGTTTTGCCTCATCCGCCATGTTCACCTGACCTCTCGTCAACCAGCTACCACTCCTTCAAGCATCTCGACAACTTTTTGTAGGGAAAATGCTTCCACAACCAGCAGGATGCAGAAATTGCTTTCCAAGAGTTCCTCTAATCCCAAAGCACGGATTTTTATGCTACAGGAATAAACAAACTTATTTCTTGTTGGCAAAAATGTGTTGATTGTAATGGTTCCTATTTTAATTAATAAAGATGTGTTTGAGACTAGTTATAATAATTTAAAATTCATGGTCCAAACCCACAATTACTTTTGCACCAACCTAATTGTAATACTTTAGTCCATATACATTGGGAAACTTTAATTGTATTGCTATTCCTATTTCTTTCACTAAATAATTTATTCATTTATTCCATAAACCTTTATTGAACACAAAAAAATATTAGGCGATGTGGTAATTACTTAAAATAAACACAGAAATCAAATTTTGTCTATAGTCGAGCACTCACTATAGTTTTCAAGTAATTATAATACAATGTAAAAATTGCTCTAAGATATTTTTCAAATTCAGTGTAATCACAGAAAGGCAAATGGCTAGGCCTGGAGGATATGAGAAAGTTTTCACAGAGAAAGTGATAGTTGATTTAACTACTTAAGGAGTGAGAAAGGTCCTCTTGTCCTCTGGCATCTAATGAAAAAGAAAAAAATGCATCATACATTCATAGTGGTGAAGAGTAAGGCATGTTCAGAGAATGAGTGATACTTATCTGGGAGGATATATAAGCAAGGTGCTGGGGAAGTAAAACTGTACTAATTAGATTGGTTATTGTAGTGACTGTCCAACCAACAGCATATATAAAAACAGTTGTGGCAGTGGTGTGTATCTATTCTACCACTACTATTCCTATTACTACTACTGCTGATAATTACAGCAATGATAATAACTATAAATAATATCTCAATATATACCTCAATATTATATGTCATAATATTTTATATTATCATTAATAGTAATAAAATTGTTGGATTTATATATTAATATAACTCAGATGCTCCTAGATTTATGATGGAATTACATCCCAATAAGCTCATCATAAATTGGAAATATTAAACCATCATACATCAGGGATTGTCTGTATATAAAACTACATGAACGAACATTTTTCAAGGATGAAAACAAAATCTGCTGTTAATAACAGAGACCCCATAATCACTCGAATATAGGCTAAATCTCCAGTTGTTTGGTCTTGATGTAAAGCAGATTTCTTAATGGTCTCTTATTATACAACAAGAATGTCCAAGAAAGGTAAAGTATCTTCTATATCGCAAATTATAAAATATTATTATTATTATTTCCTCTTTTGGAAATAGAATGAATTAAAGATAACTATGCTTAGGTTTCAAAGAGTCAGTATATTTTTATTTAAAATACACTCAGAATTACTATGAACTTTGCACATGCAAGGATGATCTGACCAGACAAGTTTTGATTTCTAATGTTTTAAAATTTGTCACATTAAATAATATTAATGAATTTAACTAATAAAGAGTCTTTTATTTTTTATTGAGGCATGAGGAAAGAATAAACCAAGAAGAAATAATCTCTCACATATGGTATTCTAAAACCACCGTGAAGGAGAGGGACCGCTTGCAATAACCAGGGTCTGACAGATGGAAACAGAAGAGAGGGCACTGTGAGGGGAAAAGTGTTGCACTCAGAGCTGGAGCTTGTGGAGGCCGTACTGTCTTCTTCAGACGATGCTTGAAACAACCGAGCTCCTCACGATTGCCCTATAGGAGCTAGGTAAGTGGCCCAAAAGCCACCAAGTCATGACTACTACATCCTACCACATCCTTCCTGAGGAAGGTGCCCAGAGGGTAGTAAATACCTTCCTAGGACCAAAGGTGGAAGAAAAGGAGAATGAGTAACTGGTATAATTTTTCTCTTTTCCTTTTTCAGTCATAATGTCCAAATTAATAGATTTCTTTTCCTCTTTACAGATTGATATATAAAAAATGCACAATTATTCAAAACATCTAAATAGGTTGGAAAATGTATAAATGGTTACCTTAAATTAATTTAAATGGTCTCAGATCTATTCTGCAATAACTTGTACAAGCTAATTAATATATTTCTAAGCTTCAGTTTCCTCATGTGAGAAATAGGGATAAAATTTTATGTAATTTATGGGATCGTTGTGAGGATTAAATGCTATAACAAACTTTTTTTTCTGAAAAGAGCCAGATAGTAAATGTTTACTGTGTGGGCTATATAGTCTTGGCCACAGTACTCAGTGCTGCTGTTGTAGCATGAAAGTAGCTACAGACACTATGCAAAGGAATGAGGGTAGCTGTGTTCCAATAATGCTTCACTTACAAAAACCAGCAGCAGACCAGATATGGATTGTAAGACATACTTTACCGAGCCCTGCTATAATGCACAAAAATGATTGCCATAAGACTTGAAGCATGGTGCAACACAATCATTGAATGTTATTACTATTACTGGATCTTAATTTTAAACATCTATTTAATTGCAATAATAATAGTTGAATAACAGAATGCTCACTATTTATTCAACAAATATTTAACGAGTGACTCCTTTACGTCAGTCACTATGCTAGGTTATTTAAATATTACTGTATCTCCTCTGGAGCAGTCTATTGAGTGTAGTCCATAGAGGTGGGACTCCCAGAGTAGAGTGGAGAGTTGAGAGAGTTGGAAAATGGATCTGAAGGGACAAAAGGAAGACCTTGGCAGACATACACTATTAATTGAGATTAAGATTAACCTTCACTATAATGCTTTATATGAATAATAGGATGGTCATTTTTAAAAGCATAAACTGAGACCAAAAGAAGTACTCTGTAGAAAGCCACATAGCTAGTAAGTGCAAGAACTGTTATTTGAACCCAACTTGCCCTTCCTTCAGGGGTTCATAATTTAGTAATGACACAATCATTTTCCTTTTGCTCAGGCCCCCAAACCTGTAGAGCTCTTTGATTACTGTATTTCACATGCCATAGTATCAGCAAATTTTTTCTACATCAAAAGATACTTCATAACACCTCCTGCCTGCTCCTGCCTTAGCCCAAGCTATTGTCCTCTTTGGTCTTGATTACCTTGTGCCCAGACTGGCAGCCCTGCATTTCTTCTTGCACCCCATATGTTGATTATCCATACAATAGAGTGTTCCTTTAAAATAGAAACTTAAACAAGTCACTGCCCTGCAAAACCTTCCGATGGTCTCTCATTTTACCTACAGTAAATTCCAAAGGTTTTTCCAAAAGTCTACAAGGGCCCCTAACACCCAGGCCCTGGCATCCTCTCCTATGTCACCTTCCACCCTTGCCTTTGCTCTCTTTGCCTTCTTGCTGTTTCTCAAACATGCCATTCAGATTTCACCTTGGTAACTGGATGATTTTGCTACTTCTGCTGCCTAACACTCCACGATGTACCCACACAGCTTGCTTCTTCATTATATTGTACTCTCTGCTCATGTTTTACCTCTTCTGAGAAGTCTTCCCTTCCTGTAGTTCATAATCAGCAGCTGTCCCTTTTATTCATTCATTCATTCCTCATTCATTTAAAAAATTGTAATAAAAGTTGAATAGCTATAGTGAGTCAATCCCAGTTTTAGGCATCAAGAATATAACATAAACAATCAGACGTACGTTTGAAAGGACGTAAGTCAGATATCAGTTCTAGGATTCAAAAGTGACACCAGAAAATTCCTTGATATGTTTATATCTAATGGAAAAGCAAAATAGAAAAAGATGCACACAAAAAGAAAACGGGTATTAAAATATGTAAGAAGGCAAAGTCACCAGATGTCTCGGCTGCAGCTTGGATCCCATTAGGCCTGCAATATTTGACCAGTCGGTGATTTAGGGAAGTCCATCCTTATGCCCGCATCTCCTAAAATGTGTTTGATTAGGTGGCTATCCTAATTTTTCAATTCTAAACCTGACAAGTAAGATCCCATTTCACTTTTCACAATTGCCAAATTGATCTCCCCAGATATATTCTGCAACTATTAAATTAAGCAGTCTTTCATTAGCAAAGCTGATTCTCAAGCATAATTACTCAAGAGGGAAGAGAGTAGGAAATAAGAAGAGACTTTGTACCATTTTCATTTCCAGAGACAGGTGATCAGAAATCAATACTGATGAGCTTTTTTTTTCCTACAAACTCTCACCAAAATAAAAATAAGACAAAACAACTTAAGTTTAAATAAAATGCTACTCTTTTTTGTCTCCTCTGTTAGAGAAAATATCCCATAATTAAATAATACAATTTAACTAATATATGTTTATTTTATTTTGCAGAGTAAACATATGTATGATCTATTTAATAAATCCCTAAAATAGTGCTAAAAGTAAAATATTGAAAAATGAAATAAATATTTCATTATATATAAAGTAAAATCAACACAAATCTCATCTACTACTGAAAGAAAATACAAAGAGATTATGGATCATTTTATGTCTTTTATTTATATTTGTTTACTCATCTAATATTTGTTTATTAGTAAGTCACATGTAGATATAATTGTTAAAGATCTTTAAAATCACTTCTTAAATTTTAAGGATTTTTTTTCCTAAGAAAGTATGCTTTCATTTTCAGTATTTCTTAACAAATGAATGAAACCATTTCTTTTAGGGAGGAGTCTAAAAAGATTGTGAGAGGTAATTATCTTATTTAGTGCACAGAAACCAACACAGAGAGTCAGGGAAAATGAAGAAATAGGACAATATATTTCAAATAAAGGAACAAAATAAATCTCCACAAGCTATCCCTAATGAAATATAGATAATTGAAGCAAAAGTGGTTGTCTTTTAGTTTTATGTAACTTATTTAGAATTGGTTAATCAGCCTAACTCTCACTTTTTTGTTAAAATATTTTATCACATGCAAAAATTGTGAGTTTGTAACTATTTGCTTTATTAGATGAATGGAGACAGAGTCTAAAAAGCATATATTCACATGTTTCTGAGGCAGTCCTCTAAATTCACCATGCAAACTAGACAATGACAAAACTCTACTTCATTCTGTTTTAGAATATACTCTTCAAAATTATTATACCTCTTTCCAGACCTGTGCAAAGAGCCTGCTCTCACACGAACAGTATTATATGGAGTTGTCATCAAGAACTAGAGCTACCTAGCATTTCTATGTGATCAAAACACTAAAGCCACCGAGACGTTATTCTGGGTCCTCTAAGGAAAAATGAGCAGATGTTAAAGAAGATAAAACTGTAGAATATAGACAGTAAAACTGTATCCATTGTCTTCTATACTTCTCAATATGTGAAAAAAAAAATCCAGCAGTTTATCAGCTTCCTAGACTCAACTTCTCATATGAGTCCACTCAGAGATAAATATATTGGTGTCAAAATGATGGAGTGTGGAGTGGAGCAAAAACCAAAAATGTTAATTGCCTAACTAGATTTTGATTATTCTTTCTGTTCGAGAGACAGCACTTCATTTCATTACACTTCAGACTAAGTGCAATGATTTAAAAGCTTTTGCTTTTCATTAAGTGACAGATATTAGAAAAGAGAGTGTGCATTTAATAGTATCATTATATTCTCCCTGTTGTATATCTAAGATGTAATCACGGAAAATTTGAAACTAATAACACACTCAAAGTCTTAAAATAACTTGTAATGACAGATAATACTTTCCATTCCTGAATGAGTATAAATGAGGAATACATGCATCCACGTTGTGCTTTATAATCTCATGCTGTTTCCCTAATCTATCGTAACTCCAATAGCCTTAAGTAAAAGTAAGTCATGATGCTTTTTATGTTGGCATAAAAAGCTTCTCACTCAAATGAAACATCCCTCCCTCAGATTTAACTATCAGACTAGGGTGCTATAACTGCTAAATGATGAAAACTGTTAGTGTTTACAACAGTTAAGAACCAAAATCAATAGACACATATTAAGTTGCAACAAATGGCGAGAGTAAATTACAATTGTTGCCATATGCTCTGGAACTTGTCTCATGGTTAAGAGTAAGTAGTTAATTGGATCAATAAGAAAAGCTAAAGAATTACAGTTAAGTTTGACAAATAACTACTTTTCACCTCACTTTAATACTATATAGCAAACTCTAAATCTTTTATTTAAAAAATTTAGTACGCAAACCAAAAAACTGGGAGGAAATATTTCTTTTATGGATTGCTGATACAAGTTTTTAAATTCCATGGCAGAATCAGATACTAGTATGCTCAACTCCTAACCAGATGATTGAGTTCCAGTCTACACGTGAAAGGTTAATTGAAAGGTAGGAAAAAAGGCATCAGTGTACAATTCTAAGATCTCCCAGCAAGGCATCTTACATACAAATCACTTAGCTATAAAAAAGATAGTTTTTTATAGTAAATGAAATCATTTCTTCCACTAAAACTATATCTTAGACTTACATTAAGCCATTTGAACTAAACTGTTATAATATTAATATTAAACTTCTCAGTCTTCTATACTGATTAACATTATGTTTTGAAACTTCATGGTTATATAAACCAAAGAATGGAAGAGAAAAGAGAAAAAAAATCCATCAATATCTGAACTGCTCTCCTATCTCTAGAGCCAGGAGTATTGTTTAGCAGTCACCATACACGAAAATGAGATTCACTGACATAGTAATATGTAATTATTTAGAAATGATTATTAGCATATATTAACCACGTATGTGCTAGCATTGTGCTAGACACCACACAAGTATTAATATCTCACTTGTCATATTAATCTTTTGAGACAAATAGCATTATCATTCCCATTTTCCAAATGAGAAAGTGAGGATTAGAGCAATAAAGTAATTTGTCTAAGGTAAAACAGCTTATCAATGGTACTACAGGACCCAACCTCACCTGATTCAAAGGCATGTCCTTACCTCCTAAGCAAGAGTGATCATATGACACTGGATCTCTAGTATTTTACTTTGGAAACTTGAGATCAGGTATTTCCAAAATCAGTTTTAATCAATGCATCTCGCATAATTCTCACATTCACTCACATGTGTTTTTGCCTTATGTTTGTCTCATTTACCAAATTAAAAACTGTTCCAGGGTAGGAAGCACATGTTACTTGTATTTTTACTGACCTCCTTCCTCTACTTCCCATTGTCCTTAGTATATATAACACATAAACTATGCCCAGTGAAAGTTTTTAAATGTATTTCCAAACTTTTCAATGATATATTGATAAGCAATATTATATGATGCTACAGTTACTAACATTAGCCTAAATTAATAAAAAGATCTATTAATAATTTTCCAGAACAGACCACATGTACACATTTTAATTCTCATCTTTTAAATAGTCTTCAAAATATTTCCTACTTTGGGATGAACATTAATTAATTAATTCATCTTCCCTGAATATCTGACACTTGAAAAAGAAACCAGAAAACAATTGCTTTTAAATTATGTGAATATTGAGTTGTTGATCTAAAAGTAAAAACAAAAAGTATCTTCAAAATTGGTATTGCCCAGAATATATTTATGATTCAGTCTTTTCTCTTTCTTTAGAGTCAGATAATTTAAGAATAAAAAGAAATTGAGATCTTTGAAATTGTCTAGTCAACTCTACCTTTCAAATTTGAGGAAATTGTGGCACAGACACTGTGTCTTTCACAATCCCATATGTTGTTAAATTAAGACAGTGCTACACATTGTTAAATTATGTTAAAATTGGAACCAGGACTTTAAACCAATGTGGAATAAGAAACCATACCCTCTACTTGAATAGAAGTAGCTGGAAATGGATGATAATTTCAAGAAATCCTTTTATTTACCTTTTTATTCTCACCTAAGCTGCTTTTATTTTTCTCAATTTCAATAGTCTTAGTGCTGCCACCCATTTTCTGATAGTTTTTGGAATTCTTATGAGGTAAAAAAATTGTGCTTCTCAACAACAACAAAAACTTCTGGAATTTATAAGCAATTATAGCAACATTGAAGGTTACAAGGTAATATCCTCAATTATATTCTAAAACAAAGTTAAATGTACAAAAGTCAATTGTTTTCCTCTATACCAGCAATGAACAATTAAAATTTAAAATTAAACACATCAGCAGAACAGAATAGGAAACCTAGAAATATACCTACGTAAATATAATTAACTGATCTTTGTAAAGGCAATACAATGGAGAAAAGATGAAAAGATAGTTCCTTCAGCAAATGACATTGGAACAACTGTACATCCAAATGCAAAAACAAAAAAATACAGGCACAGATCTAGCACTCTTCACAAAAATTAACTTAAAATGGATCATATATCTAAATGTGAATGCACAACGATAAAATTCCTAGAAGATAAGATAGGAGAAAACTTAGATGACCTTGGATTTGGTGATGATTTTTCAGATACAACATCAGAGGCATGATCCCTGAAGGAAACAACAGATAAACTGAACATCTATTAAAATTAAAAACTTCTGCTCTGCAAAGGACAATGCCAAGAGATTTTAAAAGGCAAGCCATAGATTTGGAGAAAATATTGGCAGAAGACCTACCTGATAAAAGATACTTATTCAAAAAATGCAAGAACTCTTAAAACTCAACAATAAGAAAATGAACAACCCAACAAAAAAACTGTGCACAAACCTGGACACCTCACCAAAGAAGCTATACAGATGACAAATAAGCATCTGAAAAGACACTACACATCATGACTCATTAAGGAACTGAAAATTAAAACAACAATGAAATACCCCTGTATGCCTTTTAGACTAGCCAAAATCTATAATGCTGACAACATTAAATGCTGGCAAGGATGTGGGGCAACAGGAACTCTTATTCATTGCCGTTAAGCATGTAAAATGGTACAGCCACTTTAGAAGATAATCTGGCAATTTCTTTTTTAAAAAAATTATACTTTCCATATGATCCAGCCTTTGCATCTTGTGGTATCCACTCAAAGGAGTTGAAACCCATGTCCACACAAAAACCTGCAAAGGAATGTTGATAGCATCTTTATTT
This sequence comes from Lemur catta, assembly GCF_020740605.2. NCBI lineage: Eukaryota > Metazoa > Chordata > Mammalia > Primates > Lemuridae > Lemur > Lemur catta. The sequence goes on along the minus strand of NC_059128.1, from coordinate 49,400,518 downwards.
ACGCTTTACCAAACTTGGGAGCACCACAATGTCCTTCAGTAGGTGAATGGATAAAATAAACTGTGATACAGCCAGACAATGGAATATTATTCAATGTTAAAAAGAAATGAGCAATCAAGCCATGAACAAAATGGAGAAACTTTTAAATGCATATTACTAAGCGATAGAAGCCAATCTGAAAAAACTACATGCTGCATGATCCCAACTATATGACACTCTGGAAAAGGCAAAACTATGGAGATGGTAAAAGGATCAGTAGTTTCAGGGGCTGAGGGAAGGGAGGAATGAATTAGCAGAACACAGAGGATTTTTAGGGCCGTGAAACTCTTTTATGTGATTTTAATGGTGGATATACACCATAATACATTTGCTAAAACTCGTATACAAGCCCGAGAGTGAACCCTAAGTAAACCGTGGGCTTTAGATAATACCGATGTGTTAATGTAGGTTCATCAATTCTAACAAAGGTTCCACTCTAAAGTGGGATGTTTATAGTGGGGAATCTATGCACTTGTGGGGATATAGGGTTTATTGGAAATCTCTGTACCTTCCTCTCAGTTGTGCTGTGAAACTAAAACTGCCCTAAAAAAATAGCCTATTTTTAAAATACCCATACTCCTTTTGCCTTTTATTGCTTTTTCCCTTTTCTCATAGTCATCTCTCTCTCTTTCCCTCTTTTTTTCTTACTTTTTTTTCTTTCCCATTCATGCCTCTTTCCCAAGACTTCTCACTCTTATCTTATTATTTTCCCACTCTAGCCCCAAAACTGATGACTACCTTGGGATTAACGACTCTCTCCTAAATAATATTACTTTAAAATATATGGTTACTTGGCAAACTAGTAAAAATTGTAGGTTTGTAACACCTAAAAATAAACAAGTATCTGGGTCATAAAATTGCATTTCAAGCTTAAAAACTTAGCTTGTATACAAAATAGTAAAGATGAAAGCACTAGTGTTTTCTTCTTAACAGAGATGACATTAGTAAGGTGAACCATACACTTCCTCCCCATATTTTCTTATCAACTCATATTTAGAGCCCTTAACTCTCTCCAAAATATAGAAGAAGCTCCTGCCCTTTCTCCAGTGCCTCCTGCCAGAGGGGGCAGGTAGGCTTTCCTGGCTGGTGGGATAGAGAAAGGCTGCCATCTACTGGTCAGTGTTTTCCTTCTGAACAGGGCCTAAGGTACTGAGCCTAATGTACTAAGGTACATGTTCTTCCCTATGCTTTCTGCTCCTTTCTAGTGGCTAGGAGGGAGGCCCTGGCTCTTCATGCCTCTCACCCAAGTGTAGATCCCAAGGTTCAGCAGGGAAAACAAAGAAACGTGGTCCAAACTGTGTCCTAAAAAATAGGGTCAGCATTTGTGAAGCCTATATTTTTTATTCCTGTTCCCCATGTCCAGTTCTCAGATGGTCCATAGCTCAGAATAGAGAGCAATATGTTTTGTTAGCATGGAGTTAAGCCCAAGACCATTAAGAAAATTTTCTATTCCTTTTTTAAAATTCAATACAGAATTGCACAGAAAGATTTCTACATGTGCCACTCATACCAAAAGTTTACAGGTCATCTCATCTGTAAATGGAAATAGAAGGAAAAAGCTATCATTTTCAAATTTATCAAACTCTCATTGCTTTCTTCCACCTTCCTGCCCTGTTTCCATGGATGGCTTCATCTCCAAAGCCATTACTTCCTTTCCAAAATGTTAACATCACGTATTTAATTGAATGGAAGAGCAAGCAGACTTGATGCAAGCTTGGCTGGAAGTGGACAATCATTGGTGAGGAGGATATGGAGAGGAAGCACAGAAAAAATAGAAGATTCTAAAAACAGTGCTTGTTTTGTTTGCAATAACTTCTTCTCCAAACGTCTTGCCAAAACTAATGAGTAGTATAAAACCATAAAAATGTTATAAAAGTAACTTATCTTTACTGTCATCTGCAAATACATACAAAAAAAACTTCAATGTAAAGAGTAAAACAGTTGAATTTGCATAAAATTGGAAAGTAAATACGTATATGTGAATATATATATGTATGTATATGTGAGAGTGTGTGTATGTGTGTGTACATATGTTCTAAACAGAATGTTCTGTAGTCCTTATATAAGCATGAGACTTATGAATGAAAATATCACAAGTACTCTTTGGAACAAGGTGTGCTCATGACAATTGGTAATCTAACTTGAGAGGTAAAGTGCTGTTAAGGTCTGGTCTCCTTGGATACTTAATTGAAACAAAATAATTTGTGGAGGAAGTCTTATCATTATAGCAAATGAGATGGAGGGGAGCAAGTGAAACAGTGATCAAGACAGCAGGAAATGAAAGGCATAGAGAACTATTGAGCCAGAAAGGGGAATTGAAACAGACCTGATGTAGCACTAATCATTAGCGAGTGAAGTAATGAACTAGGAAGAGATGGGTTTTAGTTATGGCCCACCAAATGGAAATGAGAAATTTGCAGATGTTCCATATGGTCTGCATTTCAAATGTTTTGTGCCTTTAGGTCAGAATTTTCAAACAGATAACAGATGTAGAAAAGACTCAGAATTTCATGCACACACCATGATGATTATCTTTCAAAATCTCAGGGTTTGAGTGTAAACTCTTCATATAAGAAGCTGGGGCTTAAAATAAAGCCCGTCGGACCTCAGGCAGAATTCTAGTTGAGAAAAAGGAGATGCAGGTTAATAATAGCTTTCTTTTTACATCCCAATTCAATTGGTACAAAACAGTGTTAGCGATTTTAACACAATGGCACCAATTCAAGAGCTATAGAGTTCAAAAGAACATTTCTTTCCAAATGGACGTTTTGCTAAAGAAAATAAATCAGAGACCTTGATATTGGGAGATTAATTCTGCATACAACTGAACACTATGTCTAACACATCAAAATATTAATTTTATCTTAAAGGAAACAGAAAATTTCTCTACAGTGACAATTAAATTCTCACCATTTTTTAAGCCTCAGAACTAAAGAAATTATTAAATTTTCAGAAGCAAACTTTAAGTCACCGAATGAACTTTTGTGAAGTTCTAAGGGGTATATCAACAGTATTTAGACATAAACCCCTCCTCCATCGAGCTTAGAATCAAGTAAAGGAGACAATAAATGCAACTAAATAAATGGTTAAAAATTCTAGAGTGGTTAAAGACCTATAGATGTACTAAGAAAGTGTGGAGATGCTGACAGTGGAACGCTATCTATATCTGACAGGTGGAATAAAGGAAACAACATAGAAAAAGTGATATTCCATATAAAAGGATATGTGATAAAATACCTTGCAGTATTTCAGAGCACAGGTTTGAGTCCAAGCTCTGCTCTACACTCACCTTGCTGCATGGGCCAAGTTACTCAACTTCTCTAAGCCTCAAGTTCTGCATCTGTTAAATGGGAATATAAATTCTCTAAATCATAGGATTCTTGCTAGGAAAAAAAGAGATAACACATATAAAATGCTTTTGTAGTACTTAGGACATAGCATAGAGGAAGCTCTGCTTTCTCTCTCTAAATATTACTGCTTTGAACAAAACACAGAATATTTAGTGCTATTTCTGTTCCTCGGACAGTGATTAGAAGAAAGGCTTTTCCTCTGTTATTCACTTCTCAATTACTGTTCCCTATATATTAGGATTGATAGGTAAAATTGAATTGAAGATAATGGACCGTATGTGGCCCAGATTTTTCATTTTCTCTCTCTTTCCCTCTCTTGCTTTCAGTTCATGGCCAGAAGGTAAAGCAGGTTCCCCTTTCCACCCCTGCTTTTACAAAGTACAGATCCCTTACTTGTCCTGTTACTACAAGGTATGTGAGGCAGGATGTGCTCCTTCACTCTGACATTTTGGCTAAGTGTCAGTTCTACAGATCCAGGTCCCTAGATTCAGGGTGGAAAAGGTATTTCAAAGGCTCCTGTTGGTTTTGGGCTTGAAATGTTATTCTCAAAACTAGTTTTGCTTTGTATTTTCTGTGAGGCTCTTTGTCTAGTTTTTTATTGGTCTAGAAGCTAATGAAATGAAAAGTTAGGATTAATTAGTAACCCTCAATAATTCAAATTATCAGGTGATATCTTAGGGAAAGTATAAGTAATTACATGGGCATGAGCTCACAAAATGTAGAATCTAAAGTGCAAAGAGCAAGACATATATGTTCATGTAATAGGATGGCTCTTCATACTGAAACATGGAGAGAACCTTAGACTTAGTGCCTGTCTCCTCTCTCCCTGGAAGTACAAAATATGATGATTTCTCTCACACTTTCAGTTTGTTAAGAACATAAAATTAAAACTTTCAAGTTTCCTTCTTGTATAATTAGCTAAATTTTTGAGATATTTATTTATGTTCATATATACTACGAGATTATCTTTTGTATGGACAGTTTTGAAGAATGTGTTAAATAAAATAACCAAGGAGAAGACACTTTGCTACAAAGATTTTCCTATGTAGTGCCAGGTGCTCATTTCAGCTAACTGCACCATTAAAAAATCAGCATGGAAGCCATATCCACCATCTGTGCAAACAGCACTAAAATACCTTGCGGTGCTGTACCCTCTAAGCTCCCCTATAGAATGTCCTGGCCCTTCACTGAAGTACTGATTGCTCACGTCTGAGACAAAACGCACTGACTCTCTTCTGCATGTCACAATCCTTGTCTTACTTGTTAGCAGCTGAGAATGAGTGCTTCCTTAAATTTGGTGCCTCTGGCGCTTCATTTGCCTCGCCCTAATCCTGGCCCTGCTTAATCAACTTGTTGAAAAACTTGTTAGGAATAAAATGAAACATTTGTTTTAGCTTTTATTGATATTTTTGTTGCTTTGGTTCTCTGGGGTGAAACCTTTCTGGGTCAAACTTAGTATTCACCCCCAATTGCTGATACTGAAGGAGAACTTGAATATTAATACTCTGTTGAGATCAGGGTCAACAGAAATAGTATAGGCAGATAGAACACTTTATTTGCAATACTCTAAAATAAGAATGGGTTCAGTTTCCCATTTATATAAAAAAAAATTTCACCTTAATAATTTGAAACTATAGTCTGCATATAAACCTAGCAATTGAGAGAAAAATTCCAAATATTCTTAAATTTACATATAATAGGAGGTTTGGGTCACTAGGATTGCCTTGACAATTGAAACTGGCTTATGGTCAAACACTCTAAAATCTTATCATTATTTTTGGTAAATTTTCTCCAACATTCAATTGGCTCTATCTTATCTAATAACTCTGTTACAGTAAAAAAAATATTCGTTAGAGTGGAGGAGAGTGATGTCAGCAAGATGGCAGAGTAGGAGTTTCCAGCACTCATCTATCTCATCACAGTAACATCAATTTGAACAACCATCACACAGAAAAATATCCAGGCAAGACCCAAGGAATCCAGGTGAGGTATTACAGTACCCAAGTGGAGTATACAAATAAAAAAAGAGGCCTTGAAGAGGGTGGGAAGGATAATTTTACATTGTCAGCATCAGCCCTCCCCCAAGCCCATGCAGCTTGGTGAGATACCCTCTGTGTAGAGGAAGGAAGGTGAAGTAAGTACCTGACTTTGCCAAGAACCCCAGTACCAGGACCACCCCTGTGAATCCTGGGGCTAGACCAATCCCCGCAGCACCAGGCCTCAAGCCCATCCAAGCGAAAGATTGGCCTTCATGGCCTGAGGCTTTAGGCTGGCTCCTGTGGTATCAGTCTAGGCCTTCTGCTCTAGACCTAAGCTCCAGGCCCAAACCAGTGCCAGTTTGGTTCCCATAGTCCCAGGCTCCAGGCCTTTTTCAGGCCAGTTCCAGGCCTGACTCAGTTCCAGGCCATCTCCACAGCCTCAGACTCTAGGCTTGCCTCTTCAGAACCGTGTCTCAGGCCTATCCCAGTGCCAGATCTGTCTGTGTGACACCAAGCTTGAGGCCAGCCCCCATGGCAGGCTCACACTCATGGGCCCAGTCTACAGGCTAGTCCCCAAGAACCCAGGATCCAGGGCCAGACCCAGGGATCCAAGCTCCAGGCCTGCTTCTGTGTAACCAGTGCCAACATGGACCCAAGAACCAGGACCATCTCATTAGATCCCAGCACCAGGATCATCCCTGCAGACTTAGGCACCAGGCATGCCCACCCAATGACCCAGGTAGCATCAGTGAGCATGCTGTGGACCCTTTAGATGGGCTGACTGATGAAAGGTTTTCCCTGCAAAAGCCAGTCTGTAAAAGGTGCAGGAGACGCCTACTTATTCAAATATACAGACTCCAACACAAGGGCACAAGACCATGAGGATAATAATCAGGGAACATGACACCCCCGTATCAACAAAATAAAGAAGTTGTAACCAGCCCTACAGACTTGGAGATCTATGAATAGCCTGACAAAGAATTCAGAAATAATTATCTAGGGAAGATAGTGAGCTACAAGAGAACACAGATAGCTAAACAAAATCAAATCAAAATTTGTTTATGTTCACATAAACAAAATGTGAACTTCAACAATGAGATAGAAACCATAACAAAGAACCATACAGAAGGAGCAGAAGAATGCAATGACTGAATTGAAAAACTCTATAGAGTTCTTCAATAATAGACTCAATTAAGGAGAAGTACTCACCATCAAATTGCTTTTAACCGATCAACACCTAAGTGCACATATAGGAATAACATTCATCGGGCATCGGGCAGATGGGAGAGGGGAGGAGGGGATGGGTGTATACATACATAATGAGTGCGATGAGCGCTGTCTGGGGGATGGACACTCTAGAAGCTCTGACTCGGGGGGAAGGGGGGTAAGGCAATATACATAACCTAAACTTTTGCATCCCCATAATCTGCTGAAAAAAAAAAAAAAAGAAGCATGGAGCTTGAGGACAAGTCATTTGAAATTACCCAGTCAGAGGATCAAACAAACAGACAAACAACCCCCCCCCAAAACAAAAAACAACAACAAAAAAGAGAGACCGAGTGAATAAAGCCTACAGGACTTATGGGACACCATCAAGAGAACCATTATATGCATTATGAAATTTCAAGAAGGAGCAGGAAAAGAGGCAAGGGCAGAAAGCTTATTTAAAGAAACAAAAAAAACTTCCCAAATCTGGAGGGGGAAATGAGTATTCAAATGCACGAGGCTTAAATAGGATAAGCACAAAGAAATTCTCACCAAAGCACAGTAATTGAATTCTCAAAAGTTAAAGACAAGGAAATTTGAAAGCAGTATGAGAAAAGTGACTCATAACTTACAAGGGCTCCCTGCCTAAGACTGTAAGTGGATTTCTCATAGGAAACCTTGTAGACTAGGGGAGACTAGTATGATATATCCAAAGTGCTAAAAAGAAAAAATGCTGCCAATCAAGAATACAATACATGTCAAAGATGCCCTTCAGAAATGAAGTAGAGAGACAGATATTCTCAGACTAACAAAAGCTGAGGGAGTTCATCACCATTAGATCTGTGTTACAAGAAATGCTCAAGGGAGTTCTTCAAGTTGAAGTGAAAGGATACTAATGAACAACAAGAAAACATGCGAAGGTGTAAAACTCACTGTAAAGGAAAGAATATAGTCAAATTCAGAATACACTAATATGGTAATGGTACATAAATCACTTTTAAATCTAGCATAAAAGATAATAGTATTAAAAACAACTATAACTAATACAATAATTTGTTAATAGATATAGAATGTAAAAAGATGTTAATTATAAAAATGTGTGGTGGAGAAGTTGCAGAGTTTTTGTGTACAGTTGAAGTTATTATTAGCTTAAAATAGACTGTTATAATAAGGTGTTTTATGTAAGCCTCATGATAACCATAAAGAAAAAAATCTGTAGTAGATTCATAAAAGATAAGAAGAAAAATTAATTTATAAAAGCAAAATTTTGGATAAAATTTAATACTTCTAACATAATATGGTCAAATAAGTCTTGAAAAATTTTATGCTTACAAGTGACAATAAATCTATAAGAGAGCTTGTTGCTCCCAAACCCTATCATTATATCATTTAAAAACTTCATTTATTAAATTTGAGAAAAATTCATTATAAATTCATTATGCCTTATAGGTTTTGTTTGAACATGTTTTCATATTTCTCTTGAATATTTCATTTTATCAACCATTTGTTAATATCTTTTGCTTATTTTATACTGAAATATTCAAATTTTTCTTATTGAAATAATGACAAAATTGATTTAAAAAAACATAATTTACATTTTTTCAGTCTTATATATTATAAATATGTTTTTCTATGTTTTCCTGGCTTTTACTATTTTTATTTTGTTTATAAATATTATATACACAAATATATACAATTCAATATATTAATTTCTGCTGTATTATTTATGATTTTATAATTTTTTCAAAACTGTACTTCTCTACAAAATTATATAAACATTTATTTGTGATATATTCTCACTGTTAGTCCTTCTTATACTTTAGACTTTAATATACAGAGATTTGACTTAGTTTTTAATTTTTGATAGTATCACTTTTTAATGTGATGAGTCAGCTATCTTCATACAATTTGTTAAGTCGTTTATTATTTATATATTGTTATGTTACATTTGACTGGTATATATCTATTTTCTACATTTTAACCCTTTTTATCATATTAGTTTTATGTTTTATCATACTAGTTTTATGCCCTTTGTTTTGAATTTATATTTTGACCCAATCTCAAAACCTATTTCTTAATAAATGTATTTAATCAATTAATATTGTTTTAATAATTGATATATTCTCTTATTTTTCACATCAATTTGCCTTATTTACTTTTTATTATTGTTCTAATTTTTTAAATTTTTAGTAAGTTGATTTGTGAAATTTTTCTGAAATAATTTCTTTTGATTATAGGTGAATCCTTTTTTGTTTTAAAAAATAATTGTACTTAACTCTATATTTTTGTTATCAGTTTTAAAATGTAAACTATCTATTGGCTCTTGTTTTTTGAGGTGACAGTATTGCTATACTTTTAATTTCTTCCCTTTGTCCCCATTTAATATCCCCTTTATGGTACAAAAGTGAGGATTATAAAAGCAATCCCTCATACAGTCAGCATTCCATATCAGTGGGTTGCACATCATGGATTCAACTACTGTGAATCAAAAATATTCAGTAAAAAATTTGCATTGGTATTGAACGTGTACAGACTTTTTAATGTTTTTTACTAATAGCCAATAATTGTATATATTTATGGGTATATGTGATATTTTGATACATATGTATCAAAGATGATCAAATCAGGGTATCTAGGATATCCATCACCTCAAACATTCATCCTTTTTTTGTGTTGAGAACATTTCAAATTTTCTCTTGTAGCTATTTTGAAATATACAATATATTGTTGTTAACTATAGTCACCCTACTGTGCTGCTATACACTAGAACATATTCTTTCAATCAAACAATACGTTTGTACCCATTAACTAACCCTCTTGGAATTGTTTTTTCTTTTCATTATTCCCTAAACAGTACAGTATAACAACTATCTACATAGAATTTACATTACATTTGCAATTATCTAGAGATAATTTAAAGTAGACAGTAGGATGTGCATAGATTATATGCAAATACTACACCATTTTATATCAGAGACTTAAGCATTTGCTGATTTTAGTACCCTCAGGATGTCCTAGAACTAATTCTCCAGGGACTGTATTTATTTTTTATTGCAAATTTTCTCTTTGAATAAGTATTCATGACAAATGCATTTTATTTTATTTTACAATATGGTTTTCACTCCAGGTTACTGCTATGGTTGCCTTTCAAATGCCAGTGCTAGAGAAAAGAGCCTTTCCATACTTACGATGGCCCTATCTGGCAGATCTGACCTTCAACACTAAGGATTAAAGAAAACTACATAAGAAGAAGGTAGCATCTCTATTATCTGGGTCAGTTTATATTTGTATTATCGGCTCCAATCATTGTGCTGTTTGAGGAAATAATTATGACATATGAATACTGAGCCTAAGAACTCAAATTCAAGTGAACACCTTTAATTTGATCAAGTGTAATTTCAGAAGCCTCATTTTTTACTAGTAGGATGAAAGCTTAGTCACTATCTTCACATACCAATGTCTGTGCTTAAAGCATAGCGTGTTATGAAAGGTAGCAACTGACTACTTCACACAACTAAGAATAAATTGCAAATAGAATTAGAATTACAAATAGAAATAAAATGCATGAACAAAATGTAAATATTGCTATAACTATAACATATGTGAGAAAACAATTAAATAAAATTTTAAAAATCATAAATCTAGGAAATCTAATTTAAGTTAGAAGTTGAGTTTGCAAAGCAGCAGCTATGACTCCCAGATCCCCCACTTGCCCCTTTGAAAACCAGCCCAGAGACAGATGGTCTAGCTAGGTAAGTAACTCTTTGAAGAGTTCTATGAAGCGGACATTATTCCACATTGCTGCTCATATGTGCTTCCAATACAGAGCCTATGATAGCTAAAGATGTCCTCAGAAAGGCATAGCGTTCCAGAACCAATATCATTAGATCCCAATATATAATACAGATGTTCAGCTCTTCTCATTTATTACCCTGTCTTTTATCTTTAATTTTAAGACACAGCTATTTCACACCTAAAATGTCAATATTTTATCACAATCTGGAATAGAAACTTGCCTAGGATCTAGAGTGAAACAACCAATATGTCTTTGGAGGCTATATGCAGGTATTTACTGCCTCCCAATCTTATTTATGAAGTCAACTGAACCCTAAAATTTATCAAGACTTACTCTTCCGGCTGTCAGAAATTCCACTCATATAGGATGTCTAATACAAGGACCAGTTCCCTGAACAAAAAGATGTGTAAATTTGAATGCGTTTCCTAGGACAATCCTACTTTGTGTGTTTGTGTGTATTGAGGGGAGAGTGATTAGCAAATAAAACCACTTTCTATTATACCCTCTGCCCTAAGCTCTTTTATTGTTTTGTGAAAATCGCTAAAGTTGGATTTTACAAAGATAGGTTCAAAGTACAAAAAACAAGCAAACAGAGTTGATGTAAGTAATATCAACATTAGAGGATATTACATTCTCTTAAACAAAGAGCAAAGTAATAATTCGACTTCAATTCTACCGTAATTATGTTTTTATTAAATCTGTGCTGTGAAGGAAGATGACTTATTTAATTAGATGTTACACTTTCACAAAAATAGAGAAATAATATTCTCTGACTTTAATAAAAATGTATATTTGTCAATTGTTTATATATTATACTTTATGTATCTATATATAGTAGATTCATGTACTAGACATTACATTAATATTAAAATTAGGTATCAGAAAGCAAAAGTCCCTATATGTCCTAAAAAGATACTATGGCCTTTGGGTATTTGAAATTTTTCAAGGAGAAACCTAAAGCTTTGTGTGGATTTCATCAGAGATCCTCTGAGAACATGAGTGTGTTTGCATTGCCCAGGTGGTGTTATGCAGTCATGAAATATTGAGAAAATCATGGTGTGGCTGCCTGCTGATGGGTGCTATATGTATGTCCCCATGAGATCACACACATAGTAAAAGACAGGAGAAAACAGTACTTGTTTCTGACTTTTCCATCTCTAGTCATGCTTTACCCTCTTTTCTTCCTCTTTCTTAATCAGATCCAGTATCTAACCTCCAGCATGAACTTGACTCTACTGTTTCTATTCCTGCCCACTTCAATACCCACAATTGAGGTTACCTTTGGTAATGTGTACTTCCAAGTCCCAGATTTTATTTTTTTAATTAAATAAATTTTTAAAGTTATTTTTACTGGACTTAGGTCATATCTACAACAGAGACAACAGTCAACAGAGTGAAAAGATAACATGTAGAATGTGAAAAAATTTGCAAACCATATGTATGATAAGGGGTTAATATCCAAAAATATAAGGAACTCTTACAATTCAAAAAAATAATAATAATAACCCAACTAAAAATGGGCAAAGAAGCTGAGTACACATTTTTCCAAAAAAGACATATAAATGACCAACAGGCATATGAAAAGGTGCTCAACATCACTATCAGGGAAATGCAAGTCAAAACCACAATTAGATATCACTTCACACCTGTTAGGATAACTGTTATATAAAATAACAAAAGATAACAAATGTAGGAGAGAATGTAGATAAAAGGAAACCTTTGTATGCTGTTGGTAGGAATGTAAATTGGTGCAGCCACTATGGAAAACAGTATGGAAGTTCCTCAAAAAACTAAAAATACAACTACAATATGACCCGGCAATCCCCCTTCTGGATATGTATCCAAAGGAAATTAAATAGCTATCTCCAAATCATATTATACTCCCATGTTCATTGCAACATTATTAACAATAGTCAAGACAGGGAAGCAACCTAATGTCCATCAACAGATAAATGCATAAAGAAAATGTGGTATATGCATACAATGGAATATTATTCAGCCTTAAAATAAGAAGGAAATTCTGCCATTTGTGACAACTTGAATGAACCTGGAGGACATTATGCTAAATGAAATAAGCTAGACACAGAAGGACAAATATTACATGATATAACTTATATAATGAATCTGTTAATAAAATAGTCAGACTCACAAAAGCAGACTGGAATGGTGGTTTCCAGAAGCCTGGGGGAGGGAAAACATGGAGGTATTAGTCAAGGGTACAAAGTTTGACTTAAACAAGATAAATAAGTTCTATAGGTCTACTGTACAATATAGTGCCTATAGTTAACAATATTATATCATATACTTGAAAATTTACTAAGTGGGTGGGTCTTATGTTCAGTGTTTTTTAACACAAAATGATAATAGTAATAATAAATAAGAGAGCAAAAGAAAACTTTTGGGGATGATAGATAGGCTTATGGAATGGATATGGTAAAGGTTTCACATTTGTAGACTTTACCTCCAAATCAAGTTGTATGCATTAATTATGTACAGCTTTTTATATGTCAAAAAAAAAAGAGAATGAGAAATATAAAACCTAAAAGTCAAGGTGGGATCTGCAAAGTACCATTCAGAAAGTACAAATCATTATGGGAATTCATTATAGGAAATTATCATATCTACTTGATGAATTAAAGATTTGTGAAGTTTATATCACAAATAGGTTTCAAAAGCTAACAGGCATATTTGAGGAAAAATTTTTTAGACAGGATTACTGGCATAAATAAAAATTCATGTGGGAAAGTTTGGGAATATATGGTGAAGAGTTCCATTTAGAAATAATATATTACAGAATATTGGAAAATCTGGCATGAAACATGTTTTTAGTTATAATTTAAGGCAACTTTATGTTGTATCTTAAACACCAGATGCATTATTTGCACTATTTTAAGGCAGCACCAACAAGCAGTGATTATTCACTGAAAGTATATTATGAGCTAAGTGATACCATTCTGGCAGCATTATAGGAAAGTGATTCAGGTAACTGTTTATCACACAAGATGAAGAAGGAAGAATTAATGAGAGAAGGCTCAGTTAAGAGGCTATTTCAAGTTCTTTAACCTTTCTGAAATTCAAATGTTTCTTCTGTGAAAAATTACAGCCTTATAGCATTTTTGTAAGAAATAATATGTGGAAAGTAAAAATGGGCATGAAACAAAAAGTAGTTCTTGCTATTATTATAAATTATGTAGATTTAGGGACTTGTATAAAAACTAGAAAACATAGTCTCTTTAATAAATCTGGAATAATAGTGTTACCTGGGAGTTTTTACAGGATGAAATAAAATATCATGTGTTAACAAGCTTGTCAGCAATGGAGTTCTACACAAATATAACATGCTGTTGTAAGTATTTGATTTCTAATTTTCAAGAATGGGTGAGAAGAAGAAAAGTGCTGCTATAGGAAAACTTTTGTGTTGAGTGCTAGTAGGAGAGAAAGGAGAAGAATTTGGGGCAGGGAAATGAAGCTTGAGCTGGTGTGTTTTATTAACGTTGACACATTCAGCTGAAAAATACAAAAATATTTTGGGGCCAGAAGAGAGATAAAGAAAGATATATAGATTGGGGACTCACCCACCACTGTGTCATTTGAAGCTTTGGAAATGGTTAGGTTTGACTGAGCATAGAGTAGAGAGAAACAATAAAAGATTAGAACCCAAAACACCAAAAGTTTTCTGTATTTGGAGATGGAATTATGAAGAGGAGCCAGAGAAGTCTCAGAGAGATGAAGGGATTGCTAAAGTTCAATAATTCCTTTATGCACATGTTTTGATAATAGGTACATACATGCACTGTCTGTATATACACATTGCACACAATACCTCAGAGACATACTTAACACAGTATACTGCCAAGTTGGGGAGACATACATACAAAGAGTTGCTCCATTCTGATTTCTGCCCTGTAACAGAGATATGTATTCATGCGTATGGTGGTCTAAGGAAGGGCAAGTACCTAATCTTCCAAGAAAGTCTAGGAAGGCTTCAGAGAATGCAAGCAACAAATGTTTAGATCTGCACTATTTACTCAGCTGACCCACAGGGGGGGTGTTTGAGGGGAGGGGATGCATACAGTGGGGGAGAGTCATACATGCTGAAGCAAGAGAAAATGAGAGGCATGTGGGATCTGGAACAGTAGATAGCTTGGAAAGTCTGTGTGAGATCAAAAAGGGCAAGAAGGAAAATTTTCAAAAAAGAATAATGATATTAGTTGAAAAAGTCCACCAGACTTGTTAAACAATAATAATAAAGGCAACCATTTAGTAAATGGTTACTCAGTGTCAGGCATATTATTGCCACATAATTATTGCATTTAATTCTCACAATTTTATAATACTATTAATATTCCCATTTAAAAGATGAAAACACTGAGGCACCAAGAGTTTAAACAAGTTGCTCAAAATGACGTATTGCTCATAATTAAGTGCCACATTTCAGATTCAAAACCAGTTCTATCTCTGGAGTGCATGTACATTCCCAACCATTATTCCAGGAAAGAATAGTGTCAAAACAAGAGTAATCCAAGAAATTGCGAATGAATGGAGAGTGAGGAAGGGAACAAAAGGTATCTTGTAAATTGAATATTTTTCTAGCTAAAATCATTTCAATGAAATAACAACAGAGACTATAAAAGTGAGCAGTCACAGAAAACATAAGTGAGAATAAATAAATAAATAAATATATTTACTTTTCAATATGTAAAACTCACAGAGGGGTCAGTAATCTTTCATCACTATGGCCAATATCCCTATAAAGAATTCTGAGAACGTATGGAAAGCTTTAGGCTGACCCTGCATCCCACAACATTTCTTAGTTTCTGCTGAACTCTGTGGTGGAGATTTGAAAGAAAACATTTCTAGGGAAAGTTACTATCATTTTTCTGAAGACACCAGTGTCCAAAGATACTGGTATGGATTCCCTGGAACACTGTTTACACGGTGTACCGTGACATTATCAATAGTCTGTCTCCTGTGCTATGGGAGGTATGTGGTTTCTTTCTGTTTCACATCATTAGTTCTTGGTTTATTTAAATCAGATACCAGTGTCCTATTATTTTGACAACATATGCAACATATTGATAAGCAGCGTGGTATATTTTTCAACCCCATTCTAAAATTTTTACAGGAAATATTTCTTTAAATTACTATCCCACATGAAAAGTCTTACAAATGTAAATGTTTAAGACATATTACCCATGTCTTTTTTAAAAGAGCTAATATGTCTTATACTCATGGAATTTTTTCCTGTCATTACAAGATAAACAATGAAAACTATAGTAACCACGAGCAAGTCACCTGCACTGATTTGTGTAATTAAAAAGATGCTTCCAGTAACAGCACTAACTCTTCAAGGAGCATTTACAGAAGCCAACAAAAGCATGTCAATACTGAGAACAATGGGATGTAATATATGAATTGCTTTGGTGTATGTGGCTAGAAAATTTTTCTCCCCCATCAAAAAAAAAAAATAATAATAATGGCCGCAGCAATGTTTTAGAGCTAGCAATTAATGTGCCACTGAAGTTGGCATTGAATCTCCCCAACATATCCCTTTCTCAGACCCCTAACAAAACCTCTCTGTGAAAAATACTTATTTTCTGCTGGGTAAGACACTGTGCAAGTGCAGGATTTCACAGTTCACCAGAAGGATTATATCACTTTCCTTTTTGGAAGAAGTCCAGACTTCATTATGAAGGTGCACCACATTGTTATACTGCAGAAAGCAACATATGGCACAATGTCTCTAAACAGCTAAAAATGGACTTTCAGCTAAAAAACTTAGTTGTGAAATAAACAGTACAATGTGCAGTGTGTACAAAGTTCAGAGCATAGGAAATTTATAAATTATGAGCAAATAAAATATATAAGTATCAATTTTTTAGAAACATGCTATCATAGAAATACAATGTGCAATTTATCACTGATAGAAGCTATCATCTTCTTTAACTGGTAAAGGATATTAGAGTTAGGATAGTTTATAGGTGATTAACAAGACTGGAAAAATTCAGAAGATAAGTAGTCAGACACTACTTAATAGTTTTTAAAAGGTTTGTTGCAACCATAAGCTGAGTTCCATTAAAAAAGGATTAAATAAAACCAGACTATATGCAAAAACTTGCCCTAATGAGGACAATGAATCCATCATTAGCTAAAATAGTTATTCACATAACATTATTACCCCGAACTGTATTAACTTTTCTTGCAGCCAAATATCATTTAAGACATAGTCAGAGATAGCAACCCATACACTCATACGATTATTGAATTCAATATAAACAGCACAGTCATGTTTTTGTCTTTCCCTCAGGTCTTGGCTTTTGGAAATTCTTTGTCTATTTTTCCATGGTGTACATAGAGCCACAGTGTGATTTGGTGGCCAAATGGCCAATAATATTCTGTCCTGGATGCAGAATGTACAACAGGAGCATAAAATGGACAACAGTCCTTTATCGTGACCAGCAAATTTCTATTAAATACTTTTCTCTTTAAAGATATTTATAATTGTGGGCTGGGCGCGGTGGCTCACACCTGTAATCCTAGCATTCTGGGAGGCCGAGGCAGGCGGATTGCTCGAGGTCAGGAGTTCGAGACCAGCCTGAGCAAGAGCGAGACCCCGTCTCTACTAAAAATAGAAAGAAATTATCTGGCCAACTAAAATATATACATAGAAAAAATTAGCCGGGCATAGTGGTGCATGCCTGTAGTCCCAGCTACTCGGGAGGCTGAGGCAGTAGGATCGCTTACCTGCACTCACTCTAGCCTGGGCAACAGAGCGAGACTCTGTCTCAAAAAAAAAAAAAAAGATATTTATAATTGTGAAGTCAGAATGGTGTGGCATTTCCAAATATTAAGAAATAAAATACATGCATATGTCCCTCTTTCTCACACTAGAAAAAAATGTCACAATATATTTCCTAAAATCAGGTGATATTCCACTTAAAGGCTCTGTGAATGGTACTAATTTCTCACCAAAACCAAGTCAGTAATGTCATATGTTGTTACCTTCACTTCATTTCATGTGATTTCCTATAGTATAATATAATTTTTGGCTTGGGTATGAATGCTGACACTTCCTGACATTACTCTTTTATTACTGTTAGGTAGATAGATAGCGAGGGATTCTGGGTCTCCTAGGGAAAAAAGCGGGTGCCACTGCGGTTCAACACCACCCTGCCCCCCACAAAATGGGCTTTAAAAGAGGCTCATGGGAGAACCCACATGCACAGTAAGACTCAGATCGTGCAACTCCGAACTGGCCAAAGTGGTTCCATGGTGATTTCTGATCCATGAGGGAGGTCCCAATCTGGGGACTGTAAAACAAGACACAAACTATAACCAGGCCCTTTTCTTTTGCAGCCTTCTTTTGCTCTCCCTTTGCTACGACAGTGGGTCCAGTCGTCATCTGTGGCATATGTATGTATCATGCTTGCTCTGTAAACCTATATCTTGCTCTTGCCCTATAATCTTATCTTTCTCTCCTCAATAAACTTCATTTTCGTGCTTGCCTTACTTTAGTGTGTCTCATCATTCTTTGGCCACGAGTGCACTAAGAACTGACATTTTGCATTAAAACATGACATTACAGTTAAATGTTTGAGTATTTGTTTTCTGTAGTATGACTGCATAATCTCAAAATTTGAATAAAAATATTTAGTGAGGTATTCTGTAAACAATTCAATTGTTTTCAACTTTGAATCTCATGAGCTCTAACATCATAAACAGATATCTAAACAAACGATTACAAATGATTACAGCACATTGTACCGACAGCACATTTTTTACTTTATGGGAAATAACCCCCAGAGTTATTTTCATTAAATAAGCTTAGTATCATTTTGCTTTTAGACTCTTTTGGCAATTTCTTTGCTTGCCATATACAGACATCTCTTGTAAATCTATCTGAGGGCTTATCTCTCAGACTATTTTCTAGAAGTCCCCATGTCACTGGCAAGAAAACATATATAGAAGAAAATTAGAACAGCATTCTATGATGTCTCCTCACACCAAATACATAATTACTTAAAAATATACACAAATTCACATACATACACACAAATTCTATGTGTATACCCAAACTACTAGCCCAAGTAGCCTATGCATCTAATACTGAGTTCAAATAGCTTTGTTTCTTGCTTGCAGACTATGGAAAAACTTCTAGATAATATGGTATAACAGAGATGTTCAAACTGCCGTAGAAACCTACAATTCCTCCATGATAACATTTTAATGAACCAGAAAAAATTAAACCAAAAAAAATTTGTTCTTGTCTGTCATCAGACTAATGACTTTTCTGCATATTGTTTTCAAATTATACAAGGGCCTGCTATCTTGTGATCCTTCCCATGCAGGATAGCATAATACTCCACACACACACACACACACTCACTCATGGAGTTTATTAGCTTAATAATGGACTTCAGTTTAATTTATAATTATGCAATTGGTCAAAGATTTAGTACTTCTAGTGGCTTTTCTTCACCTTTTGCTGTGGTGCTATTTGATTGTATTTATTAATGTGACCTTATATCCTATACTAGCAGTAGAAAATGAGATAAATTGGATTCTAAAACACACACACAATAGCAGGAAGTACTGTTTAAAGATTAATAAGCGATCTCACTACAGCACTTCAACTGCCTACAGCCTAAAAATATCTTTCCTTTGGTACTTCCCAGGCAATCCCTGAGGGACCAATAAACCAAGAGCACTAGACAGATCTGAACTTATCTATCAAAGCTTTGATTGTGCTCTTGTGCACTGTATGTTTCTTCTTAAAAGCATCTCATTCACTGCCTGTTCATAGTATTCATTACTTGAAGCAAAGGACACTAGGAGAAGTAAATAAAACTTTTAAAAGACATATTGAAAAGTGAATTCATTCCATTTCCTTTTTTAATGTATCAAAACCCCAAACCACGAGTTACTCTAGAGATGTGATATTCACCCTCTTAATTTTTTTTGCCAGATATAAAAACTGTGGATTTCTAACTGCTTCACCTCTCAGTGTCTGCAATTCTGTATCGCACCAGGATGCTCAGGAAACTCAGCTCAAGGTTCCCAAGCCATCAAGTACCTGAGGGACTTCATTTTGGTTCCTGAGGGTACATATCCTCTTCACAGTGGGAATCCCAGAAAGGAAGAAGCCCTTGTAAAGAATTTAGCACTCTGTCCATAGCCTATCTGCTTATCCCTCCACACCAAGGACTTCATTATCAGAAACACTCCCCAATGCTTGACCCTCCTTTCCAAGTTGTGATCTCCAGATTCCTTCTTAAATAACATCAGCTGAAGCTTCTTGTGACAGAAAATGGCTTCAGAGTCTGTCCCGTTATTACTTAACATTAGCATGAGCTATTCCTATTATGCAGTTGTAATATTTTACAATTGTTTGACTAGGGAAAATTTATAAAGGTACCAACTTGAATATACTTTCATTTGCAAAACTAAGTACCAGATTCATAACAATAAACACTACAAACATGAGAAAGTGTCTTTCAAGACTTGTTTCTTTTTTTATGCAAAGATGTTGAAAAACACAGTCAGGGCTCATTATCTTTAGCCTGAAGAAAAGGCTTGTGCAAAGACCAGATGAAAGGAGACAGCTAAAAATTAGAGACAAACCAGATAATTCAAAGGGAATAATTTCCTTTGGAGACTAAATGTTCTAATTTGTCTCTATCGATGCATTAACCATGTGGTTTTCACATCACTTCTTTTGTGTGAGTGTATTCCATCTACATGAATGCAGAGAGAAAAACGGCAATGTCTTCTTATAAACTTCAATCAGACTGAATTTCTAATTAATATAGTTATTTCTAATGAATTATTTACATTTTCTTCAACAATAAAGGTAGTGAAATAATTCATTATTTAATATTCCTTAAAATAATTTTTTTATCTGTGGTATCTTGTCTTTTTTTGTTCTATGTTATGCAAAGCTATTTTGAGATTTCCAACAATCTTTAGACCAAACAGTACTTTCTGTGAAATAATTTTCATGTAAGCATTTTCAAGACAAGAGAACATAAGGAGTGTAACTTAAATAGGTAAGTTACTATTAAACAACTATCGTTATAGAGAATGTAATTTACTTTTAGAAGTGATGCCTTTGTACAGCAATTTCTAGTAACACACAGTCAAGGTGTTGTTAAATTAGTACATTACCTATCAATCAAAATCACCCATGTTATGAATAAACATACTCTAATGAATAGATTAATTCAAAGACGATGACTTTTGCCTTAATTAACATCTTAAAATTTTCTTTTGTCACATTTGGTCTTTGAAAAAAATCAATTTTCACTTTAATTTTCTGACCCCATAGTAGGGATAAAAATAAACTGAGAAAAAATAACTTATAATTTGATAGAACTGGAATGAACTTTCAGAATTAGCACTTTTGTCTAAAGTGCAACCTGCACTTGGTGCCATACTAATGAAGACATATAAGCTGTGCCAAGCAGCAGGAATTCTATTTTTATTGCTTCTATGAGAAGGAAAGACATCTCACCAGCTGCTAACTCCCTAGTGAATCTTTCCAAGATGACCAAGACTATTTCTTGACATGGCTTATCTTCGGGAATTGCAGAATCCTTGTAGCCTACATTGTGAGACATGTCAGACAGACTGCTAAGATTCAATAAACAAATGGTCCACTCCACTGTTCATTTTTTTTAATGCACTTGAAAATGAATGACACATTCCAGTTTTTTCTTCTGAATATACTGGAGGTTGTGGAAGCTCTAGAGACAAATGCCATAGGTATAATAATAACAACTTTGCGGAAGGAATATTTATTGAGGAATTAGTCATTAAAACTTTGGTTACACTGAAGAAAAAGGGCCTAGTCATGGTCTGTGTCTTGTTTTATAGTGCCTGGATTGGGACCTCCCTCGTGGTTCAGAGGTCACCATGGAACCACTTTGATTGGACAGTTGGGAGATACATGACCTGAGTCATACTGTGCATGCAGATCTCCCATGAGCCTCTCTGAAAGCCCATTTGGGGAGGGTGGTGAATCACAGCAGCACCCACTTTTGTCCCTAGGAGACCCAGAATCCCTCACTAACTACTTAACAATATCACCTGCTTTTATTTTGATAACTGGGAAGTACAGAATCCAAACGTAAGATCAATCATGGGAACCACCATGACACTACATTTTCTATATTTATGCCCTTCCTTTTGTGGAACTGAATTTATAATCATTTTTTATTATGAGTCTCTTTATTTATATTTCATCATTATTTAATTATATATATTATTTTCACATGCTAAATTTTAATAGTTTGGAGTATTAAATCATCTATTCTTAATTTGAAGACATTATTTAAGAAAACATAATAGTAGACAAAATATTTGAAAGTGTCAAGTAAAATAAGAAGCTAAAATGTACTGTGTTGTGTAAAAGGGGCAAATAGAATGTAAAAGGAACATCTGCTAGGTAGATATCAGCAGGAATTTTCTAATAATTCTTCAAGTCCCAAATGTAACGGGTTTCCCTCAAAAGCTGTGGAATCTTCAACATTGCACATGTTTAAGCAAAGGCTAAATTACCATCCATCTGGCATGTTAACAAAAGTTTTTGGATTGGAAGAAAGGTTAAACTAGAAGCCTTCAAAAATCTCTTCCGTTCTATGATTCCATAATTAAATATGCTATACTTAATGAGCCATTTGTTATCTCCACAGGGTGAGTAACTTATGGCATGAGTTTCCATGCTGTCTCCTTGCCAGGTCTAGAAATTAAATTAAATTAAATCTATCACCAGTTGAAATTAAGAATGAAGGAAAATTATGTCAAAATGACTCAAAGAGTCTGGGGTCTTTGAATATTCACCTAAAAACTTCAGCTTCACTGCCAACAAGACTTCATAGTCTATCCGTATGACATACTATTACTCTAAATATAAAGAATCAAGTGAAGAGAAACACTGATGTCATTCAAATTAAAATCTGACAGGAGTTTGATAAAATACATTTTAATATTCTGAATATTAAAAAGTAGATAATTGGCCATATCACAGACATAGTCGCAAAGTACTTCCTATAATGTAAAACATTTTAATGATTGCTACCACTGAAAGGGTACAGATACTTGGGGTGGGTTGTTGAAAGTACACTGGAAGCCAGCAAACTAAATTGAAATGGCATATTTAATACTTGCTCATATCTATCATTATATTTATGCAATACAGGGAAAGTAAACAAAATCTGAATTCACTAAATTATTCACTGAGGTGAATAATCTTAAGTGAATGAACTGACAAATTGCATATAAACATTTTAAGTGGACAAAAAAATTATAAGTAGATAAAATTTTTTTGCTTCTTCTCACATTTGGTAGTCTCAGAAAAGTGTTATTTACTGCTTTGAGATTTTTGTTATGGATAATTTGAAAACATGTTATTTAATGATACATAATAAGTTAATATAACCAGAGCAAAATATGTGATTTCCATGATTTCAAGCCATTAAAAATTCCAAGATTATGAAAGTATAAAAAATTTTAAAGCTTAATGCAAATTTGATTTCGACCAAACTTAAAAAATGAATCAAGAATAAGGAAAAAGTAACTGAAAACAAATCAAAACTAAAGATCAAATTTAAACATGCCAATTGTAACGACTGTATATCACTGAAGGACAAGAGATTCAGATACTGTTTATTTTAAAATTTTGCAAATGATAATATCTGTTTCTCAGGGAATTATTAATAGTTATGCTCAAACCCTATAGGAGCATAAAGGACTCTGGTTGCTATCAAGGTCTTTAACTGGCATGAATTGCAACATCCCTAATCTTTTAAGGTCAAATGTCTCCTGCCTTAACAAGAAAAATAAATTGCAATAGAAAAATTAAAACAGCCTAGCCCAAAAAGACTGCCTCTGCAGCTCTGCCTAAAAAATGTTACTGTCACCTGAGCTCATGGCAAACACTGTCTAGTAAACACAAATTATAACCCTCTTCTCCAAATTAGGCATTTAAGTGCAAGAGAAATTAGATCTTAGTATAAATTGGGGACTTGAGATGATGGCCAAAGTGCCCTACAATCCAAAGAAGTAAATTGGAACCAAATAGTAATAGAATTTGTAAGATAGCAAGATAATAGAGGTTTATAAGCAGATAACATAGACCTAAGTTTTCATTAGATGTTTTATTTTAATTACAAAATATTTTAGAGAAAAAAATAAGAATAAAATGTAGCATACATTCTTTTACCTCTTAACCAGATTTAGTAAGTGTCAACATGTTGCCACATTTGCTTGAGGTTTCTATTTATTTTTAAGAGTAAAATTTAAAATATGTATATAAAAGCCACCACCCATCCCATTTCCTCTCCCATTTCACCAAGAGATAAGCACTTCCTGAAATTGTTGTCTTTTATTCAAGTCAGTATATTCATGTATCCATACATAATATATAGTACCGTTTTACTTATTTTGAATTGTACTTTAATTATAACATATCATGTGTATCATTCTGCAAATTGTTTTTCCATTAGCATTATTATCTCTCTGCACTATAAAATTCTTTCTATTAAGGCTGGTGCATACATTCTTGTTTCTTCTCCATCGAAACATTCTTGATACTTACACTTTATAATTTTGTTATACAGTTGAATCTTGAACAACACAGGTATGGACTGTGTGAATCCACTTATATGTGGATTTTTTTCAATAAGAGTTACACTAAGTGTGCCTGCTTTTCCTGCCTCCCCTTTCACCTCCTCCACCTCTTCTGCCTCTGCCCCTTCTGCGATAGCAAGACCAACTTCTTTTTCTCCTCCTTCTCAACCCACTCAACATGAAGATGATAAGAATGAAGACCTTTATGATAAGCCACTTCTACTTAATGAATAGTTAATATATTTTCTCTTCCTTATGATTTTCGTAGTAACATTTTCTTTTCTCTAGCTTACTTTACTATAAGAATACAGTATATAATACAAATAACATGTCATGTGTGTCTAAAAATAATTTTACTCTATTTGCTGAATACCTAATATCCAATAAAACAAATTTGCTAATAATGTTATTCATGTCTTCTTTATTCTATTAGTTTATTTAATTTATAATTTTCTGAGAAAAGTTGTTTAAATCTTCTAAAAAGATTTTGAATTTGTGTCTTCTACTAAATTCAAACTATACACATACCACACACACACACACACACACACACACACACATATAAAAAATGTTCACAAACACACACACAGACACACACACAGCTGGCTATATTTTCATGTCTTCAAATTTAGGATTTTCATATAGTCCTGGCACCTTTGATCATTGTGTAATGATTGTCTTTCTCTTTAATATCCGTTTTGCCTGAAAGTAATAAAGATGTTATTTTTTATTTTGATTAGTATTTGTTTGAAATGTATTTGTTAGCTTTTATTTCAGCATTTCTATGTCATCTGTTTTACATAAGTCTCTTTGTAGTCTACATATAGTTCAATCTTTTTAATATATATAGGCCTTTATGTCTTTTAACAATCAAGTGTAATTCTTTTGTATGCTTTGCAATATCTGATATCTTATTTGCTATCTTCTATTCCTGATTAATTTTGCTTTATTTTTTTTTTTTTTCATCCTTTAATTGATTTTCAGTTAAGATGCCAAGAAAATTCAATGGGAAGGAAAAAATAGTCATTTCAACAAAGGGTACTGGGATATTTTGATAGTCACATGAAAAAGCTGGACCTCTATCTCATATCATATCTAAAAATTAATTTAAAATGGAAAAATGACCTAAGTTTGAGGTCTAAAACTATAAAAACCTTAAAAGAAAACAGAGGTATAAATATTCATAATATTGTATTAAATAATGGTTTCTCAGATATGACACCAAAGGCACATGCAACAAAAATAAATAAATAAATTGGGCTTTATCAAAATTCAAAACATTTGTGCTACAAAAGGACATTATCAAGAAAGTGAAAAGATAATTCATAGAATGGGAAATATACTTAAAAATCATATTTCTGACAAGGGACTGTTTCAAGAATACATATGGCTGGGCATGGTGGCTCACGCCTGTAATCCTGGCACTTTGGGAGGCCAAGGAGGAAGGATTGCTTGAGGCCAGAAGTTCAAGACCAGCCTGAGCATGAGTGAGACCTCTGTATGTACAAAAAGCAGAAAAATTATCCAGGGATGATGGCTTGTGCCTGTAGTCCCAGCTACTCAGGAAGCTGAAGCAGCAGGACTGCTTGAGCCCAAGAGTTTAAGGTTTCAGTGAGCTGTGATGACTCCACTGCACTCTAGCCTGGGAAATAGAGTGAGATCCTGTCTCAAAAAAAGAAAAAAGAAAAGAAAAGAAAAAAGAATATATAAAGAACTCTTACAAATTAATAATACAAAGAAAAGTAACCCAACTGAAAATGAGCAAAGGATCCAAACAGATATTTCTCCAAACAAAAGATACACAAATTGCCAACAAGCAAACAAAATGATGTTCAAGATCAATAACCATAAGAGAAATGCAAATCAAAACCACAGTTACATACCACCTCTCACCCATTAAGATGGTCATAACAAAAATCACAGATAACAAGTATTGGTGAGGATACAAAGAAATTGGAATGTTTATGCATTATTAATGGGAATGTAAAATGGCAAAGCTGCTTTGGAAAAAGGTATGGTGATTCCTTAAATGACTGAACACAGAGTTACAATTTGGCTTAGTATTCCACTTCTATGTATATATGAAAAAATATATCCACACAAAAACTTGTACATGAATATTCACGATTGCATTCTTCATAATGGCCAAAAAATGAAAATAACCAAAATGCCTATTAACTAATTAATGAATAAATAAAACATATTCTATCCATAAAATGAGCCATTATTCAGCAAGAAAGAGAAATGAAACACTAATACATGCTATGACATGGATGAATCTCAAAGACATTATGCTAAATAAAAGAAGTGAATCACAAAATGTCACATATTTCATGATTCAATTTATATGAAATGTCTAGAATAGACATGTGTAGATACAGAATGTACATTAGTGTGAGAAATGAATACGAGGGGCTGGCAGCTACATGTGTGGGGTTTCTTTTTAGTATAATAAAAATGTTCTAAATTGATTGCAGTGATGGTTGCATAACTCTGTGAATTTTCTAAAAACAATTGAATTGTACATTTTAAAGAAATGAATTGTGATATGTAAATTACATCTTAATAAGGCTGTTATCAGAAAAGAAAAAAAAAGAAAAAAAAACAAAGAACGGAAACAATAGATAAGTAAAAAAGAATCCAGTGGCAAAAAGCAATAAATAGTAGTCAGAAATAATAACAAAAATAAAGAGGACTTATTTTAATTTATTTTATTTGTTTAATAATTTATTTTTATTAACTTTATTTACTTTAAATTAAGTGTTTTATTGGAGAAGCGAATAAAAAAACAGTTTTCAGGAAAAAAAATTGATCAATATCTCCTTCATAGATTTTTGAATAAGCATTCAAAAAGAAAAGAGGTCACTGATTTTGGTCAATTGTATAATTCAGCTTAAAATCTATAAAAGATATATGTACATTAAGACACCAGCACTACACTCCTCTCCAAGGGGATATTTGCATAAAGCTTAATTTACCAGAGGTTTCAAGACCTCTTTAAATAATTTCTCTTTTTATAATAATTTATAATTTTGTTAATCCAGGAAAAATCAGAGAAAGAAGTTTGGAATACTTCTTTTATTATTGTAGACAGCTCATTGTGGTTTTCACTATGATCCGTCTACAACCTACCACCCTGCTGGTCATTTCACTTGATTTGGTTTATCTGACTGGCTAGGTAGGGTCAACTTATTTCCTCTGATCCTGAAAATCTTTTCCAGCAGAATGCAAAGTTAGAAAGAAGTGCAGAACACCCATGCTAAAAAGAGACATAGATTGTTACACTTGGATTCTGAAGGATAGTTAGAGTTAAAATAAATGTCTTTAAGTTAACTATAATTTTAGCTATTATTTTATGTGACTAGCCGCTATTAAAAATCAGAGATTTTTACTCTTCCAATAGTAGGCAGGGCCTGTGCCCATAAAGTCAGCAGGAAGAAACTACAGAAGATGGACTTCCTCCTTCTACAACCCCTTAAGATTAAGGAGGAGTATTATCTCTGATCAGGGAATGAGACAGGGAACTAGCAGGTATTGCCTGAGGTACTGCTTTGGGCGTTGCTGTGGGCATTGCCTGAGTCAGGAAGTCTCCAAGCGTTAAATTACTCCAACCAAAACAGGATGGAGGCAGAGCAAGTTCCAATCGGTTAGAACCAAGATGGTAGAGAAATGGAGGGTATTACCCTGATTCAAGGAAAACACTGCCCCTGCCATGAATATCCCTCCCCTTGTTTAGCCTATAATTAAGCTGTTACTTAAATATAATAGAAAGACAACAGGAACCAGGGGCCGGGTCTCTTCTGCAGGGAGAACTTGCTTCTGCTCTGTCCGTGGAGTAGACTTTAAAGTTTCTGAATAAAAAGTCACTGGAAATCAAGATAAGTTTGGGATCCATTCATCAGATATTTACTGGGCACCTATCATGTGCCAATCAGTGTTTCAGGAACAACAGTGAACAAAACTGACAAATTCCCTCTTTCACGGAGCCTATATTCTAGTGAGGTGTGACAACAAACAAATGAATGAATGAATGAGT
The DNA here is from genome assembly GCF_020740605.2 of Lemur catta. NCBI lineage: Eukaryota > Metazoa > Chordata > Mammalia > Primates > Lemuridae > Lemur > Lemur catta. The sequence continues at coordinate 49,372,486 of NC_059128.1, read as the reverse complement.
AAATAAATGTATGAGTACCATCTGAGGAAGTAAAGAGTGCTATTGATAAGACTTCAACAAATTAAGAAGATTAAAAAAAAAAAAAAAGCAGGCCAGGCGCAGTGGCTCACGCCTGTAATCCTAGCACTCTGGGAGGCCGAGGCGGGCGGATTGTTTGAGCTCAGGAGTTCGAGATCAGCCTCAGCAAGAGCAAGACTCCGTCTCTACTACAAATAAAAAGAAATTATATGGACAGCTAAAAATATATATAGAAAAAATTAGCCGAGCATGGTGGCGCATTCCTGTAGTCCCAGCTACTCGGGAGGCTGAGGCAGTAGGATTGCTTAAGCCCAGGAGTTTGAGGTTGCTGTGAGCTAGGCTGACGCCACGGCACTCACTCTAGCCCGGGCAACAGAGCGAGACTCTGTCTCAGAAAAAAAAAAAAAAAAGCAGTAAATAAGGAGTGAGGTCCTTCTGATAAGGAGACATTTGAACAAAGACCTGAAGGAAGTCAGGAGCTGAGCCATGTGGATTGATTTTTTTCTTTCTGGAAAAAGAAGAGATCGAGAACATCACAAGCATAGGGAACTAGAATGCAGGTCAAGAAAAGTGGAAATTAGAAAATTAGTATTGCAGTAATTCAGATGAACAGTGATGTTGGCTTGGACAAGGGTATAAGGATTGGAAATGTACATGATTAGAGTTTGGATAGATTTTAAGGATGAAACAGTTGATGCTGGCATCTGAGTAGTTACAGGTAACTCCAGGGTTTTGGCCTAAGGAATTGGAAGAATGGAGCTACTATTTTTAGATATGAGGATGACTGAGGGTTTCATAGCAACAATCAGAAATTGTTTTGGCTATGTTAAAGTTCAAAATGCCTTACAACTGCAAGTTGAATTTATGTGTTTGAAGTTCAGAGAAGAGTACGTATGTGGTAGTAGTGAACATAGACATTTTGAGGAATTTTGCCTTAAAAATGGGCAAAGAAATGGGGAAGTCACTGAAGGTATATGTGAAATATATGTTGAGAGATATTATATCATACTTGTACAACAGTGGGAATTTCCCAGTAGAAAGAGAATAATTGATGGTGGAGGAGAAAGAAGACAACAGTATAGTGGAAATGAAGAGAAAGGGTGTGAGTTGTTACATGAACTTAATCATATGTTTAAATGTCATATATACTTTTATTCTAACAAAATTCTTAGTTTAAACTCCCCTAAATCCTCAAAGAAAAAAAATAACAGCATAAAGACATTATAACAGAATAATATTCCAAAGGTCTTACCTTCATTCCATTTTGCAAAGATTTGCAGCACAAGTAGACTCTCTTTCAACATACTCTAGTCTTTTACCCTCTGGTTTATCTAATGTAAACATGTTTCTGTTAAAAGCTATCATAACCCCTAACAGAGAACTGAATGACATTTATTCAAGCCTCAATGCCAGATTAAGATGCCAGAAGTTATGCTGATATCTACAAAATGTTACTTTTTTTTTCCCATGAGCTTTGCAGCCAGATAATTTAGCTTCAGGCAATCAAAGTATTATATTCCTCTTCAAGGTTGATTTTTCCAGAAGTAGCTATTTATAATCTAAACCTGCATTTGTTTGCGAGTCATCAGCACAGTGTTTACAAGTTCTCTTTTTTAAACGTATGGCTTCTCTAAACCTCTATCATGGTTTATGTTTTATTTCTAAACATTTTCCTGTATTAATTCATTTTCCGGTGAATTTCATGGGAATACATGAAGCATGAATTCAATCTTCTATCCAGTCAGATATTCTTTGTTTTAACATTAAATGCTTCAAAATATATCACATCCCCTTTTATTTCACATGTACTTAATGATGCTATATCTAGAGCAACTTCTTTTTTGACCCAATTGGAAACTACTTGGTGTATTTAAATAATGATTGATCAGTTTTAGCACCATACAGAGTTAGGATTAACTCTTGAGACTAATTATTTTCCTGCACAACATTATTCATGCCACTGCTATGAGTGAGCATCATTAATCCTAGCAATTGATTGTTCATTCTTTTTACCCCCACCCTCAAAATACTTCATTTAAGTAAGTTTTATTTAGTCAAATTCTGATGAATTTGAGAATTTTGAGCACATAAAAAATGGAGATAGCAATATAAATAGGATTACTTTTAAAGTCTGGATATTTACTCCAAATAGAAATTACTCATTTATGGTATGAGGAAGGAATCAAATATTCATGTTCCTTAATCTGAAACATAAGACCAAATAACTGTTTCCCATGAACCCAGTGTACCATGGAGGAACAGAGACAGTATGGCTACAATAAAGACTTCAACTTGGAAAATGGAGCAACGGGAAATATTTCCAATAGCCACTTGCTGTAACATTCTTGAATGCCCCTGGTAAGACATTTGATGACTCCCTACTGTAGATTGGAAAGTATTTCTTAATTAATTCATAATTCTGTTGCTTGGGAGGAGTTTCCCAGTCCCTTGTTCTACTTGGTCCTTGGTTCTGCCTTCTGGGTGATTATTTCATTTTCATTTTTCTATTTAGACATATATCCTGGGCATTAGAAAAATACAATGTTGTCTTTGTAGGCTGAGTAGCCTTCTCAACCTATTTACTATCTGGAGAAATCTGGGGATTCAATGGTTATTTTAAGTCTTGAGGAGACAATTTTAGAATTTCTTAACTGCTTCCTCTTTAGCTGAATCCAACCAATTCCATGTATTGATGACTTCACATACAATCTTTTCTAGACTTACTTAGATTTTTCTAATATTTCTTTGCTTTGTCATTCCCTTAATACTTTCCATTTCTCAATTTCATTGCAGGTCACTGCAAGCTCTCAGGCTTTAGTGGAAGAACCACAAATTTAGTTTCTTTTCCTTGAGCTATTTTTTCTAATTAAAAAGATTTATTGGAACCACCTACTTAATGGGACTTTTCCAGTCAGGCACCTTACCAGATTTAGAGGTTTTAACAAAATGAGTGATCAGCTGTTCCCTTGATTTACATATTTCCTTATAGTAGAGATTTAACCCATCTTTATTGGCCAAGGAATTTCTCCATTTTATCCTCTTACTATTTGAGTTTAAGAAGCAGATGCTTTTCTACCCCTACAAGTCCCCAAATTTCTGATATTTATCTATTCTGTTTCATACTGATCATTAAGACAATGACAGCAAGTACTTTTCTGGGCTCATCTCTTCTTTATAATTCCTTGTCATAGGCAGCCAACAGCTAATATGCACTAATATACACTTTTATTTATATAAAAATACAATATGCTCTTTTCCAACTTATTTTCTTAGATTTAAATGCTCATTGAGTACATTGTCTGCCTTTCAATTATTGTAGGATGCAGTTTTTCCAATTAATTCTCCACTGAAAATTCTATAATGCCATCCTTCCAGCTCCAAGTAGCACAAAACCTAAAACCACTATAAGTGAGTATGAACATAACAAAAACCTATAATAGCAGTCACTTATAATACCTTCGGTATTTTTTAATGGAATAAAAAAATCAGGAGAGTGCAGGCTATGCTACAGTAGCAAATGACCCTGAAATCTCTGTGGTTTAAAGAAAGGTGTATTTCTCACTCAGGTTACATGTTCAATGTAGTTCATTAGGACGATTTATTGCATTAGGAGGAACATTTGCTAATGGAAATTCTATGTTCTCATGTAATTCAAGGAGTTCCAAAGATTTAGTGAATCACACATTGCTCTAAAAGGCTTCAGCTAGGAAGAAACCCATATCACCCCCTCTCATGTTTCATTAATCCAAGCAAGTCATATAGCTATGCCAACTTAAAGGGAGTGAAATCCATGCCCAATAAACAGCACTAATGACTTTCATACCCACACTGACTCTCTGCATATCCCAATTACAAATTATTATACCATATACTTTATGATAAAGTATTATTTTATGCTCATTATCACTACCATGTTTTATGTAACTTAATGAGAATCTAATGGTAGGCTTGGTAATTTATATTCTGAGCCATTTGAGATATATAGTTTCAGAACAAAAATATTATGTCATTATTATCATTAATAACAGTTACCTTTTGCAAAGGAAAAAGGCTTTTTCTCCTATAATACACATTTCATGCAGGGTAGAGGATTTCCACTGCATGCCCAAAAGGAAAATTTTTGGCTCCTCTTTCCATCTGCTCACTATCTCCTCTTACAGAAGGAATTGTGGCTCTGTCTTAGTCTGCTTGTGTTGCTATAAAGGAATACCTGAGGCTGGGTAATTTATAAAGAAAAGAGGTTTATTTGGCTCATGGTTCTTCAGGCTGTACAAGAAACATGGCAATGGCATCTGCTCTGGTTGAAGACTTCAGGCTGTTTCCACTCATGGTGAAAGGCCAGGGGAGCCAGTGTGTGCAGAGATCACATGTTGGGAGAGAAGGCAAGAGGGCAGGGGAGGTGCCAGGCTCTTTTTCATAACCAGTTCTCCCTCTGGGGGAATCTCTCAGGAAGGAATAGGGCAGGAATTCACTCATTATAAGGGGGAGGACAGCACCAAGCCCTCACAACTCAAACGCCTTCCATTAGACCCCACCTCCAGCACTGGGGATCAAATTTCAACATGAAGTTTGGAGAGTCAAATTTCCAAACCATAGCAGGCTCTAACTTACAGGCTCTTGGATACATTGTCTAATTTAACTACGTTAATATGTTGAAGGTTGGTGCTCAACCACCAAACTGTTTGTTCTCTCCCTCCCTGAAGTACTTGCTTGCAAGTAATGGATGCTCACACTGCCATTTCCTTTGTATTAACTTCTCTGGGGAAAACATTTCCCAAACTGTGGAGCAAGCCAAGTGTTGTGCCAGTGACACAGTGCATAAATAGCTTCAATTTAAGCTGAAAAGTGGACAAAAACTGGACCTTGGCCTCTAGTTCAAGCTCTATTCTCCAATCTTAATTCATCCATGCCTCCTGTTCATATTTTCTGTTGACTCAGCACTCGGAGGCAAAAAAGTATGATTATTTAGGCTGACTCAGAGTGACCAAAACATGGCAAATAAACCTTAAAAATAAGGACAAAGTCAAAAATTAGGGGACCAAGTAACACATGGAAAGAATAAAACATCTTTTGTTATGTAATGGTAGGTTTCTGTAACCCTAAATCTAGTTTCAAAAAATGGGTGCCTGAGGAATAGGGACTATTTGCTGGTGAAAAAAATCAAGCACAAATCTGTCTACGCTCCTGCCACAACCTGACTGTTTCTTATATTGAAAATGAAGCTAGGGCATACAGTCATTTAATTTCAATTAAGGCTCACATCAAAATTGTCAGAGCTTCTTTATACAGGCTTTTATGGTATCACTGAATGAAATATATTAAATTTTGTTTTCATTCAGGGCTGTAGTCCCAAAGCTTAAATTGCAATACGCATATAAATTCTTTGCAAACCATAGAGCTCTAGTTCACTATCCTCTATATCAATTATCAACTGTAATATATTACTGTATAACACATTACCTAAAAACCAATGGTTTAAAACAGTATTATTTTTGTTCAGGAATCTACAGTTCAGCTGGGTGGTCATTTTGGTCTCAATCATATATGTCTGTATCAACTATAGGTCAGGTAGGTCTGTATCAACTATAGTCCTGATCTTGACTGGCCTTCTCAAATGTTTGAGGACAGGCTGATTGCTGGCTAATCCAGGATGGCCTTATCTCTCTTAGATGCATCTCTTCTACCCCTCAAGTAGGCAGGATTGTTCTCATGGTAGAGCAGAGGTCCAAGTAAACAAGAAGTTGCTTTCTTGAGGCCAAGTCTCAGAACTGCCACGCCATTAATTCTACTGTATTCTATTAGCCAAAATAAGTCAGAAGGTAAGCCCAAATTCAAAGACAGAGGAAATGAACTCTACCTCTCTAGTGAAAGGAACTGTAAAATCAGACAAAGTATCTTGTTTATAGGGAGGAGTAAAGAAACTTGGCCACTTTGCAATCTTACTGCTTTTAAATTTTAATTCACTAGAACATTGCCTCATGTTTTTTTCCTCTATAAGTGTATTGAATTTCACCTAACAACAAAAAGGCAACTAAAGATTCTAATTTCTTAGATTCGTGTGGTGTGGTACTTCTAGACAATAATCTCAAGTTGATTCATCAAGATTAATTACTTAAGCCCCGACAAAGCTTTTGATTTTAGAAACTCAGGCATTGCAGCCATCATAGTTGAGTGATTATTTTTGTCAGCCAACTAAAAAGCAGAGACTCATTTGTCTTCTTAGGTTAAGATAGGAAAAAATTAAATGATTATTAATGACTATAAATTTTAATTCCCTGACTATACAATTCAGGTTTACTCAGAATATCAATAAGGAACCATATTAATTGTAAAAGCAAGTTGAACCTAGCTTTCAGAACAAGAACAATGGGATAGTAAAACAAAAGGGAATAAAGTCAGAATTTTCTGTTTTTTTAATTAATAGATAATGAAGGGTGTGGGCTTCAAAGAAACTTAAAGAAGTAAAGGAAAGATCACAGAAAAAAATAAAATAAAATTATGCTCATAGGGACAATCCATATCCAAGAAACTATTACAAAGTACTAAAAGCTGCAGATAGAGAGTCTATAATAAGTGCAATTGGGAACCCTCAGCTTGAAAACAAAGAAAGAAAGTTGAAGCTAGTTGAAGAAATTGAGACAGATTTGAGAAGGAAAGACTAAGAAGATCAGTCTAAAATACTTCAAGCAGTATTTGACTGTTTTCAGGGTAATACTTTCTATTGTTATTTTTTGTTTTTTCTGGCAGTTTTCTTTTTGTTTTACTTTTATGTGAGAATATATATATATATATATATATATATATATATATATATATATTTCCTGGGAGAATATGGTCAGAAAATTTATAAAGTTAGCTCTCTGAGAAAAGCACATAAAAGAAGAACCATCCTAAAAAGACCCACGCAGAACAAAAATAGATAAAATCCTGGTCTAAGTTATATTCTGTGTAGAATTATCCAAAACAATGGTGATGGGGTTGATAAGATTTGTGTCTGCATGTCTTCATATCTCACCATGGAACACACTTCAAAAGAGAGTCTACAGAAATAGAAAAGGAAAATAAATGTATGGACCCAAGAGCAAGGGGTTTAAGGAAAGCTGGCATTCTAACTTAACTTTTCATGTGGTAGAGAAGGGAATGTGAACAACTAAAAAAATGCATTAAAAATTTGAATCCAAAATGGCCTATTGTAAATGATTAAGAACATACAGAAGAAATAAAACACTAGGGAATATGAATTATTACAAAGAAAAGTCATGTGTAGAAGTGATTTAATTAATGAAATATCATTAGTTGCATGCTGATTACCTGGAAATATAAAAATATGTATTAAGAAATACATATTACAAAATACATGTTTCCCCTCACTGGGACCCTGAAGATATTGTCATAGAAAAAGGAAACATATTGAGCATGATTCCCAAATGAGACAAAGGATGGAAAAAAGGAGAGACTGTCCCCAGGAAGTAAAATGAATAGTTCTAAAATTCTCTGGATCAGATGCAATAGGACAGTCATTATTTTAAATAGCTAAAAATGCTTTAAGAAATGTTTTTTAAAAATCCCCCAAACTCTGAGGCCAGACCTTCAATAAATTGGTCAATCTAGCAATCTCATTGCTACTAAAAAAATTTAACTACTCCAATTCTAGATAAAAGATATTGATTGACTTAAGCTCTGGAAAAATCTGCAGCTCTACTGATTCTTAGTTCTTCATCTCTAAACAGCCCAGAAAATATCACCTTCTTTTTCCTCTTTCCCTGTATTTTATGAGTGAAGAAATGTTGATGTTCATGACATGAGGGCAGATTGGACTTGAATATTTGTGAAGTTAGAAACTCACAGGCAGATGAAGGCTTTTCATTACCACATGATCCTCCCTCCTCATTTCCTCCCTACATCCCTCTCCTTTCTACCTTCCCCATCCCCACCCCTTCCCCATTTTTTCCTCTAGATAATTAGACCTCTTCTATAGTTTTGGCCTGTCCAGAGTATTGTGGTTCTAAAGTATATTGGCATAATTTTAATGATATCGTAATTTGATGATCTGTGTCTTATTTTCAGAATTTCACATGGGAATATCGTTAGTGCATAGATATCCTGTTATGTCTTCTTGACTAACTCTTTGTAAAATCGGGGTCCCAGCAGAGACCTGGGATTGGGCTGATTTAACTTTTTGTAAGTACAAACTGTACCTATTCAAAAGGAATACGCCCAAGCTGCCACTGCTGATAGACATTTATATTCACCCAGGCATCTGAATGAAATATATCTGACAACAAATGAGCACAATATGAGGAAACTGGAAAAGGCAAGACTTCATAATTCATTTTATTTGATTCAATAAGGGATTTCAATTTTAATTTCTCTCTTTGAGACAATACTGTGAAGAGGTGAATGATTTTTTATGTTTGCAGAATTCTTACATTCCTGGCAGTATATTCTGATTTATGTTGACATTTGGGCATGTTGCCTAATCTCAGCTCAGCTACATTGAAAAAAATAGCTTGGCATAATTTAAGGTAGAAAATAAAATACAAAGTGAATTTAGTCAATAACAACGTATGTTTGGGGGTTAATTTATTAATGTCTCATTCCAGCCCCATTTCAAAGATTTCTGGGAGGCAAGCTGGCATGCTCACCCCAGATCCTAGGGAAATATATAAAGGAGTAGTAGTTGTTATTGAGCAAGTATATTTATAAAGGAGAGACTCATGCTTGCAAGAGCTGGGCTTGAGCTCTCCTCTACTGAGGGAGAAAACCAAACACTACTTGTCCATAAATTTGACTGTTAGGTCCAATAGGATAACAGGACAATGATCTGGAGAGCAGTGGAAAACATGCTTCAATAGAGAGTAAGGAATTTCCATTCCACCTCACGGGAGGTAATCATTTTTAATCATCATCTATGATTTATATTTTATTCTTATCAGAGGAGAGACTAATGCTGCTAAGTGTCTATGTGGAATAAATGCAGAAGAGGTCTCTACTCATGCATGACCTAGCTTTTCGGCTCTCTTTTTTTCAGAGAGGCCTAAAAATTCCGACTGTGTGTATTCTTCTCATGGGTCCTTCCTTCATGTGTTAAGAAATTTCAGGTGGTGATTTCCTGCTCTATGGAGGAAGCTCATGATTTCTCAGTCTTCAGACTATGACTGAGCAGGTAGATGAAATAAATGTATTGTAAGATTTTTTCAAAAAGTCACTATTTCATTGCAAATATCTGTGGCCAAAAGGGTACTGCAGTGTACTATCATTATGAAAATTTTTACTACACTCATAAACCAGATGTATTATATGTTCCTACATACTGATACCAGGCTTGGCCATGTGACTTGCTGTGTCGAAAATACATGAGTGGGCCAGGAGCAGTGGGTCATGCCTGTAATCCTAGCACTCTGGGAGGGTAAGATGGGCGGATTGTTTGAGCTCAGGAGTTCTAGACCAGCCTGAGCAAGAGCAAGACCCCGTCTCTACTAAACATAGAAAGAAAATTATATGGACAGCTAAAATATATACATAGATAGATAGATAGATAGATAGATAGATAGATAGATAGATAGAAAGAAAAATTAGCTGGGCATGGTGGTGCATGCCTGTAGTTCCAGCTATTTGGGAGGCTGAGGCAGGAGGATCACTTGAGCCCAGGAGTTTGAGGTTGCTGTGAGCTAGGCTGACGCCACGGCACTCTAGCCTGGGCAACAGAGTGAGACTCTGTCTCAAAAAAAAAAAAAAAGAAAAGAAAAGAAAATACATGAGTGGTAATGATTGTATCACTTCTAAGAAGCTTTAAGAGTGATTTCATCTCCTTTTTTTTCTCTCCAAAATGAGCCTGGTAATGTTCCCGCGCCTCAGCCTGGATGCTAGAATGAAGCAGGATCCAGAGCCACAGGCAACCCACCTACAATCCACAGTTGTCATACAATGTCAGCCATATTTTATTGCATTAAGCTGTTAAGATTTGGGGTGTGCTTAGCATAGAGAAAAGTGACTAATATAGCAAATGGTAATTACAGCTAGGGTGCTTCAGTAAAAATCCTGAAATGTGTGGCTTTGACTCTGGGACCAGGCAGAGGACATTCATCCAACTATTTTTAGAGCCAAGAAAGATGGAGATGTATGCTATATAATGCCAAATATCTGGTAATCCTATAATAACTGCATCTAATAGGCTTGTGGCTTTAGATAAAGTGGGAAAACAGAATTTGGTGGGGTTATTTAGTTTCTATGACTGAATGTATTATATATTTAAAAATTTCGCTAAGGAATATATGAGCTTAGGAAACTATTGCGTAGTTTGCAAATACATTAGAAGAAGGTTTAGAAAATCTAGAAATTCTTGCCCTTCAGAGTTACAAAATGCAACTGTTCTCACTTCTATCCATAAAAAAAGATGAAACTGAAAAATATAAAAGTATACAAAGTCTCAATCTAGTAGCAAGACAAAATCAAATAGGAGCCATAGAATGCATTTTAAAGCCTCTGAATTAGCTAATGTATTATATCACCCATTAAATTCATTTAACTGGACAAAATATCTTGGAAGGAAGATTTTAAAGATTGGCTCTCCCACAGGAGACCTGCTCAATTCAAGTTGCCCTTAACTAAATCTAAAGAAAGAGACACTTCTTATAAAGAGCTATGCGTGTGGCATAAACATATAAAGCTAAATGGTGCCAAATAGATAAGAAGCTTAGAATATTATTCAGCCATAAAAAAGGAAATTCTGCCATTTGCAACAACATGGATGAACTCAGAGGACATCATGCTAAGTGAAATAAACTAGTTACAGAAAGACAAATGCTGCATAATTTCACTTATATGAAGTATATAAAATAGTCAAATTCATAAAAGCAGACAATACAGTAATGGTTGCCTGGGGCTGAAGGATGGGGAAAATGGAAAGCTGCTGTACAATGGGCATACAATTTCAGTTATGATAAACAACTTTCAGAGATCTGCCTAACACAGTACCCACAGTTAACAATACAGTAATACAGTATTGTGTACTTCAAAATTTGTCATAAAGGTAGAGCTTATATTCGGTGTTTATACACACACATGCACATAAAACCCACAGGAACACAAGGAGACTTTGGGAAATGTTGGATATATCGTATCACACTGATCGTGGTGATTGTTATAGGTGTTTCATACTCATCAAATTGGACACATTAAATATGTTCAGTTCTTTGTATATCAAAACAAAACAAAGAAACAAAAAAAGTATCTAACAAAGTTTTTGAGAAAGTTGTACTTCTAAAAAAAGCAACAAGTAAGATTGAAAAAGAAAGAACCAGATAGCAGGGTCCTAATCAAAGTATATTCCACATGTCTTGTGTAGGAGGGTCCTCATGACATCTACGCAAAAGGACTTCAGAATTACCATGGAGCAGTGACTGCTAAACACATTACATTCTCCTTTTCTGAATCACAGTGTATACTGGGTTTACCTTGCTCCCATTCCATTATATAAATGGGATGTAGAGATTTCCATTATAGTTCATAACTCTCCAGACAAGCAAAGCCATATCCAGAGCTATGAAAAAATAATCACTCATAGACTCTGAACCTGATTCCATGATTGACATTGCACTTGGGGAGATGATGAATATACTTTGCTTGTGAAGAAAAGGAAATAAATATTTGCACCCAAAGTGTGAACTCTTGTCAACTGTATTAGTGTAAAAAATATCAACTTTTTTCCTAAAAGATGGATTGCACATCTCTGTCCTATTGATATCAGGCTTGTCATTTGACTTGTTTTGGCTAATGAAATATCTCTGGAAGTGACAGGTGCTACCTCCATGCAAAGTTATCTCAGAAATTAGCTATTTCTTTATCTCTCTATATCACCAGCCTAATAATGTTCTGAATAGTGTCTGTGCTTTCATTCTAGATCCTGGAATAAAGACACGGAGCAGAGCCTAACATGATCTACAGACAACATAAGCAAGAAACCGACCTTTGGTTTTGTAAGCCACAGATATTTGGGATAATTTGTTGCCACAATATCACCTAAGAAAAAAAAAGCTGACTAATACAAGGAGTTGGTTCAGTAAAATGTATCAATGCCAATGGTGGCCTCTTGTCTAAGTTGAGTTCTCCAATTCACATACCGGTATTAAAGGAGATAATAAATTTCATTCCAAATTAGCATGAAAGACTGTATCTCAGTTGCTTAAAAACTTGGAAAACCTTCAAACCCCAACATTATTTGATTGTTTTCTATGTCCCAGATACTCTGTTAACATCTTCATATATATTATGATATCTCATTCAAACTCACCAAACTCTTATTATTCCCTCATTAAAGAAATAAGGCATCTGAATAGGAGAGATTATGTAGCCTTGCCTAGGTCTCCCAGATAGAAAGCATTCTGATTCCAGGTCCTACACAGCTAACCACTGTTCTCAGGTACTCAGGATAACCTTCCCCCTCTAAAACTTTCTCTCTCACTCTTAACCTCTCCCAACAGACAATGTCCAGTATATGAAATTAACATACCATCTGAACTATGCTCACCGTGATCCTTTCTCTCAAGCAAATATCAGAACAGGATTTGACCACAAATTTTGTGAGGAAAGGAAATCTTAGTAATCTGAGTAACATGAAGCAACAAGCAATACTAAAGTCTTTCACCTTTCTGTGTGCATCCTTATGATGAAAGCTATACTACAGTAACTTTCTAACCCAAGAGAAAACAAATCCTTCTAAGCACATTCAGCTGGTTTTCTCCCCTCAGGCTCAGTATCAGCCTAAGAAGAGCACCTCCAACAGCTATAACAGCAATGAAGACGGCAGATGTTTTCTCTTTGGCTAGACTAAAACTGAATACTAAAAATCACTGCAGCTCTGCTCCCTGCCTTTCCTGAATGGCTGTTTGTGTACCCTGTGTAATTCAGCAAACCAGTACGGTTCTGATATAAAATACAACACAGTTGTATTTTACAATCGTCTTTACAATGCAGTTAGAACAGTAGAAAGGGTACCAGAGTTAGAATTAGCTCCCTTTTATTTTCCTTAAAGGCTCAAAATCCTTGAGAAATTGGCCCTTTTAACTTTTGAAGTTTATGTCTTTCTTCATCTGCAAAAGGTGAATAATATCTCACAGATTTGTTGTGCTGTTTAAATTAGGGCAATTAAAAATAAGATAATATGTTGATCAGAAAAGGGTAAGTAATGCTATGTTAACAAACAATTTCCAAATCTCATCAGCTTAAGACAATACAAGCTTATTTCTCTTTATATATGAAGCATGTGGTTGATGAGTAATGGGTTGGGAGACTAATCCCCAGTCACTCAGGGTGGGAGGTAGACGCTACCATCTTGGAGTTGCACCATCTGGTATTTGTGGCCTTCTTTTTCACTGGTCAGGGAAGAGAGTTCTAAAAAATTTCATGCTAGAAATTAAATGCTGCAGCTAAAAAGTGACAATTTTACTTCCTATCACAGATCACGGCTCCAACTATAGTAACTACAGGAGTGCAAAGAAACAAAACCCTCCTATGTCCCCAGAAGAAACATAGAGCAATAGATGGGTGATTGCTAGAAGTCCCTTCCATAGCTACTGTTTGTGGTACACATAACCCACAGCAGACCCTGTCAGTATAAAATCATTATTTGAACAATAATTTTTATCTTTATACTTAGTTGTACTCTCCTCACACAATCACAAATTGAAACAAGTTCCAGTGCCAAAGCTTTCCACAAACTAAAGTATTAGCTAAGCATATGTGAACATTTCTAGAATTTTCTGTGGAAACATTGTTAGTCATTTAGGAGATAAGCATATGGGAATGAAAATATTTAGAACTGAACGTTGGATTATTTGAAAGACACTGAGGAAGAAGAGACGTATAATGACACAGAGTAACCTCTAGTATGGGATCAAAATAAGAAGATCATTAAATTTGCTCATATTTAAGATTATTTGGTTTGAACTCTTTCACCTTATGTCCCTGTCTGATAACTAATTAGAATTTGCAGAGTAAATTTGGTTTCTATTTGCACTTGCAATTTGAAAACTCAAATGTATTACAGATAATTGCAGTGTTGTGAAAATGTATTTATATTAATTTTAATTATAACTGCTCTAATGGCTAAATATCCTGTTTTCCAACTGCTTCACTCAGAGAGACTGTTAATAAGCCTCTAAGTTGGACCTTACAATCTGGCATTCATATTTAAAAGTCAATTTAATGTAAGGACCCTTTCTCCAATGGCTGTATACTAAACTAACCTAAAGTTACTAAGACTATTTTAAGATTCCTCTTAACAACCATAATACCTTTTAATTGAATCATAAGAAACTATTAAAAGTCATTATTACAGTGTGGGGGAAGTATATCTTTGTTGAAAACCATAGGTTTATAAGTTGAGTCATTTTTTAAAGATATTTGGTAGAATTCTAATATTTGTAAGTGTTCAGGAAAACTCATTCCTAAACTAACAAGAATAGGTTTATCATTTATAGGATAACTATTCTGGGAGAAGAGCCTTAGTAGAGCAAGCTAGATGCCAATCACATGGTAAGACAGTGATCCTTCCATTAGGCAGCATTTATACACTAGGTCTTCCTTACTAACGAGAAATATTTTTTAAAAATCAGACATATAACCTTATGTTTAGTTTTCAAGAATGGTGTTACAAGGTGAAAAGAATATTTTTCTATTTATTTCACCAGTAACAAAAGTCAGAAGCTTAAATCAAGCAAGAAAAACCTGAAAGGTCGGGAGGGTAACAACGGAAAAAGAGAACAGGCTTGAAAGCATGAGTTTAGTTAACCTCTGGTACAGCGTAGAGGCATTAAACAAACAACAATTGGATAAGACACAGTAAACCGACATATTTAATCAACTAAGAGCTAGAACAATGTAAAGCTGTATAACAACAGTAGCTAGCCACGTGCAAGGTTAAATATGCCCAGGTCTAGAGCTACAACTCTTGACTATTTCCTGCAAGTTACAATCTGAGTTTTAAAACAAATTTAACAGGAAAGCTAGTCAACTACCTGTATTCATAGATAAGAAAAGTTAAAATCAACTACCCTACAACATTTAAAACAAATATTTTCAATATTTTAAAATAGCTGTGCATTGTTTATGATCTTCACATAGGTTGACTAACAGTGATAATGTTTTACCAAGGAGTTTACTTTTATAGAGCCTGGATCATCATTTATTCTACATGTTCCATGAGAGTAATATAGCTCAGCTTATATATAGTTTATTTGCATCATTTTTCTTGCTAACAAATACTTAAAGTGCAAGCACACATCCTAAAGAAATATTCAGGGTTAGGATGATATGTTTAATCATAATTCAGAAAGTCAAATAAAAAGTGTCATTGTTTAATTTTATATTCTTATATGTTATTAGTTTTAGTTGTTTTTCTACTTGGAGGCAATGAAACATCTTATTAATTAATCTCAGACTACTAATCTAGATTTAATATATTTAGATGGGGCAAAGGTATAATAGTTACCTCACGCAATCTTGCTCCCTTTATTAATTTTCTTCTTTATTCCTATAATAAACTTTCTAATGTGGTACCTGATCATTTAGGAAATAAATTGATAATTGGTTTTGCACTAATAATCCAAAAGTCAGGCTCTACTTTTCTGCAGGATAAACTTGGCCTTCACTATTTGGGAATAGAGCCACGTGGCCATTGCTGAGCTATCCCAATTGGCAGCTTCGTTTTCACACCAAGGTCACTCCCCACTGCTCTCAGCTCTGCTACAGACACCTTTAGCTTTGCTTTTTTTCAACCCTCAATGTCCCTTCCATAAAGTGTTGCACTGGCCTTAGTTAAAGCATCCAAAGCAGAGAAAATAACAGCACTTCTCCAAAACTAAAAGCAGTTCTTCCTTTCAAAACCCCAAATAAACTCTAAGCTAACATCATCACTATACAAGTAATCCATGTACCCAAAAACAACTTGTACTCCTAAATTTATTGAAATATAAAGAAAAAAACTAATCAACAACTACCTAAATCATAAAAGGATCCTGTGGTAATTTTCAGTGTATGTAATCACGAATGGCTAAGAATAATTGTTCTGGTTAGATCCTTCTGACCCCCACATATATGTACACACAGACACTGGAAAATGTAGCTTTTACTCTCAAGCTAAAATATTAAAAACAGTTTCTAAATGTATAAGTCTCATATCTGTTAAAAATTCAGATTTCCAAGTCCCTTTCCTGCAGTTTTTTCTCTATAATCTGTATCTTAATTATTACTCCAGGTGATTATTATGATCTGACAGTTGAAAAATATTGTTCTAAAAAAACTGAAAGATCTTTCTGGAAAAGACATGAAGATTCAATTGAGGCTAGAGAAGGAAACAGATTAAAGCCTGAAGTAATTATATCTCTATGAAATCAGAATATGAAAAATAATTGGGAAAAAGGAAACAAAGAAGGACAGGGAAGAAGAAAGAGAGGAAAGGGAAAAAGATGGATTAGGACAGGATTCATGATTTGCTGACAAGCTAACGGTTTAATTTTTCTGAGGTGCTATACATGAAAAAAAAGGCAATATCCAGAATGGGATTTTGGATGGGAAAACAAGTTAGTATACTTATTTACTTACAGCCCCTCCCTATTAGCATTCAAATATAAGGACAAAAACTAGAGATTTGGAAAAGCAAATCCTCAGATATGTTACCATCTTCAGTATAGCATAAATAGTTTAAGAAAAGAAAAAAAGAAAGAAAATGAATTGAAGAAATAAAAATGGGGAATATATATTTAAGTTTAATTCAACACAATTATTGATGCATAACAAAAATATATAAAAGTTTAAAATAAAAATGTGAAATGATTTGAAACGGATATGTAGGAAGGTTTTTGTGTTGGTCAATGGCAGAGTATAAATATGAAATAAATCTAAACAATGTTAGCAATATAAAAGTTAAAATGTATCTTTTAAACTTTTAAGTGTACCCTATATAAACACAATAATAGAATGTGCAACTTGCATATTACTAGAAGGAAAAAAGAAATATCTCAAATAGTCTAATAGTAAGAATGGAATACTAATTGAGTAAAAAGAAAAGTATGATAGAGAAGATAAAATGAGATTGTTGAAATAAACCCAAAAGCATAATCATTAAAAATAATGAAAATGAGTTAAACTTACATTTCCAGGCAGATTCTCTAAGATTTGGAGGATTCCCCACCTTGATGTGCACCTACTCACACATACACATTCTAGGTATTTGCATAAAACTCACTTAGAATGAAATAATTCAAAAAAGTAAAAAACAAAACAAACAAACATAAAAACAGACATACCTCTGGAAGGGCTCTGGTTAAATATGTTGTATTAAAAATAAACTCATTCCTGAAACTTCATTGAAATGAAAATAAAGGGATAAAAAGCCTCCACCAAGAAGGAAAACCTGATGAGGTTTGATAATCTTGGCAGCTGGAAAGCAAATAGATAAGTGTAGACTTTATAAACCACACAAACATACTTCAATTTACAAGGGTCATCCAAGAAAAAAAAAAACTGTTATTCATGCTACAATCCGTGGGAAAGGCTTATGTATGGGAGCCAACAAACACCTCGGAAAGCTGGTTTGTAGATGAAACAAAAAATAGGAAGATTGCTTTTACCTGGTGCAAGGCTTGTCCCTTCTCTTAAAGCAGGGTCTCATCTGGGGCACAAGCAGTTTTCATGCCCTCCCCCAGTGGCAGATTACATTTGATTCATTTTAGAGAAGGGTCTTGAGTACAAGTAGGTTTTGTGCAATGGCAATCACTATTTTGTAGTCATACAGGGTCCAGAGCTTGGATGGACATCTCAAAGTATTCTTGCTCAAACCTCAAACATTGGCAGGTTCTTCCTCACCTGTGCCACTGAGAAGGGTCTTTCCATGTCTCCTTCCTTGTCACCAATTTTTTCTTGAGTACCTGGTAGAAGTCCATGAAAAATGGTAGATTGAGTGAGTAGATACAACCCTATGTAAGGGGTTCCCAGGATTCTAAATTGTCCCAATAGCCCAAATTCAGTTTTTATTAAAGCTACTTTAAGTTTGACTCTATATTATAAAAGAACCAAATTCAGTCTCTTATATTTTCAAGAATTTCAAAAAGAAAAAGAAAATTTTATAGCAAAATGGGATCAGGGCAATGATGAAGTCAGTATTCTAGCATTAATGTAAAGTACAAGAACCTGGCTTTATTATGATAATTAGTTTCTGTCCTCATGATTTTTGAAAATGTTAATATTTTCAAAATATTTTAAATCCTATTTCAATTCCTTATTTAATTAATAATAAAATTATTAAATTTAAGCTCCCTATTACGATCAATAACCTCTCCTACCACATAATACACCAAAAACATTTCAATTTTATTTGCTATTCACTTTCACCATAGGAATATTATAACAGATACATTAATTAATATCCACAAATCTTTAAATAAATATATGCTTGTTTTGTATTTTTAAGTAACAAATACTAAAGTTATGCAAATTTTCCTACCTGTAATAGTAGACAGAAACCAGCACAGCTTTAACAAATTTGACATAATGTATTTTGTATCCTGAGGGTTCATTTGAGCTTACCAGACTATGATAAATACAAAGAATATACCTAGATTCAACTGTGTAAAATAGATACATAAGTTAACAATTTCTTCAGCAGTAAAAGTCTCTCCCCCTCTATACATACACAAAAAATCTTTTAAGCCAGTGGTTATGAAACTTTGCTGCATTCTAGAATTCTCTGGGCAGCTTTGAAAATTCCCAGTGCACTCTATATAAATTAAATCAGAATCTCTAGGGATAGAACTCAGGCACTTCAAGTATTTAAACCTCTTCAGGTATGTCCAATATACAGTCAAATTTGAGAGCCAGCAGCTTAAGCAAGATAGGAGGTAATTCTCTCTTATGTAAAAAGCAGTTTAGAGACTATATGCAGCTATACATGGTGTTCAGGGTCTCAGGCTCCTATTTTTTCACAGTTCTATCCTTAAGAGCCTAGCTTCCATCTTCAAAGTCACCTCGTTCTCAGAACTGACTACTAAATCTCCAGTGATTATACCCTTCCTTCAGGCAATAGGAGAAAGCAGGAGGCAAAAAAGGGTTTGAGCTCCTTCCACTTATGGAGCCTTCCTGGAACTGCCACCTAACATTTACATTTTCATATAAATGAGCAGAAGTCAGGCATAGGAACAAACACATCACCAAAGAGAGCTGGAAAACATTTTCTTCTGGTTGGTCATTATTGCTCAGTTTTCTCTTAGAAAAGCTGGATGCTGAAGTAAAGGAACAGTCTCTTTCATGCCAGGCTTAAAGCACTGCCAAAATGTTTCCTTTTGCTTTTCCCCATGTCAAAATGTATGAAAACATTTGAAAATCAGAAAAACTTTTGAACTTATAGGGTAGCTGAACTGCCATTTTCTTTTACCATTTCCCCTGAACCAACTTAATGCTGCACTCCGTTTTACTTCTCAGTTTCTTTATCCCACTGAAATATCTAGATCCTTTTTATTAAACCTCCATGAAAATGGACAGAGGAGATGAAAATTAATTCTCCAGTTTGCCAGCATGTGAAGTAGATAATTAGCAATGCATCTGAAGAAATCCATAATGTAGGCATAGCCTGAGTATTTTATTATCCTTGATGGAGTCAGCCAGTCTTACGAGTGTATAAGCTGATGCTGGAAAGTAAGTTTGTAGGTGTTAAACTGGTGTTCATCCGTGTATGTTTCTAAGATATAAGTAAGTCATTTATTCATTCATCATGAGTTCCATTTCCAAATATCTGTATTATACTTTTGAGATAATAAAGTTTGAATTATAAATGTCACTTGGTATCCACACATCGCTTTTTCATGCAAGAGAAAACAATACTGCTATAAAATTCATATGTAAATGTTCTTTCTTATTCCTCCTGCAAACCGATGAAAGCTGTAGTCATTCACTAAAGAAGCACTTCAATAACAAGCAAGAAAATTAAAAAGGAAAGGTTAAATTTTATTCTTTTTTTCACAAAGAGAAGGGAAAACAGGATTCAATTCTACTTGCACTAAAAAGGACTCTAATATTTCTCCATGCAGCATTTTGAATACCTGTGAGTCAGATAACTAAAATACATCTCCCTGTAGATTAAGATAAGAAAATATCTATTTTTATTTTAAAACTTTGAGTTTTTATTAAAATGGTGGAAAAACCTTTGCACCATGGACCATACATAATGTTCAGTGTATTAAAAGTCATCAAAACTAAATGCATTAATAAAATTGCATGTTATGATTGGTTGGACAGGAATATTGTCTAAATAATGTAGGTATAAGTTTAAGATTACTTTTTTATTGAAAAATAACTCAAAGTAATAAACTAAACAGAATATTGATAATTCTTCCAAATAATATGAACAAAATACTTTCTAGAAGGCAATACAAGATGTCATATTATTTGTTTTATTTGGAAAAAATTATGTAAAATGTATTTGCCAACCTTAAGACTGGATTTTTAAAGCAGTAGAGTGAAAATGCTAATTAACATGTACCTGGCACAGCTCAACCAGGAAGCATCTTCCAAAATAACATTTTTGAACTTTTAGAAAATAGCATGCAATACCAAAAAAGCCTGGTTCAGATCAAAAGGAAGACTAATTTTAATGTTTATAATATTAAATTTTATAGCTTTTAAATCTGGTCAAAGATATCATAACATATTTTATTAATGTTCAATTACATTAGGTGAAAACTAGGAACCATCAAGTTAAACCTTATTCCTCTAAATCTAATTGCTTGGTTGATCTTCACATTGGTTCAGACTAAGAAAGAGAAACAAGGCAGAAAGTTTTGGTTTAATATCATAATATGGATGCCCGTAAATATTATTAAAATATGAAAAATAGTTTATGCTATAAGCAACTTATAATAAGATGATGTGAAGATATATTTAAAACATTTATGTTAGGAAAATCCAAATACAAAACCATCCTCATATAGCCATCTAATCTTCGACAAAATAGACAAAAACATACTCTGGGGACAAGAATCCCTATTCAATAAATGGTGCTGGGAAAACTGGATAGCCACATGTGGAAGACTGAAACAGGACCCACAGATTTCACCTCTCACAAAAATCAAATCATGGTGGATAACAGATTTAAACCTTAAATGGGAAACGGTTAGAATTCTAGAAGAAAATGTAGGAAAGACTCTTAGAGACATTGGTCTAGGCAAAGAATTTATGAAGAAAACCCCTAAGGCAATCACAGCAACAACAAAAATAAACGAATGTGACCTGATTAAATTAAAAAGCTTCTGTACAGCCAAAGAAACAGTCACGAAAATAAACAGACAGCCTATAGGATGGGAAAAAATTTTCACATACTACACATCAGTTAAAGGACTGATAACAAGAATCTATTTAGAACTCAGGAAAATCAGCAAGAAAAAAATCAAACAATCCTATCAAAAAGTAGGCAAAGGACATGAATAGAAATTTTTCAAAAGAAGATATAAGAATAGCTAACAAACATATGAAAAAATGCTCAACATCCCTAGTCATCAGGGAAATGCAAATCAAAACCACAATGAGATACCACTTAACTCCGGTGAGAATGGCCTTTATCAAAAAATCCCAAAACAACACATGTTGGCGTGGATGCAGAGAGACAGGAACACTCATACACTGCTGGTGGGACTGCAAACTAGTGCAACCCCTGTGGAAAGCATTATGGAGATACCTTAATCAGATTCAAGTAGACCTACCATTCGATCCAGCAATCCCATTATTGGGCATCTACCCAGAAGAACAAAAGTCATTCTATAACAAAGACACCTGTACCTGAATGTTTATAGCAGCACAATTCACAATCGCAAAGATGTGGAAACAACCCAAATGCCCATCAATCCACGAATGGATTAGTAAACTGTGGTATATGTATACCATGGAGTATTACTCAGCTATAAGAAATAACGGTGATACGACATCTCTTTGGTTCTCCTGGAAAGAGTTGGAACCCATTATATTAAGTGAAGTATCCAAAGAATGAGAAAACAAGCATCACATGTACTCACCAGAAAACTGGTTTCCCTGATCATCACCTAAATGCACATCGGGGAAGGATACCAATTGGATATCAGACTGAGACCGGGGGGGTGGGGGGGCGGGGCATGTTGGGTGTATGCGCACCATCTTGGGAATGGTCATGCTTGAAGGTGCTGACTCGGGGAGTGGGGGGTGGGGGGAGGGGATGGAGGTATGACTACATGGTGAATGCCAGGCGCACTGTCTGGAGAATGGACATGCTTGAGGCTCTGACTCAGGGGGATGGGCGGGACATGGACAATGTATATAACCTGAGCTTTTGTACCCCCATGAAGAGTTGAAATTAAAAAAAAAATAAAAAATAAAAATAAAAAACATTTATGTTAATGTGCATATCAGTGGTTGGAAAAAAGAACCAAAATATATAAACTGTTTAAATTCTCAATTCTAAAAGAAGAGTTCTACAAGATGGTAAGCAACAATACTTGATTGAAATTAACATATAGCTCATAAATTTTATTTTTCTAAATGGACCCAAATGTCAAGGACTATGAAGGGTCTGAGATTTGGCATACAAGTTAGCATGTTAAAGTTTCACTGGTGCTGGCAGAAAACTCTGGAACCAGGTAAAGAATGGTTCATTATCACAGCAATAACACCATCCAAAATAACAACATTTTTATGCCACTTTCTTGAGCCCCAATTCCCACAAGTGTGACACCTGCACACACTATGTGTTGTGTTACAGGAGAGGACCCCTAAGCTTAGGAAACCCAAATATTTTATAATGGTCAGTACATATGCCTGCCTTTTCCCTAGATGGAGATGCTATCTCAAAGCTGTAAACAAATTGCCACTTTGCTCCACTGGGTAGCATTATCATGTCTTTCAAGGTCGTTTATTGCATAAGCATCCTTAAAAAGATAGCCTAAAATAAAGGACAGCCAGAGTCTCACTTGCAAAACGTGAAAAAAAATGTGAAAGACCTATGGATAATTATCTCCCAAAACTGTATTCCTTTGACTAAATGGTGCCCAGTGACAGATATATGATGTTTGTCCTCTCTTCTTTCTATATTCTTACTGTTATACTCATGTTGAAATGTTGAAGTACCATCATGTTTTCAGTTGTGCAAATCCTGTGTGCTTACAAACTTCCTTGATATTCTCTGTCATAAACCTTATAGATTCTATCTCCTAAGTATATTTTAAAACTCGCATTTTCTCTCATTTCCACAACCAATGCATGAATTCAAGGTTATCAGTATTCTCTTGTGTCCCAAATTTTAACCACCCAGCTGGTGAAACATGCAGGAGACTAATCTTTTCCATAATGCAAGTCTGGCCATTTCTTACACTTCTATGCCATTAGCTATAGGAAAAACTAAAACTATTAATGTGGCTGACAAAGCCCTGCAGTTATTGCCCTTGCATTCTCCTTTCAACTTAATTTCACGTAAAACCCTTCCTTGCTCTCACTACCCCTTCTATGTGGCCTTCTTCAGGTCCTCATATTTCCCATGCACTCAGTTGCCACAGAGACTGTACATTTATTGTTCTTTATGTAATTTACTCCTCTATACTTAAGTTCAAGATTCACACCCCTGGCAACTTTTTCCTGACTTCCTTAGGTAGTTAAATGCCCTAATTACAGGATCCTAAAGCCCTGGGTATCCTTTGGAAAATACTTTAAACATTCAACACTTAATATTTATTTATGGGATAGTTTGATTAATGTTTGCTTTTCCTATTAGATTGTAAGTGATTTGAGGGCCAGAATAATATCCGTTTTGCTCATTATTATCTCTTGACTCCTCACATAATGGCCTAGTAGCCATAGTAATAGAAACTACGTATGTGTTAAATTACTTAATTGACAAATTTACCAGCATAAGAAGTTAAAAAAATTGTTTCACAATAGATGATTATCAAGTAAATAATATTATAATAGTATACTCAAACTTTGAATTATTATAGTATGTGTGTATATATATATATATATATATATACACACATACTACATTAATATGTGTATATATACATATTATATATAAGGAATGTTTATAACATATTATTAAGCTAAATAAGTAGACTAAAAAGAATAGTACAACCAATATATTATAACTTAAAAGTACAAATGCAAAAATACATGAAAGTAAATACATTAAATCTGGATGATTGGATTTCAGATTATATATTTTTAGCTAACTACATTTTCTACATCTTCTAATAATAAAAAATTAAACATGACATGTAAAGGTTTTAAAACTTAGCCTATTGCCATACAGCCAAGCCTTATATTATGCACAATATACCCACAATAATCATTTCAGAAAATACAGTATGCTATTTGTGTAGCCCAGTTGAGTGATTTAAAGATATAAAGTATATGTGTAAAATATCCTGTGGAGACTAGAAGTATATACATTAAGCTTACAGTATCATCATAATGACATGAAAGGCCACATAAAATTGAATCATGTTGGAGATTTGCAAAATATAATTCTTATGCTTTCCAACTTTTACTATACAAGCAAATCAATAAAACTTTATTTTCCTTACATAAGAATCTACAATTATAATCACTGTTTACACACAGATCTGAGTTTTCTCTATATTTACAAATCTACAATTGACATTATAGAGCAATAGTGATATTTATCCTTTATTTTCTGTTATAGTATGTTTTAAATGGATCCCAGCTGGCCTAAGGGAGTTATATGCTGTTTTCTAAGCACATACCTAAATTCTGGAGAGTGACTTTGCTGATGAATAAAATGATATTTGAGGTAGTGGCCTTGATTATTTTCACTCTGACTAAATATACTGAAGAAATGTAAATAAAAACTTGGAAAGCAGCAATCAGATTTGAATTAGTCATTTCTGGGTATTGGGAAAAGGGCACACTGAAAAAGAGAAATGTTTACCATAAAAAAATCTGAAACAAGTATTAACAATTATAAAATGAATAAATTATCTTCTGTTCTTACCACACACAAAATAGAACTATCAATTAAATTATACTGAATTTCACTTCAGGGAACCAATTTCAATAAACATCTTCATAGTGATTGCAATCAATGTATAAAAAGAATGGCTTAGTTTGAAATTTTTAAATTAAAGGGTGAATAATAGGGTGAATTTTTGAATGGTCTCAGTGTTGTCTTCATCTGTATGATTTAATAGTTAACACTAAAATAATAAATTTTACCATTAATTATTTTTAAATAGTTTAGATTTTGAAAAAGTATACCTTGAAAAAAATAATTCTTAAAGTATGTTGACAAGAATTCTGATAAAGGTAACCTCTAATCAGTTCCCTCCTTGAAACCAACCCTAAGTGAGCAGAAAGGAGAAAAAGCGAGTGAAAAAGGAATATAGAAGCCCAAAGCTGAACCTAGGAAATGTTCTTGTCCCATATCACAAATATTGAGGAATTTCTCTCAGGTACAGAATACATAGTTGCAAATCAAAGACCATTGAAGTATTCCTTGGGAACTTAGAGGAAATTCTGGCCATTCCAATTATACCCCCTTTTTAAGGGAAGTGAAATCTAGAAACATCAGCAAGCCAAGAAAAAGATGAAAGTCACTCCAATTTAGTACACTTTTTCATGTACCAGATAAAGAAATGAAAATTTAGATTGAGCAAGGTGGTTCATACCTATAATCCCAGTACTTTGGAAGGCCAAGGTGGGAAGATTGCTTGAGGACAGGAGTTTGAGACCAGCCTGGGCAATATAGCAAGACCTCTATCTTTACAAAAGAAAAATAATGATAATAAAAATAGCAAGGCATGGTGGCATATGTCTAGAGTCCTAGCTATTTAGAAGGCTAGGGAAGAGAATTCCTTGAGCTGAGGAGTTCAGCTTGCAGTGAGCTGAACCTGAGCTGGCCTCAGTGGCAGAGCAAGACTCTTTCTCTAAAAATTAAAACAGAAAGAAAGAAAGAATAAAATGGAAATTGAAAAACACTCCAAGTGGTTTTCTCTAACACCATTTCTATAGCAAAATGGAGATCCACAAATAAATAAGATGGGGACTTTCTCTACTATGAATGATAAAAGAGATAAAGATGGGCTCAATCTACCTATAACTATTTTTCTAAGAATTAAAAGGGGAAGAGAAGGCTCTGCTGGTAGGAAAATAAAAGTGCCTCTCCAAACAAAAAAACCTGCAGGAGATAACACTCTGTTTATTTTACTTATAATAAGACAGAACTTTCAAGAGGTGTGAGAGAGCAGGCACTCCCAGAACTGGAGAGGACAGTACTATAGATCAAGTTTGAACAGAAGCACACTGTGTAGCTGCAGCAAAAATCTGAATGAATGGAACTCTGGCTAGAAATAATGGCTGCAAGGCTGTTAATGAATCCAGAGAAAAACTACATAGGGATTGATTTCCAAATCTGGGGCTGTCTAGAATCCCAATTTCTTCCCATCTATTGACATTAGGTGGTACAATGAGGATTAAGAGACAAGATAACTGACCAGAGACATCAGCTACCAGATCATCTCAGGAAGAACAAAAAGTATTAGATGAAGAAGAAAGAAGAAAGAAAAGAAAGAAAGGAAGGAAGAAAGAAAAAGGAAGGAAGGAAGGAAGGAAGGAAGGAAGGAAGGAAGGAAGGAAGGAAGGAAGGAAGGAAGGAAGGAAGGAAGGGGAAGGAAAGAAAGAAAGGAAGGGAGGGAAGAAAGGAAGGGAAGAAAGGGAAGGACGGGAAGAAAGGAAAGAAGGAAAGAAAGGAAGGAAGGAAGAAAAGAAAAACAGACTTGGTGTAATTCTGAGGAAAAAGTCCCAGAACCTACCAGAAATTTCATGGGAAGAAGTTGCAAAGCAGAACAAGAAGGAGCAAAATATCACCAGAGATCAACCCCCAGAAGGCTTGGAGCCTGGCAAAAAGGGCAGCTGTTTTTTTGTTCATTTTTTTTTTTCCCTTTCTTTCTCCCTCTCTGAAATCTGTAGCAGTCAATGTGCTCCTGAGCTGCTGGAGAACCTTTCTACCCTCATAAACCCAAAAGCTGCTGCCAACAGTGAACTGGGCACTTCTCGAGGACAAAGCACCAGGCTGCCAAGCCCCCTTAAAGTTGTTTCTCATCACTACAGACCCAAGCTGAGTCAGCAGGTGCCATATTGATTCTCCATCAACTGTGTGTGTTTGTCCTCCACAGGAAGCTTCAGCCCCTCAATTTTTATCTTGTTCATTCCCTCACAAACATTTTCCAACTTCAGCACAGACTGTATGAGCCACAGGGGCTGGTGGGTCCTGGAGAATATATGTGACCCCAGAACCTGGACATTTCTGGTGAGCTGCCTTCCAGAGAGAGGGAGAGAGCTGTCCTCCATTCAGACTCTTTTCTTCCCCCGCCCCACAGCTGCCAAGAGAAATGATTGAGCCTGGGCTCTCAGAAGTGACTGTTTCCCCTCTGTTGGTGTGCCCCCCACACCATGGCTTCCACAGAGAGTGGGAACCAAACCTTTCCTCTTAAACACCTTCAGTGGACTAAGGAGTGCTCATACTGTGAGTTCCCTGCTCACTGGTCATCGCTGTTGCTGCTTGCCCAGCTGTTCCTGCAAAGCAGGGCACACCCTGATGTGGAGAACCTGTTTGAGCAGTAGAAAATCAGTCCATGTAACCGAAACATTGGTACCCCTGTAATAGTCTGAAATAAGAAACAAGTTCACATATACACACAAAAATATCCAGCATCCCTTCATAATAAAAACCCTCAAAAAACTTGACATAAAAGGAACTTACCTCAAAATAATAAAATCCATATATGACAAACCGACAGCCAACATCATACTGAATGGGGAAAAGTTGAAAGCATTCTCCCCGAGAACTGGAATAAAACAAGCATGACAACTTTCACCCCTTCTATTCAATATACTATGGGAAGTCCTAGCCAGAGCAATCAGGACAGAGGAAGAAACAAAGGGCACCCAAATTGTAAAAGAAGAAGTCAAATTATCTCTTTTTGTTGATGATATCTTATACCTAGAAAACTCTTAAACCTCCTCCAAAAGACTCCTAGATTTGATAAATGAATTCAGCAAAATCTCAGGTTATAAAATCAATATATAAAAAGCAATAGCATTTCTATACACTGACAACCAAGCTGAGAACAAATGAAGAAATTAATCCCATTTACAATAGCTGAAAAAAAGTAAAATATCTAGGAATAAATTTAACCAAGAAAGTGAAAGATCTCTATAAGAACTACAAATCACCAATGAAAGAACTCATAGATGACACAAACAAATGGAAAGACATCCCATTCTTGTGATTCAGAAGAATAAATATTGATAAAATTACCATACTGCTCAAAGCATTGTAGAGATTCAATACAATTCCTATCAAAATACCAACATCATTTTTCACAGAATTACAAAAAAAAATCCTAAAATTTATACAGAAGCAAAAAAGAGCATGACTAGCCCGTGCAATCCTAGGCAAAAAGAAGAAATCTGTAGGCATCACATTACATGACACTGAATTATACTACAAGTCTATAGTAACCAAAACAGCATGGTACCAGCTAAAAGTAGACACACCGATCAATGGAACAGAATAGAGAATCCAGAAATAAAATCATCTACCTACAATCAACTGACCTTTGACAAAACACACACAGGGGAAATAACATCCACTTCAATAAATGGAGCTGGGAAAATTGGATAGTCTCATGTTGAAGAATGAAACCGTATCCCTATCTCTCACCGTATACAAATTTAACTGAAGATGGATTAAAGAATTAACTGCATTTATTTTATGGTTTCAGATTAAAGATTGAAACCATAAGAATCCTAAATGAAAACCTAGAAAAAATTCTTCTGGACATTGACCTAGGCAAATAATTTATGATTAAGACTCTCACTACACTACTGGGTATCCACTCAAATGAAAAAAATCATTATATCAAAGAGATACCTGCACTCATGTGTTTTTCACAACCCAATTCACAATTGCAAAGATACGGAATTAACATAAGTATCCGTCAACTAATGTACTAATGTGTGAAGAAAGAAAATGTGAGATATATATATATACACACACACACATATATATATATATAAATGTGGATACACACACACACACACACACACATACACACACACCATGGTGTACTACTCAATGATAAGAAAGAATGAAATAATGCCTTTTGCTCCAACTTGGATGGAACTGGAGGCCATTTTCCTAAGTAAGGTAGCTCAGGGACAGAAAAATAAGTGCTGTATGTTCTCATTTTATGTGGGAACTAAACTGTGGCTACACAAGGACACACAGAGTGGTATGATGAACATTGGAAACTCAAGAGGGGAGAGGGGTTCTTACCTATGTGGTACAATGTACACTATTCAGGTGACAGGTACACTAAAGTCCCAGATTTCACCACTATATAATATATATGTAATGGAATTCAATTTGTACCACTTTATTAAAAGAAAAAAAAACCTACAATGAAATATCATCTTACCTCAGTTAGAATGGCCATTATTAAAAAAATAAAAATAACAGATGCTGGTGAGGATGCAGAGAACAGGGAACTCTTATATACTGTTGGTAGGAATTTAAATTATTACAGTCACTATGGAAAGCAGCATAGAGGTTTCTCAATAAATTCAAAATAAAATTACCATATGGTTCAGCAATTGCATGTTTGGGTATTTATCCAAAGGAAAAGATACCAGTATATTAAAGGGATCCCTGCACTCCCATGTTTATTGCAGCAGCATTTATAACAGTAAAGATATGGAATCAACCCCAGGATGAACGGATAAAGAAAATGTGGTATATAATACCCAGTGGAATACCATTTAGCCATGAATAAGAATGAAATCATGTCTTGGCAGCAATATGAGTGGAACTAGAGATCATTATTTTAAGTGAAATAAAATAATCCAGGCACAGAAGGAAAAGTATTACATGTTCTCCCTAACATATGGGTGCTATAAAACATTGATCTCATGGAGGTAAAGAGTAGATATGAGAGGCTGTGTGGAGGGGAGAATAAATAGAGGTTGGTTAATAGGTATAAACATACAGTTAGAGGGAATAAGTTCTGAGGCTTGATAGCAGAGTAGGGTGACTATAGTTAACAATAATGCAGTTTATATTTCAAAATATCTAGAAGTGAGGACTTCAAATGTTCCCCAAACATAGAAAAGATAAATACTGAAGGTGATATATACCCCAAATACTCTGACTTGACAATTATACAGTCTACTCATGTAACAAAATATTGCATGTACTCCATATATGTATGTAAAAATATTATGTATCAATAAAAGGCAAATTAAAAACATAAATAAAATAGGGATAAAAATAGAAATTCTCAACAAATGTTGTTTGATGTAGTTCAGTCAGACTTATGTTCATTTTTATATTACAGGTTGATCTTTTATTAGAATGTACAAAAATGTAAAGCAAATGGATAGTTAAATACTTAACTGTCATAGTAACAATTTTAATTTCTATAAATTGGTATATTTTCCAAAGTGTTTTCATGCTGGAATGTATATAATATGGAACTGGTTTTAGGAATGGGTGAATTGGGCTCAAAAATTTTAATTATATTTAAAAGGTAAAAATTTGTATTTAATTTACTCATCTGCCATGAATTAGATATTTAGGGAAGAAGTACTAGGAACATGATCATAAATAAGATATTATTTATGCCCTTAACAACCTGGATCTAAATCCTCTGGCCTTTGAAACTGTGTGCCATTACTTTCAGTTATTCACATGTTTTGAGCCTCAGTTATGAAGTTCTCCTATGGGAACTATATCTTTGTTATTCATTGTCTAGGTAAGCTCTAATGCAGTACAAAAATGCTAGATACATTATAGATGATTAACAAATATATATGTAAAATGAATGAAGACATAAATATACAAAACAGAGAATATACCTCCTTTCTAAAATGTAGTGAAGATTAAAATAGAAAATGTACAAAAATATTTAGTATAGGTATGTATAAGAAGGCAGTTAAGTATTATAATGACATTTAAAGAAATATTAACAGAATAAAGGGGCACCAAGGATAGAATGGAATGGTGATTTCTCAGAAGGTAGTGAAGGGTCCAGAAAACACTTCACAAAGTTTATCAAACTCAGTGTTGAAAGTGTTTTCCAGGAGAATGGTGCTGAAGGGTTTTCCAAATGAAAGTACCAGTGTTATTAGCAAAAAAGAAAAAAAAAAAAAAGGAAAGGAAAGGAAAATCAGAAGATAAAAGCAGATCAAAAAGTGTGCTGAAATTATGGAGTTTAGCCTGTGTCGAATGTGATCCGATTTTAACTTACAAAAAATCAATCTGGCAGTAGAGTAAAGAATGTATTAGAGAAAGGCAAACCTCAAAGAAGAGACTAATTTTGAGGCTATTGTAATTCAGGCACAATCTGATAAATGCTTTAATTATTAGTAGCTGTAGGGATAGAGAGGAGAGGCTGGATATGAAAAATGATATGAAAGTTAAATCCACACAACTTGATTGAATGGGGTAAAGAGTGAAGGATAGGGAGGTGTCTATTATGAATACTATAGGAAATAGAAAGTTATTGGCAGTTTTTAACTAAATAGTGAAAGGATCAGATTTATATTTTTAAAAAACTCATGCTAAAGAATGTGTTTGGGAAAGAAGAGAGACTGGAGGTAAGGAAACAATTTAAGAGACAAGTGCAATATTTCAAATAAAACTTATTTGGAATCCAAAGTAATATAAATGAAGAAAAGCAACATATAAATTCTTTGCTAAGACTCATCAATTCTACTAAATTGTTCAGCACTTCAGGTAATTCACATGGAAATGAATGGCAGTCAGACATAGCCTAGGAATGTATCTCTAATAACTTTGCATAGCTGAAGAAGGTTCTGAAAGGTAGGCAAGTGTGTGGTTTGAATAAGTTTCCCACTTGCAACTAATTACTTTGGAAAAAAATGAAATATAAAATGAATGCCAGAATTTCTTATTTTTGGACTATGATTGACTACTTCAGGAAAACTTCAAAGTAATGAAGTTTATCTTTTAATGCCTGAGAAAAATATGATTCACAAGAGCACTTTATTTATTTAGCCAACATGTACCAATCTCCTATTTCACATTAACTTCTACATATGGTACTGGGCGCACACACTCACACACATTTAAAAAATACATATTTTACCTATTAGTAATATGCATATTGTTTTATATATATATGTCACTGTGACTTCGTACCAAGAATTGTATAAGATAGTAAAATTAAATCTTTAGTCAAAATTATGTAATAGGATTTTAGTAGAAACAGAGAAAAGCACACAAAAGTCTGTATGTGGCAATCAGGTAAGGTTCGATAGAGAAGGTAGCATCTCTGAGCTGTAGATGATGAATAGGAGGCTACTGCATAAATAAATTAATGATAGATACATGTAGTGGAAAGCAGCAGATGCAAAAGTACAAATTTTACTAGTTCAAACTGCCTAAATGATGCATGTAACAGTTTGGAAGAAGAAAGAAGCACAAACTGGCTAGCCAGGATTTCTGGATTTAATCTTAAGAGAGTAAGGAGATTCTGAGATTCTGAGCTTTAAGCAGAGGTGTATCTCCCATTTCTACTTCAAAAGGAGGCTCAGCAACAACATGAGGGTAAATTGGAGCATCAGGATCAATACCAAACAGGAAGAATATGATCTCTGCCCTGATGCTCCCTGGAGAAGAAGCAGACATGGGACAAAAACAATTAGTTCATCTTTGGTCATATTAAATGGTAATATGGGTGGTCCAAGTGAAAGTCATACTTATCCTCAGACAAAAGGACTCTACTCTGGGATCTGCTCCTTAGAGGCCTTTATATATCAGAAACACATGGACACAAAATGAATGCATTAAAGCACACATAGATATCTCTATATTTTGGGATCTGGTGCTCAGCACTGATGGCACAACCAGTAGCCCTAAAGTTTTGCTCTTATTACTAAATTGGTTTATGTCCCAGGGAAATAGTTTTCCACATTTCTTGGTTTATACCAATTATACAAAAGATGATTGTGTCTGAATGTCACAAAGGTTTGTGTATTAGAGCTTAACCAGCTCCAAGTAAAAGCTTCAATGGCAGGGAGTGTTTTCACCAGCTCTCACTCTTTTCCACCTTCCGAAAGCACATTTCCCCAGAGAGCTGCTCCTTAAGAATGTGTCCCACAATGTTGAGACACAGGGAAGAGAGCCAAAGCAGCAAACCGGCAGTGACTGACATGGAACATAAATAAGAAATAAATGGTGTTTAGCAGCTACTGAGATTTGGGGAGTTATTCGTTGCTACAACAAAACTGACTAATAAAATTATAAAGGAATGAAGGCAAAGAGAAGATGAGAGAGAAAGGAATAAGGACAGCAAGTACAGAAAACTCTTTAAATAATCATTGTGAACTAAAATAAAATCTTAAGGCTCCCCCCCACCGGCTGACTGAATGGACCCCCTCCTGGCCAACTAAATTGCCTGCCACAAGGAGGTAGGTCAGACATGTGTCCTCATGTCCCCTTCTCAGAGATATCCTTTGTAACTCAGTAACAGGCCTAAGGCTATGCAAGACAAACCTGCAGGTTCTCAATTTATACAACAAATATGTGTCCTGGGCCTTGTCTCTGATTAACGGACCTCCTTATTTTAAAACATTCCAAGCCTTTAGACAAAGCTTCATGTCTTCAACCAATTATAAGTCAAAGAATCTTTAAAGACACCTATAACCTGTAAACCCCCACTTCGAGATGGCCCACCTTTTCGGGCCAAACCAATGTATGCCTTCCATGTATTGATTTATGACTTCACCTATAACCCCTGTCTCCCAGAAATGTATAAAACCAAACTGTGACAAGCCACAGTGAATCTACTTGCTTAAGGTTTCTTGGCATGGCTCTGGGTCATGGTCCTCAAATTTGGCTCTGAATAAATCTCTCTAAAATTATTTTGTAGAGTTTGACTTCCTTTCCTTTTCATGACATCATGAATGTGAAAAAAAAGAGCTTTAACTCTAAGGAAACTTGAGACAGAAGAAAAAAATATTTTAAGATAGAGAACTGAGTATGCTAAAGTACCAATCTTCCGTCAAGGTGCTTTTAAGGAGGGGATATTGAATATATAGGAGAAGAAATAATACAGAGTGAGGATCCTGAGAAAATAGGAGGAGATGGAGTCTAGAGCAAAAGTGTAAGAGTTCTCTTTCAGTGAGCACATTTTCCTTAGTAACCTATGGTCAAGAAGAAATACTGAATGCAAATAAGTTAGTAAGTGAGGAGACAGGAAACTGAGAGATTTTTTTTTTCCAGTGAAGAGGTAGGGACAATCTGAGGCTATGAGAAAGTAAGAGGTCCCAGGTTTGAAGAAACTAGAAGAATATTATAATAGTGAAAAACAGAATGAAACCTAGCTAAGGAATATCCAGAAGAATTTCTAGACACATTGAAGAATCAAATGAATTTAAAGACAATGATTTATGGAGGCAAACATCTGCCACACTTCTGAGGAAGGTTTAGATGTCACAGAACTATCCAGAAAAATTAATTAATCCTAAGATTCATTTAGGACTGGCATTTTGCCAGGATGGTGCAATGGAATTACAATTATACAAGGGTTGGGAGGATATTGGTAAGAGAAGTAATGAAATAAGGAAAATGCTATTTAAGACTGAGGAAGTATGTGAGATCTAAAGATGCTAATAGTAAAGAAAAAGAAAATATAGCAAGAGATAGGCATCCTCTGTGAGTTCAATGAAGAGGGGCAGTTTGACTGAACAAAATTGGATTATAAAAATTTGTGGTTATAGGACATTTAAACAGACAGAAATAACTAAATTCAAAGAAGCAAGTTCCTACTGATGACATTTCCAACTTCTATGCAGAGTACCATATGAGATCCATTCAGAAGTTCCCCATCTATGTCACTCCAGGCAGCTCCTTACTCAGCTATTGTGTAAAGTCAACTAAGCTCATGTCAATTTTAAAAACCTACTAACAGACAATTCCAAACCAACTGGAGTGCTCTTTTTTAAAACTGTCTATTGCTATTGATTTCCACTTCTTCCAAACACAGTATAAGTTTTCCTGATGAGAAATAGATTAGCTTGGTTCAATTCTAACTTTGATGAAAAACTGAATAAAAGACCAGAAACAAAATAAAAAGCAACTTAGTATGGGTGATGTAATTGATTTTATCACTCATCTTTTTCTTGATAACATTGCCAAGATTAAAAGTAAACATGCTGACATCCTTGGATTATTTTTTTGATCACAGGCATGGAATTTCTATAGGAGACAATCACAGGAAACTCACTTTTCCATTCTTTTTGACCTCAAAAATCCAGAAGTCATTGAAACTTAGGACTGTGCTAAATTGGGCTCATATTGAGAAAACCATTTTATAGCTCATTTGCCAGAAAGAGAAACTTTGAGGTTCAAAGATAACCTTCTATCATCTTCCATTCTTTTGAAATAATGTGTTTTCCACCTCCATGCACATAGGTTTCCCCAATTTTAGTCTGAAAGTGTTCAATCTATAGTGAGGCCCTTTTGAGAGAGCAAGGGGAATAGGTTAAAAAAAGATCTAAGGAACCACAGAAATCTATTTAAACTGAGTCTTGATACCCATCTTCACTCATTGGTGTCTCTGTGTTACTTTTTTACATTACCATGGGTTTTAAAATATACAAAGTTAAAAATAAATGGAGTCCTATTTCAAAATCTATTAAATATCCAGTTCAAAATCTATTAAATACCCTGGTGTACTTAAACCACTATTGATTGGGATGCAAGGTATATTACCAAAAAAAAAAAAAAAAAAAAAAACCTTCATCTAAAGAGCTTGTTTTAACTGTTAGTTATAATCTTATCTCCCATTTATTCTTTTGTTAAAACTACTTAGAAAGAGAATCTATCATACTCCTTTTGCTTTCTAATCTTAAGGCAGTGATGATCAGGAGAGGCAAGAAAAAACCTAGACATTTTCCTAGACCATGAAATGACCCTTTTCATAAAAATGAGCTATAATTCTTTCATCTAAGAGTATCAAGATGTCTTCAGACTAAAGTTTTACATGATCTTTTGATGCCTGGAGTCACAAGTTCACTGATAGATGATAGATGGTGGATGATGGGGGTGGGGAAGAAGAGAGAGAGAGATTTTGGAATTTTAAAGCTCTCTGCAACTCTCAAATACCTCTCACCTTCTTTTAGATTTACATGTTCCCTGTTTCTTTGTTTTCACCTGGCTCTTTATTATTGATTTTTTGTATTGTTGGTCTTGACTCCTTTGCTGCATCCCCTTTCTACAACTCTTTATCACACAATAAACACTATCCTTTTATTCCCAGAAAACTCCATTAATCAAAGAATGTTTTATATACCAGATTGATTACCATAAAAGTTACTACCTATCATGTTCTACCAGCCTAATATTACCTCTCCTGCAAGACTTTGTGTTACCCTCTTTCCTCCATCTCACATTTCTCACCATCACCATTTTTCTCTAGGGAGAAACTCAAATTCTTCATACTTGATTATGCAAAATAACAGTAATCCACCTTTGATTTACACTCTTTCATCCAGAATAGGAGCTTTAATTGAAATAGAAAAGGATCCTTGAAATTGAGAAGCCCATCAAGGTGTTTTCTGAAAAAAAAAAAAAAAAAAAAAAAAGAACGATATAACCCCAATGATTATTTTAGCACTCATCTAGAAAATGTTTATTGTTCATATTCAGTGGTCATTTGTTTGTACTACATCTAAGCTTTGTAAGTTAGCAGTTTGGTAGAGAAGACCAACTATGTATAAATATTTGGCAGAGAAAGCAAATGACTGCTGCTACATTGTGACAAAACTGTCTCAAGCTAATTTCAAATCCTAAGTATCATAATGATTTGGGATAAGAGGTCCACTGTGTTAAATGCAGAACATTTATAAATGCATTCTAGGTCCACAAGTGTCCAAAACATCTGGATTAAGGCAACAAAGAGTACATAACATGGCAAACATATGAAATTCTTTCAACTGCCTCAGAATGGTTTCTCTGGGTTAACTTCAATAATCTTTCAATCTGTTCCACATCATCCTAGCCCACCCACGTAGTTCAAACCAAATCAGCACTCCTTAACAGCAGGCACATGGAAAATGAAAATAAGCCTATTTGGAGGGTATATAGACTAAAGGGAAAAGTAGAAGTAATGTCAAGTATCTGGCTTCTTTATATCTCATGCCTGATGCTGGAGTGGAAAACTTATGCAGCTCTCCCACTCAGAATCAGTGCACTTACATGTTTTCCGTGGCTCCATTGGGCATACTGCAGCTGTGTGCATCCCTGTTCTGCTGTCTCAGTGAAAGCTAAAGAAAAGTATTAAGTATGAGCTAAGCACCCAACCTAAATGGATATGAACACATCTCTAATAGGCTAATCTGTAGCCTGGAACTTCTGTAGTGCCTCTGCTCTCTTGATTCCTCTTCACTGATACTACAACCAGCTTCCCACTGCTCCCCCTTTCTAAAGGGGGGCCATGTCTTCCATTTGTTTATGCTCTCAAAACTCAGGCTAAATGACAAGGATTAAGACATCATTGGCTCAACTTCATTATCTATCATACTGTCTGTCTGACTAATGCTATGGCTTGCTATAGTTTTATCTTCCTTTTTTTCCTCAAGGAAAGAAAGCCATATTCAAAGGAAGAGTCCAAATGCAGAATTCCAGGTTTAAATAAACATAAACAGAACTTCAATATACACCTGCTATATTAATAGCGATGTGTCTTACAGTATTGATGTTTCTTTGTGCTCAGAACCACTACATTATTTAAAATGTACTGTTTAATTTCACATAAGGTAAAATCTCCAAGGAATGCCTTAGTGATAAGTTTCACCAAGTAATCGTGAAATCTTGTTACGACAGGAATAGTATGCTCTTACAGTGAAATTTATATAGCCAAATTTTCTTCATACCATTTCAGAATTTTATTTCTCCAGGCGCTAAAAATAGTGCAGCATACTTTTTTTTTTTTTTAGTGCTGTTTTCCTTGCAGTATTAAATAAGTATAGTTCTGTCAAAATTCAAGAACTTCTGGGGTGGGGTTGGATGGAAATAATGACCACCAAAACTGAAAAGACCAATAACCACTAAGTCTTGAACATGCATTTAGATTGGATATTGCACAACTCAACATGGACTGCCACCCCATCTCTGATCCTGCTTAGCAAAGAAGTAGTATCAGCAATTGCTAAGATATCAGCAGTGTTCATATACATATGCCCTAATAAGCCAGACCCAGACAGTAACCAGCCCCAGCCCTTATTATTCTGCATTATGTTAAGAATATTCAATTTAAATTGAGGCAGCATAGTAAACTTCGCATAGTAAAACACTTTAGATTTTGACCCCTTGGTCACAATAAGCCTCCAGATTCTCATTTGTAAAACAGTGATAATAAGAGTATAAATCTCACAGGGGCTTTCTGAGGATTATATGAGCTATTGTAAGTAAAGTACTGAATAAAGTAAAAAGACAAATGCATTAATACTAGCTATTAATGTTATTATTTCTTTTTTACTAAATTAGTACTAAGTGGAAAATAATGTGTGATTTAAAAAGCAAATGAAATTTATATATTTGTAATAATAATTAACATTTTCTCACTAACATCTTTTCAAGGTCATGCAAGATGGTAAAATAGGAGGTCCCCCACTTGTACCCCTCACACCAACAATAATTTGGCAAGCATGTGTGAACAAAAGTGCCTTTGTGGAAGCAATAGGATCCAGGAAGAAGCTTGCAGAACCCCAGTGGAGCCCAAGATCAAGAAGTGCTGGTTTGAGAGGATAAGCTCATGCCCAGGTGGTAATGTCACTGACTGTAGTCCTGGCTACAAACATGGAAACAGCCCCATACCCTTGTAGATTTGTCTTAAACTCTATTTAGTCTTGGTCTTGCCACCAGCACAATCTCTACCAAGGGACTCAGGAAAAATCACACCTGACTATGTCTCCAGAGGCAGACTCACTGGCCAAAATCTGACTGAAGAACTTGAAGCAGACCTGCAAATTGGCTCTAGCCCCTATCAGCAGTAGTTCAGGAGGAGTCCTGTCCACCCAGAGACATGGAGAGAGACATCCCCATCTGAGCCACATGAGACAGGTGCAAAGTCTTCAGTCCCAGCTGTGGAACTCGAAGTAGCCCTGTGACTTGATACATGCACCACTCAGTCATAATCCAATGTTAGTCCTGCCTGCCCAGAGACCTACTTAGTGACCAAGTGGAAACTGGGGAGAGCTGTAACTATCTGTACATATGGTAATGGGCCTGCTATTTGTGAACCTAACTATGGACACTGAAGCAGACCCTTATCTCAAGTCCAACCCCACTCAGCGGTCAGCAGCAATATAGGAGGCAATCAGATTATCCCCGGGACCTTACACAAGAAGGTCCTTACTTGCCAAAACCATTCTGTAAAGACTAGAAGAGGGGTTCGTTCCTTCAAATTCAGAGAAACCATGGAAAGGTTAAATGGGTCATAAAGAATCAGGCAGATGTGACACCACCAAAGGCAACTAATAAAGTTCCAGTAACCATTCTCAAAGAGATGGAGATCTAAAACTTGCCTGGCAAGGAATTCAAAATAATCATTATTGATTTCAATAATGAGATACAGGAGAACATAGGGAAGACAATGAAATCAGGAAAATAATAAATGAGCAAAACTAGATGTATAATAAAGAAATAGGAATCATGAAATTAGCCAAACAGAAATCCTGGAACTGAAGAATAAACTGACAACTGAAAAAAAACAATCAAGAGCTTCAATAGCAAATGCAGTCATGCAGAAGAAAGAATCAGTTAATTCAAAAACAGACTATTTGAAGTGAACCAGTAAAAACATAAAAATTAATGAAAAGGAAAGCACACAGGACTGTGAGATGTCAGCAAGCAAAAAATATGCATTATAGGTGTCCCAGAAGGAGAAGAAAGAGGAAAGGAACATAAAGCTTATGTGAGAAATAATGGCTGAAAACTAAATCCTAAAGGGGATATGGACATCCAGATGCATAAAGCACAAAATAGTCTAAAAAAATCAACCCAAGAAGATTATTACAAGAAACATTATAATCAATTTGTCAAAAGTCAAAGAGAAATTTGAAAGCAGCAAGAGATAAGCACCTGTTCACATACAAAAGAATCCTATAAGGGGATCTGTGCATTTCTCAGCAGAAATCCTGCAAGCCAGGAGGGAGTGGGATGAAATACTCAAAGTTCTCAAACTAAAAAATAACCACCCAAAATACTATACTTGGTAAAGCTCACCTTCAGAAATGAAGAAGAGATAAAGATGTTCTTAGAAAAACAGAAGCTGAAGGAGTTTATCACTACTAGGCCTGCCTTACAGGAAATCCTAAAGGCAATTCATCAAGCTGAAAAAAAAGGATACCAAATAACAACATGAAAATATGTGAATGTATGACTTTCTGTGGTAAAGGTAAATACGTAATCAAATTCAAAATATTCTGTAACTGTAATGGTAGTGTATAAATTACTTTTAATTCTAGTATTATAGTTAGAAGACAAAAGTGTTAAAAATAACCATAGGTACAATAATTTGTCAATGGTTACACAAACATAAAAAGATGTAGGCCGATATCAATATCATAAAATGTGGTGGGGGAAAAGTAAAAGTGTAGAGTTTTTGTATGTGACTGGTGTTAAATTATAATATGATCAGCTTAAAATAGATTGTTAGAGCTACAAGACAGTTTATATAAGCCTCGTGATAATCAAAAAGAAAAAACCTGCAGTGGATACACAAAAGATAAAGAGAATAAAATCAAAGCATAACACTACATAAAAATTATCAACAAATCACAAAGGAATACAGGAAGTAAGGAAAAAAGAAACTAAAAAACTACAAAAAAGTCAAAACAATTAATAAAATGGCTATAGTAAGTACTTACATAGCAATGGTTATTTTAAACCTAAATGACTTAAGTTCTCCAGTAAAAAGACACAGATCAGATGAATGAATTTTTAAAAAACACAAGATTCAACAATATGCTACATACAAGAGACTCATTATATTTTTAAGGATACAAATAGGCTGACAGTGACAATATAAAATAAGATATTTCATGCAAATGGTAACTGAAAGAAAGCAAGGGTGGTTATACATACATCTAACAAAATACTGTCATATGTTGCTTAATGACAAAGATACATTCTGAGAAATAGAGAAGTCTTTTCTTAGGTGATTTCATCATTGTATAAACATTATTGAGTGTACTTACACAAACTTAAATGGTATAGTCTATGGCTATATGGTGTATCTGATTTCACCTAGTTTACAAACCTTTACATCATGTTACTGTACTGAATACTGTAGACAATTGTAACACAATGGTAAGTATTTTTGTATCTAAACATATCTAAACATAGAAAAACTAAATAAA
Organism: Lemur catta; assembly: GCF_020740605.2. Taxonomy (NCBI): domain Eukaryota; kingdom Metazoa; phylum Chordata; class Mammalia; order Primates; family Lemuridae; genus Lemur; species Lemur catta. Next base: position 49,330,996 of record NC_059128.1, on the reverse strand, counting down.
AATATGGTATAAAAATTAACATTGTTACACCTGTAGAGTATAGCTCTGTTGAAACCTTATGAGACCTTATGTCATATATGTGGTCCATTGTTACTGAAATGTCATTCTGCAGTGCATAACTGTATATATTAAGTCAAAAACTGTAAAAAGAGACAAATAAGGTCATTATATAATACCAAAGAGTTAATTTATCAAGAGGATATCACAAGTATAAATGTACCGAAAAATGGCACAAATAAATATATAAAACAAATATTACCAGAACTGAAAGATGAAATAGCAATACAGTAATAGCAGGAGACTTTAATATCACATTTTCAACATTGGGTAGATCATCCACATAGAAAATTAATAACAAAACAGAATCTTGAACAGCACTATAGACCAAATGGATCTAACAACATATAAACAACATTTCATCCAATAGCAACAGAATCCATTCTTCTCAAGTGCATATGAAATGTTCTGCAGGATAGATCATGTGTTAAGCCACAAAATACTCTTTAAAAATTAAGAAGATTGAAATCATATCAAATATCTTTTCTAACCACAATGATTTAAAATTAGATATTAATAACAGGAGGAAAATTTAAATATTCACAAAAAAGTGAAAATTAAACAACACACTCCAGGACAACTAAGGGTTAAACAAGAAATTAAAGCAAAATAAAAATTATTTGAGACAAATGAAAATGGAAATACAACATACCGAAACTTTAGGATGCACTGAAAGTAGTTCTAAGAGAGAAGTTTATGACAATAAATGACTGTATTAAGAAAAAATAAACATCCCAAATAAAAAACCTAGGAACTAGAAGAAAAAACAAACTGAGTCCAAAATTAGTAGAAGGAATGAAATAATAAAGATTAGAGCAGCTATAAATGAAATAGAGACTAGATGAATAATAGAAAAAATCAGCAACACCAACTGTTAGCTTTTAAAAAGATCATCAAAATAAACAAAGCTTTAGCTTGACTAATGAAGAAAAAAAGAGTCCAAAAATAAATGAAACTCTAGATGAAAGAGAAGATATTGCAACTTTTACCACAGATATACAAAGGATCTTAAGAGACTACTATGAAAAATTTCATGCCAACCAATTGGATAACATAGAAGAAATAGATAAATTCCTAAAAACAAAATATACCAAGACTGAATCATTTTATTTCAACAAATTGGTAACATACAACAAATAGGTAAATGCTCAACAATATCCAACCTAACAAGACTGAATAATGAAGAAATAGAAAATCTGAACAGAATAATGACAAGAACATTGAAACAGTAATCAGAAACTTCCAGTCAAAGAAAAGCCCAGAACCTAATGGCTTCACTGCTGAATTCTACCAAACACTTAAAGAAGAATTAATACCAATCTTTCTCAAACTTTTCCAAATAATTGAATAGGAGAAAAAACTTCTATACTCATTTTACAGGGCCCACATTACCCTCATACCAAAGCCAGATAAAGGCACTACAAGAATACTACATAGATACAAGAATCTTCAACAAAATTCTAGAAAATCAAAACCAACAGCACAATAAAAGGATCAATCACTATGATCAAATGGGATTTACCACAAGGATGCAAGGATGGTTCAATATAAGCAAATCTATAAATGTGGCATATCATATTAACAGAATGAAGTACAAAAACCATATGATCATCTCAATAGATACAATGTATTTGACAAAATTCAAAATCCTTTCATGATAAAAACATGCAAAAAATTAGGTATAGAAAAAATGTACCTTAACATAATAAATGCCATATATGACAAGCCTGCAGCAAAAATCTTACTCGATGAGTAAAAGCTGAGAGCTTTTCTCCTAAGATCAGGAATAATACAAGGGTGCCCATTCTCAACAATTCTATTTAATATACTACTGGAAGCCCTAACCAGAGCAAGTAGGTATGAAAAAGAAATAAAAGACACCCGAATTGGAGTAGAAAAATAACAATTGTATCTTTTCACACATGACATGATGTTACATATAGAAAACCTTAAAGACTCCACCAAAAAAACTCTTAGAACTAATAAAAGAATTCAGTAAATTTGCATGATTCAAAATCAACATACAAAAATCAATTGTATTTCTTTGCACTAAAGGAAAACTATCCAAAAAGAAATCTAAAAAAACAATCCTATTATTTTAACATCAAAAATAATAAAATATTTAGAAATAATTTTAAATAAGGTGATTAAATATCTGTACTCAGAAAACCATAAAACATTGACTAAAGAAATAAATGGAAAGATATATGATGTTTGTGGATTGAAAAAATTAATATTATTAAAATGTCCTTATACCCAAGTGATATTCATATGCAATGCAAACCCTATAAAAATTCCAATGACACTTTTTATTGAAATAGAAAAAAATCCTAAAATGTATATGGTACTACAAAGATTCCAACTAGCCAATCTTGAGAAAGAAGTGCAAAGCTAGAAACATCATACTTCCTGATTTAAAACTATATTACAAAGTTACAGTAATCAAAACCACATGATTCTGGCATTGAAAATAGACATATAGGCCAATGGAACAGAATACAGAACCCAGAAATAACCCTTGAGTATATGAATACACAATCAAATAATCTTTGACAAGGACTCCAAGAATACACAATGAAGAAAGGATAGTTTCTTCAATAAATTGTGCTAAGAAAGCTGAATATCCATATGCAAAAAATGAAACTGGATCCTTATCTTATACCATACACAAAAATTAATTCAAAATAAATTTGATTTAAATGTAAGATCTGAATTCATAAAACTCCTAGAAGAAAACAGGTAAAAAGCTTGACATTGGTCTGAGTAATGATTTTTTTTATATGACCCCAAAAGCATAGATAACACAAAAATATAAACACATGGGGAAAACCAAAGTAGAAAGCTTCTTTGCAGCAAACAAAACAGCCAACAATATGAAAAGACAACATGTAGAACAAGAGAAAACATTTGCAAACCATATATCAGATAAGGGGTTAATATCCAAAATATATAAGAAACTCACACAACTCAAAGCAAAAAAAAAAGCAAAAAAAATTGACAATTTAGAAAGATGCAAAAGGGGAAAAAGGGTGAAGGACTTCAGTAAATAGGTTTCAAAAGAAGGCATACAAATAGCCAACAGGTATGAAAAGGTGTTCAACATCACTAATCATCAGGAAAATGCAAATCAAAACTACAATGAGATATTACCTCACACCATTAGGATCGCTATTACCAAAAAGACAAGAGATAAACATCACTGAGGTTGTGGAAAAAAGAAAAGCCTTGCACATTCAGGAAGTCATGATGGAAAATTATGGAGGTTCCTCAAGAAATTAAAATTAAAACTACTGTATAATCCTGCAGTCCCACTTCTGGGTATATATATAAAAAAAAAAAAGAAATCAGTAGTAGTTGCAAGGAGTTGGTGTGTGGGAAAAATGGAGAAATTTTGATCAAAGGGTATAAACTTACACTTATAAGATAAATAACTTCTGGGAATTTAATGTACAGCATAGTGACTGTAGTTGATAATAACATTATATACTTAAAATTTAATAATAAAATACTAAGAATTCTCACCATAAAGTAACTATATGAGGTAATATATCAATTAGTTTGACTGTGATAATTATTTCTTAATGTATATGTATATCTAATAATCATAGTGTACATCTTAAAACTATATAATTTTTAGTTTTCAATTATGCCTCAATAAAGCTGGAAAAATATTATTCGTAGATCAGTAACCTACAGTAATTAGTGATATTTTCAGTCTATTACATTTTCATTTTTGGTATCTCTTCATGTGAAATCCCATCTTCTTACAAAAACAACTGCCCACTTATATTTGGTAAACTCTGTTCTGAGATAGGAGTATTCTTTTTGGAATTTTATTAAGCCACTTATTCCTTGCGCTAACCATTCAAGTGAATTTAATGTAAAAACAATGAAATAAATCTTGGGTACCTGCAAGAGCAAAGAGTGGTGTGAAAGTGGGAGGTTGTATAGTGCATATTCAAGCTCAGCACTAATCTAAAAAGCTACATGCTTTTCCTGAAAATGTCAACATATTTGTGATTATTTCTCATACACAAACTTAAAAGAATAAGAACAGAAAAAGTAAAGACAATAACCCATCCCCAATGTTACAGACAAAATTAACATGCTGGAGAAACAAAATACTGTGATTACATGATAAATAAGTCTCCCATTAATTAGTAAACATAGGTAATAACAAATTTAAAAGTCAAATTATAATCACAGAATAACCTGAATAACAAAAATAGAGATTAAAAAACCCAAACTCATGTTTAAGGAGAGAATGGAATTAAAACAATAGGACACAATTGTGTGCCCATCAGATTAGCAAAATTTGAAAGCTAGATAGCATAAATTGTTCTACACAGCATAGGCATATGGAAATGTTCATGTGTACCAATGACACTATAAAATGTGCAGTAATCCTAAAGGGCAGTCTCACAGTACTGAGATTAAGCATATAAATCCTCTGAGAATCAGCAATCCTGCTCCTGAGCATATACGCTACAGAAAGTACCCACAAGTGCAAAAGGGATGATTATTGCAGCATTGTTTTTATGACAGGAAGCTGGAGACAATTTGGAGGGCAATTACTGGGGAATGGCCATAAAAACATGGTAGATGCACACCATGGAATTCTAGAAGGTGATGAGAAGCAATGAGCTAGATGGAAATGCAATGTGAATAGTTCATAAAAATAGTGCTGTGTAAAAAGGTGTAAGATTTAAGTGAGATGTGTAACATAGTTTATAAAATAAAAATTCATATTTATAAAATAACATGTATTTTCTAAGAATGTACACATACAACAGAAGAATCTAAGATATATAAGAATGATTTCCTTTTTAGGATAGTGGTAGGATAGATATTATAATGAGAAATAAAGATAATTTATAAATAAGTATTAAAGGGGCTAAATTATATTTCAATTTCTACATAACAAATTACCACAAATTTAACAGTGTAAAATCATGCAAATTTATCATCTCAGAGTTCTTGAGAGACAGAAGTCCAAACAGGGCTCAGAATCTCAGAATTGTTATATCCTCTTGATGAATTGAACCCTTTATCATTATATAGTAACTTTCTTTGTCTCTTTTTACAGTTTTTGTCTTAAAATCTATTATATTTTATCTGCTAGCAGTAAACCTACTTCTGCTTTTTTTTTTGTTTCCATTTGCATGAAATATTTTTTTCCATCCCTTTATTTTCAGTCTATGTGTGTCTTTATAGGTGAAGTGGGTTTCTTGATACAACAAATAGTTGGCTCTTGTCTTTTATCCATTCAGCCACTAAGACTTTTGATTAGTGAGTTTAGTCCATTCACATTCAGCATTATTATTTGTAGGTAAGGAGTTACTCCTGTCATGTTGTGATTTGATTTCTGGTTGTTTCACGGTCTTCTCTTTCTTAATTCTTTCCTGACTTCCTTTGTTAAAAGTGACCTTCTCTGGTAGTATGTTTTAATTTCTTGTTTTTTATTTTTTAAGTATCTGTTGTAGGTTTTTTGACTTGAAGTTACCATTAGGCTTGCAAAAAACATTTTATAACAAATTATTTCAAACATATGACAACTCTGCTTACAAACAAACGAACAAGCAAAGACAAATCAAACAGAAATTCTACCCTTTAACTCTATCCCCCCAAATTTTTAACTTTTTGTTGTTTCCATCTATATATTTTTACACTATCTGTCTCTCAAAAAGTTGTGGTTATTTTTGATAGGTTTGTATTTTAGCCATCCTACTCAAGATATGTTTGTTATATACCACAATTACAGCAACAGAGTATTCTATATTTGTGTACTTACTTTTATCAGTGAATTATGGACCTTCAGATGATTTCTTATTGTTCATTAATGTCCTTTTCTTTCATATTGAAGAATTCCTTTTAGCATTTCATGCAGGACAAATCTGGTGTTGATAAAATCCCTCAGCTTTTGTTTGTCTGGAAAAAGTCTTTATTTCTCCTTCATGTTTGAAAGATAATTTTGCAGGTTATAATATTCTAGGCTTAAGGTTTTTTTTTTGTTTGTTTTTTGTTTTTTCCTTCAGCACTTTGAATATTTTGTGCCATTCTGTCCTGGCCCTTAAGGTTTCCACTGAGAAGTTGCAACCAGGTCTACTGGAGCTCCTTTATATGCTATTTGTTTCTTTTTTCTTGCTTCCCTTAGGACTTTTTTTTAATCTGTGACCTTTGGGAGCTTGATTATTAAATGCCTTGAGGTAGGCTCGTTTGGGTTGAATCTGCTTGGCATTCTATAATCTTTTCATAACTGAATATTGATACCTTTCTCTAGGTTTGGAAAGTTCTCTGTTACTTCTTTGAATAAAGTTTTTTACCCCAATTTTACTCTTTACCTCTTCATTAAGGCTAATAGCTCTTAGATTTGCCCTTTTGAAGCTATTTTCTAGATCTTGTAGGCATGCTTCATTGTTTATTTTTTTTCTTTTTTCTCTTCTGACTGTGTATTTTCAACTAGCCTGTCTTCAAGCTCACCAATTCTTTATTCTGCTTAGTTAATTCTGCTGTTTAGAGACTCTAATGCATTTTTGTTTGTCAATTGAATTCTTTAGCTCCAAAATTTCTGCTATTTTTTTATTTGAATCTATTTGTTAAATTTCTCTGATAAGCTTCTTAATTTCTTCTCTGTTGCCTTCAAGTTCACTGAGCTTCGTCAGGATAGCTACGTGGAATTCTGTTTCTGAAAGGTCACATATCTCCATCATTTCAGGATTGATCACTGGTACCTTATTTATAATTTGTTTGGTGAGGTCATGTTATCCTGGATGTTCTTGATGCTTGTGGATGTTTATCAATGTCTATGCATTAAAAATTTAGGTATTTATTTTAATCTTTGCAGTCTGGCCTTGTTTGAGTCTGTCCTTCTTGAGAAGGCTTTCCAGACACTCAAAGGGAATTAGGTGTTGTGATCTATGTCTTTAGTCACTGCAGCCATATCAGCACTGGGTGTGCCCCAAGCCCAGTAATGCTGTGACTGCTGCATACTTCTGGTGACCACCATGGTGGAATTTAGTAAGATATAGGAGAGCTCTCTGGATTACCAGATAAAATCTCACTCTTTGTGCTAGACTGCTGGAATCGGAGGAAGAGTAAGGTGGGCACTGCTTTGTGGTCACCAGCTCCAGGTCACACCTGAAGCCAGCCCAATCTCATTCAATGTCCATGGTGACTGTTGCCTGGCTACTTCTAATGTTTATTCAAAGCCTACAGTCTCTCTTGTCAGCAAGTGATAAAACTTGCCAAGACTGTGTCTTTCCCTTCAGGTCAGAATGTTTCCTTCTGGCCCAGGTTGCTTCCAGAAATGCCAACCAGGAATTAAGGTTTGGACTCAGGGCCTTCAGGAGTCTGCATAGTACTTTATTTTACTGTGGCTGAGCTGGCACACAAGTTGTAAAACAACATTCTCTGAATTCTTCCCACTTCCTTATCCAAAGTGGAAGAAGACTCTCCCTGAGCTGCACTGCCAGGAGTTGGGGGAGGCGTGACACAGACACTGGCTTGGCCACCACGTATCACTGGGTCACATGCACCCCAAGTTCATTGGCTCTAATCCAGCACAGCCACAGGAATTTTCCAAGGACTGCAGCCTTTGTTGCCTGACTGTCTTACAAATTTAGTCCAGGTCCCAGGCCACTTTTTGCAAGCCAGTGGTGAGGCTAGCTGGAACTCAAGATTTGGGGCATAGGATTTATCTCTGGCTGGACTGGTTTAAATGCTCCCTCAATAGACACTGGCAGAATCTGTCCTGTTCTATGTTTGCCTATTCCAGGACAGCCCTGAATTTCAATGCAAAGTCCCACAATCACTTCACTCTCCCTCACCGGGGCACACAGATTTTCTCTCCACTCATTGTACTGGTGCAGTACTGCCAGGGGATAGGGGAGAGGTGGTGTAGGCAATGCAAGATTGTCTTTTCTGCTTCTTCAGTGCCTTTTTCCTTGATATGATGTTACAACAAGATGGTATGATCACTCACCTGATTTTTGGTTTTTCTGAAGGTGCTTGCTTGCATGGATAGTTGTTGAGCTTGGTAGTGTGGAGGGATGATTGCTAGAGGTTTCTATTCTGCCATCTTGCTTCCTAATCTCTGGATATATTAACTTCAAACCAGCTGTAATCCATTTACATAGAGAAGTTTAGTAGGGAATTGAATATAGAAGTCTAGTGTTCAAAGGACATTAATTGACTGGCAATTCACATGTAGGAATCCTCAATGAAATAATGATTTTCAAAAAGGTGAGGCTGGGTTAGAGCACTTAGTAAGTTATTCAGCTAGAGAGGAGAGGAGGACTGAGGACTAAGACCTAGGGTACTTCAGTGCTTAGTATTCTGGAAGAGAAGAAGCCAGCAAGATTTAGTAAGTAGCAGCACTAAGCTAAGAAGAATTCAAGCAAAAGTAAAGTCCCTGAAGCCAAGTGACATATTTCAAGAAAGAGGGTATGGTGGGGAAGGTGATAATGAGATCACAGGATGATGAGGAATAGCTTTAATGACATTGATGCCTTTCTATTTCATACCACAGATGATTCACAGTGGTAATCACTTTATTATTTATAATATATATTATAATTCTGTTATGTAGTAAATATCTCACAATAGAAAATGAAAATAAGTTATTTTGATGGATTTCTAAAGAAAATAATCCATCACAGAAGGAAATGGAGGAATGAGAGACACATATCATGAAATGTGAAATGGAGGAAACAGAGACACACATTAGCAGTTACCTTGTCCCTAGCTCTAGAAAGTATGTAATAGATATGCCACTAAATACTTATTACTACTACTTAACTCAAGAGAAATTGATAATTGTGAACTGAACAGTGTACATTTGGCAAAATGTTATATATTCAATCTTTTAGAGAATGATGACATGTTAAGCCAGATATAAATTACCAAATTTTCTAAATTTTTTTTTTGTGAAACATGCTGAAAGACTTTACAACTAAAGCTGCAATGCTATAAAATAATAATAAAAATGAAGCCCTTTGGGTTTATTCATTTATCTTATAAATACACTAAAGGAAGAAAACCATAATTTCCATTTAAAAAATATAAAACTCATTTTGAAAGCTTTCTCCCTTAAGAAAGAATAATTTATTAGAAACATTTCCAAAGTTGTGTTTCCTTTTGTATTACCATAATAAAAATCCATAAAAATTTATCTTGTGCCTTGAAAACTGCTTTTCACAATGAGAGAACAAAATAGACTTTTAGATAGAATTTCTATGCCTGATTCCATATTTTAAAATAATAAGAAGCAGTTATTTTTTCTGACCCATAATTGGATGAAATGGTCATACAGGGAGTGAGGGAGGGAGCACCAAAGGTAGAAGCCACAGGGCAAACAGCTCAACAATAAGATTATTTACTCATTCATTACCCAAGATAAACAGCATAGTTTCAGCTGGCGGAAACTCTCTCCTTCTCTCTTCCTTCCCTTCTCTCTTTCAATTGCAGTGTTTTTTTTATTCTTTGCCCTGCAGGAGATAGCTCAGCAAAACCATCCTGGTGGAGGACTAGGCAGCAGAGGTCCTGGGAGATCCTGGCAGTTCTGAGCCTGGATCCAGAATGGTGAGGGGTTCCAGCAGGTTCTGGAGTTGAAAGGATCAGAACCATCAACTGTAGTTGAACAACAATACCCTAAACCTGAGAACCCTCCCTTTAAAAGCTCTGTATTTTCACTTATGAAGGAGGAATTTGGATTTTGAGATGATAGTCTACCATTTTACTCCTTGGCCAGCAAAGTCATAAACTTCTCTTTCCTTCTCCTTAACTACATTGTTCTTGTGATGTGGCCCCTTGGACAAGTGCCGAGCTTTTGGTAGCACTACTTTTCTTAAAAAACTTAATGAAGCTGCCTTAGTAGTGATTATTTAATTGATCTCCATATAATGTTAAAGATTATTTTCTCAAGTCTTTTTTAAATGTATGTCAAGGGAATCATTTCAGAAGAAAACAGGGAGGTTTCCTGCAGTTCCTAAAAGATGTATTGCTAGCTTCCAGCCAAGTTCAGGAGGTACAATTAGACTCACACTTAAGGAAAATCTTCTAGATTAAAATCTCTAGATATGGAAGAGAGCCGTTCACTAAAACATGTGGATATTATATTAATCTGGTTTTTATATACCTCAATCTGTAAGAGCAATTGATTGAATTTACTCAAAATACCCATTGATTTAGATACTTAAAGTGTCAAGCTAATTTAACATCATAATGATGTCAAATTAGTTAAGGTCACATAAACATCCCAAGAATGGTGATGATGTGTTATAAAAAATATATTTTTAATGAAGCAACCTGTTTTACCCCTTGACATACATATGTACTTACAATAGAAAAAATTATTACCTATTTAAGTTTCTCCCTCTCTTCTATTTAAGTAGATCATTTCCCATTGGGGATTTTAACAACATATATTAGGGGAAAAAAACATTTTTATCAAAAATGAATACTTTTCTATCTATGCTTTCATTATATCAAAATTAATCACTCCTCTCTTTTTAAAATAATTTATGCAGTACCATGTAGTCATCAATTTTCAAACTAAAATATCATCTTCTAAATTAAGTTTTTTCCTAAGCATTCATGATTGTCTAGAGAAATGAAACATTACTATTACCATTTTCATCTGAGATCATGTATTATATTACTAATTATATACAATTGTGAAGCAGCATTCACACCTATCTAGAAGATTACAGCCTCAAAAGTTTCATTCAATTGTAGCTGAATATAAGCAAAACTGATAGATAACTAAATAAAAATAAAGGTATGACTTATTTTATCATATTACGTAAGACCGTTAGCACTCTGGAAGGAAATGCTGATAAGTGAATTATTCCAGCCCTATTTGCAATTCTATAGTGAACATATGCCACTGAGCCCTGCTTGCAGCTGAGGGTTGTCCAGACCCAAAGGCCTCTCTAGTAAGCCAGTGGTTGTGCAAACTGGAAATCAAGTTCACCTTCCAAGGGCTACAGATTCCCACCTGGCACCATGGCAGGTCTGGAGGCTCAGTCTGCAGATACTAACCCAGAGTCAGAAGGTGTTGGGATCTGCCTGGTGCTAAATTTGACTGTCACGGGTCCAGTGTTAGGGTCTAAAGCAAATTCCTATGCTCATTTCATTCTCTTTCTCTCAACTGGAGGGTACCTTTCCATGCTATACTGCCTAGGGTTGGGGGAGTGGTGACATGAGTAGTGTAAAACTGTCCTTTCTATCCTCTTCAATGCATCTTTTCTTATTGTTGTTCTGTAACCAGTTGCTGCGATCTCTCACTTGGTTTTCTCAGCTCTTGTGAAGGTATTTTCATGCGTGGGAGTTGTTCGAATTGTTTCTGTGAGGGCATGTCACTGGAGCGTTCTATTCCACAATACTGCTCTGCCTTCTAAATACATATTTTGAAGCTAAAACAACAGGACTTGCTATTGATTTGGAAGTAAAGATCAAGGAAAGAGTGGGAATAAAGCTGACTCCTAGATTTTTGTCTTGAGAAACTGTGTAAGTTTTGAAACAAAGTATCAAAACCAGCTTTGAAAGTCATGGGATATTAAGAGTTTTATTTAAACATGTAAATTTGGCATGCCTATTAGACATTGAAGAGACAATGTTAGGTAAGCATTTGGATAAACAAATATGCAGAAATGTCAGAATAAGAGAGAGCTGTTTTGTAAGTTTCCTTTTTTCATTTAGTGAAACAAGCATTTAAGCATTTTTTACTATAATTTAATGTGATATTTGAGTATGATTGCTTCAATTGTGTTCAACACTCTATTGACATGTGTTTGACAAAGCAAGGGTAATTTTGACAATTTATTTTATAATAAGTTATGAAATGGATAAATCCATTTAAATTTGATTGATTTCCCATCAGGAAGCAAAAGGCTTATAGTTTTTTCAAATCAGTGGTAATTAATGCTAATTTGTACTTTTAAATCACTAAAAAGAGCTTCTATTTAATTCTAGACAATTCAACTTGATAATATATAAATATATATTGAATTAGTGTATGGTCAGAGTATGTGAAAAAAAAGGACTAGAGGAGAAAAAGCCTTTTAAAAAATCAGTTTTGAAAGAATTAATTGCATTCTTTCATAAGACCAAAAATAGTGGCAGATATTTTGAGAACTCTAAACCAGACATCAAAATTTTTATTTTAAGTAATTATGAGAGATTTCTCATTGTTAATTATACTTAGTGGATATTATTAATGTGAAGGATAAAGCAAACAAAAATTTAATTCATTTCAAAATATTTGTTGAGTGTCTACAATGTTCCAGGTATACTAAGTGAACATAAGTACAATTCTTGCCTGCTATAATAAATTTTAGTCTAATGGGAAGATATACATTGACAAAAAAAAAATCTCATAAATAGTTATTTTCATTGTAATTAAAATCTTTTAATGGGGGAAAAGTAAACAGTGCTAATCTAGTCTTGGGTGGTGTGCTTATGTGTGATTTTTCTTCCCCTTTTCTTTAACTGGGATTTTTAAAATGAGTAAGGGGTAGAGGTGATATTGAATAGGTATATAGTGACCAGATTATACGTAGACTTATGGGCTATATGTATCTATTCCTGTTATTTTCTTTGAACAAGGATGGAAGGAAGGAAGGAAGGGAGGGAGGAAGGGTTTTATCTTAAGTCCCTACCCCTCAGAGAAAAAGGTGATTCAAAAATAATGAATAACAAAAAGAAGGGAACTCTGTAGATCTTGTCCTTATAAAGTTTTAGAACTGTATTAGTTTCCTGTGTTGCCATAACAAAAGTACCACAAACTGAGTGGTTTAAACAACAGAAATTTATTGTCTCACCCTTCTGGAGGCTATAAACTTGATATCAAGATGTCAGAGAGTTGGTTCCTTTTGGGAGCCATGAAACAGAATGTTTCACACCTCTATTCTAGCTCCTGGTAGTTTGCTGGCAATCCTTGTCATTTCATGGCTTCTGTTACATCATTCTGATATCTGCCTTCATCTTTAACATAGCATTTTCCATGCATGTGTGTGTGTGTGTGTGTGTGTGTAGTGTGTGTGTTTTCAAATTTCCCCTTTTTGGAAAAGTTGAAAGCATTCCCAGTTAGAACCAGAAAAAGATAAGGTTGCCTACTGTCACCACTTCTATTCAACACAGTGCTGGAAGTCCTAGCCAAAGCAATCAGGCAAGAGAAGAAAATCAAGGGCATCCAAATGGGGAAAGAGGAGGTAAAAATATTGCTCTTTGCTAATGATATGACCTTATATCTAAAAAACCCCAAAGATTCCACCAAGAGACTCCTGGAATTGATTGATAAATTCAGCAAAGTTTCAGGTTAAAAAATCAATGTACACAAATCAGTAGTATTCCTATATGCCAACAATAGTCAAGCTGAGAATCAAATCAAAGACTTAATACTTCTCACAATAGCTACAAAGAAAATAAAATACCTAGGAATATATGTAACCAAGGAGATGAAACATCTTTACAAAGAGAACTATGAATCACTTAGGAAGGAAATTGCAGATGATGTTAACAAATGTAAAAACATATCATGCTGAAGATGAAAAATGGTGTATTAGTGACGACCTCCTGGCTTTCTGCTCCCAGAGTGAGAGACAAAGAACACAGACAGCTACACATGAGTGAATCGCTTTCCCATAGGAACAGCATCATGAATTTGATATGGAATACTATTCAATTATAAGAAACGATGGTGATCTAGCACCTCTTATATTTTCCTGGATAGAGCTTGAGCCTATCCTCCAAAGTGAAGTATCACAAGAATGGAAGAACAGGCACCACACATACTTGCCATCAAATTGGCACTGACTGATCAACACTAAGGTGCTCACACAGTAATATTCTTTGGAGGTAGGGGGTTTGGGGAGGTGGAAATTCACAGCTAATGGATGCGGTGAGTATTGTAGCGGGAGGAAAGACAAGTCTCAAATCATGGTTGGGATGTGGCAAAGCCATAACATGTAATCAAAATGTTTGTACCCCCATAATTTCCTGAAATAAAAAAATTAAAAAAATATATCATGCTCATAGATCAGCAGAATCAACATTGTTAAAATGTCCATACTACCCAAGGTGATTTACAGATTTAAGGTAATCCCCATCAAAATACTAATGTCATTTTTTGCAGATATAGAAAAAATAATTCTACGTTTCATTTGGCATGATAAAGGAGCTGAATAGCCAAAGCAACCTTAAGCAAAAGTAACAAACCTGGAGGCATCACTTTACCAGACCTTAAGCTATATTACAAGACTATAGTAACCAAAACAGCATGGTACTGGCATAAAATAAGAGACATAGACCAATGGAACAGAAGAGAAAACCTAGATATAAAACCATCCACGTACTGCCATCTGATCTTTGACAAAGTAGACAGCAATACACACTGGGGAAAAGAATCCCTATTCAATTAATGGTGCTGGAAAAATAGGATAGCCTCATGTAGAAGATTGAAACAGGATCCATATCTCTCAACACTCACTAAAATTAATTCAAGATGGATAACAGACTTAAATCTAAGACATGAAACCATAAGAATTCTAGAAGAAAATGTTGGACAAACTCTTCTGGATATTGGCCTAGGCAAAAACTTTATGAAGAAGTTCCCAAGGGCAATTACAGCAAAAACAAAAATAAGTAAACAGAACTTGATTACAAAGCTTTGGCACAGCCAAGAAACAATCAACAGAGCAAATAGACAACCTACAGAATGGGAGAAAATAATCACATTCTATACATCTGGGCCAATAACCAGAATGTACAAAGAACTTAAGCAAATCAACAAGAAAAAAATCAAACAATCCCATTAAAATGTCATCAGAAGACATAAACAGAAGCTTTTCAAAGGAAGACAGACTAATGGCCAATAAACATATGAAAAAAATGCTCAGTGTCACTAATCATCAAAGAAATGCAAATAAAAATCACAAAGAGATATCACCCAACCCCAGTGAGAATGGCTTTTATCCTAAAGTCCCAAAGCAATAGATGCTGCTGTGCATGCAGGAAGGAACGCTTATACACTATTGGTGGTACTGAAAACTAGTACAATCTCTATAGAAAACAGTATGGAGATTCCTTAAAGAACTAAAAGTAGACCTACCATTTAATCAGCAATCCCACTACTGGGTATTTTCCCAAAGGAAGAAAAGTCATTTTATCAAAAAGACACTTGCACTCAAATGTTTATTGCAGCACATTTCACAACTGCAAAGATGTGTAATCCACTCCCTATCAATTCGGGAGTAGATTAATAAAATATGGTGTGTGTATGTGTGTGTATACACACACATACACACACACACACACACACACACCATGGAGTACTACTCAGCCATAAAAAAATGAATTAATACCTTTTGGAACAATCTGGATGGAACTGGAGACCATTCCCTTAAATGAAGTATCACAAAAATGGAAAAACAAACACACATGTACTCACTATTAAATTAGAACTAACTGAGAAGCACTCATGTTCACAGATAGAAGTACAACTCTATGGAAATCAAGCAGGTGGGAGGGGGGAGGGGGAGATGGGTGATATCATACCTAAGGGTACAATTTACACTATCTGGATGATGGGCACACTTAATAACTTTGACTCAATCAGTACAAAAGCAATCCATGTAACCAAAACATTCATACCCCTGTAACATTCTGAAGTAAAAAAAAAAAAAAATTCCCCTTTTTATAAGAATACCAGTTGTGTTAGAGGTCCACTGAGGCTTATTCCAGTATAACTTTATCTCAACGTCTTATACCTACAATAACATTATCTCCAAATAAGGTCATATTTTGTGTTATGTTCCCTGTGTTTTCTTCCATTAGCTGAATATCACCTCCTTGATTCTGACTCCACGGGATGCTCCATTCTTGCTAAAACATGAGCCAATTTCAATTGAAGTATTGAAGTATATTGAAGTATCACCAGTACTGTAGGCCTAGAGAGTGACTAAAAGTATTTTTGTAGATTCTTCAGCTTTCTCTATCAATCCATTAATAAAGGCCTCTCTGGGTATACAGGAGAGATATAAGATAGACTTAATCCAGAGTCCTATTATTCAAAGTACTTTTGTTCCTTCCTCATCAACATGGGTAACAAAATCAAATTTAAATGAGTGCAGTGGACTAGAACAGGGTTGCTATAGAGAGTAATGGGTTTATCGCAGATTGAAGCACTCCTGCCCCATCCTAAGTAGACAGCAACAAAATGTAACCACACAGGAATATGAGCTCAGTGTTGCAAGATCTTTTAAAAAGGAGGCAAAAATAAAAGTTTTTATGTAGGATTGTTGGCACATAAATCAACTGTTTTAAAAACACTGCACAGGCCAAAACTGTAAGGGCCAAACAAAGCATGTCAACAGGCCAGATCCCGGTTACAGGCTGCCAGATTGTAACTTCTGTTCTGCATAATGCACAGGGACTTCTGGCCAATTCTTGTCTTTAAGCATGAGCCAACTTTGAATTGGGGTTTTCTTATTCAACCCAGAAACCATTAGAATCACAGCTCTAGCTCTGGCTAATCCACTAAATTGAGAATCTTAAAAAAGCACAGCCATGTCAATAAGTAAAGAATAACTACAATTTTTTTACACCTGCCTTACTTATTATACCCTATAAATCAATTTCCTAATTTTTTTTCAGATTTTTGATTAATCAAATTGAAAAATTCTTGAAATTTATTTGCATGTGACCTTTCATTCCCTCCTCTGGCTTGGCATTTCAATGCCCTGGCAGTGCAGAGTTTGGATTCTGCTTACTAACAAGCAAGAGCATGGGCATGAAGGAAAATGCTAGCTTTCTCCTGTTAGCAAATGAGGATTTTCTCTAGCCAACGACATGCCAATTGGGAGCTTCAGATGACTTTCTATTTGGCACACTTCATGTCCAAGCCCTCTAAACCTCTCTAGGCATTTTTTTCTAATAGTCTCTATCATTTATTGATTAGTTCCCTAACTTTCACACAAGAGACCTGATGGGGTTATGTATTCAATTAACGTGATAATTTAGCAATCTTCAGAATCAATAACCAACTAATGATTTCAGCACTTTTGCTATAAAAAAAAATGTCTTCAGCAGAGTCAAAAAGTCCCTGGGCTTCATTCCATAATACCAGATGATTAGTTTTGAGCTTACTGTCATCTTACTTTAAGTTATCCAGTGTTATCAGAAGCAATCACTATACACAGTGGCCCTGGAATTCACACTCCTTTTAAAATTATTGCAGCAGCTGCTTGGATCCCAGGGCTTTACCCTCATGATTCCAGGTTATATTTTGCCTAATGGGCTGTTAGTTCCCCTGTCCAGAATATGAAATGGAATTTGACTGTCTCAGAAAGAGAAGCAATTCCCATTTTCAAGAAAAAATTGTAGCCAGCTAATTCACTCCCTGTAAGCAATTTTTGTATTAGTTAGCCTTCCTTGGTTGCAAGCAACAATAGTCAAATTAGTTTAATGCTGATAGAGACAAAATAATTCTATCTGGCTATTAGTTTTAGTATATTTCAGGTAATCAAAAAATGTAAACACCTTTATTTCTCCATAATTTAATTGAACTTATTCATAAGACCCCATTTGTCCTGATTGTTTTTCTTTTAGAGGTTACAAATAAGTTTTGGAAGTATTGAGTGAATTCCTTTTCAAAATCATCTTTTTTTTCCCTGGGAACACTGTATATTCACCTGCAAAAGAATAAAACTAGATTCTTATCTTTCAACATATACAAAATCTACTCAAAATGGATTAAAAACTTAAACATAAGACCTAAAACTATTAAACTACTAAAAAAATATATTGGGGAAATGCTATAGGACATTGGTCCGAGCAAAGATTTTTCGCAAGACCTCAAAAGCATGGACAACGAATACAAAAATAGACAAATGGGATGACATTAAGCTAAAAAGCTTCTGCACAGCAAAGGAAACAATCAACAAAATGAAGAGAAAACCTACATAATGGGAGAAAATATTTGCAAACTACCTATCCAACAAGGAATTAATAACCAGAATATATAAGAAACTCAACTCAATAGCAGAAAAACAAATAATCCAGTTAAAAGGGGGGCAAAAGACCTCAACTGACATTTTTCAAAATTTGTGATATTTGTACAGTATGGCTATCCAACTTCAAATCCCTGTTTCTTCTTGTCCAAATTCTGAGAATGTTTGGAGAATATGTCTCTTACTAATTCTAAATGTCTGTCACATCACTTCAGAATCTTCCTGTAAGGAAGACTACCTCACCTCTAATTTCAGCTATAATTGCAGTGGACAGTTCTGCACGGGCTTTAAGTCACTTCATGCCTTCAGCACCCCACCACAAAGACACACTTTCATTTTACACTTTCCCCCCAGGACCTTCTCCAAGGCTGTGAAAGCCTGATTGGCCTGAATAAATGTACATCTCCAAAGTACAAATGAGTTAACACTCTCAGGAGTAACTCTTGATCAATGAGGGATGGGAGGCAATGACTGAAATTCTTCTGCCTCCCATTCTTAGAAGGATAGTTCTAGAAGACATTCTCTAAGTTTCTCAGGAGATTGCGGCAAAATAAGGTTCTTTTTCCTGCAATAGGAATTTTAATAATACACTCTTATATTGGGTTTTCAGCTTTACTATTTCACTCTCCTCAGTTGCTCCTCCTGCTCCTGAGGATTAGCTTCCAAATAAGGAAATTACACACAAGTCCTTGCCGTAGCCTCTGCCCTTGGAAAATCCAAGTTAAGATACCTCTCATCCCAGACGACACTCCAAGGGCAGCATAGGGATGATTTTTCATCTCCTTCCAGAGTAAAATAAAACCATTTTCATGTAATACTGTCTCTATTCTGTAGCTGGGACTAAAACTTCATAGACATATTTTCAAGTTTGCTTTCTACTACAGAAAGATATCCTTGGAAATGCATAGAAAAAGAAAAACTTTTCTCACTCTCAAGTGCTTCACTCTTACAACTGAAAATCGGGTTTCATGACCTTTGCACACCTGTGAGATTTTAAAATTGTCTATTGAACATGAAAACTGAACATTGACTTCTTTACTTTCAGGTGTTCTGCCCTTTCCCTGAAGTAACAGTTGCTTCCATTTCAACGGACAGAGCACCACACACTAAGAAGAGAATCATAGGTTTGTTTTTTTTTTTTTTAACTGTCAAAAATACTATCCTTCTGCATTTTCTATTGAATTCAATGACAAGGAGGAAGTTCAGAGTCAGAGGAACTCAGATTGGAGTGAGATGAGGAATAATCAGAGAGTAAGAGTTAAACAGGGAGCCTGGGTTACCTTTTCAATTACCTTGAAAAGGAAGAGGGTAGTAGATGGACAGGTTTATAGGCCCACACATGTTTTATTTGTATTATTTGTTTGTTTGTTTCAGTTATTCATTTAACCATATTAGATGCTGCGCATATACCTGTAAAAAAATAAAGTAAAATTATTCACTATTTTTATGGAGCATGACATGGAGCTGTCATTTGGTGGATGACAGATAGGCATCCACCAAATACTCAGGCTCTTTGTTGCCATTGGAGGGAAGCTACCCAGTCAGGGACTACAGTCCCCTCCTGCTTTCATTCCTATGTGGCTATCTTACTGGGTATTATTGTTGGAATTGGAATAGAAACAAAGTTGATCATTCCTGGTCATTCCTCTCCAGAGGACTTCAAGAAATAGGAATGGCCTCTGGAATGACCTTACTATAATAACTGAAATTAGAAGATGGCAGTGGTTTAATTAGGTTGGGTCAGTGAACAACTATGTGGAGCACAATGCCCTCCCAAACCACTGGTCATAAAAATAATTGAACATCTATGTGAGCCAAAAATAAACTGTATTATGTTAGCCTACTGAAATTTGTGGGTTCCCTTGTTACAACAGCTGTTACTCTAATACTTGAGGTTTATATTTCAGTGGAGAAAACAGTAAAAACAAGAGAAATAAATAAAATATATCTTTTGTTATGAACAGAGTAAAGGAGTTAGCCAATTAGATATCCAGGAAGACCATTGCAGGCAGAAGGAATATCAAGTGGAAAAGTCTGGGTTGCAAGCACATGGGCACATCTGAGGAAGAGATAAAGGGCAATTACGGCTGGAGCTGAAATTATAAACAATAAATCTGGAGATGTAATTTGTAATGAGAATAAGTAATGTGGGATCCTGTAGGTCGTTGTGAGGACTTGGCCTTTTACTCAGAACGGAGGGGAAAACTTTTGGAATATCTTGAGTATAATTTGCCTTGGGTTCTACTACATTTACTCTAGCTTCTTCTTCATCGGTTGAGAATAGGTTGAAGGTAGATACAGGAAGACCAAATAAGAGATTTTAGGTGAGAGACAACTATGGCTTTAATGAAGGTGGAATGGCACTGGAAGTGTCATAAGAATTTGTATACTTGGAAATATTTTGAAGGTAGAGCCCAAGATATAAGGTATGAGGGGAGAAGAGTAGTTAAAGGAGACTCCAAGATTCTGTAGTGAGAAACTAGAAGAGTAGATGTGCCATTTGCATTAGAGAACACAGTGAAAGGCACAGGTTTGAGCTCGGGATATATGAGAAGCTCAATTGGGGACGTGTTAAATAAGTTTATGATACAGATTAAATATCTAAGTGGAGGGAACAAGTAGGTAGGTGGCCTTTTGAGTCTAGAGGTCAACGAAGAGATTTACATTGGAGGGATTCATTTGGGAGTTATCAGCTTATATTTAAAACACTGACTCTTGATAAAAATCCAAAGAATTGAATTTAGAGATAAAAGAGAAGAAGTCAAGTATTGAGCCCTCAGCAGTCCCACATTAGAGGTCAGCGAAATAAGAACAAATCAGCAAAGAGGAGTGAGAAGGTGAAAACAGAGAGTTAGTAGGAAAACTGGATAAGTGTCACATCCTAGAAGCCAAGTGAGGAAAGTGGCTTAAGAATGAGAGTGATCCATTACAGTAATTCTTGCTGAAATTTTAAAGTATCACAACTGAGAAATGACCATTAGATTTAATAATTCCCATTGGTGATCTTGATACAACCAATTTGATGAGAGAGAAAGAGAGAAATGAATTAGAAACAGGAGTAGACAACACTCTTCCAAGATTTGCTATAAAAGGAGGACAAAAATAGAGCAACAGTTGGAGGTGGAAATGGGCTAAGAGGAGGTGGTTTTAAGATGGAAAAAAATAATAGTATGATTATATGAGGATAGAAGTGATTCAGTAGAGAGAAAAATACTTATTAATTCTTCTATATTTGCATATGTTTAAATATATGTATATATATTAAAATGTTATATTTAAAATTGAAAGCTACTTGGCATGTAGCATGTTTAGTTACTGATAAGAAAGTTGAGAGGAATATAGTGAAGATAAAAGAGAAAGGGATTGCTTGATAGCTTAATGTCTCTGAAAAGGTAAGAAAGTATCTAATGAAGAGCAAGAGAGGGGATATAATTCCCTCATATAACAGAAGAGAAGTCTGAAAGGGTGGGTGACAGAAGATTAGCAGATGAGGAGAGGGATAGGAAAATGAGGTAGGTAATGTCTGATGGCTTCTATTTTTCTCTCTGAAGTGAGATACAAAATCATCAAATAAGAATGATGTGGAAGGGGAAGGGTGAGAGGTTTAAAGAAAGACCAAAATGTTTGAATCTTGTTTGAGTAAGTGGGAAAACAAACTAACTCACAGCTCACAGTCGGTTTAGGGCCTGACTGCTATTGAAGTTATAGAGGGACCATCTGTGTGGCTTGTTTCAGCTTTGGATGTGTTGTAGGATTGGAGAAGACAGAATTGGATCCACTCAGGATGGTGAGGTTTAACTTTTAAGATTATTGCAAGGGTTAAATAAGATAAAGTCTATGATATGCCTAATAGAGTGTCCTGCATATAGCAGTTAACCTATAAATATTATTTCACTTTTTCCCATTGTAACAGTAGAAAGAAAGCTCAGCATGACTAGCTCCTTTTTGCTTTTGACTCCCTGTGGTAATATCTATTAGGTTAAAAGTTTCTACTTAGCTCTGCATATAGGGCAGCTAATTACAAGACTTATTTCATTTAAAGTTCAACTTTAAAGGAAAGATCATAACCATCCCTTTCCCAAAACTAACTCCTGGAGAGATAAGGAAAGTACACATACAAGTAATAATGTCACATTAAAGATTTCTGAAAATATCACGACCTGATCTACATCATCCAAAGTTAACTGACCAAGAACAAAAAATTTTTACGACCTTCTCAGACTGTCACTAGCACCCAGATGTCTGTGGTCATCGGTTACCTCTTACAACCCCCTTCTACTTCCCCCTTCCCTTAATATAAAAAGGATCCCAATGTTCATACTAACTTAAAATGCTTGTTTAAGACACTAGTCTACCATCTTCTCTATTTGCTAGCTCTCCAAATAAAAGTTGCTTTCCTTGCCCCAACACCTTGTCTCTTGAATTATTGACTTGGACTCAATTACACCATCCTTTGTCTTTTTCCTAAATAAAGTGAGTTCTCAAACTCCTCACTCACTAAAAAAGACTGTTAAAACAAGAAAATACTACTGAAAATGATTTAAAAAACTTTTAGTACTGAGGCAAATATAAACGTGTGTCCCCCCATCACTTTCTCCTCCCAAATTGCTCCCCTGCTTTCCTCTTCCCTTGACTGGCCAAACATACATTGATCTAACACTCCATGCATTGAATTTCTTGGCAAGATTTTGAATTGCAAAAGTAGGTAAATATAATGTGATATTAGGCAATGGCTAACTGCAAATCTTAACTGCTTTTACCCCATTGGCCACCACATACTTTTGGTTTGAGGATATAATTATCCTCAATAGAAATCATTAGTAAGCATGAAGGTGTGGGATTAGTTACGTATCCCTTATCAATCTCCTGGCATGGTGGGCATAGGGTAGGTAACAACACATCTGATATTTAGTTTTGCTTCAACTTTAGATTGCAACCACCAATATATTCTTTTTTAACTTTGAACTTATTGTTTATAACTTTTCAACTACTATAATTTTATATCCTAAAAGGTTTTACAATAAATGAAAGAGAAAGAGAAGTCCTTTATTTTATAAACTTCTATATCAGTGACAATAGCAAATTTTTTCTACAAACTGGATAAAATGAAGCCGAAGACCAATTTTGTTTCAAAAGCCAGAATTTTCCCACTTTTTATGAAACCAGTAGTCTAGGGAAAGTGTGAGAGAGAGAGAAATAGAAACAGAGAGAGTTCTTTCTTACTTTCACTTTCAAAAATTTTACTCGAGAAGACACCACCTATCACAGGGAAACACCACAGAAAATAAAACAATTTTAATAATACAGGCAATAAGTTGCTCTATGAAAATACTGGTGAACACAGTCTCAGAATATAGAGAAATGAAAGTTTGAAAATGTAATTTAGGGCAAAGAAACAACTATTTTTTTTTGTTTTTACCTCATTTTGTGCAGAATGAAAATGGTAAGAATATTGCTCATGAAGACCTTTGGACATTGGGAAGATAATAGTGAACCAGCTGTAAGAAGGAAGATTAGCAGCAGGTTAAAAATACTTGAAAAATAATCCTTCTGTAGGTGAAGATAAAGAGAAAAAGCAAATGCTTTTGCCCTAAGCCATTTCTCTATTTTAGACAGTGACAATAACAAGGACTTAGAGAGAAAACTCAAAGTAGAATTCATTCATTTGTTCATTCAGCCAAAAATTACTGGGTACCAGTAACTATGTGTTGGGTGCTCTCCTAGGCCTTGGGGAACTAAAGATAAACAAGACAGACAAGGCCAGGACTCTTATGAGGTTTGCATTTTAATTAGGGAAATAGAGATAATAAATAACAAACAAGTAAATTAAGATAATTTCAGATAATAATAAGCACTTTCATGAAAATAATATAGCATGATGTGACAGAAAATATCTAGGAGGGTACTACTAAAAAGGAGTGGTCAAGCAAGCTATCCCTGGGGAGGTAACATGTTGGCCAAAACTTGAATGGAAAAAAACAAACAAACAAAAAAAAAACCCATGAAGATCTTTCGTTAGCATTCCAGCATTCCAGGAAGGCAATAAAAATGGCAAAGATCCTAAGGCAAGAATGGAAATATAAGCATGGAGTAGTTATCAATTGCTGTGTAACAAATTACCACAAAATATAACTTCTTAAAACAACACACATTTATTGTCTCATAATTTCTGTGGATCAGAAATCTGGGCCCAGAATAGCTGAGTCCTCCAGCTCAGGGTCTCTCAGAAGGCTGCAATCGAAGTGTCCACTGATGCAGCAGTCATCTAGAAGTTCAACTGATGCAGAATCTGCTTCTAAGCTTACTTGGTGGTTATTCGTACAATTCAGTTCTCTATGGGTTGGGAATCTGAGGACCTCAGTTCCTTGCCACCTGGGTCCCTCCATAGAGCAACTCACAACATTGTACCTAGCTTCATCAAAGTCAGCAAAAGAGGGAGAAGCAAGTGGGATAGAGGAAGAGATGGAAGTCAGAATCTTTTATAACCTGTCTCAGAAGTGACGGCTCATCACTTTTGCCGAATTCTATTTACTAAAAGCCAATCACTAAGGGCAGCCCATACACAAGCAGAGGGAATTACACAGGAATGTAAATACCAGGAGGTAGGAATCACTAGGAACTCTTTTAGAACTAGCCTACCACATAGGCATTCAAAAAAGTAAAAAAACGACATGAAGTTGTGATACCAGAAGACAAATGCCTCTGATTAATACCAGGATGAATCCAGATTTAGCTAATCCCCAAATTTTTGCAGGGTATACAAAGATAGACCAAAGAGAGAAGACAGTGCTCAACTTTAACAAATTTTACACAGAATTGTTATAGCATTGATATTTCCTCTTTTGCTCAATATTTATTAAACATAAATTACCTGTATATTGAAAACATATTATTTCAGAAGTAACAAAGAAAATTCTCTTCTTCAAACTTTTCAATACCAATGTCAACTTTGTCATTCAAAATACAAAAAAAAAAGAAAGAAACCTCTTTGATCAGATTAAATTTATCTCTAGTTCACGCAAACAGGATAACTGGAAGACTAGATTTGCTCCACCCAATTTTAATCAGAAGGCAAGTGAGCCGAGCTCATTTAGAATTCTACCATATCTAAAGACTTGAGTCTGCTAAATTGTAGATGATCAGCTTTGGGCAGATGATTTAAACTTTCCTGAGCCTCAGTTTCCTGGTATATGAAACAGGAAGATAATATCAGTAATAATATTAATTTCTTCAACATATAGGTGAGGAAAAATGATATACGTGTTAGCATTTTGTAAATTATAAAATATTGTGTATTTTATAAAACTTTATTTAAAAAGTATTTAATACAAAGAAATTGGTGGTATGCTTTGGAAATTTTACAAGAGTTTGAATATCACTACTCATTTCTCCCCTACACAGAAAAGGGAAAACATGCTGACTCACTTTTCTTCAACTGGCAATATTCTTAAATGTTAAATCAATTATTTATGACTTGAAAATTCTTAGAAGATGTATCTGTTTACCAAATCACAGTGAAACAAACAAACAAAAATTTACAGAAGAGTTAACATGATGAAAGCAATGGAAAGTATGATATGTATTGAAGGAAAGAACCATATTAAAATGAGCTCATTTTTATCAAAAGAAAATGGTTCTTATTTTAAAACAGATGCATGTCCTTTTACAATTACAGAAGCTAAAATATAACTGTAATCTACAACCATAAGGTAAGATTTCCATCTTTATGTGACATGAAAAATGTACCAAGCCAAGACTTTCCCATAAACAAAATTGCTTTCTTCAACTTACACTTTAATGCAAGATATCAATCATACAGTGGATTTTATTACTCAGAATTTAGCGTTGTTTTTTGACAGATTGCTTGCATTCAGCTAGAAGTACAATTGTATGTCATCCCTATTATATACACATCTGAATTTGTGAACTCGTTTTTATTTTAAAAAGAGTATTATAAATGGGAAGAAATACCTGGTGAGGCAGAATTAGTTTGACATCGACCATTTTAACTCAATGGCGTGGTTTTGATAACATGTCATTATTTATCCACAGTAGGTCTGAGGCTGCAAGCTTTATATTATATAAGACATCAGGGGACAACAATGTCTCATGACTATATAAAGGATCCCTCTATTTTGACATCTGTTTTTTTTTTTTCCTCTTTTTCACATGCCTCTATTTGTAAAACCATGCTCATTTTTAATAAAAAGGCAGTAACTACATTAACTTGATACACAGACTAGACATTTACAGGATGCATATTCATACAGCAAGACCATCAAAAGTATGTATGTGTGTGTATATACATATATATAAATATTATTTTTTTGTAAAAGTAAATCTACTGTGCCCTATACGGAGAACTGGAAGTAGTAAAAACTACACTTAGGCTATTTGTGGTCAGGATTTCTTACACTCTGCAAGTAGCCCCAGTTTAAAAGGAGCTACAATGACCTACCATTCACAGTCGTCCTGAATTTAGTATTTCTTGGGCATGCAAATAAAGGACAGCAATGCATATTAAAATGAAGATGTAGAGGCATGAAATGAAGAGTTCACAGCGAAAGTTGCCATAAAATTTGCAATCTATTTCAAGGTAGGAAAAGTGTAAAGAATCTCTCTAGTGCTGTCCTTCACAGAGGGCCACATTGGGAATGGTATTTTCTGAAGTCATGACAGATATAGAATCCTACTGGATTCTAGCTGCTTATGAATAAGCAGAATACTTCTAAAACCTTTAACCTATCTGTAATGAAAAATGCGTGCTGGTTAAAACTGCCTCAGTACTTTAGCCACTGCAGCACATTCGGCTGCACAGCCCAGTAGGCCTAAAACCAACAAATGCTAAGAAAAAAATAAACTCTGTGATTTCAAAAAAAAACCAAAGAAACAAACAAACAAAAACACCCTTAACTGAGCCATTTAGGAGGCTTTCCTTCTTCTCAGCAAAACGCTTAATTTCCAAGGCTGCCTTAACTGTCATACTGCTGGATATGATTTTTGTTATTGAAAATAAAGGATAAAATCCTGATCCCAGTGCAATCAAATTTAACTTAGGATAAGTGACTAAGAACCACATTCAAAGGCTTAGAAGTGGAGATACTTTTAGATAACTGGTCTCTGTGTAATCCCTACTTAAACGTGCTTATACAGATGAGCCTTATTTCCGTAGCTTTACTTTAATATTCTTCTAACAACCCTAAAATGAAATGAAAGAGCTGCTAAACATACTTCATTATTGTTTTGAGAAGCCGGGTTTAAACACTAGCGTTGTGCAGTATCATGGGCTCACTGTCTGCATGATCAAGCCTTACCTTTTCTTAAGGCTGAATCCCATCAAGCTTAACTTTCAGTCATGCACAAATTTGGCTATAAAGGAGAGGTCCGGATTACCTACAACTGCTTTCCTTTCTCCCCTCTGAGTAAAAGTCAAGCAATTGTTCTCTTATCTAATTTGATAAGAAGTATGTTTCTTTTGTTGTTTTCATAGTCCTTTGAATCCTGATCTCCATGAGAAATGAGTATATAGTCCTGTTATTAGTGCCCACAGGATAAAGTTTCCACAACAACCTTATATCCACAAGTTCATCTTAGGAAAAACACTGCCATTATTAACTCTTCTTGATCACCCATGCTGTTATATACGATTTAACCAGAATACTATTGTTAGTGGTCATTTGTCAATGTTTGGAATGAGCACATGGTCTCATAAGGTTACTTGGGGTCAAATATGATCTAATTAGTATTGAAGTTAGAACCAACAGCTGTTGAATATAAAGTGTTGAATAAATATACGCATTGAATGTGCACTTGCTAACTATAGCATGTATTTTAACATAGATCTCAATATCAAAGAAATCCACCTTCTCTTGTTTTTATAAAGATTAGAAATAATATTCTTAGTGTCATGTTTATTATTGTGTTAAACATTGTTCTAAGCTTTTATACATATTATTTCAGTAGATCTATAAAGTATCTACACAGTACCTGACATTCAGAAGGAAATCAATAGTAGTACTTATCATTATCTGCCTACATTACACATTTCCCTTTGTAAACTGACCTGCTTAGAATTACTTAGCTCCAAGGTGAGTCAATTACATTCTGCATTGCACAAAGGCACTGGTGAAGTCTCATTCTATGTTAGGCAGGGATACTCACCAATGGTACATGTAATTAGATTTAACCTGTAACGCTCTGTTTGGTATGTCTCTAACAGGGCACACCTGCATAAAACTATTCTTGAAGAGATACAATAGAATTATCATAATAGCAGGTATAAGTGCTACTATTTACCTTCTCTAGATGAGAAAACTGAGGCCAAGAGGGTTTAATAACTCGCCCAGGATCAAGCAAATAACAAGTGGCATAATGGATTTCAAACTAACACACTCTGATACCCCAACCTTGGAACTTAACTAACATGGTATACTGCTTCCTATGTTTTGAAGCAGTGGTATAATTTGAAGGGCAAGGGCAAGTTCCCAGCCCCTGGAATAAATCTCAAAGATTTTATTATTTTTAAAAATTAACTTTATATGACCTCCAATATTGTATTGAGGAAAAAAAAAACTTCAGAGAGCATTACAGTCTTTACAATATTCAAGGATTTCCTATCTCAAGGCAAGTCTTAGTGAAAAATATTGCTGGAACAGTATCATGGTTGGCAAATGACACTCCCCCTCTCCCCTATCAGGCCCATAGTAAATATCAGTAATAAATTCCAACACCGTTCCACTGAGCCTCAATGCTGCCTTAGACTTCCTGTCAATACTGAGGTTTAGGTACCTCCTCAAACAGAGAGAACTAACACATGAGTGAAACCTTTTCCCATCCTGGCCTTAGGCCCTCTCATTTCTGTTAATAGACTAGAAAGAATTATTGACATTTAGCCAACATTTTTTTTAGGTCCATTATTTCCCCGGCACCACTCTAAATACTGGGACTAAAA
The DNA here is from genome assembly GCF_020740605.2 of Lemur catta. Taxonomy (NCBI): domain Eukaryota; kingdom Metazoa; phylum Chordata; class Mammalia; order Primates; family Lemuridae; genus Lemur; species Lemur catta. The sequence continues at coordinate 49,301,980 of NC_059128.1, read as the reverse complement.
CCATATCAGGCAAAGTACTTGCCCTTAAGGAAAACAGACTGAAAAAAAACAGAAATCAACCATTACAATGCTACTAAAATAGATAGAAAAAGCATAATTATATAGAGAGAGTGAAGAAGAAAATTAATCAGACCTCAGAGTGTAGGTGGCTATAAGGAACAATTCCAAGGAAAGATGATATTTCAGCTAATCTTTGAAACATAAACAAAAGTTAGTCTAGGAAAAGTCATGAGAGATGGGTCATCCTAGGCAGAGTAAACAGCATTCAGTAGGTTCCTCAAGAATATGTGACAATATGTAAGACTGGGAAGGTAAACAAAGCCAGATTACGAAGAGCTTTGTTTGCCTTGCCAGAGTCTGTCTTTTTGTCTGAAAGAGTTGGGGAGACATTTAAGCATTTTAAACAGGTATGACAGAATCACTTTTGTGTTTTATTAAGTTCCATTGGAAGGGAGCGATGTTTGAGTAGGGCACTTTTCTGAGGCTAGTAGTAGTAGCCTCAGAACAGTAATAGTTCAAGTGAAAAAATTGTGAAAACCTGAATTAAGGAAATGGCAGTGAAAATGGAGAGGACAGGGCTGACTAGAGGGAAGAATTAGAATCTAATTTAAATCTAGGACATTTAAACTATTGGGAGGTGATGGAGCATGGGAATAGGAGGAATTTATGAGGAAGTGTATATCTCTAGTTTGAGCAAATCGACCTACGATGATTCCATTTAATAAAAGAGGGGCACAAGAGAAGGCAGGGTTTTGAATGGAAGATGATGAAGTCAGTTTTGGGTAGATTAAGTTTGACATAGTAATAGTGCCTCCATATAGGATTACACACTTTGCAGTTTAAAATAAAGATCTGTAGCACAGAAGATAGTAGATCTGATACCTAACTGATAGTTGAAAATAAGGGCACAGGAAAACTCATCCAAAAAAATATGTTGAGCCAATGAAAGAGCCTATTTTATATATAGGAGACAGTGTAACAGAGTTATGACAGTGAGCACTGCAGCCAGACTGGCCAGGTGCAAATCCTGGTTCTAATGCGTATTAGGTGCTGGGGAAATTTCTTAATCTCTCTATGCCTCAGTGTCCTCATATGTAAAACAAGGGTAATAGTACTTACCTAATAAAATTATTTTGAAATGTTAATACATGTAAAGACTTAGAACACAGCCTATCACACAATAAGCATGTAATAAATAGTAGCTATTACAATGATAAGGATGATTGCTGATCATACATAAAATTGTACAGCCTTTCCTCACTCTTGAGACCTTTCAATTTAGAAGAGAAATACAAACACACATGTACGAGAAATAATAATGAATGATAGGATAGCTAGTATCAAAAGAATATTATGGTTTCAATTGATTACTGAATGCTAGGATGGATGGAGATGTTGGGTAATGAGGCTGTACCTCAAGTGAGACAGTGGCAATTATTGGTACCAAGCATAGGCACCAGTGTGGGAGCCTTAGAAAGTTGTTTGTTAGTAAAGACAAATACCGCCTGATAAATGATTTTGTTAAAGGCCAATCCTGCCCATAAAACCTCATTTCTTATGTGGTACAAAAGATTCAGCCAAAGATAAAAAAAAAAATTTCAAAAACATGATGCCTTAAATGTATGACACACTGTCCTGTGGAAGGTGGATTCAACAGCTGTTATTATAGTTATGACCTAACCAAGAATACCAAGTAGAAGCAATAGGAGACAGACACTTAAGAGAGAGCATCTAAAAGCCGAACCTGTCCATAGATAGAGTAGGCAGTCTTATAAGGTGATAAATAACTGCCTTTTCACAGGTTTTCTAGCAAAGGTTGGGCTGTGCTTATCGGGAATGTTATAGAAATGATGCAAACACCAATTTGTGGATATGACTAGATGATCCTTTATGACCTTTTCCAATCTTAAGATCCTATGATAAATACAATAATTGAATACACTTTATATCCCTAATACTCACAAAACAGATTGGGGTTACTAGGGAACTATTACCCCTAGTATCATCAATAACTTTTTTATTGCAACCTCTAACTTTAAAGAGAAGCTGAAGATGCTCTAGGTTCTTACAGGAAACCCTGTCAAAGGAGCCTACCCTTTCTCTTTCAAGACAGATGAAATACTCACAGATACGTGTATTTTTAGCAAGACTTTCCTGCAAGATGGACTGACTTTCTCTAATCTGGATTTACTGTGTTCTGGAGAACTACTTAGACAGTTGACCAGGGTTATGCTACATTACTGACTCCTTTTACATTGGTGATTCATTTTTTTGTTGTTTTTTTTTTTGTTTGTTAAGAAAATCTCTAGCTTTGTTTCCCTCTGTGCCACACAAAACTGATATTACCCTAAGTACTTAAAGAAAAGTCTAGGGCACATCTATCTATATTTTTATATGATTACCACTATCCAAAGAGAGTCCCCCACTCAAAAAAAAAAAGGCATTCAATTAATCACTTATAGATAAAGAGAAATATTTACTCTTTAAAGTTATGTTATTAAGTAATTAAATGTATGTTGTATAGGATATCTAGTGTACTTTATATTAATGATAAAACATTGTAGCGTCATTTTTAGTGAGAAAAGAAATAAACATTCTTTTAGTGATAAAATAAATAAATGTAAATTACTAAAGAATTTAAGATGAGATTCTAGACTTTTTCTCATTATAAAAGCTGTGCATGCTGATAAATAAATACACAAAATATAGATAGGCGCAAAGAAAAAAGTAAGTCCTCCATGTTAACTAACTAGAAATAATCACTAAAAATAACTGTTTTCAAATATATTTTCAACATGATTTTAGTGTCTGTATTACACATTTTTTATAACAAATAATGCTGCTATGAACATCCTTGGCCAGGCGCAGTGGCTCACGCCTGTAATCCTAGCACTTTGGGAGGCCAAGGTGGGAGGATCGCTCTAGGTCAGGAGTTTGAGACCAGTTCTAAGCAAGAGCGAGACCCCATCTCTACTAAAAATAGAAAGAAATGATCTGGACAGCTAAAATTATATATATAGAAAAAAAACTAGCTGGGCATGGTGGCGCATGCCTGTAGTCCCAGCTACTTGGGAGGCTGAGGCAGAAGGATTGCTTGAGCCCAGGAATTTGAGGTTGCTGTGAGCTAGGCTGATGCCACAGCACTCTAGCCAGGGCAAAAGAGCGAGACTCTGTCTCAAAAAAGAACAAAAAACAAAAACAAACAAACAAAAAAAATCCCTTTAGTTATCTGTATTATATTACTATCGATGAGTAAAATATTACCACAAATTTAGCTGTATCTATTATTTATATTTTCACAAATAATAAACAAGTCTAGAAGTCCAGACACAGTATGGCTAGGTCCTCTGCCAGGATAAATCAAGCTGTTAACTTACAGGAGGCTCAGGATCCTCTTTCAAACTCAATGGTTGCTGGCAGAATTCATTTCCTTGTGACTGTAGAATTTGAGTTTCTTGTTTTCACACTGGCTGTTGGCCAACAGCCACTCTTAGCTATTATTGGCTGCTGATATTTCCTTGCCATGTGGCTGCCTCCATAGGCCCCTTCACACATTGGCTGTGTGCTTCCTCAAGGCCATCAGGACAATATGACACTTCAAATCAAGAAGGTCCCAGTTCCTTTGAAAATATCCCCTGATTAGGTCAGACCAGACAAAGATAATTTCTCTTTTGATTAACTCAAAAATCAACTGATTTAATCACAAAGTAAAATCCATCCTATTCATAGATTCTGCTCACACTCAAGGAAAGGAGGTAATATAGGGCCTGGACACAAGGGCAGGGATTTAGGAAGCCATCTTGGTATTCTGTCTACCACAAATTCCAACTATTAATATATATCTTTTTCCAAATGGTTAGCCAATTTGCCCACTGAGTATTGAGTAATCCATTCTTTACCCACTTATTCAAAATTCTAGATCCCTGATTGATTTGATAAATACGTATCTGCTAAACACATATGAGCATACACACTCACATATACATGGGCCCATTTCTGGACTTTCTGTTCTTTTTAATTAATCTCCCTATGTTTTCATTTACTACATCACAATTTTAAATTATTATAATATCATAATACATTTTAATATCTGGAAAGTCTAGCTTATCTTTCTCACTATTGTATTTCAAAAATACATTAACTATTCTCTTGAATTTAGTCTGCAATATGTACTTTCAAATTGTTTTTCAGTTCTCAAGAATAAATTCTATTTGACTTTAATTAGAATCATGTAGAAATTATAAAATAATTGTGGGAAAATGTATAGTTTCACAATATTGAGTGTTTCTGGAGTATTGAGTATCTCAATTTTTCCAAATCTCTTTACTTACATTCCACAGTAAAGCTTTGCACTAATTTTATATGAACACTGTTAGTGATTGCTAAGATACTTTTTAGATAAACTTTTAAAAAATTATTACTATAAATATACCTTTATGCTTTTTAACTGAGTTTCTCATGTAGGAGAAAATGTATTTTTAAAATATCCTATAACTCTTTATGAATTCTTGATATTTCTAATAGAGTTTTGGTTATGTTTCTTGGGCCTTACAGGTAGACAAAAGATAGTTGTATAGATTAATAATATTCAACCAATTATATCTGTTTTGTTTCTCATCTTATTTCATTGGTTAAATATCCAGAATAAGGTGAAAATTTTGGCAACAGCAGCATCCTAGTTTGTACTAATTGGAAGAGAAAAGCCTAGAGTGTTTCAATAGTAAATATAATTTTGGAAATTGGTTTTAGACAAACCATAGAAAACTAAAACTAAACAGTAGGAATAAATGTTGTATTTTATTATATGTTTATTATATAAATCAAGATTATCTTACTTTTAAAATTTCTCCATGACTTTTTCATACCCTACATGTTCTATATTATACCATTCTTATAGTTTTTGATAACTTTATTTGATCAAAAATATATATTTAAGATATATATTTTTATTAATATATATAGACTGAATTTCATTTGCTTATTTTATGTAGGGGAAAGGGAAAGAAGTGAGGTCAGGAAAGGATGCGATGACATTATATTTACCCAACGTTTTATCAGGAGGATACTGGTTTCATATTACATTTTTAGAAGTTTTACATCTTTGTCTACTCCATGGAACAGTTTAGACAGCATGGTAGTTAACTGTTCTTCGAAGGGCTATGATAACTTTCCCGTATAACTATCTGAACCCAATGATTTTTTAAAGTAATTTTTGACAATTTTTTTATATTTTTATGGTATTTTAATAATAAAGTTTTAAAATTATTTGATTCATTGTTGGTAATTTTTATTCCTCTAAGAAAGTATCTATTTTCATTAAAATTGCCCATAACATTTGCTTACAAATAATAAAATCCTTGTATTGTTGTTTATATCTCATTTTCATTCTAAATTGGTGTATTTGTATTTTTTCTTTTTTCTTTCTTTATTTTATTTTCCCTGATTTAATTTATGCAGGGGTGGTGTGGAGAATTTCAAAATAACAACTTGGATTTGTTATATATTCTTGAAGCATTTGCTTATTTAAACGCAGACATCATTCATTGTGCAAGTGTCATTAAACAAATGTATTAATTACCTGAGAGTTTCTCTCATTTTGTAACAAATATATTCCAAAAAGAAATTCTCTTTGGTTCTTGGATATGCCTTCCAACTTGACCAGTAGCATCTTTTAATAATTCTAGTGATTTTGCTCCATTTACTGATTAAATAGGAAGTCCAACCAAGTGCCTTTCTGCTTATGTGAGCTACGTACTCCACCCACGAATCTCTAGCAAGTCCCTAACTTTCTGTGTTCTATTTGCTAACCCAAAGCCTGCTTTCTGACCTATAAACCAGTAGCTATTACTGTGGCCACAACAAGGTACCCTCCTCTTACTTTGCATAGCTTGTGTGCCAGAGGAAGGACCTGATTCCCCTTGTCCATACCTTCTGCCTTAAGTCTAGTCCATTCTCCCCTCTCTCCAGCAAATACGTTTTTACATCTGTTTGTGTTGATGAACTTTCAGAGTACCCAGTATTGACGTGGGTTAACCCATTTTGATAGTTATTGGTTATTTTAATGGGAATTCCTAAAGGGAAAAGTAATAATATGCGCTTACTTTGTCATCTTACTTACATGTTCAGGAAATTAAGAATATAAAAATATATGATGTAGCCAACTTAAAATAGTCTCTATTATAACTCAAAACTAATTATTAATATTTTTATTTCATAATTTAAAATATTAGGGAATTATGTAACACATACCTGCTTCCCCATTTCAAATATTGAAACACTAATATTTTACAATTTTTTAGTCATTTATTTTATCAGACATACAATTTCACAGGTATTGTTAAGGCGTTCTCCACTCCTGTTGCCCCTCTTGCCAGAAGTAACCACTGTACTGAAAGAGACATATATCCACTCCATATTTGTTTCCATATTTTACATATGTGTAGACATAAACTATACACACACACACACCACACTACTCTTTCATGTATATTTAAGATTTGAACAATGGTAAAATCCTTAACTATATCATCTTGCAATTCAATTTTTTCCATCAATGTTATTTAAGATTTATGTGTGACTGCATAAGTGCATAGTATATCAGTACATGAAGTTACAATTTATATATTCATTTCCCTTTTGATGGACTTAAGTTTTTCCTAATTTTTCAGTGGAGAATAATATTTCTTTAGGCAGACATGGGGAAATTCTTTTGAGGAATATACCAGAAGTTGAATTTCTGGGTCATTCTGAACATATCATAACTTTTACTTTCCAAAGTGATAATTTCTATCTATATTCCAACCAACAGATTTGAGAATTATTTTTCCACATTCCCTCCAAAACTTTGATTAATCAAACTTTTTAGTTTTGCTCTTTTGAACAGTGTGAAATAGCATTTAGAGTTGTTAGAATTTTCATTTCCCTAATTGCTAGTGAAGTTGCTTTTCTGCTAATTTCTATGCTTAAAAACTTCTGTTTGCTTATCCAGTCATTGTCCACTCTTATCTAAACTTGCTCTATACCCTGCTGACTGAGCAACATGGACTGCATCAACCAACTTCTATGCCCTCTGGTTTCCAGTTGTTTTTCCCCAATGGGAGTAATTAGCAGAAAATTCAGAAGAAGGGGAGTGATGTTGGACATTCATCCCGTTGGCATTCTCCCTTCTGGTTGCCATGGGTGGTTGTGTCCCTCTACCAGAGGCTATAGTGCCTGTCAGGTAGGCCCTCTTACCCTTTTTACCCTTGCTATGTTCTAATAACTCCTCTCTCCCCTTACCCTTCATCTTCCTCTCTTCTGCTGCTGGTCTCATGGAACTGATTCATTCCTAGTTGGTTTCATAAATCCTGCCCTTACCTTTATAAAGGTCCCCTGTATTAAACTCTCTTCAAATCCCCCATTTGAGTGTACCATATGATTACTGCTGAACACTGATTGATAGAACATTCTTTAGTCAGTTTTCCATTGTATATTTTCTCTTACTGATTTTTAGAAATTATTTTCATACTCTGGTTATCAACTTTTTGTTGGTTATGTGCATTAAAAATGTTCAATCTGCAGTTTGCTTTGAACTTTAGGGGATCTTTTGTTATACAAAAAGATATAGGTATAGATGTAATTTAAGATGTGAAATATAATAAATATTTGTCATGGGGCTGGGTAGTAGTTGAAATGGCATGAAGGTGAAGGTTAATGGAATTGAGGAGAACAGGAAAGATAGGGAAAAATATTTCTAAATATCCACAGTTTGATGTTGACATTAGTCAGCAAAATATCAGAAATAGCTAGGCTATTTATCCCCTCATATAAGAACACACATAAACTCTATTCCATGCCAATTTCCTAACTAATAAGTAGGATAAAAGTATGCATTTTCAATAATCAATAGGTTAATTAAAATCCACTAAGATCTTCAAATTTACTCCAGATTTTAAAATGAGAGTATGAATGCCAACCAAAAACATTTTTAAAAACTAATGGAGATGAATGAAGAAGAAATAAAATTTTAAATACAAAAATAAGTAGCATGATTGAGTATTTATCCACTTTACTTACTGTGTGATATGCCTTACATATGTTACCCTCATTACTGAATGAGGTACTGTAGGTTGCAGAGCAAGGAATCAAACCAAAACTGATAGACCACTATAACACGTCTCTGATACTTTCCCTAAATTCCTAATTTCATCCACAATAAAAATGTTACAGAAGCAGCTAAACACAATGTTTTGATAAATAGAATTTTCAGTTATTAAAAAATATTTCCATATTGCCTTACAAGCTTATTTTATTCAGCAGTATATCAGAACAAATTGTAGCATTACCAAATACATTCACAACAATTATTTTCCCTATTACACCTCTATTGAACTTCTTTCTAATTAATTAAATTCTCATCAGGAGATAACCTTTACTTTGACAAAGTATCTTTCAAAATATATTTCTGAAACTCCATTTATTATGTGTTCTAACATATCAAGTAAGAAAAGCTTAGACCAGAAATAAAAGGATTGAATTAATTAGTCAGCAATGATCAAGTAGACATTTATCCATAGTGAGAATTCAATTCTCTTCATTCCCTTTACTTGATGCCACATTTTGTTTTTTAATGAGAACTCTGTCTTCTATGAAGCTATTAGGAATTTAAAATTCTGGCACTTAGATACATACATTTATTCTGATAATAGTTGGCAATGACAGTGAATTCTATATAAATTTTTTACAAAAATACTACTTATTCCTGTTCTCAAGCACATCTTATAAGATTTAATTATCTGAGCTAAACTATGTTAAATAGTTGATCTTTTAAATAGATAAATTTGATGTCTAAGTAGATAAATATAGATCATTTTTCTATGAGTCAGTCTAATTTAGAGTATTAAAACATCTTTTAAGAATATGATAGAATTCTTTTGACTTAATTTAGAACAACTACTGCATAGATGATGAAATTTCTAATTATACAAACAATCATTGACTGAAGAATAGAAAAACTTTGTGCATAAAGATTGTTGTTGTGGTTGTTGGCTATTTAATCTCCCAGCTATTAACATCATTTTGTTAATATTTTTCATGTTCTGCTGAAGCATTTAAATATTTCATCTAAATATTTAGGTTTAAGGAAGAATTTTCCCTAGACATATTAAATGGTCAGTTTCCAAGTTAATTTTCACTTCTTAATCAGTTTCTGCTGATAAGTTTCGGCTTCATGATGTCCATTTATATTAATATTATTCCTCTATCTTCAGTGGTGTTGGAACATAACATAAAATCAAGAGCTGTTACAAATTCAATAATTTAAGACTACAAATATATATAAAAAATAAAAGTAGGGATGACTTATAATTTAGAGTTAATCCTCTATTTAACTCTTGTTGAATAAATATGCCAGAACTACTTTTCTGTTTTAGTTTTTTCAATCCTCTGACATTTTAATTTATGCATAAGTATATTGGCTTACTAGAGCTGCCTCAACAAATTACCAAAACTTGCTGGCTTAAAAAATGAATAGAATTTTATCCTCTCACAGTCCTAGATGCCAGAAGTCCAAAATCAAACTGTTGACAGGACTGGGTGCTTCTTGGGGTTCTGAAAGAGAATCTGTTCTATGACTCTTGCCCAGCTTCCTGGCAGTTCTTGCTTGTAGACACACCTCTCCAATCTCTGCTTCCATCTTCAGGCAGCTTTATCCCATGTGTCTCATAAAGACATGTTTCATTGGGTTTAGGGCCCACCTGGGTAATTCAGGATGCTGTTATCCTGAGATTTTTAACTTAATTACATCTGGTAAAACCATTTTTCCAAATAAGGTCACATTCACAGGTTCTGGGATTAGGATCTGGACATAACTTTGTGGGGGCCACAATTCAACCCACCATATCATTTCATTTCAAATTGTTTGAAACTAAATTTTTTTGATAAAATGAGGTACCTAATGTCAAATACATCATCACTATGCAGTACAAAACCATTTTCATTAGCATCATTTCTTCTGTTAACTTCTATTAATTCATATCATATAGTGATATGAATCACTAACCAAATCGACTTGTCCTAATTGATATTTCCATAGTAACACTCACAATATTGTTTCAGATATTTTTGAATAACATTTTGGCAGTAGATCATCACATAGTCAGTTATTCTCTGGTTAATTTTACTAAGGTGGTGATGTTATCAAAATAAACACCCCAGAAGTAATATCATCTTTAAAAGCAGAGAACACAACTACATTTCCATTCTTTTTCAAAAATCAATAAAACATTAATCTAGCACTTGGATTATTTTCAATGAACATTTGTTTCTATGCAGAGTTGAACTATCCAACTCTCTATTCAATCAATAACATACACTTTTGACATTGATTCATTTTATTAGTGATTTCCTGATTCCTGAATACAGAATTTGCAACTCTTTATAATTAGTTCACTCAACACATCCATGAGAATAATAAATATATCCCTATTATAGACCAACCAAAGAGTGGTGAGATAATTAATTAGAAAATGTAAGTGGCAACTAAATAACAAACTAATATAGGCTTAAAGTCAAATTCCTGGGGAAAATCAGGTTATGCTTTGTATGCTCTATAGATAGGCACCAATTTCCTAAGGGTAGAAATGTGATGTTTAGTGCTTTCAAGGGTATAATGATATTAAAGTCAACGTAGAGGACTTTGGGGAAGCAAATGCTAACTCACAGATCTAAGAAACCATATAACTAAAGGAAGGCATCAGGAAAATCAACTTTCTGCTCTGTATGCAAAATATTTATTTGAAAATTTTACAGGCTACTGAGCATGGATATGAACCCATATTTTGCATATGTGGATTTCCTGTCTCATTTTTTTATTACTATTTATACTTTATTCACTGTTTTCAGTCACTAGACCAAAACAAAGAGTTAAAAAGTAAAGAATTCAGAGTCAATTTATCCACACAAAACTAGGAAAATTAGACTAATCTCTGTTTTTAATAAAATTGACAAAAGGATTGGCTGTTTTGCCATCGACTAATCAAAGTTACTAAAATTTTTCATTTATTCTCAAGGTAAAACCACAGATTGGCTTTAGGTATCAATAGAGGTTTTACTAATCCATATATGTGTTTGTATTTATTGTTACTGTGAAGACTAGAAAAAGATGAGAACCACTAGTGAATCCCTGGATTTCCTGATTGGAACCTACATGACCAGGTGTTTTCATTTTTGTTCTTCTTTTAAGGCCCCTAAGAAAGTTTCTATGGCATTGACAAATTTGTATTTGAACAAAACTGAATAATAGTCCAGGAGAGAACTCCAGGGATATTTTTGTAAAGTTAAGGGCTTCTGTTATTTTAACAGAAGAAAATTAATGTATTAGTTAGCAATATAATTGATTTTAATACAATAAATATGAATGCAGTAGTGTGAGTTTATGACTCTTAAGGCCGATCCACGTTTTTGAAAAAATATATTTAAATATTGAATTGGTTCAGCTATACATTAAAATGAAAGAGCGTAGTGCCTCTGGCTCTGTGAACTCTAATCATCCTGGCATCTATGAAAAGATAATTGAATTTCTTATCTAAATATTGGATATTCCTCGCCAACTAACTGAAAGTCAAAATTCTTTTCTGGATAAAACTTTAAATTATCAAGTATGATCCTGAGTTAATGACTCAAAGGACCACTATAAACTATATATTGAAATAATTTTCAGAAGATCTTGGCTACTTTTTAAAGTATGAATGTGAAAATCTATATTTCAACATCAAGAAATGGCTGGAAAGCCAGTGTCTAAATTAAAATTGAGTGATTCTCAATATCTAGCTGAGTTCCACCAAATTTTTACTGCCTGTCATGAGATTACTTCACTTCAAGTAAATTATACCCTAAAATTGGTAAATATTTAGAAATCGTAAATGAGATTGTTTGGATTTTATAACTTTCAACATCCCATACATTTATATTTCCAGGAGTGAAAATATATGAAGACCACCCAAATGACAACAAGCAATGGCTATTTATCCAGAGCTGGCTATAGCCAGGGAGTCAGCGATCATCACTAGCATCTGGCAGAAATTCAAAAGCCATTGGGGAAGGAGTGCGGGGGTGGGGTGTAAAAACTCTAAAGTGGAAAAAGGGGAAGGCTTCAGGTATGCCCTAATTGGAGCTTGTTAAAGGAGGGATGCTGAAGGTTGGCTAACTAGAAGTGGGACATTCTATGTTGGTTATAGGGGAGCATATTTTTTCCCTCTGTGGTTGGTCACAGAAACAGGGAAAGAATTAAGGAAGCTGGCAGTTACTGACCAAGTCTTGGGCATTCAGGGCTGATGGCTGCAGAGGTTGTGGTTTGGCTTCCAGGCCTGGTTGCCACAGAGGTTGTGGGTCCGAGTACTATTTTTATTTACAGCCTGACCATTGTCCATTTACATATTCAGACTCTTAAAATATGTATGTATTTCTTTATAAAATTATTTTTACTATAAAGTCAGTCTAATATTAATCTGCAGTAAAAGCTGTTCTTTGACTTATCAAAATCTGAAATATTTACTTATATTTTATATATAAATTAAAATGTGAAATAAGGTATGGGTTTTCTTTTAGATCACATTTTTCAAATAAAATTCAGAGATCTTCCTCTAATAACTCACAAAATAAAAAATTCTAGTATTAAAAGACAAAGTTTTTAATCAATCAACAAGTATTTAAACATTCAAAACATAGTTCAGAAAAGTATCACTCAAAATACAATGACACTAGCTTTACTATCCAAAATTAGTCAGTCCTTGCATCTCTTGGTCACCTCTGGTTATTAACTCATGCTTAGGACAGGATTTTTCATTTTCTATGCTGATTTGCTAGACTTGGCCCTCTCCAGTAGCTGCTCCTACTACTGTGATTCTGGCTTCAGCAGAAAAAAATATATGTATCTTCTAAATCCCTAAACCTTCTACTGGTTTAATCTTCTGGTATTTATTTCTTAAATATATTCCCTCATAATCATATGTTCAGCTGCTCACCAATGAATAAGACAAGTTTTGAATCATGCATGAGCAGTACTAAAATTATTTGTTAGAATTAATAGCTAAAATTTCAAAGTATTACAAATCAATAAATAATATAGCAAAGGAAAGGAGTAGCAAAAGGTACATATTAAAATCATTCATTTCAAAAGTATATCCTGAAAGCAGGAGAAGAACTTAAGGGAAGCACTTTCTAAATTAAATATTGACACTAAAGAACATAAAATATATTTCTTAACATTAAAATTCAACTGAACAATAAAGTAAGTTAAAGAAAAATTGAGAGCACATTTCTATTTTTTTCTATTCATAAAACGTTTATTCTACTTACATCAATTTAATACACATAGTCTTAAAATTATGCTTGGATTGTTCGTGAAATTTTACCAAGTCAGTAAACAAAATTAGCCACCATCTCAAGTTATTTTCCCATTAACTGTTTTTATAGCATGTTCATATTAAATAAGTATCAAAAAATCACAAAAGCAAAAACCTAAAGAAAGGGAAACACAGGGGGCTTTTGTTTTACTGGTATACTAGATATATATGAAGTAATAGATTTTGAGCAATTCATTTATATTGCATCTTATATTTGTACATTTGTTCTTAGGTTGCTTATAATATTTAAATATAAATAAAATTAGTATTTTAAAAATAAGAAAACAAACAGGTGACTTTACGAGCGAAGGAATACGAATCATTTCGGCCCTTCTCTAGATGAAACTGGGTTACAACTTTGTCTGAAGGAACACTTTTGCAGCTGTAGTCAAAGGTGTGCACATTAAAACTGCATTCTACAGATACACATGGTTCAACATGTAATGCCCACGGGATATCTATTTCTCCCATGGCCTTGTAAGTATTCTCAGTGTTGGGGCTCAAAACATGATACCCCAAAGTATGATGTCTTGATATTCTGAGTACTTTGAACTTAAGAAAAAAGGTTCAGAAACAAGATCTTCTGACCTTCTCTTGCCCTTCTTCCTGCTGATCCCTATTCTCCACCAAGGCAGGCCATAGATCCTGGAATTCCTCTTCCCCAAGATAAGTCATAGAAACCAGAATCCCTTTTTTCCCAAAATCTAGCCATAAAACCTAGAAATGTTACTCTAACCTTCCCCTGCCTTTCGGTGTAAGAGCTGGCCATGAAGAAATTCTCTGACCTACCTTGTCTGATAGTAGGTCATAAAACGCTCATTTCAGAAGGGGTCTTTATATCTGAGAGGAAGGAATGCCACACTGAAAGGCCAAGAAGATTCCAAACACACATGGCTTGCTGGGTTTCCCCACTCAGTCTATCAGCATTAGATCATTCCCTTTTTGTCCAATCACATTTCTACATGACTGTCCACTCTTCATTGAATCTAAGCATAGAAATGGAGTATTCCCTTGAGTCTTTGGGTCTTCGACCTAAAAGTTCTCATGTCAAGTAAAACTTTGATTAAATAAATTTGTTATGCTTTTCTCCTCTTAATCTGTCTTTGTCAGTTTTATTCCAGACCTAGCCAGGAACCCTAGGAGGGTTGAGGAAACTTCCTCCCCTACAGTACCCACAATAACTACATCTGTGACTGGAACCAATTATCCCTTTTATCCCATACCAGGACAAATCAAAATATAGCTACTTTTTTCTTTGTTTTGACATAGAAGTAGTTTTAACAGAGGTACCTGTGAGTCCAAAATGTAGATTGTATAAAAATTCCACATACCCATATTGGCCACCTCAAGATGAAAAATGTAACTCTCTAAATCTTAATTGGCTCTATTTTAATATTAAATATAAAAATCATATAGGAAAATAGAAATTTAAATAGAAGTAATATGCCTGTCATAAATCATAAACAACAATGAAAAAACTATTTGTGTTGCACTATGGATGACAAATAGTCCACTGTGTAAGTTTGAGAATAATGCAGACCAAAGTTGGAAGGCCAGTCAATTTTGCCCTCCTTCTGCTTCAGCTCTGTCTCTCTGGGTATCTGATGTGCTAAATGTCAAATTGTCTCCCAGCAGTTGCGTTATTAGCAGGCTATCTTTGTATGACTGTATGTATTGAGTTCAGCAATGGCTTCATTAAAAGCTTTCTTTGCAAGACAGCAAGGTTTCTCCAGGGAGTTAAGAATCTCACAATAGAACACAGAGAATTTACAGTCCAGACCCAATCTGATAGGATGTGTTAATTACATTTCCTTTTTCTGATTTCAGAAGCGTCTTGATAGGCTTGTTGTGACTGATCCACAATTCTTTTCTTATCATCACCAGCAGCAACCTGAACCAAATAGCAGTAGTAGTCTCCTTTCATTTTCAAATAGAGGATTTTGTTTTGCGCTTGGGGATCAAAAACTCTTCCAAAAGTGTGTCATTTGCAGATACCTCTTAGATCAATTTCCATTTTCTTTCTGTATTCTCAAGCCATCTGTTGTTTTTCTCACACCTTCTATCATTTTCCCAATGTTTGACATGACACTCCAAGATGACCTACAGGCTCCTGCAACATTTTTGTAAGCAACTGAGAGAAGATTCCTGTCCTCATCAGATATAATAATTCAATTCCTTGCTCAGTTTCAGAGGTCATGTGTAGTCCATCCTGTCAACATATCTCTCAGACTGCTTGGTCCATTTGACCTTCTATACCAGCATATTTTTACCCATGACTGAATATTCTATGTCAGAAGTAGGTGGTGGTGGACAAACAGGGCCTCAGCAGTCTTTGGGTGGTGGCAGGGGCGAGGCTGAAACTCCCTAAATCTCCCTGCTCACAGGCTCTATGATTCTATTTTCAATTTGTGGCAAAATGTATAAAAAAGTGCTATGAAAGAAATATTACTTATATTAGTTCCTCATCACTAAGTTAATTACAGCAGCTTCTTTTCCTTTGCATAAGAGAGTTCCAAAGTGAACCTATGAATCCCTGCAAATATTTCGGCTCAGGAAATGATAAATGTTTATCCTAACACCAATCTCTTCAGTAAATTATTCTCCAGTCTTTTACAAAGCCGGGAAACAACGGTTTTACTCATTCAGGTCTCTGGCTGGGTTTGACTACCTTGGGTCTCCCTGACTCCTCCTAAATCACTATTAGCACAAATACTATATGTGAATATAAAGCAGCCTCTTCTCTGTCTACGCTTTCCTTTTAAGACAACCTTTAAATCTCCATAGTTATGAATAACAAAGGCTATGTACAATCAGCAATGCCTTTAATTAACCATATCTCTTAATTCTTAAATTGACCTAATTAACGCAATATTTCAAAAATATTTATGTTTATAAATTTTTGGGAAAGTAACATGTAGTACTTCCCCATGTTAGAACTGACAAAAATTACTTTTTTTCAGAATATATAATTTTAACATAATTTATCAAAATGTACCATAAATATATTGAGATTTATTAATATGTAATTTGCAATTTTATACATGTAAAAATCCACAAAATAAAATATTTTGTAACCTTTTGAATCTATTATAGTAAAGCCAAATATATTGAAAAATTAAGGTCAGATACATGAAAAGGACAAAAAAGACTGCAATTAAAGCAAATTAGAGCCCATTTAGCTACCAAAAGAAAAGAATCATCATAAAACCAAGTCATCGTAAATCACAATAATGAGCCTTAAGTAGAACCATTGTTAAGCAAATACAAAAGTCAAAGTATTAACTTAGTCTTAACGATATTCAGCAGTATTCCCGGTCCTTAGAATCAGTAAAATTGCATGCCTTTCCTATAAAAAGATACCATAGACTCATCCTCTGAGTTATTGTTTTCCATTATGATGATGAATCTATGTTAATTATTCTATCGTCTTTTATGCAGTAAAATCTACATTCATAAAAAAGAGCAAAGGTAAAATGTTCTAGACTTCTGGGTAATATACTCAGTAGTCTGTTGACCAGGATAACCTTAAAATTCCCCTCAGATTAACTAAATGTTAATTAAATAGGTTTCTTCCAGACTTTGAGACCCTGACCTCTCTTGTCTTAGAGCATGTACTTTAGAAAGGTTTCAGTTTTAAGTTCTTTTACTGCTTCTTATTTCTTCCAGCCTCTTATCAACCCAGGAATGTCTTTCTCAAGGACACGGAAGATATCACTTAGAAATATAATCATCATGAAAGCTAGTAGCCTTATCTCCTAGTTTCTGTGGGAAGGCAGGAGCCTAATTTCAATAAGAACCAATTAGCAAACACAGATGGCCTAACCAAACTGACCAACCTTCCCCTTTAAATTCTCCAGTGCTTTTCCTTCCACACTGTAGGAATAGACCAAATAAAGATAACAAACTTGTAAGATGAAACAGTTCCGGCTTCTTAGCCACTACCTAAAGCTGTGCAGGATGGCAGCCTGAACTGCAATGTACTTAGCAGGAAGTAAGCATTATTGTTTAAAGTCACTGAGACATAGGGTGTAATTTTTCCTTCAACACAGCCCAGGCTACCCTGTTTAATATAAATTTAAAATTTACTAACATTAAATAAAATAACCTCTGCTGTGTATTGGAATAACAATAATTTGAGGATAAATCCCTTTAATTTTTAGTCATAATTGAGATTTAATAACTTTTTGTTGAATATTATAGTTTAAAATTCATTTGGAATGTTTATGTTTTAAAACTATGTGATTACATCTTATTCATTTCACTTGAAATAAAAGAAAAATTTCAATGAAATAACAATTACCAAAAAGTCTTATAGGGAAACCATTTTCTAAAGGGAAAAAACACCACTTTGAGTGATGCTACTCTTGCCATTCTTACTTCATTGTTGCCTCAAGATCATCATAAATATTAATGACATAGACTAATGTTTCTACCATGTTTCTACTCCTTTGCAGGTTTGCCCTTCCCATGCTACTTTACTTTTAGTGAGTGCTCAGGGAAGTATGTTCTCCAGCAGTGATAGCCACTGAACTGAGTCTATATCTCAAGAATGTCTTCTCAGTCTGGATTGCAAAAACAGGCTTGTAATCCCTTCAAATGATTACCAGAGATCCACCTTCTAAAGGGCTATTTTTGGTATGTCTTTCAGCCAAAGTTTGTACAAAACTCCACAACCTAAATGTGTAAGAGTGTATCACTTCAAAATATGAAGTAAAATCAAACAGCAAATGCTAAGTAAGAAACATCTAAGAGAAAACAGTCATGCAAAGTTTTATTTCTAGTATTTTTCTTATACAGATTGATCTAGTATAATTTAAGACAAGTAAAATGGTAATTATATGATCTTAATTTAAAAATGTATTTCTTCAGAGGAACTTAAGTGAGTTGTCACATGTAATTTTATTAATTCTGTAGCTAGATAATCTTTATTTAACTGAAGGACAATTTTATATTTCCAAAAATGTATGATAAAAATGCAAATCATGTAAGATTTACAAAGACCACAGCTATGAGCTGTACTGATACATTTGCAGTCCTACATAATCTTGCTAAAACAAAAAAAATATTGATACAATGGGGAAACAAACTAATAAGCTAAATCCATTTAAGTCTCAGAACTAAAAGAAAGTTGGATGACTTTATATCAGTCCCTTGACCAAGTTAGATAAGCATTTCCTCTTCTGTAATATGAGAGGGGTACATCAAGACAAATTCTTCCAGCTACAAATCTAAATTTATCAGTAATTAAACGGGTTTCTCTCTGGATCAAAGTGGGAGAAAATATAGGCCAAAACTAGGCTACCCACCAGCAAGAGTTACCTAAGTCCAGAAATCAAAAGGCAATGTTAGTGATCCTAACAGGTACACACATGCACGTGTGTACACACACATGCACACACATGCTCACCTGCACACACCAGACCCCATCACGCAAACTTAATGTCTTGCAGATGTCAAAGGTAGTATAAGATATGGCTAATCTCTGCTCACTATTTTTTTTTTTAATTTCTATGTCTTTATGTTTAAATTTACATACAAAAAGTTTACTCTTTTTTGACATAGAAATCTATGAGTTCTGATGAATACATTGATACAGGTTGATACAGGTAACAACCATCACAGTCAAAATTCATAATAGTTCTGTCAGCGGATGAAAATTGTCCCATGTTGCCCCTTTTTAGTTACACCTCCAATCCCTGCAACCCACTGATCTTTTCTTTGTGCTTATAGTTTTGCCTTTTCCCAAATGTCACACATACACACACACACTCATATATATGTGTATATATATATGTATATATATAGAACGAGAGATAATATCATATAATATGTAGCCTTTTGTGTCTGACTCATTTCACTTAATATAATTCATTTGAGATTCATCCATGTTATTGGTTTGTAGCAATAATTCATTCCTTTTTATTTCTGAGTAGTAATTTATTACGAGGATGTACTATACTTGGCTTATCCATTTACCTGGTGAAGGACATCAGGTTGTTTCCAGTTTTTGGCAATTGTGATTAAAGCTTCTGAAAACATTCGCTACATGTATTTGTGCCCACATAGCCTTCATTTACCAAAGAGAAATCCACTAAGTGGATTTCTAGACCACATGGTACAAATATATTTAACTTCTGCCCAACTGTTTTCCACAGCAGTTAGAGCACTTTGCGTTTCCACCAACAACAAATGAGAATTCCTGTTGTTCTACATCCTCATCAAGAATTGCTATTGTCAGTTTTCTGCTGTTTTGTTTTGTCTTCTTTTGTTAACCATTTTAATGTGTGCAGTGGTATCTCATTGTGATTTTAATTTTCATTCCCTTAATGACTAATTATGTTGAGCATCTTTATGTGCTTATTTGC
Source organism: Lemur catta (assembly GCF_020740605.2). Taxonomy (NCBI): domain Eukaryota; kingdom Metazoa; phylum Chordata; class Mammalia; order Primates; family Lemuridae; genus Lemur; species Lemur catta. The sequence goes on along the minus strand of NC_059128.1, from coordinate 49,282,233 downwards.
CATTTTTACATTTTCCTTGGTGAAGTGTCTATTAAAATATTTTGCTCATTTTTTCCCTGATTAACAATTTATTATCATTTAACAGATTTACAAAATTACATCAAGAATGCTCTGCCTCCCCATTACAAACAAATAGCAATGATGTTTTCTTATTTTAGAAAGGAGTGCACCACTTAGGTGACTTTGCCTTGTTCCATGGCTTAGTTCTCTGCCATTTTTCAGTCTTGGAACCTGTAGGGACAGTTCTCCCTTTTTGTTGACAATGGAAGTGGGCTCTACTTAAATAAAGAACTATGTTTCATAGTCATCAAATACTTCATTCTGGATGTGACATTCTCTTCTGGAAGATCCATTTGTGAAAGGAAAGGTTTAAAGTTTAGTCAAAACTTGGCAGTGACTTAGTAGGTCAGTTTAAGCTAAAAATAGACTGCAACAAAACTCTTCTTTAAATATTTTCTAGACAATAATGACTTTAACTAGCACAGTTACCTGGACCACAAACATTTTTTTTTAATTTTTTAATTTCAGAATATTACAGGCATACACTTTGGTTACATATATTGCTTTTGTACCACCCAAGTCAGAGCTACAAGCATGCCCATCCCCAGACAGTGCACACCCCACCCATTAGGTGTGAATATACCCAGCCTCTCCCCACCAACCTGCCCAACACCTGATGAATGTTACTACCATATGTGCACATCAGTGTTGATCAGTTAGTATCAATTTAATAGTGAGTACATGTGGTGCTTGTTTTTCCATTCTTGTGATACTTCACTTAGTAGAATGGGCTCCAACTCTATCCAGGATAATACATGAGGTGCTAGATCACCATTGTTTTTTATGGCTGAGAAGTACTCTATGGTATACATATACCACATTTTATTAATCCACTCATGCATTGATGGTCACTTGAGTTATTTCCACATCTTTGCAATTGTGAATTATGCTGCTATAAACATTCGAGTCCAGATACCCAAGATCAGAGCAGAACTAAACAAAATCGAGAATAAAAGAACTATATAGATTAAGAAAACAAAAAGTTGGTTCTTTGAAAAGATAAACAAAATTGACAGTCCTCTTGCTAGATTGACAAGAAGCAGAAAGGAAAGGACTTTAATAAGATAAATTAAAAAGGAAAAGTAGCAACTGATATCACGGAAATATAAGACATCATCTTTGAATACCATAAAAATCTCTATGCCTGAAAACTTGAAAATGTGAAGGAAATGGACAGATTCTTGGAAACACGCAACTTCCCTAGGCTCAATCAGGAAGAAATAGAATTCCTGAACTGACCAATATCAAGAACCAAAATTGAAGCAGCAATAACAAATCTTCCAATAAAAAAAAATCTCAGACCTGAGGGGTTCACACTGAAATTTTACCAAACCTACAAATAAGAACTGGTACCTATATTGCTCATTTTGAATTGAGTAGTTTGATCTCTTATTTTTGAGTTTTGTGTGGTTTTTATATATCCTATGACCTCTTCTGAACTGAAATTACAACAGGCATGAAATCTCTATCCAGCATATTAACAACAAACTCATACACACTTTAGGTGGCTTACTGAGCATATTGTAAGAAGTCTTTTGTAGCAATAAAAAAATTCTACATTTTATCTAATCATGCTGTTTTTCTCTCTCACCTTGTTCTGGAGAGAATATAAATTTGTGCTCCTTTCTGGAAGTTTACTAACATCTACCAAAACTTAAAAATGTACATGCCCTTTTACTTAGTAATGCCCTTTCTTAAACAGAGCAATATATAAAGAACTAAGTACAGAGATATGCCACCAAATATTGATAACAGATGTTAAAAATTGGAAACCACTTAAAATTTCAAAAGTAGGGGACTAAGTAAATTAATTATGGTGTAAGTATACCAAGGGATATGATGGAGCTATTAAACCTGGTGTATGAGAATTGGATTTATTGATACAGGATGATATTCTTGATTGATTTTCTCAAATTGTTATATGATAATAGGTTTAAACAAAATTATATGCACCGTTTGATCTTATTTTTAAATAAAAATAGTGTGGAAATCTATTCATTCAGTAAATATTTACTACATATCAACTATGTGCCAGGAACTGTGCTATTCGCTGGGAATACAGAGATAAGTAACTATGTCCAAAAACAATTGCATGAAAACATATTAGATCTTATGGATAGATAATAAAGTCACAAATGGAGGAATAGAAAGAAAATGATGAACTGGCAAAATATGATTATAAAAATTTCAATAAATCAATTTATCATTTTCCTTAGGGACACCTAGATAGCTAGATAAATAAAGGACAAATTATAGCATAGTGTTTAAATGTGAGCAGGGAGAAGCTGGTTGTAGTCACTCAGAAAGAAAAGGTTTCAAATCCTAGTTCTGTCAGTTTCTACCTATGCAAACTGGGGCAAATCAATTAACCTCGTCTATAAAAATGGAGATATTACAATCATTGTGTGAATTAATGAAATACTCCAAGTAATGCCACATAATACCTTCACATAGTAAGTACAAAATAAATGTTAGCTATTATTATTATTACTACCCTTATCCAAGTTCATAGAAAAATGATAATTTTCATCCAGGCATTTCATACCAATAGAAATTGTAAAACAGTTAATCAAATAATAACTATGTATCAGTATCAATGATCTTGTGTCTATCTATAGTGGACCCTGACTTTGAGGCATTCAATTTAAAATATACATATTTCTTTACATTCTTTATCATTAGTTAAATATGAATATTTTGTGAGGACAATGAGGATGTGGAGACCATATGATATATTTCCTCACTGATACTATCTACTTCTGTATGAGTAGATTGACACCAGATTTAACTATTAAAGACATATGCTTCAATATTGGAGCAGTAATATTGGCATCGCTGAAGTAAAATACTTGATTTGCAAAAATAGGAAGGCTTCAAAGTACTTTGAAATTTTATGGTAGTTAATAGTTATAATTAAAAGGTCAGTAATGACCACAACTGCATGTGGATAATATGAGAAAAAGAGTGACTCATTCTAATTTTTAATGATATTGGAAAGAAAAGGTTATGTACTGATGAATTTGTTAACATTTCATTACATTTCAAATCTGTCCATGAAAAGTAAGATAAGTGCAGCTGCTGCATAAAGAATTAAAAGATAAAAGCGGTCTTGGACTCTATAAAACTTAAGATAAAGATGGTATCCCTGAAGTCTCCCCTCAGTGCATATGTGCTGTGCCTCTGTGATTAGCATTAGTAGTTGATTTCATAAAAATGAGCTATATTGTGGTGTTGAATAAGGGAATGCTTTAAACAGCATAAGAAGACAGAAAATATAAAGAAGACAAGCAGGGACAATCACAGGGATTTGTAGGGTATGTTTTGATTGCCAGCTGGTCATCTAAGAGTGGTTTTCACACTGCCTATTACATTGCATGTTGCTAAACTCTTAACTTGGAGAAGATAAATATCCACAAGACAAAGAAATTCTTCAAATATCTTGCTGAAATCATTAGATTATGTGATATAGAACAACTATAAAAAATGTTTGTACTATTTCCCCTTTTATAGCCTTTTAGCTTTATTTTTACTTCAGAAAAATTTTAAAAAATGATTAATGCCACATCAGAAAAATAGTTTCAAAGATCTATCCCCGGTGGTCCTCCAATCCCTCCAAAATTTAGGAAGAAGCAAGCGTGTCTGATTCATTCCAGCAAGTTAATAGCTCTACTAGTTAAGCTAATAGATTGTAAAGTAAGTCTTAAGTACATTAGACAAAGAATAGTTTGCTTCTGAGACTCCTTTTTAGAATAAATTTTATCGTGTTTTTGAGGTTTACAACGTGATGTTATGGGAGACATATAGACAGTAAAATGGTTACTATAGTGAAGGACATCAACATATTCATCATTACATCTGGTTACTTTTTTGTGACAACAGTAGCCAAAATATACTTATTTAACAAACGTCTCTAGTATAATACAATTTTACTAATTTTAGTCCTCATGTTATACATTAGATCTCTAAACTTACTCACCCTACATATCTGCTACTTTTTATTCCTTGACCTACATCTCCCCATTGTCTCCCCTCCTGCCCCTTCTCCATGGTAACCACTGTTTCATTCTCTACCTCTGTGTATTTGATATATATACATATATATATGCATATATATATTCCACATATAAGTGAGAACATGCAATATTTTTCTTTATGTGTCTGTCTTATTTCATTTAGTATAATGTCCTCCAGGTTCATTCATGTTTTGGTAAATGTTAGGATCTCCTTTTTTAAGGTTATACAATATTCTTAGTAATTAAACTTGAATACGTGCTGTCCCTAAAGACTTTTCTTCTTTTAAATGTCTTTGAGTTTAGTTTCTTCAAATACAGTTAAATTTTCACGAATGTTTATGCTATTAATTGCAAATTTTTTAAAGATAGAGGCTATTTATCTTTTTTATATCCTCTACATCTAACAAGGCTCCACATAGTCATTATTCAACAAATATGTAAGGAAAAAGAAGAGAAGGAAGACAAAGAAAAGGAAAAGGAAGAATTCCTAGTGTTAAATAATAACTGGGTAGACAGAGCACCAGACTGAACTTTTCACTGTTTCTGCTTAAGAAATTTTAAAAGTTAAATTGGACTTTCTGCTTTAATTTAGCCATGAATATGAATTTATTTAAAATTTTATAAAACTTATAATTGAGCCAGTATATAGTTTCTGGGAATATTTATATTGTGTTCTAATGCAGCCTTTCATGTCATTATTCCCAATAATGTCATTTATTGAAATCATCATTATTTCTCTTTTAAAAAATAAAAACTGGAGGTATTTTTTATAAATATAAAAATCATATGTCCTCAGTTTAGCATTTGGAAAATGTCAAAAACCTATTTCAAATGTATATTAATAGAAAAGTATAAAAAAGTACAAGCTTGCTCATAATTCCACTCCTAAGAATAATGATTTTATATATTGATATATTTCCTTCTTGAAACTTTTTATTGTTACATTTTTTTCATAATTGAGACCTTGTATATAATTTTATACCTTGGCTTTTTACCTGACATTATCCCTCTTTGTAAAAGATGGTAGCAATTTATATTCCCACCAGGAGCAAATAAGAGAAACCTTATCATACACTTTAATTCATAGAATACAACGAAGTTCTTAATTTTTGCTAATTTGGGAAAAATAAAAGATGTATACTTTGTAATGTTTATATTTTTTTCATTTTTAGAACATTTTTATTGCTCTACTTTAGCTTCATGAGGTCTAGTAGTTTTTAAACCATTTCCAAAAGGCAAAACAGCCCTCAGATTCAAACATTACCAAAAAAAAATTGTTTTCATTTGTTATATTTCTTTTCAGCAGAAGAATGCTTGATTATTTTGATCCTGCAATACAGTAGAAAATGGAATGGCAATGACTAAGGGTAAAACATCTAATGATCCATATGTATAGTGTTTCCATTATTCCTTGTTTTACAGAAAGTTTCTGAACATTTGAGGTGAATGTATAGGGTTGCTTCCTGCTGATATGTCTCAATTCAAAGTGCAGCATAAAAAAGAAGTTGGTAATAAGGAGCTCAGTGTAAGATGGGTCCAATTGGCCCATGACTTACAATATGTTCTTTGCTATCAGAAGGACAGATCAAGGAATCTAAATCTACCAATTAACAGAAATCTCAGAACTTTACAAGTCACCCTGCTTAGGGTTAACAGGAACCAAAACTCTTGTTTCATACATCAAAATTCCATCTCTGTATATTTATCTGGCTTAAGGACTACAGCACTTGGAAAACAAAGTAAAAACAGAGTAAACAAAAATTAGAAAATTCTATAATCATAGCTGGCCGTTATGCTAATATATTAATAATTTTGTTTTAACTAGCAGATGGAAGTACTGAGAAACACTGACTTTCAATGAATGAGAAACTTATAATAGTCTTACTGTTTATGTGTTGTGTACACAATAATGAAATGCAATCAACAAAATATTTCTAATATGTAGGGGACACAACAGAGAGCAGAAGTAATGACTTAAGAATGTCACAATGAAGTAGCTTATTTAATAAAATACATAGGCAATAAATACAGAATAGTATATGATACATATACTTAAAGATCAAATTTTATGGTCTATATTTCAAATATAGAGAGAATTAAAGATGAAATAGAGAATTCAAAAGTGGTTACAAAAAAGTTTTATGAAGAAATAGGCAAATTTCTTATTCTCAAACTTCTATAAAATAATGAAACAAAAATAGAAATTTTTCAATAATTTCCAAATTAATGAAAATTTGGTAATTTAAAATTTAATTTGAAAATTTACCATTGTAAAATGGTAGAGCATTTTGCCTACTTTAGCTGGTTAGGAAATTGCTAACAACCTAGTTATAATTTACAAATAAACATTACTCTAACTTCCCTTTATGACTTCATTCTGTTTATAGTAAGTATATTGTAAAAAAAATCTGTCTATTTCACTACAGAAAAACAAGAAATACAAGGATTTTTTTAAAAAGTACCTTGAAATATACTACTATATGCTAAAAGACTATGAATATGGAAGGATCAGTAAAACATTGATTGTTATAGTTTCTGTACTGGTGTTAAGTGCATGGACACCATAACCGCAAATTGATCCTAATATAACATTATGTTAAACATCTGCTCACAATTATTTTTCCTAAAATTGTTTTATAAAGTACCTGATCTGTAATTATCTCTCCTCTCTAATTATCTCTTCTGTATAACTATTAATTGAATACTCTGTATTTTTGATGTTCTCTTACTTTGCATAAACAGAATGGTTTATTGAGGCAGATAGCATCAACTGCAAAAGAATAAAGTCATCTATAAAAGTTACACAGTGCATAGTTGATTTCAGGCAGAAAATCAGTCCTTGGGAAATCTGTCCAGAGATTTGTTTATTATTCTCTAATCTTTGGTTTAGGTTAATCATAATCATTTCATGATTTCTAAATTGTCCATCCCAGAAAATAGTCTTTAGTGAAATTTAAATTTTTTTAAAAATTAAAGATATTTTGAAACCTTCATCTATAGCTTATATTTCTAGTACAATAATAATATAAATAATAAAATAATCAAATAAAAATAAATATGGGTCCTTTCTTGCATTTTCTTCTCCCATCTGTCCTAATCCTCAAGCTCTTATTCCTGCAATAGTTAGTGAAAGAGAAGCAAGAAGGAAAGGAATTTCTTTTTCTGCCTGGGCTTTCCTGCTTGCATCTATTATCCCTGAGGTAGGAGAATTTAAGAATTCAAATGTAAAGACAACAATCTATATTCCCATTTTACTGAAAGCCAGTTCTTTTAATCCATTGCTTCTGAACCCATTATTCAATTTATACTTGATTACAAACCTCTGTTTTGTCATATAAATATGCAGAAACAGAATCTTAAAGTTGAAAATAAAAAAGCTAATTTTCTTTTCTAATATATTTTGCTTAATATTAACTTGCTCTAGATGGCATATTAATAGACAAATTGAGAATATAGATAAGATCATGGCTTATATTCATATGTTCATAAATCCCTTATTCACGATCTATATTTTAAAGTTTATACAGAGTCTAGCACTTTACACTTCACTAAGTTTGCCTGAGGAAAAATAGTACATCTTAATTTTCTCAACTGTAGGCCCTCCCATACTAGCTGAAGGAAAATCTGAGGTAAAATCCTTCTGCTGGACTCAAGGATGTGTGAACCTCTCTTCTGACTGAATGACAAAGATGTCAATAATTTTTCATGTCCAAGAACAATTATTTAACTTGGGCAAAATTGGTGTTATTTTATGGAATCAGTAGTGTCTCATGCCATCTTAGGAATTCTCTTCCAAACCACTGACTAAATTAAATGAAATAAATTTTCCACTTTAGTTCAAAATCTCTTTTGTTTGGTTCCTAACTATATATACACAAAATAAATAAATAAATAAAATTAAACTCATAAATTCTGGTATTTGGGGGAAGGGGCAGACTCATCAAAACTGAAACTTACTGATTTTGTATTTCCCATAAGATCTAGGTAACAAACAAAAAGGGGACAGAGAGGTAGTGTGCAAAATGACAACCTTTAAGAGTCACTTTGGAAATTTCTTCCACTTAATAAGAGTATATACAGGTTGGGCCATATGAAATTGCCAGTATTCAACTGTTTTTAATTTACAAAAAAACAATTTCACCTGGTTCAAACTGAAGTACTAGTAGTTATTACTCTTAAAGAGAGGATTCTTGTTGCTAATGCCAACTAAAGAGGCAGAAATATATTCATTATGTAACAGCAACATTATATGTTGCATCATTATCATTAGCAACTAATAACTACTGTATATTGAGAACAGCTTATAAAAGATCAATTTTAAAAGAAGAAAAACAGGGTGTAACTAACTATACTAAATTTAAATGCCTATAAAAATTGGTTATTGAAAACTGTCCTTTTACTGATTTTGTAAGTCCTAGTCTTGACCCATGACCCTATGTATGCTCCAACAGGTACAATAGTTTCTCATGTATTGCAACTTTTTATTGCTCTTATTACTTGGTACTACTAATGCATGGCTAACTGTAAGCTCTCTGAGGGCGTGCCCCAGGTCTGTCATGCTTAAATGCCTAGCACTACCTCAAGCAGCAGTAAGTGCTTCATTATTCTTTAAGTATTGATAAATTGATAGAAACTTGAAAAATAATTTTGTTACACTGGATTATTTTTATTTTATTATTATGAAACAATTTCACACAGCTCAGAATAATAGACTTTAATTGAGAGAATGCAATCTAGGTTTCAGCTAATACCATCAAACTTTAATTTGCATCATTGTGTCAGCTTGGATTCAATGAAATATTGCAAACAAGGGGAAAAAAACTTTACTGTGATAAAATGAAAACCCTGCATTCTTTTTAGTGGCCTAGAGTCACAGGATCTGTTGATGTCATTTCAGAACAATTTTTAGTTCTTTGTGAGCACTCAGACTATGCCATAGCTTTGTGGTAAGCAAATGGTGCTCTGTCTCTGCAAATCGTGGAGAAAGCATACAAGAAGCCAATTATTTGTTTAATGCTTTACTTGTATAGCATATTTTTGTTTTAAAAGATCTTTCCTGTTGGGCCATATGATTAATATATATTAAATATATGCTAATCACATCTATTAGATATGTGTCACATCTATTAGATATCTTACACCAATCTGGTAAAAAGAGTGAGCCAAATAATTCAAATGGTAATTTCCTTCTATTAGGTAGATAGTGAAGAATTCCCAGTCTCCTAGGGACAAAAGTGGGTGCTGTTGGTTTGGTGCAATTGCCCCACCTGGGAAGAAGGCCGGATCTTGGTCCTGCATCACCCTAATCTCCCACGAGACTGCCATACCTGGGGAGGAGGGAATGCCCTATGAGTCTGCCAATCAACTTAGCCGCAAAAGAATGCAGAGGGCTCCTTAGCCCACCAGCCAAGCAGCATGGGTACCATGGAGTCTGGAAATTGACCTAGAACAACCCGTATGCGTAGTAATGCACCTCCAAACTGTCCAATCAAAGTTGTTCCATGGTGCCATCTGAACCACTAGGAAAGTCCCAGTCTGAGCACTATAAAACAAGATGCAGACCATAACCAAGTCCCTTTTTGTGCCTTTCCTTTTGCTCTCCCTTTGCTGTGACAATGGATCTGGTCATCATCTGTGCAGTATGTATCACTCTCTGTAAACCTTTATCTTGCCCTTGCTCTATAATCCTATCTTTCTCTCCTCAATAAACCTCATTTTCGTGCTTGCCTTACTTTGGTGTGTCTGGTCATTCTTCGGCCATGAGCACACTAAGAACTGACATTTCAGATGGGGAATGGACATGCTTGAAGCTCAGACTCGGGGGGATTGGGGGGGCATGGGCAATATATATAACCTGAACTTTTGTACCCCCATAATAAGCTGAAATAAAAATAAAAATAAAAATAAAAGATAAATAAGTTGCTTACTCTGGCACAAATAGTCTGGATTGTTTTTCTCTACTAAAGGGTGTGACAGAAAGCTTCCTTTCTCTGAATATAAAAAGGACTATATAAATGAAAAATCCAAAAGTGCAAAACTACTTTCTCCAAAAATATCACACTATAATATTATAATTTCTTGTTTTTATTGAGTTCATGGAGAGTCCTGCTGTGTTTTGTGAAGAGAGCTATCAACTCAGTATTGTCAGTTATAGAATGAAGATATGAAGTCATAGTCTTCTAAGCTATTAGTTTAGAATTTTCTTAATTCTGGCTTTCCAAATGTCTGGTGGACATCATAGAGACAAAAATGTTTGAATTTTTGACTTAATATTTCAGTTCTCAAATGTTTGCCTTCATGCAATCAGCTGGAATGCATGAGAAAATGGAATAAAAGTGAAGATTTGGAGCCAACAATCTTTAAATAGATAATGTATACTTGTTTCCTGGGATAACTCATATTTTGCTAAAGAAAAAGGAGCACAAATTTTAAAATCAGGAATCCTGGGTTGGATTCTCTCTTTTCACACTTACTAGGTAAATTAAACAAGGTTCTTAATCCCCATGAGTTTCAGCTTCTTCACCTGTACTTTAATAGTCACTCTCAATTCACAAATTTAAATAAAATAATTATGCTACCTGTAATATTATCTGTAATACTAATGCAAATATTATATTATTTGTTTTCTGTTACTGTGCTGGGGCTCAGAAAATGACATCCCAAAGTATTGTGCTTTGGCATGCTGATCACTTTTTAATTAAAATAAATTCGAAGACCTTAGAATCTGCCCCAGAATCAAGGACTTTCTAACCTTTCCTTGTTTCTACCTACCAAGTGCAGGGAGGGGCTCTCCCTGGAATTTCCTTATCTGATTGAGGAAACTTCTTTCCAAAAAGAAATGCCATTGTCTTAACCTCCCTCCCTAGGAATCTTGTTAAATAACCAGGAAAGATTAATGACTAGAGAAGAGAGGAAACAAGAAGAGAAGAGACTAAAAGTCCTCATCTCCAGATAGACTTTTCATCTATTCTTCTGAGGGCAGCTCCAGGAGGTTATGTGGGCGACTTGATCTGCATAGTAAGACAACTTTTGTTCATAGTGCAGTTTTGCCCCTCATCTTCTTACAACTTGTTGGTCCTATTCAGTTTCCAAGGAAAATTATTTACAAACCATTGTCTGTCCTCTGGGGTCATTCATTTCCCCTAAAAATCATTTAGTACTCCTCAAAATTACCCACATTCTCCCATTTCCCTGCCCCAATGAAGAGGGTGCTATTTAAGCTTCAACCATCTGGCCCTTCTTTGAGTCTCACATTTTATATGGCTCCCATGCTTGTGCATGTTAATAAATTCATATGCTTTCTCTCCTGTTAATCTGTCTATTGTCAGTTCATTTCAGCAGACTCAAACCTTCGAAGGAAAAGGAAAGTTCTCTTTGCCCCATATTTGTTATTGTCATTTGTTGCATTAATATAAACAATATATGACTTGCAATTATTAATACAAATCTGAGGTATTACTCTTTTTAACTATCTGTCTTTACTAGACTAAGGTCAAAGCAACTAACCTTTGATTGGAGGATCTAATATAAGTAAAATTCTTAGTACTGGCTTATCATAAGTGCTTCTATGATTGCCATGTTATTGCAGCTTTGTGCCTGTGATATTGTGATTTGTAATAAGAAATATATGTTTTAGTCTTTGTAACAGGTTTCTGGCACAGAGATCCTAAAACCCTTGAAATTTCCTGAGCAAGAGAGATTCTAGGAGCATCTTTTGTTCTAATATTTGGTCTTTAACCTCAGGTCCTAACACAGAACTTCTAATCCCTTAGAATTTCCTGGGTGATAGTAGTGCATTTTGTTCTACTGAGGTGACCCTTGGTGGGCTCCTCGATGAGGGCTGGTAACCAGTAAGACCAAGCCGTGATTAAAAGCTTAGAACTTTCAGCCTCACCCCCCTTTCCCATCTTCCAGGAACGGAAGAGAGGCTGAAGATTGAGTTAATAGTCAATTATGCCTATGTGATGAAGCCTCCATAAAAATCCCTGAACTGCTAGGCAGGAAAAGCTTTCTGATTGCTGAACACGCAGGTTCTAGGAAGGTGGCACACCCACAAAGGGTTTGGAGGCTCCATGTCCCCTCCATATACTTTGCCCTGTGTGCCTCTTCATCTGGCTCTTCATCAGTGTCCTCTGTAATATTTTTTAGGAAACACTGTCAAACATAAATAAAATGTTTCCTTGAGTTCAGTGAGACATTTGTAGGTGATCAGACCTGTGGAAGGGCTTGTGAGCACCAATTTATAGCTGGTCAGTCAGAAGTACTAGAGGTCCAGACCTGTGATTGCTACCCCTGAAAGAAGTGGGGGCATTCTTGTGGGACTGAGCCCTGAATCTGTGGGATCTGACTCTAACTCCAAGTAGATAATGTCAGAATTGAATCGAATTGTAGGATTCCCTCATTGGTGTCAAAGAATTGGTCAGTAAGGTGGGGGGGGACAAACATTTTGAAGATTAGAAGTGTTATGCTGAGAGTATAGTAAGGGAAAACTATTTATTTCTTCTACTGTACAGTAGAAATGATGCACAAGACCACATGGAAGTCTCTAGGAGATGGTACTGAGAACACCCCCAATATTACCTCATTAAAGAAGAATCATAAACAGGAAACACTGACTCCAAATAAATTCCATGAACTTTCTGAAAAAATTTCCCTAGTCAAGCAAGTTTTAATAAAAATAACGAGTGCAAATTTTACTATTACATGAAAATGTCTCTTAATAAAGATCATTTACATGCAAAAGAAATATTTCACTAGAAGGAATTTTAATTGTACCTTCAAATACATCTTTTGACACAAATATTTTCTTTTCCCTGGATTCCCACATCTTTTTCCTACTTCATAAGCTTCCTTTAATCCACCATAGAAAACTCTAGTTTAAAAGTTCTACTTCCTAAAAATAATGAAAAGGAGAAACCAGCAGCTGTTCAATTCCCTTGAGTTAATTTCCCAACCATTCTTTTAATATGACACTTAAATCTTATTATAATATTCTTTCAAACATTTAATTTCTGCAGTGAATAATATACATAGATGACGCCAATGCACATAGAAAAAAGCAGAAATGAAAAATAGCTTATTGATACAGAAGCTAGATATTTTGGTAGTAGCATCACATAGAGTTTCTCATCAGCAGTGAGCATCTGCTTCCCTTCATTATGATTTTCTTTTGCAAATTCAAATAGCCATATATATGATAGCATCACCATATACTTGAAATGCAAAAGGGATGATCCCTTTTTTCCCCATTGTAAGGGTCATGGTGCTCCTATAACAAAAGACAAGTTAGCAATAGAAAAGTATAACATGTTTATTTAATCAAAGTTTTATATGATATGTGAGTCTTCAGAATGAAGACCCCAAAATGAGGAAAAACTATCCATTTTTATGCTTAGGTTTGATGAAGAATGGATAGCTATGTAGGATTGTGATGGGACAAGAAGGGTATGACCTAATGGGGAGAGACTGAGTGAGGAAACTTGGCAAGGACAGTCTGTTCAGATTCTTCTTGGCCTCTCTGTGCAGTATTTCTTTTCCCTGATATAGGGCAAAACCCTTCCTGGAATGGGGATCTTATGACCTACTATCAAATAAGGTAGGTCAGAAAATTTCTTTATGGCCAGTTGTTACACAGAAAGGCAGGGGAAGGTTAGAGCAATATTTTTAGGTTTTATGGCTGGATTTGGGGGAGAGGGTTTCTGGGTTTTGTGGCCTGTTTTTTTTTTTTTTTAAACAGAGTCTCACTCTGTTGCCCTGAGTAGAGTGCTGTGGTGTCAGCCTAGCTCACAGCAACCTCAAACTCCTGGGCTCAAGTGATCCTCCTGCCTCAGCCTCCTGAGTAGCTGGGACTACAGGTGCGTGCCACGATGTCCAGCTAATTTTTATATTTTTAGTAGAGATGGGGTTTTGCTCTTGCTCAGGCTGGACTTGAACTCCTGAGCTCAAGCAGTCTTCCCCGCTCATCCTCCCAGAGTGCTAGGATTACAGGTGTGAGCCACCACTTAGCCTTTGTAGCCTGTCTTGGGGAAGAGGGATTCTAGTTTCTATGGCTTGTCTCAGGGGAGAATAAGGGGCCAAATACAGGACAGGAGAAGGTGAGAGAGAAACTTTGCTTTAGGGGCTGCTTCTGAGGCCTTCACTTTATTGTTTTCTAAGCCTCAACACAAGTGTTCAGGAAAACTTTTGTAACACTCCCTAAAAAAGTGCATTGGCTGCCTCTTATCCATGGTTTGACTTTACACAGTTTCAGTTACCCATGGTCAACTGCAGTCTAAAACGTGAAATGGAAAATACCAGAAATAAACAATTTATGAATTTAAATTTAAAGTTTTAAATTGCATGCCATTTTGAGTAGTGCGATAAAATCTCTCACTATCCCACTCTGTCACATGAGTCATCCCTTTGTCTAGTATACCCATGCTGTATACACTACCCATCGTTAGTCACTTAGTAACCTGCCTGGCTATCAGATCTATTGTTGGAGTATCGCAGTGCTTGTGTTCAAGTAATGCTTCTTTTACTGAATAATGGCCCCAAAGCACAAGACTAGTGATGCTGTCATATTATTATAACAGTTTTATTTTATTATCAGTTATTGTTACTAATCTCTTGCTGTGCCTAACATAAATTAAACCTTATATGTATGTGTATCGGAAAAAAAAACATAGTATACAGAGATTTGGTACTATCCTCAGTTTCAGGACCATATCCCTCTTGGATAAGGGTGGACTACTGTAACAGTCAAGAGATAATTTAAAATATGATATATTAAATAAATAAACATTAGAGACCAATATTTAAATGTATGACATCAATGCATATGATATATGGGATTTCTTACAAATCAACCTTATTACGCAACATTTTTATGGTTTAATGAGAACGAAGAAAATAAATTATTTTACAAATTAGTGAAATAATTTTAACTTTGAGAGGATGTAAAAATATCTAACCCTATTCTATTCACAAAAGGTAAAGCTAATTAATACAAGACAGAATTTTACTGTTCGCTAAAAGGATTATCAAAGTTATGTCTTCTATGTCTGAAGCAACTTTGGGCATAATTTAAGGAACTTACTTGATAACTATGTCTTTTTAAATCTAGAACAATTACCTAAAGCGATTACATAATTTTCGCTGTCAATTTGATTGAAGATTTTGTTTAAATACTTTATTGTAGAGTGCATTGGCAGTCCCACAGAAGATTAGATGATACAAATTACTTCTTTTTTTCTGATTCTGATGTTAAATGCCAAGCTTCCCATATTCTCCCTACCTATACCTTACATTACATTCAATCCAAAGTAGTCACTATTCACCTAACACCTGCCATGTGTTCCCATCTCTGTTCCCTGTTTCATGTGATTTCTTTCTGGCTGTTCCTATTATGGTTTGTATGGCTATATCCCTCCAAAATCCACAGGTCGGAACCTAATGCCCTGTGTGATAGTATTAAGAGGTAGGGCCATTTGGGAAGTGATTAAATCATGAGTGTTCCACTTTTATGAAGGGGATTAGTGCTCTTACAAAAGATGTCGAAGGGAGTGCCCTAGTCCCTTTCCCACTTTGGCCCTTTCTACCATATGAGGACACAACACAGCATTTGTCCCCTCTGGAGCAACAAGGCACCATCTTGGAAGCAGAGAGCAAGCCCTCACCAGACACTGAATCTTCTTACACCTTAATCTTGGACTTTCCAGCCTTCAGAAGTGTGAAAAATAAACTTTTTTATTATTTATAAATTACCCAGTCTGTAGTATTTTGTTATAGCAGCATGAATGGTCTAAGACACACCTCGTTTCTGACTGTTGATATTCTAGTCTATCCTCCAAAGTCATCTTGAGAATCACTTTAACATGGAGCCTTCCTGGATTTCTTTCCCTCCCCAATTTTAAGCTTGTATGATCACTCTCTGCTTTGAACTCTCTTATCACTGTGAACTTTTCTGAGGCACTAATATTTTTATATTCATATTGTGCTATGGTTAGTTGTGTATTTTCCTTAGATCCATTCCCCATTACATTCATTATGGATTCAATATATTCAACATTTAACGAGCATCTTCTATATACAGACGATGTGCCTTGTTCAATAATAATAAATATGAAATTATTCCATTCTCATGAAATTTACCTTGAAGGCATGACCCACTCATTTTCTGACCCTTCACACCTTACACAGTATTGTACATATTTTAGTCATACAGAAAATATTTGTATAATTGAATTAATTTTTTATATTAACATATAAACATAAGAAATTTGGTAGATAATTTTATATTCATACCTGATGGAAAGTCACTGCTTCCCTCTAAAAGCTGATATAATAAAAGCAACTACTTTTTTCCTGAATTTGGGGGATGTTACCTAATATGAAGAAAAATTGGATGTCACACAGGATAATATTTTAAATAATTTTTACACCACTATCCTATCCTAGAGGCAAGATCAAACTCAATTTACATAATTGGGGATTCCATAAACACATTATATTTTATAAAACACCTTCTGGGTCACATTGTATGTTGTTGTATAAAACAGAAAGGGACCAAACTAAATTCAAGTCTAATCACAGAAGCACCAGCAATTAAAATTGTTTTCAAATAATTTACAGATACATGAACTGCACAAAGTTATTTTTTCCTGAATAGGTGCACAGCATTAAAGTTGTAATACAGATAAAATATCTGGCAGAGTTAAATTAAAGATAATTGCAATTGTTCATGAGTGCTTTCTCCTTGTATAATTTGCATATGATCATATACATGGGATTTATTCTAGAAAGTCTGATAAAAAATCATTTTTACTTCTTTTAATCCTTTTGGCAATTAGATTATCTAGCTTGTGCAGGGCAAAAAAAAAAAATTATGAATACCAATAGATAAGTGCCTGAAAAAAAATTACTTCACAAATGTGATAAGACATAATTTAGCATTTGCATCCATACAAGGCCATAATTTACAGACTAAATAGAAAGGTAAAAACAACACAAAGTCTCTTACCTATTAAGGAAAGTATTTTTCACTTCATTAACCAAAAAAAAAAATAGGTCATGTGTACACACTCACGTACAGCTACACATCATCAACCTATTGAGAAAATTTTTTAGAAATTCTTTACACTTCCTGAATAGAGTTCATGAAGAGATCTTTTCACCCTATAATTTGAATGTACATCTCAGTCAAATCTTAGGATCTTTTTGCTTAAACTGCAGCCATGTTCACATCAAATAATAGGAGGAATCTACCTTTTTACTAAGACTAAAGTATTTTCCTAATTACAACTGCCACTTTGTTATAGATAAAGTGGTAGCTAGAATTCATTGTTTTAAACTAATATATGTAAAAAAAATGGAAAGACTGTGAAATGACTGTAATTATTTATTGAAAACTTATTTTTGGTAGAGTAATAAGTGTTTCCTTCTATAACTTGAAGTGAAAATCTGAAGAGCATTTTTCAAACCAGATAAATTCTACTGTCCACTAAACAGAGACAAATAATTATTAGCAAAGTTATATTTTCCTTATTTTCTGTGAAAATAATTGTGCTCAAAATCTGGCAGGCAATATACTAGAGTCTGTTCAGACTCTGTGTGCATGTGTGTGTGTGTGCGTGTGCACACGCACATGTGTATATGTGTGTGTGTACACCACTCATACTACAGGTAGGGAGACTTAAAGTATTTTTCTTGCTACTGAGTAGTCTCATGTTCGGCAATTTTGTCCTAAAATGGTTTTTCTGATAGTATTATAGATCTTGGAAAAAATTTTGAATCAGGATTAATATACATTTTCTGAAAAGAACCAAATAGTAAATATTTTAGGATTTGTGGGCCATTTATGATCTCTGTTGTATATTCTCCTTTGGTTTTTTTTAAATCCTTTTAAAAAGTAAAAACTATTCCTAGCTCCTGGGCTATTTAAAAACAGGGTACAGGGTGAATTTGTCCTATGAGCATAGTTTGGAAACTCCTGTTTTGAATTATCAGTAATCATATTGTAAGTTATTCAGTATATTTCAATGAATGTTTACCAAATACAAAACCTCTTCTCCTATGATTTTGAAATAGAATAAAATCAGCAGACATGGTGTGGCCTTAGGGAGAGCTTCCAAATTCTCCTTCTTCCATGAGCTCCCCTTACCCAAACTCTTTTGATCTACTACACGCTCAATGGAAGTTTAATCTGTGGAAATTTCAAAAGCTCAGTAGCTCTAAAAGCTCAGTAGCTCTATGTGCTTGCTATATGTTCTCTGTCTCTCTCTTCCTCTCTGTCTCTGTCTGTCTCTGTCTCTCTGTCTCTCTCTCTCTCACACACACACACACACACACACATACACATACACACACACAAGTGTACCATTCTCTACATCAAATAGACACAAAGCAGTTGGGTGGAAATTTTCTTCTATACCTGAGGAAAAAGAACCTCTCAATTTAGTGTTATTTTTAAGCTATATCTTTCTAAATGTATCACCCTTGCCTTAAGACAAGCTATTCTTTTTGCTTTCTTCTGTGCAGATTTTTCTACTCAATCCAATAAATATCAAGTACCTAATATGACAACACTAAGCTTCCCAACTTTAATGTGGATATCAATCACCCTGGGATGTTCAAACTCAGATTCCGATTCATTGGGTTTGAGCTGGGGCCTGCGATGCTGCATTTCTCAGGAATGCCTAGGTAGTGCTGATAGTGAGGGCTTTGTGAGCCACATTTTGAGAAGCAAGATGATGAAGAATACAGATGAGTATAGGGGTGGTAACAATCTAGTAGTGGTGAGTGCCATTCGAGGGAAATGTGCCTTGGAAGCAAATAAATTTGAACATAATACATATTTGAAAATTCAGGAAAAAACTCTAGAGGGTATAAGAACAGAACTAAGATCTTAGGAGGAGGAGGGGTTATGCAGATAAAGAGAGCAGTGAAAGGAGGAATCGGAAGAAAGCTGGAATTCCTGGCAGAAGGGGACCTTACAAAGAAGATGTTAAGTGACTATTAGAAAAATTTCTGAAACACCAGCACAGTTGGTGATACAGAAGTCAAAGAAAGGTGTAGTTAAAGGACAGAGTGAACAACGGTGGTTCAGTTTAGAAAAGAGTTTAAAAGTATCCATTAGGCCAGGAGCGGTGGCTCACGCCTGTTATCCTAGCCCTCTGGGAGGCCGAGGCGGGTGGATGGCTCAAGGTCAGGAGTTCGAGACCAGCCTGAGTGACACCCCGTCTCTACTAAAAATAGAAATAAAAATTATCTGGACAACTAAAAAAATATATATAGAAAAAAAATTAGCCGGGCCTGGTGGCACATGCCTGTAGTCCCAGCTACTCGGGAGGCTGAGGCAGTAGGATCGCTTGAGCCCAGGAGTTTGAGGTTGCTGTGAGCTAGGCTGATGCCACGGCACTCACTCTAGCCAGGGCAACAAAGTGACACTCTGTCTCAAAAAAAAAAAAAAAAAAGTATCCATTAGATTTAACAACAAGGATGTACTTGGTGAAACTGGTGAAAATAATTTTAGTAGTTATGTGAACACAAAAGCCAGAGAACAGGAGGCTGAAGAATGTTTCAGGCAAGGAAAGTGGAGTTTGCCATTTTGTGTTTTTATGCTGTAAGATATTTGAGTCTGTTTAAATCCACTTAGAAAGAAGTGGGGAGATATTGAAGACACAGGGAAGAGAGAAAATAATTAGTATAGTAAGTCCCCTAAGAAGGAAAGAGATGAAATCTAGAACCAAAATGGAAAGATTATCTCTGGAAATTCCTAGGTATATTTTATTGTAACAGGAGAGAAGAAATAAAAAATGAGTACAAATTTACTCAAGTCTGTATGTTTGTTGGTAGAAAGTTAAAGGGGTTCCCACCTGTGGCTTCTGTGATCATTGGGAATTAAAGGGTACATTTATATTCTGAGAAGAAAAACAATAAGACCAGGAGTTTCAAAAGTATGGAAAAGGTTATCAGTTATAGGAAATGGAGAAGAAATTTAGCTGACAAAACAACGAAGGATTTCCATGAGTATTATTTTGACCATGGATGTACAGTGGCAGCAGTCTTAGTTCTCGCTTTTCCCACACTAACAGGAATCCTGTCTTCCTTTTGTCAAGGTGGAACTTCTAAACTCAGCTAGATCATGGAGTTCTGGATGGATCTCCCCCTACCTCCCTGTTCCCAATCCCAAGGCCCTACATCCACATCCTGCTCTTTGGGCCTGGATCTCAGGTTATTGGCACAGATCTGTAGTTATCTCAGAGTTCATTATACTCTGTTTTTGCATCCTCTCATTACCCCATGATTACTCAGTTCCCCACACACTGCAAACATACTCACTTACTTGTTTGTCTAGGCTCAAAACTCTCCACTTAAATATCTAGTTTGTAGTTCTCATAGTCAAGCCTTCATTAAAAGGCTTCCTCTCCTAGAGGAATCCCTGATGTTCATACTCCTAAGGATATTAAATATCCCAAAATATTCTTAACATTTTGATAAGGTCATGCTTCTCATTATGTGCAGAATTTATATATTTCCATCTATTCATTGATAGTTGACTAGTACAATCTCTAACCATCGGACCTAATTAGAAAGAAGAATTACAAAACAAACTTCTTATTTTTTTTTATAATACACACCTCTGATTCAAAACCAAATCTGACAAAGATCTAATAAAATCAAAGATGTACCAGTGACTTCTATCTCCGAGAGTCAAGCTCCAGAGCTTGATTCCTATTCACTGATACTGTTACAAGGCTTTAAACAGGATGGAAAATTTCCAGTACAGAATAATCTGGAAGAAATTAATTTACAGAATAATCAGATTTCCTCTGCCTGTATTAGCAGAAAAAAGTATAGTCGGGCAAGGGGGTGGGATGGGGTGTTCAATACAATTTAATGTCCAAACTGATCTAGGAAAGCAACATGGCATATTGGTTATGCATGTAGTTCCTGGTGGCAACATCCTGATGGATTCTACAATTTAGGCAAATTAACCTCTCTTAGCTTCAATTTCTTCCTTTGTAAAGTGAGAATATTAATAATACCTACTTCAAAGGTTGTTGCAAGGATTAAATGGGACATTCTATACACAGTAGCCTGAAAGCAGTCTGTGCTGGTAGAGAGGTATATTTTATTACTGATATATGGAATTGCCTAAGACCTTCATGATAAAATAACAGACTGACTTTCACTTTATTTTAAAATTGTTTTTAAACTCTCTACAGACAAGTTACTCCCTCGGTGCTTGCCTACTAGTGCAGAACACTGTTATATTTTAATGAAATGCATATTCATTCTAAAGTTACAGTCATAGAAGAATTAAGAAAATTAATAAGGTTGATGACATCACATTTTAAGAATAAATTTATGAAAATTATGTTTTATATTGTTAATTTGTTTTACTTAATATTGAGTTTGCTTAGGCCAGAAAAATGTGTTACTGTGCAATGGAATTGAGTGTGCTGATATCCTAAAGTATAAATATACCCTAATTTCATGAAGACTTAGTTAACTCATCAATAGGCATCAGGTTTAAAGTTATCTATGGATAGTTAGAAAGTTCCTCACATTTTAAAAATGTTCTGTAAAATTTCTGGACATCTCTTTAATCTCCATATATTATTTATTTCACATGCAGGCATTTCCCAAGTTCTAGGACACATAGATGTCAAAAGCAAATATTAATAGTTGAGCCCAGGCACAAGTTTCTCATTTTCACTCTTTTCTCCCAGTAAAGGAAGGTGAGGCATCTCCCCTCAGACTATACAATCGTGACTCAGGATCTGTTGAGTCCTAAGACTTTGCTCCCCAAGATGGGTTTCCGCATTCAGGGACACATGTTAAACCAAACCTCCTACAAAGGAAATCTCTCTCTCTCTTTCTCTAGCTCTGTTTCTCTCCCTTTTTTCTTTTTCCTTCCATTCCCCCTGCCCCCGCCCTCCCTTTTCCCTTCTTTCCTTCCTCTCTTCCTTCTTCTCTTCCTCTCCCTCATTTTCTCTTCCTCTTCCTTCTCCTCCCTCACTCTTTTTCTCTCTCATTTCATTTCCACACACGTTGCTTCTGCTAAAAATAAATTTCTTTAGCAAGCATCCAGGTTTAACACCTAAAACATGAGAATATTTCTCTAAAATAATTTGTGGATAGCTATGCTTTGCTTTTCATTTTTTTAAACACATGTTTTTCTGACATATCTATTGTTTTGGAAATCTATAATTAGTAAAACATAAACCCATTATTTTTATTTTCCATCTGCCAGATGCCAAGTTTTCTCTAGATTTGCTCAAAGAACAGAAGACAACATGGCTCCTTTCATTTGCATTCTTGTTTACCAGAGTGGGTGACAATGACAGCTGAAATGAATAGCTACAGCTTAGAGAAAATGGTTTTGTTTCTTAATTGTTACTGGGCTGTGATCAGGAAAAGCGCAGGGACAAAGCATAAACTACCTTCGAAAGAATGGTGGCTTGCTGTTTCTTTTAATTTTTCAGAATTTACTATGATGAATTTTAACAGTTATCTTTAATTACTGAACCAAATTCACCTGAACCTAAGCCATTATCAGGCTACAAATGAAATCATTATGAAGTTGAATATATCCTTTCAACAATTAACATTCTTGTTAGTAAAGAATATATTCAAAATGAATAACTTGAAAAAAATATGTTCTTTATAAGAGTTATTAATGGAACAGGGGTGTAACTTTGAGGTAAATATAGAGGTGGTGAGAATTTAAGAAAGAGAAGGAAATAGCCTAATTTTCCAATTTGGTAAGCCTATACTATAAAGAATCAGGTAACCATTTAACTTTTTTACTTATCTCACCTATCTAGAATGTTCTTGTACTTAATACCTAGGACTAGACTATTATAAAGGGAAGTAAATTATTTTCAAAAGTAATTTCCATCAGTCAAAGATAATATCAGAGTACTATTTCAATATATTCTCTGGCTAACTCCACCTTCTACCTGTCCTAATCCCTTTGGATAGGTGGCTAGGCGGCAGCAAAGGGTAGGGAAAGCAATCCAGACAAGTTGTCATAAACAGTAACTAACATAAGCCAATTCACAAAAGCCACCACCTTCCTGTCTTGGTTTCTCAGTGAAGCCTGCAGGTATGGAATACCCAAGAAATTGATGAATTCACACATTCAATATAGCCTCTTTAATTTATAATATATTTTGTATTTATATACCAATATTCTTTGATTATTCATTTATAGCCCTTTGGACCTCATTATTTGCCTGCAGTAAAAGATACTCCCAATCTTCCCCCTTTAACCATCCTCCAATGTATGATCCAGCTGTAACACTAGTTACACCACCCCTAATTACAACTTCCATTATTTGCTTATAAATTGGCTCATTATAATATCATTAACATGAGAAGGAAATCCCACAACTGGGACGAATAACAAAGGAGTTCCCCCCAGTCAATATCAGGTAGATTCTCTCTTTCATTTGGTTAAACTCTCACCATGCTCTTGGGTTTCTTCACTCTTATAATGGCAAGATTATAAACATTATACATTCTATTAATTCAACAAATATTTACTGAATGCTTACTATCATCAGACACTGTTGTAGTTTCTTTGGATAATCAAGAAAGTAAAAATGGTGCCATCCCTTGAGAAGAATACATTCTTTTGGAAGGAGAGAGACAACAAATATCAAAAATAATAAGTAAGGAAATAATTTAGTATGAATTATAAGTAATAAATGCTCTGGAGAGAAAAAGAACATAGACTGATAAAAGGGATAAGAAGTGAATGAGGTGGCAGAGTATTTACATTTTTATGATAAGGTAGTGTATTAGGCTTCATTGAAGAAGTAACATTGGAGGAAAGTCATCTCCTATGTTTGTTTTTATATTTTAGGGTTGCTCACAATGTCACACCTCAACTCACTAAACATGTATAGATGTTCCTCAACTTACAATAGGGTCACATCCCAAAAAACCCATCGTAAATTGAAAATATCATAGATCGAAAATGCATTTAATGCACCTAATCTATTGAACATTACAGCTTAGTCTGGCCTGTATTAAATGTGTTTAGAACACTGACATTAGCCCACCTTTGGGAAAAATCATGTGTCACACAGCACACTGTAGAGTATAGGTTGTTTATTCTTGTGATCAATCACATGGCTAACTGGGAACCGAAGCTCGCTGTCCAGCACTATAAAGGAGTGTGTGTCACATATTGCCAGCCACGAAAAAGATCAAAATTCAAAATTCAAAGTATGATTTCTACTGAATGTGTATTGCTCACACACCATCTTAAAGTCAAAAAATCATAAGTCAGGGAGCATCCATATAGTATCTATTAACTAAAACTAACACATTTCACTCTTTCAGTACAATAGATTTCACTCTGATCTAACCTTCTACAAAAGCAGACAATTTTAGCATTTAGGGGGGGCTACCTCTGCAACAGGAATTAATTAGTTACAGGATTATCTCTGCAACCTTTCCTTAAAATGCACACTCCATTACTACATCATATGTGAAGTAGAATAATGTCTTTTCTGGTTCTTCCAAGAATTAATCAGCTGCAAGGGCTTTAAAGCAGATCCATGTCCTACACCAGTGATTCTCAAACCTTAGCCTACATTAGAAAGAATTACCACGAGGACTTACTAAAACACGGATGGCTGGGCATTTACCCCAGAGTTAGTGATTCAATAATAGATTTGAGGTTGCGCTTGAAATTTTGCATTTCTGAGTGGTTCTGATCAGAACACATTGGGAACCACTGCTTTGCATCAATCTTAGTAAAATTATGACTTTCTCAATCAATTTTAAAATGCCAAATGAAACTGACATCCTCAGTTCTAATTCTGTATATCTGAAGGAAAGGATATTATTTATTACTTTATTGTTATTTTAAACTTTTCTTTCTGCCAGGCAATAAAAAGGAGAGGAAACTATATTTTTTTTCCTAACTTTACCATCTGTCAGCTGCAGTACCATCTACCAAATCAAATGGAACAAATCCCTTCTTTCCAGAACCCAAACAATAGTCTATTTGCCTGAAGATTGCATCGCATTCCTAAACTTACAGTGTGTACTTCAAAGATGCTCATGGTCACTCAAGCGGGTTAGTTCTAAACCCAGCAAAAATTCACACTCCTCTTCACTGTCCTCAGCAACTGTAGAAAATCCATCCTTTTTTTATATGAACCTAAAACACCCTAAATAAATATAAATTGTAAGTTTATGGATAGGAAAAGCACCAATAACTTCTTCCCAAGCATGAAAGACTCTGATTTCAAATCCTTCTATCTTGGTCCCTAAGGAATCTGGTGTTCCATAAACAAACATAGCCCTAATTGATGGATGAATTGAGCTGACTAGAAGCAACAAGTAGTTCAGTGCTGCTTACAGAAACCCAGTGAAACGAAGCAAGGATAGCCAGTTATATTTTGAACAAGCTGTGAGATTGTCTCAGCTCATTTTTGCGGAGCCGAAGACTTTCCTGTAAAGGTTTCTTAGGCAGAAGTGAAGCACCACTCCTATCACTACAGAAATAAGCTTTATGTGCTGTACTTGTCAAGGTCTGCTGGGTATGTCAGGAAGATAGTAGCAGTAACAAAGAAAATGCTTTCGCCTCCTTATAAATGAACATGGGCAGTTGTTGACCGTCAGTAACTAAAGATTCTTTTCTCTTGGTAAAGTGAGCATATGTACTTTATAAAGTCATATTCTCCAAGAATATAATAAGATGGTTATTAAAATATATAATTAATCATCCTCTTTAAATCAAAGAAAGGATAGAGCAACAAAGGGAAAAGACCTGTGTCAAAATACACAGCAATTCTGCCTGCTGGTTAAATAAAATTATTAAGTGAATTATTCTCCACATTCTACTGCTGTGTAGCCTGAGTTTACCTAAGACACATTTGGGTGTTTAAAAAGTGATCATATAAGAGTAATTACTGGATTTCACTGATCTTGCTATTCAATTGCTACCACTGTAGGATCTCCAGCTCCCTGTAAAAAATCTTTAATTATCTCAGAGACACTGGGGGTGGTCTCGCCTATATTTGTGAACTGGTCCTGCTGTTAGCACTTGAATCTGCCATTTTCTTCCTCTTCCACTTTTGTCTGTTTTAATGACAGCTCTTTTCCTGGCACTTCTACCAAAGCCTCTGCTGCTGGTTAAGAAGCATGAAATCACTTCAACCCCGCCTGTAGTGTCCACGCCAATAAAATTTAGGCTTAAAGTGAGCCCCTTACTAGATGCAAAATTACTTTTGTAAGTGTAAAATTTGTGCATAGCTGACACCACAGATGATGTCTTGTCTGATGCGTTTTACCATTTCATTTGAAAGGCATAAAATGAGAGCTATAATAAGCTGAGAAAGAAGAAGCTAAACAGATTACAATTTAGCACAGAGATTCAGGGAAGTTATTGCTCTATCAGTCTTTACCCTCTTCCCTTCTCATTGGAAGCTGATTACCAGTGAATTTCCCTATTTCCCTGAGTTTTACATTTTACAGCTGTTAGATATACCTGGCAGAAAGAAAAGGTATTGAAGGGTGCAAGCAGGAACGGAGGTGAAAGAGAGAGAAGGGGTGAGAGCTGTACCCAACTTTCTTGTGCATTGTGTTTGATATTATAACAACCTAAGGACCAAAGGTAGAGGACCTTAGGTTAAATATAAAAGCTCTTTGGCTGGGAAAATCAAGATGAATTGGTTCCTTCCTCCCCTTTCTACCTCAGTGTCTAGAACTCTAGACTTTGTAGCTCAGAAGACTGGTGAATTAAATTATTTCAAAAGGGGGCTGACAATCTGTCACTCCCTACCCCTACTCTCCAAAAGAGCAAATATCTATAAACACAGCTAAGGTCATACTTAATGGTGAACAATTGGATGCTTTCCCTCTAAGACAGGGAATAAGGAAAGTATGGCCCTCTCATCACTCCTAGTCAACATCTTACTGGAAGTCCTACCTAGTACAATAAGAAAACGTATACATATTGGGAAAGAATAAATAAAATGATTTTAATTCACAGATGGTATAATTTTCCATACACAAAATTCCAAAGAATAAACAAAAGAACTCATGGAATGAATAAGTGATTATACCAAAGTTGCAGGATACAAGGTTAAAAAAAAAAAAAAACTCGATTCCTGTATATCAGAAATAAGCAATTGGAATTTGAAATTAAAAACACAATGCCATTTAAATTAGAACCAAAACAAAAATTAAATACTTAGATATAAATCCAACAAACCTACACAAATCTGATGAAAGAAATAAAAAAAAAGTCAAGAGAGAAATATCCTATATTCATGTGTAGAAAGACTAAATAGTGT
The DNA here is from genome assembly GCF_020740605.2 of Lemur catta. NCBI lineage: Eukaryota > Metazoa > Chordata > Mammalia > Primates > Lemuridae > Lemur > Lemur catta. The sequence continues at coordinate 49,254,857 of NC_059128.1, read as the reverse complement.
TAAGATGTCATTACTTCTCAACTTGATCTATATATTCAATACTAGCTCCAAAAATTCTAGCAAATTATTCTGTGGATATTGGCAATCTGATTCTAAAGTTTATTCAGAAAGACAAAAGACCCAAAATAGCCAGCATAATACAGAAAAAGAATAAAATTAAAGAACAGACTCTACCTGACTTCACCACTCACTATATCAAGATAGTATGGTATTGGCAATAGAATACACAAATACGTCAATGGAACAGAATAGAAAGCCCAGAAGTAGAACCACACAAATATAGTCAACTGATCTTTAACAAAGAAGCAAAGGCAGTACAATGGAGAAAGGGTTGTCTTTTCAACAAATGGTGTTAGAAAAATTGGATGTCCATATGCAATAAATAAACCAAGATGTAAATCTTATAACATTTGTAAAAATTGACTCAAAACAGTTGATAGAACTAAATGTAAAATGCAACACTACAAAATGTCTAGAAGAAAATATAGGAGAAAATCTATGTGACCACGGGTTTAGTGATAAGATTATAGATACAACACCAAAAGCATCATCCATAAAAGAAAAAAACTGATAAATAAGACTTTATTAAAATTCAATACACCTGCTCTCCAAAATATGCTGCTAAGAATATCAAAAGACAAGACACAGACTTGGAGAAAATGTTTTCAAAATACATATCTGACATAGGACTAGTATTCAAACTATACAAAAAGCACTTAAAACTCAAACATAAGAAAACAAATGATGCAATTTTTAAAATGGGCAAAAGATATGAACACATGCCTCACCAAATAAGACATACAGATGACAAATAAGCTCATGGAATGATGCTATCATGTGTCACCAGGTAACTGCAAACTAAAAAAATGAGATAGCACTATACACCTACACCCATGAGAGAACCATGCTGCCTGTCCCAGGGTAAAATTTATAAGCAGAAAAGGTGGGGGAAATGCTCCTGAACATTGATCTAGACAAAGATTTTTTGTGTAAGACCTCAAGAACACAGTTGACAAATGGTATTATATCAATCTAAAAAGCTTCTGCACAGCAAAGGAAATGATCGACAAAATGAGGAGAAAACTTACAAAATGAGAGAAAATATTTGCAAACTGTTTATCCATCAAGGAGTTAATAACCAGATAATATAATGTGCTAAATAACACAATAGCAAAAAACCAAATAATCCAATTTAAAAATGGACAAAAGATCTGAATAGACATTTCTCAAAAGAAGACACACAAATGGCCAAGAGGTATGTGAAAAAATGCCCAATTGTCACTAATCATCAGAGAAATGTAAATGAAAACCACAAGGAGATATCATCTTACTCTAGTTAGAATGGCTTCTATCAAAAAGACGGAATAACAGATGCTGATGAGGATACAGAGAAAGGGGGGTGCTCATATATTATTGGGAATGTAAAGTGGCACAGCCATCATGTAAAACAGTAGGGAGCTTCCGCAAAAAAATAAAAATAGAACTACCATGTGATCCAGCAATTCTAATACTGGGTATATATCCAAAAGAAAGGAAATCAATATTTTAAAGAGATATATCTGCACTACTATGTTTGTTGCAGCACTATTCACAATAGCCAAAATATGGAATAAACCTAAGTGTCCATCAATGGATGAATGGATAAAGAAAATGGGGTTTATAGACACAATGGAATATTATTCAGCCATAAAAAAGAATGAAATCCTATCATTTGCAGCAACATAGATGGAACTGGAGGTCATTACATTAAATGAAACAAGCCAAGCACAGGAAGTTCTCACTCACATATTGGAGCTAAAAAAGTGGATATCATGAAGATAGAGAGTAGATTGGTAGTTACCAGAGGCCAGGAAGGGTAGGGAAGAAGGGGGATAAAGAGAGGTTGATTCATGGGTACAAATATATAGTTAGATAGATAAAATAAGACCTGGTGTTCAATAGATCAGTAGGGTGACTATAGTCAACATTATTCGATTGTACCTTTCAAAACAGCTAGAACAGAATAATTTTTTTCTTTTTAATTTTTATTTTTAATTATTATGGGTACATATTAGTTGTGCAGCATAAAGAAAAGATAAATATTTAAGATGACAGATATCTCAATTACCCTGATTTGATTATGTGAATCGATCAAATTATCACGTATACCCAAAAAATATGTACATCTGTTTCAATAAAATAAACTTTTAAAAATAAAATAAATTAAATCAGAGAACAAGTTTATGTGATTCAACCAAGGGACAGTTCCTCCGATAGCAGCAAGTCCCCTGGCTGAATTGTAGTGGCCAGCTATGCAATGGCTGACTGTGCCGCAGATCAAGGGAGCCTTGTAAAGTGTAGATCCCTGTGAATGGATGACTAACCAAGGTAACATTACTCCTAATTTGAAACCCTGGTGATTCTTTATTGGGAAAGAAGTCTTTGGGGGCCCTATAAAGGAAACAGGATGTCACAGGATAGGGAAATAGGTGGAAACAGGAAGTTCCTGAAAGCTCCCAGTGTAGTAGTGAGTTTGGTTACCCTGAAGATGAGGAGGATCGGCCAGATCCCAATATTGCTAATGCAGGCATCGAGGCAGCTGACCACTTTCAATTTAAAACTCATTGTTTGCAGAGTATAATATGATGGCTTGAGATATAAGTAGTACCTAAACATGAACTAGGATCCCTCTGAGATTACTATCATCAGTATCTCAGAAAATATTTAAGGCATGGATTTGTTTATTTGCATGGGGAAGGGGCAATGTTTGTATTATTTAATGAAAGCAAGTGGGAAGCATTAGGAGGCAAAGAGTAGGACCCCAGGTGACATAGTGAGTTTTATGTGTTGACTAATAATGCTGAGTAGGCATTTTTCTCTCATTCTGGAACTGAAATGCCTGGTAGAATTGGGTACAAATCCTACCATCAGGGAGATTTCTCTGAAAACAAACATAAACTGGAATATCACCACTGAGGCTGTAGCTTCTTGAGACAGCTTGCTGTGTTAGCATAATTTTATGAGTACCTAGTTCTCACAGGAGAACTTCAAACAATGTTTTTGCCTAGTAGACAAGCAAACATAAACAATTCTACTATGACCTACTAGATAATTGTTTGAAAGCTCCACTTGTAATGGAACCACTATAAAGAACTGAGATGCCCAATAAGAAATTTTTTAATGCACAAAGAAGTCACTGATAACCCACAAAATCTGCACGATTTTCCAGTTTGCCAATTTTTTCAACACAAACCTCTATAAGAGTCAGTTGTTCTGTCTGGTTTTGGTAACTTGCAAGGGCACACTACTGTATTCTTCTCTGCCTTAGCTAAACTACTAGACCTCTATAAATCAAGGAACATGAAGAATTCAAGGAAGTGTTCAAATAATAGAAATTTGAGGTTGAACAGTAAAATATTGTTTTGTATGCTGATTTTCATTTGACCTTAGATACGGATAAATAAGTTGCATTGCTTGGATCACGAACACCTGGATGGACACAAACTTGAATGCTCACTTGACCTCAGGTGGTTCTGTAGCCATCTTCTTCTATCCCTAGAGATCACTATGATAACAAAGCAACAATTATTGGATCCTTCCTGAAGAAGGACAGTCAGTCTGGATTATTTCCAGGGGGGAATGGCAGACCTTGATAGGTTGGGTAGGAACCCATCCAAGCTCATGAAGTGTGTTGTAGGTTGAAACAGAATTAATAACTTTGTCTTCTTTTATATTTTAAATACAATAAAAGCCACTCTAGCCTCACTCAGAATCTCCCGAGCAATGGCTCATAATACAACTCATTTTCATATAGGATTTGTCATTCATAACCTCACACAGATTTTCCATAGCAATTCCACCAAAAGAAAAATGCATATTTTTCCGTTGTTGGTTTGTTCGCATGCCTGGATTGTTAACCCTGACCACCATATGTTAACCACTTTCAATTTTTAGAGAAAGTATCTATATCTATGCTTGGAAATGCTATCACTATATTGAATAGTGTGTAGGTAAGAAAAATAGCCCTGCTGGCACAGGTTTTGGCACTGCATGACAAGTTTCCTTCAGTTACTTTATTTTGTTAAGTATTCTGTGAATCACAGCTTCCATATTAGACTTAATATTCTTCCAATAAAAATTTAAAATGTTAATGATATTAGCATTATTAAAAATTATTTTACTTACTCATTCCTTCAGTTGGTGTTAGGGCAGTGAACAAAACAAAGTCCCTATTCTTGTGGGTCTTACATTCCAGAGGGAGGAGATAAACAATCAACAAATAAATATGTAACATACCAGGTAGTGATAACTGATATGAACAAAATTAAGGTAAGAATAGAGAGTACTGCAACAGAGTTGGAGAGAGATTAAAATAGTTGGGCTTTTATTTTAGATAAGGTAGTATCTGAATCACTTTGGATTGCCATAACCAAGTACCATAAACTAGGTGGCTCATAAACAACGGAAATTTATTTCTCACAGTTCTGGAGGCTAGAAGTTCTAGATCAGGTTGCCAGCAATGGTTGGGTTTCGATGAGGACTCTCTTCCAGGTTGCAGATTGCTGACTTCTCATTATATTCTCACGTGGTAAAAATAAGTCAAGAGAATTCTCTGGGGCCTCTTTTATAAGGGCACTAATCGCATTCATGAGGGCTCCACCTTCATGACCTAATCACTTCCCAAAGCCTCTACCTCCTAATACTATCATATTGGGATTAGGATTTCAACATATGAATTTTGTAGGGACACAAATATTCAGCCCACTGCAGGTAATGAAGAAAGACCCCAATGATTAAATGACATGTGAACAGAAATTTGAAGGAGGTGAGGGAACAGCCCAAATGGGTGAGAAAGAGAAAGTAGCATTCCTTCCAGGAGGTGAAAAAAAAAAAAGAGAGAGAGAGAGAAGCAGTTGGGTTGGAGAGGTTGCCTGCAGAAGACAAGATCTGTAGGACCCTATAGGCAATGATAATAGCATTGGATTTTATTTTGAGTGAGTAGGAAAGTCATTAGAAATTTTAAGCAGAGCAGCAACTTAATATTTTCCAAAAATCACCATGGCTATGAAAGGAGCCTTCACTGGGTGGTGGGGGCAGGGGTGGTGTGGAGAGGGGGGCTAAGATGGAAATGGAGAAAACAATTGAGAAATTTTGAAACAAAAAAAAATCATTGGAATGAAATATAGCTAGTATTTAGGAGGCAATTAATAAGAAAGTATTATTTATTTAACAAAATTTAATTTAAAAAAATTGCTGTGTACAAATACTCTGTGATGCATTTGTGTTTTGCAGAGAAAGAAAGGTCATGTAACTGGGTAGGCCCATTAAATTACTCTAAATTGAAAAGAAAGAATAAAAATATTATTTCCAATTTTTTAAAAAAATGCCATTATGTCAAAAGGGCAGGTAAGTAACAGAAGCTACAAATCAACTCAAATCATTATTAGGAAGGCTGTGCTTACACAACCTCTCATCTCACAATGCACAAACAGCTGCCAGCTCCAGTAGGATTACCTCCTTATCATTTCCCAGATTTAAAAAACGAAGAAAAAAGACATTTCTGTGCCTGTGGTTTGACTTATGTTATTCTTTCTGCAATGTCTTTCTAACTCTGTTTCTCTAATTAATGCCTACAACTTCATTCAAATCCTTTTGTAAGACTCATTTTCATCAGCATAGTTTCTGTGATTAATGTCACCACATGCTGAGCGTACCCCCTACTTTGCAAGTATAAGTACTAAGGCAAATGCAATTTATACAACATTATACATTAGGTGAGAGGCAGCAGACTCAAGCAAAAAAAAAAAAAAATGAAAAAGAAAATGCAGGTGGTGCAATCAGATATCAGAAGCTTAATCTACCTCAATTGTGAGATCTTGTGCAAGATGTCTAACCCTTCTAACTAAACCTTCCTTCTTTATGCAATGGGAATGACAATGTCTATCCCATGTGTTCATTGTGAAAATCAATTAGATGACAACAATTGCTATCATGTATGAAGCACTTAGAATCTGGCTCCAGAGACTACACTCTTAATCATTACTCAATACTGCCTCTTTGATAACATTTATAAAACACCTAGTCCAGTGTTTGATACATGGTAGACATTAATAAAAACAATAGGCCTTTTCGTCTTTTTTCTTCCCTGATTGTTGTGCTTTTTATCATTTTCTTGCAAATAAATGGATAATTTGTGGTATTCAGGAAATGTAACTTTTCTAGGTTGCCCCATGAGGACTTATAAAGTGCTGTGCATGTTACAGCCATTGGATAAGTGACTACAGAGTAATAAATGAAATGAAACATGTTTTAAATAACTAATTAGTAATATATTTAGTAAATTGATAAACTCTGCCATGAATTAAACAGAGAGTAACAGTGCTACAAAATGTTCAGCCTCAGTTGTGAAAACTTTGATAAATACCTATATTTCCTTAAATTCCCAAGTGATTTAGCAGATGTAAGCTGATACTCATAATGAAAAATTAGCCAAATGAATCCATCATATAGATGCTACTAACTAATGCTTACCGAAAACTATAATTTTCTCTTCCTTTGCTCCTCTCAATATTTCCACCAATAATTTTTTCAAACTTTCACCATACATGTCTCCTTTTATTTCTCACAAGCTTCTACATGGCAAGGAAATCCAAATGGATCAAGTAATAACATCTCAATTTTGCCCCCTTTATAAATTATCGTCCCTCACTGGAAAGGGCTCCCTCTCCACCCACCCCATTGAGGCTAATTCCCCTTCCTCTGTGTCATCATCTCAGTTCCCACAACCTCAGGGACCTTGCCTCATCTGTTATTACCTTCCCTATCTCAGTCCCAACCTCTTCCTTTCTGTTTGCCCTTTCTACTGAGCCTACTAAATTCAAGTTACTACTGTCGTACCAAAATGAAAAACAACAAAAACTTTATCTTGGACCTCCCACCAAATTTCCAGAAATACAGTGTACATGTGCTATCTCTATTTTCTCCATTCAAAAATTACTGAAGCTGTTCCTGCCAAAGGTGCCAACAACATTTTTGTTGCAAACTATTTTTGTCCTCCTGCCTCCTTGACATTTATGTAGCACTAGACATTAACCATTCCTTCCTTCTTTAACACTATTTCACTTCTGTCAGTTTCTATTCTCTGTTTTCTCCATCTTTTAGTTCTCCTTTGCAGGTTCTCTCTCTCTCGGTCACTACAGTTATGTATTAGATCCTCTTTCCCTGTTCTACTCCTTTCTGGTGACCTCACTTGTTTCTATGCCATCAACTTCCATCTATAAAAAGACTGTAAAATACACAACATTAAATTATCACTACTGAGCTCCAAACCACAAATTCGTCTGCCAATAGGACATATCAGGTAGCCATGCATCCCCAGTTCAGTATATTCAAAAGTGACCGTATTTTCTTTCAGTTCCAAACCCATCCCACTTCCTCTATAACCAGTCCTAATATTGGCACCTTATTCCCTCAGTCATCCATTCCAGAAACCTATAAGTCACCCTTGACTTGCCCCATGATAGTCCTGTATTTCTCAGACTGTGCCCCTTTCAATGTTTGGGGGTAGCATAAGAATTTTAGATAAAGTGTGCTTTATGAAGAGAGCTGGCAACAGAGCCAGCTCTCAGACCAAATCAGAAGTAACTCGGTAGGAAACTTAACAAACTCCCTTTAAATAGAATCCTTTATTCTAATGAATTCCCCTCTGCTTTCATCTTTCCTTCAAATTCCATGCCCTTGATAATGACTGTCTGTACTTCTTATTCATAGTATTTCCTTCATGGCACTTGTCACAGTTGGAATTATTTCTGCAGGGATTTATTTAATATCTGTCTCCTCTATTCTCAATGAAAAAATTTTTAAATAGATGTATAATCTTCTATCAATTGTCTATTTTTAATTAAGTATTGAGTCCATTCAGTGAGTTTTTATTCAATGTAAATTATTGTGTTGTTCAGTTATATAATTTCCATTTTGTTTTTAAATAACTTTTAAATATTTTGATGAGGTTTTCTAATTTTTCATTTGTTTCAAAAGAATTTGTCATTGGTGGTTGAAGTATTTTCATGATGGTTGCTTTAAAATCCTTGTCAGATAATTCCAATATCTGATTCCACTTGATATTGGAATCAGTTGATTGTCTTTTCTTATTCAAGTGGTGATTTTTTATTATATTCTGATCATTTATTTACTATGTTAGGAGACTCTGGGTCTCATCTGAATCTTTTGTTTTAGCAGACAGTCACCTTGATTAAGTTTGGCATGTGGATCTTGGCCTATATCTGTGGGCTCTGGTTCCATTGGCTGTTTAATTTGCAGAGACTTGGAGGTGTTACTTTGTCTGCTTGGTTTATATGATGCCACAGGGGCTCCCACTTGTCCCTACTGGTGCTACCTGAGGAAACTAAAAGAAGGCCCAGGAAGGCCACTGCATGTTTTAGTAGGAGAGGATAGTAAGCCCATACTAGTGGCCTCTGGTTGCCCCAGGTCTCTGAGAAGAAAAAGAGGCATTCCTGGACCAGGCTGCCTGCCATAACTGAATCTCTCCTGCCAATTTCACCTACTCCCTCTAGGTATTTCTCTGCAAAGAGGGGACTCTTAGTTTCACAGAGGGAAGAACTTCCTCCGACCGTTAATTTCTGGTGGAGCTTTTAACTGATCCCCTTGTGGGTGGTGTCGGGCTCATCTGATGCCAAAGGTGCTCCCATTCAATCTGGGGCAGACAGAGAGGAGGAGCATACCTGGCTGCCTTCTGTTGTTATCTAGAAATACTGGATCTGGACACCATTGTCTATTGGGTGGAGTGGGGGTGTGGGGGTGGGGGACACAAAACAAACTGCCTCTGTGCTATTCTTCAAATCCTGGGGTCCCAAACCAGCTCACTGCCTTCTTAACATCTCTCAGAATCATTCCTTGCTTTGTCCCTTGCACCATTTCCAGGTTTATAGTTATGGTTAGTAGGGACCAGCAGGGATAAAAACACATCTAATGCCATCTTGTCTGGACCACAAGTCCCACCATTGCTTTAACAAACTACTTAACTACTTTCATATTTTTGGGAATAGACAACAAATATCACTGAGCATTGCAATCCTGTCAACAACATAGTGTGTATGTCTAGTCAGGGACTATGGTGTTCTACTCTCCAGTTCCTGTTATTGGTGTACCATAGATGTCCATCATGCTACCCAAGATATGTTCTAAAACGCTCTATCAGAAATTCACTGTTCTAAATCAATCAGGGGCCTAAATGTTAGGCACTTGGTTATTGTAGCTTTCAAAGCAGACTTTGTAGCAGCCTTAACTGAACTGTACAAACTTAGTGGTTAGCTTCTAGTCTTCCAAGCTGAATGAGATTCTATTTTTATCACTTTAGTACAATTTACTGAGTGTCACTTTTATAAATAATGTGATAAAGCAGTAAAGCAAAGACCCACCTCTCATTGAGTTTACATTCTGCTAAGGGAGCGGCAAATAGTAAACAAACACATCAATTGTCAGTTATTAAAATGGATGATGAGGTGAGGAAACAGCCTATGCCTAGAGAATGTGATAATTCATAGTTCATATTCTCAGGAAAGGCCTTTTTGAGAAGACAATATGTGTGTGAGCCAAACAGTTATGGAAGAGAATTCCAAAGGAAATAAATACAAAGTCATGAGAAGAAAAGGTTCAAAGAGGCAAGTTCCATTATCATAGAGCAATAAAGGAGGTGACTGGTAAAAATTGAGGTTGGAGAGTAAGCAGTACCCCTCTAGGTGCAAATTTATCCACTTCCTTCTAATAACACTATCTGTGTCTAGACATTTGGTTTTTTGGTGCTTCTGGTGGTCAAGATTTCTATGGACTATATAACATCCTATACATTCTGAGCCAGTAGTTCTAAGAAAAAGCCTGGTCAACTATATTTTTTGCACAATCTATGGACAATTCTAAGGCACAGACTAGTTTGAAAATCATTGCCTAGACATGAACTGTCCAATGCAGTAACTATTAGCCATAGGCAGCTAGTGTCACTGAGGAACTGAATTTTAACTTTTATTTTATTTTAACTTCTAAAACTGATACTCAGAATTCAGTTATTGGAAAACTTCTAAGTATATTTGAAATAATTCTGAGATGTGAATCTACTTCTTCAACTGTACATTTTATGAAATTGAAATATAGATCAAGTATTACAATGAAAATTCAGCATCCAAACTGAGATATGCAACAAGAATAGAATATATACCAAATTTCAAGATTTAGCATTAAAAAGGATAAAAAGTTCAAAAGTTCATTAGCAATTTTTGTATTGGTCACATGTTGATATGATATTTTAGATATACGGAAATAAATAAAATATATGTTTAAAAGCATATACTAAATATATAAATAATATATTAAAATTAATTTTACTCATTTCTTTTTATTTTTATTTGGCCAATAAAAAATTTTAGAAGACATATGTGGCTAGCATTATATTTCATTTGGACAGCACTGTCTCAGATTAAGAGTTCACTAGTATTTTCATCCTTGCACTGACTTACTTGAAACAAAATTGTGAGCCGGGGGGAATGGTGGGAAACACCAGAATCAATGGAAGTTTTACTCGTATATTTGAATAATATTAAATACAGTATTAACTTATAATGGGAGCATTTTAAGAACTAGTCCTACTATAAACTAACAAATCCCTAGACCATTGAAAGGACTAAATATCTCACTATTTCCCTCAATATTTATCACTCGTAGGTAGAACCACTACTTTATTGTTGTTTTAAACCATTAACAGTATGAGAAGGTGAATGGTTTCAAGGGTCATTTCTTAATCAGATCTAGCTGCTGTGACAGAATACCATCGATTTAACGGTGAGTACATGTGGTGTTTGTTTTCCATTCTTGTGATACATCACTAAGAAGAATGGGCTCCAGCTCCATCGAGGATAATACAAAAGGTATTAGTTTACCAATTTTTATGGCTAAGTAGTACTCCATGGTATACACATATCGTATTTTATTAATGCACTCATGTATCAATGGGCACTTGGATTATTTCCACATCTTTGCAATTGCGAATTGTGCTGCTATAAATATTCGAGTGCAGATGTCTTTTTTTATAGAATATCTTTTTTCTCTTTGGGTAAATACCCAGTAGTGGGATTGCTGGATCAAACGGTAGTTCTACTTTTAGCTCTTCGATTTATTTCTATATTACTTTCCATAGAGGTTGTCCTAGTTTCCAGTCCCACCAGCAGTGTAAGAGTGTTCCTATCTCTCTGCATCCATGCCAACATTTGTTGTTTTGGAACCTTTTTGATAAAAGCCATTCTCACTGAAGTTAAGTGATATCTCATTGGTTTTGATTTGCATTTCCCTGATGATTAGAGATTTTGAGCATTTTTTCATGTTTCTTGAACATAAGTTTTTTGAAAAGTTTCTGCTCATGTCATTTGCCCACTTATTCATGGGGCTGATTTTTTTCTTGCTGATTTTTCTGAATTCCATAGAGATTTTAGTTATTAGCCCTTTGTCAGATGTATAGCATGCAAATATTTTCTCCCATTCAGCAGATTGTTTGTACTCATTCTAATGATTGTTTCCTTGGCTGTGCAGAAGCTTTTTAATGTAATCAAGTCCATTTATTTTGTTGTTGCTGTGATTGCCTTTGTGGTCTTCTTCATAAATTCTTTGCCTAGGCCAATGTCTATAAGAGTTTTTCCAACATTTTCTTCTAGAATTCTTATGGTTTCATGCCTTATGTTTAGTCTTGATTTTTGTGAGAGGTGAGAGGTGTGGATCCTGTTTCAGTCTTCTACAGTGGCTATCCAATTTTCACAGCACCATTTAGGGGTTCTTTAACCTAGTGTAGGTTTTTGTCTGCTTTGTCAAAGATTAGATGAGTATATGAGGATGGTTTTATAACTGGGTTCTCTGTTTTGTTCCATTGGTCTATGTCTCTGATCTTGTGCCAGTACCATGCTGCTTTGTTTACTATAGCTTTGTAGTATAGTTTGAAGTCTGGTAAATTGATGCCTCCCAAATTGTTCTTTTTGCTTAAGGTTACTTTGACTATACAGGTTCTGGTACTAATCGATCAACACTCATGTGCACATATGGAAGTAACATTCATGGGAGATTGGGCAGGTGGGATGGCAGAGGAGGGGATGGGTAAATTCACACCTAATAGGTACGGTGCAAGCTGTCTGGGGGATAGTCATGCATATAACTTTGACTAGGTTGGTGCAAAGACAAGTTATGTGACTAAAAGATTTGTAGCCCCATAATATTCTGAAATAAAAGATACAAATAAATAAATAAATAAGTAAATAAACTTTCTCTTTATAAAAACTTAAACAACAAACATTTATTTCTCACAGTGATAGAAGCTGGGAAGTCCAGGATTAACATGCTGGCAGATCCAGTGTCTGGTGAGGGCCCACTTCCTGGTTTGCAGATGGCCATTTCCTCATATCCTCTCACAGTAGAAAGCAGAGAGAGAGCGCTCGGTCTCTTCTTCTTCTTATGTGGACACTAATCCCATTATAGAGGCTCCATTTCCATGATCTAATTAAATCCCAAAGGCTCCATCTCCCAATACATTAGGGCTTCAAAATAAGAATGTGGAGGGGACACAAATGTTCAGTACATAGCAGGTCACATGTCTGTTAACAGCTTGTGTTGATAAACATGTCTCTTTATTTTCTGTATTTTCTGATGTTTTGACATTTGGGCCCTTGCTGATCCTGGAGAGCTTGCCCCTCCCAGTTATAGCAAACTCCTTGATGTATCAAACAACTTGCCTAGGAACATATCATTCTTATGCAAACTAACCAATCCAGAGCCCACCTGCTCCTAACCTCCTCTATTGAGCTTTTACTCTCTAGGCCACTATCCACCTGTCTTAACCACACCAGGGTCAGGTGCCAGATGACTAGGGACAACCCTGGAGCCAAATGAAATTATTCAAACTAGCCAATCCTAAACATGCTTAGCCTGCTTATGCTGCCTTGCCCATTCCTTCCCATGAAAACCATAATTAAGGTTCTTCCCTACATTATTCCCTTGTTCCCTCTGCCTCCTGACAGACCCTAGTGCTTCCTCACATGACTCTGAAGGGTGTGGTGTATCCTCTCCCCTTGAAATTGTGAGTAAAAAATTATCTTTTAAATGGCAATTTTCTCCTGATCAGGCCTCACCATAGCTGACTAACAATAAAATCTACATTTTCAAACACAGCCTCTTGTCAAATTTCTACTCTGATTAGAAATTGTTCCTGGTTACAATAGTGTGGACAAGCCTCTTGGCCTACCTAATTTTTCCTGACATAATATAATCTTGCTTTTGAGTTACTTGTACCAGAAAGTACATTGTCTTAAATTTTGGTTGGTCTTTTAAACTTTATTTTCATCCTAGATTATAAGTTTTTGGAAAGTTGGGCCATTTCTTATATGTCTTGATATATCCCCAAATGCTCAGTAAATAAAGTATTTGTCACATTACAGGATCAAATGGATAAGACTAAGTAGAAACTACTTAGCAAAACAAATGATATAACTACCAATTTCACTGGTGTACTTGATTTCTTTTAATCCTAGCTCCCTCATTTACTCAAACAAAAACAAAAACAAATGAACTCAAGATTTGACCATAGGCAGTTATGTAAACTAGCATTGACTGGAACAACCAAAACATCGTTATGATTAACTTTTTTTCTGCGACATCTTCCCCTCTTTAAAAAAAAAATCAAAACATCACTATGTATCCCATGAATATGTACAATTATTATTTGTCAATTTAAAAAATTATAAAATTTTAAAAACTGTATGTGACTAATGTAGTCTGTTCAGCTACCCAATTTGTATAGCATAATAAAATTTGAATTGTACTATGACAGGGAAAATCACATTTGAAAATACAACATATTACTGAATATCCTAAATTTACTGGATCATTAATTTACAGATATTCTATTTATGTTTTCTGATGTATAATAATGTGTCTTATAACTAGAGTTATTAAACCTTTGGAGTATTACAGTCTCCTTGAAAAAAGTGATTTTAAAACTAGCATTGCTTACCATAAAAATAACATTAGGATTGTGTAATTTCGGTGTATTTACACACATTGTGAAGCCCATTCACGAATGCCATAAGGGTCACTATTCCCAAGTTAAAAACCCTAATCTTATAGGTAAGAAAATTTAATTAGATTTCTAATCATTAATCCAAAAAAATTTTGTTAGAACATACTATTTAATTAAGATAGTGGACTGGACAATTATTAAAGCACCTAAAGTACACAGGCTTCTGAAATCTTTTCTGCCACATTTCATCTTGCTGGGCAGGTTAGAAATGCCCATTTCCTTATACCATAGGAATTGTGTATTATATGTTACAATATTAAGGTAATAGCTATAAATATTACAAATACAAAGTACAGGTATTTCCATGATAGGCACAGGTGCATGTGCACACACACATACAAAGAGACACACACACCCCTTGATCCAGAACACTATGTATGTATATTTTCCTATAGAATCTTCTATTTTTTATAGCTTTTAAAAACTTTAAACAGCAAACAAAATAGCAACCTGGGAATAAAAGAATTCTTAGCATGGATTATTTCCCAATATATCAAATATTTTTGGTCCAAAAAAATAAGAATAGCATTCCCAAAGTGAAACTTAACATAAATTTTATCACTTTTTTCAAATATGGTCCTTCAATTCAGACCTAGAAAGCTTAAATTTGAGCTGATAAACTAAAGACAAAAATATATAAATTCAAAAGTAAAGTACATATACGGATGCTTTTCAATTTACAATGGGGTTGCATCCTGATAAATCCATCGTAGGTGGAAAATATTGTAAGTCAAAAGTGCATTTAATGCACCTAATCTACCAAGCATCATAGCTTAGCCTTGCCTACCTTAAACGTGCTCAGAACACTTACGTTAGCCTACAGTTTGACAATATCATCTAACACAAATCCTATTTTATAATAAAGTGTTGAATATTTCATGTAGTTTCTTCAATACTATACTAAAAGTGAAAAATACAATAGTTGTATGAGTACTCAAAGGACAGTTTCTGCTGAGTGCATATTGCTTTCTCACTGTCATAAAGTTGAAAAATTGCAGTTGAGCTATCATAAGTGGGGAAACATCTGTACTTTATACTATATATACTACGCATATACTTTACTTTCTTAATTTTTTTATATATGTGTCTCTGTGTGTATGTCATTTATAAAACACACACACACAACAGTATTACTTAAATTTAAGTCATTCAAAAGGCAACAAAAATAACACTGAAGATTTTTAAATAGAAGAACTAATGACTTGCTTGTATTAAGGTGCCCCAAATGGAACTTCAGCCTGGAAATTCACAAAACAACTAAATTCTGAGATCATAATCAGAAAATACCACCCTACTGACTTGCAATGAAACATCACCATATAATGGATTGGACTAGCCATGGGAAAGAATGATATATCCTACTTGCTGATACATAAGACAAAATTCTTCTACAAATGGATATCAAGGAAAGAATCAAAGATGTAACTAATATATATCCTAAAAGAGACTTTCATTATAGCATTATCTTAATATTAAAAATTTGGGAAGAATCTAAATTTCCATCAATAGGATCTAATAAATTATGATATCTCCATATAGTGTAACCATATGCATCAACTAAAAACCATTCTATGATAATATTCATTGCCACAGGAAAATATAGTATTCATAATATAATTAAATTTAACACATAAAATGGTATGTTCAACATATAACCATTTGTGTAAGAAAAACAGTATGTATAAAAATATTTTCAGTTGTTATTATGTTCCAGATATTTTTAAATTTGTAGTTTTTTGTTTCCCTGTATTTCTGCACTCATCCTAGGTTTTCATTGTAATGGGGGGAAAGTCAATGAATGGCATTTTAAAATGATATAACTACATATGAAGGAATTATTTGTGATATTTTTCTAATGAAAATAAGGCACATTTCTTAAATGTAAAGAATAAGTTTGCCTTTTAAATGGTATCAACTATCTGACATTTAACTATTGTTAAGGTAAAGAGGATATAATATCCTATTTGTCCAGAAGATGTTTTCATGACAGAAAGATGGTAGTTTGTATAAATCTGGGGAACAAAGAGAGCCAGAGATGACAATTTTATCAGTGATTCTCCAGGGCCATGCACAAGGCAATCGTCTAAGAGGCTTTTGTGTTTCAGGCAATAGGAAAGTGTATGATGTAAGAGGAAGGTCATCACCCTCTACATCAGCCAGTCCCGATTAAATGTCCTGCAAAACTACACAAGTCCATTTGCTCACCAAGCATACTTCTGATTAATCATTTGATTGCACTGGTAACTTGATGGAGGAAAGCATGGGCCCATGAGACAAGAGAACCCTGATGGTCCCGGGGAAAGCACTGCTCTCCCGTGCCATCCACACATGCTCCAGTTATAAATTTAAAAGCTGGCAGGCACTTATAAATCATTTCCTTGTAAGGTTTTTTTTTAAAATTGTATTTTGGGGGTTTTGTATTTGCTTTGTTTTGATTTTTGCTTTTTGTTTTTTGGTACTATGAAACTATTCTGTGTGTACTGATTATCCATAGTGAACAAGGGGGAAAAAAAGAGTTTTGAAACCAGAGAAATTAACCACCTAGGGTGTCATTACCAAGTTATACATATGCCAATAACTTTATCCTGGGAAGCCAGCCTCCTGGCCTCTCTTTACCGATATCTCTAGACATTTCAACTAAAACAAAGACTACAGCTCACTTTACAAACCCCTGATACCTTAGTATTTTTCCCAAGGCCTAAATTGTCCTGCTTCCCAGTTGGTTTGACCAATGATGAGAACTGTAAAAATGATATAGATTCAGGTAGAATAAATTTTTATAAATTCATGGTTAGATAAAATATGTAGAAGATATTTCTTGAGGCTCTATGTATGAATTTCTTGCATGTGATGATGAATGGGAAAGCAGATGTTAATCTATGTACAGAAAGCCTTTCCTTTGGCATATTATGAACCTTATTATCCCTACTGAAAAAACAACCAAGGCTATGTTAATGCTTACGTTGATATGGTGTCTTAATCTGTTTTGTGCTGCTATAACAGACTATTACACACTGGGTAATATACAATGAACAGAAATTTACTGGCTCATGGTTCTGGAAGGTGATCAAGTCTGAGATCAAGAGGTCAGCCTCTGGTGAGAGCCTTCTTGCTGCATCATCCCATGGAGGAAAGACAAAGAGAGGGAAAGAGAGAGCAAGAGATCGCACTTGCAGCCAACATTAATCCATTCATGAAGATGGACCCCTCATGACCTCCCATTAGGCTCCACCTCCTAAGACTGTTGCATTGGGGATTAAGTTTTCAACACACGCCTTTTGGGGGACACATTTAAACCATAGTAGATAGTATGCATGTTTGGGGTTAAATTTATACTAAATTAAAGAGGTCTTAAAGAAATGTTCTGATTTCTAGGATTGCCACATCTTCTCTAATAATTAAAGAGACAAATCCTCCACCTCCATTTCCAATATTGGAGAAAGGAGACCATTAAGAAGCTACCCTTGGTCTGATGGGCAGCAACTGGAAAAGAGGAAGGTGGTACTTTACAAAGGGCTGTTATTTTTCACAAAGCCCATCTTACTTGGTCAGATGTTACTCTTGCTGTGCATTCATACTTTCCCATTAAAGTCAAGCTATGAATCTGAAAATCAAAACAAACTAAACAACTGCATTGGCCCTTCACTTGTCACCTGCTTTTGTGTTCAAACTCCTCTTCTACCCTGCTACCATCATCTTTTTGTCATACATAACAAATATGTTCCTCCTGTTGGAGTTTTTAATGGCTTTCCCACTGTGTACAGAATATAAACTCCTTGATGTGGCATACAAAGCTTTTCATGATCTGGCCCCAGTTATACATATACAGAACCCTCCTAGTTACCCTAACTACATCCACATGCACATGCCCATACCTAGCTTATAAACGAGCATCTCCATAGTTCCCAGAAAACACAAATTGATTTTCTGTTTCCATGCTGTCATCATGTATTCTCTTCCTAGGATGACATCCACCCCTGCCTGTGTATTTGCCCACACACTCACAGTCCTCAAATTCATCCTCCATTACCTCCTTGAACTTCTTCAGGAAGGCTTGGGTACAGTTTTCCTTTTTTATCACTTAATACTAAATTCAACTAAAGGCATTTTCATATTTCCTTATAATTGTTTCCATACCTGCTAACCTGCTAAATCCATCTTTAAATGTGGTCCTTGGACCAATAGCACCAACATCACCTAGAAACTTGTTAGAAATGCAAACATCCAGGATCCACTTCCAGATCTACTGGATCAGAAATTCTGGGAGTGGATTCCAACAATCTGTGTTTTAACCAGCCCTCCAGGTGCTTATTTATTATTACTATTAATATTGTTTTAATTGACAGATAACAATTGTATACATTAATAGGGTACAATGTGATGTTTTGAGATACATATCTGTGTCTCTATCTCTCTATATATGTATACACACAAACTGTGAAAGAATTAAATCAAGCAAGTTAACATATTCATCACCTCACTTATTTTTCATTTCTTCTGGATATTAGAAATTTACTCTTAGTAATTTTGAACTATGCAATACATTATTAACTATAGTCAGCCTGCTGAACAATAGATCTCACAAACTTATTCCTTCTGTCTAACTGAAGGATTTGACCAATATCTTCCTCTTTCCTCCCCCTGTTCAACCCTCTCCTTCCTTTGGCAACTACCATTCTACTCTTTACTTCTGTGAGTTTTATTTTTTAGATTCCACATATAAGTGAAATCATGTGGTATTTGTCTTTCTGTGCCTGGATTATTTCACTTAGCATAATATCCTCCAGGATCACCAATCTTGTCTCAAATGACAGACTTCAACCCCCCCCCTTTTTAGAGCTGAATGGTATTCCATTGTGTATATATACCACATTATCTTTATCCATTTATCTGATGATGGACACTTAGGTTGCTTCCATAACTTATCTATTGTGAATAATGCTGCAATGAAGATGGGAGTACAGATATCTCTTTAGCATATTTGTTTCAATTCCCTTGAATATACCCAGAAGTGGCATTGCTGGGTCATATCATAGTTGTATTTTTAGTTTCTTGAGGAAGCTCCATACTGTTTTTCATAATGGCTGTACTAACTTACATTCCTACCAACAGTGTACAAGGGTTTCTTTTTCTCCACATCCTCAACAGCATTTGTTGTCTTTCATCTTTTGAATAATGGCCATTCTAACAGGTGTGAAGTTATCTCATTGTGACTTTAATTTGTGTTTCCCTGTTAATTAGTGATGCTGAGCACCTTTTCATTCTTTTATTTCAGAATATTATGGGGGTACAAATGTTTAGGTTATATATATTGCCTTTGCACCACCCAAGTCAGAACTACAAGCGTGCCCATCCCCCACAGAGTGCACGCTGCACCCATTAGGTGTGAATATACCCATCCCTTTCCTGCCCAATCCCTGATGAATGTTACTTCCATATGTGCACATAAATGTTTATCAGTTAGTACCAATTTGATGATGAATACATGTGGTGCCTGTTTTTCCATTCTCGTGATACTTCACTTAGTAGAATGGGCTCCAGCTCCATTCAGGATAATGCAAGAAGTGCTAGTTCACCATTGTTTTTTGTGACTGAGTAGAAAACTACATGGTATGCATATACCACATTTTATTAGTCCACTCATGTATTGATGGGCACTTGGGTTGTTTCCACATCTTTGCAATTATGAATTGTGCTGCTATAAATATTCGAGTGCAGATGTCTTTTTTTATAGCATATCTTTTTTTTTCTTTGGGTAAATACCCAGTAGTGGAATTGCTGGATCAAATGGTAGTTCTACTTTTAGCTCTTTGAGTTATCTCCATATTACTTTCCATAGAGGTTGTCCTAGTTTCCAGTCCCACCAGCAGTGTAAGAGTGTTTATCTCTCCGCATCCATGCCAACATATGTTGTTGTGGAACTTTTTGATAAAAGCCATTCTCACTGGAGTTAAGTGATATCTCATTGGTTTTGATTTGCATTTCCATGATGATTAGAGATTTTGAAGATTTTTTTCATATGTTTCTTGACCATAAGTCTATCTTCTTCTGAAAAGTTTCTGCTCATGTCATTTGCCCACTTATGCATGGGGTTGATTTTTTTCTTGCTGATTTTTCTGAATTCTATAGAGATTTTAGTTATTAGCCCTTTGTCAGATGTATAGCATGCAAATATTTTCTTCCATTCTGTAGGTTGTCTATTCATGTACCTATTGGCCATTTGTATGTCTTCTTTGGAAAATGCTGTACTTGGGTTCTTTGTCCATTTTTTTTAATTGTATTTTTTGGTTTTTTGCCTTGACTTGGGTGAATTCCTTATATATGTTGCATATTAACCCTTTATCTAATAACATTGTTTGTGAATAATTTTCTCCCATTCTGTAGATTTGTTTTCATATTTGTTTTCATATTATTAAATGTTTTCTTTGCAGTGCAGAAGATTTCTTAATTTGATGTAATAGTCCCACTTGTTTATATTTGCTTCTGTTACCTCTGTTTTTGGTGTCATATCCAAAATATTGCCCACACCAATGTCAAGGAGTTTTCCCCTGTTTTTTCCTAGTAATTTTATATTTCATGTGTTATATTAATATTATTTTGAGTTGATTTTTTGTATATGGTGTGAAATAAATACCTAATTTGATTTTTCTGTATGTGAATATAAAGTTTTTCCAGCACAGTTTATTGAAGGACTAAGTGCTCCCCATTGTGTGTTTTTGGAACCTCTTGTCAAAAATCAATTGTCTGTAAATGTGTGGGTTTATTTCTGGGGTTTATAGAATATCCATTGCTTGACATGTTTGTTTTTATGCCATGATATTTTGAGTGCAATAGCTTTATAATATATTTTAAATCAGGTGGTTTTATGACTCTAGCTTTGTTTTTTCCCCCTTCAAGATTGCTTTGATATTTGAGTTTCTTGTAATTACCCAGTCACAGGAGAAGAAAGGAAATATAATAAAAAAAAGCATAAATTCTGTAGGAATTATGGGATACCACCAAGAGGCTGAACATTCACATAATAGATTTCTTAGAAGGAACAGAGAGAGAAAATGGGCCAGAAAATATATTTAAGAAAATAATGACTGAAAATTTCACAAACCTTTGGAAAGACATTAACATTCAAGTACAAGAAACTCAGAAATCGGTAATCAAAATCAACCCAGAGAGGAGTTTACCAAGACACATAATCAAACTATCAAAACTCAAAGACAAAGAGATAATTCTGAAAGTAGCAATAAATACATGAATAAATACATCATATAAAAGAAAGCCCTAATATAACTATCAGCAGACTTCTCAGCAAAAATCCTGCACCCTAGGAGAGAATGGGATGATATATGCAAAGAGCTGAAGGGAAAAAAAAATAAAAACTGTCAACGAAGAATAGTTCTCGCCCAGGAAGTCTGTCCTTTAGAAATGTGAGAAAAATAAAACTTTTCCTAGACAAATAAAAGTTAAGAGAGTCCATCTCTACAAGGCCTACCTTATAGGAATTGCTAAAGGGAGTTCTTTAAGCTGAAACAAAAAGCTGCTAATTAATAACATAAAACGTAGGAAAGTACAAAAGTGAACAGTATAAGAAATACACAGTCATATTCAGAATACACTAGTACTGTAATGATGGTACGAAAACAATTTTATTTCCCTTACAAGGGTTAGTAGACAAAACTATTAAAAATAAACATAGCTACAGTAAATTGTTAAGGGATACACACTACAAAAAGATATATATTTTTACAACAAAATTATAAAATATGAGGCAGAGGAAAGAAAAGGTGTAGAGTTTTTATATACAATTAAAGTTAACTTGTTATCAGTTTAAAATAGTCAGCTATAAGAATAAAATGTTTTATGTAACCACAAACAAACCTATAACAGTTGAATAAAACATAAAAGAAAAAATTCAAAGCGTACCACTACAGAAAACCAGCGAATAACAAAAGAAGATAGCAACAGAGGAAAAAAGAAAAGGGCTACAAACAACCTCCAGGTGATTCTAATTCTCATTAAAGTTTGAGAATCACTGCTTTAGGCAATAAATCAGGAATATCAATTGGGCTACATGTAATAGCAGCTCAAACAACAGTGGCCTAACCCAATGGGATATATTTTTGTCACATAATATGAAGTATGGAGGTAGGCAGCCCAAGGTAGGAATAGCAGCTTAAAGAATATATTAAGGATCTAAGTTCTATATAGCTTCCTTATCCACATTTCTTATCGTGTACTATTCATCTTTATGTTCAATAAATGTCTGCATGCCAACTGAATCTTTTTCTTTTACCAATGAAACTTCCCAAAATCCCACCCATGAGATCCTACTTACATCACAGAATTACACTACATAGTTATAATCAGCTGCAAAGACTCTTGGGAAACCAAATTTTCAAGCTGGATACTGTATTGACTTTTGTGAAAACAGGTATTTGATAGTAAGTAAGTTTGGGCAGGCAACTAACATGTTTTCTTTAAGGTAGAATAATTTATATCGATATATGACAATAAGAAAACAAAGAGGCAGCTCATTTAAGAATATACTCACAATTTTTCTTTCCCTATGAGAACTATAATTATTATTTAGTCATTAACCTTATTAAATAGGTTAAACTTGATAAAATTGACAATGTTTAACCTTTTTAATTTACAAAAATGACAATTTTATAAGGTTCTACCTAATATAAACACTTCACATTGAAAACATATACATACTAACTAGTGTGCATACACCCTACAAAAAGAAAGACTGTCTTAACTTGTTTTCTAATCAAAAAGAGAGAAATGAATCCTTAACTCTATTCAAAAGGTTGAAGTCTATGATTTTAATTCCCTAGGTGATCAGAGTCACAATGTATAATGCTACATGCTATATCTTTTTGGGGAAATAGGCTAGAAAAGGCTATGAAGCAATGTAAATCACACTGTTCAGAAGACAACTCAAAGCACATGCTGATTTTTGGCCACTTACTACATACATCTTCACATTCTAAACTTTATTCTTAACAGTAGGTACACCACAATTCAAAATTTGGCTTGTACCAATAAGATTGATTTTGAAAAGGTGCATTTCCAAAAGCATTCTTTGTTGTCATTGGATTGCCATGTGAGATGACAACTCCAATTTGTTTGAAAGTTATAGAAAGAATGATTAATGAGACTATTCTGCCACCAAGTCTGTATATGCAGCCCATTTTATAAAGTAAAACTTCAGATTTTGGCAAAGTCAGAATTTTGCTATGCATTATGGAGTGATAATAGTCAATTGATATTTCTTCATTATCCCTGATTCATTTTGTGGTCTTTAGTACTAATTATTTGTAAAGTGTATTGCTTTATAGCTCCCCACAAAGAGATGGAGGAAATAACACTTTAGAAAAACATTTAATTGAACATTTTTTTAAAGTGCAAAGAAAATAATCACACTTCTCTGAAGTGGAATGATTGCTAACAAGATAAAACATTTATTTTAAGAACTGTATATTTCCTTTCCTGCACATCTGTGCTCAGCATTTGGACTAAGAGTACTTTCAGGGCTAGAATTTGGATCAATTGAAGAAGTCACTAGTTGAGTAAATGGGTCACAGCAATGAAATCACTTAGAAAATGTCTTAGATTTCAGGACTCACTGAAGAACTTTTAGAAGATTTTCTCAGTGGTGGATCATTGTGCTCTCTGAATGTAAGAAATGCTATGGTGGAGGTTTAGAACTTTGAAAAAGAAGATTCTAAAATAAAATAAATTCTAGAAAGTCTGTGTGGAGGTGGGGTTGTCTGAGACCCACACAGAGTGTGGAATGTTGGACAATGGAGACTTGGAGGGGTTGGGGGATGCGAGGGGATGGATGAAGGGAGGTTGCTTGGTGGGTACAATGTGCATTGCTCCAATGATGGATGCACTGAAGGCCCCAACTTCACCACCATGCAATATATTAATATCAATGTACCAAAATTGCTATTGTACCCCAATGAATATATACAAACAACAAATAAAGGAAAATAAAATGAATTCTAAATGGATTCAATGTAAAAAAAGAAAACCCAAGAAACTAAAGAAAAATGTGAGTGAACATTTAACTTATCTCAAGGTGAGCGATGACTTTATATATATGAAATGGAAATGAGAATAATCAAAAAGAAAATGTGCATAATATTTTTAAGCTGTAACTATTGGAATTCTGTACAGAGAAACCTAAGAAAATTCATAAGCAAACAAATAGTTGAAAAAAAGATTTGGGAAAATATGACAAAAGACTAATATACTAAATGTGTCATCTGAAATTAAATTATCTCTAATAACACAGGCAATCTTAATAGAAAAAAGGTAAAATTTGACATCAAAATTATAAAATATGATGTGAAGGGGGTTAAAATTATAGTTTTTATATGAGATTTTGGGTACTAATATATATATACAGCCAACACTGGAGCACCCAGATTCAGAACAAATATTACTAGACCTGAAGAGAGAGATAGATATTTAGTAATATCTATCTATATAATAACTATATTTAGTAATAATAATGAGGGATTTTAATACCATTTAATACCCATTCACAGCACTAGACAGATCATCTAGACAGGAAATTAGCAAAGAAACTTTGGACTAAAACTGGATTATAGAACAAATGCCCATAACAGATATTTACAGAACATTCTATCCAATAAATACAGAATATACATTATTTTCATCAGCATATGCAACATTCTCCAAGATAGATCATATGTTAGATCATAAAACAAATCTCAAATAATTTTAAAAATTAAAATTGTATCAAGTACCTTCTCAGACCACAGTGGAATAACACTAGAAATCACTGCCAAAAGGAACTTTGGAAACTATACAAATACATGGAAATTAAACAGCATGCTCCTGAACCACCACTGGGCCAACAAAGAAATTGAGACAGAAATTTAAAAATTTTTTGAAATAAATGAAAATAGAAATACAACACACCAAAACCTGTGGGATACGTCCAAAGCAGTGCCAAGAGTAAAGGTTATGGCATTAAATGTCTACATCAAGAAAAAACAAAAGATTACAAATTAACAATCTAATGATACACCTCAAAGAACTAAAAAAGTGAGAACAACCCAAACCCAAAATTAGCAGAATAAAAGAAAGAACAAAGATCAGAGCAGAACTAAATGAAACAGAGGACTCTGGGGGCCAAGATGGCAGATTAGAAGCAGCCTGCATACGCTGCTTTCAAGGAGAAGATCAAAAGCTGCAAGTGGATGCCCACCTACAGATGGACCCTCTTGGAGAGAGCATCGTAAATCAACACAGAAGCTATGGGAGACATTCAGAATAAGGGAGATGGGGACAGGGAAATTTACTCACCAAAACTGGAAGGTACCTGGGGGAGACACATACACATGGGGAAAGGATAAAGGAAAGAACCCTAGGGCCTCAGGCTTTCCATGCAGACACTGCAATTCGAGCTGTGAGCCTCCGCTCCAGCACCACCACCACTGTGGGCCTCTGTATTGATCAGGGAACTGCTTGGAGCCTGTATGGTGAAGTTGCTTTGGAAAGCAGGCTTAGCAGGGACCCATTGGCCTCTCTCCCCAAGTAAACACAGCTGATGCCACTTTGAGCTCTCAGGTCCAGAGGACCTGGTCTACACAAGGACCAGCTGTACTGCAACTGCCTTCACATCACCACTTGCTGGGCTGGGCAGGGAACAGGGAGAGCAAATGCTTTCACACTCCCATGACTAGGAGCTAAGCATCCTCCAAAAGGGAATTCCAATGGGATGGGCACCAATGCCACTGGAGAGGTCACATAGGGGCAGGCCCCATGGGACCTATGTGAGGAGAGAGCCCCAGCCATCCAACAGCCCAGCCCCATGGCCCCATGTAATGCCTCACTCAGGTCAAATCAACATCAGCCCACAGGCCAAGCAGAAGTCCTTGCCTCTACAGATCTGTGCACCACTGGCAGGTCACCTCCCCTGGCCCCACCCACCACTGCACTGAGGTCTGTGTCCCCAAGGAACCATGTGCTGGCCAGTGAGCCTTGCCCCCATGGACCCAAGTACTGACCAGAAGGACAAGACTCCCCAACCCTGCACCCTCCACAGAGGTCCACACCTACCTAGACCTGCTGACCATATCGCTGACCACAGCCCCCAGCCCTGTGTGCCAACTGGTGGGCCACACCCCCATAATCTCCCCTCCCCACACACTGTGGCAGGTCATACCCATTGGTTTTATGCACTGGCTGGCAGGCCAGGCCTTCCAGCTTTGTGCACCTGCAGTGGTCCATGGCCTATATAGCACTATATGCTGAACAGCAGAAGAAAAACTCAGTCCTATGCACTGCACCGAGAGCCATACTTCCACAGGCCCATGCAACACATAGAGATCCATGCCCCTGTGGTGTCCTACATGCCAGCTGGCAGGCCATGCTCCTGAGGACGCATGCAACACCATGCCCAGGGTCCAGCTCTCCACCATGGACCCATTAGCCACAAGCCACCCCCCACGTTCAGGACAAAAATATTATGAGTCATTATTGTCCTTAATAAAAGTTACATTTTGTAAAGGAAAAAGGCTGTTCCTCCTATAATACACATTTCATGCAGGGTAGAGGATTTCCACTGTATGTCCAAAAGAAAAATTTTTTGCTCCTCTTTCCATCTGCTCACTATCTCCTCTTATATAAGGAAATGTGGCTCTGTCTTAGTCTGCCTGTGTTGCTATAAAGGAATACCTGAAGTTGGGTAATTTATATAAAAAAAAGAGGTTTATTTGGCTCACAGTTCTGAAGACTGTACAAGCATGGCACCAGCACCTGCTTCTGGAGAAGGCTTCAGGGAGCTTCTAATCGAGACAGAGGCCAAAGGGGGAACAGGAGTGTCACATGGTGAGAGAAGGAGCAAGAGAGGGAAGAAGTGGTGCTGGGCTCCTTCAAACAACTCCCAAACACCTCCCACCAGGCCCCACCTCCAATACTGGGTATCAAATTTTAACATGAGATTTGGAGGAGCCAAATATCCAAATCATATTATTACTAAAACAAAATACCATAGACTGTGTGGGTTAGACAAGAGAAATTTATTTTCTCACAGTTCTGGAGGCTGGAAAGTTCAAGATCAGGTTCTGATAGGTTTCATTTTCTGGTGAGGGCTCTCCTCCTGGCTTTCAGAAGGCCACCTTTACCCTGCGTCCTCGCATAGCCTTTCCTTGGTATGTATGCAGGCACAGAGAGAGAGAGGACAGAGAGAAATAGGAAAGAGGAAGAGAGAGATTTCTTCCTCTTATTGTAAGGCCAATAATCCTATTGGATTAGGCCTACCCGTTCTGATACCATTTAACCTTAATTACCTTCACAAATACAGTCACATAGAAGGTTAGAGCTTCAACATGTGAATTTTGTGAAAACATAATTCAGTCCACGGCAGGTAGGAATACAGCAAGGGAAGTTAGGGAGTGGTGTGGCACGAGAAGAAAGGGGTACATAATGAGTCTGGAAAGACAGACAAAGATAAAGCTGGAGAAAGTCTTACAAGCTAATGGCAAAAAGAAACTATTAAAGGGAAATTTTGTCAAATAATTTTTTCACAGAATGAAATGAGAAGAGTCAAACATGAATTAAAAAAAGTAATCACATATAAGTTATCCATTGCCATATAACAAACTTTCCCAAAACTTAGTGGCTGAAAACATTTGTTATTTTACAGTTGATCTGGGTCAGAAATCTAGGTGTGTCTTCACTGAGTCTTTTGGCTCATAGTTTTTCCCAAGGCTAAAAACAAGGTGTCCAGTAGCATCAGTCAGTTCAAGGCTCAACCAGGGAACAGTACACGTCTCAGTTTTAAGCATGTTTGTATGTGCTGTTAGACCTAACCTTAGCTTAGTCATGTCCAAAATTCATATGCTTTTTGGCAAGATTTTTTTACTTATGAACTATTTGGACTATTTGGATGGTGGGCCTCAATTTCTCACAGGTTTTTGGGCATAGGACTCCCTCAGTTCCTTGCCACATGGACCTCTCTAGACAGTAGCTCACAGCACGCAGCTGGCTCCACCAGAGTGAGCAAGCAAGAAGAGCAAGGCAGAGTTTTAGCAAGACATAAGTTAGAGTCTTTTGCAGTTTTATTTAAGAAATGACATCCTATGCATTTGTGATGTGTTAGAAGCAAGTCACTAGAGTCACACTACACTCAAAGGTAGAGCATTTCACAAGGGCCTGAATACCAGGAAGTGGGTATCATTGCAAGCCATCTTGGAGGCTTTCTACCACAGAACCCAAATTGGTTTCCATTTATTAGTGCTTAGAATTATTCCTTTAATGAGCTGCTGAATAAAATCAGTTGCAAACTCAATATTCTTTCCCTTTTTAAAAATTATAACTAAAATTGCCCCTCTCCAACCATTAATTCAATGGAAAATTCCAGTTGCAAAATAGCCTATTAAATGAGAATCATTAAATGTTCATGCTATCCTTAACCTTCAATTTTGCGATGCATGGCATGAAATTGCATTCATTGTATTTGAAATGATGTTTAGGTTATTTGACGTTTCTACTTCCCAAAATCCATAAAACATTTTCCTATACCACTTCTGTTAGTGTTACTTGCTTTCTTCATCCTGTGATAGAACTTAATGATTCATTATTTGCAGAAACTTTCACACATTGTGAAGCTTTTGAAAATCTATATTAAAGGATATAATCTATGTTATGTGAGTTTCAGAGTGATTTCCAGGCAAGTATTTGAAAACCACCCACTTAGGTGCTTCAGGCTAAATTTTATTAGTTCACTTCTCGGGCCTTAAGAGGCAGGTCCCCTAAACTTTCAGTATCAGCTTTCCTGATGTCTACTCTACAATCTCTTCCAACAGTCCTATAAGCCCTAAACCCAAACTAGAATATATAGAGTGGCTTCTATTTTATTGACTGAATTTCACTGACACAATGTGTGTTCCACCTCTTTCTTCTGTCCCAGAGAAGCAGTGGGAAGCAAACTTGAAGCACAACACCTTCATCTTCAAGTTTCCTGGGTTTTTTGCAACAGAAGTTTTCTTCTGGAATAATGAGAATAGCAATGCTCAATCACTATAAACAATTTTAAATTTCAAGCTTTTATCTTATTTGAGTCTTTCTGAATTATTTCCATTTTACAAATGGAAAAATTGAAGTCCCAAGAATCAAAACCATAATGACTTATCACTTAACTCCAGTGAGAATGGCTTTTATCAAAATGTCCCAAAACAATAAACATTGGCATGGATGCAGAGAGATAGGAACACTCATACATTACTGGTGAGACTGAAAACTAGTGCAACCTCTGTGGAAAGTAACATAAAGATACCTCAAAGAGCTAAAAGTAGAACTATCATTTGATCCAGCAATCCCATTACTGGGCATCTACCCAAAAGAATAAAAGACATTCTATAAAAAAGACATCTGCACTTGAATGTTTATAGCAGCACAATTCACAATTGCAAAGATGTGGAAACAACCCAAGTGCCCATCAATACATGAGTGGATTAATAAAATGTGGTATATGTATATCATGGAGTTCTACTCAGGCACAAAAAACAATTGTGATATAGCACCTCTTGTATTATCCTGGATAGAGCTGGAACCCATTCTACTAAGTATCACAAGAATGGAAAAACAAGCACCACATGTACTCACCATCAAATTAGTATTAACTGATCACACTTAAGTACACATACAGTAATAATACTTATTGGGTGTTGGGCAGATGGCAGTGGGGAGGAGGGGATGGTTAAATCTACACCTAATTGTTGCAGTGCACACTGTCTGGGGAATGGACACACTTGAAGCTCTGACTTGGGTGGGGCAAAGGCAATATATGTAACCTAAACATTTGTACCCCCGTAATATGCTGAAATTTTAAAAAATTTAAAAAAAAAGAATGATGCTAAAGGAGGTCTGATTTTTTTTGCCAGAATTGACAACAACTTTAGATATTTATGAGCACTGTTGTGTAATGTAAAGAATATTAAAACCCAAGCCTTGAAACTTGGATTTCCCCTGCTTTGCCACTAATTAGCTAAGTAAAATCAAAGAACTCATTTAACCCCTCTGGCTTCAAATTTCCCTCATATAAAATGAAGAGGTGTATTTCTGAAATTATTTGCAATGCTCAAAGATCTTATATATTTTTACATCTTCATCTTTTGATTAACATGATTATGTAAAATCACTTTCACCTACCACTTAATGAGAATTGCCAGCAAGGTCCAGGATCTATAATGGTCCTGTGGCCTAGAAGCTTAAAGAATATTATTTTTCTATTCAATGTTCCAGGAACGGGTCATATTT
The DNA here is from genome assembly GCF_020740605.2 of Lemur catta. NCBI lineage: Eukaryota > Metazoa > Chordata > Mammalia > Primates > Lemuridae > Lemur > Lemur catta. Next base: position 49,224,454 of record NC_059128.1, on the reverse strand, counting down.
AATATTTGAATACAAAGCTATTATGTGCAATTGAAAATTACTTCTTTAGATTTGGTTCTCAAAAAATAATCTTTGGGAAATTGCACTTGGCAAGAGAAACACCTATTTTTATCCTTTATTTTATGAGGAACTTTCTCAGGCAAGCATAGTCATACACTGTCATGGTGATTATTTACAAGTGTCAGAAAGTTGCTGAGTGTCTAGGATACATAAAGCTCTCTAATCCTAGGTCTTTTGAGGAATCAAAGGAGTATAGCAATTTCTGCTCTCATGGAACATGTAATCTCTTTCATTGAGATTTTTGTTTCAATTGACATATTAAACTTGGCCAAATCATAAGCCATGTAAATTGTTAAGAACATTGAAATGATGGAGGTCAAGTCATACCTTGAGAAAAATATACATATAGTAAATACATGTAACTACCATCTGGCATTATAGTTGTCTCATTTGTACATTTTGTATTATATTTCTCCCTCAGTAGACTATATACAGTAAACAAATAGTATTTGAAGCCATGGAAGGAGGTATGATTCTCTGGGAGTGTGTATATGTAGAGAAAGGGGTGGGAGGAAGGAGAGAGAAAAAGAGAAGCCATTCTGGAATTCTCAGATTCAGGAAATGACCTCAGTTAGGGGAGTCTGTGAAGGTGACTGAGAAGGAGTATTCAGAAAGGTAGAAAAAAAGCAGGAGAGGCCAGGTCCAGTGGCACATGCCTGTACTCCCAGCATTTAGGGAGGCCGAAGCAGGATGATCACTTGAGCCCAGGAGTTCCAGGTTGCAGTGAGCTGTGATCACAGCACTGTGCTCCAGCCCAGGTGACAGAGCTAGCCCCTGTCTCAAAAAGAAAAAAAAAAAAAAGGCAAGAGAGTATAATGGTATGAAACTCATGAGAGAAAAAAAAGGTAATAAGTGTAGCTGGCTCGTGTCACAGAGAGGAAAGGAAAGAAAATACTTAAAATAGACTATTTGATTAAAAAGTCATCGATGCTCCTAGGAAGAACTGTCTCAGGAAGGAAACAGAATCAAATCTCACATTAAAGTTGGTTGAGGTTTGAAAGGATGGTGAGAAAATAATAGAAACAAAACCAAATGTTGAAAAGTCTATCAAGAAGTTTAATGATACAGGCAAGCAGAGATGAGTTTGAAATCAAATAAAAGTATTTTGGGGGAAAGGGAAGTGATATTTGAGGAAGAGAAAATTTTAGCCTTATTTTGAAACTGAGTAAAGATTAAATAAATTAATAAAAACAAAAAACTCTAAAGTTATGAAAAAGAATAATTATTTACTGGAATAAAGGTTGGAAAGAAAAGAGAACTTCCCTGTAGGAGAGGAGCAATGAAGTCTGAATCTGTAAGTGCACATAAAGGCAGAATAAGGCAAGATAGAGGGTACATGACTGACCTTTGCTCAGTGAGAAAGGTAGCTCCTGCTGAGAGAAGCAGCTCAGTATGGAATTAGAAAATTGCAAAAGGTGATAAATAAAGGTTTAGAAAAGCTTCTGTGGGGAATGGGAAAGGAAAAGGAATAGAAATGATCGGAAAGAAAAGAGCAACATAGCATTATTCTGAATGTATAGCATGTCTTATGTTTTATAAGACATTGTCTCTTCAAAAGTATGTGTACAGGTTTCAAAAATAATAATTTATATCATTTAAAAATATATTCCAATAGGGTAACCAGGTGAGAGCTACGAGTCAGTTTTTTAAAGGCAGATTAGGTTATCTGGAGTTCAAAGAGAGCTACACAACACAGACATAAGATAAATGCACAACTGTAGTCATCCTAAAGTGGTGTAGAACACTAGAACTTACTCTGTTTCAAATAACTAAAAGAAGGATATTGAATGATCCCAACACAAAGAAATAATAAATGTTTGAGATGATAAATAAGCCAATTACCCTGATCTACACACTATACATTATAGGTATCAAAACATCACTATGTACCTGAAGAATATGTAAAATTATTATTTCTCAATTAAAAAATATAAAAATTGACTTAATGTATAAATAATTATGCAAACACATAAATGAATAAGTGCATGGTAAGCTGTGGCATCTTTGGAATGCCTCAGTCAGGGGAACCAACACAGAGACAAATGAAAGCCCTACCCCCATGCTACCCCAAAGAGAAGAGCTAGGATTCAGAACAAAAAGAGCACTAGTTGAGATTAAGGGTTTTGACATTTCGAGGGGCATGGTGCAGGCTTTCTTCAGATATTGAAAGAACCAGAGACAAAAGGGAGTCCAAGGGCCATACTATTATAGAAAATACCTTTTAAAGGACTGATTTCTCCAGCAAGAAATCCTGTAATCTTTTCCAGGTAATTAGCTTAAGGAGGTCATTTTAGTAGATCCAACAACTGTAAACAAATTATACTGAAGTGATGCTTTAAATTATGTATTGGCAAAAATGTGCTTTTCAAGTATCCTGAGTTTAATTGATTTTAGGAGAATGTTTGCTGCAGGATGCTACAATAAATGCCACTGTTGAGTGGGCTGCTTGAAATGAACACTGAAAAAAGACAGTACATGCCTAAATTATTTGAATTGTTTGTTGGAAGTTACGTTTAATATACAAATTCCTCGGAGATACTGTGGGTTTGGTTCCAGACAATTGCAATAAAGCAAATATTGCAATAAGGTGAGCCACACGAATTTTTTGGCTTCCCAGTGTATATAAAATTTATATTTACACTATACTCTAGTCTATTAAGTGTGCAATACCATTATGTCTAAAACAGAACATACATACCTTAATTAAAAAATACTTTATTGCTAAAAATGCTAACAATCATCTGAGCCTTCAGCAAGTCGTAATCTTGCATGTGGAGGGTTTTGCCTCTATATTCATGGATGCTGACTAAATAGACCAGTGGTTGCTGAAGGCTAGAGTAGCTATGGCAATTTTTTTAAAATAAGAAAACAATGAATTTTGCTGTATAGATTCACTATCCATTCATAAAAGATTTCTTTGTTGCATGAGATGCTATTTCACAGCATTTTACCTACAGTAGAACTTGTTTCAAAATTGAAGTCAATATTCTCAAACCTTGCCACTGCTTTAGCAACTAAGTTTATATAATACTCTAAATCCTTTGTTCTCATTTCAACAATGTTCACAGCATCTCAACCAGGAGTAACTTCCATCTCAAGAAACCACGTTCTTTGCTCATCCATAAGAAGCAACTCCTCATCTGTTAAAGTTTTATCATGAAATTGCAGCAATTCAATCACGTCTTCAAGGTCCACTTCTAATTCTAGTTCTCTTGTTGTTTCTACCACATCTATAATTACTCCCCCCACTGAAGTCTTGAATCCCTCTAAGTCATCTATGAAGGTTGGAATCCACTACTTCCAAACTCCTGTTAATGTTGACATTTTTACCTCCTTCCATGAATCATGTATGGTCTTAATGGAATCTAGAATGCTGAATTTTTTCATAAGGCTTTTAATTTACTTTGCCCAAATCCCTCAGAAGAATAACTATCTGTGACAGCTATAGACTTACAAAGTGTGTTTCCTATATAATAAGACTTGAAAGACAAAATTACTCCCTGATCAATGGGCTACAGGATGGATGTGTTAGCAGGCATATAAACAAAATTAATCTCCTTATACATCTCCATCAGAGCTCTTGGGTGACTAGGTGCTCTGTCAGTGAATAGTAATATTAACCATTTTGAAAGGAATTTTTTTCTGAGCAGTAGGTCTCCACAGTGGGCTTAAAATATTCAGTAAACCATGCTATAAACAGATGTAAAGTCATCCAGGCTTTGATGTTCCATTTATATAGGCAGAGTCGATTTAGCATAATTCTTAAGGGCCCTAGGATTTTTGGAATGCTAAAGGAGCATCGGCTTCAACTTCAAGTCCCTAATAAGAGAGTTGGCCTGTCCACTGAAGATCTGAAGCCAACAATTGACTTCTGTCAAGTTATGAAAGTCTTTTAGATAGCATCTTCTTCCAGTAGAAGGTCATTTCATCTAATGTAGCCACCTTCATCAATAATCTTAGCTAGATCTTCTGAATAATTTGCTGCAGCTTCTACATCAGCACTTCTACTATGTTTTGCACATTTATGTTATAAGGATGATTTCTTTTCTTAAACCTCATGAATCAACCTCTGCTACCATCCAACTTTTCTTCTGCAGCTTCCTCACCTCTCTGAGCCTTCACACAATTGAACAGAGTTAGGGTCTTGCTCTGGGTTAGGCTTTGGCTTAAGGGAATGATGTGGCTGGTTTGATCTTCTCTCCTGACCACTAAACTTTCTCCATATCAGTAATAAGTCTGTTCACTTTCTTATCATTCATGTGTCCACTGCAGTAGCAGTTTTAATTTCCTTCAAGACCTTTTCCTTTGCATTCACAACTAGGTTGTTGGCGCAAAAGGCCTAGCTTGGTTTTTGATGTGCCTTGTTCACTGAGCTTGATCATTTCTAGCTTTTGATTTCAAGTGAGAGATGTGCAACTCTTCCTTTTATTTGAATACTTAGAGGCCAATGTAGGATTATTAATTGGCCTAGTGGCAATATTGTTGTGCCTCAGGAAATAGGGAGGCCCAAGGAGAGGGAGAGAAATGGGAGAATGACCAGTCAGTGGAGCAGTGAGAACAGACACAACATTTTTCAATTGTTTGCTGTCTTATATGGGCACAATTCATGGTTCCTGAAAACAATTACAATGGTAACATCAAAGATCACTGGGAATAGATCCTCACAACTGATTTAATAATAATAAAAAGGTCCAAAGTATTGCAAGAGTTACCAAAATGTGACATACAGACATGAAGTGAGCACATGCTTTTGGAAAATGTTGCTGAAAGACTTGTGGACACAGGGTTGCCACAAGCCTTCTTTGTCTAAAACACAGCACCTGTGAAGTGCAATAAAGTGAAACACAATAAAATGAGCTATGCCTATACACAAAATTGAGTAGCTCTCTCTGAAGCCTGGGTTATGCTACGTGAAAAGTTATCAGTTACTCCAATAAAAGCTTCAGCTACTATAATAAAAGCTCTGATAGAAATGGGCTTGGTCTTCCAGCCACAGGAGTCTGTCATGAAGAGCTACGATTCAAGGGGCCACCATCACCTAAGAAGAAAGCAAATAGCCAGCCTCTGGAGCCTTAGACCACCAGGATCATCACTCTCTCTTCTTTCCCTGCTGCACAGACATCATTCAGGTGGTAGAAATGTGTTGTGCTGTGGGTTATGTTAAACTTCTCCCTCTATGTCCTGAGAATCTGGGCCTTCAACATTGGGGTTGCCAACAATAGATTATATGCTCCAAGGTCTGCTTTTTCAAATGTGCATCATTTTACTTAATGTCATAACACACAGAAACAGAAGATTTGTGAGGGTTTTGTACACAGAAAATATATGCCTCCATCCTTCCTTCCCTTTGGGAAAAAAAAAGAAAACCAAAAACACTGGTTTGCCAAGGTGACAATAAAATAAACATGATGCAGATATTGATAACAGCCACATTGTTTACTAAGTGCCCCAAATGCTAGAAGAGTTACATTGATCCATTTAATAGTTAACACCACAAAATTAAGAGAAGAATACAGAACATATTACATAATTCAGAGCATACTACTGTGAATACAGAAACCGAGCCCCAGAGAGACTAAGCAGAGTCCAAGTTAACTCAGTAACTGTCAACGTCAATGTTCACACTCAAGTCTGGCTGACTCCCAGCCTGAGCTCTTCCGACACAACACGCCCTATCAGAGTTCTCATTAACACTTTGTAAGGCAGGGGCAGGAGCAAATTAACATCTCTAGATTAAGTTAACTATCAAGAAAAAAAATGAAAGGTGGGTAGTTTAGTCTGAAATACTCCAAAGGCTTAGAATGTTCATTTTTAAGAATTCCTTAAAGTAGTATCTTTTCTCCCATATACTTTCATATAGAGCCTTCTTTAATTAAAGTTCCAAATGGCTGTCTTAAAAGGATAAGAAAGGCAGGAAAAGTATAAATAAAATAGACTGGTGCTAAGACAAGGAGATTCGTCAAAGGAATACACTAGATGGCAGAAATAGACTCTGTATAACAGAGCTTAGAATATAATAACAAAAGAAATTCACATGAAAAAGGAATAGTCAATATTTAATAGATGTTACTGACATAGTATTAATAATACATTGACTTTGGAGTGAGGGAGGAAGATGGGGAGACAGAATTAGATTCTTACCTCATATTAACTAACTAAATAAATAGTAAAAATATGTTTATAAGTTTAACAGAAGAAAATATTGGCTGGACATGGTGGCTCATGCCTGTAATCCCAGCACTTTGGGAGGCCAAGGCACATGGATCACTTTAGGTCAGGAGTTTGAGGCCAGCCTAGGCAACACAGTGAGACCCAATCTCTAAAAATATAATAATAATAAAAGATAAGAAAATAAGAAAGAAAATATATGGAAGACTATCTCTTCTAGGATGGAGAGAAATTTTGTGAGTCATAAAGAAATCACAACTAAAAAATTCGTAGATATAATTACATAAAAATTGTACACCAAAAAAGATCAGAGGAAAAAATGTGAGGAATTATAATCAACATATAATAATTAACATTACTATTTTAGAGTTTGTAGTTTAAAAAGGTAAATATGCAAGTATAAAAAAAGGCAAAGAACATGAAAATTTTGACAAGAAAAATGAAGAGTGCCAAAAGCATTTGAAAAACTTCAGTCCAACTAGGAAATAGCAAAAAGTTACTTTAACAATGCAGTACCATATTTTAACTATAATAATTGCAAAGATTCAAAACATGAGTAAAACCAGTGTTGGTGACTATGCAACAAAATACAGTCTCTTTCAAAGTTGGTGGCAGTATATATTCATTTAAAAAATGGAATTATATGTCAAAAACCTGAAAATTATTATACATATTGACTCATAAATTTCACTTCTAAAAATTTATACTAAGGGGAAAATGACACATGCACAAGGATGTGTTAAGAAGACAGTTCATTGTAGAGATATTTATAATAGAAAAAGTATATAAAGACCTGTATATTCAAAAATGGTGATATTGTTCTACAAATTTTGATGTGTCTATACAATTGGTGTATTGTGCAGCCATTTCATATTATTATAATTTTTTTCAAAAATAATATTCTAAAAATTTCTAAGTTAGAAATTTCTTACAATTAAGCAGGAAATTCTTCAAAATGTTTGTAGTTAAGGGGGTTTTGGGTGGGGGAGGAGGGAGCAATACAAGTAAAAATTTACAACTAAGCAAAAGAAAGCTTTTTCTAGTCCTTAGCCCCATAGTGATGTAAGGTGTTTCTTATCTGATTGGAAAAAGGAAACTTATTTATCTTTTAAAAGACTTCACAGGACTTTGTTCTTTACTTTGGTGAGTTTTTCTGGGCCCCTTTTTTTAGAGGATCAGAAATCAGGTTGTGGTGGTACACTATAAATAGAGGCATCTTTCACATAAACAAGTTTACATGAACTGAGCTCATAAGACGATGATATACATCCAATTTCAAATTTATTGTTTGCAACAAGAAATAAATGTCATAGAAACCAGAGTACTTGTAAGTCCATGTGACCGGGCACCCTCTCACTTAAGCAGACCTGCACGAGAAGCTGGATGATAAGCAGAAGTTTGTTAAGTGAACCTGAGACCAAAAGAGAGAACTAGATGAGTAAAATGTTTAATGTCATTGGAAACAGCCTGATGCAAGCATATAACCACAGAGATGGTCTTCCCAGTAGGACCAGAATATTCAACTACAGCTCCCTTCTTTCAACCTCATGCCAAAAATGGCCTTGCTAAACGTCTGTGTTACAGTGTGACTGAGAGAGGAAGCTGGGGCGGGGGTGGTTCTAGTCCCTTAGATGAGGGGCCCTTCATAAAAGGCATAGACTTACAGAATGTGGATAAAACAAAGAGAGCTTTAATGCAATCTCCCAAGACCCAGTAAGAAAGAAAAGGATGCCTAGCTGAAGAGGAGAGATAAGGGTTACAGTTTGTCATTACTAGAGAAAGGGACTGGTACATACAGACAGCTGTGCCTGGAGGGCAGATTTCTCCCCATGGTTCACGGTTCCTTGAGGAAGCTGAGTCGTTTGTGTCTGGCAACAGCAGTAACAGCACTTGCATTTACCACTCTCCACCAGCTGCCAAGAGGCAGCAAAAGCAGCATGTGTCCCAGTGCCCTGAAGAGACAGCCAGAGGCCTTCATGCTCGGCTGGCTGGCTGGCTGAAGTTCTTGGTCTGAGGCTGGCCAAAGAAAGACAGGCAAGCAGCAGAATCATGTTGAGCACAATGAGATGCTTAAGTTTGGCTGCCTAAGTTTTCAATTAAACCATGTGATTATTGCCAGTAGTGGACCATTTTGACCTAGGAAAATGGCAATGTTATATGGTTGAAACTATGTAACAAGGTTGGCCATGAACTCAGACTCTGAATTCCACCACCAAAAATAAGACAGCAATTCCTTGAAAGAATATGGTCCAAGTAAACCCAATGAAAATTTTAAGCGAAACAACTGTTCTATGAGAAAGTTGATCAGCCAAGTTCTCATTACAAGCTTAAGCAAGTTTAGAGAACTACCTGTTAACCAACAAAAAAAAAAGAAAAAAAGGAATTTTCTCTTCAGGCACAAGTCTCCAGGGTACCTATTCCAGGGACCACTACCAAAACAGAAGGGAACTCTGAGAGAAGTTATTAAGCTAGGACTTCTTCCCTCTGAGGGAGTGTTTGTACAGGCAACACCAACATTTGCACTCTGATTTTCCTTTCTCTACACCTGCATTGCTAACAAAGCCCATTTGCATTGACATGGTAAAATTGAAGCAATTTTGATTCATTCAGAGAGTTACGATACAGTCCTTTGGCCCTGAAAAATTGTCCTTTGTTTTTAAGATGATTTGTATATCTCTACTTCGATGTATTGATTTTGAAGTTAAACAGTGAAGATAGTCTTATTTTCAGATTCCCAGAGGATTCATCAATTTGGTCTCCTTGTCAAATAACAATAAAAATAACATATTACTTATTGAGCTCTTACTGTGTGCCAGGCCTATGTGCAGGGCACTGTTGTAAATCCTTTCCATGCATTAATTCATTTAATCTTCTTGTCAGTATTCCAACTGTGAGAAGCAGGGCTCAAACCCAAGAAGTATGGTTTTACATTTCCTTAACTACCAGTAGTTAACTCTTCTTAATCATTATTATACTAGCATATAAAAGAAGAAAGTAAAAAAGTATTAATACATAAATTCAGTTTTATCTATAATATATTTAATTTATATAAGCAGGAAGATTTATTTTAAAAGACCGATTTATTGCTTATTATCTGTCTCTCCCTACTCCAAATGAAAGTTCTTTGAGGGCAGAGACTTTGACTGCTTTGGTTACTGCTGCATCTCTGGTGTCTGGAATAGGCATAGGAAGCACTCATTAAATACAATGACCATTTTTTTATCTTTTTTTATTTTCCATTTTATTTCTTTTAAGGAAATAAAAGGGGAGGGTTGTGGTTTGTACAATATATTACACGCTCATGACCAACTATCCATAAATATTTGTTGAATGAATAAATGATCTGAAAAAGTCTTTGACTTTTTAATTTTTCGTATACTTACATGGTCTGTACTATCTACCCAAACGCAACGAACTCCAGTGGCAGCTATTTTATAAATGGAAATCAGCACCTACAAAAGCAGCCAAAAATCACCTAAAGAGCAGGATCTCAGGACTTTACCCCAACTTAGTGGGATGAAGTTCACAAAGAATAAGCCAGCAAGCTCCGGACCAGGAAGCTGCCCTGCTTCTCCCCATGCTTTAAGTATTGGTGAAGACCTTTGATGCTTCCTGAAGAAGGGCTATTCCCTGGAAGTCAGCATCTCACCAGGCAGCAGAGGTGGGGAAGTGTGGCTACTGCAGGCTGCAAGATCAGCTGTGGGTGGTAAGTTCTCATAAAATGAGAAAGGAAATTTATTAAGTAAGGAAAATGCACAACAAACTACAGACAAAGAGGAAAGAGTATTTAAAATGCACCAGTCAGTAAATAAGGAGAAAGAATTTAAATGGCTGCCCACATAAATGAGAAGATCCAGTTACATTCATTTGCAGGTAAGTTGAGGTAATAGTTGAATTCAGTGGGGCGAAGTTCTCCACAAAAATTAGAATGGACATGAACTCTCCAGGTTACAAGTCAGGTAACAGAGGCCCTTACTCATATTATTATAGTTAGAAAATCACCACACAAATGAAGGAAACCTTCAGAGAATGTTTGGAAAGAAACTTGGAAGGATTTATAAAATAAGTAAAATTAGAGGGGGCAGTTTAAAGGTTGTGAATAATTTTGGGGGGTCGCATATAACTTAATAAGCCTCATGCTGGGGATTTTTAAAATGATACAGACTTGCTATTTCATTCACTGACTTCATCAATTAGAGTAAACAGACTGCATGTCTCATGTGGCCAACTCACATAGTTGGAAATCCCAGGACTGATAGAGCTCATTCTCCTCTTCTAGTGGCTTTCAGTAATGGCTAAAAAACTTAAAGAAAATTGGAAGAGATACCTTGATTCCCTTCCCTGATTGCTGTCATCAAGAAAGTTTCAGTTAACCAAAAAAGTTTTAGAAGCAGGGGTCAGCAAACTATGCTGGCCAAATCAAGCCCGCCACTTGCTTTTGTAGATAAAGCTGTATTGCAACACAGCCGCCTCCGTGTTATCTGTGCTGCTTTCACACTACAGAGGCAGAGCAGAGTAGTTGAGACAGCGACTGTGTGGCCTGCAAAAGTAAAAATATTTACTACCTGGCCATTTACAGAAAAAGTTTGCTGACAACCTGGAGAAAACGAGGACAGGGGGTTATAAAAGCCTGTCATCACATACTTAAGACATTCTCTTTCTAATGTCTGAGTCACTTTTTGATGATATGATGAATATTTTGAGAGATATATTTAATTTTCCAGAACTCTAAACCCAGGCACCATCCTTGCTTATGTGTGCTAAGTAGTAGCTAATGATCTGAAAGAGTTGATCCACTTAATAGCCACTGGAGAAAATCTAGCTCATCTCAGAATAAAGTTCCATAAAGCATAATCATTATTCTGTTTAGTATTCCATCAAACTGTTGGATTTTATAGGACTCTCATAAAACTTTAATGTTCTTCCAGTGCTGTAATCAGATGAACAAAGCCATATTTTAACACAAAACACTTCTGATTGTATGACATATTAAGATTTTAAAAACATATGTTCAATCTACAACGTGAAAGCAACAGGATGGTAGATAGTTGATGGTTGTAGTTAAATCTGTCATAAAAACTACATTATTCTTTTTAAATCTGAATAAAATTTCACTGACAAAGATGGTTTGTGCTCAACCATTAATGTGAACAGGCAGTATGAGTCAACCATAACGTATTAAGCAAATCACAGCTGTGAACTATTTATTAAGTAATTTATTTCATGCCATGTTTATCTCTGTTACTCATCAAAACATTCTTACCACATGAAATGGTATTTCATTTTCTTTTATTTGAATAAAAATACATACAGATTTACAGTGGCACAAATTTTTATTTCTGCCATGGAAGAAGAACTACTTTTTAATCTTACTAGATTTTTCCATGAAAATAAAACATTTAAAAATATGAAAAAGTTTGCATTTTTTTATGATAAGGAAAAGTCACTTTTAAAATAGGTTCCTCAAAGAACCATAAGGAAACAATGAAAGAGATTACTTTCTCTCATCTAAACATTCTAGTGTATCAACTGAATGACAAGAACAAAACTTTGTCTTTGCACACCATTCAGCACATATAGATTTTTTTATAACGTAGTTTATTAAGGTAACATTCCAAAAAGGGGAAGTCTTATATACTTTTATTTTTCTCTAGTTTACCAGACATCACTTATATAAATAGGAAGGATGTATTCAATATCTAACCTTAACAAACAAGCCTGGAGGGATTCTCTAGTTGACATAGTTAAAAGAATTACAAAGTGTTCATGGACAATGAATGAATATTCTGATGTAAGAGACTGTACATTTTTTATAAAGCTAATAAGCATAAATTCTTTAAATATAATGTGGAAAGAGGGAAACAGTGAATAGAAACTGATGAAAATTCTTAACCCAGTGTGACTGAAAGAATAGTCCTGACCCTGGATAGGTCCAAATTCTTTTGGTCCTCTCAATGTGCTTCCTCTTATGAGTATCCTACACAGGTTTTCCACTTCTATATTTTCTACATAAAGCTTTTGGCCTCGCTTCCTCATGACTCAGAGGTTGTACAGGGCTGCAGTTTTATCCTGTTTTTATTACTGGCTCTATTTTATTCTGTGAGTGTCTTCTTCCACTCTGGGGGAAAAAATGTTTTCCTGATTGAGGTCTTGGCTTTCCTTGATTTCTACTAGAGACTTGTATTGATGCACTGTGCAATTCAATTAAGCATTTTTGAGCTACCAAGATCATGGGAGGATCTGCTGCTTAATCATCTCAGACTCAAGAATGTGAGGGCTACATCCGTACCCCAACAGTTCATGCATGATAGACTAAAGAATAAAACTAAACCATTTTGTTAGGAGTCTTTTTTAATCAAGCCCTCTCTGGTAGGAGTGACCTCAAATAAATAAAATAAATTTTATTTCTCTAAAATAGAATTTTGAAAGGAACTAAAAATACATTGTTTAAAGGAACTCTAAAGAAAAGTATTTTCTGAGACAGTAGAAATCTACTTTTCTCTAATGTTCCTTTTACACAATATATTTTGAGTTTCTATTATAGTGTGAGTCTAGCCATGCCGTTATTTACTTTTGAATACCTTGTTTCATCAAGCAGCTCATTATAATCTTCCAACTTTTCAGATTTTGGTATATGAAAACCAGTACCTCTATTAGTCAGAAATCCAACAGGATTAAATGAGGAGAGTTTAATAAAGAGAATCTAGTAGGCTGAATGTTTGACCCCTCCCCCAAATATTTTTACCTGAAACCCCAGAATATGACCTAATTTGGAATAAAGATCTTTGCAGATGTAATCAAAGGTAAAGAGCAAGGTAAAGATCTCAAGATGAGATTACCTGGGGTTAGGGTTGGCTCTAAATTTAATGAATAGGTGTCCTTATAAGAGACAGAAAAGAGATTGGGCATGGTGGCTCATACCTGTAATCCTAGCACTTTGGGAGGTAGAGGTGGGAGGATCATTTGAGCCTAGGAGCTCAAGACCAGCCTGAGCAACATAGCCAGACTCCATCTCTGCAAAAAATATTTAAAACTTAGCTGGGCCTGATGGTGCATGCCTGTAATTCCAGCTACTTGGTAGGCAGAGGCAGGAGGATCACTTGAGCCCAGGAGTTTGAGGTTGCAGTAAGCTGTCTCAAAAAAAAAAAAAACAGCAAAAGGAGAAGATACATAGAGGGGAAGGCAATGTGAAGATAAAAGCAGGAATTGGACTGATGTGGTAAAAGACAAGGACTTCTGACAGGCACCAGGAGCATGGAACAGATCCTTCCTCCTATTCTCCAAAGAAAACCAACCCTGCCAACACCTTGATTTTGGACTTTTGGTCTCCAAAACTGTGGGGGAATTTCTGTTGCTTTAAGGTACTATGTTTGCAGTAATTTGTTATGGCAGTCCTAGGAAACTAATGCAGACTATTGACAAGGGTGTAGCAGAGGTTAAAAAAAAAAAAAAAAACTATCAAGACATGGAGAAGCACCCTATTTAGTGAAAGAGGAGTGAAGATCATTACCCATCCCTGCATCTGAAAAGGCAAGGCAAGGAGAATTTACCACAACCCAGAGAAAAGCTGTAGCTGTAGGAGAGGGCTACCTGCAGAAGCTGTGACCTTAAAAAGACAAAAGCAGCCACTGACAGCCTACAATATAGCAGAAGAAAACAGAAGAAATAACCCTGGCCTCTCTCTTCTGCCTCTGATTTATCAGTATCTCCCATTGGTCAAATCAAGGAGAAAAAGAGGACAAAGGAATATCTGTCCCCAAAGGCACAGAGCAGGGTGGAGAAGGGAAAAGAGTTGATTTAGAGGGGATTACAAAGAATAGTTAATGCCATATAATATGAAAAATACCATTAAATTATTTTTGCAGCAAATATTTCTATCTAACATTTATTTCTAAGCATGAGCAGAAATGAAAGACATAGAATAGGTTTAGAAATTATAATGAGAAATAATTGCTTCTATGTATTTCTGTCAAGGCCTATGGACTGCTGAAGATTTTCTAACTACAATCTAAGCCATTTGTGTTTTAAATCAGAAGAACCAATGTTTCCTCTATAAACACTAAAACATGTATTTTTTACACAGCATAGATTTTGCTTTTCAAATATAAAATTAACATTACATGTAAATAATGTAAAGAAATTAATTTTATTTAGGTACTTACTATGTCAAAGAAGTGTTCAGTGTTGCTGACAGTCTGGATAGTTACACATTGTCAAGTTGTTTTGACAACTTGATTTTTTTCACTATCCTGAAAATCCTTTTCTCACCAGAAACTCTGCTTCATTTGTAAACGTGGTGGATAAAATGGTCTCTTTTATAATCACTCTATGTTGAGTGCATTTCTAATTACCAATGCATACTCACCTGTTTAGCCGATATGTTGTTTACAATTGTTAAATACCCCAGCAGAGTAATGACATTTTCTGGTTCATTAAGTCAGTCCAAACGTCATAGTACATATTTTGTCCTCAAATTGATAGCAGGGATTGTGGATCAACATTTAAAATATGCCTACCAGAATGACAATAATTACTCTATTTTGAGACTCCATTTTAGCATTTTTGATCCAGTACCAGTGTTTCTACAATCATTTAGTATGATGACTTGAAGCAATAAAATGTATGCACTAGGCAACCTGTCACGTCAATTTTGTTCCCAGTGCTTCCTATTTCTAAGTGTAAAAACTCCAGCAGCACAGAGAGGATGGAGAGTCCAAACAAATAATGTGAGCTGTGAATAAGTGGAGGAGAACCACATAGATTTTTCCCGAGATAGCTGCTCAGCTGCAGGTCTCTGATGATACAGAGCTCAGGTGAAGAAAGAGAATATTTTACATAGGGAGCTTTGTCAGCCGTAATCAGGAATTACTGTCCCTACACCACTATCAAGAAGGAATAACAAAAAAGAGAAAAAGAATGAAGATCAATGCTTCCAGCAGGGAACACATTGCAGAGACTGACTTCCTGCCAGACTAGATCTTGAACAGTCTATTCCAAAAAGAAAAAAAGAGTTTTCATCAAGCCGGCAAGACGAGAAGGCACATCAGTGAGCTCCCGTCCTTTTGGCTCATTTATTTTAGCTGAAAGATGTTTCAAATAAGAAAGGAAGATCTATTTGAAGGTGTCAAAATGGGAAAAATAAATGAACTTAATTTTGGAAATAAGCAGTTAACATATAAAAATTAGGCTTCCCCTAAAACTTAACAAGGAATAAATATCCATTAACATGTTTCTAAGAAGGACATAGAATGAATCATAATGAAGTCAGAGGGGAGACCTGGATTTATTATGGTCATTTCTGCTCCAGCTGGATGTTACTCTAGGGTCTCCAAGAATCAAAGACCTGCTTCTGCTCTGGGCCCGTGACCTGTACAATGGTTATAGAGATGATAAGACACCTGAAGTCAAAAACTATGGACGTATATAATTATATTTTCAATTTCAACTCAGAACAGAAGTTGAGCAACAGGAGCACACTCAATAAGAAACATTTCATAGTCTATAGTTTCTGTCCTTCAGAGAAAAACTGACAATAAACCAGAAGCCTGTGAGTCAATATTAGGTGCAGAGAAAAGAGTGTCAAGAAAAAGCAATCCAGGAGACCACACTGAATACACAGGATTTAGGACTCAACAGGAGCACCTTTTCACAGACATTTGGCAGAACCAGTCAATTTTAAACAGGCTACCTTTCCAAGTCAGTGTCCTCAGGCAGAAAGACAATTATAAATCAGAAGGCTCAAGAGAGAGCCAAAAGTTATTCTGGTTTGCAGGATTAGGAAACAGACTTAAGGCACCAGTCCTTGTCCAGTAGTAATCAGATGCCCATTTTCTGTTTTCCTCAATTCTAATGAACCAGTCTCCAATTTGTTAGATACCAAGTGTCTTTCTGACTCTAACTTTTTTAAAATTATTTTTGTTGTAGTACTAATTGAATCCAAATACTCAAAATTTAAACTAATCCATAAATTATAAACTTAATTTTACAAGAATATGTAAGATACAGTTTAAACTTGGATTGATAAGATTTGGAAATACTCCTATAAGCTCAGTAACTAATGATCACACCAAACTTTAAAACCAAATGAATGTGAAAATATCAGTTGCTCACTAATGTTTTTAATGGTCCTGTTCCAGTTTTGTTTAACTTGGTTTTGTATAAATTAAAAAATTATATTTATTAACCAAGGCCTTCAAATAAACATAGATTTACTGAACACCAAACAAGTAATGATTTCAGTTTTCAGTGTCCTGCTGTATTAGCTTCAAGAAAGAGTAGAAACCTATCTTGTTCTTACAACTTAGCATTTTTCCTTTTGTAAAAGATGATTTTCTAAACATAATCCATTTTCATTTAATGTTAAATACACTTTGTGTTATTCTATAATTCTATTATTTTTCTCATTTCTGAATTTAATTCTGCACTTTTCATATCAGAACAAGAAGCCTCACCATTGACTTTCATAACATAAAAATTGGTATAAGCTTCAAATCCATTGTACAAATCATGAGCCATGATTAATTATAAACTTTGACTAGGATTATTCCATTTTTTTACTATAGCATCAAAAAAAAGTCTTAATTTACTTGAATTAGCTTTAGACCATCCAGCTAACTGTTGTATATTTGATCCTACATTCACATTATACAAAAACAGCATGACACCAGTAGACTATGATAAGTTATGGATGTGTAATGTACTGCCTAAAGCAAACACTGAAAGAGCTATATGAAGAAAAACACTCAAATATATTACAGACAAATTCTTAAAATATTTTTATATGTAATCACAAAAGAGACCAAACTTCCTCCATCAACCAATGTATTTTTCATTCATGAAATGATTATGTGCATGGGGGGAATTAGAAAATGTAGTACTTCTCAGATTCGGTCAAAATCAAAATGAATAGAGCAAAGATGAACAAATAATATTCCTATCACTGTTTTTAACAGTTATCATTTTTCTTCCAAATAAAAGAGGTAGGCTGAAAAGTGTTTCAATATTTTTCTCTAATTATAAAATTAATATGTATTTGTCATTAAAAAAATAAGATGATACAGAAAATTTACAAAAAAGATGAAAATTACCCATAATTTCTGTAAACAGAATTTATAGTCCAAATTCTCCTAGCTACAAGTTTTCCCAAGCATTAGGGAAAATTCTTCAGAAAAGTTTGAGGTGCTAGTTCTAGATCAAATAAAATTCTCCTACTTTAACATATTCCAAGGATAAAGCAGGAGAGCTTATATACTCCTCTCCTACTAGTATAATGAATATATTATTAGGATTTATTTGGAAATTAACTCCATTCTTCATCTTATAGCATTCAGAAGGTTGAGGGATAGAGAAAAAAAAAATTGAGTACAAAATGATATCAATAATAGTACTGTAACATAAATTCCCAAACAAAACATTCAACAAAAACATATCAAAACTCCCTAGAATAAAATCACTAGTTCCAATACTTCCATAGGAATATGGACATGAACATGTCTTCCAAACTAACCAGTTAGTATACTTTCTCAACTCTTGTTTATTTTAAAATAAGAAGAGAAATGAAACTGCATCTTGGGAATTTTAATATAGAACATGTACTCACTATTAAACTCATTGGCAAAAGTTTTCCAAAATTCTCTTTCAGAAACCACTTAGAAAATAAAACTCTTATCTGCTCTTCTCACAAAGGAGACTAAATTTCTGTTCTCCTCTGCCCTTTGAAAACAGATAATTGAAAGAGAGATTCATAATGGGATTCTTTTGCAGTGTATCTAAATATTTGGCTTCAGGCCAAATTGAAACAGCTCTTCAGCCTTGGAAACTAAAAAATTAACCTTAAGTTGAAAATAGATGACTTTTGAAAGGAAGGTTTAAAAGCTACTTTAATGCTCAATATCAGCCTATTCTAAAAATAAGTCACTTTCCAAATATTAAAGAAACTTTGGGATTCTGGAGTAGTCCTAAATTCACATTTCATGAAAATAAAAAGGACAGGCTAAGGTTACTTTCCATGGTTAAACCACCTGACATGTCAGGAAATCAAAGACTCCATCTAACAGTCCTAAGGGAAAAATGGTTAAGTTGAAAATACAAGTTCCACCTAATAAAAACAAAAGAAACAAAAGAAGAAAATACTCTAAAGTAAGAGAGGCTGTGACCTGCCAGTCACTCAATAGAAACTACTGACTACTTAGCCAGTAAAAATGGGGTCTGATTCTGAGAAAATGTGACCTTATTAACTTGACAATCTGAAGATGTCGTGAATGTCCTAGAAAAATAAAAATTTACTAAATTTAATTGGGAATAAAACTTTTTGGCTAATGCTTATAAAGAGTATTGGCATAGCTACATTACACTGACTAGTCAACAAGTAATAATATAGGCTACAAGATAGCATGTCCATCTATGGATAGATTGAGCTTTAAATGACAGCAATGGAAATATCTAAATATCTATACATCTGTCAAGTCATGTTTGCATACAAGAAAGAGGAATCTCAAACTGATTCTAAACACAAACTTGTAAAGAGATAGAGATCTACCGGAATCTCAGAAAAAATCTGAAAAATCCAGGCACCTTATTGACATAACTTAGCCTATGGATTGATTTCTTTAGGGCCAAGCATCTACCCATAACCACTCAGCTTTGGCCAGTGGTAGGCAGAATTATATGGTATAAATAAGAGTACCAAGGCAGGAAGAAAGGGAAGTTGGTCCCTATATAGAAGAATGAAACTAGACCCCTATCTCTCACCATATACAAAAATCAAATCAAAATGGATTAAAGACTTAAATGTAAGATATGCAACTATGAAGTTACTTAAAAAAAATTTGAGGAAACACTCCAGGACATTGGTCTGGGCTTTGATTTATTGAGTAATACCTCACAAGCACAGACAATCAAAGCAAAAATGGACAAATGAGATCACATCCAGCTAAAAAGCTTCTGCACAAGAAAATGAAAAGACAACCCATACAATGGGAAAAAATATTTGCAAACTAGTCATCTGAGAAGAGATCACTAGAATTATAAGGAGATCAAACAAGTCAAGAGGAAAAAAACAAATAATGTGATTTAAAAAATGGGCAAAAGATCTGAATAGACATTTCTCAAAAGAATATATACAAATGGCCAATGGGTATATGCAAAAATGCTCATCATTAGTCATCAGAGAAAATCAAGACTACAATGAGATATTATCTCACCCCAGTTAAAATTGCTTTTATCCAAAGGATAGGCAAGAGTGAATGCTGGCAAGGAGGTAGAGAAAGGGGGACCTTCGTACACTATGGGTGGGAATGTAAATTGGTGCAATCACTGTGGGGAACAGTATGAAGGTTTCTCAAAAAACTAAAAAGATAACTACCATATGACCCAGGAATCTCACTGCTAGGTATATATCCAAAAGAAAGGAAATCAGTATATTGAAAAGATATCTGCATTTGCATGTTTATTGCAGCACTATTCATAATAGCCAAGATTTACAAGCAACTTAAGTGTCCATCAACAGATGAATGGATAAGGAAAATGTGTACATATACACAGTAGAATATTATTCAGCCATAAAAAAATAATGAAATCGTGCCACTTGCAACAACATGGATGGAACTGGAGAACACTATGTTAAGTGAAATAAGCCAAGCACAGAAAGACAAATTTCACATGTTCTCACTCATATGTGGTTGCTAAATATTAAAACAATTGATCTCATGGAGACAGAGAGTAGAATTATGGTTACCAGAGTCTGAGAAGGGTAGCAGGGAGGGAGGATAATGTGGGGATGGTTAATAGGTAAAAAATATAATTAAATAGTTAGATAGAATGAACAATATTTTATAGCACAACAAACTATAATCAACAAGTTTAGTATACTTTCTTTTTCTTTTTTTTTTTTTTTTTGAGACAGAGTCTCGCTGTGTTGCCCTGGCTAGAGTGAGTGCCATGGCATCAGCCTAGCTCACTGCAACCTCAAACTCCTGGGCTTAAGCGATCCTCCTGCCTCAGCCTCCCGAGTAGCTGGGACTACAAGCATGTGCCACCATGCCTGGCTAATTTTTTCTATATATATTTTTAGTTTGCCAGATAATTTCTTTCTATTTATAGTAGAGACAGGGTCTCGCTCTTGCTGAGGCTGGTCTAGAACTCCTGAGCTCCAGCGATCCGCCCGCCTCGGCCTCCCAGAGTGCTAGGATTACAGGCGTGAGCCACCGCGCCTGGCCAACAAGTTTAGTATACTTTAAAATAAGTAAAAGTGTGGAATTGGAAGGTTCCTAACCCAAAGAAATGATAAATGCCTGAGGTGATGGATACCCCGGTTACCCTGATATGATAAATAAAAATGATATGCCTATATTAAAACATCACATGTACCCTATACATATGTACAGCTATTATGTACCTATAATGATTAAAAATAAAAAATTCAGGAAAAAACAAAACTAAGTCATAGTAATTATAAGAATAGAATTCTCACTTAAAATTTTGTTTTATAAAAACATAAAGATAATAATGTTTTCTTCAAACAATATAAGGATATATATGACAACCTGTATTATAAAAATTTATAAACATTGCCCAAAATATTTCGTAATATGGAGAAATTTTATCTTGATCTTAGATTGGCATTCTAATTGTGAATTTGCACTGTCATAAACTCATATGGGTGGCATCAGAATTTATTTTGTTATTGGTTATCTTTAGTTCCAGATTATAAACTCAAAAAATGAAAGTAGAAGGAATTGCCTCCCACATTAAGAAAATATGATAAAAAATTATGCCTTACAATGAAAAATATCAGATCCTATATACAATGAAAATTATTTATGAATAAGTTTTGTAATTTACATCAGAAAGATTTAATGTGATGAATTGTTTAATATTTTGACAGGGATAACTTTTCAGCTTTTTCCTTCTCACCCAAGTATTCAAAGAGACCAACTGAGAAACACATGTAATAATTGGACATCTTTCTTCATAGCATGTGATTTTGAGTTCTGAGTATATTCTCTTTATCCAGATATTTTCAAAGGTTAAAATTTAAATATAAATCATATATTAGTCAGCTTTGGTGAAGTAACAAACAACAACCCTCAAATCTCAGTGGCTCACAACATCATTTATTTTTCACACACATTGAACATAAATTGTGAATTGGCTGTGGCTCTGCTGAATGAGTTGTAATTCCTGTACCAAAGCAAGAGTAGTCCCTCTCTTAGATATGCCAGAGGGAAGAGCAACAGAGTTGGCCAAAAACATTTGCTGCCTTTTAAAGCTTCTACTCAGAAGCTCCAGCATATCCCATCTGCTCATGCAACATACAGAGAGCGATAAAGAACTCAAATGCAAAATTTGTCTTGAGGCCAATATATAATCCAAGGAATAGGCAGCAAATAGCTTTTGAAGTCAAATAAATTTTCTAGGTTTGGGGAGAAATTTAACACATAAAAAGGATAACCATATAAAGAAATTTGTTTATTTGTTTTATTTCCTGTTACATCTCTGCTATAATGCCAGTAATTTATTGTTTAAATAAGAGGATGCTATACGGGAAAATAAATATCTTCTTGCCTTATAACATAGATCAGAAAGCACAACATCAATAGAAACAGCAGAGACACAAGAAAGGAAAGTACACAAGAAAAACAAGCTGCAAGAGACAGTATATGCATGGAAAAAATACCATTTTCTCAAGCCTTGAAAATGCCCACTAAACTAAATTCTAAACTCTGACGAAAATGAGTTCAATGAATGAGGGGAAGAATGATGTGGACTGCATTGCATAATATGAAACTCCAGCCCTGTTACATGCGAAATAAAAAGTTTAGATGAAAAAAAAAAATCAGAGAAAAGCAGTAAAAAAAAAAATGAGTGCTTGAAATATACCTCACAAAAAAATTACTGACTTTCAAAACCCTTCTCAGAAATCTGTAAGATATCAATTATTCCATTGACTGAAATAATTTTGCTTCTTATTTAAAAATAAATGTGTTAAGTACTCTTGCTTTGCTTTTTTAAATATTTTAATGCCAACAATAAAATTCTACTCTATATTTGATGCTGAATTTTGTTTACCCAATAGAAGAATTAAAATATAATAATATGACTAATGAAAATGAGAGAGATTGAAGATAAAATGTTGACAGAGTTAATGAGCTCCAGTCCTTATCAATAGTAGAAAGTCTATGGATATTGCTTAATTTGATAATCAAGAAATAAAGCATAATCATACTATTTAGAGTTACAGAGACAACCACCAAAAAAGCTTAAAACAGAATATCAAAAGTTGTTACTTCTGAGGAAGGAACTGTAGGCAAGAGAAAGCAAAGAAACTACAGATACTTTTGATTTTTGCTGTTTTAGACAGTGAAATTTTTATTTCGATGCACGTGTATTACTTTCCAAATGAAACAACTTAGGAAAGCACTAAATGAAGGCATGGGTTTCATGATTATATTTGAACAGAATTAGTCTGTCTTAAATGAAACAAAAATACTGCTCAGTACATTATACAACGTTCATTAAACTAGATATCAAAATACAACCTGAGGTTAGGCCCAGTTTAGAAAAAAAAAAATCCTTATATTCAAATGCTTTGTCATCTCAGAACTTAAATTTCTATACTTTTATAAGTGTTTCTTCCTCCTTTGGGCTAACAGGAAAGTTAGAGCCAAGATCAATGCCCTAATTTCTAACAATCACTTCATCTTGGGTGTCTGTTCACCTCATTACCTCTGCTATATTTACATAATATCTTTTCATTCTATCCCTAATTGCCTTATTTTGCATTATGCCTAATCCCATAACCCATTTCAAATCATTTCAGAAATAGGCAGGACATAAATTCTAAGTAAAGAAGATAAAACAAAAAGTTACAAAACTTTAGAAACTTTTAAGAAACTCTCTGGTGACCTAAATGTAACCTTTTTAGTTAAAAATTTTTTAAATAGTGGAATTTTATATAAAAACCACAAAATGAAAATTAGCAACGGTGCAAGAGTCATTAGCAAAAAGATTATAAATAAAAAGCAAAACCAATGTAGTGTTTTCAAATATTTTTTTCAAAGTCACAGTAGAAAAGGTCTGTATTTTATTTACTCTAAAAAACAAATTATGTTAAAATTTATTAATTATATTTTTATATATATAAAACATATTTTCTTCATTTTCAAAGGCCAGTTTTTAAAATTGAGTTAGTTTTACTTAGGTTTATTTCTTTGTTTAGTACTTAATAGCCTCAGTACTGAAATAAGTTAGTTTTTTTATTGTTTTTCCCTACGGTAACAAAGATGCTGTAATTATTTTGTGAATCATTTTATCTTTAATTGCTTTGGGTTGTTTCTTATATAAAAAGTTTAGTAGGGAGAAGGTTGGATTTGGGTTTCTGTCCTTAGGTTTTGAAAGCAGAGCATTTGACTCATAGTTTTCTAATTAATGAAATAAAATATTTCATTATTTCATTATAGTTAATGATTCACATGATGGGAAAAAATAAAGTTCTATCCAAGTGTAACTGCTACTCTTTAAAAGTACACAGCACCTTACTACTGCTGCCATTTTTCTCAAAAGACAAGATCTGGTTCTCATTCACTATGTTAAATCTAAAAATAGATGAGCTGAGCATAAGAAAAATCCATCATTATTTACCACTTCTCTTTGGCTAAAACAATTCCAGTCCTATTCAGGAAAGCTCAGAAACACTTCCTCTGTAGGAATTTGAAACTTTAGTTTGTGTTTAAACTCAAAAACTAAATCACACTTGTAGTAATCAACCCAGTATTTCTTCTGATTAGTTACAGAATTGTATAAAAATCAATCTATGCAATGATATGATTTCATCATTTATCAAGATGATAAAAGCATCAGAACTAAATCAACTATACTTAACTTCAAATACTTTAGGTAATATAGATTGATACTATTATAAGTAGTAGCTGTAAAAAGTAATACAAGCAAGGGTACTCACAAATGTATATGTTATTTACATGTCTTCACATGTAAAACCTAGTTCTTAGAAAAGTCAGATTACTAGAAACTAAACAATATTTATGTAAAACACTCAAAATTTATTCCTTTATGACATTCTATTGTTTTCATATCAAAAGTATATGCTGCAATCGATAAAAACATCCTATGAATAACTGTATTTCTAATTACTTAACAAAATGATTAATTGTTGTTTTGAGTCTCTCTCCAACATATAACAAATCAGTTACCAATTGCTGTAGAAGTTCAAGGTAGAAAATCAACATTTGAAAGCTACCAATTCCTCCCTGGCATCCTCTCAGGCCTCTTCTCCTAACTAGGCTGGGGCTACCAACCCTGTACCTTCTAGTGCAACCTCAACCAAAATCTTGAACCAGTTCTGATCATAAGCATAATAAGGCCTATCCTAACATTCTGAAATTTAGTATAAGATCATTGGTGCAATTTATTTTGCAACTCAGAATTTTTTTTAGGTTTTCCTCCTACCGTTGAATTTTAGTCCTGATTGTCCTTCACGGTTTCCTGTGTTTCTATCCATTTGCCCCTTTAATTTTGTTGATTAGGACACAACAGGTTTGATTTGGCTTCTACTCCAAGTTACTTACCCTCCACCATACACCTAGCCTAGGCTCCTGTGCCCAGCCTCCTCTAAGAGGGAAGAATTAGAAAATAAGGAAGACAGAACAATTCGAGATTTTTGTCCATTGTTAATAGACTCATGAAGATATCTATGCAAGGTTTTTTGCCCAGCTTCTCTGAGCAGAAAGGATTGGATGATAGAGGAAGGAGACCAATAAGAAATTTGTCCAACTCACTCTTGTTAGACTCGCCTTGAATGGAAATTTTGGTAAGCAAAGTATCAGCAGCTATTCAGGAAGCACATCCCAACAGAGTATATTGTTCTCTCGCTGTCTTCATGTGCAAAGCAAGTCTGATTAGATGCCATAGAGCTTGTGGCACAGTGTATTTCCTATTGACGACTAAAACCATAGGTCCCATTACACATGCTCTTCTGCAATGTGACCTTGACACTCTCCCATTAAGAAGTGGAATCTATTTCTCAACCTTCTTGAATCTGATCAGGCCCTCTATTACTTTAATCAATAGAATACAGTGGAAGTGATACTATACCAGTTTCGCTATAGCCCTTAAGTGGCCTAAAAGGGTCCAAGTAGTGCATCTTGAAAGTCAGCTACTATGTTAGTAATGTGAGTACCTTGTAACCATGAAGCAACAAGAAGCCCAAGTCATGTGGAGAGGCCAAGAATATGAGATACAGTGTGGAAAAAGAGAGGCCGAGGAGCACCAAAGGACTAGACATGTGCGTGAAAAAGCCATCTTGAGCAGTTCACGTAGGAGACTCTAGTTCTAGCTGCTATCTAAAGGTAACCACCTGAGACACCCTAACTGAGAGCCTACCACCTGAGCCCAGTCAATCCACAAAATTATGGGAAAGAGCTGCAATGCACCTGAGGGATACTACATACTATTACCAATTTCTTTCTTTCTTTTCTTTTCTTTTTTTTTAGACAGGGTCTCACTTTGTTGCCTGAGCATGAGGGTAGTGACATGATCATAGCTCACTGCAACCTCAAACTCCTGGGCTCAAGTGATCCTCCTGCCTCAGCCTCCCAAGTAGCTGGGACTAGAGGCATGTGCCACCATGCCTGGCTAATTTTTCTATTTTGGGGGGGGGTCTCACTATGTTGCTCAGCCTGATCTTGAACTTTTGACCTCAAGAAATCCTCCCACCTTGGCCTCCCAAAGTGGTAGGATTACAGGTGTGAGCCACCACGCCCTGCCTCATTGATTACATTTGATTCACTATTCTGACAGAAGCTACACATGAGGAAAGAAGCATATGGAATGGCATGGAGGAACAGCAACAGGAGTTTTCACTTGAAAAGACCTCCAGTCCATTTAATATCAGAGCCTCCACCAGTTAATCACCATGGAAATATTTAATAAATATTAAAGTATATTTGTATCTTTTTGTCCATAGTGAATGGTGTTTGGTGGGTCTAAAGAGAAATTTACCAGTGATACTTATTTATATGATTTCTTAATAAGGTAGTGGTCATCTTTGAAACAAACTTTATTTTGAGACTTTTGACTAGCTCCACCCATCAGGAAATGTAATTTGCAAAATTGTGATATTAACCATCCCAAATCCACCTCTTGTCACGATCATGAGCAGATTCTTTAATCACTGTGCCTCAATTTCCTCATCTAGGCCAGGCACGGTGGCTCAAGCCTGTAATCTTAGCACTCTGAGAGGCCGAGGCGGGCAGATCAATTGAGGTCAGGAGTTTGAGACCAGCCTAAGCAAGACTGAGACCCCGTCTCTACTAAAAATAGAAAGAAATCTTCTGGCCAACTAAAAATATATATAGAAAAAATAGCCAGGCATGGTGGCGCATGCCTGTAGTCCCAGCTACTCAGGAGGCTGAGGCAGGAGGATTGCTCAAGCCCAGGAGTTTGAGGTTGCTGTGAGCTAGGCTGACACCACGGCACGCACTCTAGCCCGGGCAACAAAGTGAGAGTCTGTCTCAAAAAAAAAAAAAAAAAAAAAATTTCCTCATCTACAAAAATAAGAATAATAGTGGTATCTACTTTCTAGAGTATTAAGGAGAATTAATTTAAGTTAATAAAGCATAATAGTTTCTGGAAGTATCTCATTCATTGTATTAGAAGCACTCGATTGCAGAACAGCTGTAACAAATCCTGGTATCAAATGGATTTCACTAGACAGATAGCCTAAATTCTCCTTAGAGATTAGGTAAATGGAAAATATTTGCTAAACAGGATTCTAAATAGTGATTGCTCTTATTACTCTTTTGTTCATACGTCTTATCAAAAGTAAGCAGGACAGTTTAATTCCAACATATTGTGTAACTTTTAAGGGAGGTACCCTAGCCCCGAAATGTCAATTTGAGCTGACCTAGTGAATGAATACACTGCCTCATCCAAAGTGAACACCCTGATCTCCGCTCATTTGATGAGGATTTTCAACTGGACTTTCAGTTTCTTTTAAAAAGGAGTAAAGCTGTCCATTGAAATGTACTTTGCCTGGTCAAACATTTGATGCCGTATAAACCAGTCATAAAAATTGAAGGCAATTAAGACTCAGATCTCATGCCCATCATTCCAAAAAGCAAGTGCCAAAAGACAGTTTGCTAGAATTTTGCCATTTTTTAAGAAAACATGCTACGAATGCTGTATTTGTAGTTTATGCTTCATGATTCAGTGCTTCTTGCTGCTAACTTTTGAAGCTGAGAAGCTCAACATTCACACACACAAGAAAAGAATATTACTAACAGTGACAGACTTGCTAGTTCTTGTATACAACATCCATTCTCCCCTCCTGCCTTAGTAACTGAATTCCAGTTTTTAAAACACCAAATATGTACAATAAACATTTTGTTTTAATTTAAAATGTGTATATGTAGACTTACTATTCTGTCATTTGATGTAGTGCCAAAGTCTTTTCTTTGAATGTCTCCATTGATTGTAATCCTCCATTATCTTTCTTGCATAAATCACTCTCATAATTCATCTTTTAAAATTTCAAGCTTCAGTTTCTTTGAGGAGAAAAGAAGACATTTGGAAGGCAATGAATGCACATCCTTTCATAGTTTGACAATTTTTTCTAGGCTTTCACAATTGTCTCCCTACATCTAATTTGGCACTATTGTTTAAAAATAAAATTTGCCTTCATGGTATATTTCCAAAGAATAAACTTTATTTTCATAGAAACAACAACTTCACTTTTTCCTCACTTAAATATTATGGGTTTAGATAATGTTTAGCTAAATCACATAATTATATTTAAATATTTCACATACCCAGATTTGGGAACAAATATAACCGAATCTTACAAAGCCAAAAATAAAACTGAAGTAGGGGGAACCAAAGTGAACAGTCATATCTGCGAAGAGCCTCATAACTATTAGGATTTAGAATATTTGATAGAGATAATAGAGTTTAGGTTTATCTAGTAGTGATTAAGTAGAGCTTAGCTATGAGAGATTTTACCATTGAATATCTCCTATAGATTCTTTAAATTATTCATCACCCTCTTAATCACAGAAAATATCCTTAAATGATACTTCTAAAGTAGTCTATCTGGTTCTCTTTAATCTTAGTGTTTAAATAATAATACTCCTGAAACACATGCCTCTATCCCTAGAAAGACAATTTGCTATTTGTCACTGTGATGGGTTGAACTGTGTCCCCTAAAAACTCATATGTTGAGTTGTTGCGTTCCTAACACCCAGAATGTGACCTACTTTGGAAACAGTCATCACAAGTATAATAAGATAAATTCATACTGGAGTAGGGTAGGTCCATAATCCAATATGACTGGTGTACTCATAAAACAGGAAAATTTGGAGACAGACACACACAGGGAAAGAACACCATGTGAATATATAGGGAGAGCTAGAGGTGATGCACCAAAAAGCTAAGGAATGCCAAAGATTTTCCTCAAACACCGAAAGCTAGGAGAATAGCATGGAACAGATTAACCTACACAGCTCCCAGAAGGAATTACCTCTGCCAACACCTTGATCTCAGACTTCTGGCCTCTAGAACTGTTAGACAATAAAGTTCTGTCATTTAAGCCAGTCAATGTGTGGTACTTTGTTATAGCTACAGGGGTGAGGGGAAACTTGTCCTTTCCCCGGAAAGTTAGCTGAAAGATCAACTCACAATTAAGGCACATTAATAAGGGAATGTTTACTTACCAATACCATGCACATGGGGTGAATCACGTAGTGATTACCCAATATCCCAATGAAGTTCATATATTTTTATACATGCCTTTTAAAGGGGAGTGGGAAAAATGAAGAGTATAGGTAGTTCTGTTTAGGAGCTATAAAAGATTGCTAGGGAGGATGAATGGATGGGGAAACAGATTGACTAGTAAATTAACCCGAGACACAGGTGTTATGTCGTAAATGATTTGGGTTAGGTCTGGTTGCATTCTGCGATATATTGAGATAACAGGGAGAGGAAGGGAAGTCAATTGCCTCCTTCAATCTTTTGATCAGGTCAGTCCAGTTTAATGTAGATAGAGCGAAAGCCGCTTCCAGTGCTTTTTGATTTCCAATGGCCTTTAATTCAAAATATTCTTTATGTCAAGGAATCATATTTTGGGTTGAAATTTCCTGAGCTCCTTCACAGCAGCCCTAACAAACTAACACAGTCCATCTTTGGACAAATTTATCCTTAGGTTATAGCCATGTTAAGCTTAAATCTGGTTTCACGTATGTGCTTTTCCACAGCTTCTTCCATATTGGCAGGTCTTCTTTTTCTAAGCAGGGTATCCTCTTGACTTGAGAATGTTTCTTTATATAATATTCTTTCAAGTTCTTTCACTACACTGGTTTCTCTTCTAATAGACTCCTACATATAGTGTGGTGCCTAACATTGAAAATGGTGTGTGACCTGCCTAATGCAAAGCAGAGCAAAAAATGAATCATCCCTATTCCAGACATGATTCTTTCTAATGAAACAGCCCACACTGGCAATTTTGGCACCCACTTTAACTGTCTACCCTCATTGCACAAAAATCTGTTTCCACACATGTTTCTGTATTTTGTACTTGTTGCAGCTGATTTAGGGTTGGGGGGGCGGGGTCCAAGGATAAAACTTTAATGTTATTCCTGTGAAACTTCACTTTGCTGCTCTGCCACATCATTCTAGCACATCAAGTTTAGCTTAGAACCTAATTCATTCATTTAAGTCACTAGAAGAATTGTTGAAATGTACAGGGCAAGTACAGATCCCTAAGCCACATTATTAGCAACTTTCTCCAAGCCAGTGTTTACCTGGTAAGTAGCAATCCGGGATATACCTTATCAATCAGTTACCAAGAAATGCAGCTGTACTAACACCAAGCCCCTATCTCTTCACAAGTTTAAAGAAACTTTCAATTACTTTAATAAAATCCAGATAAGCTCCATCTTTACCCTTCCCCTGATCCACTAGCCTAGAAATTCTGTCAAAAAAGGACATGCAGCTAGTTCAGCATCACTTGTTCTTGGAGAAACCAGGCTGACTCTTAGTGATCCCTGTGAAGTAATGTAACACACTTCTTCATTTCTTAAGAAATTGACTTCCAAATTTAGCTGAAATCATATCAGAATTCATTATGTAGCTTTTTCTTCATAAATCTAAATGAGCTGCAAAGTTTAACATTTCAATATAATCATGATAAAATTAAATCTTAGTTCATTTTAGAAAGTCAACTTGAAATTGCCTAAAGGAGGAATAAAGAGTGTGCTTTCAATGAAAAAATGTTTCTAGCTTGCAGTTCTGCAGTTGTTTCAATCATGTAAACAGAAGCTACCAAACATGCTTTTGAAAAAAAACATGATTTATCTCAGAATTAAATTAGTGACTTAGAACTTCAGTGCTGCCTTCCAGATAGATATTTAGAGTACTTCATCCTGATCTGACTTCTAATAGCAGGTTTATAATTTTTCCTTAGTTACTTGGCTCACGTCTTCAACTCCTTCTAAAGCTTTGTTTAAAATTTCCCCTGCCCCCTCTCTAAAAAAACACATTCCATCACTTTGTATTCCTTTTTTTTCTTTTTTTTTATTTCAGAATATTATGGAGTACAAATGTTTTGGTTACATGAATTGCTTTTATACAGTTTGAGTCAAAGTTATAAGTGTGTCCATCATCCAGATAGTGTGCATTGAACCTGTTGGTATGAATTTACCCATCCCCTCCTCCTCCCTCCCAGCTGCTTGGTTTCCATTGAGGTTTACCACCATCTGTGCACATGAGTGTTGATCGATTAGTTCCAATTTAATGGTGAAGACATGTGGTGTTTGTTTTTCCATTCTTGTGATACTTGACTTAGAAGAATGGTCTCCAGTTCCATCCAGCTTGTTACAAAAGATATTAGTTCACCATTTTTTTATGGCTGAGTAGATACCACATTTTATTAATCTACTCATGTATTGATGGGCACTTGGGTTGATTCCACATCTTTGTGACTGTGAATTGTACTGCAATAAGCATTCAACTGTAATTGTCTTTTTGATAAAATGACTTTTTGCCTGTTGGGTAAATACCCAGTAGTGGGATTGCTGGATCAAATGCAAGGTCTGCTTTTAGTTCTTTGAGGTATCTCCAAACTACTCTCCCTAGAGGTTTCACTAGTTTGCAGTCCCACCAATAGCATGTAAGTGTTCCTTTCTCTTTGCATCCATGCTAGCATCTATTGTTTCGGGACTTTTTGATAAAAGCCATTCTCACTGCCATTAGGCGATATCTCATTGTGGTTTTGATTTGCATTTCCCTGGTGATTAAGAGATGTTGAGCATTTTCTTCATACATTTATTGGCTATTAGTCTATCTTCTTTTGAAAAGTTTCTGTTCATATCTTTTGTTCACTTTTTAAGGGGGCTGTTTGATTTTTTTCTTGCCTATTTGCTTGAGTTCTTTGTAGATTCTAGTTATTAGCCCTTTATCGGATGTACAGCATACTAATATTTTCTCTCATTCTGTCAATTGTCTATTTGCTCTATTGATTGTTTCCTTGGCTGTGCAGAAGCTTTTTAATTTAATCAAGTCCTATTTATTTATTTTTATTGTAACTGTGATTGCCACTGGTGTGTTAGTCATAAATTCTTTGCCTAGGCCCATATCTATAAGAGTTTTTTCAACATTTTCTTCTAGAATTCTTACGGTTTCACGCCTTAGGTTTAAGTCTGTTATCCATTGTGAGTTGATTTTTGTGAGTGGTGAGAGGTGTGGATCCTGTTTCAGTCTTCTACATGTGGCTATCGAATTTTCCCAGCACCATTTACTGGTAGGGATTCTTTTCCTCAGTGTATGTTTTTGTCTGCTTTGTCAAAGATCAGTTGGCTACATGAGGATGGTTTTATATCCGTTCTGATCCATTGGTCTATGTCTCTGTTCTTGTGCCAGTATCATGCTGTTTTGGTTACTGTAGCCTTGTAGTATAGCTTGGAGTCTGATAAAGTGATGCCTTCCAATGATTTGTTCTTTTTGCTTAAGGTTTTCTTTGGCTATTTGGGGTCTTTTCTGTTTCCATACAAAGCATAGAATTATTTTTTTCTAGATCTTCAAAAAATACATTGGTATTTTAACAGGGATTGCATTGACTTTATAAATCTCTTTATTTTCTTTATAACACTTATCACTTGGCACTATTTATGATTGTTTTTTAATATATTTTCTGTATCCTTTGCTAGAATATAAACTACACAAGAGTAGGAAATTTTTCTGTTGTTTTCATAGCTATATGCCAGTGATATTGTTAAGTAAACACTTCATGACAAGAATAGTAAGAGAAGAACACAGGCAAGAGGGCATAATTGAAAACACCAAATTAAATAAGGCTCATGTATACATGCTGCAAAATTAATTAAATGTAAAATTATATAATTAAAATTATATCTAATATTTTAGGTACATATGTATTTAGTTATAATCCATAACTATAAAATAATATAATTTAATAATACTAAATGTCACATATATTTCTATCAAAATGTAGCCAAAACATCACTGTTTATAAATCATTTATTCTCCCATTTATTATATAAGCTCCTACTTTAATTCAATTATTAGAATAAGACCTAATTAGAGAAGAAGCTCAGTGTCTGCTGCCTGCTCTTGCCATCTATCTTCCCTTTTACCACTAATCTCCACTCTCATAGCCCCATCTTCACCATGCTGCAATTCACTCCCTTATGTACATTTTTATTGACTATGCTATGAATAATTTTCCTTTATAATCAGAAGAAGGAACATAATTGCATAGTTATTGTAAAAAGTGCCTGGTTTTGGTTTGGCTTTAGTTAACAACTTTTTTTGGTTTATAGTGTTAGCATTGTTTTAATATTTATTAGAAATACATAGTGACTTTGAATGGTAGATAACAACTATGACTACCACTCTGCTACTGAGAACACCTGAAAGTTTGTGATTCATGTAAAGGAGAAGAAAATGTGGTTGTATTAAAGATTTCCATAAAAGTGTATGCATGTGTATGTGTGTGTACATATATATATATATAAATATATATATATTTATAAACTTAGGCTCTCCTCAATGAAATGTGTGAAAACACACATAAGTTACTTCAATGCAGTGCTTAAATTGAACCAACCAGCCAAACTGATTTCTAAATAAGTAGCTGATGAATACATATATTTATTAATCAAATTATTCTAGTGTTAAGTAAACAACTAATATCTTATAATGTAAAAGCACTTTACAGTTTACAAAATACTCCCACATAGCTTCAATTATGAGTTACTATACCAGTAGATGCTATTTTTAAAATCCAAATTTCTCCACAACTTCACCAGCCTTTGCTTTAGCAAAGCAGTTCTTACAATACTGATCCTTCAAAAAATCCTATCTGGCACAAAGAAATCAGGTCTTCAAGACAGCAGAGCACTCATTCTTTGTCATTCACATGTCATAGAGAGGGGAGAGGAAAGAAAGTGTAGGTAGTATGGAAGAAGAGAGATGAGGTGCAGAAAACGAGAGTGATCAACTGATTGCAATGAGATCAAAAACTGATTGCTCCACTTCTAATCCCTTCTCTACTCATCTTGACTGGGAACTTCAAAAAGATATTGCCTGGCTCTTGCATTTTATACCATTCCATAAGTGGCCTCAAGCCACTAGTTGTTCATGGACCCTACTCCAAAAAGGACTGTGATAAAATGATACCTAATAGTGATTAACTTCATTAGAACCAGTTTTATGAATATAGAAATAACAAATTCCCTCAACCTCCAATTTTTTTATACACATAGTCATAACAGTTTTTAACACACAGTAAGGAATCAAGTTCACATTTTCTATACTACGGGGTGGGGGGGGGGTTGTTTTTGTTATTGTGAGGAGTAAACGTGGGACAGTTTATAGCTATTTATTTCCTCCTGACCATCACCTTGATTGATGTTAGTATATTAAGCCAGGTAAGTTTTAAAGCAAGGAAAAAAGGTTTTGCTCTTGGCTGTTTTACTCAAGCACAGCAGAAAAGAGAGGGAAAATTATTAGTACTGAAAAGTGCTAAGGAGAAAACATATTTACCCATCCATAAAGACTATTTCAAGGTTTCCTTATTTTAAAACAGCATTATTGATTAGGCTGTGCTAACTTTGCCTTTTGGCAACTTATTTAAACAAAGACATTTCAGTTGCTGTGATCTAAAGTAATGCTTAACCACGTACTTTACATTTAACATATTGTACTTATTTTAAAAGTTATTGTATTTTGTCATGTTGAGATTTTTTTCTTTTAATTTTGAACTGGTTAACTTTAAAGGTTGTTCACTTAAGCTTTCCAAACAGATCACGCTTTTCTGAAAGCCTGCTAAGTAAATAAATAATATAACATGAGAAGAATTAAATAATGAGCTCAAAGTGAAATGAGAAAATAAACATTACCAAAGGTTGGATTGGATCACCAGTGAAATAAAAGTGTAAATTTTAATTTCTCAGCCTAATGAAAAATTAATACGATTCCCATTTTACTGGTCTTTAAGATTCTAAAATATGCTAGAGGAAATTTAACCCAAGTTTTGTTACAAAAGTAAAAATAATGAAAAGAACTAGTAAAAGATTTACCAAAGATGATAGTACAATATCTTTTCTGTATTCCTGGAAAGAGGAAAGGTTTTATGCTCATTTTCATCTTAGTTTGCTCCCTATCAGTATGAGATACTTACTGATGTTTGGAAATTATATGGATTCTATGGATGTGTCAACGTGAATGAGACTTTTCTTGATGGAAAGTAAAGTCATTGTGTTAGAAGGGTCCCTATGAGGAAATCACAGTTATCTCATTGCTTCTAAGTTGCATTCATTTTTTAGATTTCTTTAAAAGTTAGGCTTAAATGTTTCCAGAAATAAGTATTTCCCCTTAGCAACAAACTCCCTTGCAATTGGTGCTGCATAGGGGAAGAACACAGGCTTTATAGTCAAAGAGATCTGAGTGACTGGAAGAGAAAACCATTTAAAGAGGAAAGAAAAGTGAAAGGTATAGTAGGAGGTAGGATACAAAGCAGAGACGCTAAAGGTGAGAGAGAGAGAGAGAGAGAGAGGGAGAGAGAAAAAGAGAGAAAGACGAATAAAAGAGAGACAGAGAAGAGACAGAGGAAAGGGAAAAGTGGAAAAAATGTATGAATTGTTATGAAAATTAACAAAATTTAACTTTAATATTTATTTATATTTCACCTTTTCCCCAAAAGATTTAATAAGACCAGAATATTTAAAATTATCATATACTTAGGTTTTATTTTGTTCTGGTTATTAGGAAAAAGTAACCTATTGAGATTATTAATGGTATTTCAAATAAAACTAGACTTACATTTCATTCATATCTAAAGAGATTTTTTTCCAAAATTATTGTAAGGTGCACCTTTACAAAGTATCTACTACATTGTTTTAAAACCCAACTGTGTATAGGTGAAGAAGTGGCTTATCACATTATGTTCTTGGAGAAGGATAAACCAAACCTAATGTCTTATTAAAGTTATTTTCTTAACTAAATTAATTGCTACAAGGTAATTTTTCAATCTCACACATCAGAAATTATACACAAATCCAATAATATAAGGATCTGCCAGTTACATTTTACTATATTCTGAGAATTACTTCTTATAGAAATATGACAATGAAACTACATCCTGTAAGGAAGATAGATTCTAGTAGCATAATTTAGCTACAATGGGTAAATTATTGTCTTTCCAGTAGAGAGGCAATGGAAAATCCTTTTGCTTAGAATATCACCTGCAGTCACTCAACCCTGCAAAACCCCTTCCTGGGTGAGATATGTTTATTCAGCTTTTTACTGTAGTGAATTGAGTTAGGATTAAGAGTTCTACAGAAATTTCAATGACACAAAAAAAGCATGTTTCCTTATCCTTGTAGAATCACACAGTAACAGGTAGTGGTGTTATTTGTATGACCTTGTAAACCTAATTTCTAAAATTGGTGAAGCACTAGTTTTGCATTCAGTGTGCTCAGTGCATAATAACAGGCTGTCCTTGCCTATCACTAACTCTGTTCCCATTCCATTTCAGTTGTACACAATGGACCTGGAAATATGGCAAATACTCCGAGTGTGTGAGCATACATGTGCACCAAGGCTATTTACAATGCATGTCTTTATGAAAAGAAGACTAGAAACCTAGTAAAACATCATTTAAATTCATTTCCTGAAGACACTGTAGGGCAGCAGGCAATGTATAAAAGCCCTCCTGTCTTTCACTCCATTGTATCATATTAAATAAATTTTAGGAACCGACAAGTGCTTCTCAGTGCCAATCAACAACCTGAGAAAGAGGCGTTGCTATTGACAACTGGAAAATTTGGGGTCCTGAGTTGCAGAAGCTGTCTTTTAAAGGGTACCAGCTGTCATCTTCATCACATCAGTGAAGCATATTAATCTGTTCCGTATTGTTTGACAAAGCTGTAGGTAATTATCTTCTCATCTCCACAATATTTTCATAGGAATCATTTATGAAATGGTATTGCTTAGTGGGAAGCAATAGCTAAACTTTCCAATTGGGGAGAAAAGTGTATATAGGGTATATAAAAAGCTGACATCCTTTCAGTTAGTAGTTTCCAGACTTCGGATAATCACCAAACATGTAATTACATGTGTAATTTTACTGCACTATGCAGTAAACAACCTGAACAACCATACTTGCCAGCCCTAGAGACTCACTTAGGTT
The DNA here is from genome assembly GCF_020740605.2 of Lemur catta. NCBI lineage: Eukaryota > Metazoa > Chordata > Mammalia > Primates > Lemuridae > Lemur > Lemur catta. The sequence continues at coordinate 49,187,508 of NC_059128.1, read as the reverse complement.
GTTATTATTATTGTTGTTATTTAACAGTAACAATAGGAGGCATTTTTAAAATATCTTATAATTTCATAAAAGAAAGAACATATGAACACCCAAAAGTAGGAAGTACATAATCCCAGAATAAGACACAGACTTTTAAATTAAATTACTTTAGATTCATGAAAAACAGCACTGCATTGTTCTTACAGCACATTCTCATTACATCACAAACTCATAAAAGAAAATGCTGTCATTCTTCATAGATAAGAGTTTGGAAAATATTGCTTTTAAGTATTACTTTATGAAAAGCAAATAGGTCTTTTAACATTTGATGAAAATTAAGGTTTATAATTTCTATAGCATGCAGTCCCTGAAAGAGTGAGTTACCTGCGGCTGCCAAAATTGGTGACAGACTTTGACACAAGCTGTGAAAGAGGCATGTGTGTGACTAATGGCCTGGCACGCACAGCCACTTGGTGGTTGAGTGCCAATATTTTATCTGGATGGTTGGCTTCAGTCTCAGAAGTTTCTACTTTAACCATTCCTGAATGGAATGCTGAAAACAAAGTAATTCCTATGGATTCTACCTCCTTATCATCTCTAGTCTGTATCTCTTCCTCACCCACCTGATTGTCAGACGTTCCTCCTTTCAGTTCCCCAGAAAGACTTTTTTCTCAGTGGAAAACCAGATGACACAAAAAGTGGGTCTCTAGAGACAGAATGTTTAAGCCTCAGATAGAAATGACACAGCAGTGAGGCATAATAATGTGACCTGGATTTCTGTAAAATGTCATTTGAGCATGGATTTAGCTCTAGACTCAAAGTGTTATGCTCTACAAATCAAGTGAGTTCTTTATCTGGGAACTACTGCCCTTCTAGACTCAACTGATCAGCTTTTGTTTGAAGACTTTCCTTGCTTTTCCCCATCTTATCCAGAAAAAATGAGTTAATTATATAAAGTCAAATGAGGTAAGGCCAGGCATGTAATTAGCTTTCAAAATATATGTTGTAAAATTCTGCATGCTTTCTAGAAATGGGTTACAACTTTATGTTTGCTAACAAATAACTCAAAGGCAGAGGCAGAATCAGTTATGGTTCAGTGCCTCTGTGCTTACAAACAAACCAGTTGCAAAGAAGAACACACCCATAGCTGGCACCACTGACATGGGAGAGAAATTTCTCTTGTGGGCCCTCATAAAGAGAAAAGTGTGTAATGTGGTGAAGAATTATTAATGACAGTGTCATGGTGAATACAATGGGTTTCAAAGATTTGTTTCTTCTAATATCACTCAGCATAAGCTTATGGCAAAATGTCACTCCGCACTTTAGTATGCACACTCCCACTGGAACCAGAACAGTGTTCTAGAAATTTTGCTTTCTAGCTTAGGTGGGGTAGATTTAAGAGAATCCAAGTGAATGGACAGACTGCATGTCCTTCAGACAATCTTTCATAAATATTGTTTCCCCCAGCTGAGCTTCTGATAAGTGTTGAATGGCAGCAAGTTGAAGATTATATTCCCTGACAAGTACCTGGTGTGCAGCTATTCTGTTTTTCTGGTTAAGTGCAAAGCCATATGTTTTAACAGCCCTTCAACCCAGAGGCCAGATTGACATTTTGTTATGAAAGTTGATAAGTCTGACAGGAACAAATGCTTGAAGAAAAAGCCACTCCATCTGTACATGGAGATAAATATGGGAATACCTATAAGGGTCAACATTCTTTTCAAAAAGCAATTGCTCTTTTGCTCACAAAAGGATGATCAAAGTGCAAAAGACCACTACCATATGATAAGAGCATAATAATTTTAGGCTAGATTAATTTTAGCCTTTTAAAAAAATACCGTGCCCATTTGCAGGAACCAAGCTTTGTTCCACCCTACAACTGTTACCTGCCTCCAAGGGTATTTCATTTAAATATGCTCCAAAGAAAAGAGGGTACTACTCAATCCAAAAATATTTTTTGCCCATTCTTCTAATAGGTGGGGCATTCATTGTGAAAAAGAAATGAATACCAGAAAAATGACTGACATTTTTTATATATATTTGCTTGTAAAAGAATGGCAAGCAGAAGTAGAGTTGGATATTACCCTTCTGAAAGAAATTCTAGCCATTCCTCTCCATTTTCCCTCTTCTAACTCTTCCTCCCCTGCATGTGAGGCATAAGGGTCTGACACAGCGCTGAATGGAACTGTCATGTCCATAAAAATCCTGATATAGGCAGATTAAGCTGGCTTTTCTCTCACTTAGAGGAAAACTATTTTGTTCTTCCTATTGCTACTAAAAGGAGCAAAAGGGGCTATCCATTGATCTAGTCTGTCACCAAAATTCTATTTAGCAATTTGAAACAAAATCCTTTGCTGTGAGCTGAGCCTCTACATATGTATTGCCCACAGAGCCTTGAAGGAACACTGATAAAAGACAATATATATAAATATACATGGCAAAATACAATCATAATAGTGTATGGCAGTGGTGAATAGTGGAATAACAATGCCTTTGACTTTTAATTCCTTGGGAAAATGCAAATTTACAATAAATGTATCAAGAAAAAAAAATAACAAAAGTTTAAACCAATAATCTAAGGAATAATATAATTATTTTTAATGCAAGGGGAATAAAGATTTGTCCTTAAGAAAAATGGAAGGATGCCTCTCTTTCAACAGTGGACAGATAATACATACTGAAAATCTATAAGATCTCAAATAAACAACCTAATTTTACACCTTAAGGAACTAGGAAAAGAAGAACAAATTAATCCCATGGTTATCAGAAGAAAGAAAACAATAAATATCAGAGCAGAAATAAATGGAATAGAGACTAGGAAAATAGTAGAAAAAAAATCAATGAAACCAAGAGTTGTTTTTTTAAAAAGGTAAGCAAAATTGACAAACCTTTAGCTAGACCAATTAAGAAAAAAAGAGAGAAGACTCTCAATAAAATCAGAAATGAAAGAAGAGACGTTATAACTGATACCACAGAAATTAAAAGAATCATGAAACTACTGTGAACAATTATACTCCAACAAAACATAGATGAAATGTATAAATTCCTAGACACATAGAATCTATCAACATTGAATCATGAAGAAATAGAAAACCTAAATAAACCAAAAACAAATAAGAATATTGAATCAGTAATCAAAAACCTCCCAACAGAGAAAAGCGCAGGACCTGATGGCTTCTCTAGTGAATGCTATAAAATATTTAAAGAAGTAATGCGAGTCCTCAAACTTTTCCAAAAAATAAAAGAGAGAACACTTCCAAACTCATTTTACAAGACCACCCTTACCCTGATATCAAAGCCAAACAAAGACACTAAAAGAAAAGAAAATTACAGACCAATAAGTCTTGTAAGCTTAGATGCACAAATATTCAACAAAATTCTGGCAAACTAAATTCAGCAGGGTGTTGAAAGGACCATAAACCATGATAAAGTGCAATTTATCCCTGAGATGCAAGGATGGTTCAACATATGCAAGTCATGAAATGTAATATGCCACAAAATGAAGGGTAAAAATCACATTAGCATCTTGATAAAGGCAGAAAAAGCATTTCACAAAATTCAACACACTTTTGTGACAAAAGTGCTCAAAAGAGTAGGGATAGAAGGAATGTACTTGAACATATGAAGGCCATATATGACAAGCCTACAGCTAACCTCATACTCAGTGGTGGGAAATTGAAAGCTTTCGTATAAGATTGGGAACATGACAAGGATGCTTACTTTCACCACTTTTTTTCATCATAGTACTTGACATTCCTGGCCAGAGAAATCAAACAAGAAAAAGAAATAAATTGAATCCAAATTGGAAAGGAAGAATTAAAATTATCTCTGTTTACAGATGACATGATTTTATATGTAAAAAAAAAAAAACTTTAAAGACCCCACAAGGAAACCTGTTAGAATAAATGAATTCAATAAAGCTGTAGGATATAATATGCAAAAATCAATTGTATTTCTATACATGAACAATGAACCATCCAAAAAGAAAATTAAGAAAACAATCCCATTTACAATAGCAATAAAAAGAACAAAATATGCAGGAATAAGCTTAATCAAAGAGGTCAAAGACTTGTATAGTGAAAACTAAAAAGCAGTGATGAAAAAATCAGAGGAGACAAAAATAAATGGAAAGACACCCACCCCATGTCCATGGATTAGAAAACAATATTGTTAAATTGCCCATAATACTCTCCAATGATCTAGGTTTGATGTTAGCCCCTTCAAAATCTCATTGACAATTTTTACAGAAATAGAAAAAATAATGCTAAAATTCATATGAAATCCATGTTCTAAAGACCCAGAAGAGCCAACACAACTTTTAGAAAGAAGAACAAAGCTGGAGACATCACACATCCTGATTCCAAAATACACTACAAAGCTATAGTAATTGAAACAGTAGGGTACTGGAATCCAGACAGACATTTGGACCAATGGAATAGAATAGAGAACCCAGAAATAAACCCATGCATACCTGGTCAACTGATCTTTGACAAGGGTGCCAAGAATACACAATGGAGAAGAAATTGTACCACTACATTACACCATACACAAATAATCAACTTAAAATGGCTTAAAAACTTACACAAAAGAACTGAAACTATTAAAATCCTAGGGAAAAAAATTTCTTGCCATCGGTCTCTGCAATGATTTCTTCAATATGATATCAAAAGCACAGGCAACAAAAACAAAAACAGACAAGTGGGACTACATCCAGCTAAAAACCTTCTACACAGCAAAAAAAAAAAAAAACAGAATGAAACGGCAATCTATGGAATGGGAGAATATATTTACAAACCATGTATCTCATAAGAAGCTAATTTCCAAAATATATATGGAACTACTATAAATCTAGCAAAAGAAAAAAACAACCAGATTTTAAAATGGGCACATGTTTCTCCAAAAACCAGATGTTTCTCCAAAGACATATAAATGGTCAACGGGTATATGAAATGATGCCCAATATCATTAATTATCAGAAAATGCAAACCAACAATACAATTAGATACCACCTCACACCTGTTAGGATGATCTATTATTAAAAACAAACAAACAAGCAAATGATAACAAATGATGGTGAAGATATACAGAAATTGAAGCGCTTGTATACTGTTGGTGGGAATATAAAATGATGCAACAACTATTAGGTGCAGTAGAAAAAAATTGAAAATAGAACTACCATATGATCCAGCAATCCCATTTCTGGTATATATTCAAAAGAATTGAAATCAGGATCTCAAAGAGATACCTGCACTCCCATGTTCATTGCAGCAATATTCACAATAGCCATGATAAAGAACAAACCAAGTGTCCGTGAACAGATGAGTAGATAAGGAAAATGTGGTATATACACACAATGAAATATTATTCAGCCTTAAATATACAGAATTCCTGTCATTTACAACATGGATAAACCTGGAGGACATTTTCCTAAGGGAAATAAGCCTGTAACAGGACAAATACTTCATGATTCTACTTATATGAGGTATCTATAATAGTCAAACTCATAGAAGAATACAATAGAAATTGTCAGGATCTGGGAGGTAGAGAAAATGGAGAGTTATGGTTCAACAGGTAACAAATTTTACATATGCCAGATAAATAAATTCTAGAGATCTGCTGTACAACATAGTGCTTATAGTTAACAGTATGGTATGTTGTACCTCAAAATTTATTAGGAAGATAAATCTCATATTAAATGTTCTTACTACACACACACATACACACACACACACACAGGAACACAAGGAAACTTTGGTAGGTGATGCATACATCTATTATCTTGATTGTGGTGGTCATATCAGGGGTGCTTACATATGTTCAAACTTATTAAATTCTACACGTTAAATATATGCAGGTCTTTCTATTTCAATTATATTTCAATAAAGCTGTTTTTAAAAATAGAGGGATGCAATGGAGACTAGCTCCCACCAGATGGGCTCTCAACTCAATTGTTGATCAACTCAAATACTTGATAAAGTTACTCTAATTGGCAAGATTATTAGGGTCCTTGGTAGTCTAGGCAGAAAAACTTCCACTGAGGTTGTATTTAGTTTGAGTTTTTAATTACTTATACAATATAAAGAAGTATTATCAAAACCTAACCATAAAAGAATCCAGAGTACATAAAGTTTAAGGCAGTTTAATCTGGTTAGAAAAGTGGAAAAGAAGGAAATTTCCCATTTTTTACAAATGAATTGATTTTAGAATCTCCCCCAGGAAACTCATAATTTGAAAAGCCATGTTTTAGAATTTGTCTCCAATACCATTTTAACAGCTGAACTCGGGTTTTATCATATGAATTTATCATATCTAAGTATTAGAAGAAAAGAAAAATTTATTAACATAACCAAGGATTTAGATGGTATATATACATATAGAACTAAACATTTCTAGAAATATGTACAAGAAAATGGTGCCAATAAGAAAAACTATAGGGAGTTGCTGGCTAATGATGTTTAATTTTAGTGATGTTTAACTTTTTAGTAATATTTAGTATTTATAATATGTGTATCTATTACCTGTGATTTTTATGTCAAAATATTATGTGGGTACAAACATTTTGATTATTTTACAGTAAGATTTAAATTTGAGGTTAAAAATAGTTTTAGTTCCTTTCTCTATTTTAACTTCACATATCACCACACTAATTAAACCAGAGTTTAGTGGATTTTTGTGCATAGTTGTTATTTTTTGTGGTTCTTATTCTATTTTGCTACAAAAATCTTTATCAATCTAGAGAATAGAAAGCCAAATTCCAAATTTTTTAGGCTGAAGTATAAAAAGAATTAGTTACTACTTACTGACAATCTGTCAATAAAGAAGGAAATAAAATCTACCTTCTTCAACACCCAAGGCAGTTTTACAAAGTCTTCTATAGAGATTTTATTAATGCCTCATGGGAACACAGTAAGTTCAGTTTGATAGGAATTAAAACATGGAGGAGAGAGCTCTGCTCATTGACAGGCAACACTCCCGCCCCTGAGCTGGGCTAGAAAAACAGTGAGATCAGCCCCACCATTTAAAAGAGTACCTGAAACCATACTCTTATGGGATGAAAAAAGGAAGGAACTTATACATGGGTTATACTATCACAGCTGAAGAATTTTTTTAAGAGGCAAGGTCAAAATACTAATTTTTTTTTTTTACTTCTGCTTATCATACTTATGATCCTGATCGAAAAATCTTTGAACTTGCTTAGAATCATTGATCTGACAAAATGAATCCACAAACAAGGCACTATGTTACGGTATGGTCTTCCACTACATCCTAAGAAAACCTCAAAATTTACATAACCATATAAATAAATGTGTACATATGCACATCTTTATGTGTATTTGTATTACAACATTTTGCCTACCTTTGACTTGGTCATAATTGTATCAAAATGTACATTCTACCCCTCTTTTTCACTTTTCATATGAATACATCGTTCACCTTCTTTCTTTACCTATCTCATATTCTAAGTTACTAAAAAATTTTATCCATGGGTAAAATTTAAAAGAATAGAAAAATAGCTGCAAATTCTCACAAGTACTAGAATAATTTGCAGTCACTTTATCAATGATAAATGATTTGCAGTCAGTTACTTCATGCTAAGGCATGAGCTAAGATATGTTAAGCTACGCTGTGGAGCATGCACAATACCTAAATCTCAAGAAAGAATTTTAGAAAGCATGTTAGAAAGATCTAAACATAGACTAGTTCCAGGAATTAACAAACAGACTAGCTAGAGGGGTTACCCCTGGTGATAGAGTAGTATAATTTAAGGCAGAGATGTGAGGTGGATAGGTTGTCCCCAAAGGGGACTTTCACTTGATTGCTATAACTTGGAATATTTTTTACTAGATGTATTCTTGTATTACTCATATAAATGAAAGTAATTAAACTCAGTGGGGAAATATTAAAGCAGGATATACAAATTAAATATAGAAAGGAAAGAATAAGGAAGAGAGAGGGAGAAAAGTGTGAACCTGTACTTCAGATGAAAACCCAGGATGAAAGAATCAGGCAGAATTCTTAACTAGAATTCAGTGCTGATGTTACAGCAATTTTTTTTTTTAAAGGCTATCAGGCTGTTGGTCATATACGTAGAATCTATATACTGGTACCTGTTTATTTAATTTGTGTAGCCAAATTTTTTTTTTTATTTCAGCTCATCATTGGGGTACATAAGTTCAGGTTATATACATTGTCTATGTCCCACCCATCCCCCTGAGTCAGAGCCTCAAGCGTGTCCATTCTCCAGACAGTGCACCTGGCACTCACCATGTAGTCATACCTCCAGCCCCTCCCCCCACCCCCCCACCTCCCCGAGTCAGCACCTTCAAGCACGACCATTCCCCAGACAGTGTGCAACGCACTCATCATGTAGGCATACACCCATCCCCTCCCCCGACCCCCCATCTCAGTCTGATATCCAGTTGGTACCATTCCCTGATGTGCATTTAGGTGATGATCAGGGAAACCAATTTTCTGGTGAGTACATGTGATGCTTGTTTTTCTATTCTTTGGATACTTCACTTAATATAATGGGTTCCAACTCTCTCCAGGAGAACCAAAGAGATGTATCACCGCTATTTCTTATAGCTGAGTAATACTCCATGATATACATATACCACAGTTTACTAATCCATTCGTGGATTGATGGGCATTTGGGTTGTTTCCACATCTTTGCAATTGTGAATTGTGCTGCTATAAACTTTCAGGTACAGGTGTCTTTGTTATAGAATGACTTTTGTTCTTCTGGGTAGATGCCCAATAATGGGATTGCTGGATCGCATGGTAGGTCTACTTGAATCTGTTTAAGGTATCTCCATAATGCTTTCCACAGGGGTTGCACTAGTTTGCAGTCCCACCAGCACTGTATGAGTGTTCCTGTCTCTCCACATCCATGGCAACATGTGTTGTTTTGGGACTTTTTGATAAAGGCCATTCTCACTGGAGTTAAGTGATTTTTTGATAAATATTATAACACCATTATGTGTTTATCTGTATAGATAAATAGAATAAGAAAGACAGTCCTATCTAAATATGGTCACTTTTTCCAAATAACTTCTCTGGATAGGTGTTCAGCTTCCTTTTGTTTTGTCTTCTGAGTTCCTTAATTACCTCCCCTGCTTTAATATCTCTCCTAATCCAGGGGATCTTTAAAATCTCATTCTTCATTATCCCTAATGAGTAATCACACTACAGCCATCTGGATCACCCTTTACTATTTATCTCACACTTCCTTACAACTTATTTATCTCACACTTTCTTACAACTTTATGTGTCTCCTCCAACATTAACGACTGTAAAAGGAATAGACCCCTAGGACAAAGCCCCTGGTACAACTGGTGTGTGCTGTGCAGAGGGAGGAGGAACTAGTTTCTGGAAACCACTTTGGGTAAATAAGCCTTCAGGTTTCAACGGTCTGTTTAACATGGACACCTCCTGTCTCTCTGAATGCTTATTAATGGTTTTATAGCTGCCTTTAAACTGAGACCTAAATTCAATATGCTTTTTGGAGTTAGGGCCAGTACCCTCTGGCTTAAAGAATAAATGAACTCCTTTGTTTATATACATTATATTCTGCTTCTAAATCTTATTTCTAAACTCCTCATTAGTCAGATTCAGAAGTATCAACTTTAAAGGACAATTTTGCTCATTTAGAAAACATTTTGAATGTTATTTTAATCAACCAAGAACTGTACCCATAATGAAATGAGGACAAAAAGTTTTTCCTTGGTTTTTTCTTAGGGACAGATTGAAATGTTCTAGACATTTACTAAGGACACAAAGAATCCAGAATATTCATGTTATTCTTTCCTGAAATCATACAGCTCCATAAAATTTGAATGAAATATTCTATTAATGGTAATAAAACATTTAACATTTACTAAGAACTTAATATATGCCAGGCACTGTGCCATGGAACAGAAATTTCACGAATCAAATTGCAACTATAAGAATCCTTCCAAATGGATATTAGGTAAAGTCAGCACAGGGAGTGAGCTTTCTAACCTGCTAGACTAAAAAGAATTACATTAGAAGAAAATTTGAATATTAGGATTTTCCTTGACATTTGTCCATGGCAGCCCTCTGGCTGACACAAATATTCCATTTTCTAGTCTACCTCTTTCACTTCCTTTATATTCATTCCTCTTTACACAGAAAGATTATATTGAGCCTCTAAAAGAGCCTAAAAATAAACAACACGATATCATATTGTTTTCCTGCTATTAAACATTTCTTTCCATCTCCCCATCTCTTAACTTTACTATATTTTATGTTGTTAAAGCCTTCATGAAATCATTTGAGGACCAAATAAGGGTATAAATTAATTAATTGTTGTTGATTTGCAATCTCTTGGTGCACTGTTGTTATCTATGTCTTATACTTCTCTCTTTGAAGTTATATCTAAAAGTTTGGATGTTCATTTTTCTGTAGAATTAGATACATTAAAATAGAATAAATAGTATAAGCATAAGAAAAATCAAATTTAGCAGAGTCTAGTAATGAATCAAGATACAGAACACTGAACACAAATCTCTGAACAGGTTTCATCTCCTTCCTGGCCCTCGAAAAACTCTTTTCTAAAAGATTAGTGTTTGGTTGCAGCTATACTTTGGCAGCTTAAAATTTCTCTCTTCCTGAGTGTTATAAATCTACATAGGAACCTTCTTTCAGAAAACATTTTCAGTGGAAGTGATGGACATTAAATTTCAAATATGCTAGCATGTATCTCTACTCTTCTATTGACAGTTTTCTAACAAATGGAAGATTCCACAATGTAAAGGAAAAAAAAAAAAAAACCTTCTTCAAGTCTATTACAGACAAAATCATCAATGTCAGTTATGGGCCAGAAAATTCAATTTAGGATTTGTCTAGGAGGAAGATACCTTCTTCCCCTCAGAAAAAGGTGGACCCCATGGTATAATTCATGATGCATAACAATGGCTAAAGCAGCAATGCATATAAATAATGCACCTGCATGCTGTCTTGAATTGCAGGAAAATCTTTTAATCAAAAAGGACCACAAGGTTTTATAGGGACTATTTGGGAGCTCTATTTTTAGCTGACTAACTCTTATCTGCCCACACTAAAAAATTACAGCCTTGACATTAATTATGGCTATGGAAGTGTTACCTGAAAAATTAATTTTTATGCCATGCAAAGAGGTAGATAAACCAAGGAGAAAGTGCCACCGATATAGACAAGTAGTTCCTCTAGAGTCCAATGAGACCATCTGTGCCTTTTCCTGAGTTTTTCCTTTGGTTATATTTGAGCTGCTACATCCACTAGTGGCAAATGTTCTTATTTCAGAAAGGAACACCAGGGAAAAATGAAATAAAGTATTTTTTCCTTGTGACTGTCCTTATTAGTATGTGTGCTCAAATGCATCAAACTAATGAGGCAGTGTCATTATATAGAACAGCTGTATTGAGTATTCTGAAAGTTTTAGTACATTGGAAGGATAAAACAAAAAAAAGCTATTAGTTAAACACAAGTAATCATAAAGTAATAATGAAAACAGTCAAGCAATATGTTGACTTCGCTAATAACTACTGCATGTGGCGTAAAGGGTGGAATATTAACATATTCATTTTTCCTTAAAGCATAAATTACTGAAAACTACATTCTAAATACAGAACATGGTGTAAAAACTTTTTACATTACAAAGTGTGAACCCCAGCATATGTAAATTCTCCATTTTATTTATAAACAGGACAAAATGCATATTAACTTGTAATATCTCTATGACGTTCAATGCATTTCCTTAATTGTAAGGTTAAAATAAATGATATCACCATTTTGCACATTTAAGTAAAAACTTAATGAAAATAATAAACACAAATCCTTAATCTTTATCCTCAGGATATGATAGTAGTAAAATTAAACTTACAGTTAAGTCATGCTATGAGCATTCTAAAATTAAGCAGAAATGACAATTATATAATTAGAATGGGAAACAAGAAATATTTAAATCCTTGTTGGCATTATAGCTTAATCTATTCCATTATTAGCTGATTATTATAATAATCATGCAATCCCTCTGGTTCATGTAAACACACCCTACCTAGTATAACATTAGATACAGTTCAGTAAAACCCCAACACCCAAACTCCCAAAATCTACCAAACATGTAGGAATAAGGATTTCTTTTCATTCTATAGACTTTACAATTTATGAAATTTTACCTGCATTCATAGAACATGCTGGAAGCCTATTTCAATGGACCTTTTCATGATATTTACAGACTAGGTTGAGTGAAATTTCTCCAGAAATCATATCTATAAATACTGCCTGAATATTTAAGAAACATTTCCCTCCCCCATGCAACTCAGTACTTCATAGGCTATTGGACGAAGGACCTCATCTCTGTTTTAGTACATCGTATAGCCCATGTTGAGCTACTTGCAATCATTCGTTTCCCCAAATGCATCATGATTTCTCTCCAAGCCAGGCTTGGCACATTGTTTCCACTCCCTCCCTGGGACATCACTCACAATCAAGTATATGCACGTGCATAGTATTTAAAGTCATGGGTCTGGAAGATATTACAAAAGGAATATGTGTAGACAGTTCTCTCATTGTTCTGACTTTGACCCCACTTTTACTTCCTGCTACCACCCCCATTCTTCTGCATCCCATTGCAGCAAAAATCTTTTTAAAATTTGTCTGTACTCTTTGTCTCCAACAACTTCAATCAGACTTTCATCTCTATCATGTTGCTCAATCCCATGGTCAATTCTTTATCTGCATAATACTTCACCATTAGTATTTGACCCAGCTGATTGCCTCCATTCTCTTTGTCATGCTTTCTTCATTTAACCTCCAGAACATCACACTCAGAGTTTTCCCTCAACCTCACTAGTTGCTCCTTGGATTCCTTTGCAGATTCCTTTTTTTTTTTTTTTTTCCAGATCAAGCCTAGTACTTGCTCCTTTTCTCTTCACTATCTATACCTTATTTTCTTGGTAATCTCTTCCAGACTCGACTTTAAATACCATCTGTATGCTAATTACTCCCAATTTTTATCTCCAAGACAGACTTCTCTCCTAAACTCAAGAATCATGTAATCAATATCTTACTCTTCAGTTCCACTTGAATAATCTATCATTCATGGTCCTCAGAAGAACCAGAAGGCACACTAAAATTAGAAAATTTGGGAAATGTTTATTTACAAAGTGACTATTTACAACGGTGTAGGCAGGGTATAGAGGAACCATGACAGATAGTGTAATGACTCTGGATTAGTCGAAACAGAGCTATTAAGATCCATAGATCTAAAACAGTGAGAGGAAGAGGAGTTACTAGAAACTGAAAGGAGAGAATTGTATAGATGAGGCTACCAGGAGAACAGTGGTGATATTTGGTCAGGTAACACTCAGAGAACCTGAGAAAAACCTCATTGTGAGGAAGCCAAGAGAACAGATCCATGATCTCATTCTCCTTCCTCCCTCCAGTCTATAAGCTCCCTACTGACTGAACATAATCAAGAGCCAAAGGGCAAATGATCTACTCATGAAATAAACACAGATCAGCATCCTCTTGCAGCAGAGAGTAAAGTTCCAAAGAGCAGAAAAAGAATCTTGAGAAACAAATGGAGGATATTCCGGAACTCAACATTTCCCCCCCAAAAAAACTGTTCCATCTTCAGACTTCCTCTCCCACAGGATAGTGACTCCATCCTTCTAGTTGCTTAAGGCAAAACCTTTGGAGTCATTCTTGATACCTCTATATTTCACATATGTACATTCAATCTTCCAGGAGATCCTGTGGTCTCTATTTCAAAGTATATCCAGAATCCTACCACTTCCCAGCACCTTTGCAAAACCATTACCTCTTGACTGAATTTCTGCAACAACAAAGAATAAGGTCTTACAAAACTTTTTGTGACCAACTTTTCTGAAACACGCTAAAAATTTATCTATGTAGGTATATGGAAGTGATCCCTAATTTCAGTACTTAAAGTGAAAATTACATGTAAATCTGCCTTTTGCATGATATTCCTGTCCCTGTTACCTATCCTTTTTATGTAATACATATATAGTTAATACAGGTGACAGATTGAAACTGCCCTCAATTATATATTTACAGTTTCACACAGAGATTTGAAAAGGTCCAGAGAAATTACATGTCTACCTCAGCAAGCTTGTAATGAGGAATTGGAGGCAGATTACTAAAAATAAATTGAAATAATCCTCTTTTGTAAACTATGCTAAACTTTGCCTAAGTCACTTTTAGCAAAGAAATTCTGACAGTAAAAATATGAAAATGTATTTTGAAACTGTTCCAGTCCTAGAAAATGCCAAGATAATTAACAAGTTTACAAAATAGGCTGTGCTACCTTTTCTAAAACAATACCATAAACTTAAAAAAGTCCTTCCTACTTTACTGCATGTCTATTTTTGGAAAGCAAGTTGCTGTACTCTTTCAACACAAATTTAAGTGAAACGATCATCACTTTCTTCATAAGAAATAGTTATCACTTCAATTGTACATTAAATTGGAGGTATATAAAGTAAAAAGGACAAAATTAATATTATTCAGAAAAATGATCAATAGCCTAGATACATTTGGCATGTTATGCTAAATGTAAACTTAGAAGATTTAGGTATGCTTATTAAGCTTTTAAACTCAACTGAAGCTGAAACTGAAGTCAAGAAAGGAAAGAGCTTTAAAGGCCTGCTATGAGGATAAGTCCCCCTCAGGTTCTATTTTATTTATATATATATATATATTTTTTTTATTTCAAAATATTAAGGGGGTAATATTTTTGTTTACATGGATCATTTTTGGCAGGCTTGAGTCATAGCTATAAGTGTGCATATCACTCAAACAGTGTTCATTGTACCCATTAGGTAGGTTTTGCCCATCCCCGCCTTCCCCTTTCTCCCTGCTTGATTTCTACTGAGTTTTTACTTCCCTCTGTGCACGTTTGCTCATCGGTTAGTTCCAATTTAATAGTGAGTAATGTGGTGTTTGTTTTTCCATTCTTCTGATACTTCATTCAGGATAATGGTCTCCAGCTCCATCCAAATTGTTGCAAAAGGCATCAATTCATCGTTTTTATGGCTGAGTAGTACTCCATATACATATACCACATTTTGTTAATCCACTTATGAATTAATGGGTACTTGGGTTGATTCAACGTCTTTGCAGTTGTGAATTCTGCTGCAATAAACATTGAGTGCAGGTGTCTTTTTGATAAAATGACTTTTTTTTTCCTTTGGGTAGATACCCAGTAGTGGGATTGCTGGATCAAACGTCAGGTCTACATTTCCTTCTTTGAGTTATCTTCATACTGTTTTCCATAGAGGTTGTACTAATTTGCAGTCCCACCAAGAGTATATAAGTGTTCCTTTTTCTCTGCATCCATGTCAACCTCTGTTGTTTTTTTGTCTATCTTCTTTTGAAAAGCTTCTGTTTATGTATTTTGCCCACTTTTTAATGGGGTTATTTGATTTTTTTTCCTTGCTGATTTGAGTTCTTTGTAGATTCTGGATATTAGCCCTTTATTGGAAATATAGCATGAGAATATTTTCTCCGATTCGGTAGGTTGTCTATTTGTTCTGTTAATTATTTCCTTAGCGGTGCAGAAGCTTTTTAATCTAATTAAGCCCCATTTATTTCTTTTTGCTGTTGCTGTAATTGTTATTGGGGTCTTAGTCACAAATTCTTTGTCTAGGCCAATATCTAGAATAGTTTTTCCTATGTTTTCCTCTAGAATTCTTATGGTTTCATGCCTTACATTTAAGTCTTTTATTCATCTTGAATTAATTTTTGTGAGTGGGTGAGAGACATGGATCCTGTTTCATTCTCCTGCATGTGGCTGTCCAATTTTCCCAGCACTATTTCTTGAATAGGGTTTCTTTTCCCCAGTGCATATTATCTGCTTTGTCCAAAAGCAGGTGGCTGTATGTGGATGGTTTTATATGTGGGTTCTCTGTTCTGTTCCATTGGTCTATGCATCTATTTTTGTTCCAATCCAACGCTGTTTTGATTATTATAGCCTTGTAGTATGGTTTGAAGTCTGATAATGTGATGCCTCTAGATTTGTTCCTTTTGCTTAAGATTGCTTTGGCTATTCTGGCTCCTTTCTGGTTCCAAACGAAACATAGAATTATTTTTTCTAGATCTGTGAAACATGATCTTACTATTTTGATGGGAATTGCATTGAATCTGTAAATTGCTTTGGGTGATCTGAACATTTAACAATGTTGATTCTACCAATCCATGAGCATGATATGTTTTTTCATTTGTTTGTGTCATCCATGATTTCTTTCCTCAGTGTTTCATAGTTCTCTTTGTAGAGATCTTTCACCTCCTTGGTCAAATATATTCCCAACTATTTTATTGTCTTGGTAGCTATTGTGAATGGTATTGAGTTTTTGATTTGACTTTCAACTTGACTGTTATTGGTATATAGAAATGCTACTGATTTGTATACATTGATTTTATAACCTGAGACTTTGCTGAATTTATTTCTCCTTAGGTTTTAAGACAGAAAATAAAAATACATCATAGGAAAGTGCATGGGTTATGTCAATTAACATCTTCACCATTAACTCATACATTCATTAACAATGATCTGATGTCTCCTTTATTCTTGTCAATTACTTGCTTTGTATTCAAAAATGTATCCAATTTAATTTATTTAAAAGAAATGCATAAAATAAAATAAAAAGCATGTTGAAACTTCACTTTTATGATTATAACCTTTGGGCTAATTTGTAGTAAGATTATTGCTCCCTCCCTAAGCTCTCTAGAAATTTATTCAAATAATTACCAGTTTATTTTATTTATGTTACGTATGTACTTACTATTATAAAATATTAACAATAATAGCTAAACTTTACTGACTACCTGTTATTTCTTAACCATAATGCAAACCCATTTAAATACATTAGCTCACTTAATAGTCATAACAACCCAGTGAGGTAGATATTAATACCCTGGCTTATTTCAAAAAGGCTTTAAGTTGGAGTTATTTACCAAGAAGCTACTTGAGAAAAATGTTGATTATGTTTATGAGGGTATAGTTAAAATGATGGTTTATTAACTGAAGATTTTTATTACACCTCCTTCTAAAAAGAAACTACTTGCCCAGGGGGAATACACTATTTCTAAGTGAATGACAGAATGGGGCAATGTCCACATTTTAACAAGTGAGCCCCTACTGACAGATGCTCTGAAACAGAACACGTTCAGAAGAGTGTGGTGTTCTCAGTCTCCTCGGGGAGTGACGCCTCCACTCGGAATTCTAATTTCAGCTTTCGTTACTAAGCAAGAGGAGCAAAACCTGACAGCACAGGCCGTGGAGGAGAATGAAGGAGAAACTGGGCTGTGAATCCTTAATTAACGGGATGCTCAGGGACGCCAGTTCAAGCTTTATAAAGCCGCTGTGGAAAGTTGCGTTTAGAATAGATACAGAAGCCACTCACTGCTATCACTAACTTCAGGAGGTAAAAAGGCAGTTTCCCAAGGTCTAGTCAGTGGTGAGAAGGGAAATTATTTCCTCTGGAAACCCTGAATCTATCTCTCTGAAAGCATTATCATACTGCTAAATGACTTGGTTAATGGCATGGCTCAGAGGTTCCAAAACTGTTTCTGAAACTAATTCAAAATATGCACTCAAGAAATGAAAGGAAAGAAACAATCATAAGCAAAAATACTAAAGTCCTAATGATTTCAAACTAACGTTAAATTCCCAGAGGAATCAGGGAGCTTCCAAAATATTTTGGGAAAAGTGAAAGTAACATAGAGTTTCCTTTCTTCTAAGAAAAAAATATTGTATTTAATAATGAGATGTCCATTTAATTATGCATCAGTGGGTACATATTGAAAATTTACGGTGTCGGGCACTATGCTAGGCACAAGTGCTACTTTAAAAAAAGCAAATATCTGAAATTTAAAGACCCATAGTATAGTTGGAGTGAATACCAAAACCTCATGTGGTGAGCCACAGGAACCACAAAACTTTAAAATAGTGATTTAAGGAGATAACCAGCACTTGTAAAGAACAGTCGTAACTCCCTCAAGATGTGCACAAACTAAAATAAGCATAAAATACAAACACAAGGACAGGAAAACTGAATTTTGAAAATATATATACCAAGTTATATTTTCACAAATAATATTGTTTATGGATGGATAAAAATTTCTTGAGACTTGTTTACAATAACAGCAATCCTCAACATTTTGCTGGCTTATCAGTGATTAGCCTTGGTCAATGTAACTGTGAAACATTAGTTTACTAGGCACCTACATCTAATCAGCATTATGCTAAGGGTTAGGGAAATAAAGTGGACAGACGTGTCACTTGTCACTAAGCAGCTCAGAGTCCACAGTGATTAAGAGGTTAAATAAACACTTGATTACAGTAATTGCCAGGAGAGATATAAGAGCAAGCTGCTAGGGGAGCCTGTTTTAGTCCATCCAGCTTAGTTACTGCTATAACAAAATACTATAAACTGGGTGGCTCATAAACACTGGTATTTATTTCTCACAGTTCTGGAGGCTGGGAACTCCAAGAGCAGTCACCAGCAGATACGGTATCTGATGAGGGTCTGCTTTCTTGTTCATTGATGGCACTTTCTCGCTATGTCCTCAGAAAGAAGGAGGGGCTAATGAGCTCCTTTAGGCCTTTTTTTTACAAGGGTATTGATCCCATTCAAGAGGGCTCTACAAGTATCCCAAGAATGGAAAAATAAGCACCACATGTATTCACCATCAAATTGGTTTCACTGATCATCACCTAAGAGCACATTTAGGAATAACACTGATCGGGTGTCAGGCAGATGTGGGTGGGGGAGGGGATGGGTGTATACATACATAATGAATGTGATGCGCACTGTTAGGGGATGGACACGTTTGAAGCTCTGACTCGGGGGGGGGGGGGTAAGGGCAATATACATAACCTAAACTTTTGTACCCCCACAATATGCTGAAATAAGAATTAAAAAAAAGATTATCACCTTGGGAATTAGGATTTCAACATAAGAACTTTGGGGGAACACAAATATTCAGACCATAGCAGAGTTAAAGGAAAGAACTCTACAACTAGAAGGAGAAATGACTAGGAGATTGTCAGTAGCTCAGTGTTAAAATGCCATGCTGGAAATCAGAACTGCCCAATAGAGGAATGGGGTAATCCTGCTACACATGGATCCTTTAGAGTTCAGAAGATGTTAAGGTATAGGCTAATTGTCAACACATTGTAGAAAAATTCTAAGAGATGAAACTAGGTAATAATTCAGACTTTCCAACTGGATCTAATACATAATTTCTAATTCTGGATGCTATACCTCATCACAGTCTTGTGCACAAAGTTTCTGAAGCTCTCAATCCTGGAGTAATACCCACCAGGACAGCTGGACCCCATATCTTCACATAGCCAGGAAGTTCCATGGCAATAATCAAGGTGGCCTTCCCTTTTGTAATATAATTTCCCTAAAGATTAGAACAGTCAGTATCCTCGTAAAATGTACATAATTTTCCATTCACATTTAGTTTTTGAGGCATCTTATATTTGGTGTTTATTCTCCAATACTAGAGTTTACTACCTGGCATAATGTTGAAATCTCCTCTTTCGTACTATTTACTCTGTCATGGGTTTTCTTTAATCACAACCCAAACCCCTTGTTCTTCAGAAAGTCATCTCAATTCACAACATTTATTCATGGCATCCCACAGCAAATACTGACCAAAAAGATATAAAATTCTGAAAATGTAGATAGAAAAGTATTTTTTTCCTCAAAAGCAAAAGTAGAAGAGGGAAATCTTTCTCCAAATCTGCTTCCTCATCTCTAATGATTATAATGCTTACCATTTATTAAGTGGTCCTTCTATGTCTCATATCTTTCCGTACGCAAATCAGTAGCATTCCTGTACATGAACAACAGTCAAACTGAGAACCAGTTCAAAGACTAAATACCCTTCACAATAGCAATAGTGATAATAAAATACCTAGAAATATATTTAACTAATGAGATGAAAGACCTTGACAGGGAGAACTACGAAACACTGAGGAAGGAAATAGCAGAGAACATAAACAGGTGGAAAACTATATCATGCTCATGGACCGGCAGAATCAACATTGTTAAAATGTCTATGCTACCCAAGGTGATCTACAGATTCAATGTAATTCCTATTAAAATACCAACATCATTTTTTGCAGATCTAGAAAAAATAATTCTACACTTTGTATAGAACCAGACAAGACTCCATATAGCAAAAGCAATCTTAAGCAAAAAGAACAAATTGGGAGGTATCAATTTACCAGACTTCAAGCTATACTGCAAGGTGATAGTAACTAAAACAGCAAGTTACTGGCACAAGAACAGAGACATAGACCAGTGGAATAGCACTGAGAACTCAGATATAAATGCATCCTCATATAGCCATCTATTCTTTGACAAAGCTGACAAAAACATACAGTAGGGAAAAGAATCCTTATTCAATAAATGGTGCTGGGAAAACTGGATAGCCACATGTAGAAGTCTGAAACAGGATCTGCACCTTTAACCTCTCACAAAAATCAACTCATGGTGGATAACAGACTTAAACCTAAGGCGTGAAACTATAAGAATTCTAGAAGAAAATGGTGAAAAACTATTATAGACATTGCCCTAGGCAAAGAATTTATGAAGAAGACCCCCAAAGGCAATCACAGCAACAATAAAAATAAATAAATGGGACCTGATCAAATTGAAAAGCTTCTGCACAGTCAAGGAAACTATCATGAGAGCAAACAGACAACCTACTGAACAGGAGAAAATATTTGCATGCTACATATTCGATAAAAGGCTGATAACTAGAATCTATATAGAACTCCAGAAAATCAGCAAGAAAAAATTAAACAAGCCCATTAAAAAGTGGACAAAGGACATGAACAGAAACTTTTCAAAAGAAGACAGAGTAAAAAACATAAAACATTCATAAGACATTCAAAAAACATATGAAACAATGCTCAACATCTCTAATCATCAGGGAAATGCAAAGCAAAACTACGATGAGATATCACTTAACTCCAGTGAGAATAGCTTTTATCAAAAAGTCCCAAAACAATCAATATTGGTGTGAATGTGGAGAGACAGGAACACTCAGACACTGCTGGTGGGACTGCAAACTAGTATAACCTCTGTGGAAAGCAATATGGAGATACCTCAAAGAGCTAAAAGTAGAATTACCATTTGATCCAGTAATCCCACTACTGGGCATCTCCCCAAAAGAAAAAAGGACATTCTATAAAAAAGACATCTGCACTCGAATGTTTTTATAGCAGCACAATTCACAATTGCAAAGATGTAGAAACAACCTATGTCCATCAATACACGAGTGGATTAATAAAATGTGGCATATGTATACCATGGAATTCTACTCAGCCACAAAAAACAATGGTGATCTAGCACCTCTTGTGTTATCCTGGATAGAGCTGGAGCCCATTGTACTAAGTGAAGTATCACAAGAATGGAAAAACAAGCACCACATGTACTCACCATCAAATTGGTATTAACTGACCAACATTTATGTGCACACATAGTAGTAACATTCATCAGGTGTCAGGCAGGTGGGAGGTGGGAGGAGGGGATCGGTATATTCACACCTAATTGGTGTGGTATGCACCATCTTGGGGATGGACATGGTTGAAGCTCTGACTCGTGTAGAGCAAAGGAAATATATGTAACCTAAACATTTGTACCCCAATAATATGGTGAAATATCAATAAATAAATAAATAAAAAGAGAACTAATCAAAATAGCTGTAATGCAACAGAGACTGAAAAAAATAATAACTAAGCAGATAATATATGTGGACTTTTTCTGATGTAAAGATACAGCAAGAGAGAAAGAGCACAAAGCCCACCACATATGAAGGATTACCATCTTTCAAAACTATACTAAATGTTTCCATAGCAGTTTATTTTGCCTACAGTAGTATTATGAACTACTACTCATATATTATAACACTGATGTCATTATTATTATCCATCTACCTTTTTTTTTTTTTTTTGAGACAGAGTCTCACTCTGTTGCCCAAGCTAGAGTGCCATGGCATCAGCCTAGCTCACAGCAACCTCAAACTCCTGGGCTCAAGCAATCCTTCTGCCTCAGCCTCCCGAGTAGCTGGGAATACAGGCATGTGCCACCATGCCCGGCTAATTTTTTTCTATATATATTTTTAGCTGTCCAGATAATTTCTTTCTATTTTTAGTAGAGACGGGGTCTTGCTCTTGCTCAGGCTGGTCTCGAACTCTTGACCTTGAGCAATCCTCCCACCTCGGCCTCCCAGAGTGCTAGTATTACAGGTGTGAGCCACTGCACCCAGCCTCCATCTACCTTTTGTCTAAAATTTTATAAGTAGTAAAAATTTATGAATCACTAAGTTGTAAGAAATTTGAGGAAAGAATCCATGTTTTATCCTTTCTTGTATCTCCAAAAACTCCTGGAACAGCATTTTGGCAATAATAAGCATCCAATAAGTAGAAACTAAATTAAATCTATTAAAAATGTAGTTGCCTTTCATGGTGGGGGAAACTTTTCTCCAAAGCTTCTGAAAGAAATTAGACGAAAGGGGAAGTGGAAAAGTTTATTTTAATCAACTCACTAAAGTAGCATATGGCAAAGAAGTGAAAAATGTTAATAATTCTACAAAGATCAAAGTGTAGAAAGTTTTAATACTTAGAGATGAAAAGTGTCACCGTGAAGTAGAAAATGAATCAGGGAATGAAAAATTCATTTCAGATGAATACAAAAGAGACGGAGCTTTAAAAATGCAAAGTTGCATTGGAAACAAGATAAATTTTTGTAAAGCTTTTAATCTCTCACCCCTGGCACAAAATCAAATTGGAGCCAAGGTTTTGGGAAAAGATTTCTCTTGGCATCTATGCTGCTGTATTTTCACATTTTTAGAGCCACCTGTTGTATCATGCACCTGTCTGCTCTCAGGTGATTTACTACAATCAAGAGTTTGCATGTATTTTCTAGCTGCCTAAGTTTAGCCTTCTCTCTCAAAATAGATTTGAGAGGGGAGAGAGAGACTCACACTCCACACCCCATCCCCCTAACAATGATTGCTTTCTCATTTTTATCCTACAAATTCAAATGTAGCCAGTATAACTAGCATTATATGGTGTTAGCAATCTGTTCTCTGAAGAGAAAATTTGCGTGAGCCAGATAAGTCGGCAATACTTGGTTGGCTTTTGTTCTATCATCACATGATAATTACAACATGTATCTCTAAGAGCTTACTTTGTAAAATGAATTTCTTATCATCACACAGCAAGCTTAGGCTACCAGTTGAAGGAACCAAGACTTTTCTGGAAAACGGTGACGTTTCCTTTGCTTTGGAAATTATGTATGATATGGGAAACAATTGCAAGTAAAATTACAAGTAAAGTATGGATTATTCATATCCTTACAGGCAAAATATAGGCCCATCCCACACAAACACTTCTTAAAATCATCATTAACATTTGTTTAGTGTGTATCTCTAGCATGCTAAAAAACAATGTTAAACACTATTATTTTTAAATGACTTTTTTTAAACTATGAAAACACATTGTGATAGCAATGTGTATATTGTTAAAAAAAAAAAAAAAAAAGGAGGTTTGAAACTGTGTCAGTGTTCATCCTGGAAAAGTACTTTCTCTAGGTTACAAATACGTGACCCGCAAGGGGCAGCAGAGTTCCAAAATGTAGGTTTTGTTGATTTAGAAAAGGAATTGGCAACTTGTCTATAAAAAGACCAGAGAGTAATATTTTAGGTTTTGTGGACCATATACTGTCTGTTGCAACTACTCAATTCTGCCGTTGCAGCATGAAACACATAGACGACACATAAACAAATGGGTGTGCCTGCATTCAATAAAGCTTTATTTACAAAAATATATGGAAGGCCAAGTTTGGTGTATGGACCATAATTTGCCAATCTCTGATCTATAAGCAAGAAGACAGCTGACAGATTGGACATCAGTGGCATTATATATGGCAACAAAGAGGATATTCTCTGGCCCAAGTAAAAATATAAATGGAGATAATGGCACATAGAGTTTCTAAGCTGAAGCTAATATATAACTGGTATCTGGGTATATTTCTTAGATTTTACTTGGTGCTATCAAGACAGGCAATAGTTAAATGATTCATCAAAGGTCAGAATGAGTTATATATATGAACAGTAATCACCACAACAAAAAATTCAGTGAGGGTGGTGTCTGCATATAATTTCATTTACTTAAAAACTTTTGGAGGGAGGAAAAACCTGGGAAGAACCTCTCAATGTTTACTAAAATTTTATTAGGTAATATTTCTTAAAACTTTTTTTATTTATTATAACAATATAGCCAATTCTGTAATATAAACTAAAATATTTAACATAGTTCCATCAGACTTCTGAACAATATAAAGAAACCAAATGGTGTGTATATACACACACATTCATATATACATATATATGTGTGTATACATATATACATACACATGCACGCATACACATATTCCTGGCAATAAAGCAACCAATTACAGTGATGCTACTGCTACTGATGATGGTGATGATCATGATGAAAGCTTTCCATTATGTTTTGGTAATTATGCTAGATCATTTTACAAAATTATTTTTAATCCTCAGTGATGCCTATAAAGTAGGCATTATTTTCCCATCCTCCTCCACGGATGAGGAAATACAAGCTCTAGGTTACTTTACCTAATAATATATAGTTATTAAGTGGGTACATTTCAGATTAGTCTGGCACCTATATATACAACCTACTCACAAACAATAGAGCAAAATTTTCTAATTCTCCAATTTACAAAATAAAAGTTAATTTAGTTACATAAAGTTAATTACATTTATGGAATTCTGACCTAACTTACCTACTAAAGTGACAGCTCAGAGAAGCCAAATGTGATATGCACCCACTCTCCAAGACTAAAACTCCATAACAGAGCAATACTGTTGCATGATGAAGAGTTGTAACTATAACAAGCCAAGGTTTTCTTCATTTATTGAATAAGGTACAGGAAGAAGGAAATTCACATTCAAGCAGAGCCTAATAATATTAAGCAATTGAAAATTCCAAATGATAAATTAAGCAATACAAGCAGGAATAGCAGTAGAATGCATTAGATTAGTCACCAAGCTATCGTTTACTTATAGTTTTTTACTTTAATTATTATAATGTCATTGCAAATGTGTAAGCAATAACATTGTAAACAACTAGAAAACTGAGCAAAATGTATGAAACAAATGTTTTTTAGACACAGAAAAATAGGCAACAAAGAAATGATTTTTGAGAGAGAGGAAATATTAATAAATGAGATAAGCCTTAAAATCTCCCTGTATTTCTTCTTAAAGGTACTTTCTTAACTATGGCATAGAGAGAAGAAATACAGACAGAGTTTAGTAGTCTTGCTGAGTTCAGAAGACAAGGAATGAAATTTGGGGATGCTCATACAGCTATCAAAAAGTCTAGATTGTAGTCACCTTGATTCTTTGACTCAATCACAATCTGCGCATGTGTAGGATGAAATGTTATGGTTCCAAGCAAAGAACTATTAGTGGAGAAAGAGCAACTACCCAGGGAGCTATATGCTTGACAATTTTCAGTGCTCACATAAGCTTGGAAAATACTTGCATTCCAATCACCTAGAGTGGAGAGATCTCAATGAATATCTGGGGTATTCTGTAGAGAGCCCAGAAAAATCATGGTGTACTGTCAAGACAAAACCAGCTCTAGAATAAGGAGTACTCTACACCAGAGGTCACTATGCTATGGCCCACAGTTCAAATCTAGACATTGCCTTTTTTTATGATTTATAAGCTAAGAATGGAGAATGACTGTTACAGTTTTATAGGGTTATTTTAAAAGCCAAAAAAAAAACCAGTGACAGTATCATAGTATCATGCATAGCCCATAAAGTCTAAGATAGTTACTATATTTATTTTTATAGAGAAAGTTTGCTGATCTTTACTGTAGACCTGCCAGAAAAAGCTTGAAAACCAATCTCAACAAGTTCAAACTTAACCAAAAATAACCTAATTACCAAAACAATACCCAACTTACCGTATCAGAAGAAAACAAAGATACTAAACAATGTAAAGTCACAATGACTAGCATTAAATCAAAAATTATTAAACATGAAAAGATTCAAGAAAAGATAACATCTAAGTAGAAAAATTAGTAAATAAACAGATCCAGGAATGACAGTGGTAATGAAATTAGCAAATAAGAATTTTTTAAAAGCTATTATAAATATGTCCAAAAATTTTTTGAAACTGTGAACATAATAAGGAGATAAAGAGAAGACAGAAAGACCAAAATAAAACATCTACAGATGAAAAAATGTAATATCTGAAATACAAAATTACTACATAGACTTGACAGCAGATTTTACACTGCAGAGAAAAATATAAGTAAACTCAGAGATAGCCACAAAAACTATCTAAACTGAAGTGCAGAAAGAAAAATGTTAGAGAAAGAAATAGAAAAGTAAAATTTTTAAAAAGACCATATTTGACCTGTGGGATAATATCAAGCAATTAACATACCTATGATTTGGAGTCCAGAAAGGAGAAAGGGGCAGAAAAACATTTGAAGGAATAATTGTCAATAGTTTTTCAAATTTGATAAAAACTATAAACCCATAGACCCATGAATACAAATATAAACAAACCTAAAGAGAGAATCTTAAGGAGACAGAGAAAAAAGATATTTTAAATACAGAGGGATTAATATAAAAATTATGTCTAATATCACAACAAAAGCAATGTAAGCTGGGAGAAAATACAACAACATCTTTCATATACTAAAAGAAAAATAAAAGACTGAAACCTGGAAAAAAAGACTATAAACCAGTTTTTAAAATGTAAGGGCAAATAAAGGCATTTTCATATAAACAAAACCTTAAAAAATTCATGGGCAACATACCTGCACTATAATTGTTAAAGGAAGTTCTTCAGGCTGATGGAAAATTATACCAGCTGAAAATTCAGAACTGCACAAGGAATGAATAGTGCTTAAAGCAGTGAATATCATAAAATTAAGTCTATGTTTGCTTCTATATAATCTGTTTTATATATAGATCTTGCTTATTTTGCATGACGGATCTTTCAGGAATTCATTTATTCCACACAGTTATGGAGCCACCCACTAAACACCTTGATTTTAGGCACTGGACTAGATGTCCATAACACAGAAAACAGTATGAAGTCATGCAGGGTATGTAGCAGCTCTGGTTTCTGTGCCAAGAGGGCTATGGAAAGGCTATAGCCAGGCTCCAGCTGCAAAGTCATGGAAAAACCCTATTTGGAGTCCATGGCTGGAAAAGGAGCCACCAGACATCCTCACACTCATACCACCAAACCATGGCCTGCACAAGAACCTGCAAGAGAGCCTCTTCCTCCTGCCTGGTCTGTCCCACATGCTCTACTGAGAGAGCTTAACATGGTACTCACTTTAAAGAAGAAATACTTGTAGGAATTTGATTGTTTATCACAGAGAATATATCAAACGGTTCATATACAGCTGAGAGGCAATAAATTAAGAACTGACAGTCAAAAGCTCTTCTCTACCTTGTAGCCCTTTCCCTATTTTTCTTGCTTTGTCTCTATTTTTACCTTCTTTCAAAAAAAAAAAAAAAACCAATTGAGTACCTATTATTCACTAAAAAAGATGAAAAAACATAATGCATGTCCCTAAGGAGTAGAGGGCATGGAAACAAGAAAACAATGGAAATGCAATGTGGTAAGTACCATAACAGAGATGTGTACACAAGATTCAGCCTCCGGCTGCTCATTTCTGCCTGTGAATCTCAAGAAAGGATTCGGTCAGAAAGGCTGACTTCACTATTTTGTAGCACAGCAGTGTTACAAAGCTTACAGCAAGTAAATCACTAAAAATGATCAAGGTATTGAGGTTTTTGTGACCTGTTTTTTTTTCTTAATATAAACTGGTGTGGAATCAAGGAATTCCCCATAAAAGCATCATTTTTATTTTCATGAACATTGACAGGCTTTCTTGAGAGGGTAAAAACTTTTTAGAGTTAAGGCTGCCATGGCAGGAACTACACACAATCCAAGTCTGTCATTTGTGCTGCTGTTCACATCTTGATGTAGCCATAGGAATATGTTATATTCACAAGACTACTGCATTTGATAATTAATAAAGGGCAGATGGAGCTTTTGGCCAGTCTCAGACTTTAATGTTCCTGAAATTTCTAAATTAATGCAATTAAAAAGAATCAAAATACAGACTTGCCCAGAGATATGAGGCAGTTCCAAATGGGACAAAACCTAAAAAAGTAGGTAGTTATACTTCTCAGTCTGGAAATTCGATAAGAGATATGATCTTTCAGAAACCATACTGTTTTCCATAGGGCTTGTACTAATTTGCAGTCTCACCAACAGTGTATAAGTATTCCTTTCTCTCTGCATCCACACCAGCATCTATTGTTTTTGGACTTTTTAATGAATGCCATTCTAACAGGAGTAAGGTGATATCTCATTTTGGTTTTAATTTGCATTTCCCTGATAATTAGTGATGTTGAGCACTTTTGCATAATGTAATATATATATACCATGGAGAACTACTTGGCCATAAAAAAGAATGAATTAATGTTTTTTGCAGCAATTTGGAAGGAACTGGAGACCATTATCCTAAGTGAAGTATCTTAAGAATGGAAAAACAAACACCACACGTACTCTCTAATAAATTGGAACTAACCAATGGCCACACAAGTACACAGAGGAAAGTAAAAGTCATTGGAAATCGAGCAGGGAGGAGGGGGAAGATGGGAAAGAACAAAAACCCACCTAATGGCTACAATGAACACTATCTAGGTGATGGGCCCATTTATAGCCCTTACTCAAGCCATGTATCGAAAACATTTGTACCCCCTTAATATTTTGAAATATAAAAAAAGAGATAGGATCTGCAGAGTCTGAAAGTCAATATATTAGTTTTTGTTGAAGCCACATGATTGCCTAGAGAGGAGCCGTAAGGAGAGAACAAAATGATTATCTTAAGTTGGGTTCCCAGAAACAGAGTCTGAGATGGAAATTCTTATTCAAGTTACTTATTGAAGGAGTGCCCTCAGGAGAAAGGGAATGAAGGAAGCACAGCAGGGCAGCGAAAAATCTAAGCAAGGATGTGGTCTCAGATGAAGTTTAGCTTCAACTTAATCCCATGGGGATCTCTGAATCAGCAACACACCACAGAGCTGGCCCCACCTTGGGGCAAGGAGGCCAGCCTTCTAGAGCTCTTCTCCCATCAGACACTTGTTAGCTGCAGGCTGCACTGGGAAGGGAGAAGGGCCTGGCTCATTTTTCAGGGAAGTCTTTGGAGAAGAGGTCAGTTGTGAAGCATTATCAGCAAACACCAACAGCAACTGTTAAATTGGGAGCACTGGCAGGTAAAGAGGATCTGGATGGGGCAACAACAGTGTTTACCGCAAAAATCAATGTATAAACTTTGGGGAATCCATATGGAGGAAGAAAACATGTGAGGGACACTGAGAAGAAGTCTAAGAAGGATGACAATAATTAAAGAGAATTGTATTAGTAGCAGCCATAATGGGTTTGTCTGAGCATCACAACAGAAACTACAAGACTGAAAATAGAGCAGAGTGAAGCAGTTACAAACAACTCTCTGCAGTCAAATCATTGTAAGATCTCTATGCTAAATAGAATTCAGTAGCTCCCTTTTTCCACAGGGGATATGTTTCAAGACCCCCAGTGGATGCCTGAAATCATAATTCTATATATACTATGTTTTTTCCTAAACTTATCTATGATAAAGTTAAATTTGTAAATTAGGCACAGTAAGGAATTAACAATAACTAAGAAAGAATAAAATAGAACAATTAAATAAAATGAGGGTTACCTGAACACAAGCACTGCAATACTGAGACAGTCCATCTGATAACCAAGAATTCTACTAAATGACTAATGGGAGGGTAGTGTATGTGGCCTGCATAAGCTGGACGCAAGGATGGTTCACGTCCCGGGAGGATGGAGCAGGACAACACAAGATTTCATCACGCTACTCAAAATGGCACACACTTTAAAACTTATGAATTGCTTATTTCTAGAATTTTCTACTTAATATTTTCAGATCGTGGTTGACTGTGGGTAACTGAAACTGGGGGAAGCAAAATTGTGTATGGGGGCGCTACTGTATTTTTTTAAAGATTACACATATTGTAATCTTTTTTTGTCTAAAATAATTGATATAAAATAAAGCAAAAACAAAGTCTACTCTAGGCAAAAGGGCAGCCACTACCATCTCGGCCTTGCAAGATGCCAGTCTGAAAGAACACGGCCTAATAATTAGGCAGCCCACCTGGAATTTGACAAATCACCTGGAAGGGAATTGGCAGTGGTTTCTAGGTCTACTGGCTCTCTGAATGCTGTCATTGCAAGGCTTTGGGGAAATTAAAAAACTTCCTTATAAGTAACTCAAACAAGATGCTAAACTAAACTATAACAAAATAAAGGGGAAACTTGATTATGCATAATTAAACAAGAATGTACTATGGGACAATATTCTAGTGGTTTGCAATTATCTCATCTTGGAAAAAGAGTCACCATTAGGTATTTTTATTTACAATGTGTTGCTTTATTACAAGAAGTAAATAAAAAATTTTGTAATCATTGAAAATTAAAATGTTTGATTTCCAGTTTTACTAAACATTGTTTTATTTATTAATATTAAACCAATTAAGCCAATAATAATTAACCTCTTGTTATTTAAGCAGGTCTTAGGAATTCTGCATATTGTATTACTATCTTACCAAGTTGGACTCCATGGGATATAATCAGAACACACCATGATGCTCTAACGCCCTCTAGACTTATTCTGTGAGGGTAGTTTATCCTCCATCTTGGCCAAAAACTGAGTCAGGCCTCACGGTTTCATCAGCACTTGTTGAGTACACAGCCCTAAACTGACTTTACACATTCTGCATCCAGCAGATACTTACTGCTGGCTTTCTCTGATGGGGTGAATTTCAGGTTCTTTAGAGATGCCCAGCATTAGAGTGGACTCTAACATTCAGTTCCTTGACCCAGGCAAATTCACTCCCTGCAAGCAGTTTTTACTCCTTCCTCAGCCTCTATTAATTTGGCAGTCACTTCCAGCTTCTCTCCAGTGTCCCCCAAATCACCCTATTGGGCGGCATTAGGAAGACCCTGATTCAAGCTCCCTTGAACCTGTGATCCACTCCAGTCTGGGATATTTCCTTGGCCTTTGCCTTCACAACCCCATAGTCTGAGCCCAACGTCCCCTTCAGCTCATGTGCCAGCAGATATACAAATCAAGCTTTCTGAATGCCCCCTCTCTTGGCTTAAAATGAAGGACGACATGCCCCACAGGAAGAGAAATAGTCAGCAATTTTTTTAAATCCACTTTAAACTTTGTCCAGTGTCTGTTTCATGACTAACAATGGTATCTGGTATATTGGAGTCTCAGTTAAAACCTCCAATTTAACATCCGCTTATATTTAAAAACCAATGAAAAATGAGTGCTACGTCTTAGGTAAAAGCTTTGGAGAGTTGCATCCCAATTTTAAGAAACTAAAGCGGAGGAGAGAATGGTAGGAGTACAGGGGTAAACCCTGGTTACAGGGAACACTCATGAATGGTTCTCAGGAGATCTGTGAAGTCCTACCAGCTCCATCCCATCTGTGCAGGATTCTTGGAATGTGTAAGTAATCTGCCTCAGAGCCTGTAATGGGAAATTAGGGGGCATAGGTAGCTGACCCCCTAAGTAGAAAGTCATTTTCCTTCTAATTCTTTGTCCACTATTCCCTATAAAGAGGTCTCCTCTTGTTTTTTAGAAAAATTATTTGTGTAAGTACTAAATTTGGTTGGCCATTGTGGGTGTGTTAGGGAAGACTGGCTCAGAGGTCACTTAAAACAACTTTTAGCCTCATTAAACTCAATATTTAAGGAGAATCACTTTCTCACTTGAAGTATTCAGGTAATTTGAATTCTCTGTTTCCCTCTACTAGTATGAAACTATCTTGAGCCAACTAGCAAGAAAGAAATCTGTGATGGAAATACATCCAATCTTAATAAGATATGGATAATTAGCTTACAGGATTGAGCCAATATACTTCCCCCAAACTAACTTTTGCATTCAACCACAACTCATAAAATTTCCTTGTGATCGCATTTCCTTGTTTTTAAAAGTCTAACAATATTCTCAAAACTGCACAGTTTATAAATCAAGAGGCTCAGCTAATATTTTATCTTGTTTCTTTGGTGGAAAAGACTATCATGGGGACACATAAGGGTATGAAATTTTCTTCCAAAGTAAAAATCTTATAATACTGTACTAGAAAGCTAAAATGCTACACTCATACATGTCATATGACACCAAACTCCATATGTGCTTAAAAAGTTTTTCACTTTCATCTAGAACAGTTAAGAAAACAAACAGAATCATGTTGTACAAAAATAATTCAGTCCCCAGTAGTCTTTCTTTATTCTCTTCACTTTAAAGGAATTGAAGAAAGGAAAAATCTAATCATATAATCTAATGCAAGAGAAGATTATAGGACTTATCAAAAATGCCCTTTTCATTTATTAGTAGACTTACAGAGAAAATGACTGGCCATTTCTTTATCACCTAGCCA
This sequence comes from Lemur catta, assembly GCF_020740605.2. Classification (NCBI taxonomy): domain Eukaryota; kingdom Metazoa; phylum Chordata; class Mammalia; order Primates; family Lemuridae; genus Lemur; species Lemur catta. Next base: position 49,154,911 of record NC_059128.1, on the reverse strand, counting down.
GACCCTGAACTTTTAAAATATGGTTAATGCCAGCCATCTTAAAGGCTCAGAGTAAAAAAAACAACAACCTGTTTTTAGGCAAATTTAAACATCCACCCCTCCAAAAGAAATTAATGTTCTATTATACTCAGAAATCAATAAGCAATCAAACTTGCCCTAGTGTGAATCACATACAAATTACCTTTGAAGTATTTACAAAACAATAATTTCATTGAGGTAGCAGTACCCAATTCTACTTTTATTCACTATTGTCAAAACTGTAACATAAATGTTCTAAAACTTTTGTAATAGTTTTTTTTTAATCACCCTTTGCATAATGGAAAAAGTAATTAAAGTGAGCTCAAATTTCAAGAAGAAAAATTTTGTAGAAAAAGGATTAGGCAGGATGATGAGAGACACCTATGCAAGCTAGAAAAAAATCAAAGGACAGGAAAAGAAGTTTTAAATTTTTATTAATGTTCTTACAAAGCTTACAGCTGAATGAAGTTAAGCATTCAACATTTCAATTATTTCTTTTTAGCAGTAAGAAGAATGTAGAAAACAGTTGCACATTTACTTTAGCCTGCTGTTAGCCTACTGAGAGCAGTCCTCAGAAGTCCTCCTCAAATATCATCCAGCTTCATTTCTCTGACCCCAACACTCACATCAATATTCCAAAAAGGCTGTATATCTAAAATCATAAAAACTTACCATTTTTAAGTTTTATAGTAATCCTTCTCAAATATTAAAGCACTTAAAACTCATCATGTAAAATTTTTAAATTTACAGAGTCTAGCATAGGGATCATCACCACAACCATTGGCAAAGATTCTTAATCAATACATGTGCATTTTAAGAAATGTATAACTTGTTCGAGGTTTGAACCACACTACAGAAACACTGATCTAATTTGAGGATTCATATTCAAATCATTGAGAAGCTGTTATGACAATTATAATCAACTTTAACCTGTGAAACTTTGAAGGATTTGATAAAAGAATCAAAATAAATACCCAAACAGGTAGCTAGATAAGGGATGGATGGATGGATGGATAGAGGGAAGGAAACAGATAGATAGATACATCCAGTAGGAAGTGGGAAAAGGAAATGAGGAAGGAAGTAAAGGAGATGAAAATGAGCTTTTTTTTAACATAAGTTAGCTAAGATTAAGTCTGCATAATGCAAACAACAATTTTAATTAGTTTTTACATTAAATTCATTGGTTATTTAGTAACATATAGACTCTGCCTTTGACTACTTTGGAACCAGGACATAGTCCTTTGGGCTCTACCTCCTTTTTATTCTCCCTCCATCTTTATTTTTTTTCACCCATAACCAGATTACCTCTCTCTGCTCAGCCTTCTTCTTCTATGGTTTCTTTCACTCTCTTGTCATTCCATCTTGGTCACTTTATAAATTTACGATTTTATTATCTCTTGTTCCTATGTCCCCCATTAGTATAGGTAGTTTCCTCTATGGTGTGATTAGAAGTACCTCTGCCAGGACCATGTCTTCCCTACTCCTTCTGACCCTACCCCTGAAATTTTAGAGTTCCTATCTTTTAGGTTGAGAATGACTTTACTAACTTCTCTTTTAAAATCTATATACTTCTGGAAGGAATATATACCTCTGGAAGATCAAGTCACAATTAGCTGGAGACCCTTTTTCCCTGACAGGCAGGAACAAGTAGGCTTGAATCCTTTGGGCTTCTGAGAGACATAGAGTAAATGTACCTTGACTTCCTTTAAAATGTGGAGACATCTCACAATATGTACACAGTACACACTGAGCAATTGAGTTTTCTGTCTTCACTTAATTGGTTTGGACATAATTTTGATTGCAAGTAACAACAAATTCTAACATAAAAGCATTTTCCTACACTCATAGACTCAGACAAAGAAGTAAACTGAAAAGATTAGCAATACATCCTTAAGCTTCCTCCCCGCTTTCATATTTTACAAAAAGAATTAAGAAATATCTCAAAACTATAGTCTTTATATTTTTTATGCACACATACATACATACACACACACACACACACTCACGCTAGGAACATTACGAGTCACATATTCCTATATCTCTACCTCTTTTCTTGTCTGAAAATGTTCCACAACCTGCCTTGATAGCCCAATCTAGCATTGTTACCTTAGGCAATGATTACTGTTGAGAAATCCTTCCAAACAATTCCAAATTTTTCTCATGTTATAGTTCAATGTTTTTCTTTTAATTTTCTCCATTGTGAAGATGAATAGCTAATCATGAGCCTTTAGCACTTTTCCATACTCTGTACTTGAAGATAGAGGTTATTCTTGTGTTTATTTGCCCTTTTATAATGTATACAATCCTTCAGCACAGGTCCTACTGAGGATTTTTATTGCTTCTCCTTCCTCACAACCACCCACAACTAGAATCATCATCAAAGCTCATTTTCATACACTGCTTATATTTTCAAGATACTTCTTCAGCATTTAAAAAAATTTTTTTTAATACTCAGCACTTAAGGAACAGCATTCTTTAATTTACTGGAAACCAAATGATTGAAGTTTAAATTCATTAGGCACTCAATAAATGTTTATTGAATTTAGCTGAAATGTCATGAATTTTTCTATTTTTAATCTTCCATTATGATTTATTTTCTATTTTCAATTACATGAGAAAGCATTTCCATATTTTAATAGATTTGTTATATTTAAATTTTTCTCACTTAAATAATTCTTTATTCCCTGTTATTATGTGTAATATTTCAAACTAAGGTGTTCTTACAGCAAGTCTCTTGTTTTCATGTGTCTTTTTCTTGCCACAAATAAACATATTATTAAATAAATTTCCTCTGCTCTTAATAGTAATTCTTACCACCTACCTGACTTATAGCAACATTATGAGGATTGATAGAGCCATCAATAAAACACTTGAAATTTCTTACTGTTGTTAGATAAAGGACTGTATAAAGAAAGACAGTAATGTTGTATTTTTGTTTTATTTTGTTTTTCTAGACATCCTACAATAATTCCTTAAAGGACCCTTCTCTCCCTTTTGTCCTTGTAATAAAATATGAGTAAACATGAACTCAGTAGAATATAGATCCCTTTTAATAAGAGCTCATTCATTTCTATTAGTTACAGAAGATAGGGTTTACCACTGTCCGTTCAAATAACAAGTAAATGGGGCATGACCAGACCAACTGATTTCAAATTAAGATATAGCAGATTAACAGTATATCTCAGCAGCTGGCTTTTTCATAGCTAGCCCATTAACTAATGGAGGAAATGCTGTCTCTTTAAAGTCAAGGTCTATAAAGTTCTTTTCCTAGAATATCAGAGATTTTTCAGGTAAATTCTTTACTCCTCTCTTTGTTGATTCTCCTCTCACAGTATTAATCAGTAGGTTCCAATGGTTATTTCTGTCATTTTGTGTGTGTGGTATGATTAGACTAAACCTGAGATTAGGAAACCTAGGTCCAAATTTCTTTCTACCACTTATGAATTAGGTAACCTTGAGCAAGTGTTTCTAAATCTAAATTGCCTTATGGGGATAGGAGAATATTTTCTCTCATTAACTCACAAAAGTTTTGAAAGGATGGAATTAGAAAATGTATGTGGAGGCACTGCATACATCTTCTATTGCTTATATGTATAAGACATTGCGATGCCAGCCTACCTAGCTTTATTGACACTTTAGCCCACAATTCTATCGATGGTTAGTAGAATTGTGATTCTATCTACTCAAATCATAATTCTCATGTAAGAAACAAGTGGTAAAAAAATCATTGGCACATTGAATTAGGTCTTCCCATTTACCCATCCCTGATTTTACATGTAGATTTAAAGACTGAGACTTTATAAAGGGCTTAAAACACCTCTGACTATTTTGCATATTCCTTCCAACTCATTGACCAACAACAGTCCTGTTTCTGCTAACCCTTCCCCTTTGGCCAGCCCTGGTCCCTCCACCTAAATATCTTTCCTTTATCCATGCCTATTGGAATGCTACTAATCCTCCAAAGTCTAGCTTAAAAGTCACTTTTTCCATTAAATATTCCTCAGTTTCCCAATTAAAAGTAATTTTTTAAATTTATTTTTGTTCTTGTAGCACCTGTCTTTATAGTACATGTACTTCAGACTTCTCCCTAAGACGATGACCAAGCTGAATCAAAGGAAGGAATGGAATTCTCTCTTCATCATTACATCTTAGTGCCAAATAGAGACACTTAAACATGAACTTTACTAAACAACTATTACTTTATTCATCTGTCTCACACAAAATTACAGAATTAGTCTTTCATTAGTTTTCACCACATCTGGTACACAAAAAAAATGTAAGGATATAATTTTACACCACCTATGAATCTAATTTGAATGCATCAGTCCTAAGTTTAAGACCTTACATTTTTATCCATTGACCCCATCTTTCTTAACTCCCTATACATGACTTACCCTGGTGTTTCTCCTTCTTAGCATCCTAGGGGATATTTTAAATTTCCATCTCTATTTTCCCATATCTTTTGCATCTTGTGGAATATTCTTTTTTATCAATCATTTCAAGATCTAGCATGAAAGTTAGCCCTTCCAAGAGGCCTCACCTGATTAACCTTTCCATATAGTCATTTTATAAACCCTAAGATCTCAGACACCAGGACCATATTTTTAGAAATGGAAGGAGAATGTATGACTTCGTACTAGAACTGCATTAGGATATATGGCCTAAAAGCATGATTGCTTTAAGGCAATTTATCAGTACCCTTCAAGGTTTGTTTCTATAGCATAAAACTAATAACAGCAGAAAGTAATTTTTTAACAGTATATATACACCAACATTTTTTATCCTTACATTTTTGTGTGCATGAATAGTATATCTTGAGAGCAGAGCATTTTGCACTATGCCAAGGTTTACACTATGAAGACAAAATGTACAAACAATTCCTGCTTATTTATCATAATATCTTTCTGGAAATTATTTTGTGAGCTAGATTGCAGTAAAAGGAATCAAAATTGCTCACTGAAAGTCTACCATACCAGTAAGGAACCCTGACAAAGAACCCGGCATCAAATAAGTTATAGAGATGACTAACAGTACTTTAAAACATAGTAAGAAGTTTAAGGTTCTTTAACAATTCAAAAAACAACTTTAATTTTAGCAATCAAATATAATTCATGTTCTATAAAATTAGTTAAAATGCCCGTCGGTCATCAGGGATAGCAAAGGCATCCCTGACGGCAGCCACCCGTGGCGGCGGCCTCCGCGCGTGCCCCAAGGCCGAGCGGGTGGCAGTCCCCTGGCACCTAGAGGCCCCGGGGCGCTGGACCCCCTCTCAGCGTTGGCCACCGGCCCACTGCACACGACGTCCCCTGGGGCGGCAGCTCCCCAGCAGGGCTACCCCGACCCTGCATCCCGAGAAACTGCTGAGCAGCAGGGACTGTCACCCTGCCCTGCCGCTTCCCCCAGGCTTGCATCCCCACCCTTCCTGTCCTACCAGATGCAGCCGCAGGTCCCGTCGCTCCACTTCCAAGAGCTCAGGCCACCCGGTTCCTGCAGACGGAGGAGCCCAAGCCAAGAGGGGAGGAAGATCGTGGCCCTGGAAAAGAACCGCCACCCACACCTGTGATTACACGGGCTGCGGCAAAACTTATACACAGAGTTCTCGTCTTAAGGCACACCTGCGACCCCACACAGGTGCAAAACCCTACCACCGTGACGGGGACGGCTGTGGGTGGAAATTTGCCCGCTCGGATGACTGACCAGGCACTACCCCTTCCAGTGCCAGAAGTGCGACTGGGCGTTTTCTAGGTCGGACCACCTCGCCTTACACATGAAGAGGCGCTTATAAGTCTCAAACAGTGAGTATGACCCACACTGCCAGAAGAGAATTCAGTATTTTTTTACCTTTCACAGTCTTCCGGATGAGGGGAGAAGCCCAGCTGGAAGCACTACAATCTGATCAAGTTCCCAATTGAGTCCACCTGTGAATGAATAATCAGGAACAGTGAGGAATCCAAAAGTCAAAAATCAAAGAACAGATGGGGTATGTGACTGGATCTTCTATCATTCCAATTCTAAATCCAAGTTGAATATTCCTGGACTTGCAAAACGCCGAGGGGGTGACTGGAAGTTGTGGATATCAGGGTATAAATTAGATCCGTGAGCTGGGGAAGGGAAGACCAGAATGCCCTTGAATTGTTTTGATGCAATATTAAGCATAAACATCACCTTGTATTCTCTTTGCCTTCTAAAAGCCATTATTATGATGTTAGAAGAAAAGGAAGAACTTCAGGTACTGAAAATGTGTTTTAATAGCCTAAATGATGGTGCTTGGTGAGTGTTGGTTCTAAAGGTACCAAATGAGGAAGCCAAAGTTCCCAAACTGCTGCATATTTTGACAAGGAAAATCTATTTTTGTCTTCTGATCTACATTTGTGACCTAAGTCAGGTAAATATGCCTGGTTTACTTTAACATTTTTATGCAATCTGTTATGCACCATGGTTTCAGATGTGCAATAATGTGTACAATGGTTTATTCCCAAGTATGCCTTTAGCAAAACAAATGTTTTTTTCTATTTAGTTCCTTGCCTTAATAAATATGTAACATAAATTTAAGCAAACTTCTATTTTGTGTATTTGTAAACTACAAAGTAAAATGAACATTTTGTGAAGTTTGTATTTTGCATACTCAAGGTGAGAATTAAGTTTTAAATAAACTTATAATATTTTATATGAAATAAAATAAAATACCTAAGTCTTATACTAATCATCAAGGATTCTGAGTGAACATGGAACATAATTTTGAAAAAATTGAATCTACTATGCTTGATATGGTAACATTTAACAATCATCTTTCCAAAAATTTGGGAGGTAGCCCCCATCCTAGGATGATGGCTAAGCCTCAGTCCTGGCAACATGCCCCGCCACCCCGTGATGCATGGTAAATGGCCCTGGACTCTGTTCTGAGACCTACAGTCTGTAGATGCTGAAGCTGAAAAGCAAAAAATGCAAAGCCAAATATTATTCTTTCCAAACAGGAAAGGACATAGACTTTGGAATAAGTCCACCTGGGTGCACATTCTACCTTGTCAGCTACCTTGTAGCTGTGCAAATGTAAGTAAGCCATTTAAACTCTAAACTTCTGTTTCCACAGCCATAAACTGAGAACAATTGTATGTAATAACAACTAAATGGTTTTTGAAAATCAAATGAAATAATGTGCTTAGCAGCTATCAAATATATAGTAAATATTCAATAAAATCACCATTATTATATGTTTATTTTTGTCATCACATAGGGTACACTCACCCATTTAAACATTGTCTATTACCTAATATATGCACCCCATCCCTAGTTCACATCTAGGAGAAAATTAAGTGTTCTCCTCAATGCTAGATATATGATGTAATAGACCTAGACTGACCTCAGCAAAGGGCCTAGTAGAAATAACTAATAGCAGAAGGAATGCTGACTCTCATAAATTTTGACAGACATCTGTCATATGAATTGACATAAAACTTCCTTTAGTTACCGAAGAGTGATTTAACCTGTGGTATTACTGACCAGTCACTATACTTAAAGGTAAATATTCTGAATGAGATTTATTTGTGGCATAATGATCAACTAATTATTTCTGTATAGGAAATTTTCCAAACTACAATAGTCTCAAGGATGCTCTAAGGATTGAAACTTTGAGGGCTCTGTATTTAATTTGTCAAGTGTTGGAGCTAGGGAAAAACTGAGTTTAGTTTTGGACATGTTTTACTTTGCCTATGATTGGGCTTATCTCTTCAATACAGAATCTTAAACTCCTTAATTTTAATAAAAGTATGAAAACTTTATCCTGCACTTAGTAGATATTTAAGACTTATGAGTATTCCCTCCATCACTAACATATAATAACTGCACTCAAGGATTTTGCCAGAACTGATCAGGACTGTCTCTCTGCTGTGTCCTCAGAACCCCTAGAGAAGCACCACCTGCAGGAGGTATAGTTCTCCTACTCCCCTGCTTTTCTGTGTATTGCCCAAGAATCAATTCAGACTCTATTGTCTGAGGCTTCCGCAGAATCACTTTTATTAAATTGTTTAGTTTGATGATTTATCCTACATTGAAAAATGCTATGAGAAACGGCTGTAAGAAAGTCTGGTTGTCAATTATTTCACTTCATGTCTCCCTTGTAACAACCATGGGAGAAACTTCCCTTCAACTTCAAGGTTAGGGCCTCCCATCAAGCTGGTATGTTTTATCATATGGACAATATGAATCTTGCAACTTGTCCTAATTTTCTCTTTGTTTAGGTCATTAGGAAACTCAGAACTGATTTGCTGGCCCACCTTTGACACAGTGAAAATGTATTTAGTTAATTTTCTTGTAGTCCCATTTTATTATTCTTCCTTATTTTCCTTTCACCTTGTCTTTTATATTTTTTTCAGTCATCAGGGGTTTTGTACTGTAATTTTGCTTGTCTCCTTAGAACTCAGGAGAAGTATTTTGGGGAATGTGATAGATGTTTCTTCAAAAAAAAAAAAAAAGCTATTCAGGGAAATATCATTAATTTACTGATAGTAAACAAAGGGATTTTTTTTTGTCATCATTTAATTCATTTCTATTTCCCAGATTCTCACATATATTTGCCAATGAATCTCTTCTAGCGGTTCAGAACCATCAATTCCAATTCCTAAACCAAGATAGTTATCTTCTTACCAAGATAAATATATCACTTGTCTACCTGGAATTATATCAAGAATAAGCCCTAGGTTCCCTTATGGTACCTATATCCTCTAAATTTGTTTTTCACTGTCATTATCACCACCAATCCCTTGCCATTTCTATCAGGCTACTACTGGGGTTCTACCTTGAATGAACAGATCACCGAAATAAGCAATGTAATTACCCACCTGATTTCAACCACTTGAACCTTTTCTGTTGCTGGGGCAGTACCAGCCTGATTGCAATTAGTCATCAGGATGGTATTGTAGATGACCCAAGAGACACATGGTCTTGCCCCACACATTGTACACTACATATCTATGCCTTGTGAGAATAGTTTGTAAAGGTCAGTTTCCTCAGCGCCTTTCTTATACCTGGTTCCTGCTTTATCTTTCTACACCAGAATGAAGTCCCCAAACATCTGACACTCAAGCCCCACCACCACCACCAAAATTCAAAAACATGAAATTGAGCTCCATTCAGAGATGGTAACTGATAATAAAAAATAGCCTATAGTTCATGTCAACACTAGGTAGAGATTGGATTCCTGAACTTGATACAAAGATGCATTTTTACTAGAAAATTGGAAATGAAATGTAAAAAGCAATGAAGCAGAAATGGATTAGTCCTATTTATACATATCTATGATATATATATACATATTTGCACATGTGCTATAAATACATATGGTTATAATTTAAAAGGCACATCCTACTGCCAATATTAAGGAAAAATAGCAATAAATTCATGATATTTCTCTTAATGTGTTTCCAAAGCTAACTGTTATATAAGCTGTAAAGTAAATTTGGCCAGGACTATTACATGTAAAACTTTTAAGATTGTACAACAAAGAGCCATGTTCAAACAACATACTTAAATAATAAAAATGTCTAATAAAAATAGGAACACTTCTTAAAGATATAGTAATCCATTAAAATTATCCAACATTTCATTTTTGGCCATAAAGCATACTTATACATACTTACACAATGCCAACTGTGGAACTTAACCCATCAGGTCTCAGTTATTTGCAGCAAAACACACCAGAAAAGACCAGAAACCAAAACTATTAATATTTCTATTCCTAAGATGATTCTTGAAGTGTGATCTGTAGACCTACTCTGAAGTTACCCAGGAAGTCTGTTTACAGTGCAAATTCACAGTATCCACTTAGACTTCTAGAATTATAATTTCTGGGGTTGAGACACTGGAATCTGATTTCTTTACAAGTTTCCTTGATTCTTAAGTGCACTAAAATTTGAGAATCACTGCACAAGGAGAAGACAGAATAAATAAAAAAAAAAACCTCTAGTGGGGAGGTTACTTATAACAGGCAATGCATAGTATACAAGGAATGCAACAAGTTACTGCAGTCCAAGTAGGCATCTGGCAAGATGAAGTTGGGTAACCTCCACAATTGCATCAAGCAACTGGGTTTGAAGTTTCACTGTATGCTAGCTATGTGAATTACAAGGTTATTTTTAACTCAATGGCTTAGTTTCTGGTTTCATGCTTCTACTTGAACTCTGAATCCCATATACATCTTCTGTCTTCCATCTAACTTGGAGTGTTTTGTGTCGTTGAGACAGGGTTTAGCTCTGTCACCCAAGTTGGAATACAGTGGCACAGTCATAGTTCCCTGTAACTTTGAACTCCTGGGCTCAAGCAATCCTCCTGCCTCAGCTTCTGGAGTAGCTCAGACTACAGGTATGTGCCACCACACCTGATTAATTTTTTTAGTTTTTGTAGAGATTGGATCTCACTATATTGCTCAGGCTGGTCTTGAGCTCCTGGCCTCAAGTGATCCTCCCACCTTGGCCTTCCAAAATGCTGGGATTACAAGTGTGAGCCATCATGCCCAGCCCTGGAGTTTTATTTTATCTATTATCTATTATCTATTATTCCCTCTGTCTCTTCATTGTTTTCAAATGGCTCCTTCCCCTTATGCTATGTTCAATCCTAAAAATTTCTCCCTTGATTCTGCATCCATCCATACCTCCTTGCTGGCAATGGCCACCACTGACTTCCACATTGCCAAATCCAATGGACTAGAAATTGTAGCATTTGACACTGTTTACTAGTCTTTCCTTCTCAAACATTGTCCTCCCTTGACTTCCATGACATTATTCTAAATAGAAAAGATGTCTCCTTGCTTTTTCAAAAAAATAAAAATAAAAGTAAATAAATAGAAGAGATGTATTTGCAATCTCTTTTACTGGATCTTTTTACTCTGCTCATCCCTAAATTGTTCTATACTGGACCCTCTTGTCGTTTCACCTCACATTTCTTTCTCAGTGTTCCAATGTACTCCCATAAATTTACATGTATAAACTTATGAGTCCCAAGTCAGCACCTCTAGCATCAGATACTTCTTTTGAACTCCACAACCAAATATCTAATTACCCACTGTATTCTCTACCTTGATATCTTTTTTCCTGTGGGTCATATCTTGATAAAAGGAACTATCTATGCAATCACCCACGCCAGAAATCTGGGAATCATTTTGAATCCTCATACTTTCTCAATTCCCAGATCTCCTTAGAGCACGAGGTCTTGTCAGTCTATATCTTAAAGCAATCTCTAGTCTATTGACTTCCCTCTATCCCCATGTGCTACCATGGCCTTCATACAGACCATATCGTCTCTTTCCTTAGGACAGCCTTGTTAAAGAAAAAAAAGTTTTAGAAGATAAAATGATGACTTTTAAACAAATATAGAATGAATTTGTATCATAGATTTTATTTAACTAATTAATTAATGAGAGAGCCAGTAAGATGTTAAGAGTGCAAAGGAGAATTCAAAGTACCACACTTATATAGGTTAATCAGTAATGCTGAGACGAATTTACAAATATATTCAAACCTGGCTTTTTCCACAGCAGGGAGAAAAGTTAATTTTCTTTCCACCAGACAGAATTCATTTGCACATCTATGGACAAGAGTCATTTGCATTGCCGTGATCTACAATTCACAGAATTTTAAGTAGCTCAAAGACAATGAAAGATGCAAACCCCATAGAATAAAACAACCCATAAGGGTGTGCTCTAGACAACATATATTTTCATTGAAGACACCTTGTAATGTTTTTGGTCTACTTCAAAGACTTTTATAATTTTTCCTGACAAACTTCCTAAAATCTGAAGTCTAATAATATCTCTCCCTCTTTAAAATTCCTCATTGGCTCCATACCAACCACAAAATAATACACAGCCCCACCCTGGCTGGCCATTCTCATCTCCTCACTCTCCACATCCATATCCATGGGCACATTATACCAGTGACAGCAACACCAAAATGTTTATTCTTTCCCAAATATACCTTGCTGTTTTACACTTATTATCTTCCACACGCCATTCTCTTTTCAGAACTTGCTTTTGTCCAACTGATGAAACTTATTATTTTCAAAGCTAGGTTCAGAGACCATTTTTTCTGGAAGACTCTGGCCTCTCCAAATAGAGTTAATCATTTTCTAACAATGCAAATTATTTGTTTACACATCTGACTTCCCTAACAGATTGAGAGCTGCATAGGGACAGAGATTAAAATTGTTTATTGTGTGATGATTAACAGCAAGAACTTTAGAATCAGATCTGAGTTCAAATTCTGAATCCATCACCTACTAATGGGTGGCAAGGGCAAATTACTTAACCTCTCTATGCCTTAGTTTCTTCTTCTGTAAGTGAAAGCATTATTGTTTAGAGTACTGGTTTGAATTAGATGACATGTGTAAATCCCTGTTCTACTATTTACCAACCACTGTCCTCCAAGACAAACCACTTACCTTCTTTCCCTCAGTTTCTTCATCTATAAAGCAGAGCTGATAATAATCCCTCATAGGATTGCTGAGAGATATGAAGATACAGTATATGTAAAGCAGCGTGATGATTAATTTTATGTGTCAACTTCGCTAGCACACAGTCCAGATAGTTGGTCAAACACCAGTCTAGATGTTGCTGTGAAGGTTATCTTTTAGATGAGATTAACATTTAAATCAGTAAACTTTTAGTAAAGCAGATTACTCCCCATGACATGGATGGATCTCATTCAACTGGTTTAAGGCATTAGGAGAAAAAAGATTGAAGTCCCCCACTTTCTGCCTTTGGACTACCTTTGGACTTGAGTTGCAACATCAACTCTTCCCTGGGTCTCCAGCTTATTGCTCACCCTGCAGATTTCAGACTTGCCAGCCTCCACGATCTTATGAGTCAATTCCTTAAAATAAATCTCTCTGTCTCTCTCTGTATGTGTGTGTTTGTGTGTGTATAAGTATATATGTATGTCAATAGACATACACAGAGTTGTCCCCCGGTATCCATGGAGGCATGGAGGATTGGTTCCAGTACCTCCCATGGATACCATCTGCGACGACACAGACCCTCATATAAAATGGGATAATATTGCACATAACCTATGCACATCCACCTATATACTTTATATCATCTCTAGATTATTTTACAATACCTATAACAATGTAAATGCTATGTAAATAGTTCTTATACTGTATTTTTTAGGGAATAATGACAAGGAAAGAATCTGTACAAATGCAATTTTTTATCAAATATTTTCTATCCAAGGTTGATTGAATCCACGGATGCAGAACCCATGGATGTGGAAGGTCAACTGTATACATACACACACACACACACACACACACACACACACACATTCTATTGGTTCAGTTTCTCTGGAAAACCCTATTTAATACAAGTAGTCAGCATGATATCTGGCATGTTAAAAGTACTTAATAAATGTAATTTTTATTATTACAGTTTTTGGAACAAATGAATTAATGTATGTAAAACACTTAGCACCTAATTTGGAACATAATAGTCAATAGATTTATATAGTGGTAGTCATCATTTCTATATTTCCAGGGCCAAACATAGTAGCTGTATTACTGGCAAGTGATCTTCTTGATCCTTGTGTCCAGTGACAAAAAATTGAAACCAAACACCAAATTAGGGAAGTATAAGCAGAAAGTTTTATCTAGCAAACCCACTCCCAAAGCAAGTGAGGGATAGTACACTGCAAAGGGGTCAGAGCAGGCACACATCCAAGCAGACAGTGACCTTGGGGTCTCATTAGTTTTCCCCTTTTCTTCTCTCTTTCCTGCATTTTTGTCTCCCAGGGCCAGTAAGAACGTTACCTCCTCCCATCCATTGGGAGGGGGAGTTTTTTAATTTATTTGTTCAGCCCCAGATGTGTCATGGCTTCCAGAGCCCATTTGGGGGGGTGAGCTGAAATGCTAATCTATGGTAATTACGGTATAATGAAGTCAGAGTCACTTGAGGACACTCTTGCCTTCTATTGGCACAGGCGCCTCCCCTGGGTTTTCCCCCAAACCAGAATAAGCAAGGTGTTTCTACAATGGTTACAATTGCAGCTTGACCACAGCTTTTGCTCTCATTGATCAGTAATCCTAATTTTCTTCCTACCATTCCTCCCCACCTGTGTTTCCTATTCTGATCTCCTGTCTCACCTATCGTAATAAATGTTTGTTAGTTATCTGAGTGAATGGATGGATGAATGAAAAATATATAATAGGAAAAATGTAGCAGTAACATTTTTAAAGCTCACATATATATTTTCATGTTAATTATACGGTATTTAATGTTAAATATTAAAAGTATTATTCTGAATACTCTACCTTGGACTATGACAAACTCAGAGAGAGAGGAAGTGCTTGAGGAGATTCCAAGAAGTCAATTGTATTTGGAAAAAGAGGGCCAGGCTGGGGTTAAAAACAAGAAATACAAGTATATTTTAAGAGTAGTCAATTCAGGTGTGGGAAGAAGGGGTGGATGCAAACACTATTAATGAACCACCACCCATTAGCCAATGCTTACAATCCAGATACCAAGCCAGAGGGAAGAGTCAAGAGATCGAAGAGAACTAAGTCAAGCACTGAGATCCAAGATGGAAGTTAGACAGTATCTTCAGAGCCACAGTTCTGTCATCTGGGCATATAAACCTGTCCATGTCTGTCTTTCCTGTGTTTGTAAACAACAAACCTGTGACACCAGGTCCTTCTCAAATTCTCTCACTCCCCTTCATGGCTAGACTTCTTGAAAGAAAAGTTTACCTTATCCGTCACTTCTGTCAAGGAAAAATTGCATCGTATGAAATTAAACCAGCAAGAAAGATTTTATTCAATACTATTGCAATAGGGGAGAGATTGGACTCACTGAAACAAAAGACAGAAAATTTTTAAGCACTGGGGCAAGCTAGTGAAATAGTTCTGGCAGTCACTGGGGATGGGGAAGTTGGTCAATGTGGTTAGGCCATCTGTGTTTGCTAATTGGCAGTAGTGGAAGTTAGGCTCCTACCCTCCCACAGAAACTGGGAGACAGAGGCACTATCTTCCTTGGTTACATTTCAAAGGGATGGTTCCCAGGTTCCCAGGTACTTGAGAAAGATATTTCTAGGTTGTAAAACTGGCAAGTCTCTGGGAAAAAAATTATACCTCAAAGAGGTAGAGAAAGTATTTACAGTTGCAAATGTTTTTTTAAATGATCTAGGAAAAGGGAGATCAAAGGAGGAAACCCCTCTAAAGTTTAATCAAACTGAGGGAAATGTTAAGAGCATCTTGTCACTTCTCATGAAGTACATTTTCTCCTTCACTCGAGCAATTTGATCTCTTCTCCCACATCACTAAATCCATCTGCTTTTGCTAAAATCTACTTTCCTGTTTCTACCATCTCTTCAGATATTGCTTGGAGCAATTGGAAGTCTTTATCTGTTTTTAATTTGTTCCCCAGGCTGTTTCTCTCACCTCTCTTCTCTTTTTCTTTTCATTGTATATAATGTTGCACTATGTTACCAAAAAAACTTCCTCACCATCCCAGGGTAAACACCACAACTTCTCAGAGGAGAAAACATTTTGTGTTCACCAGACACAGGAAAAATACAGCAACCTCTTATTAGGTCATTAAATATGAAATGTTTAAATTCAAATCAAAATTTTAGTTTGTTATATCTCAGACAAGAAGCAGTACAATTAATCAAAGTATGCACCTAAACTATCAACACAGTTTTGCCATCTTCATGGTAGCTTGTTTATGCCAGCAGCCAAGCAGCCCAGAGAGCCAGTGGTGATGAAATTGTGAAATGTGTTTTTCCACAGCTTGTTGAGAATTGAATATTTTTTCACTGTAACAAGTGGTCCAAAGTCTGGAAGAAGTGGTAGTCATTTGGTGTAAGGTCTGCTGAATACAGTGGATGACAGAGAGTTTCTAAGTCCAGTCTCCATAGTTTGAGCAGCATTGTTTGTGCGACATGTGGTCAAGTGTTGTCTTGTAAGAGGATTGACTTGTCTCTATTGACCAATCTCAGCTACTTAATTGCAAACATCCTCGTCATTTCATCCAGCTGGTTGCAGTAGACATCTGCTATAATTGATTGCCTAGGTTTTAGGAAGCTGTAATGGATAATACCAGTGCTGGACCACCAAACAAATACCATTAGCTATTTTTGATGAATATTTGATTTTGGACTGTGTTTCAGCACTTCATCTTTATCCAACCATTGTGCTGAATGCTTGTGATTGTCAAAAGGAATCTATTTTTTACCACACATAACAATATGGTGTAGAAATGGTTCACTTTTATGTTGCGACAACAAAGAAAGGCAAGCTTCAAGACGATTTTTCTTTTGACATTTGTTTAATTTATGTATTAATAGTACCCATCTATCCAGATTCTTTACCTTGTCATTTTGTTTTAAATGGTCTATTATTGTTGGAATAGTAACATCAAACCTTGTTTTTAATTTATTCATAGGTTGAGATGAATTTGCTTCTACTACAGTTTTCAACTCATCATTATCCACTTTGGTGTCAGGTCGTTCATGTGGCTCATTTTCAAGACTAAAATTACCAGAACGGAACTTTTTAAACCAACTACATACTGTGTGTTCATTAGCCACATCCTTTCTAAACACTTTGTTGATATTTTGAGCTGTTGGTATTGTACTTGTTTTACAACAAAATTCATATTTGAAAATAATATGAATTTTTGACTTCTCTATGGTTGTACAAAAATTGTTCTAAAAAATTTGAAAGACAATCACAAGTCAAAACATGCATTTGAAAGAATGAGGATGTACCTTTACAATAAAAATAAAACAAGAAGTGTCAAAATAAAGTGTCACAGATATTAACTGTCAAATTTAGTACTTAAGGAAATTGGACATTTTGTACATAAATAACATGATACATGAGTTACAGACTTGTAAAGTAGAAGCAATTGTTCTGTTTGTTCTGTGACACTGTAAAATTTGCAATCATTCACCCTGATCAAAAGTAACACAGAAGAAAAACTCTGCCCTTTTGACAAAATCTACTACTACTACAACAGTTTAGTTCTCTGTTAGCACGACCACCATCACCATTCTGGTTACACTGTGCCTCTGCTATCTCCATTTGAATGTCACATAAGCATTTAAAACACAACACGACCCAAACTCAATTTATAACCTTACCCCACACTCTGCCAATCCCTCATATTATAAATGACACCTTCATCCACACAGTCTCCAAAGACCCTTTTCTTTTCTGTCATCTTTTACCCAATCCATCACCAAGCTCTGGATATTTCCCCTCCCTGATAGCTGATCAATCTTGTACATCTTCTTTAACCCTGCTCTCAATGCTGTGCTTCCAAGATCATCATTTCTTATCTGTATTATTTCAGTAGTCATCTAACGAGTATTCCTGGATCTCAAATCCCCTGACTGGAATATAGCCTTTACGCTACTATCAGTGAATTCTTTTGAAGTTGCACATCTGATCATTGTTTACTTCCTACTTCAAATCTTTCAACAGACATCCACTGCCTTCCATGTTGATGTCCAAATTCCTTATGCTAGCAAATAAGGCCCTTCACAACCCTCTACCTGCTTTTCCGACAGCAGCATCTCTTACCACTCTTACCCTGGAAATCTATGCCTCAGGCAATCTGAACTCTGTAGATGCAAGAATGTGATGTGCCCTCTATTGCCCAAAGGCTTGCTTTCCTCTCACGTGACTTTCTGTCTTACCCATCCCTGCCACTTCATCTGCCCAGTATACCCCTTTGTCTCAGATTCGCTTCTTCATGAAATCCTTCCCAGTCTGGATCCAGATTGGTCTGGTAACCTTCCCTCTATGAGCTCACAGTGACTGCACTGACCGCTTTCATGGTTCCCATCATACTGTATAGCAATAGTTCATTTATTCCCTTGTCCCTCACTTCAGTAAGAATTCTTTGCAGATAGAGGCTGATCCCTATTTCTGTATCCCTAGTATAATACAAGGAGAATGAGTTCACATACCCAAATCTAGGTTCCCCTAAGGAAGCCCAGTATGATTTTAAAGCTATGATAATTAAATTATATAATGTTTATAAACCTTTAGTCAGATGTGTCCACTGAATGGCAAAGCTTGGTTACATGATGACACAGAGAAATTGCCATATATCTTAGTGGGAACCCCGACCCAGAAACCTAAAGAAACATAATCTATTGGACAGTGTAGCATGGTCACATGCAAACCATACAATTTAATGTTGTAAGTTTAAATTAAAAGAAAGAGAGGGAAAAAGCATCAAAAATCATATGATTTGCAATAAGCATATCATGTTACCCAAATTTTATACACTATTTTATTGTCCCTGGAACCTAACAATGGCCTACAGTTTGCCAGTGTCTCACAGAAGCAATTTTCTCAAGATCTCTAATCAATTATGGGCCAAAAAGGACTGGAGCTCCTGCCTCATGCTCCAAACCTACGTAGGTAACAAAGAAACTTCTGACAATACTATGCAGAATATTTCTAGCCAATGCTTTTCTGTAGTGTAGGAAGTATATACCTCTTTTTGGATATGCTCAATCTCAACAAAAGCAACCTCCGTGTTCTATACCTCCTAATATTAACATCAATTATTCCCAGTCCCTGGCTACTTCCTAATTTAAGATCGTCACTACTTGTAGATAGTTGCTCCCTAAAAAGAGTTCTCAGGTTATCTTATTTACTTAAGACAGTAGTGGTTCTGAAACCTGAGTGCACATGAGAAGCACCTGGAGCCACTTGTTAAAGATAAAATTTCCTGAGTTCCATCTCTGATTATTCTGTATTTAACAAGTGCTCAAGATAATTCTAATGAATCTGATCTGATCCTTGAACCAGAATTTAAAATGTACTATTAAGCGAAAGATTCTACCCTACTTTTTCATTTTATCAGTGATATTGTTGGCTACATATTTCTTTCTTTCTGTACTTTTTTCTTACTGGTGATAGACAAATTAACCTCAAGAAAATTGTGATTTGGGTTACAAAGTACAAGTTTTCTGGTAGTGAAATTACAGTAAATATGTCTTCAGGAGACCAAACACATTTTTTCTCTGAAATGTCCTCATGTTGAAACAACTGCAGGACACTGAACAAGGCATTCAAGAAAACCAGCTAAAAATTTGAGTGACAACTCTTAACTATTCTTTCTTGTTTATTAAATGTATTCAAAAACATTCTGAAAAATTTGCAAATAACTGCACATATTATTATTACTGTCTTAATTATTTTTATTTGTTTGGGGTTTTTCTTAGAGACAGGGTCTCACTCTGTTGCCCAGACTGGAGTACAGTGGCAAGATCATAGCTCACCATAGTCTGGATTTCCTGGGATCAAGCAATCCTCCCACTTCAGCATCCTGAGTAGCTGAGACTACCGGTGTGAGCCAATGTGCCCAGCTACTATCTTAATTTTTTTTGTTTTATGCCTAACATACTCCTTTTATCAGTGGCAGTGTTTAATGAGCCCTGCTTATCTGGGAAAGCTATGTCTTAAAGAGGATATGAGAAATGATGCTTGTGGATGTTTCAAAGAAATTCAGTTCACATGTCACCAGGAAGGTTTTCCATAGTATTGTTTATCTTTGATACTTATGGATCATTGTAATATGAGGACTTTTTTTTTCAATTTAATCTAGAGAAGCTATCTGCTCATTAATAAACTTTTTTGTGAGTGTCTTAAAACTATCCAAGTCACTAAACAGCTACTAAAACTGATAGGCCAAAAAAATTAACAATTTTAACTTCAAAACTGCATGAGAAGATGGTAATTATAGTTTATGTGTGATAGGAGAGGAGGACAATGGTCTTGGAAAACGAAATTGATTTTGGTCTAATAAGTAATCAGCAAATTTTATCATTATTTAAGCAGTAGGACCAAGTTGAGAAAGATAGAAGTGACTCTCTAAGTGGAAGTAACCTTTTAGATTTAGATAGAATGTGCAATAATACTTACATAAACTAGGATAATCCCCTAGTGTTATTGCATCCAAGAGTCAGTGGAGGTATGGCAATACATCCCTGGCACTTAAGTAGTCAGTGAGACTGGGCTGCTTTGTAAAAAGGACCATCATGACTCAAATTTTATTCAGTCTCTGAGAAGACAAAAGCAGTCTGTGCAATGACCAATAAAATCACAAACCAAAATGATGCAGACCTGGACACTGGCTGAAACAAATTTTCTGATTTGCCACTTGAACTATTATTTTAGGCACAAAAACAAAGTGCTTATTCATTTCCTTTATCATTTCAGGCTACCAGAAGCCTTTCTAAGCATCTACAGAGTCCCCACAGAGTACTGGTAATATTGTCCAAGGCTATTCTTGTGTTCTAAGCCAATTCCGGGGTCCTGTGTGTATTACCTTTCATCATGTCATCCAGCTTTGGAATAAAGGGAAGCCATAGGACCTAAAGAACTAAGTTCAAATTCTGGCTTATCAGTTACTAGCTGGGTGATTTTGATCATGGTTACTTAGGACAATTTAAAAATGTAAGTTCAATTCAAGTATTTTTCAAACTATGATTGTAATTTATGTGAACGGCAGGAGAGAAGAAACACTGGGCTTGAGAAATGGAAGACTTTGGTTTGGCAACCTGTATTTTGCACAATAATGACAATAATGGGCAGATCCTACCACTATTTAAACACAAGGATGACTTTAGTTCAGACAAAAACATACACTGAGTAAAAGAATCCTTATTCAATAATGGGACTATCAACTTGAATAACCACATGTAGAAGACTGAGACAGGATCCGCACCTCTCACCTCTCACAAAAACCAACTCATGATGAATAACAGACTTAAACCTAAGGCATGGAACTGGAAGAATTCTGGAAGAAAATGTTGCAAAAACTCTTGTAGACATTGGCCTAGGCAAAGAATTTATGAAGAAGACCCCAAAAGCAATCACAGCAACAATAAAAATAAATAAATGGGACTTGATCAAATTTAAAAAGTTCAAATTTTAAAAGATTAAAATAGTAATAATATTACAAGATGAGCATCCCTAATCTGAAAATCTAAAATCTGAAGTGATATAAAATCTGAAACTTTTTGAGCACCAACATGACGCCACAAGTAGAAAATCTCACACTTGGACCTCATGAGACAGGTCATAATTGAAATGCAGTCAAAACTTCTTTCATGCAAAAAATTATTAAAAATACTGTATTAAATTACCTTCAGGATATGTTTAAAGGTATGTATAAAATATAAATAGACTTATGTCTTATCCCAAAGATATCTCATTATGTATATGTGAATATTCCGAAATCTGAAAAAATCTGAAATCCAAAACACTTTAATTCCAAGAATTTTGAATAAAGGATGCAAAACTTGTACAACATATGAGATCAGATTGTTGTACTTGTGACCTCTAATACTATTTCTTATCTGATAAATTGATACAATATTTAAAGAAATAATATGTGTGAAATATCTGAAGCATACTAGATCCCTAAAAATTACATACATATGTGTCACACTTAGGCTCTATAAATAAATTTTCATTGCTCAAATATGCAGTAAAGAATTTGACCTTGCCGAAAGAGAGATCTTATCTTTTCCTTCTACTTCTGAGGTTTAATTTATGTCATACCTAACAGAAGTGTCTTTCCTTAGGGCAGGGGCTGGGCTGGCCACACTGTGTCTCAGGGTGAGGCTGGCCACACCCAACAGTCTTAGAGTGGGGACTGGGAATACCAGGAAGACCATCCATGTTTTAGGGTGTGAAATTTGAGTCATGCAGTGTCTGTCAACCTAGCATCTGAGGTCAAACACGTGGGCAATGATTCAGTTAACCGTGCCTGTGTGAAGGAGCCCCAGTAGAGACTTGGAACACTCAGGTGTAGGTGAGCTTCCCTGGCTGGCAGTACTCTGTGCATATGGACACAGATCAATTCTAAGGGGGTAACACACCCTGAGGACAGGGGAGGTTTGCATTTAGAACTCTACCAGACTTTGCCCCATTCATTTCTACCTTTGGCTAAGTTTAATTTGTGTCCTTTCCCTGTAATCAGCCATAATCTTTCTTTCACTGAATTCTGTGAGTCATTACAGTGAATAATCAAAACTGAGGGTGGTTTGGGGAGCTCCTCAAACGTGGTGTCAGAAGTAAGGGCAACCTTGGGGACTGTGCCCTGAAACCTCACATACCGCTAACTCTGAATAAAATGATGTATCATTGAAGTTCATATAAATGACAACTCTTGACATAGAGTTTACCATTGTGTTAAAGCCCTGAAAAAAGATTAAATAAATAAATTACTGAACCTTTCTTAAACTCTACTGTTCTACCAATCATACATTTTTATTACAATTAGAAGTTATCAAATAAAAAGATATATCTCTGAGAACTTAATCCTTGTTTGGTTGAAGATATATTCCTCTAATTTTGTCTGAAGCCCTTTCCCATGAGATCTATTCAAATATTCAAGTTTTTTGCATAATTAAAAAGAGGTAAGATATCATCAGGATTCTGTCTTTCTATAAAATCATGATGAATTGGTCAAAATTGCTGTATCCAGGCCACAGTCCTGTGACAATTGATAGACTTTTTCATACTCAGGAAACAATAGCCCATCCACTCCTTTCTGTATTTGTAGAGCTTTATATCCTACCTTTGGGAGCCTACATCATGTTGTGGAACATCTGGAGAGGCCACAAGATAAAAGACCAGGTGATTGCTGCAGGGTTTTTGATTTCCAGTAAAAAGAATTTTAAAGTTTGATTACATTACAATCAGTGATTTATCCAATCACTTTTTCTAGTAGTAATACTCAACTGAGTGTGATTTTGTCCCCAGGGACATTTGGCAATGTCTAAAAACATTTTTGATTGTAACAATTAGGGGGAGGAATGCTACTGTCATCTAGTGGGTAGAGGCCACAGACACTGCAAACATCTACAATACACAGGACCACCCCACACAAGAAAAAATTGTTTAGTCCCAAGTGTCAATAGGGCCGAGGTTGAGAAATCCTGCTCTAGAGATAAGTTAAATTGAACTCTTCCCCCCAAGATCAGTACAGGAGTACGTCATCATGATTCTTTCCAAAGATATCACTGTTCTTCCCATATTTAAAGGGGCAACCATACCTACAGACGCAAATGACATACTCTACCTTATTTGAAGTAAAATTCTGAGGTATGTAAGTTTCATAGGGGCTTCCCTGGGGAAACTGAAACTACAGATTTCTTGCACTCCTTTTTCAGAGCTTCCTAATCAATATGTATAGGTTGGGACTTAATCTATATATATAGGCTGGAACTCTATAGGTAACCAGCTCTCCAGTAATTCTAATGAGAAACCTTGGAGTCCTTGTTAAAAACACAAATTATCACACCTACATTTGAGACACTGAATCATAATTTCTAGGGGTAGGGTATTTTTAACAAGTATCCCCTGAGGACTCTTGCCATCAGGTATGTTTGGGAAACGTTGGCCAAGAGGGTTTCAAAGAAGATAGTATCTGAAATGCTGTCTTACAGAGAGAGGAGCATCCTTTCATGAGGATAGAATGACTGAGAGAAAAAAAAATGTTAAAAGCCAAATTTGGCCCATTAGCCCCCAGAGGAGATAGGACTGTCAACTTTCTGGTGCCAAAAAAATTGAAGTGTGATAGGACACCATGGGAGGAAGGTGCTTTACCTCTCCTCTGTGAAGGTATTGTCCCTACTTCTAAGTGCACTTTATAGAGAGAAGTGTCATCAGTAACCTTCCTTTTCCATGGATGTTGCAGAGAGAAATTTTTTTAGCCACAACTTTGGCTTCTATATACAGATTTGTGAACATGAACAGAATGGTTAATAAAGACAATTAAGAAAGGCAGATCAGGGCCCATGACATGCTCAACACTCTGTCAGGGCTAAAGACCTTCAAAATTACTATTCCCAGGTGAACTTACTATACACAGGTGTAAGAACTCCGCCTCAAAGTGCACTTGTGCTAACATTTCTTACTCAAGCACTTCAGAGACAGCCCAACACTGATGAGTTTCTAGACAGCTCACTTGTATCAGGCTTCCCACCATCTGATTTGGTCTCATAAGTGAGTCATATTTCCTAAGCAATGGGCAAACCAAGTGCTGGGCAGCCATAGAAAATAAACTAACCACCCAGAGGCCAACTGCTTTATAAAGCTATAAGGAAAGAAGCAGCCAGCACTTATTGAAAAATTGTTGCTGATCTTCAGTATGTGGTTAGCTGCAGACTCACACAATCTCAGCTTGGAAAGGATATGACCTATCATCTAACTCAAACACCAGAGGTACAAATATTTACTGTATCAACCAACTCAGTGGTCCCAAATCTGGCTACATGGCATATTGGCAGATTATCCTAGGAAGTTTAGCTTTTTATTTTGTTTTGCTTTGTTTTTTAAGTTTTACTTTATTTTCGATTGATGAATAATTCTATATATTTATGGGGCACAATGTGATATTTTGGTACAGGTATACATCATAGAATGATCAAATCAGGCTAATTAACATATCCATCAACTTAAATATTTATCATTTTTTGTGGTGGGAACATTTAAAATCTATTCTTTTAGCTATTTTGAAATACGTGGTACATTATTAACTATAGTTACCATGTTGTGAAATAATCAGCAGAACCTATTCCTCCTGTCTAACTGAAACTTTGTAGCCTTTGACCAAAATACACATTCTTGGGCTTCACCTTAGCTCTGCTGCACTAAAAATCTCTAGGGGTTGTAGAATCTCTAGATTAAGGCTGTACTTTTCTTCTTTGGGCAATTTTTAAAAATACCTCATTATATTGTTATAAAATTGTTCCCCATAATTTCCAACCATTGATTCTAGTTCAATTACCTGAGACCTATTCCTTTTTTTTTTTTTTCTTCCAGCTGAGTGTCTCCAATCTTTCCACTCTTCCACATGTGACTTAATATTGAGTCAAGTCCCTAACATCTGCTTGGTCTCCCATGAATGTTTTCTAATTAGAGTATCATAGCCCAGCAGAAATGCAACATTCTAGTGCAAAGTGAAGCAAGGCAGTCACCTCCGTCACACTCTAGATACCCTATTAATTCAACCAGCTGGTCCATTTACTCATCACGTTAACATTACCTTAGCTAGGTCTGAATGTCTCTTTGCAATCACTTTACATTTCCCACCCCCATTCCCCCATGAAGACTAGTCAAAGTCTTTACTTAACATTCTAAGTCTCACCTCCAGCTCCCTTCCTCTTAGCTGAGGGCACTATGCTCATAATCCAGGGATAAAATACATGCCCACTGTGTCCCACCAAATCAACATCTAAGCATAGCACATAGTATCAAATTTCCAAATCAGGAACCACACATATTAGAGACCCTACCTAGTAGCAAGTTTTATTAATAATGTCAAGCACATAAGCCATCCAAGAGGTACAGACAAAAGGGAGAAGTCTGGAACATCCTGTGTGGCCTGTTCCTCAGGTTTCTCCTTTCCACACTGGGCAGGAGCCATCTGGCCCAGAGGAATGTGAGGTCTCTAAGTGAGGTTTATGGGTCACCGTACATAGTTCGGAAGATTCAGTTATAAAATATCTCCATTTATGGCCCTAGAGAGTTGTAGAACTTATGTGAAATTTTTCATGCCTTACAAATCTATAAATTCTAGATGCATTTATCATAAGTAATTTGAATCCAGGGACAACCTATAAAGGCCATTCCATAGATAAGAACTCTCTTTGTGGCAAATGTTCTCAGTCTATTTGCCCAAAGGACCAGTTACAACATTTACAAGATTAGACTGGGTCACTGCCTTCTCTTTCCCTCAGAAGCATAACCTGCATAAAAAAAGGCAGAAATGAATCACAGATTTATAGCTTTAACTCCTTCCTCCTTCAAATTTATACTTATCCATACTTACTCTTGTCATAGGGGGAAAAGTCCTGCTTTACACTGAGGTGTTCTGAATATTGTTCCTTCATTGATTCTCTTGCATTATGTCCTCTGATATAATGTTTTCACTAATTTTGTTATGTCCTCTTTTTCTCTTTTATTATGCCCTCTGATATAGCTTTAACATATTCTTACCTGCCAGCATCTTCTCCTTACAGCATAAATACACTCATTCTCTGCCCTTTAGAATCTATTCCTCAATAGGTTATTATCCCAGAGATATGTAACATCTCCACTGTCTTTACTAACATGACTAAAATTCTTGGCATTATCTTAGACATAAATTCAACTGTTACCCCTAATATGCGGTATTTTGGAATTTCCTGAGCTATAGAAGGTATTTTTAGCTGCCTACTGAATACAGTCATCCCTCAGTATTCATGGAGGATTCGTCCCAGGACCCCCACAAATACCAAAATCCACAGATACTCAAATCCCTTATATAAAATGGTGTAGTATTTGCATATAATCTATGCACACTCTCCCATGTACTTTAAATCATCTCTAGATTATTTAAAATACCCAATGCAATGTAAATGCTATGTAAATTGTTATTATGCTGTATTGTTTTTTACTTGTATTTTTATTGTTGTATTGGGGTTTTTTATTATTTTTTTTCTGAATATTTTTAATCCCAGCTTACTTGAATCCATGGATGAAGAACCCACAGATAGAAAGGGCTGACTGTCTTTCCATCTGGGTGTCCCATACGTGTCTAAACTCAGAATATCCAAAATTAAAATTGTCATCTCTAACTTCTATTCCCCAGTGTGTATTTCTGTACCTTTTTTTCCATTTTAGTGAATGGAACACACATAAACCTAGGTGTCCAAACTGGAAATCATGTAAAATATTTCCTTCTTCACTGAGCGTGACATCCAGTCAGCAAGTGCCATTATTGTATCTCCATAGTAACTCTCAAATCCATTTCCTTTCACCCCCAATAACAGTGCATTATTCCACTGTGTTTATTGTGTGCATTAAATAACTCAACACCTAAATCAAGTCACATCTAAACCACATTTCTTTATATTTTCTAGTCATCATAAGAAATCTCATCAAATCGTGAAGTCAAAATACACTAAATCCAACATATTTTCCTAATCTGCTAGTTCAGTAAAGGACATGAGCCAGTGATGTGGCAATGTAATTTATTCTATGACATTACTTGGACACTGCACAAACTTTTTTCATTGTTTGGTTTTTGGGGTTTGGTTTGTTTTTGTTTTGTTTCTTTTGTTTTTGTCTCTACCACAGTTCTTATCCATAGTCATAGTTCTTTCTGATCCTCAGTTCCCATAGTGACGTTTTTAAACAAGATTGAGTGGGAAAATAACAAGATTTGTTTGAAATTCCAGATGTATAATTTGGGCTGGTCCAAATTTGTATGCAAAAATCTCTCTAGCAGAGCCCGGAGTTACAATTTCCCTTCACAGAAATCATTTTGGAATCTAATTTTCAGAAATCTCTAACAACTCCTAAATGGTTGAAGATCTGTCAAACCCAGTTTATATTCTTTTACTTAAATGGTAATACATGTTCATTAAAGAAAATGTGATAAATAGTAAAGTAGAAAGAAAAAAACTATCATAGTTCCAAACTCAAAGATAATCACTGTATCAGTGTTTTCCAGAGAAACAGAGCAAATAGGATATATATTTTTATCATAAATATACATATACTATGTTTTATATATATAAAGACTGATCTTAAGGAATTGGCTCACACGATTATGGGGGCTAGTAAGTACAAAGTCCATAGAGCAATCTGGCAGGCTGAAAACGCAGGCAGGCACTGATGTTTCAATCTTGGGTCTGAAGTTTGTAGAGTAAGCTTGCAGTCTGGAAACTTAGCATGAGTTGCTGCTGCTGCAAACTTGATGCAGAATTTCTTCACCGGGTAACCTCAGTTTTTGCTTTTCAGCCTTTCAACTGACTGGATGAAGCTCATCCACATTTTCAAGGGTAATCACCTTTACTTAAAGTTAATTTATTATAGATATTAACCACACCTACACAATACCATCACAGCAACACCTAGATTAGTGTTTGATTATATAGCTGGGTACTAGAGTCTAGCCAAATTGACACATAAATTTAACCATCACATCCCTATAACAATTCCTTCCAGTCTTTTTTTCTGGGCATAAGTGAGATTAGATTAATATATGTGTGAGCTATAGTAAAACCTTAAAGGAACAAAAAGCATTTTAAGAAGAATTTCTTATGTCAAATTAAAGGGTCATTCCAACAGTCAAGAGTTTATAAAGTTTTCAAATTATCTTCATATGTTATTGTGAAAGAAGACATCAATGCTTTCGCGTTTTCAGAGATGAGTTTAGCTTTGCCAATTCAATTGTATGTAGTTGGATTCAAAAAGAACTGGTGGGATGACCTGGGAGTTAAACCTGGTTGATGGTTTTAGAAATACCACTCATGATCTGAAATATAACTTCAAGTTCTCTTTTTCAAGACCAGTTCTTGGAGTCCTCTGAAGGACATGGAATCTTTTACCTAAACTCTTTCACCACCTAGCTATATGACACTAAAATAATTAAGCATATAAAAATTATAATGTCAAAATATGCTCAAAGCAAGGCTTTCTACCCCCTTCTCCTTTTCACCTTCCCCTGTTTATTCTTGTGAGAAGTACCCCTCTCGGGATGCAGTGTACCACTATCAATGTTCTTTTCTTTCTTTTATACCTTATTATTTTCTGAAAATTCGTTTTGTTGTCTTAGGTGCAAATAAAAAGATAGTGATGGAGATGAGAAAAATATTCTGGTTACTGTAAAATCATAGCACTGTTACAGTGAAAGGATGCTTATTAGTCATACAAGTGGGGGTCTTGAGAAGGCTGCCTGAGATATCTGGCTGGGGAGCCAAAAACCATCTGGTATTTAGAGCCATAAGATTAAATGAGCTCACCATTCCCTATCTAATATAGATAGAGAAAAAAAGAGATGCGAGAACTGAATCCTGGAGTCTCCAAGTTTGGGAGACTGAGAGATAAGAAACTAGCAAAGAAGACTGAGAATAATCAGCCAATGAGGTAAAGGGAAACATTCCAGAAGCAAAAGTAGAAAGTATATCAAGGAAGAGAGACTGTCAAATGAAACTGATCCACTTATTTAGCCATCAGGCTAAATAAGATGAGGATGGGCACTTGACCATTGAATTTGGCAGTGATCACTGGTCATGTTTACAAAAGCAGTTTCACTGGAGCATGGGAGTGAAAGCCTGATTAAAACAGGTTCCTAAGAGAGTAGGCAGAGAGGAATCGAATACAGTGAGAGATTATTTCAAGTTTTGCTATCAAGGAAGGCTAGAAAATGGAGCTGTAGCTGAAACAGAAAGTATGAAGGGAATGTCTATTTTCTTGTTTATTTAAGATGGACAAAAATAAAAGGCATGTTGGTAAGCTATTGAGAATGAGTAGAAAGAGAAATACTGACGAAATTTGGTCAAAAAAAGAAGATGTAGGAGGAAAAGGAGAAATTTGACAAATCTGTGTCCTTGAGTAGGCAAGAAGGGATAGAATCTGGTGCCCACATGAAGGAGTTAATCTTTGATAGGAGCAAGAAGGATGTACTCATAATAGCAGTAAAGACGGCACAATCCATGGGGACAGATGCTTGCCAATGAGTAGATGTGGAAGAGAGTGGGCACTAGATTCAAGAAAGTTCTCATGGAGAATATATTGGCTGAACTAGGACTTGAATAATAAATAAGATCTCATAAGTTGGAGATACTGGTAATAAGAGGCATTCCAAATAAAGAAAACAAGACTTCCAGTCCTGAAAAGATGGCATAGACTTGTTTCTCCCTTTTCTACCCTGCTAAGTACATCTATAAACACTGGAAATAACACAAGAGGCAACCAAAGGAGAACTCTGAAAAGCAGAAAGTAGAAAGCAAACATGTTAGAGACCCTAGGACTAGAGGTACAGGGTAGCAAGGTGTCTCACAACCCCCCAACCACCTGGAAAAGTTGACTCGGGCCTATTGTTTCATAATTTCCTGCTTAGCAACAGAAGGCAGCTCAGGTAGGCTCCTTTCTGCCCTGGTTGGAAGAGGGGTCCCACCGACAAGACCAAGCAAGCTCTGCAGATACCAGCCCCAGCAATAGAGATCAGTCAGGAGCTCCACTAATCATAAAGAGCCAGAGGAAGCTTTCTCTGTCCACACTGCACAATACCCATTTCTCCACCTAGAGACACTACTGGCATTGGCAAGGGGGAATCCTGCCACAATATTGCCTAGCCCAAAAGCCTCTTTGTCCCCACTGGCCTGAGACTCCTCCTCCCTCCATAAAAGACACAGGGTGGCTGGGAGTACCAAGCACCACAAAGGGGACTCCCACCACCCAAGTGCCTGCCAGGGAAGCCTCTCCCTCCTGGTGGGAATGAAATTCCCCACCCCAACCTACAGGCTTCAGGCAGCCTGGCCAGGGGAAGCTGCTTTTGCCCCTCAGGTGGCACTAGCAGGAACCAGTGGGAGTCCCAGGATAAATGAAGCAGATCAAAATAGTAACACAAGGCTCTGGAAATTAAATTTTCATTGGAACCACAGCCCACAAAAGTAGGGCAGAATCTGCATGCTAAAGCTAAGCCGGGTGACTGCCTGCTAAAATAAAAGATTTAAATAGGACCCAGAGTTTCCTAACATAATAATAGCAGGATGTCCAGCATACAAATGACTAAAACAAATGACTAAAAAGAAGAGGCATTGAAGTATCACAATCATTGCCATGTACAGCAAGAACAGGGATATTACAAGAAAGGAAATATGCAGCTAATAACCATGAGAGTCCGAGCCAGCATTTGTTGATTATTGTGTACTAGGTACCTTTCTAAGAACTTAATATGGATTAACACATTTGTTACAACTATCCTATTGGTTAGGTATTGTTCTTATTATGTCTGCTTTTCAGATGAGTAAACTGAGGCACAGGGAAGGTAATTAACCTTACCTAGCCACTCAGCTCATAAGTGAAGTCAAGATTTGCAAACTGGCAGAAATGCTCTTAACCTCCTCTTTATACCACCACCCTATACTTAGTGAGAGTGACTCAAAGTAGGTTTGAGTACACTGTGAAGGGCCATGACTATCCTTTTAAGGGATCTAGATTTTATTCTGTAGGCAAATGACTGCATAAGCAGATCTGTGTTTTAAAAAAAAATTCTGGAAATAATAAGAAAGATTAGAGGAAGAAAGACAAATAAAAAAGAAGATAACGGCCATAACAAGCAATGCAAAACAATGTCACTGAAGAGAAGCTATTACCAGAAATAAAGGAGGTCTTTAGCAAGAAGGCATAATAATTCTAAACATCTATTCAGCTAATATCAAAAGTTCAAAATACACGAAGCAAAAACTGATAGAACTTCAAGAAGAAATATGTAAATCCACAATTATCGTCAGGGATTTCAACATATCTCTCTCAATGGTCTATAGAACAGGTGGATAGAAAGTCAGTAATGATATGAAAGAACAATACTGTCAACCAATTGTTGATTCTAAAAATGACATTTCAAAAACCCTCCAGCCAAAAACAACAGAATATTTTAGATTAATATAGAGCACTTATCAAGATAGAACATCTTGGGCCATAAAACAAGTTTAATAAATTTTAAAAGGAACAAATCAAACAAGTATATTTTATGACAAAAAAGCATGATATCAGTATTCAAAGCCAATACAAACAGTTACTTGTATTTCTACATAATACTAACAAAATATCAGAAGGTAAAATGAAAACATTTTTAATAGCATTAAAAAATGGAATACTTAGGGATAAATTTGATAAAACCAAAAACTACAAATTATCTGAGAGGACTTAAAGAAAGCCTAAGTAAATGAAGATATATATTCATAAATGTGTTCATGGGTCAGAAGATTTGTTTTTATTAGGATATTAGTCTTTATATTCAATGCAATCCAGGAAGAATTTTTATGGAAATTAACAAACTAATTTAAAAATTTGAATGGAAATGCAAAAGACCTGGAATTGCTAAAATAACTTTTAAAAAGAAGAAAAATTATTGGAAAACTAACACTACCAGATTTTGAGATTTATTTTGAAGCTATTGTTATTCAAAAAATGTTGAATTGATGTTAAAGATAAACATGTAGATCAACTGGAAAAAATATCAAGTACAAAAATAGACACCAACATACATGGTCAATTAATTTTCAACAAAGGTTCCAAGGAAATTTAATGAGAACAAAATAATCATTTAAACAAATGGTACTGGGGCAAGGGGCTACCCATATGTCTAAAAAAAAATTAATCTCATGCCTTTCTTCACCCCACATAAAAAATTTACAGACAACAGATCTTAAGCTAAAGTGTAAGATACAGAACAATGAAATTTTTAGAAGAAAACTTATAAATAAGAAGCAACCTTAGTGATCCTCAGTTTGGCAAACATTTCTTAAATATGGCACAAAGAAAGAAAAATTACGTGTTTCACCAAAGAAGATATGCAAATGGAAAATAAGCACATGAAAAGATGCCCAAAATCATTAATCATTAGAGAAATACACATTAAAATTATAAGGAGATATGCCTATATTCCTACTAGAGTGGCTAAAATGAAAAAGACCAACCACACCAAGTGTCGTCAAGGATGTGGAACAACTTCAACTCCCCCTGCTGTTGGTCAGAATATAAAATAATATATCACTTGGGAAAATAGTTTGGCAGTTTTTTAAAAAGTTAAACATAGCCTATGTTTAACTCTATTCTAGGTATTTTCTCAAGAAAAATTAAAGCATATGTCCACACAAAGATTCATATAAGTGTTCATAGCAGCTTTATTTGTAATAGCCAAAAACTGGAAACAATCCAAATAGCCAAATGATTGAATTTAAAAATTGTGCAATATTTATATAATGGAATACAACCCGGCAATAAAAGGAACAAAATATTGCTACATACAACAGCATGAATGAATCTCAAAATAATTGTATTTAGTTAGAGAAGCCAGACCAAAATAATAAAATTTAAAAAGACTATACATACAGGATTCTATTTACATAAGAATCTAGAAAAATGCAAAATAATCTGTAGTGAGAGAAAAGAGATTAGTGATTGCTCAGGGACCTATCTATGGGGTGAAGGGGTAGGAGGAGAGAAAGAGAAATTACAAATGGTCACAGTGGGAACTTTTGAGTGATGACCAATGTTCATTATCTTAATTATGATGATTGTGCCACAGGTGTATACATAGGTCAAAACTCACCAAACTGTAAAATTTAAATAAAGGCAATTTGTTGTATGTAGGCTATAACTGAATACAGCTGTTTTTAAAATATCTCATATATGTTTAAAACTTTTACTTGTTAGTCTCCTGGTGCCATTCTTATATTTGGTAGAGACTATCACCTGTATATATTTCTGCTCACCCTGAATCTTTGCCAATACCTGATCTTAAAAATCAAAATCTCTCTTGATTCTAGTTATTCAGGATACTTTTTTTTCCTTACATCTATCTCTCAAAAGCTTGAAATCAATGTTTCTTGCTCTAAATTTTCACAGCTACCTCTGCTGTAACTTAACATTTATAGTGCTTTTTAATTTTACCTCTAGAATCTTCCAAATATACTTGTTTACTATTTATACAGTATGCCGTTTGTATATACACACTGACCAAATTTTATACATAAGCTCCCTAACATCCAACTTTTAAGTATTGAAAGTTTTATTTTTTTTATTTTCCTTATTTTATTTTATTTTATTTTAGCATATTAGAGGCATACGAATGTTTAGGTTGCATATATTGCCTTTGCCCCACCCAAGTCAGAGCTTTAAGCATGTCCATCCCCCAGATGGTACACATCGCACCCATTAGGTGTGAATATACCCATCCCCGCCCCCCCCCCCCGCATCTGCCTGACACCCGATGAATGTTACCACTATATGTGCACATAGGTGTTGATCAATTAATACCAATTTGATGCAGGTACATGTAGTGCTTGTTTTTCCATTCTTGTGATACTTCACTTAGAAGAATGGCTCCAGCTCTATCCAGGATAACACAAGAGGTGCTAGATCACCATTATTTTTTGTGGCTGAGTAGTACTCCAAGGCATACATATAACACATTTTATTAATCCACTCATGTATTGATGGGCACTTGGATTGTTTCCACATCTTTGCAGTTGTGAATTGTGCTGCTATAAACATTCAAGTGCAGATGTCTTTTTTATAGAATGTCTTTTTTTCCTTTGGAGAGATGTCCAGTAATAGGATTGCTGGATCAAATGGTAATTCTACTTTTAGCTCTTTGAGGTATCTCTATATTACTTTCCACAGAGGTTGCACTAGTTTGCAGTCACACCAGCAGTGTATGAGTGTTCCTATCCCTCCGCATCCACAACAGTATTTATTGTTTTGGGAATTTTTGATAAAAACCATTCTCACTAGAGTTAAGCGATATCTCATTGTGGTTTTGATTTGCATTTCCTTGATGATTAGAGATGTTGAGCATTTTTTCAGATGTTTGTTGGCCATTACTGTCTTCTTTTGAAAAGTGTCTGTTCATGACCCTTGCCCACTTTATAATGGGCTTAATTTTTTCTTGCTGATTTTCGTGAGTTCTATATAGATTCTAGTTATCAGCCCTTTATCAGACATGTAGCATGCAAATATTTTCTCCCATTCTGTAAGTTGTCTGTTTGCTCTTGTGATAGTTTCCTTGACTGTGCAGAAGCTTTTTCATTTGATCAGGTCCCATTTATTTATTTTTATTGTTGCTGTGATTGCCTTTGGGGTCTTCTTCATAAATTCTTTCCCTAGGCCAATGTCTATAAGAATTTTTCCAACATTTTCTTCTAGAATTCTTATAGTTTCATGCCTTAGGCTTAAGTCTGTGATCCATCATGATGTGTGTTGAGAAAGTTTTCCAATGTTTCCAGTTGCTAATTTCCATCTTTATTAAAAAAGACCTTCTAATTTAGAAAACCAAGTTTAACTGGATTTAAGTATCTCAGAAAACATAAAATGTAAAGGATTTAGAAATTTCAAAACAGCAACCTTCATTCTACATTGTCTAGATAATAATGTTTTTCAACTTCAAATCTGGCACATACAAGAAAACATACTGGCAATTTTTTATAATATTCTCAAAAACCTACTTTAAAATACACATTCGTAGTTACTGGGGCAATGAAAAATGTGACAAAAATCCAACAACTATAGAGCATCAAAGCTTAACACAGTTGGAATCATTGACCTAGAGTTTTCACTAAAAAAAATACACTGGTCAAATTTTTAAAACTTTAAGAGAATCATTTCAACATTTCAGCATACTACAACAATTTGTAGCTAGACAAAATATTTTCCCAAAAGTTGTCATAACCATAAAAACTAGATGTCCTTCAGTAACAGACATCTTAGAACTTATAGTATTGTTAAGCTTTGATGCTCTTTCAAAACTTCAATGGCTAATACTACAGTTCAATTTTATTCTAGGTTGCTCTTCATCACAAGTTCAGAGTGCAAAAAAACATAAGCCAAGTTTCCAAGGACTCATCACATTCTCAGTTGAAATGAAATTAAAACCAAACAGCAATGTGCCCTCAAGGTCTTCTAAGTATATTTTTCTTCATATTTACACACTTTAAAAAATATATTTCATCTACAACCATCTTCATTTCATTGAACTGAAGATTTTTACAAAGGAAATAAGTTTCCCTATACAGACACTGAAATGTAAAATATGCAGGAAGATAAAGAAGAACACTTAGGCTGAAACCGGGAAAGGAGTGCTTGTCTCAGAAGGAATTGAATGGAAAGAGAATCAGAGATATGATGAATTATAATGAGAAAGAGAACACCGCATAACTTTAGAGGTGGGACTAAAACTCAAGGAATTTAAAGTAGATGACAGATCTGCAGAAAAGAATGTGGCTTTTCCACTAAAAACTACATATACTTACAAAGGGAAGGCAAAGAAAAGAAAATACGGCTGTAACTTTACCCTTATCAGCAGGGTTTACCATAGAAATTATATTTTAAGTAATGATTTTAATCACAAGCTTATTTCATTTCAAAATAGGTATTTTACAGATTTCTATAGAATTTAATGAAAATAACATAAGTGCTTTTAAACTGCTACAGTTTTTATTGTTCGTTTTCCAACCTGCACTACAAGTCTTGAAGTTCCCTTTCATTTACCCTATTTACAAAGCGACTTCCACATGCCTACCTTTTTCTAAAATATGTACTTCCCAAACCACCTAGTTTCTAATTGCTATCTTAGGTGGGACCTGACTACAGTTCAGGAGGAGATCTCTTTAAGTTCTATATTGATGACTGCCTCTATTTCAAGAGTGGGAGCCTGTCCATTTTTGGTATCAGACAAATCTTCTGGAACAGAATCCGTTTTTAAAGCCTCTTGAAATTTGGTATCATCTTTCAAGTCAACTACCCTAATTTTACTGGGATGCCTTCTGCCTGGGGTGATTGCAGTCCAGTAGACACATTCTCTACTGGAGGTGAAACTTCAGCAGACATCTCTTGTATAGGAAAGTCTTCCGCAGGAAGCAAATCAGATGGAGGATGTTTGTAAATGGGGGCCTCTTCAACAGGGGTCTCCGCAGCTGGTGGAATCTGAACTTCAGGAGTGCTCTCTTCTGTAGAAGCCTCCTCAGCTGGTGGAAATGGAACTTCAGCAGGAGTCTCTTTTATAGGAGCCTCATCATCTGGTGGAAACTGAACTTCAGGAGTGGTCTCTTCTGTAGGAGCCTCCTCAGCCGGTAGAAGCTGAACTTCAGGAGGGACCTCTTTTACAGGAGCCTCTTCAGCTGGTATAGGCTGAAGCTCAGCAGGGGCCTCTTCTACAGGAGCCTCCTCAGCTGGTAGAGGCTGAACTTCAGCAGTGGTCTCTTCTATAGGAGCCTTATCAGTTGGTGGAGGCTGAACCTCAGCAGGGGCCTCTTCTACAGGAGCCACCTCAGCTGGTAGAGGCTGAACTTCAGCAGTGGTCTCTTCTATAGGAGCCTCGTCAGTTGGTGTAGCCTGTAGCTCAGCAGGGGCCTCTTCTACAGGAGCCACCTCAGCTGGTAGAGGCTGAACTTCAGCAAGGGCCTCTTCTATAGGAGCCTCGTCAGTTGGTGTAGGCTGTAGCTCAGCAGGGGCCTCTTCTACAGGAGCCACCTCAGCTGGTAGAGGCTGAACTTCAGCAGGGGCCTCTTCTATAGGAGCCTCCTTAGTTGGTGGAGGCTGAAGCTCAGCAGGGGCCTCTTCTACAGGAGCCACCTCAGCTGGTAGAGGCTGAACTTCAGCAGGGGCCTCTTCTATAGGAGCCTCCTTAGTTGGTGGAGGCTGAAGCTCAGCAGGGGCCTCTTCTACAGGAGCCACCTCAGCTGGTAGAGGCTGAAGCTCAGCAGGGGCCTCTTCTACAGGAGCCTCCTCAGCTGGTAGAGGCTGAACTTCAGCAGTGGTCTCTTCTATAGGAGCCTTATCAGTTGGTGGAGGCTGAACCTCAGCAGGGGCCTCTTCTACAGGAGCCACCTCAGCTGGTAGAGGCTGAACTTCAGCAGTGGTCTCTTCTATAGGAGCCTCGTCAGTTGGTGTAGCCTGTAGCTCAGCAGGGGCCTCTTCTACAGGAGCCACCTCAGCTGGTAGAGGCTGAACTTCAGCAAGGGCCTCTTCTATAGGAGCCTCGTCAGTTGGTGTAGGCTGTAGCTCAGCAGGGGCCTCTTCTACAGGAGCCACCTCAGCTGGTAGAGGCTGAACTTCAGCAGGGGCCTCTTCTATAGGAGCCTCCTTAGTTGGTGGAGGCTGAAGCTCAGCAGGGGCCTCTTCTACAGGAGCCACCTCAGCTGGTAGAGGCTGAACTTCAGCAGGGGCCTCTTCTATAGGAGCCTCCTTAGTTGGTGGAGGCTGAAGCTCAGCAGGGGCCTCTTCTACAGGAGCCACCTCAGCTGGTAGAGGCTGAAGCTCAGCAGGGGCCTCTTCTACAGGAGCCTCCTCAGCTGGTAGAGGCTGAAGCTCAACAGAGGTCTCTTCTACAGGAGCCTCCTCAGCTGGTGGAGGCTGAACCTCAGCAGGGACCTCTTCTGCAGGAGCCTCCTCCACTAGTGGAGACTGGACTTCATCAGGGGGTTCTTCAGCAAGGGCTTCTGCTGAGGGCTTCTTGGTTAGTGGAATCTGAACTTTATCAGAGGCTTCTTCTGAAGGAGCCTCGGTAGCTGCTAGAAACTGAATATCATCAGAGGCCTCTTCTGCCATGGTCTCTTCAGCTGATGGAGGCTGAACTTCAGCAGGAGTTTCTTCAGTTGGAGTCTGTACTTGGACAGCAGTCTCCTCAGCAGGGCTGGGCTCTACTTCTTCAGTGGCATCTTCAGTTGGTGAAGGCTGCACTTCAGTAGGGACTTCTGCTGTTGGTGGAGGCCCTGTTTCAGCAGAAGCCGCCTTTTTATCAACAGAATCCTCTTCTACAACCTCTTGCCTAAGCTCATCTTCTAAAAGTACTGGAGAACCTATTTTGGTTTCCTGAGTTAATGAAGGTCTGCTGATACTTTTCTGCATAGTTTCTTCATTGCTACGTGTTGCTGGTTGAAATTCAGGATGTCCACTAACAAAAATCTTTCCTGAAGATTTACGTTTCTGGGCACCTTCCTTTGAGTCTGGAAAAGAACTACCTGGCCTGGAAATAACCACTATTTCTGATTCACTAAAATATGTCTGCTGTTCCTTGTCCACTGTTTCTTTTGGGGGCATATTCATCATGGTCCAGTCTCCAGTACAACTGGTCTGCTGAGATCTACCCATTTTTAGTTGAACTGAGTGTCTGTGTGGTGTAATTTCTACTTCTTGAATAGTCTCTGGCAATTCAGCAGCTGCTTCTCCAACACCAGCTGGTTTTTTTTCTATCGTTTCATCAACTAACTTGACTTCTTTTTTCTCTTCTACACTAGTGTCTGTCTGCAGAGATTTATCAATCATTTCCTGTCCATGCTTTCTCTTTGTCCAAGTGTGCTGAAGTTGAGAAGATACTCTAAGAGACTCATAGTCTTTGGCAGGGTAGTTGCCTTTGCTTCCAGGAATATTACCAATGTTAAGGGTAGCTTTGGGGCCAGATGATTGTGGTATGAACGTGTGTTTCTTTTTCTCTGTCACTTCAGTCTGCTGGGATTTGTCTACCATTGGTTGGCTGGGTCGTCTTCTCTTTCTAATTTCTTGCCTCCCTGCTGAGATAGGCTGATCAGGTTCATCACTTTCTTCCATTTCTAAGGCTGGTGAATTTCAAATTTATTAATCTTTAAGTAATTAATCATCAAGAATCACAAATGTACCAGGTGGTTAAACTTTTGCCTTTCTTCATTAAGTGTTGTTCTGTTGAGCTCCCTCATGAAAGAGTAATTCATAAATTATTGCATTCTATACTACACTCTTGTTGGATCCCACCTTATTCAGTAAGCATCTTTCTTGTTTAGTCTCTATTATAAGTAAATCTCACTTTTAGAAGTTTCCCTCAAGGGTCTATGACATCACAGCCACTCCTCCTGCAAGGTTCCGTTGGTAATATTCCCAGTACTTTTTAACTTGGTATACACTCATAGATGATGACATCTACTTTTTGAAACAAATCAAGCTGAAAAAAGCTTTTGTCTACCAAAGGAACATCAAGTAAACTCCAGTAATGCCACTTTCTAATTGTTTAGTTGATGCTTTTGAACTCTCAATTCTGTTCTTTTCATCCTACTATTGAAGACAGTTATAACACAGAACTCAGAATGCTGAAGCCTATTTTCAATTGTTGTAAAAAACAACTGATAACATACGTGTGGGAATGTTCTATCAATGTATATTGGCATGACCTGAAAGGAAGTTAATACTGTTTGAAAAACTTGAAATTTGAAGTTTATCTCCATGTAAGCTCCTTTTCCACATTCTTCAGTAACCACAACAGTCTACCACCAAAATATAGAAAGAATGTTTCCTTCTGAAACATCTTGAGATATGTTGATTTTTATTTTCAACTGTTTCAGAAAGTAGTTCCATCCAAAATTTGCCAAATAAAATAATGTTGAGTTTAAATATATGCCAAGTAAAACAAAATGTATCTTTTGAGGCAGTCAGTAGAGTCTGCTGAGTAACCACATGGGAATGAATGCCCCCAGTAAAGGTGAAAACTTTAAATTGAAACTTTGAGAAAGAGGAACCCCAGTAGAGGAGATTATAGATGCTGTTGTAATAGATTTGGAATATAGATAGCATTTTAACTCATATATCACACTAGAATTTTACTAGAAAGATGAAAATTGGTCAAAAGGTATCAAAAAAACATTGTGCATTAGTCTGAGGAAAGCCAAAAAGGAGAAAATAGGCTATTAAAATATAGTTACAGGAGACAACATTATAAATATATGCTAAAAAATAATTATGACTTCATTAATCTGGGAATATTTTAAAATTTCTTTATGCTATATTTCCCCTAGAAAACACAAAAGTGAATTGAATAATTTTACTTCTTTCATATGCATTGGGGTTGTGGGCTGATTGTTTATATGCTTACACTCTACCCGTTCATAAATTCATATGTTGAAGCCCAACTCCCAATATTATGGTATTAGGAAGTGGGATCTTTGGGAGTTGCAGGCATACCTCATTTGATTGCACTTTGAAGATAATACAGTGTTTTTTTACAAATTGAAGTTTTGTGGCAACCCTATGTCAAGCAAGTTGATCAGCACCATGTTTCCAACAGCACGTGTTCACTTTGTGCCTCTGTCAAAATTTTGGTAATTCTCACAATATTTCAAAAATTTTAATTATTATAGTAATTGTTTGGGGGTGCCATGAACCATGCCCCTTTAAGACATCAAACTTAATAGATTAATGTTGTGTGTGTTCTAACTATTCCATTGATCATATGTTCCCCCAGCTCTCTCCCTCTCCTCAGGCCTCCCTATTCCCTGAGACATAATACTGAAATTAGGTCAATTAATAACCCTACAATGGCCTCTATGTGTTCAAGTGAATTGCACATCTCTCACTTGAAATCAAAAGCTGGAAGTGATTAAGGTTAGTGTGGAAGGCATGTCGAAAGCCAAGATGGGCTGAAAGCTAGGCCTCTTGTATCTGTTAGCAAAGTTGTGAATGCAAAGAAAGAATTCTTGTAGGAAATTAAAAGTGCTACTCCAGTGAAAACATGAATGATAAGAAATTGAAACAACTTTATTGCTGATATAGAGAAAGCTCTAGTGCTCTAGATAAAAGATCAAACCAGCCACAACATTCCCTTAAGCCAAAGCCTAATCCAGAGCAAGGCCCTATCTCTTTTCAACTCTATGGAGGCTGAAAGAGGTTAGAAAGCCACAGAAGAAAAGTTGGAAGCTAACAGAAGTTGTTTCATGAGGTTTAAGGAAAGAAGCTGTCTTCATAACATAAAAGTGCAAGGTGTAGCAAGTTATCCAGAAGATCTAGCTAAGATCACTAATGAAGGTGGGTACATCAAACAACCTTATAATGGAAGAAGATGCCATCTAGAACTTTCACAGCTAGAGAGGAAAAGTCAATTTTTTACTTCAAAGCTTCAAACTAGAGGCTGACTCCATTGTTAGGGGCTAATGCAACTGGTGACTTTAAATTGAAGCCAATGCTCATTGACCATTCTGAAAATTCTAGGACCCTAAAGAATTATGCTAACCTTACTCTGTCTGTGCTCTATAAATGTAACTACAAAGCCTGGATGACAGCACGTCTGTTTACAGCATGGTTTACTGAATATTTTAAGCCCACTGTGGAGACCAATTGCTTAGAATACAAGATTCATTTCAAAATATTATTGTTCACTGACAATGCACGTGGTTACCTAAGACCTCTGATAAAGATGTACAAGGATATTAATGTTGTTTTCATGCCTGCTAATACATAGCCCATGCATCAAGGAGTGATTTTGACATTAAAGTCTTATTATTTCAGAAATAGATTTTATAAAACTATAGCTGCCATAGATAGTAATTTCTCT